>NW_027362762.1:260624169-261879794 GCF_046119375.1 Phyllobates terribilis
GAAATCCAGGGATGTACTATTGCCGGATTTGAACTATTGGGTAATAAGGGTTGGAAAATGAAAGAGACCATTGGTGAGTTTGGGGAGGATAGACCAAAAAGTTTCCTGCATGTTATCCAAATATCCCTTGTAAACTGGATGGGACCTAAAACAGGGGCTGTTAGTTTGATGGGATGGGGCAGTCATAGAGTTTGGATGAATAGGTGCTAACCATAATTTCTCTATCTCCATCCATTTGTTATATGCCCATAGTGAAGCCCAAGAAGGAATTCTTCGTAGGTGGGCGCCCCAGTAATATTTAGTAATATCAGGAACAGACAAGCCACCATATTTATGGGTAATCAAAATTTGTTTTGATATTCTATAACGTTTCTCCCTCCAAATAAATCTCACAAAACTAGCCTGCAAGGATTTAAGTTCACTCAGGGGGACCTTGACTTGGAGGGTTTCAAAAAGTACATTAATTTAGGAAGTAGGGACATTTTAATTGCCACTATTCTACCCATTAGGGAAATTGTTAATGTGTTCCACTTGGTTAATAGGCCTTTCAGTTCCCTAAATAAATGTGGGAAGTTAGAGGAGTATAGTGTATTAAAGGAGCCGAGATGTTAACCCCCCAAGTATTTGATTGCTTGTTCCTTCCAATGAAATTTGTAATTTAATTTAAGATGATCCACTATATCTAAAGGAAGGTTCAGCGGAAGGGGCTCTGTCTTAGAGGCATTGATCTTGTACCCTAAGAGCTATCCATACTCCTTCAAAGTTGAAAGCAGATTGGGTAGTGTGATGTGTGGTTTAGTGAGTGTTAATAGCAGATTTTATTCTTGACATTTACAATTACATCTTCTGCATTACACAGATACACTTTGCACACAGGTGGCGGCACATAACTCGTTAGTAGCATATCCATTTTACAGCACAGTTGGAAAGGTTCCTCCATTTCTAGCTTCCTTTACTTCTAACCATTGTTCTCTTTGCTGCAATACATCTTCCTTTACTGAATCTTCCAGGCATAGCAAACACGCAGTCTCTTTCCCTTTATTCCTCTGTGCCTTCTCAGGGTCCCCACTAACACGTCTTCCTACTTTAGACCTCCAGCTGTGTGTCACCAAAGCTGAGTTCGCCTCTAAGACTTCTCCTGGGCATGCAGACTAGCATACTCGGTTTCCAGATCCAAATGCCACAGTTCTATCCAGTTGCTGGCTTGCTATTTAGGTCTCTGTGTCTCCCGCCTTTTCTACATAAATCTGGAAAGTGGTCTATTCAGTCAACATACCTGTGACTGGCTTCATACGCTTCACTCTCTATCTATAACTAACTACTGGAAGTAGCAAACTCCCCTTTTTGCTTGATAAAAGTCCCCCAGCTGCAGTGCCTACCTATTAACTCTCTGTGTCCTGCATCTACACTATTACTTTCACTTTCCCTAACTTGTTTGCATAGAAAACAGCAATAATACATTAACAGCTGTATCAAGCATCAACACATGAGGAATGTATTAATTCAATATTTCACATCAATAATAACATCTTCAGGGAGTGTGTTTTCTCCTGCACATTCTTACATATATACAAGGGTACACATTTTATAAGTAAGTAAAAAACATGCTTTCTGTTGCACATATACAACCCCTGTCAAAAATTATGGGATCACCGGGCTCGGAGGATGTTCATTCAGTTGTTTAATGTTGTTAAAAAAAAGCAGATCACAGACATGGCACAAAACTAAAGTCATTTCAAATGGCAACTTTAGGGCTTTAAGAAACACTAAAAGAAATCAAGAAAAAAATGTGGTACTCAGTAAGGGTAATTTTTTTCAGACCAAGCAGAGGGAAAAAATTATGGAATCACTCAATTCTGAGGAAAAAATTATGGAATCATGAAAAACAAACACACAAAAGAACACTCCAGTACATCACTAGTATTTTGTTGCACCACCTCTGGCTTTAATAACAGCTTGCAGTCACTGTGGCATGGACTTAATGAGTGACAAACAGTACTCTTCATCAATCTGGTTCCAACTTTCTCTGATTGCTGTTGCCAGATCAGCTTTGCAGGTTGGAGCCTTGTCATGGACCATTTTCTTCAACATCCACCAAAGATTTTCAATTGGATTGTGATCCGGACTATTTGCAGGCCATGACATTGACCTCATGTGTCTTCTTTCAAGGAATGTTTTCACAGTTTTTGCTCTATGGCAGGATGCATTATCATCTTGAAAAATGATGTCATCATCCCCTAACATCCTTTCAATTGATGGGATAAGAAAACTGTCCAAAATATCAATGTAAACTTGGGCATTTATTGAAGATGTAATGACAGCCATCTCCACAGTGCCTTTACCTGACATGCAGCCACATATCATCAATGACTGAGGAAATTTGCATGTTCTCTTCATGCAGTCATCTTTATAAATCTCATTGGAACAGCACCAAACAAAAGTTCCAGCATCATCACCTTGCCCAATGTAGATTCACGATTCATTATTGAATATGACTTTCATCTAGTCATCCACAGTCCACGATTGCTTTTCCTTAGCCCATTGTAACCTTGTTTTTTTCTGTTTAGGTGTTAATGATGGCTTATGTTTAGCTTTTCTGTATGTAAATCCGATTTCCTTTAGGCGGTTTCTTACAGTTCGGTCACAGACATTGACTCCAGTTTCCTCCCATTCGTTCCTCATTTGTTTTGTTGTGCATTTCCTGTTTTGGAGACATATTGCTTTAAGTTTCCGGTCTTGACGCTTTGATGTCTTCCTTGGTCTACCAGTATGTTTGCCTTTAACAACCTTCCCATGTTGTTTGTGAACAACCAACATCTTTTGCAACATTGCGTGATGATTTACCTTCTTTTAAGAGTTTGATAATCCTCTCCTTTGTTTCAATTGACATCTCTCGTGTTGGAGCCATGATTCATGTCAGTCCACTTGGTGCAACAGCTCTCCAAGGTATGAACACTCCTTTTTAGATACAGACTAATGAGCAGATCAAATTTGATGCAGGTGTTAGTTTTGGAAATGAAAATTTACAAGGTGATTCCATAATTTTTTCCTCAGAATTGAGTGATTCCATATTTTTTTTCCTCTGCTTGGTCTGAAAAAATTACCTTTACTGAGTACCACATTTTTAATCTTGATTTCTTTTAGTGTTTCCTAAAGCCCAAAAGTTGCCATTTGAAATGACTTTAGTTTTGTGCCATGTGTGTGATCTGCTTTTTTTCAACAACATTAAATAACTGAATGAACATCCTCTGAGCCCGGTATTTCCATAATTTTTGACAGGGGTTGTACAAAGTTTTACATAGTAAATACCTAAAACCTGAATGATATGAAGTTTTATCAATATGTTTAGTGTTGTTGAGTGGATAGGTTCAGGTTGATCAACCAACCATTCCATGCTGGGCCCTGACTATGGCTTTGCTAAAGGGATTCAGTCACATCATGGCTCATGAAGGCTCGCAGAAGAAACATTAATTAACAGCTAGAATTCATTACTATGATTTTGTGATCATATATGCAATGATAACAAATATAGATTTCAAACTAATAAAAAAAGTTTTGTACTTATTCCATATGTTACACGCACGGAGGGTTTGATGAGGGAGATGATCCCTGTGACACAATTCCTCCCAGTCCTTATCTTCCTGCCCAATAATACTCTGCACTGTTAGTTCAGGAAGTTTATTTGAGCTGTGTTTAGTTTCTCTCCTGATCTGAATCCTGTTCAGTTGCCTTCTGTCAGATTCAGATAACACACCACCTTTCTCTTCGGCTTCAGCCAGACTACAATAACAAGTTCCCCACAATCCCCCTGGGGCTCTGCTAAAACATTCCCTGTCTTCTGTGAGTGTGTTATTTGTAACAGTTGCTGGATGTTTTTGAAGCAACAGCACTACTTCTGCATGTCACTCTCTTCCCTCCTTCTTGAATGTCATCCTCGACATTCATCTTAATCAGTCAATCTGACCAATTCTGAGACAGTGGTGAAAGGTGAGTAACTTTATATACAAATTGGCATAACATTTACAAACATTTATAACAACCTATTTTACAACCTTTTTCTTGTAGTACTCCTGTAAGAAATAAACAATTAACACAATCAGCGTATCTTCAGCTGGAGCTTTTCGTATGTCTTCAACAAGCTCTCTCTCTCACTAGGCCTTAACAGTTCTTTGTTTCTACAAGGTATTTTAAGGAAAATCAAAGCATGAAAATAAGTCTTTCCAGCAGCCAACATCTTCCATACTGCCTCTCGGTGGTGAATACCACTCCAATGGGCTTACCTGGTCCATAGGCAGAGATACCTGTTTCCAGTCGACAGTCCTTGGCACTTGACTTGGTTTACCAAGTGTCTCATACGTCAGCATCACGGGCCTCCTCACTTCTCGAGTCGACATCCTCCTGGTGGGTTGTTCCTCAGATACCACAGGTTCTTCGGTCAAAGGAGTTTCTTTCACTGCACTCATTTCCCATGCTTCCTCAGATGCTCCTGGAACAGCCTCTAAGTTCCTTTACTTCTCTGGAATCGCCTGGTTCCACAAGGACTGGTAATTTCGCTTCTCCTGAGTGTCGATTGGTCTTTCCAGTGACCGGTGTTCGATCATCAGATCTGAATTGGACTTCATCTGTACTCCTTGGTACAAACTCTGGAGCCTCGGGACATAGTTCACTCTCCTGAGGATGGTACATCCCTCTCCTTGCTGGTCCGAGAAATACAGCGGTGTGCTCTTCTTCATTGGAACTTTCAAGGTCACTATCCACTACCAGAGCTTCAATCTGTGCTAGTCTCTTAATCAATCTCGGTCAATGTCGGTCTGCTACTGGGAAGTCTTGTTGTGGTGGGAGATAATCACAGGGTAGTAATAAATTCCGTTTGACTATCTGGTTTTCTTGTCCCCGCTTTCCAATTGGATTTCATACACTGAACTGTCATCAGATTTCCTCTTTACGACCACATACACCTTGTCTTCCCAGTACCAATGCAGTTTAACTGGAACACCTTTCTCAAGTACGTTCTTGATTAGCACCCGGCTTCCCGGTGCCAATTCTGCTCCATAACATTTTCGAGCATAGTACTCCTTACTCTTGCTCTGTCCTTGCGTAACCACTTTGGACGCTATGTTGCATGCCTCTGCCATCCGTTCCTTCCATTTCAGAACATTTTCCAGATACGTTCTGTAAGTCTCTGACACCGGAGTATCGAACATGATGTTGATTGGCAGTCTTGGCGATCGTCCATACAATAGGAAGAAGAATGAGTAACCCGTTGCATCGCTCTTTGTACAGTTATGGACATGTACCATTTTTGACAGAGAATTCTCGTCAGCAGTTAAAGTGCGCGACATCGACAATAATGTCCGGTTAAAATGTTCCACTTGTCCATTACCGTCTGGGTGATGCATTGTGTGGGATCTCTGAATTCTACAGTACTTTACTAGCTTGGCAAATAGCTGGTTCTAAAATTCTCTTCCTTGGTCGTGGTGTAACCTCGTAAGGAACCCAAACCTCAAAGCAAAATCATTGAATATCTTCTCTGCCGCTGTTCGACCAGCTTTATTGGTGGTGGCATATGCATGGGCAAATCGAGTACAATGGTCCATCACCACCAATATGTATTCGAAACCACCCTTGCACATCTCGAGATGTAGAAAATCTATTGAGACCATGTCAAACAGATACGTAGTTTGGATGTTGCCCATAGGTGCATGGGTTGATGTGTTGGGACGTTTATCTTTCAGACAACCACACTCACTGGTCACGTACCTCTCAATATCTCTCTGCATGTACGGCCAGAAGAAACGTTCACGGATCAAGTTGGTTGTCCTTTCCACTCCCAGGTGTCCCATGTTTTCATGGAATTCTATGAAGACCAACCTGGGTAGTACCAACTGCCGGTTTTCTCCTCCTTTACGATACAGTATGCCGTCTTCACTGAGGTAGAGCTTAGTCCATTCATTAACTAAAATAGATACTGCTGGTGACTCATTATTTCTTTCCCGTTTACTTGGAAACCGATTTTGGTCTACATAAAGTAGTACTCTACCAATTATCTGATCTTCCTGTTATGTTGTACGGATTTTTCCTTTTGGTAGTTGTTGAATTGACAGGGGGTGATTTTGTTCTCTCGCTTTTATGGTGGTTTCCACTGTCAATGGACACCACAATGGTGTGTCTTTCTCTTGATAAGCTTGCACTACTTGGGTAGTACTCTCAATTGCTTCCAGACTGTCTTCCTCCGAGCATTCTTGCATGAACTCCTCAGGCTCTAGTGGCATTCTTGACAATCCGTCAGCATCCGCATTGCATTTTCCTGGCCTGTACTTGATGCTGAAATTGAGGTCAGCTAGTTCAGTGACCCATCTCTGACCCGTTGCATTCACCCGTTTGGCTGTAGTGAGAACATAGGTCAAAGCATTGTTATCAGTGTATACCTCAAACTGTTTGCTGTAGTAGAGAATCTCTAACTCATTCACAGATAGCCCATTTAAAAGTCAGGAACTCCAATTTTTCGGAGTGTAGATTGTAATTCTTCTTGGCGTCTGTCAACATTCTAGAGCTGTAACTGATGACTCTCAATTTTCCACCTTGATGCTGATACAGGGCAGCTCCCAGTCCAACTTGAGAAGCGTCACAATGAAGAACAAATGGTAAGGTGAAATCAGGATATCCCAAGATGGGCGGTTTTACCAGGTAGTCTACGAGTTCTTCCAATACCTCCCAGTGGTCTGCTGGCCAGAAAATGGGCTGTTGGGACAAAACAGCGTTGTTTCTTTTAAGCCTGGTCCTACCCGCGTTCTTCTTTTTTTCCGTGGGTGTTATTGACTCTGTGTCCCCCCCCCAGGAGGAGGTATAACGGGGAAGCAATCCTGGAGAAGTTCCGAACGTACATATGATAGTAGGAGAGGAATCATAAGATCAGCCTCAATTCCCCGGCAGTAGAGGGCCACTTGTCTTTTAAGGCCAGTAACAGAGCGATTTCTGCTGGGTCTATGGTATATCTTTCTCCGGACACAATTTTTCCTAGAAATCGGACTTGCTTTTTGAACAGTTCACACTTCTTTGGGGTCAACTTAACTCTGTGATTTTGATACCGCTGTAATATGGTCCTCATGTGTTCAACATGTTCCCGGAAGGTTTTGATCCAAGTACGGCTGGCAGATATCGTCCCGCAATCCTTCTAAACAGGTCTCCATGCTCCTCTGAAATTCTGCTGGAGCTGAACTGAGCCCAAACGGTATGCAGATCCACTCATACAACCCCCACAGTGTGATGAATGCTGTCAAGGTTCTACTGGCACTCTTCAACAAACCCTTGATGGTATGCTTTACCCTGATCGAGGACAGAGAACCAGTAACTTCCTGATAGGCTATCCAGCATATGTTGAATCTTTGGTATCGGGTGCCGATCAGGTAATGACTTTCAGTTTAGTTCCCGGTAATCACAGCAGAGTCTCAACCAACAGTCCTTCTTCCTAACACAAACAATAGGAGAGGAATAAAACGACTTTGACTTTTGGACCCAACCTCTGTTGATTAGATCTTGTAAATACTCTTTCACTTCACGGTGTAATGGTTTCAGCACAGACTTGTAACTTTTGGTTACTGGGGTCGTGTCTTTCAAATTGATTTTCAATTACAACGACGGGATACAGCCTATATCAGAGTCATCTTTAAAGAATGCGTGACACTCTTCTGTCAGCATCTGTTTTGCTATCGCTATATCTTCAGCACACAAGTGTTCTGTTATGATCTGCAACATAAACTAAGGAAAGAATGGGAAAAGCTGTCCCTACAGTAAGACTAAGCTGAATCCCTACGATGTAGCAGGCAGCCTGTTCCTTGTGAACAGACCGGCCTTCGTCCTTGGCTAGTCTGAATGGAGACCTATAGAATAAAGGGAGGGGTCCCTAAAAGAACTAAGGATTGGGACAAAAATGGGACACCTCCTAACAGAAGTTGTTGAAGAGCAAAAAGACAAACTAACAAAAAGTACTAGAGGTCCCAGAGGACCAAGCAAACTAGACAGAGATAGGCACCGAAGCACCTGGCTAGAGAGACAGGCAAAAAACACTGAAGTCCAGCAAAGCCAGAAGGGCGGAGCTGGAATATATAGGCAGCTGGTCACGTGACCGCAAAACACAAGATAGCAAAAACTAACAGGAGGGTTCTAACAGTACCCCCTCTTCTATGAGGATCCTCCGGATCCTCCAGGCCCAGGCCTATCAGGAAACCTCCTGTGGAAAGCTTTAACAAGCCTAGGAGCAGCGACATCATCCGTCCTTACCCAGGAGTTGTCTTCGGGACCGAAACCCTTCCAGGAGACTAGATACTGTAATTTCCCTCTATGCCATCTTGAATTCAAAATACGAGAAATTTCATATTCACCGTCTTCCACCACCGGAGGAACTGTGACAGTGGCGTCCCTATTAGAAACGTCAGCCTTTTTCAACAAGGAAACATGAAACGCAACCGCAAGTTCTTCGAGGACAACCAAACCATGTCACCCACAGTAAACAAAACCTCTTTACGTTTTCTGTCAAAATACTTCTTGGACTTCTTGTTAGCCTCTTGCAGGTTACAACGTACATTAGTCCAAACTCTCTCCAAATCACCGGAAAAATTCTCCTCGTCCGGCACCGCCGACCCCAATTTGGAGAACGAACCAAAAGACAGATGTCTCCCAGTGCAACAAAAAAAAGGAGAACACCCAGCAGAGGAGGATGTATGATTGTTAAGAGCAAATTCTGCGAGAGGCAGAAACTCAGACCACACATCTTGATTGTCTGCCACAAAACAACGCAAAAACTGTTCAACATCCTGGTTCTTTCTTTCAGTCTGTCCATTAGACTCAGGATGATAACCAGACGAAAATGACAAATGAACTCCCAACCTGTCACAAAAAGCACACCAAAAGCGAGCCACAAACTGAGGTCCTCTATCAGAAACAATATCCGTGGGAACGCCATGGAGCTTGACAATCTCCTTAACAAACGCCTTAGCGAGTGTCTTGGCGCAGGGCAACTTAATGAATGGAACCAAATGACACATCTTACTAAAACGGTCTATGACCACCCAGATGACAGTAAAACTCTCAGACACAGGAAGATCAGTAATAAAATCCATAGTGAGATGCGTCCAAGGCGCACTAGGAACCTCCAGAGGGCAAAGCAACCCCACAGCAGGAGTATGTGAAGCCTTTGACCTAGCACACACAGTACACTGACGCACCCACTTGATGACTTCCTTCTGCCATCCAGGCCACCAAAAACTGCGACTGATAAGTCTCTAAGTCTCCGAAACTCCTGGATGACCTGCCAACCGAGACTCATGACACTCCACAAACAAATCTCTCCTAAAGGCTCTAGGCACGAACAACCTCCCATGGGGAGTGTTAGATGGAGCATCATCTTGAGCTTTCAGAATCCCATTCTCCAAATCAGAGTCTAATGCCGCCACCACAACTCCTTTCTGCAAAATGCTCTCCTCCTCCTCGGCACCGACCGTAGGAGAGAAGCTGCGAGATAAAGCATCGGCTTTAACGTTCTTAGTACCAGGGATATAGGTAACAGAAAAATGAAACCAAGAAAAAAAAAAAAGTGCCCACCTAGCTTGACGGGCATTCAAGCGCTTGGAAGCATCCAGATAGATCAAATTCTTATGATCTGTGAAAACCTGAATAGGAAATCTAGCGCCTTCCAAAAAATGACGCCAGTTTTCAAACGCAAGATTAATAGCCAGCAACTCCCGATTTCCAACATCATAATTCAGTTCGGTTTCCGAAAATTTTTTCGAAGAGAAGGCACAAGGTTGTACTCCACCCTTGTTCTCCTGAGACAAAACTGCTCCGACCCCCACCAATGAAGCATCGACCTCGACCAAAAAAGGTTTGGTCTCATCAGGCTGTATAAGGATAGGGGCAGAACTGAACCTCTCTTTGAGATACTCAAACGCTTCAATGGCTTCAGTAGTCCACTGGGTCGTATTCACACCTTTCCTGGTGAGATCGGTTAGAGGTTTAACAATTACAGAAAAATTCTTAATGAATTTCCTGTAATAATTGGCAAAACCCAAAAACCTCTGTATAGACTTCAAACCAATAGGCCTAGGCCATTCCTGCACAGCCTGAACCTTCACAGGGTCCATCTCAAAGCCCTCGCTGGAGACAATGTAGCCCAAAAAACTAATTTTCTGCACGGCGAACTCACATTTCTCCAGCTTAGCAAAGAGTGAATTATCACTCAATAACTGCAAAACTTCACGTACACTCTGCCAATGGGACTCTAAATCTGGTGAATAAATCAAAATGTGATCCAAATGCACAACCACATTCTTACCAATCAAAGGTCTCATGATGTCATTAATAAGGTTCTGAAAAAATGCAGGTGCATTGGTAAGACTGAAGGGCATCACCAGATTCTCAAAATGACCTACCGGAGTGTTAAAAGCAGTTTTCCATTCATCACCCTCCTTCACATGTAACAAATTGTATGCCCCTCGGAGATCAATTTTTGAGAACTACTTGGCTCCCACTAACTGGTTAAACAAGTCAGGAATTAACGGCAATGGGTAGGAGTTGCGTATGGTAATCTTATTAATTTCACGAAAATCCAGACATGGACGTAAACTGCCGTCCTTTTTTTTAACAAAGAAGAATCCGACTGCCACAGGCGACTTAGAAGGTCTAATGTGACCAGCAGCCAGGCTAGTCTCTATGTACTCCTCCAAGGCCTTTCTTTCAGGGATAGTCAGATTAAACAAGCGACTTTTGGGAAGAGTAGCACCTGGAACAAACTCAATGGCGCAATCATAATCCCTATGAGGAGGTAAAACTTGCGACTCCTCCTCCGAAAAAACCCTCCAAAAATCTTGAATAGGTACTGGTAATTCCCCTTTTTCCACAGCCGCAATGCGATCATTACAACATTTATCATTGCACTTCGGAATCCAAGACTTAATCACATTAGTAGACCAGTCCAACAAAGGATTGTGCAGTTTTAACCAAGGCAATCCTAGAACAACTGGAGAGGGCAAATTATCCAAAACAACCAAGTCCAAAAATACTTGGTGAACACCATTGATAGTAAGAGGAAATTCAGCAGTCTTGTGAGTAATACATTTCAAAGGAGTGTTATCAATTGCAACCACAGAAATAGGAGATGACAAAGGTTTGGATTTCAATTTAAGTTTTTCCAAAAACCCTTCATCAATCACATTAAGTGTTGAACCACAATCCACAAATACCTGAAATTCAATCAAATCTCCCTGCAGAGTAGTACACCCAGAAAGGAACACTCCTGCAGAGCGTAAACAAGCTATACGGGCGTAATTTACCTTTTTTTTTTCTTTACTTAAACGACGCTCACAATACTTAATCAAATGATCAGCTTTACCACGATAAAGACACAAACCTTCGGCGAATCTCCGATCTCTTTCTTGAGAGCGGAGTGACATCGCCCCAACCTCCATTGGTTCTCCACTGTCAGAGCAGATTTTCTGGAAACTAGGACCTGAAGCTACAGGAGTTTTTATATCATTGACCCTGGACCTTATTCTCCTGTCCACACGAACAGCTAACTGCATAGCTTCCTGCAAAGTCTCAGGTGCAGGGAATGCAATTAGCAAATCCTTAACCCTTTCACTCAGACCAGCAAGAAATAAACTTTTCAGCGCCGAATCATTCCACTTAACTTCAGAAGCCCACCTTCTAAAGTGTGTGCAATAATTTTCAACATAATCAGACCCCTGATTCAAACGTCTAAGTTCTGATTCAGCAGATGAGATTTGATCAGGATCGTCATATAATAGCCCCATAGCAGAAAAAAATTCTTCAACAGAACTTAAACACGGATCATTAGGCTGGAGAGAAAAGGCCCAACCCTGTGGCTCTTTGCGCAAAAGTGACATAATAAAACCAATGCGCTGTGATTTATTCCCAGAGGATCTTGGTCTCAAATGAAAATATAACAAACAAGCATTTTTAAAGGAAAAAAAATCTTGCTGTTTACCATAAAAAACATCAGGCAGTCCTACCTTTGGTTCCACAAAATGCGCTCCAGGACAGCTACTCACGTGTTGCTGAAGCTCGGCCACCTCCAGAGACAATCCCTGCAGGCGTTGAGCCAACTACTGGACGGAGACCATACTGATCCCCGAATTTCTTTCCTTTTAGTTTTTTTTTGGGCTGGACTTAGTTTATGTTGCAGATCATAACAGTAAGGAAAGAATGGGAAAAGCTGTCCCTACAGTAAGACTAAGCTGAATCCCTACGATGTAGCAGGCAGCCTGTTCCTTGTGAACAGACCCGCCTTCGTCCTCGGCTAGTCTGAACGGAGACCTATAGAATAAAGGGAGGGGTCCCTAAAAGAACTAAGGACTGGGACAAAAATGGGACACCTCCTAACAGAAGTTGTTGCAGAGCAAAAAGACTAACAAAAAGTACTAGAGGTCCCAGAGGACCAAGCAAACTAGACAGAGATAGGCACCGAAGCACCTGGCTAGAGAGACAGGCAAAAAACACTGAAGTCCAGCAAAGCCAGAAGGGTGGAGCTGGAATATATAGGCAGCTGGTCACGTGACCGCAAAACACAAGATAGCAAAAACTAACAGGAGGGTTCTAACATGTTCCAGGGATACTGGGGGGTCCTAGAACCCTGAGGTTGGTCATGCAATTTCCTCCCCTGGGCAACTCCTGTTCCTTGGTGGGGACACTGAATTCACGGTAGACCCCTGGCGGGTCTCACACTGGCTGGATATACTGTTTTAACGGTTTCAATGTGACTTAACACAGTCTTTGGATCCAGTCTAATTTCATGTTTCATAGTATTCACCACCGGTACTGTCACTCGAGCAAATCCACCAGTAGGAATCGTAAGCACTGTCTCACCTTGAACTAGGCTTTCTGAGGAGTGTTTTGGCACGAACAGTCTTTTCTGGACTTTTGTTCCCGGTTCTACCCAGACTCCACACCTCACCCGCACCATTTGGTTTTCAGGGATGATGGTTGGGCGCCAGCCTACCTTGGCTTCTTTTAGTTCCATTGTATTCTGTGCTTTCTTTACTCTATGAATCACATTTTTCGCTACAGCGTTGGGTATGGCAAGTGATGTGACAATTGCATCCACCACCAGCGTCCCTGACTTGTGTTTCGTGATGACCTCACTGATTACATTATAACCTAGGATAGAATCCTCTGCCACGTTCTGATCACTGGTGACAAGAAAAGGTACCAAAAGCTCAATGGTGTTGCTGTTCTTTGTGGCCCTTAGTTGGAAAGTCACTTCCACCCAGGCTATGAAAGGGATTTTGATCTGGTTGACAGATTTGCCGTGGAGTTCCACTGGTCCTAAGAGTTGTTTTAGCGACCGAAGGCAGATATGTGGGAGGTAGCGCCATTCTTTCATTCTTCATTTAAAATGGGCGCTTGGTCTCCTGTGTCCCACAATGCTTTTACCAGGAGTCCATCTAGCTGGCACTGTATAAAGCACCTTTCACCGATTAGGCTAATGAGGCTATCTTTACTGACCGATGAATCCTCCGCCCAGTAGTAGATCGTTTGACCTCCACACTAGGCATTAAATAACTGATGCCCCTGTCTCTTTTGCAGCTGTTGTAGATGAGTACACACTTGGTGATAGTACTGATGCAGCCATTTTAGCTCGCCGTTCTGGGGTTTGGTGAGATTTGTATTTGCTTCTGGGGCCTCCTCCATGTCACGGTTACCAGTCGCCCCGCACTGGCAACCTCCTGTCTTTTAACCCAAACGACCGTGACCATTGGCATTCCTTGGCATAATGTCCTTCCTCACCACATCTTAGACAGTGGACACACACTGTACTCTGATTTGATGAATGGCATGCTTCACAAGCCGGGTATCTTCTGATTTGGAGCCCACTCCTGGGTCTGAGGGATACAGGTTCTGGCCTGGAACGAATCAACTTTTTCACCTCAATCAACTCGGCTCGCAGTTCTCCTATTACTCCCAGTCAGCACTGGCGGTCCTCTCTTTTGTTGGAGATTTAAGGTTCCCTCTTGAAGGTGGCACTAGAGGTTCTCAAAGATGATCTTTGGACTGGCCACCGGGGGTCTCCAACTTCAGACTCATTTTGGTAACTTTTAATGGATATTTTAAAAGACCAACCAATGGTCACAAAGTGGACAAACAACATAAAATATTGGTGCAAAGGAGGAGTTTAATGAGCCATATATATGAGACTAATGTCATTCAGGCTGACCCTATGCAACCCTAAAGCAACTAGTACCCTACCTAACAGCGGACGTTTATCACCCTAACAAGACGAGTTGGTGTCCCCGCTCCATGTCGGCTGTCCCTTACTTGCCCTATTGGGCCCTAGCACCAAACACACATTAACATAGATAATTATAAAATGTTAAATCTTATCCTATGCAGTAGCACAGCCCAAGTAAAAAGTAGCTGATCTATATGCATACAATTGATGCTGAACAGACTCAAAATACTGCATATGATCTGGTCTCTGTAAATAGATACACATGAAGATATGAAGAAATAACCCAACAGAGACAAATTACAAAAAGGAAAAAAGTAGATATCGACTTATCTGAAGTGGGTAGTCAAATTGATTGCAGATAAAGCCGGATCACTCAATATGGAAGGAGTCCTTATAGGCTGTGCCAATGCATAGGAAAAGGTCCCAAAAATTAAGGCATAGATGATGCCAACAGCTATCCCAACGCGTTTCACCCTCTCCTCATTAAGGGTTCATCAGGGGACAGATTAGGAGATACGCTATAGTAGGAGCATTGGCGATATTGATATGTTCGCCATGAACCATCAGAGTAAATGCCTGATACCATCATAGCAGTAACCTCCATTCAAATAACCGCAAAAGTGCCAAAAAAGGCATAAACCAATTGGAATAAAGAGTCATATCCAGGAGGAGCTATCATGCTCCTATACCCAACAAAGCAATTGGCGTGTCACCACCGCGTCCTAGTGGAACGCATCTGTGCTTCAATGACGCGGCTTCCGGTCACATGTACCCGTGACGCGGCTTCCATTACCTCCCAAAATTAAGATGAGCCAGTGTATTGCTCCCCATTTCCAGCGCGTCCTAGTGGAACGTAAATGCGCTCCAGTGACGCAGCTTCCGATGACTCGTGCTATGACGCAACTTCCGATTTCGGCCCTAGTTAGAAATGGTATTATGGATGAAACGCAAATGCGCTCCAGTGGTACAAACTGTCACTGGGAAACAGGAAGGGGAGAAGAGCTTGCCCAACACTGATGTCATATCTACCATAAGATCACAAAAACACCCCTCATTGGCAATATAGTGCAGATGTGTGCATAATCAATAGCAAACACTGAAGGATGGACACACATAACAATAAATCAATGTGAAATAGACAACAAGATCTGGTTGGGACAAAAAAAGGGGGTACTATATTTGAAATAGAGAAAAAAAGGGGGGGGAAGAGAGGCAAAAACAGAGACGGTCCATATATATCCAGTTAATGATTATGCAATGTCCAGATAAAGACCAATCTGCTAAGATACCTCAGACAGTCCAAATAGAGAATATTTCTTTAGAGACGGTCAACAATGCCCTAAATCAAGGCTTACAATAATTCATGTCATGTGGATAACTACCGATTAGGCTCTATAAAGCTATAGAAGCTTAATTGTTCATTTAGACCTGAGGGGGTCAATGATTCCATCCAAAATATCCACCTACACTCACGCTGTAGGATTTTCCTATCCCAGTCTCCCTGGCGAGTAGGGACAGGAACAGTCTTGATTAATCAAATTTGTGGGATATCCCCGGTCCTTGAATCTTTTTTTCAGGTCAATGGCCTTTACTCTAAAATCGAGGGAGGAGGAACAGTTTCTCCTCAATCTGAAAAATTTTCCTTTCAGAATACCTTGTTTAAGGGGTACAGGATGGTGACTTTCCCATCTTAGTAAACTATTAGCTGCAGTTGGTTTCCTGAATATTGATGTCTTAAGGAAGCCAAATTTGTCAATACTAATCATTACATCCAATAAAGCTATACTGTTTCCCCCTATTTCATATGCACATTTGAGACCAAGGTTATTGGTATTAAGATGGTCAATAAATGTCAAGAAAGATGTAGAATCACCAGACCAGAGGATGAGGATGTCGTCTATGTACCGTCCCCAAAATTGAATGTGGGGACCACCGACGACATCCCCATCCCCAAACACTATCCTGTCCTCCCACCAGCCCAGGAGAAAATTAGCATAAGTGGGGGCACAGGGGCTTCCCATTGCTGTGCCCCCGAGCTGGTGGTAGAACTTGCCGTTGAACAGGAAGTAATTATGTTTTAGAACGTAATCAAGTAGTCGTATCACGAACTTATTGTGGGGGACAAGATGTACTCCCCTTGAGCTCAGGAAAAATTCAACTGCTGCCAGGCCCGCCTCATGATGTATACTGGAATATAATGCCTCAACATCTATAGATATCAAAATAGTGCCAGGATCCACCATAATACCATCCAATTTGGTTATAAGATCCGTGGTAACTCTAAGATATGAAGGTAGGGCAATAACAAAAGGTCTCAATATTTGATCCAGATATACACTACAATTTTGACTCAGGGCATCGACCCCTGACACAATTGGTCTACCTTTAAGGGGAGGGTACCCCTTATGTACTTTAGGAAGAGCATAAAAGGTAGAGATAACAGGACATTTAGTTAACATATAGTTTAGTTCACTTGTAGAGATCAGACCATTCATTTTTGCCTGGCGTAAAATATTAGACAGAGTTTTCATATATGTGACTCGCCCCCAGGGCCGTGGGGTACTCGGCAGCCGGGCCTTATGGCTGCTTTTGGGGGAGATCATGGTGGCTGGCCCGGTCCGTGACTCAGGGCGGTCAGTGCAAAAAGGGGATATTTATAGTTGTCTGGTGAGGATCACCAGCGCTGCGACAGTCCTCTGAGGCAGGTGTTAGGGCAGCTTGAGATGGAACGGCTCCCCACAGGTGGAGCAGGCCTCAGGGAAGTGAAAACTATGCAGGTTGCGCTGGGCGTTGTGGTTCAGGAGAAGCGATGGCGCAGCAGAACTAACGGACAGAGACAAGGAATTTGCTTCATTACCTTTACTGGTGCTGTTGTTAGGTACGGTCCAGGGTACTCCAGGTGAAGAGCGCACTTTTGGACTCTCCCCAGTGAGCGGGTATAGGGCCTCCTGATCCGTTGCGGTCTCTGTGTATGTTCCTGGCCAGCCGGCAACTGAGCCTAGACTATGTATCCTGCTTTTACTTCACCTGTTGCTCAGAAGTAGAACCTCTGGTTGGTATCCACTTTCCCTGGACGTCGGGGCCTTCGTGGTTCCTGGTCCTGTAGGTGTCTAGCTTCAGGTTTGCCAGGGACTTGTAGTCCTCCTGGGAGTCCGGTTATCCCTACTGGGTGTAAAGGGGTCCCGGTTGGCTCGGACCCGGTGTCCGGTTTGTATAACGCGGTGACCTTACTAGGCTCCTCTCCTCCCTTAGCTTCACTCTGTCTTTCTCCTCGCCGTTGACCACACTCGGGGCCCTCACTACTCGGCAGCTGGCGTGCTACGTCTTCACCGCTCTCCGAGCATCGGCACGCTCTCAGCTCACAGACTCACTTCTGCCTGAGCTAACAGCTAACTTCTCACTGAGCTGCCTGGCTCCACCCTCCCTATATATATCCCTAACGGGGTCCCTCTGCTGGTCTGAGGTGGTAGGGTGGAGGTGTGTGAATGTGTGAGGGCCTCTTGTGGAGAAGTCCATCCATGCACCCTTCTGTGCATGAATGGACTTCTTACAAGTATTGAAGGCAGAGTTCTTGGACATGGTCTCTCTTTTGTCCCGGTCACCCGTTTTGATCCTTTTGTTTGGATTAAAGACATTAATTTATTTCTCAGAAAATTGAGATGGAAAAATTATTTTGCTCATAATGACAGAACAAAGTGTCAGCAGCTGGGTATCAATCAGGAAGATCTTTCGGATGTCCAGCTGCTGGCAGGGCTGGCTGAGGAAGGGGCAAGAGAACCAGGGGAGGGTCCTTTTTCAAATCTTAAACTCAGGAGTATAAAAATGCCACCAGTCGGTGAGATTAACAGTGTTGATATTTTTTCAAAACTTGTTAGTGAAGAGATTAAGAAAATTAACCCTAAAACAAATGCTGTATCACCGAATCTTTCTTTTGAGCAACGTATGGCCCTTAACAATTTAAGCCAGGATACCTCTCTTGTCATTAAACCATCAGACAAGGGGGGGAATACTGTACTCCTTGATAGGGAACAATATGTTGAAATGTGTCGTGTCATTTTATCAGACACCTCTACCTATCAAATTCTCAAATCGGATCCTACCCCTGCATATATGAAAACTCTGTCTAATATTTTAAGCCAGGCAAAAATGACTGGTCTGATCTCTACAAGTGAACTAAACTATATGTTAACTAAATGTCCTGTTATCTCTACCTTTTATGCTCTTCCTAAAGTACATAAGGGGTACCCTCCCCTTAAGGATAGACCAATTGTGTCAGGGGTCGATGCCTTGAGTCAAAATTGTAGTGTATATCTGGATCAAATATTGAGACCTTTTGTTATTGCCCTACCTTCATATCTTAGAGATACCACAGATGTTATAACCAAATTGGATGGTATTATGGTGGATCCTGGCACTATTTTGATATCTATAGATGTTGAGGCATTATATTCCAGTATACATCATGAGGCGGGCCTGGCAGCAGTTGAATTTTTCCTGAGCTCAAGGGGAGTACATCTTGTCCCCCACAATAAGTTCGTGATACGACTACTTGATTACGTTCTAAAACATAATTACTTCCTGTTCAACGGGAAGTTCTACCACCAGCTCAGGGGCACAGCAATGGGGAGCACCTGTGCCCCCACTTATGCTAATTTTCTCCTGGGCTGGTGGGAGGACAGGATAGTGTTTGGGGATGGGGATGTCATCGGTGGTCCCCACATTCAATTTTGGGGACGGTACATAGACGACATCCTCATCCTCTGGTCTGGTGATTCTACATCTTTCTTGACATTTATTGACCATCTTAATACCAATAACCTTGGTCTCAAATTTACATTTGAAATAGGGGGAAACAGTATAGCTTTCTTGGATGTAATGATTAGTATTGACAAATTTGACTTCCTTAAGACATCAATATTCAGGAAATCAACTGCAGCTAATAGTTTACTAAGATGGGAAAGTCACCATCCCGTACCCCTTAAACAAGGTATTCCGAAAGGTCAATTTTTGAGATTGAGGAGAAACGGTTCCTCCACCCTCGATTTCAGAGTAAATGCCATTGACCTGAAAAAAACATTCAAGGACCAGGGATAGCCCACAAATTTGATTAATCAAGCGTATAGTAATGCTTTGAGACAAGATAGACCCACACTCCTGATACCAAAACAAAGAAATGACAGTAGTCAAGTCACGAGACTTATAGGAACCTTCGATAACCAGCAGGCTAAGGTCATGGGGATTCTCAGGAGATACTGGGGTATCTTAAAGACTGACCCAGATATTGCCACGTGGATCTTTCCCTATCCATCGGTAACCTACAGACGAGGGAAATCAATAAAAGACCACCTGATACACAGTCACTATACTCCACCTGTCCGGGAGGGGACGTGGCTTGAGAGGAGGTCCCTAGGGACTTTTAGATGCGGACATTGTAGCTATTGCCAGTATGTCACACCTTCTGACACTTTTTCCAGTGCTACCACTAAAAGGACTTACAAGAATATGTCATTTGCCAATTGCAAGACCATTGGGGTTATCTATATGTGCACTTGTGCATGCCCCAAGGACTACATTGGTAAAACTAAGAGACAATTACGAGTCCGTATTGGGGAACACATTGGGGAGATTAGAAACAGTAGGGACACTCCCCTCGCAAAACATATTAATGAAGTCCATCATGGCGATCTTAAATCCCTCTCTTTTCGGACAATTGAGACTGTTCCTGTCCCTCCTCGCCAGGGAGACTGGGATAGGAAAATCCTACAGCGTGAGTGTAGGTGGATATTTTGGATGGAATCATTGACCCCCTCAGGTCTAAATGAACAATTAAGCTTTTCTAGCTTTATAGAGCCTAATCGGTAGTTATCCACACGACATTAATTCTTGTAAGCCTTGATTTAGGGCACTGTTGACCATCTCTAAAGAAATATTCTCTATTTGGACTGTCTGAGGTATCTTAGCAGATTGGTCTTTATCTGGACATAGCATAATCATTAACTGGATATATATGGACTGTCTCTGTTTTTGCCTCTCCCCCCCCCCTTTTTTTCTCTATTTCTAATATAGTACCCCCTTTTTTTGTCCCAACCAGATCTTGTTGCCTATTTCACATTGATTTATTGTTATGTGTGTCCATCCTTCAGTGTTTGCTATTGATTATGTGCACATCTGCACTATATTGCCAATGAGGGGTGTTTTTGTGATCTTATGGTAGATATGGCATCAGTGTTGGGCAAGCTCTTCTCCCCTTCCCGTTTCCCAGTGACAGTTTGAGTCACTGGAGCGCATTTGCGTTCCACTAGGACGCGCCGGCAATGGCGAGCAATACACTGGCTCATCTTAATTTTGGGAGGTAATGGAAGCCGCGTCACGGGTACATGTGACCGGAAGCCGCGTCATTGAAGCGCAGATGCATTCCACTAGGACACGGCAGTGACGTGCCAATTGCTTTGTTGGGTATAGGAGCATGATAGCTCCTCTCGGATATGACTCTTCATTCCAATTGGTTTATGCCTTTTAGGCGCACTATTGCGGTTATTTGAATGGGGGTTACTGCTATGATGGTATCAGGCATTTACTCTTATGGTTCATGGCGAACATATCAATATCGCCGATGCTCCTACTATGGCGTATCTCCTAATCTGTCCCCTGATGAACCCTTAATGAGGAGAGGGTGAAACGCGTTGGGATAGCTGTTGGCATCATCTATGCCTTAATTTTTGGGACCTTTTCCTATGCACTGGCACAGCCTATAAGGACTCCTTCCATATTGAGTGATCCGGCTTTATCTGCAATCAATTTGACTACCCACTTCAGATAAGTCGATATCTACTTTTTTCCTTTTTGTAATTTGTCTCTGTTGGGTTATTTCTTCATATCTTCATGTGTATCTATTTACAGAGACCAGATCATATGCAGTATTTTGAGTCTGTTCAGCATCAATTGTATGCATATAGATCAGCTTCTTTTTACCTGGGCTGTGCTACTGCATAGGATAAGATTTAACATTTTAAAATTATCTATGTTAATGTGTGTTTGGTGCTAGGGCCCAATAGGGCAAGTAAGGGACAGCCGACGTGGAGCGGGGACACCAACTCGTCTCGTTAGGGTGATAAACGTCCGCTGTTAGGTAGGGTACTAGTTGCTTTAGGGTTGCATAGGGTCAGCCTGAATGACATTAGTCTCATATATATGGCTCATTAAACCCCTCCTTTGCACCAATATTTGTATGTTGTTTGTCCACTTTGTGACCATTGGTTGGTCTTTTAAAATATCCATTAAAAGTTATATCTTATTCTGTTTTTTCTTTTCCTGATTCTGACTCTTGATATACCCTAGCCGATCCATTGCTTTTTGCAATATTCTGTTTTTTTCTATTCCAGCATCAAACTTCTCAGTTTCTACATTTCTGGATGCAAACAACAGTCTATCCTTCAGTTCAATTGCTCTGAACAATAAACTTTGGGGTGATTCATTATTTTTCTGTGAGAGGTTAATGTCACGCCAGGTGTGAGTGCAACACAGAGAGTCACGCCAGGTGTGAGTGCAACACAGAGGGGAAAGGGAGCCCAGACACTAGGGAAAGGGGGAAGAGGTGACCTAATCTGGACTAGCGTCACCCTGTCTCCCCCTAATGTCCATATACAGCCTCCGCAGCTGTCGCCGATCACGTGCCTCGCCCTACTATTCCTGGCGTAAGGCTAAAGCTGGGGGTGGAAGAGATGAGCACTAGTCAACCTCCGCTAGAACTCTAAAGCCAAAAGGGAAATAATAACTTAGCTTTAGAAGAACTCCAACAGGGCACATGGCCTCAAGACTCCAAAGAGGACGTGATGCTGCTTCAGCCAAGTTTCAAGTAGAAATTAGTATAACTGGAGACGCCCACCTAGACACACCAGGTATATATACACCCAGACTAAAGGGAGGTAGTCGCTGGGTCCTAAACACAGCCTCCTATCTAGGCAACTGTCTGTATTGCCAAACATTGAGACCTCCCGCAAACCACTGCAGGGTGATTGTCTGTCACCTCTGACACACCCGTGACAGTTAATGAGTCGGTGGAACAATTCTGAAGTACTCTCTTCTTTATAGTGCCCTTTTAAAATCATCTTCAGCTGTTGCAAGGTCAATTCACTCTTCATTTTTACAATGCTACAGAGGTTCAGTCGTGGGCTGATTGCTTTCACCACCCCCTCAACGATCCCATCTGGCTGGTAGCCTTTCTGTAAGCCTGCATCGATCTGGTGCAACAAGTTCATATAAGACAGTTTCTCTTCCTGTTAACACTCTCCAGTCTGTCACCTGTTCAGAGGTTTTGGTCGATTTCTGCAGGGCTGTTAGGGCTATGAATTGTTCTTTCAATTCCTATAGTTCTGTCTGCGGATGGAGATTCCCGCTTTTGGTAATTGGTGCCGCTCCTCCATCGTCCAACTTTAACCTGGTTAGAAACTGTGTTAGCTCCTGGAGGAACGTCCCCATGACATCTTCAGCTTCTTTCTCCCCTAGCTCATCTATTTTTTTCATTAATGACAGCTAACAGTTGCCTGTGGTTGTGTGCTTTAGAAATCTGTTCTTCTGACATTTTTATATGTTCTTCTACTGTTCTCAATTCTTCACAGGTTAACTGAAGAAGTAGCTCACTAATTCTATCCATTTGCATTTCCACATCCATTGCTGCTAGTGAGTTTTCTTTAGGGCTGGTCCCCTTTAACCGGTGTAGCAGAATTGAATTGAGGTGCTGTGCTGCTGTGTTTTTCCAGACACTTTTCCTCTTCTCCCTCTACACGCTAATTCCCGCTCAGGATTCCCCGTACGAACCAACAATGTTACACGCACGCCGCTAGGTTCAGAAAGGGCGAGACGGGTTTCATGAATTCTTTGGAATCCTGGGGGAACCGTGACTCAGGATGACCATAGGCTGCAGCTTCTCTCAGGCACACAATAGATTCAATTGCTGACCAGACACATCTGACAAGAGTCTTTTTCAACAGTTTAACAGTGGAATTTAATCTGAAGCATGGCCAGTGCAATTCAGGGATATTACAGCTACAATCTTCATTACAGTACAGTTTGAGTTTCTTGAGCAACTGGCTCCAGTAACAATACAGTAGCTTCTTCACAAGGCATAGTATTACAGTCTCTTCAGTAGCATAATTCAGCATAGATTAGATCTCTTAGCAGCACACTTCTATGCATACACAACCACAGGCTTTTCCTTCACAAGGATACAAGAGTACACAGCATTCTTTATCCTGCATGGAGATGGAGGGGGGGGGGGGTTGATGAGGGAGATGATCCCTGTGACACAATTCCTTCCAGTCCCCATCTTCCTGCCTGATAATAATATGCATTGTTAGTTAAGGGAGTTTATCTGACCTGTGTTTAGCTTCTCTCCTGATCTGAATTCTGTTCAGTTGCCTTCTGTCAGATGCAGATAACACACCACCTTTCTCTTCGGCTTCAGCCAGACTACAATAACAAGTTCCCCACAATCCCCCTGGGGCTCTGTAAAAAACACTCCCTGTCTTCTGTGACTGTGTTATTCATAACAGTTGCTGGATGCTTTTGAAGCCACAGCACTACTTCGGCATGTCACAAATATGTCTCTCCATCATTTGTATCACATTAATGTAAATGATCCGACAAAGAGTATGGATGAAAAAGACTTATGTGCAAAAACTGCAACCAATATAGTTTATATTGTGGCTTTGGTTCCATTGGGAATAATATAATTTAGCAACAATGGAAAAAAACTGATAAGGTATATTTACAGTATATTTTTACAAAGAGTCTATTTGAAAAACTGACAACAACCGATGTAATCGCATTTTAACAGTTGTGAACAGTCCATAATTGAAAGGAACAGGATCCAAAGGAGAAAAAATGCTGTAATCAAGTAAGCTAGCCTAAGTGGCTACAGCAGACAGAATTTAATTTGTAATACTCAATAGGGGAATTCATCACGAGTGGAATTTTTTAAGTCAATTTTGCATGTAGCTGTGTTGTCAGTATTTGCAGCAAATTTATCAAATTGTTGCGTAATATTTGATCAATTTTGCTTGTGTTTAGATTTATCACTTCTTTCTACAGCTATTTTTCCATTTGTTACATCACTCCCCTGCAGGAGTGAAAATTCAGACTTTTTAAAATTCTCAATTTATACTTACAGCTTATTTGCATGGAAATCTATAGCCATTTTCTAACCCACTTTCAAAAGTGTCGAGAGTAGCAGAAAATTTTCAAAAGTCACAATTTTTGTTTCCAATTACAACCAGCCTCTATGCGTGACTTCAGGTAAAGGAGTCATCAGTCAAGCATGAGGAGGTGGTGCTGGTCGGGAAAAAGAACTGGAGTTGCAGAGGCTTCAGATCTACAGCCTCATTTGTATATCAATCAAATGCTGATGTCTCAGTAACGGAGGAACGGACTACCTATGTAAAGGTATTGCTGGACTTGTCTTTGAAAAAGCTACATACACATATAATTAGCTTGGGGTGTGGAATCATGCTGATAGATTCCCTTTAAGCACACCTGTCTTCCTCACATAGAGTCTATGGTGTTTTATATATACATTCTTTTTACATACTTCGTTGT
Source organism: Phyllobates terribilis (assembly GCF_046119375.1). Taxonomy (NCBI): domain Eukaryota; kingdom Metazoa; phylum Chordata; class Amphibia; order Anura; family Dendrobatidae; genus Phyllobates; species Phyllobates terribilis. Next base: position 260,649,005 of record NW_027362762.1, read on the forward strand.
TGTAATAGTCCAATATTAGACCCAATAATGTCACTCGCTGTTGGTTAACAGTAGCAGCTATCCATTTTCTGGAGGGTTGAGGTCACTTGGACATTAATTAGGTTGCGTTTGTATTATAGAGCTTAAAATGGTAACATGTATAGGTTCTTTTTTATTTAAGTGGTGAAAAAAAAAATCCAAATTTTGTCAAAAAAAAAAAGGGCGCCATTTTCCAAGACCCGTAGCGTCTCCTTTTTTCGTGATCTGGGGCTGGGTGAGGGCTTATTTTTAACGTGCCAAGCTGACGTTTTTATTGATGGCATTTTGGGGCAGATACGATGTTTTAATCGCCCGTTATTGAATTTTATTGCAATGTTGCGGCGACCAAAACAAAACCTAATTCTGGCATTTTGATTTTTTCTTCTCGTTACGCCATTTACTGATCAAATTCATTTTTCTATATTTTGATAGATCAGGTGATTCTGAACACAGCGATACCAAATATGTGTATTTTGTTATTGTTTTATTTTGAATGGGGTAAATAGGGGGTGATGAGCTTTTATATTTTTTTTATTTTTTTTATATTTTTAAAAACTTTTTTATTTTTACTTCCTTCAATAGTCTCCATGGGAGACTAGAAGCTGTGATTCATCACCACGCAGTCCAATAGTGACATGCTTTACACCACTCCACTGGCATTGTGCATGGTAATGCCAGGCTTTCACACAGCTGTGGCGCAAAGGGAATCCATGCCAGGTGCTGTGTTTGTGTTGATGATATTGGATTGGCCACTTTTTATTCATAGTGCAGGTTCACCCACAAACGTGTCCATAGGCTGGCTGCTGATGTAGGATCATGTGACCAGATTGGTCAATCAGTCTTCACCAATTGTAAAATGCCTCACATGGTAATGTTGCTTTTCTATTGAAGGAGGGTGATGAACTGATCTGGTCACATGCTCTTCCAATAACAACTGTTTTATGGATCGAAGCGCTCAACGTCTTGCGAGGAAATTCTGCACTAAAAAGTGAAATAGGCCAACCCCTTTAATGCCAGAGGAGGTTTGGAACTCTGCAGTTATTGAATCAGCAAAGCGTTACTGACTTTTATGCATTACGTGCAATAGCACCCAACGACCCCACTATGTAAGTTTATATAACTTGTCACTTCGTGACTTAGTTGCTCTGATTCCTTCCACTTTGCAATAATACCACTCAAGGTCAATTATGGATGGAAAATTTAGGAGAGAAGAATTTCATGAACTACATTTTTACTATGGTGACATCCTATTACAGGAGCACACCTAAATGCATTGAACTCTTTAGAATGGCCGATTCTTTCACAAATGTTAGTAGAGGCAGACTGCATGACGGGCTGGATTTTATACACCTATGGCAATGGGACTGAATGAGAAACCTGAGTTCAATGATTAACTGATGTATTACAATACTTTTGTCCATTTACTGTACTTTGATGTTATACCAGATATAAAACAAATCTAGTGTAGCATTTGTACGTACACAAGGTTTAATTTAGACTTATAACAAACTGATGGACAACATAGCCAAGTTAAAGGTTAAAATTGAATTGATAAGCAGACAAAATTAAAAAGAGATTTATAGGATTTTTCTACAATACAGAGTACACCTGATTTAACAGGAATTTTAAAGAAGCACTCCTCCCATCAAAATTTGTATCCTCTTAATATATTGCAGTCATCATATTATATTATATAGCACTGTGTACTTACAATTGCTCATTTTGCTTTTGTACCCTGTAAATTCTTCTCTTTTTTTTCTGCCAATAAGGGCATGGGCGTGTTGGGTTTCTTCAGGTGTCTCCCATTCTCGGTGATTAACCGGCAATTTAGCTGGTAATCATGGTCTGATTATTGCCACTCGTAGCCTTATTTCAGTGGTGTGTGCGTCTTGTTTTCCAGTGCTCCGTTTCTGATCTCTTGCTTCCCGACCTTGGATCCTGCCTTTGACCATCCATTTGCGTAGCCCCTTTGTCTTGATCTGCTACTTTCTGGAATTCCGACCTCGGACTGTGACCTGACCTCTTGACTACCATGTCTCACGGCCTGCCCATGAGTAGTGACTCTGCGTCATATTTGTCACTCAGCATCACAAAAACATTATATATGGCATATTTGTTATGTGTATGGATTGACAGCCATGTATAGTACCCAGAAAAATGCATACTATGGTTATATATTTAGATAGAACAATAGAGGAGGGTAGATAGATATTTCATAGAGGAAGCAAAACCTCATAAGAAACAGCTATCAGTCTCCTCTGTTCTCTGACATGTGAGACATATGTATTATTTTGGTGGTGAGTGCCGCTTATTCTTTTTTATCTATGGTTATAGACACAGAACAGAAAGTTGGTGTCATATACATGAGTAACATCCACAAATATATATAAAAATGCAATGAAATCCTTCAGAGAAGTTAATTTTATTCAATACAAAATGATGTTTTACCTTCATGCCTCCATTCAAATAATTATACAAATGCATACATTTAAAGTATTTAAACTAGATTTCAGTTCACAGCTCAATCCATAGGAAAGTTGAATACAGAAAAGCAAAGCACCAACAAAATAGGTCTGAGACACTATGTAAAACGATAACATTTGTTCTTCAAAGTCTCCGAGTAGAGACTAGAATTTTCATCCCCTGACAGAATTTTAATAGGTGTCCCTTTTACAGTGACATAGGGCAAAATCACCATAGTACAGTAAAAGAAAAATGTCTTATTCTATTTACAATACGTACACTTTACATAAATACAAGAACAACACTTACATCATATTATTAACTTAGAGCAAAGGTATTGCCTAAATTCTACTTAACAATGGTGAGCAGAGAAAATGCAAGGGGCCAAAACTTAGGTGATTTCCACTGTAGCGGGAGTTAGAATTCTTACATTATAAGACAATAGCTTTTTATAGATTTATTGTTAGTTTCGCTGTTGTTTGTCATGTTGTCCACATACGTGTTACAAAAGGGGTGACAGATCTGATGACTGCAATACTAGTAGACCTGTACACAAAAAAAAGCTTACTAATAACACAAATACAGGTTGTCTTCTTATGTCAATGTTTAACCTTTGGTAGGATTTATTTTATATTTATATATTATTTCAAGGATATATTAATCACTTTTATAGACATGAATAAGTATAGTATATGGAAGTTTAATAAATGTATTTTTTGTCAGTTACTGAATAAATATCTACAGATACTGTATAAAGTTATCTTTTTAGCTCCCATTGTTGGTACAGTCTTGAAAATACAGTCACCTAAAAGTTGGATATTAAAATACGAGAAGCCTTTATCTTACGTTACTGGTATAGGAAATTGTCAAGTTCCACAAGTTTTGTGGGAAAATGCCCATTTCAACATTAAGCAACAAGAGATCCAGAGATTTATTTCTAGATCAACGTTTTTATCAGTGGAAGGAAAAAGTGTACCCTGCACTAGAAAAAAAAACATATAGAGAGATTGTTGTAGTTTGAAAAATTAGGACTGGTTACTTGGGACTTAGCATTTACTCATTCACCTACTCAATATGGTAAAAATACATCTCCCTTTATTCCTTCCTACAAAGATGTAGGCCACATTCAGACGTCCGTGTTACACGTAGGTGTTCTATCCCTGTTTTTCACAGATACAACAGGTACGCATTATTGTCTATGGGGCTGTTCACATGTCTGTGCTTTTACATAGACCATGTGTCAGTGCAAAACTCATGGACTATTTCATGGACTATAGAACTCATGTTCTATTTTTTCTGGCAGCAGGGTTAAAAAGTGCCAATACAACTCTATTGGTCCGTGAAAAACACATACAGCATCCGTGTATGATCCATGTGCTGCTCGTATTTACCATTGCAAAGGACAGGAGAAGCTTTGTAATTTATTTATCCACCTGTGAAAAAAACAGATGATGCGTACCACTTTTTAGTGTATGTGAAAAGCACAGATGTCTGAATGAGGCTTTAGATGTAGAACTACGTAGAACTACAAAAATGTCAGCCTATCAGAGACAACTCTACCCATATGAAAAATAATCTGATGAGCAGCTTTTTTTAATTGCAATTGTGCTTGAATGGGTTAATTCCCATGTGGATCAACGGCGCTTCAAATGACAAATCCACAGCAAACATCCGAGACTTAGCCTCAGATTTCTGAAGTTATTTAAAATCAAATTTAGTTTTGGATATTTCTGGCATCAATTTTGCCCCAAATCCCATCTGTGCATTTCCTAATAATTCCAAAGAAGCTAGTGCTTGTACAAAGGCAGTCAGGGGTAACTTCAGACTGTAGCAGGACCACAGCACCCGGCTTAAGAAACACTGACCTAGGAAAAAGTTACTAAAGTATGACCTAATGTGTCGAAGCTGAGAACCTTCTACTCAAAAAAGTCAAAAGTACCAACAAGACTTTATTCATACTTTGTGCTGCCCATTACAAGCATACCATGAAAACAGTGCAAGTGCCCTCTACGGGCATGCCATGAAGTATTAGGGTGCATGCGCCACAGGCAGAGAACCTAGCACTTGGGGCATACTAGGAATCAACAGCGGGAGAAGTTACTATTTTATTGACGTTGAAGGTGCTTGGGCATGGATATGATCTCAAAATAAAATACAAGGTTATGATCTGGAGGGAAGATGAAAGAATAAGACCACAATAAAGAACACATGCTAAGGCATTAGCAGATGGGAAAGTACATGGCTAAATAATTTTATACCCTCAATAAAAATTTCTAGTGATCTTTTAAGTGAAGCCAGTAATCTGTTTCTAAGTATTCCTCTAGCATTTATTAAATTACATTAATTGCAAAAGTAGTTTTGTGCTTTGTTTATTGTCATGTCAATGACCCATGACATTCCAAATTTGTAAAACTGTATAGTCATTTATATCAAAATATTCTCTTTCCAATAATTACAATTCTTCATAGTCACTGTAAAAATGTAATACTAGATTAATAACTTCTTAATTTATTTATAGCGGCATGTTCTCAATTAATGAGTAATTTACACATATTCACTTTTACTGAAGTCGTATTGCTACGGGAGTCACTTTTGAAAATGAACATTAATACATTATCGGCCATGATGAGTTTTGATCAACTAAACTATTTTGTGGTTATTGCCCAAATTATTATACAACTCTTTCTCCTTGCATTCGAACATAAGCATGCTTGTTACTGTTACACTTTATTGCCATACTTTTTCATTATTTTTTTTACATTTTCCTTTTTAGAATATGTTCTTATTAGTGGTTAATTGCAAATATTCCAGGCTAATGATCTCATAAAAAGTTACAATAATATATAGATGATTCTATCTATATATATGTATCTAACAGCCTTCTATGCTTCTAACACCTATCGGGTAAAGCCTTAGAATTACATCATAGATCCCTACAAATATAGATTCTCTAACTTTTACTTTTTCATTGACCAACTACCTTACATTATTGCACCATATCACTTATAAATAAAAAGTATATACACACTGGTATGTGGGCACTGGGGCTCAGTCTTTACATAGACAAAACCAATTGTGATGGCCAACGCTCTACAGTTGTTCATAACTAACTAGTACCTATAAAAGGTCTCAGTGACCCTAAAACTTATTTTTTCCTGGTGAGTTAAGACGGGAACGTTAGTTCTATAGTTTAGACTGCTACCAAGTGAAAAGTTTTGTACAATGACAACACTTTTGAAAAAAAAGAAATGTAAAATAAAAGTCTGCTTGTTAAGAAACCACACATAAGCACACAATACATAATTTATTATAGCACTGCATTATTGTAGGTTACTTTAAGTAATACTTTTTTTCAGGGTGTACCATGTATAAGAACTTCAAGGAAGAAAGTTTAAAGTTTGTAAACAATGTTTGACTTTTTTTTAGAACAAAGTCATGAATATATCACCTATTTTCATTCAACAGACCAAACCAATCCAGTTTGACTAGTAGCTAATCATTGACACAAATTCCTGTAGACCAACTAAAATAGACCACTCAATGTTTGCCGTTACAGAACGCACTCTGAACAATTACTTAAGGGAGCAATGGATGACATACAAGTCATATTTGTCAAAATATTTCTCCTGCCAATGACAGAAACTGGTTTATAGATTGTAAGCATTTCTAAGACGAATAGGGCTGAACTGAAATACCAGCCGAAGCCGGATGACAAGCAAAACCATTGGAAGGGGATTCTTCATTAAATATTTAAAGTGCTAAATTATATTAAATATTTTTCCACATTAACCACGTGACGATAATGCTTTTTTTGTGTGTTTGTTATTAAAAGGTGCATCTACTAGACTTTATGGGCTATAAATCAGTAACAGTCCAGCATATTTGTGCCTATAGTAATCAGGAAACTTAACATTAGCCATTTGCTTTTGCTAAGTCAATAAAATATTCTTTCCCAACTTTAAAAACTATTTGCAGGAGCAATGACTGAATCTTTAGAGAATGTGCTTCTTTTTTTTGCTTTTATAAACAGTTTGTAAAATATAGCTAATACTTAAAGAATACAAAATATGCCCAAAAAATGCAAAACTATCCCAGCGATTTCTCCTTTTATCTTCAACTTTTTTATACTATTTTGGCTCAAAATACAATTAGAACTGAGGGAAATAAATCTTCTGGGTGTCACAGGAGGTTACACATCCCCCCATTCCTACTGCTCACTGTCCTGTGTATGACTACTGGCTGCAGCAGAAGTCTCCCTACTGTTCCTTGTTTGCCCCCTTGATGTTTTAACTGGTCATCAAATGAAGATGGAACCAATCAATCAATAAGGAGATTAAAGAGAACCTGTAAGCACGATTTTGTCAAGTAAAGACATGGCTGTAATGGTGCTGTAATACAGATTAAACTGATACCTTTGGTTAAGAAATCCGCTTTGTTGTTCGTATTTGATCATCATGTGAAGTCTTCTGCTAATTAGATTTCGGTACACAGGGAGATGATTGAGCTCTAGGTCCTCTCCTCCCTGTCTGTGAATTCCCCATCTCTCCGCCTGACACCGGTCTTTGAATGACAGGTCACTGCAGAGATAGCAGATCATTCAAAGAGTAAAGGCAAGTGGAGGGGCCGGGGAATCATAGACCGGGAGGAGAAGCTCCAGTGCACAGTTCAGCCCATGTGCACCGAAATCTAATTAGCAGAAAACTTCAACTGGTGATTAAAGAGGAACAACAAAGCGGATTTCTTCACAAAAGGTATCAATGTAATCAGTATTACAGCGCCATTACAGCCATGTCTTTACTTTACATTACCAAAATCGCGCTGAAAGGTTCTCTTTGAAGGTTTCTACAACATTTCAAGATCATGCAAAAAAAAGCTTCATAGTAACAAATGTAGGTCAATTATGTTTCTTGATTAATTTAACCATTCATTTGGATTATTTTTTGTTCTTTAACCAGATATTCCTTGTCTAATTTAAGAAGAGGTATTATTAAAAACATACTGTTTAAATCTAACACTAAACACAACAAAATTCCATCATATTTATGATTTAATGACAAACTATGATAAAAATGTGACAAATAAAGGACTGTCAATATTATAGATATTGTACCATTAGAACATTCATTATATGAAGTACCATTGTTTTAACCCCTAGGCAGTCAAATGCGGTAGTGACATAGTCCATACTAATGCTAAAAGAGTACTTGAAGTTTTCTCATTCCAGTGTTCTGTTGGTACTTAATAACACTTACTGCTATGTAACTATAAGCTGGAAAGTAGACCGATATTTGATTCTGGGGTCACGTTAATATATATATCATATTTCTATATAAAAAGATCATAGATCAGGACTCTTTGATTGTAATCTCAGTTAATCCTCCATGTCAAGCAGTATAACCTTTTGCCTTTTTATTATTAATGCACTGATGAAGATATATGAAGGAAGAGAAGATCTCCTGCTTAAGTGCACTGCACAGACAATGGATGAGAAAATAGAACTATATCATACATATTCATCATAGACAGTTACATGTATCATACACAGATTTCTGTCACCACAATGTTATATCCGGACCATAAAAATTGTGCTTTTCATTAATAAAATTGATCATCTATGTGCTTTCCACCAATGTTATCAGATAGGGCCGCCAATATCACAAATACACAGTAATTTAACTCTCCGTGCATTGTGTTCTTATTTCCACATACTCCAGATACGGATGTTAATGCTTTTTGATGCAGTTGTTAAAAATTGTATAAATTAGTTGTCCCCAGAGAGATATTCCACCCACACGCCATATATCAACTTGCAGTTACAGTCTTCTTTCATACTGGGAGTTGTCCTGTGTGGGCTAAAAATCTGTAGCCAGGCTTTCTGGTCAATAGGCTTCTATCACAAACATATGTCGTTGCATGTGGTTGATTTCCAAATCTGGAATTGTTTTACTGTAAAAGGATATTAGAATTTCTACCAAAAGTAGACAATAATCACATATTGCAACATGTAAGAGGGTCGATTAATTGAGTATGCATTTCACAACTGTACTTGAGCTTAAAGGGTTTTTCCAATATCGCAAATATAAGATATGGGATCGTTTCTTGATCTTGGGGTTCAACTGCAAAGACATTCATTGTCAGAGTGATTTGGGGTTCCTTCTTAGTTTTTCACTGTACTATGAAAATCTCAGATTATCACTGTGCAAGGACTGGCATCACACCCCATTTACATTTATGGGAATGTGTTACAAATCCCTGCACAGCAGATGAATGGGGTATAGAGATGAGAGGATCTGACAAAAATAATGTAGATGTTCCTAGGAAATTTGATTTTCAGCAAAGTTATTATTTGCAAATTCAATGTCCTTTATAATGTTCTGGGTCTATAAAGACACCAGAGCATAGTAAATGTAATATGTAAAAAAAGAAAAACCCTCTACTCATCGCTCACCTGTATTGCCCCTCCGTTGCTCTCTGCCCGTCATTTGGTCCTCCCCTTTCCCAGCCTGTTTCTTCATGGAGAGGACTTCTGGCTGCAACGAGGCCTTGACAATCGCTGCACATTCGATTGGTGCCATGTAACAGACATGGAACATGCAGTAATCTCCAAGGCCTGGTCATGTCCAGAAGTGTTGGCCATCAGAGAACAGGTCGGAGCTACGATGGCAAAATGAGGAAGCTCCTGAGGATTGGACGGCAGGCAGCACTGCCTGCCATGTAGTCCTCTACTTTCCGCTGTCACATCTTCAACCTGTTCAATCTAGGCCGGGACTTCCAGCCAGAAACAGGCCTTGGAGATCACTGAGTGTTCCATATCTGTGACGTTAAGATGTGCAGTAAACTCAGAGGCTGGGTCGCAGCCAGAAGTCCAGGAAATGTGGCTCATAACGGAGGAAAGAAAAAGTGTCTCTAAGGACCAGAGAGCAGGTAGCCAGACAGGTGAGCAATGAGGTGAGTATCAGCTTAAAAAAAATTTACCAGCTGTCTATGGCTTGAGAAAAATGGCTACAAGCCAACCACCATTTTGCGAAGTCCACGTGAAGTTAATTTACAAAAATTTGTATTTTCATTTTTTTTGTGTATTCGAGTAGAATTCAATTTCACTCAAATAAATTTGCTCATGTCTAATGGGGATATTAGTGCGTAAAAGAAAACCTGAACCCTTAGCTCAAGGAGTTCAATGCTTGATAGTAGTTCAGTGGCTGGACAACATCCCATTCATTATGTTATAGAATATCCTGGCAATATAACATATTCTATGATGGAAATCTCCTATAATATTTAGGACTGTATACTACTCCACGTTAAAAGGTCTGAAATTCATCAGAACATTTTACTTATTTCTGCATGGAGATGTAACTACAGTTACAGATGCCAAATCTTCAGTGACTGCTTCCTTCCTCCGTGAGGAAGGAAGGATCCTGTGATCAGTGTTGTCTCACACTATGGTGCAGATACAACAGGGTTCATGATTTGTGTATAAATAACGTTCCCTAAGGACAAGACCAGAAGCACGGTCATCAGAGAAATAATGCAACGATAAAGGGATCTCTATATTATATAACCTCTATGCTGGATCCTGCACATAATTAATGGGGCTCACACTCCACCTTATGCATAAACCTTCTGAACATATATAGCAGGCTATTCCATACAGCGTCCTCCTATTACAGTACTGGGTATGCTTTATATACTGGATTGTTCATTATTATTAAAATGGTTATTTCGCAATAATAAAAAAAAACAGTAAAATGTTTTCACAAACATTTATCAATACTGAACAATATTCCATAAAACATTTCCTATAGTTTCTAAAATCATTTCTTGTGCTTTATTTTCTTAAATATTAGGTAAATACAGAAGATTTTAGGCTAAAGTTTTAATACAAAGTCTTGTATTCTCTGTGCCCCTATAGACAGGGACTGATAATCAGTGGATTCCTTCTTCCTCCTACTGATGCAGAAGAGCTGAGTTCATCATTGTACACTATAGGGAACATTTATAAAATATTTTTAATGAGTTTTTTTCATCTGCACAAATACTTCTATGGTGAAATACATGTTTGGTGCATATGGTAGTATACGTATCAGAACTCAATCACGAGGTATAGGACATATTGTATTAGAATAATGGGCAACAGTAGCGCCTACTGATAGCTTTCTAATTGTTTAGCTCATATTGTATTTCAGCAAATTACAGCCACTATGCATATCTGGTGCATACACTATTAATATTTTTAAAACAAATTAATATATCTTCTACAACGTATTCTACATCGCACTTGGTGTTTGCTGGTTCACAGAATTTTGCAGTACAAAATATGACAAGTACCTTATAAAAGGACTTTTTTTGAACACAGGAGCGTTCAGAAAAATTGTACCGTCACCACTTCTATTTTGCCAAAAATACCGTCCCCATAATTTAAAACGTCAAGCTCAGCTCTGCTACATCTGTTTTTTTTAGAACACCTTTGAAAGAAAAGTTTTTTTTTGCCATTGTTAGAATTCATAGCTGGTTAGTTATACACTGTGTGCAAATACTTTTGTAAAAAAAAAAAAAGGGTTGTTTTTTTTTTTTTTGTCTTCGCCATTTTGAATTACAGGTAATATCAAGAGGCATAAAAACGTAAAACACAAAACTTCATCTCAGGAACATCACTAAGCACAAGTATAAAAAAATAGTCACACTAAACAAACTTTAAAACACACTTACCCCATCAGTCCTAGAACAAGTTGTATATACCCACATTTACTGTACATGCTTACAACTTTTTACTGTTTTACGTCATTTATTTGTTTCCCAGGATCTTAACCCTTTCCCGTCCTCTATTTAATGGAGCTGTTGGATTCTAACATATACAGGTGCATCTCACTAAATTAGAATATCATCAAAAAGTTCATTTATTTCAGTTTTTCAATACAAAAAGTGAAACTCATTATATAGAGTCCTTACAAACAGAGTGATCTATTTCAAGTGTTTATTTCTATTAATGTTGATGACTATGGCTTACAGCCAATGAAAACCCAAAAGTCATTATCTCAGTAAATTAAAATAATTAACAAAAAACACCTGCAAAGGCTTCCTAAGCAATTAAAAAGGTCCCTTAGTCTGTTTCAGTAGGCTCCACAATCATGGGGAAGACTGCTGACTTGACAGATGTCCAGGAGAAAAAGACCTGGACTGTTGCTCAGTGGTCCAAGATGTTGTTTTCAGATTAAAGCAATTTTTGCATTTCATTTGGAAATCAAGGTCCCAGAGTCTGGAGAAGAGTGGAGAGGCACACAATCCAAACTTCTTGAGGTATAGTGTGAATTTTCCACAATCAGTGATGGTTTGGGGATCCATGTCATCTGCTGGTGTAGGTCCACTGTGTTTTATCAAGACCAAAGTCAGCGCAGCCGTCTACCAGGAAATTTTAGAGCACTTCATGCTTCCCTCTGCCAACAAGCTTTTTGGAGATGGAAATTTCATTTTCCAGCAGGACTTGGCACCTGTCCACACTGCCAAAAGTACCAATACCTGGTTTAAAAACAACAGTATCACTGTGCTTGATTGGCTAGCAAACTCGCCTGACCTTAACCCCATAGAGAATCTATGGGATATTGTCAACAGGAAGATGAGAGACACCAGACCCAACAATGCAGACAAGCTGAAGGCTGCTATAAAAGCAACCTGGGCTTCCATAACACCTCAGCAGTGCCACAGGCTGATCGTCTCCATGCCACGTCGCATTGATGCAGTAATTGATGCAAAAGGAGTGCAAGTATTGAGTGCATTTACTGAACGTTCATTTCAGTAGGCCAACATTTCGGATTTTAAAATCATTTTTCAAGCTGTTGTTATAGAGTATTCTAATTTACTGAGATAATGACTTTTGTATTTTCATTGGCTGTAAGCCATAATCATCAACATTAACAGAAATAAACACTTGAAATAGATCACTCTGCTTGTAATGACTCTATATAATATATGAGTTTCACTTTTTGTATTGAAGAACTGAAACTAGCTTGCCCCGAGCAGGAGTTCTGAGATGACAAGACCATCCGTAATGGCATGGGCTGTGATGTGGTCGTCAGTAATACAGATTTAATAACTGATGCCACCATATTGCTTGACACTAAAACAATACTATAGTAGAAACGAGTGTGCTTAATATTGTAGAAGAATACAAACTTCAGTTTAGTGCTGAACAGAGCATTTATGATATGGTATTCACTGATAGTATATAGCTATAGAATACTAAAAATAGATCTCAATGCATAGAACCACCATGCATTTATTTGCAATTAATACTGGTTTAGATCACATTTTATGCATCAGTTTACTCAGATCCTATATTGCTTGCTCGCTTTCTCACTCGTCATAAAGCCATTACAGATAAAGAGCACTGATGAAACTGATGAATAATAATGATGCCACTGGGAAGCAAATGACGCATTGCTCCTTAGGTAAAAAGCTGGTGAACGTTCCCTTTTCTTCCACAAAAAAAGATTCAGATATGTAGAACAACTACAAAATACATTTGATCTCAAGGCCAGGCTCCAACCGAGTTAGGATAATGGTTTATCTATACATTATATTCACATTTAATATTGTAAATTTTTACCTAGAGCAGCCTTTAAACTTGTGTTAGGGTTTTAATATCTAATATAATATATATTTAGACAAAGGCCTCCCGTGACGTGGTAAAAAATGCAGATTAAGTACTTGATTTATAGTAAATCCATATAAGACAGTCATTATTGCTAATTAGCAGCAAGAAGTGCAACCATTCCAGTTTGTGCTATCCGATCATCCCCCCCATACCCCTATTCAGGATGGGGCCGAACTCCGCCATAATACCTCAAATTGTGTTCTTTCACTCTGAAAAAAGAGAATAATACTGAGAGCCTGTGCAATAGTTTTGGATATTGATGTAGAAATGTGGAGGAAACATAAGAAGGCTTTAGGCAAGGCCAAGTCAATTCACAAACACAAACAGTACTTCACTTAAGATACCGGCCTATATACTCTCACAGACAACAAAGAAAGAGAGAAAAAAATCTGAATACTCAAAGAAGGAGTATGATATTGTTATGCCCACTATGCTTGATGGCAATTCTGAGGGACATCTCATTACCATTGCGGTTATTGCAGAATCCCATGTTCTGGTGAAGGAACTTGCTGTCAGTCACTCTATACATGTACCTGTCGTCAATAGTCCACTATTCTATGGTTACTTTACAAAAAAAATCATTTCCCAAAAGAAAAAGAAAAATCAATTGAACGCTTCAGGATCTTCAAAACCGTCTATGATACATCTTTTTTGAAAATTAGGAGAAAATCTTTCAAAAAGATCTGTCCATATATAAGGGAAATGTACAATAGATGCTGTGTAAAATGATGCAGGTCATGGCCCATAAAAAGTGCCAGTGTCCTCAGGGTGAAAGTGTCTGGTTCTGAGGTATGGGCATATACTGGAGATTCCATGCTTGGCGCCAACTCTTCGGAGACTAGCGAAGCATGGCACTTCCTGTTCATTTCTGTCACTTTGGATCACTTGTGGGCATCCTGCTTCCATAACACTGAAGGTGGATTCAGCTCTGCTGAATGGATTAATAAGAAAAGAACCCGCTTTTCCGCATGTTTGGAAGGACTGTTGACTTAGACCAGCATGTGCCTCCGTCGATGCAATGCTAAGTGATCTGAGCGAGAGAAACTGCGATCACAGTCCGCACATTTAAATGGCTTCACTCCTGTATGTTTGCGGTAATGCCTTGTCAGTTCGTCAGAGCGTGCAAACTTCCAGGTGCATCCTTCCCAGGTACACATGTAAGGTTTCTCTCCTTAACAAAAACATAAAATAAAAAATATTATTTGCATTCACAAAATACATTCTTTCAGATGATTTTTTTCGAATAATTGCCCCAGCTTTACAAAGGGTACAACAGGTTGCACTAATCCAATCTGTATGTTTCTCCAACTGCTAACATGACCGATGCAATCTTTTCAAAAAACTAAACTAATCAACTCTTTCCAATAAAATCTTTTATACAGGTTTTATTAATCAAGGATGGCTTCACCCACCAATGTTTTGATCAAAAGCCAGAATTGTATTCAAAAGAAATAGAAAATATTAAAAAGGATCTGATACTCCTGCCTGGAAGTGATACCAGATTATATCAAAATGAAAATATTGCGGATTTGAAACATGGTCAGTTTGCGCCAAGTAAAAATAAAGACCAGTGGCCATGAGATTACTATAAATGACATCCACTTTCCATTTTTATTACGCACTTGTGTTAGCATTCAATTCAGTGTTCCTAACTCCTTTTATTTAAAGGGAATGTCCACTACTGGAAAACCTGTGTTAAATCAATTTCATGCATCATAGGCAATAAAAGCAACGGATGCTCACCTTCCGCGGTGGCGCTGTTCCAGTGATGTAGGCCCTGCGGTTTCATAATACCGTTGTGTCATGAGACCACTGCAGTCAATCAGTGGTCATTGATCAGCTGTAGCTCAACAGTATGCCATAAAAGTTGATGTCCACTCTGACAAAATAGTAAAGACTGCAGCTAGTCAGTGACCACTGATTGGTTACAGTGGTCACGTGACACAACAATGTCAGGGCACCCACTGCAAATAGCAGAGCTGGCATTGCTGGAACAGTGCCACTGTGAAAGGTGAGCATCAATTACTTTTGATTCCTATGGGGCATGGAATGAACCCCTTTACAACCTTGGACGTCTAGGTACGCCCAAGGTCGTCTCCCCGCATTTGATGTAGGCTCTGGCATGGAGCCCGCGTCTTTCCCTGCACATGACACCTGATCAAAGCATCCTATCTACCCCAAAATAAAAATGTCAGATCAGTGCTCAAAAAATAAACCCTCACTTAGCCCCAGATCCCGAAAAATGGAGATGCTACAGGTCTCAGAAAATGGCAACCTTTTTCTTTCTTACAAAATGTAATTTTTTTTTCACCTATACATGTTTGGCAACTTTGAACTCATAATGACCTGGAGAGTCATAAAAGCAGGTCAGTTTTAGTATTTAGTGAACATAGTGAATAAAACAAACAAAAAAAACAATTGTGAAATTGCACTTTTTTTGCAATTTCAACGCACTTCGAATTTTTTTTCCAGTTTTCCAGTATATGATATGGTAAACTCAATGGTGGCATCAAAAGTACAATTGACCAGCAAAAAAACAAGCCCTCACACTGCTATTTTGATGAAAAAAAGCTATGGCTCTGGGAACAAGAGGAGCAAAAAACGAAATAGCAAAAACGAAAAAAAAGAAAAAAAAAGGTGGTGAAGGGGTTAAACAGAGGTTGCCCGGTAGTGTCAATTAATAAACCAACCACTATATTTTGAGATCTTTTCCTGGTCTATATATTCTGGATAACCATGTGCCATATATAGAAAGGTGTCTTGTCCCACCCTGTACTGTGAATAAATACACTCTCTTTTGCTATATATTTTATCTGCGAGATATTTCAGAATATTTCTTTACATGGAGAACAGAGCAGATCACAATAACACTTTGCGCAGTCCGCGATGTAATTATCAGGGGTCTTCATCTGGATCGCACATGGAGAAACACTGGGTCAGATTTTGACAATGGGATACCAAGTTAGCATGGAGGTTATATGTTGATTTTCAAGGAGTTCAAGATGACTCAGTGCACATTGTCTCACATTATAACAGTCCAGCACGTTATTTCTTGCCAGGTATCAACAATAGGATACACTTTTAACAACGTTCGGCTTTGTTCCTTTAAGTACCATCATTCATTTTGCTTATTTTTATTGTGCGGCATTCTTTAAAGTGCTTGATAATATGAATTATGAGGAGATCTCTTATGTCATTCACAAGACGCTTTTATAGCAACCAATAAAAGAGGAAAGGGTTACTCAAAACTCTGCACAAAGCCACTGTCTTGTCGAACAATAAAAGTTTGGTTTCGGTTGCATTAAACACATTTGCTTTGTTTCACATATGTGCGGTTACTGTGTAATAAAAGGAAAGCAAACACGGGTGGCTGAGTTCTTTATAAACCTGTCCCAGCATGGCAGTATACAACTCAAATAACTATGCAGGATGATAGGAGATGCCCAACAAGCAGCTCACAGCACAGTGCACTTTATCCTGGCACCGGTTTATATACAGGCTCAATAAAACGGGAAGAGATATGGAGATTCTCATGCCTGACCCAATAGAAAACCATAATATTTCTAAAGTAGCTCTGCAGATCTCCCACGTCTGACATGACTGACACTGTTTAATGATGTTCTAAGTAGTAAAATCTAGTCACACACAGAGATTTGGCTCTTGGGCAGGGAGTCGCATAACTACAGAGCAGAAAAACATTGTTAATTACATTTTGGGCCTATGCCGAAAAAACATGCAATCTTGAAGTGTACAGGAATACCTGCAGGTCAAAAAAGACTATCATATAATTAGTCAACCTTGGCAATTCATAAGGAAGAATAGAAATGTCTATGCTCCTGAACATGTAATGAAATGTCTGGGCTGCTCTTGGTGGGCAAAAAATGGAGAACAGAAACTTGTAGTCTATAGAGACACCATGTAACAATGATGTGGAGGGTACTGGACATTTGTGGCATTATTTCCAGAGTGTGTCCTTTCAAGTGGACCTTTCACTTAGAATAAATATATAATTTTTTTACCCTGTGCAAATTCCACTGCTCCCCTGAATCTGGCATGGTCTTTCTTCTTGTCTCCATCCCTAACAAATGGCCCAGTGTTTCCTGTATCTAAATCTAGTCTTTGCAGCCAAGTGGACATGGTCAACCAACTCTTCTCCATGGGACTCTCCATGAGGACCATGCCTAGTTTTCTGAAAAGACTAGATCTATTATATATATATATATATATATATATATATATATATATATATATATATATATATATATATATATATATATATATATATATATATATTTCTTCCTGAAAATGATTGCAATCACAAATTCTTTGGTCTTATTATCTTCATTTCATTTGCTTGCAAGGAAAAAACACAAAAGAGAATGAAGCAAAAATCAAATCATTGATAATTTCACACAAAACTCCAAAAATGAGCCAGACAAAAGTATTGGCACCCACAGCCTAATACTTGGTTGCACAACCTTTAGCCAAAATAACTGCGAACAACCGCTTCCGGTAACCATCAATGAGTTTCTTACAATGCTCTGCTGGAATTGTAGACCATTCTTCTTTGGCAAACTGCTCCAGGTCCCTGATATTTGAAGGGTGCCTTCTCCAAACTGCCATTTTGAGATCTCTCCACAGGTGGTCTATGAGATTCAGGTCTGGACTCATTGCTGGCCAACTTAGAAGTCTCCAGTGCTTTCTCTCAAACCATTTTATAGTGCTTTTGGAAGTGTGTTTTGGGTCATTGTCCTGCTGGAAGACCCATGACCTCTGAGGGAGACCCAGCTTTCTTACACTGGGCCCTACATTATGCTGCAAAATTTGTTGGTAGTCTTCAGACTTCACAATGCCATGCACATGGTCAAGCAGTCCAGTGCCAGAGGCAGCAAAACAACCCCAAAACATCAGGGAACCTCCGCCATGTTTGACTGTAGGGACCGCGTTCTTTTCTTTGAATGCCTCTTTTTTTTTCCTGTACACTCTATGTTGATTCTTTTTGCCAAAAAGCTCTACTTTTGTCTCATCTGACCAGAGAACATTCTTCCAAAACGTTTTAGGCTTTCTCAGGTAAGTTTTGGCAAACTCCAGCCTGGCTTTTTTATGTCTCGGGGTAAGAAGTGGGGTCTTCCTGGGTATCCTACCATACAGTCCCTTTTCATTCAGACGCCGACGGATAGTACGGGTTGACACTGTTGTACCCTCGGACTGCAGGGCAGCTTGAACTTGTTTGGATGTTAGTCGAGGTTCTTTATCCACCATCCGCACAATCTTGCGTTGAAATCTCTCGTCAATTTTTCTTTTCCGTCCACATCTAGGGAGGTTAGCCACAGTGCCATGGGCTTTAAACTTCTTGATGACACTGCGCACGGAAGACACAGGAACATTCAGGTCTTTGGAGATGGACTTGTAGCCTTGAGATTGCTCATGCTTCCTCACAATTTGGTTTCTCAAGTCCTCAGACAGTTCTTTGGTCTTCTTTCTTTTCTCCATGCTCAATGTGGTACACACAAGGACACAGGACAGAGGTTGAGTCAACTTTAATCCATGTTAACTGGCTGCAAGTGTGTTGGCAATAACTAAATCACATGTTAGGTGTGCCACAGGTAAGTTACAGGTGCTGTTAATTACACGAATTAGAGAAGCATCAAATAATTTTTCAAACAGTGCCAATACTTTTGTCCACCCCCTTTTGGGGTGGAATTATATCCAATTTGGCTTTAGGACAATTCTTTTTGTGTTTTTTCATTGAAGACAAATTAAATGATGATAATACCAAAGAATTTGTGATTGCAATCATTTTCAGGAAGAAACTGAGTATTATCTGACAGAATTGCAGGGGTGCCAATACTTTTGGCCACCACTGTATATATATATATATATATATATATATATATATATATATAAATAAAATTCTAAAAAGTTCATATTTTTTTCTCATTAATGTACACTCTGCATCACATCTTGACTGAAGAAAACAGAAATGTAGAAATTTTTGCAAATTTATTAAAAAATAAAAGCTGAAATATCACATGGTCATAAGTATTCAGACCCTTTGCTCAGTATTGAGTAGAAGCACCATTTTGAGCTAGTACAGCCATGAGTCTTCTTGGGAATGATGCAACAAGTTTTTCACACCTAGATTTGGGGATCCTCTGCCATTCTTCCTTGAAGATCCTCTCCAGTTCCGTCAGGTTGGATGGTGAACATTGGTGGACAGCCATTTTCAGGTCTCTCCAGAGATGCTCAATTGGGTTTAGGTCAGGCCTCTGGCTGGGCCAGTCAAGAATGGTCACAGAGTTGTTCTGAAGCCACTCCTTTGTTATTTTAGCTGTGTGCTTAGAGTCATTGGAAGGTGAACCTATGGCCAAGTCTGAGGTCCAGAGCACTCTGGAAGAGGTTTTCATCTAGGATATCTCTGTACTTGGCCGCATTCATGTTTCCTTCAATTGCAACCAGTCATCCTGTCCCTGCAGCTGAAAAACACCCCTGTAGCATGATGCTGCCACCATGATGTTTCACTATTGGGATTGTATTGGGCAGGTGATTAGCAGTGCCTAGTTTTCTCCACACATACCGCTTAGAATTATCAACAAAAAGTTCTATCTTCGTCTCATCAGACCAGAGAATCTTATTTCTCATAGTCTGGGAGTCCTTCATGTGTTTTTGAGCAAACTCTATGCGGGCTTTCATATGTCTTGCACTGAGGAGAGGCTTCCGTCGGGCCACTCTGCCATAAAGGCCCTACTGGTGGAGGGCTGCAGTGATAGTTGACTTTGTGGAACTTTCTCCCATCTCCCTACTGCATCTCTGGAGCTCAGCCACAGTGATCTTGGGGTTCTTCTTTACCTCTCTCACCAAGGCTCTTCTCCCACGATTGCTCAGTTTTGCTGGACGGCCAGGTCTAGGAAGACTTCTGGTGGTCCCAAACTTCTTCCATTTAAGGATTATGGAGGCCACTGTGCTCTTAGGAACTTTGAGTAATGCAGAAATTCTTTTGTAACCTTGGCCAGATCTGTGCCTTGCCACAATTCTGTCTCTGAGCTCATTGGGCAGTTCCTTTGAGCTCATGATTCTCATTTGGTCTGACATGCACTGTGAGCTGTGAGGTCTTATATAGACAGGTGTGTGCCTTTCCAAATCAAGTCCTATCAGTTCAATTAAACACAGCTGGACTCCAATGAAGGAGTAGAACCATCTCAAAGAGGATCACAAGGAAATGAACATTATGTGAGTTAAATATGAGTGTCTGAGCAAAGGGTCTGAATAGTTATGACCATGTGATATTCCAGTTTTTCTTTTTTAATAAATTTGCAAAAATTTCTACATTTCTGTTTTTTTCAGTCAAGATGGGGTGCAGAGTGTACTTTAATGAGAAAAAAATGAACTTTTTAGAATTTTAGAATTTACCAAATGGCTGCAATGAAATAAAGAGTGAAAAACTTAAAGAGGTCTGAATACTTTCCATACCCACTGTATGTATGCATACATACATATATATATATATATATATATATATATATATATATATATATATATATATATATATATATATATATATATACACATATACACAGTACAGACCAAAAGTTTGGACACACCTTCTCATTTAAAGATTTTTCTGTATTTTCATGACAATGAAAATTGTACATTCACACTGAAGGCATCAAAACTATGAATTAACACATGTGGAATTATATACTTAACAAAAAAGTGTGAAATAACTGAAAATATGTCTTACATTCTAGGTTCTTCAAAGTAGCCACCTTTTGCTTTGATGACTGCTTTGCACACTCTTGGCATTCTCTTGATGAGTTTCAAGAGGTAGTCACCGGAAATGGTCTTCCAACAATCTTGAAGGAGTTCCCAGAGATGCTTAGCACTTGTTGGCCCTTTTGCCTTCACTCTGCAGTCCAGCTCACCCCAAACCATCTCGATTGGGTTCACGTCTGGTGACTGTGGAGGCCAGGTCATCTGGCGCAGCACCCCATCACTCTCCCTTTGGTCAAATAGCCCTTACACAGCCTGGAGGTGTGTTTGGGGTCATTGTCCTGTTGAAAAATAAGTGATAGTCCAACTAAACGCAAATCGGATGGAATAGCATGCCGCTGCAAGATGCTGTGGTAGCCATGCTGGTTCAGTATGCCTTCAATTTTGAATAAATACCCAACAGTGTCACCAGCAAAGCACCCCCACACCATCACACCTCCTCCTCCATGCTTCACGGTGGGAACCAGGCATGTAGAGTCCATCCGTTCACCTTTTCTGCGTCGCACAAAGACATGGTGGTTGGAACCAAATGTAACGGGTCTGGGAGGTGGAACCTCTGGGCAACGATACAAAGGGGCAGTCCTTGTAAGGAAGCGGGTGGCTCCCAGGGTAGGCGGGCAGGTAGTCAGGGCAAGTGACGGGGACAGTCTCTGGGTAGAAGGGCAGGAGGTCACGGCAAGTGACGGGGACAGTCTCTGGGTAGAAGGGCAGGAGGTCACGGCAAGTGACGGGGACAGTCTCTGGGAAGAAGGGCAGGAGGTCACGGCAAGTGACGGGGACAGTCTCTTGACAGGCGGGTGGTCATGGCAAGTGACGGCTAAGCCTCCAGATAGGCTAGCAGGCGGGTAGCAGGTGGACGCTCCCAGGTGAGCGGGCAAGAGTCTCTGGACAGGCAGGTGGTCACAGCAAGTGACGGCTAAGCCTCCAGATAGGCTAGCAGGCAGGTAGCAGGTGGACGCTCCCAGGTGAGCGGGCAAGAGTCTCTGGACAGGCAGGTGGTCACAGCAGGTGACGGCAGAGCCTCCAGGTAGGCTAGCAGGCAGGTAGCAGGTGGACGCTCCCAGGTGAGCGGGCAAGAGTCTCTGGACAGGCAGGTGGTCACAGCAGGTGACGGCAGAGCCTCCAGGTAGGCTAGCAGGCAGGTAGCAGGCGGACGCTCCCAGGTGAGCGGGTAAGAGTCTTCAGGACAGGCAGGTGGTCACAGCACGTGACGGCAGAGCCTCCAGGTAGGCTAGCAGGCAGATAGCAGGCGGACGCTCCCAGGTGAGCGGGTAAGAGTCTCTGGACAGGCAGGTGGTCACAGCAGGTGACGGCAGAGCCTCCAGGTAGGCTAGCAGGCAGGTAGCAGGCGGACGCTCCCAGGTGAGCGGGTAAGAGTCTCTAGACAGGCAGGTGGTCACAGCACGTGACGGCAGAGCCTCCAGGCTGGCTAGCAGGCAGGTAGCAGATGAGCGCTCCCAGGTGAGCGGGCAAACAGATCCATAGACAGACTGGCAGGGCTGGTAGGCAGACTGTCGGACAGCAGGAATGTAAGCAGGTAGACAAGTATCAGGCAGGTATCAAGCAGGAATCTGGCAGGTAACTGGCAGGTATCTGGTAACGGGACCTGAGGGCTGAAGCAGAGTGATAGGCTATGCAACAACATTGCTCGGGCACCTCCATTTTGGAGGAGGTGCCTTATATATGGTGAGGTCCTCCGGCCATTGGCCGGGGACCCCTTAGAACGGCGCGCGCGGCCCCTTCAAGAGAGGGGGAGCGCGCGCGTGCGCGCCCTAAGCACAGTGGCCGGGAAGCAGCGCGCGCTGCCAGCAGAGCGGGAGGAAGACGCCGGGCACGGAGCGGAGAGGTGAGGGGAACAGCGTCCCTGCCTAGCAGGAGGCAGGGACGCCGACGCTACACCAAAGATCTCAAATTTGGACTCATCAGACCAAAGCACAGATTTCCACTGGTCTAATGTCCATTCCTTGTGTTCTTTAGCCGAAACAAGTCTCTTCTGCTTGTTGCCTGTCCTTAGCAGTGGTTTCCTAGCAGCTATTTTACCATGAAGGCCTGCTGCACAAAGTCTCCTCTTAACAGTTGTTGAAGAGATGTGTCTGCTGCTAGAACTCTGTGTGGCATTGACCTGGTCTCTAATCTGAGCTGCTGTTAACCTGCGATTTCTGAGGCTGGTGACTTGGATAAACTTATCCTCAGAAGCAGAGGTGACTCTTGGTCTTTCTTTCCTGGGGCGGTCCTCATGTGAGCCAGTTTCTTTGTAGCGCTTGATGGTTTTTGCAACTGCACTTGGGGACACTTTCAAAGTTTGCCCAATTTTTTGCACTGACTGATCTTCATTTCTTAAAGTAATGATGGCCACTCATTCTTCTTTACTTAGAATTTGTATTATGCCAAGAAAAAAGCAGCTAACAGTCTATTCAGTAGGACTATCAGCTGTGTATCCAGCAGACTTCTGCACAACACAACTGATGGTCCCAACCCCATTTATAAGGCAAGAAATCCCACTTATTAAACCTGACAGGGCACACCTGTGAAGTGAAAACTATTTCCGGTGACTACCTCTTGAAGCTCATCAAGAGAATGCCAAGAGTGTGCAAAGCAGTCATCAAAGCAAAAGGTAGCTACTTTGAAGAAAATAGAATATAAGACATATTTTCAGTTGTTTCACACTTTTTTGTTAAGTATATAATTCCACATGTGTTAATTCGCAGTTTTGATGCCTTCAGTGTGAATGTACAATTTTCATAGTCATGAAACTACAGATAAATCTTTAAATGAGGTGTGTCCAAACTTTTGGTCTGTACTGTATATAATATATATTATATATATAGATATGTATCTATATATCTATCTATATATATATATATATATATATATATATATATATATTTATATCTATATCTATGACGTACCCCAAACCCGGGTGAAAAATAGGAAAAAAAATATTTTTTATAAGATGGGGGTCCGTCTTCTAGTCTGGATAGGTATCTTACCGGGGGGTGGTGGAGCGGAAGTCACAGGAGGCAGGGTTCTTCAGGGAGCCAGGCCTGGCGCTGGGGGCCTGATGGCTGGCGCTGGGGGCTTGGGTGCTTGGCACTGGTGGCCTGGTACTGCGGGGCTGGGGGCCTGGTGGCCTGGCACTGGTGGACTGGGGGCCTGGTGGCTGGCGCTGGGGGCCTGGCACTGGTGGGCTGGGGGCCTGGTGGCTGGCGCTGGAGCCTGGTACCGGGGCTGGTGTCTTGCTGTGAGTGGTGTGGCAGAGCGGCATGAGCGGCTTCCTGTGCGCGCAGCCATCTTTCTGAAGCTGTGATCTACAGGAAAATGGCCGTCGGCGTGGCAGAGCGCATGCGCCGGCTCCGGCGGCCATTTTCCTGTAGATCACAGCTTCAGAAAGATGGAAGATGGCCGCGCGCACAGGAGGCGGCTCATGCCACTCTGCCACGCCACTCACAGCAAGACACCAGCCCCGGTACCAGGCCCCAGCGCCAGCCACAAGGCCACCAGCCCACCAGTGCCAGGCCCCCAGCGCCAGGCCCCCAGCCACCAGGCCCCCAGCCACCAGGCCCCCAGCCCAGCAGTACCAGGCCACCAGTGCCAGGCACCCAAGACTCCAGCCAGCAGTCAGGCCCCCAGCGCCAGGCCTGGCTCCCTGAAGGACCCTGCCTCCTGTGACTTCCGCTCCACCACCCCCCCGGTAAGATACCTATCCAGACTATAAGACGCTCACAGCAAGACACCGGCTCCGGTACCCGGCAAAGCCCCGGCCCCCAGGAAGATACTGGCCCACCTCACCTCCTCTTCAGCTGCCACCTGTTGCTGCCACGATCCCACTCCACCACCACCGGTAAGTTACTTTCGGACCATAAGACGCATCTCCCATTTTCCTCCCAAATTTGGGCGGGGAAAGTGCGTCTTATGGTCTGAAAAATACGGTACTTTATACATGTATGCATGAGAAGTGAGACGGATGTAACAAAATGGAGTGGTGCATCAAGAGAAGAAAACATCACCAGATTCAAGAAAACAGTGGTATAAACCAAGTAAAAAATTACATATTTATGGCAAGGTATTGGTATGCATTTTAACTGCTTAATGACCTATGATTTACATTTTCATCATAGGTCACTAAAGAGAATATGAAGCCTGCTCAGGAGCTGAGCCCGCTCCATGCCAGACAGATGCCGGTTGTGTTACATACCCATCATCTGCTTGTAACTGCAGTGACCAGAGCTAGCTATGCTTGCTGCAGTTTAATAATTTACATTCCCCTGTCAATCAGTGACATAGGCTTTTAAAATGACGCTTTGTCAGTGGGCATGTGCACCGTCTCCCAGTGGCTGCCCGCAACATAATGAGTGGGATCTACAGAAGGCCGCGATAATTGCCATCTTAGTCCTCCTGTGAAGCTCAAGTCACATGTTAGGCTTCATAGAAGAATAGCAATTTCACTATACACTGAAGATTGCAGTTTTCAACTTCATGTCCGTTTACAAGACAAAAAAAATAAAGTACAAATTAAAAAGAAATGAAAAAATATATATAAACATATATAACAGTTTTCCACCTTCAAAAATAGAGAAATTAAAAAAATGTAAAAAAAATTATACAGATTAGGTATTATTAAGTTTGAAAAAGTCTCATCTCTCAAAATATAGTTATTTAAGCTGTACATTAAATGCCAAAAAAGAAAAAATAACAATACTAATGAGGCTGGTGACTTGGATAAACTTATCCTCAGAAGCAGAGGTGACTCTTGGTCTTCCTTTCCTGGGGCGGTCCTCATGTGAGCCAGTTTCTTTGTAGCGCTTGATGGTTTTTGCAACTGCACTTGGGGACACTTTCAAAGTTTGCCCAATTTTTTGCACTGACTGATCTTCATTTCTTAAAGTAATGATGGCCACTCATTCTTCTTTACTTAGAATTTGTATTATGCCAAGAAAAAAGCAGCTAACAGTCTATTCAGTAGGACTATCAGCTGTGTATCCACCAGACTTCTGCACAACACAACTGATGGTCCCAACCCCATTTATAAGGCAAGAAATCCCACTTATTAAACCTGACAGGGCACACCTGTGAAGTGAAAACTATTTCCGGTGACTACCTCTTGAAGCTCATCAAGAGAATGCCAAGAGTGTGCAAAGCAGTCATCAAAGCAAAAGGTAGCTACTTTGAAGAATATAGAATATAAGACATATTTTCAGTTGTTTCACACTTTTTTGTTAAGTATATAATTCCACATGTGTTAATTCGCAGTTTTGATGCCTTCAGTGTGAATGTACAATTTTCATAGTCATGAAACTACAGATAAATCTTTAAATGAGGTGTGTCCAAACTTTTGGTCTGTACTGTATATAATATATATTATATATATAGATATATATCTATATATATATATATATATATATATATATATATATATATATATATATATATATATATATATTTATATCTATATCTATGACGTACCCCAAACCCGGGTGAAAAATAGGAAAAAAAATATTTTTTATAAGATGGGGGTCCGTCTTCTAGTCTGGATAGGTATCTTACCGGGGGGTGGTGGAGCGGAAGTCACAGGAGGCAGGGTTCTTCAGGGAGCCAGGCCTGGCGCTGGGGGCCTGATGGCTGGCGCTGGGGGCTTGGGTGCTTGGCACTGGTGGCCTGGTACTGCGGGGCTGGGGGCCTGGTGGCCTGGCACTGGTGGACTGGGGGCCTGGTGGCTGGCGCTGGGGGCCTGGCACTGGTGGGCTGGGGGCCTGGTGGCTGGCGCTGGAGCCTGGTACCGGGGCTGGTGTCTTGCTGTGAGTGGCGTGGCAGAGCGGCATGAGCGGCTTCCTGTGCGCGCAGCCATCTTTCTGAAGCTGTGATCTACAGGAAAATGGCCGTCGGCGTGGCAGAGCGCATGCGCCGGCTCCGGCGGCCATTTTCCTGTAGATCACAGCTTCAGAAAGATGGAAGATGGCCGCGCGCACAGGAGGCGGCTCATGCCACTCTGCCACGCCACTCACAGCAAGACACCAGCCCCGGTACCAGGCCCCAGCGCCAGCCACAAGGCCACCAGCCCACCAGTGCCAGGCCCCCAGCGCCAGGCCCCCAGCCACCAGGCCCCCAGCCCAGCAGTACCAGGCCACCAGTGCCAGGCACCCAAGACTCCAGCCAGCAGTCAGGCCCCCAGCGCCAGGCCTGGCTCCCTGAAGGACCCTGCCTCCTGTGACTTCCGCTCCACCACCCCCCTGGTAAGATACCTATCCAGACTATAAGACGCTCACAGCAAGACACCGGCTCCGGTACCCGGCAAAGCCCCGGCCCCCAGGAAGATACTGGCCCACCTCACCTCCTCTTCAGCTGTTTGGACCCTTATAAGGGTTAAATACTTTTTAACGTAGAGTTTATTGTAATGAATTTTGACATTTACACTTTGACATAGCTGCAATAAAAAAAAAAAAGTATAAAGCTTTGCAAGTACGGTACACTTCTTTCTACTTGTAAAGCGTTAGGAATAAATTCGCTAGAGGAATAAAATACTTTGATATGTAAAATAGCGGAATTGTTTCCTATTCAGTCAGTCCCTTATGAAAAAAGCAGAGCGTTCACCGTTGTTTCACATTTCACCATTTTATATTATTTTTTTAACAATATAACTAATGTCAGGATTATCTCCATTAACATGGCCAAGCACCACTAGTTTGTGGGGTGTATACCATGGGGTGTTTGCAGCCTCTAATGTCATTCCCATTGTGAAGATCGTATCCTTTATCATGGCATAATGAGTTATTTAAGATGCATCTGTCACCAGACTTCACAACACAAACTAAACACATTATTATGTAGATGTCTCTTAGGCCCGACAAGGCTGATGTATTTACTTTGAAAACCCATGTCAGATGACTTTAATATTCTAATATTTGAATCCAATTAATGAGTGGGAGCGAATGTGTCTGAGCGCCGCCCACTCAGCCTGACTGCTGCAGCTTGTACTGAGGATTGTGAAATCTCCGCAGCAGGGAGGAGGGACACTGAGGAGCTGTCGATCAGCCTAGTCTAAGAGATGTATATATTAAAAATGTATTGTTAAATCTGGTGACACATCCTCATTAAGTGTTGCCCGTGTCTGCCCCACTAAGCAGCAGAAGTGTAAAGCTATGTGACCTGTGAATCAGACTGAGCTATGTACGTACTAATTTGCTGCAAGCCCTGTAAAAGGGAAGGGGTGGGCCTGGTATAAAAAAGCCAAATTTGCTATCAATTGTGTACTTTAAAAAGATATGGTGTAAGTGGTATTCTTGGTGCAACCCTTTTACGCATTGCTAGGATACATTGCTTTTTTGTCTACACAAAACTATGACTAAGAACATCCAGCTTGTCCGACAGCATAGCAGTGCCACTGCCACACTTTGGTCTGCCCAATTCAGTTCTATTTTTACTCCACTGCTATTTGTACATTGTAAAAAGCTCCAGTTAATGATTGATCTGCTATGCTATTGTACGTGACCTTAGGAATATTTATATATAGAGTCATGTACATGGAATGGATTGTCATCATCAAGGACTCCGATAATATGATCAATAATGTAATCACTAATGGTGGCATTTCTCAATTCCAGACCCGACTAGGTCTTGTTTTGAGGATTTCCCTAACACAAGTAACATACATTATTATTTCATCAATAAGAACCTCCAGAAAAAGCTAAGAGAATTTACATCACTGTCCCTTCATTCTAACACTTCCTGGGGGTAACATCGGTCGGAGTCACATCAATGAGACAATGCCTTTAAATGTCTTGAAGGAAAGGAGTCATCAGAAAAGGACCTGTTTTTAATTTTATTTCATTTTTTTCCATATCACAATATTTCTTGAATATAAAATTAGATATCTTGTAATTTTCACACTGGCCAATAGGGCTTTTTTAGACTAACCTCCTGTTTCAGGAAACAACACATGTACATTAGCCACAATGAATAGACTTGACTATCTTCTGTATTGAAACAACTAATGAGCATGAGAAAAAGGTCATTGTGAAATTAGAGGGAACATGCTCAGCTGTGACACTGCTGATTGGGATTGGTGGATCCTGTGTTATCAGCAGTGTATAGAGGTGTTAACTGTCATTGTAATCTTGCTTCTGATAAGGAGACTGCTGAAAACTCTTCACAGGGAGAATGACTCTAAAATAGCCCCAGTGGCCATAAATTGCAGGATTACTAATTTAATTTTTTTTTAATATAAAAAAAATTGGCAAATTAAAAAAAAAAATCCATGCAACACAAATACGTAATTTAAACAATAGATCATTTGCTGATGACATTCCCTTTAAGGGTACGTTCGCATGTCTAGTTATCATCCGTTAAAATGGATCCATCGACAAAAGTTGCACAGATGTTTTTGCCTGGCTAAAAAAAACAATTTCAACTGAAACATTTTTTTTCACATTGAAGTCTATGGAAAACGGATTCATTAAACAGCCGTCCATTTTTCTTCCATTTGCAAAGGATCCGTTTTTTTGTTTGAAGCAGGATCCATTTTAAGGGATGATTATTGGACTTGTGAACGTAGTCTAGCATTAGAAAATGCGGTGTATTAGAATGAACTGAGAAGGAACAAACAATGGACATGTGAACATGTCCAGTAATGATCTGTTACAACGGATCCAGTAGCGATCCATTGGCAACAAATTGTGCAGACATAACTTTTTTGTCAATCTTAAAAAAAACTGATTTCAGCTAGATCCATTTTTTTAACATTGAAGTTTATAGAAAACGGATCTGTTAATTAGCCATCCATTTTTCTTTCATTTTTAAGGGATCCGTTTTTGCTTACTGGATCAGTTTTAAATGTAAGAAAACGGATGGCTATTTAACGGATTTGTTTTCCATAGATTTCAATGTTAAAAAAATGGATCCAGCTGAAATCAGGGTTTTTTTTGTTTGTTTTTTTTTAAGACTGACAAAAAAGGTTATATCGGCATAATTTATAGCCAACGGCTTGCTGCTGGATCCGTTCTAATGGATCATTACTGGACATGTGAACATAGCCTTACTTTATGGTGAGCTGACATTCTTTAAAGAGGACAGGTATCTTAGAAGATGCTTTTATAGAGAACTTTGGCGCATCTTTTTTAGAACACAGAGTTGTGCAGTCCTCTGTTATTCCCAGTCCAGGGCTGTGGAGTCGGTAAGCCAAACCTCAGAATCCGACTCCTCAATTTCCATGACTCCGACTCCCTCATACAAGGCTCATGTTTAAGTGATAAATTTACTGTAGCACAGATTCATCTCGGCTAAAAGTCTAGACCCTTAGATCAGGAATAGGACAGACATTTATAGGACATTTCATAACTTTCCCAAATTCTTATGAAAAAATATTCCCCACAAGCAGCATTGAACTACTGTACCCAATTTATTATATATTTTAGGAGTTGGAGTCGGTCCATTTTATACTGACTCCGACTCCACCAAAATGGGCTCTGACTCTGACTCCGACTCCACAGCCCTGATTCCCACTGTAAATATATTAACACTTGGATGTTTCCTGTGTCCCAACATACATAATCACATGGTCAGCACAGACTGAACATAGTCAAAGTGTAACGGGAAACACTTCACAGATTAGGGAATTTGTTTCCCCCTACACCCTCCCACCTCTAAGAGAAAAAATCAAGAAATGTAAAAGACATAGTAAATGACTTAACAATATATAGCTCTACTTAACATGAGGAATCCATGAGTCAATGCACTACAATTTACTTTACAATTATAAAAACATTGCTAATGGATCTCTTAGAAATGCTAGCTGAAATAAAAGGTTTCCCTTAGTAGCACTTCTATCCCTTCACAGCATTATGGATGTTTTTCTTAATTGTGTCTTTCTGAATGAACAAAAGGAGTATGAATACAAGGCACGGCACACCCGATTTCTAATATTATATCTAATGCGTTAATACCACTTTTGCTAATTACTTAGACCTAAGACTTTAGTTTTACTCTATGCACTTAACTCCGTCTCTACAACATCATTTCAGTCCATTCATTGCCTTTCTGCCTTGGCTTAATTTCAATTCACTGGACGTTGAGTGCAATGAAAGTAGGTATAGGAACTAGTGAGTGATATATCATATTACCTGTCCCCTTATAGTCACCAGTAGCATTGTAATGATGCATTAGTAACAAAACCAACAATTATTAAAAATTGGTTCCAGGAGTCTCACTTGCAGATTTCAGAAAGTTATGAAACAGAGAAAAAGTTAAATGTGTTTTCCCACGAACAAAAGTTAATTTTAATCAATAGATCTTGGAATAATAATAAGTTCCACAATTGGATGTGTTTAAATAAAATGTTCCTGTGCTGAGATAATCGTATAAATGTGCCCCTGCTGTGTACTGTGTAATGGCTGTGTCTGACCGTACAAGGACATGGTCTGATCATACCACATCTCCTGGGCAGCGGCGGAAGGAAGAGAGTATACAGACAGGACAGCAGGGGATTGCAGCTGATTCTCTCTTTGAAGTAAAATATTGTGTAAAAAGCTGCAATCCCCTGCTGTAATGTCTGTATACTCTTTTGCTTCCTCCCCTGCCCAGGAGTTATGGTATGATCAGACCATGTACCTGTATGGTCAGACACAGCCATTACACAGTACACAGCCATTACACAGTACACAGCAGGGGCACATTTATAAAATTATCTCAGCACAGGAACATTTTATTTAAACACATCCAATTGTGGAAATTATTATTATTCCAAGATCTATTGATTAAAATTAACTTTTGTTCATGGGAAAACCTCTTTAAGGGGAATCTATCATCAGGTTTTTGCCATGTAATCTGAGAGCAGCAGAATATAGAGACCCGGATTCCAGCGATGTGTCACTTAATGGGCTGTTTGCTGTAGTTTTGCTAATTTTCTGTTGAAAAAACAGCGATTTTATCACTAGAGGACTAATAAACCTGGTGCCATGTAGTCCTCCATATTCATAAGCTCTGTTTAACCCCGACCCAACCACTGACTGGCAGTTTTCTATGTATACTACGCATAGGCATAAAGTTACCAATCGGGGTGGGGGCGGGGTTATGAAAAGCTCGGCATTTAGAAAAATGGTAGATCTGCAGCAGATCAACCAGTGATTTTATCAAAACTACAGTAAGCAGTTCAGTAAGTGACACATTGCTGTATTCAGGGTCTCTATCCCTACATCATGCTGCTTTCAGATGGGGTATCAAAGACCTGGTAACAGATTCACTTTAAGGACTTTGGTCTAAAAACAATTAGTAGATTCTCTACTATGTTACATTACAGGTCATACATGATGTGAGCGGCGGACATACAGGGGTGCTTTCAATTAGACAAATTTATAATTTGTTTTTGCCAGAATGTTTTTGATTTTTTTTTTTTTTTTTTTAGACAGTCTCAATACTTTTTTTAAAGGGGTTGTCCAGTACTTTATATGATCCCCCAATGTATTCCCCCAGGGCCCATAAGTGTTTCGCTAAATACCTTGTGGTGCCTTTTCTGCCTATGAGCGGTGCTATCACTGGCCGCTCACATTCATCACGTGACCCCCGGCTGCAGCCGGATCTGACATCCGCTGATGTCACGTCAAGTTCCAGCTGGAGCAAGGGGTATTCACTTCTGCGCTCCATGGTGGACGCTGGGTTGTGGGCGGGGTTACCCAGCACATCACACTCGGCATCCACCGCGCGCTCTCCCTCAGCTCATTCACTGGTAAAACGCACGGTGGATGCTAGGTGTGACGTGCTGGGTAACCCCACCCGCAGCCCAGCGTCCACCGTGGGGAGCGTGTCACTGATGTCACACCTCACTTGACGTGACATCAGTGATGGGTCACGTGATGCCTCTGAGCGGCCAGTGATAGCGCCGCTCAGAGGCAGAAAGGGCACCGCAAGGTATTTACAAAAACACTTCTGGGCCCCGGGGGGATACATTGGGGGTTTCATATAAAGTAGTGGACAACTTCTTTAAGCTCCAATGTGGTCTAGGCTTCATTGTGTATAAATATTACACATTCATTATTATGAACAGTAAAGGCAAGTTTTTAAAGCAAAAAGGTAGCACATTTTATCAAGTGGTGGGCTTTTAAAGCCAAGCTTTTTTTATTGGGACAAACTTGCACAGCCCTTATAAAATCTACAAAGGCCTACCTAAAGTGGTAGTGGTCATCCACTACTGGACAATCACTTTTTAAATGCTACAGTGCCATTGATAAGATACTAAACCCACATACCGCCCAGACTGGCTCGGATTCAGCGAAGTCGGTGCTATGTCTCCTGGCGGTCATGTCACATTGTTATGTCACTGATGGGCTGCAGTCTCCACACATCCATCAGATGGCGCCATTCGACTAGTTGAAGGGTGAAAGCTGGTACTGATCAGTGGTCATTCATAGGCTGCGGGGTCCATGAGACAGCGTGACGTGATTGCCAACAGATTTTTTTTTATTTTTTCTTACACTTAATTGATCTGAAGTGGCAAAGCCACAAACTTTTTCAGCAGATTTTTCTTCAAATTTCTACAGAAATTTAAAATATGAATATACCGTAGTTCAATGCCCCTCTAGGCAGCTTGTCACTAGGTATCATGCGAGTTGTCACTTATTATAATGAAGTTCACTGGCACCTTATATATCATCATACAACCTGATGAAGTCCTGCCTGCAGAAGAGAAAATGTAACACGCTAGTGATGTAGTGACGTATTAAAAAAAAAATGTTTGAAAAAAATAATAATAATCAGCACAGAATTTAGGTCATATTTAGATTAAAATCAAGGGTGCAGATTTACTTTAAGACTCGAGACTGAAAACTGCATAAAACAGCAGAAAATAATCTCAAGAAGAAAGTGAAGGGGAATTTTCTTTTTTTTTATAATTTTGACAGCTAAATCGTATACACACCTTCACCATAGACACAGACAAGAATAAATATTATATAGTGTTATTTGTTTTAGTAATTATGTGAATCCTGATATTCTGATCTCATTAAATGAAAAGGAATTTGGAGCATTTTAATCTGTATAATATTTAATGACACGGAGACACAATAAAAATTGTGAATGGACAAAAGCTTTTGTTATTCTAGAACACTGCGGCTTTCATCGGCTTTTTTATATATCTCCTCTTAATTAACAAATTATTGATTTCTTTTTATGTTTTGTTACTAACTTATAAAGAGGCAAGGAAGAGGGACACGTGAGTTGAAAAGATCATTCTCATGGACTGGTAAGGAATGTATAACCTTAAAATGACTATATAACCCCAGGCATTCACAGCATTATGTATTTGCCTAATAGTGTTTGATGTTTTCAGTAAAAATAGCGATGATGTAAGAAAATTAGATCAAACAAAATAATTAAAATAAAAAACCCTATTGTTTCAGTATCAAAATAAACCTCTTGTAGCCGACATCACACTGTCATATGTAATTCTACTTCGCCATCTAGTGGCTGATGGAGTCATTGCAGAGTGCAAAACGGAGCTGCAAATAGAAGAGCTTTCTGGTTATGGACAATTCCAATTTCATAATCAGACCATCTCCTGCTCATTGCCTTCCTTCCATAATTGACCCGCCTTAATTTTTTTCCATTTTGATCTCTTAATATAAATCTTAAAAAATGTCCTTATGGTAAGATGGATCTTTTTTAGACACACATAAACTATGCCGTATGTATCCACACAGAACTGTGCAAAAGTTTTAAGCAGGTAGAGAAAAAATGCTGCAAAGTAAGAATAATTTCCAAAATAGAAGTGCTAATAGTTTATTTTTATTAATTAACAAAATGCAAAGTGAATGAACAAAAGAGAAATCTTAATCACATCAATATTTGGTGCGACCATCCTTTATCTTCAAAACAGCATCAGTTCTTCTAGGTATTACTTGCACACAGTTTTAGAAAAAAAATTGGCAGCGAGGTTGTTCCAAACATATTGGAGAACTAACCACAGATCTTCTGTGGATGTACAGTGCCTTGTAAAAGTATTTGGCCCCCTTGAACTTTTCTACCTTTTGCCACATTTCTGGCTTCAAACAAAGATATAAGATTCAATTTTTTTTGGGAAGAATCAACAACAAGTGGGACACAATCGTGAAGTGGAATGAAATTTATTGGATATTTTAAACTTTTTAAAAAAAATAAAAACTGAAAAGTGGGGCGTGCAATATTATTCGGCCCCTTTACTTTCAGTGCAGCAAACTCACTCCAGAAGTTCAGTGAGGATCTCTGAATGATCCAATGTTGTCCTAAATGACTGGTAATGATGAATAGAATCCACCTGTGTGCAATCAAGTCTCCGTATAAATGCACCTGTGCTCTGTGATAGTCTCAGGGTTCTGTTTCAAGTGCAGAGAGCATCATGAAGACCAAGGAACACACCAGGCAGGTCCGAGACACTGTTGTGGTGAAGTTTAAAGCCGGATTTGGATACAAAAAGTTTTCCCAAGTTTTAAACATCTCAAAGAGCACCGTGCAAGCGATCATATTGAATTGGAAGGAGTATCAGACCACTGCAAATCTACCAAGACCCAGAATGTTTGAAGTCAGGAATGTGGCAAAAGGTAGAAAAGTTCAAGGGGGTCAAATACTTTCACAAGGCACTGTAGGTTTGAATAAATCATTCTCTCCCCTCATGTAATCACAGACAGCCTTGATGATGTTGAGATCAGGGCTTTGTGGTGACATTATCACTTCCAGGACGCCTTGTTCTTCTGAAGATAATTCTTAATGCCATTGGCTGAATATTTGGGATCGCTGTCCTGCTGCAGAGTACATTTGGAGCCAATCAGATGTCTCCCTGATAATCTTATATGGTGGAGAAGTGTCTGCCGGTATTTCTCAGCATTGAGGACACCACAAAATAGGCAACACTGGGGACCATAGACGCAGTGGTCAGCCGAGGAAACTTAGGGCAGCAGATGAAAGACACATCGTGCTTACTTCTCTTTGAAATATTCTGCAAGTTAACCTAGTAGAATTGATGCTTTGATATGGTTTTGAAGGACGGTAACACCAAATATTAATATGATTTACATTTCTCTTTTGCTCATTCACTTTCCATTTTGGTAACTGATAAAATAAACTATTAACATTTCTATTTTTGAAAGTAATTTTACTTTGCAATAATTTAGCAGGTGTGGATAAATGCTGCACAATACTGTATACATTTATACAGATCTCGTCACATATTTTTACAATGGTGGAGTTTACAAGACAAGGTATTCATACAGAGATAGTCCCATGTCCTAGACAAGTACAAATGTACACAGCAGTTATGGCATCAGAGGGAGTGAAAGAATAATGAATACTAAGTACTCCGCATGTCATACAGTGTGAAGGGATATTTCTCACGATGGTTGAAGTTTCTCCATTAGGATTCTGTAACATATCATAGCTGCATCGTGAAGTTTCTATAACTAGCAGGGGAGATGCACATGGCTGTCGGCCTGACAATCGAGCTAACAACCCGTTCATATAAAGCTTATAACATCACTATAATGCCTCCTTCACATGTCCGTGTTTCCAGTACGTATGCTATCCGTATGGTTTTTTTCACGGATAAAACATGTGCCCACTATAACTTATGGTGCTCTGCTTATGTCCATGTTTTTACACGGACCGTGTGTCCATACAAAGCACACAGGCATGTCCAGTTATTTCCGGCAGCACGGATGACAAAGGCCAACATAAGTCTATATGTCCGTGAAAAACACGTACAGCACACGGATGGCATCCATGTTTAGCATTGCAAAATATACAAGGAGAGAAGAACTTGGGATGGCGCTTCCGTTTGAATGTGGAGATCAGACAGTCCATATATCCAAATTAGATTTATTGGTTTTAAAAACAGATTTTGCTGTTCACTGACCTGCCTCCTATTTTACATAATGCATCTAGTAGTGCGGGGCTAGGTAAAATAGGAGACAGGTCAGTGAAGGCACAGTGAGCTGTCATAAGAGCATACAGATGAATATGTAAGCAGAGCACCAGATAGAGCGCCCCCCACAGGCCACCCCGTAGTAAGAGCATATCATTTTATCCAAACTGAAAGTAAAGATTACACAAGAACCACAGGACGGATTTCATCAACCAAGGTATCATTTTAATCAGTGTATCAGTGTAATGTCGCCCAACTGACAGTGTTTGTAGTTTACTGAGCACAATCCTGCTGACAGGTGCACTTTAAAGACTGATGAAGGTCTGTTGTAGACTGAAACATCTCAGTTTTTTCTGGATTTTCTGCAATTAATAAATCTTTCTAATTGAATACACTGAATGAGTGCCAAGTATCTGATCAAATTTGGACCTGTCTCTGTGATTTTCTTGCCGTCACAGAGTCCATAAAAAACAGATGCATGTGAGCAGCTGCCTAGTCTATAATGGACTATGTGTTTCATACATAGTGCTCCATGCGTGAAAAGCATGACTAGGACACGCACATGAAACAGGTGTCTGAATGAGGCCTAGGCCTCTTCTATACCAGACAACACAGAGGGTGGAGGGCTCCAGATCCAGCAAGTTTCCATAATGCCAGAGCGAGGTTTGTGAGAAAGAAGGAAGTAGCTGAACCATGTATAGAAGAATTATTTCCACTATTATTTATTTCTCAGAGCTTTATTTTTTATATGAAACAAGAATTGATAACTATCAAAGCAACAACAGCCAGCATGCTTTCACCAAACACCTTGCACACTAGTGGCCAAAAGCTTTCTTTTTTTGTTGCAAAAACCTAAAATTGATTTTGAAGACGGTACTCTACCTGTATGAGTTCTCCTATGTGCTTTCAGGTGAGAACTTTTTGTATAGACCTTGTTGCATCCTTCAAAATCACACCTGTGTATTCTTCTTCTCCTTGAGTCTGGAGATTCCGACCTTCGCTGGCGTCTTGTACTTTCAATACTAAACGGTGAGACTGAGCTGCAAAACAGCAAGACGTAAAAGGTCTAAGAAATAAAGTGTAAACACTAAAGGTAGCTAACTTACAAGTGGATCTACAACAATAAAAGTGGATCTTCTCTGATCCAACTAGGGTGGGATTGAAAAATCAACCATTTCAATTATGACCCAAAAAAAACCTGAAGTTCATCCAGTGAGTCAATAAGACCCATCACTGAAATATCTATTTTATGTAATTATACTAGCCTGATACATTTTTCATTTTCTTATCATTCTGGATATTTTTTTTTAAATCATGATAAATTTGAAATGCAGCAATGACCCATTTTTGTCATAAAGTATAATGTATATGGTAACATTCATTTAATCCAAATTCGATTAAAGAGGTTTTCAGAGCAGTTTCTTGGTGTAGCAAAAAAGCGTGAAAAATGAAAAAAAAACACAAACACACACTTACCTACCGTATATAGTATTTTTAAGTAGTAGTAGTAGTAGTAAACGACGTAGTATACTGCGTCTGGGTGTCAGTCTCCAGTAGGCATACACGCCAGAAAATGATGAACGACAGAGCACATGTTCACTCTGTCAGCACCATTACAGTCTATGGCCCCATCGGTGCATACGCCCAAAATCCATTTTGTGGGAAGTTTGGACGCAAGCCCCGATAGGGCCTACAAATGGTGCTTTAACGCAATGTGAAAGCAGCCTTAGGTGTACAACCTTACGGTGATGGGTAAACCACGGGAGTCTGTTTATAATACCATTGTCCTTAGGCGCTGAATCTTAAGGCACTTGTGTTTTTCCTGAAGGCATTGCTCCTATGCATGTAGGTGTGCAAGGTAAGGGGTCACATGGCTGCAATGTCAGGTGGATGACACATCACTAACATTTACAAAAAATATGTAATCCTTCTGCTGCCAAGATTGACTACAGAATGTTGGCCCGTGACAATGAAAGACATGGCTGTCAACTACATGCACAACGTTCTCATGACAGAACTTTTAAGATAACAAGTCCAAGTCTCTATCAGGATATCTGTGTGCACAGGCAGAGCTGCATGAAGTCTGGACTATCTCTCTGTGATGCATAAAGGTATAGGGGTTATAGATTTAGCCATCATAACGAAGTACTGGCTCCAAAAGATACTCAAAGGCCTCTTAAGTGAGAATAAACCACTATTATAAATGGCCAATGATCCCCTAATCCTCTGTGGAGGTCACAGTGAGGCTTTATCAGGGGTTTTCACCCACACATGGAAATTTCAGGAATGAATTCTGCTATTTGGTGATATAGTCACTTTTATTGTATAGAATACCAACCTACTCACTAGATTATTATTATTATCATTATTTCATACTGCATTAATTAATTATATGTAACTATTATATGTAACAATTTATATTGTTCCATAAATCATTCATATTTCTTGAGCCCCGCATGAAGAGGAAAGGGGGTGGGGGTCACCAACCAGATTATTGTTACCAGGACTAGTGCATTTCTGAATATTTTTCAAGTGCTTTTAGAAATGTCTTGTCTGGCTATTTTTGTGAGATATAATAAGATTATACAATTTAGATATGTGACCAATGTTTTTGTGCAAGTCCTTCTTGTGTGTAGTAAGCTTAAAGTGGTTGCCCACTATTTTGATATTGATGACACCCAACACCTGCACTGATCATCTGAAATCATTTCCGGTGGTGGACGGCTGTAAACAGTGGCTTCATACATGCCATAGTGGACGTTGCCAAAAACTGCAGCTTAGCTCCAAGGAGATAGCTGACCAACAGTTCTTGGCAAAGGCTAGAAACCAGTGTACAGAGCTTCAACAATGAACTGGTAACTAGGGTGTCTCCTCCATACATCTGTGACCTAGTCTCCCAGTACTTACCTGCACGCAACCTCCGATCCTCACAAGATCTCCTTCTCTACTCTCCTCTTATCTCCTCTTCTCACAATTGCATACAGGATTTCTCCCGTGCTTCCCCCTATTGTGGAACCCTCTACCCCAACATATCAGACTCTCGCCTACCGTGGAAACCTTCAAAAGGAACCTGAAGACCCACCTCTTCCGACAAGCCTACAACCTGCAGTAACCCTCGCTCCACCATACCGCTGCACGACCAGCTCTACCCTCACCTAATGTATTCTCACTCATCCCTTGTAGATTGCGAGTCCTCGCGGGCAGGGTCCTCTCCTCTCCCGTACCAGTCGCTGACTCGTTTTTGTTCAAGAATATTGTACTTGTTTTTTATTATGTTATACCCCTTTTCACATGAAAAGCACCATGGAATAAATGGCACTATGCTATTAAACAATAATAATAATAATATGGTATTGTTGTGTCCCAAAAAGTCCCAATTTATGAAAATGTAAAATAGTTTAAGCTGTTTGTTAAACGCCAAAAAGGAAAAAAAATAGAAACACCAGGACTGCAGCATTTTTAATAGTAACACTTCCCTAAAAAATACAATAAAGAGCTATCAAAATGTCAAATGTACACCACAATAGTAACAATAAAATTGCCAGCTCAGTACCAAAAAACAAGCCCTCAAATATATATATCTAATGAGGATATGGTTATATGTATGTGAGCGGAAAAAAATCTAAAAGATACAGCTCTCAGAAAACGGTCACACTTTTTTTTTTTTACAATGTTTGGAATTTTTTTTACTACTACATTATAAGTTTGGTATCGCCATAATCATACAGATCAATTATCAATACATGTAATTTTTAGTGCATAATGAACGCCATAAAAACAATGGAAGAATTTAGGCATTTTTCTCAGCACTTCACCCCACTCGGAATTTTTTCCTGTTCATTCAGCACAGTATATGGTAAAATGAATGATGTCACTAAAAAACTACAACTTGTTTTGTAAAAAGCAAGCATTCATAAGTCGAAGGAAAAATAAAAACATTACGGCTCTTGGAAAAACGGGAGGAAAACACGAAAGCGCAAAAACAAAATGTGCTCGTCAAGGGTTAAGAGAGATCAGCCATTTGTATTGTTATTAGATATCAGATTATATCTTTGGTCTCCTCCTTCTCTTGGCAAAAAAACTTCACATTATAAAATTCTGGTGACACGAGGCCAAGAGAACCTTCTGTTCCCAGCCGAGCATGCCAAAGAGTCATGGTGTCATCATTTCTAAAGCTGGGCTCTGTTACTCCAATACCTGCAGCAAACATGGTCATATCCATTGTATGGCATTTCATTTAGGATAAATTACCTTTCTCTTTCCTCAGATCTAATGAGAACCGGTCTCATATATAACAACTCATATCTATATTACTTGTAGTTCCTAATGAAAAGGTAAATGATAAAATATAATTCATATATTCACATGCAAAATATGTATTCATGTCTAAGCAATTTCTTGAAAAATATTACAAAAAGTTATAGTTGTCATACATGTTCTTCCAGGGATTAAA
Organism: Phyllobates terribilis; assembly: GCF_046119375.1. NCBI lineage: Eukaryota > Metazoa > Chordata > Amphibia > Anura > Dendrobatidae > Phyllobates > Phyllobates terribilis. The sequence goes on from NW_027362762.1 coordinate 260,690,234, forward strand.
GGGAATCTGTCAGCAGGATTTTACCACCCAAACTATTTATATGTAGATGTAGCTCTTTCAATGACAAGTCCAGCAATACATGGCCAGTCTGAGCCTCTGTTACTGAGAAATCAGGGTTTCAATTGATATGCAAATGAGGCTGGAGAACTATTTATAGATCTGATACCTCTGTCACTCCAGCTCTATTCCTTGCCCAGTGCCGACTCCTCCTGCTTCACTGACTGCAACGCTGCCTGAAGTCCTGAAGTCACACAGCATAAAGGCTAGCAGTCAAGCAGAGAGAGGTGGTGCTCGGAGGGGAATAGAGCTGGTGTGACAGAGGCTTCAGATCTACAGCCTCAGGCCATGGCCCCATTATCAGTATTCGGTCAGTATTTTTTCTCAGGAGTGGGAGCCAAAACCAGGTGAGGAACAATCCGAGAAAAGGTATAATAGATACAAATCACCAATTCTGCATTTATCACCCACTCCTGAGGAAAAAATACTGACCAAATACTGATAGTGGGGCCGTGGCCTCAGTTGCATATCAGTCCAAACACTGATTCATCAGAGGAAAGGACTAGTTATGTAAAGTTATAGCTGGACTTGTCTGTGAAAGAACTGCATGCACAATATTTATTGATCATAAAAGAGAATTTTTATTTAAAGTGGAATAAAAAAATGTCTTCATTTAGCAGACTCGGTAAGAGTGTTATAACTGTAATCCATGTTCTCTACCTTTAATAACAAAAAACAAGATTAAATCTCAACAAAGGGCATTAAGAGAAATGGGCATTACCCCTCTGCCGCAGGCATTACCCCTCTGCCGTGGGCCTTCCTTTTCTTAAGTGAAAACAGAAGCAACATTGCATTCCGCATGATCAAGGTTGATTTTCTTCTAAAATTTAACATTAAAAAAATAATTTATGTCAATATTTGTTTTTAATATTAGTTTTTTAGGAATCTGGAAAAGCTTTGTGATAAACACTGCGGGAGCTGGCTTATTCAGACTCAGACTGGCCCATAGGGTAACAGGTGACTCCCCCGGTGGGCACCTGTGCAAGACCGAGGCCCCGATATGATCACTGCTTGGCACAGTACACTTTAATGCTTTACAGACAAGGGCAGCATCTTCTTCATTTAACAAACTACCCAGTTTAGTATTACGGTATATAGAAGTATAGGCAAATTTGTGAACAAAGGTGAGTTAATATTGGATGCAGCTGTACAGTGGGCCCCAGAATCCATGTCACTGATGGACCTTTGACATCCCAGCCTGACACTGGCCACATTATTTGTCATCCAGCGTCATCAAAAAATTGTGGACAAATAAGTTACTGAAGGTATTTTCACCTACAATATTTTCCTGAGAGGAATTAATTACTTAAAATGCAGCTGAGATCTACTATTTATGATATTGGTAAGAATAGTGTGAACCCTATGTGATAACCACATGTAGGCACTAGGGGGAGCACTTGCTGTACAGAGAAGTCTACAGCCAGGTGCTCCTTGCATCTGCTTCTATGAATATTAAATACTATCCATTTCTTACCAAGCTAAAGTAATAAAGGCTGTCATCCATTTGTCTGAGATGCAACGCTGCCATTTTACTGCATATTATTCATCATCTAACAGTAAGATTGAATTCTAACCAGAAGTAATGCAATTAGAAAGTGAAAATTCTCTTGAATCTCATCCGAAACATTTTAAAGTTGCAAAATACACTCAACACTGAAATTGCAACACCAAGAAGTTAAAGAAGTTGTCCACTACTTTTACACTGATGCCCCATCCGGAGGATAGGATATTAATGTCTGATCGTCAGGGGTCCCGCACCCAGCACACCTGCCAATCAGCTGCTATCGGTGCCGGCGGCGTTGGCCGGAAGTGCTTACTTGCGGAGCTTGGCCATCTAGTTCTAGTTGTATTGAATTGAATAGCCGTCGGCAAGGTTAACAGTGGATCGGCGGGGGTGCGGGACCCCGACCGATCAGACATTGATGTCCTATCCTACGGATGGGGCATCAATGTAAAAGTAGTGGAAAACTTCTTTAAAAAGAGTCGTGAAATTATGGAAATGGGACTATTGATAGACATGTTAACCCCTTCACGCAGCAGCCAGTTTCCGTTTTTGCAGTTCCGTTTTTTCCTCCCCTTCTTCCAGGAGCCATAACTCTCTTTTTTCTGTCCACATAGACATAAGAGGGCTTGTTTTTTGTGAAAAGAGTTATACTTTTGAATGTCACCATTCATTTTACCACATAGTGTACTGGAAAATGGGAAAAAAAATCCAAGTGGGGTGAAATTGTGAAAAAAATACAATTCTGACATTATTTTTTAGGAATTGTTTTTACGGTGTACATTTTGTGGTAAAAATGACCATGCAATACGATTCTCCTCATCAATACGATTACGGCGATGTCCAGGCTTTTTTATTATTCAAGTGGTGAAAAAAAAATCTGAGATCCGTAACATTTTTATTTTTTGGCCGATGGAGCTGTGTGATGACTTATTTTTTGCGGGGTGAGACAAAGCTTTTATTAGTACCATTTTGGAATAGATGTGACTTTTACATTGCATTACAGCATTTTTTTGTGGAATTGCTATGACAAAAAAAAAGTAATTTTGGCTCTCTTGAATTTTTTCCGTTTACGGTATTTACCGATCGGGTTGTTTTGATATTTTGATAGATCGGACATTTATGAATGAGGCGATACCAAATATGTATATTTTTTTAATATCTTTATTCTCAATGGGGGGTGGGGGAGTGATTTGAACTTTTAGGTTGTTTTTATTTTTTTCATATTTTTTAAAACTTTTTTTCTTTTACTGATTTTGTTAGCCCCCTTAGGGGACGTGAAGATGTGATCGTTCGATAGCATCGCTGCGTATAGCAAATATCAAGGTCTCCTTTGAAGCCTGGCCACAGTCTCCATAATGACAAGGAGAAGCTCTATAATGACAAGCACAGGGGTCATCGGCTGATGCTCTGCTCTCATAGCAAGTCATCGACAAACCACAATCATGTCACGGGTGGAGTTACTGACACGCGTGCTCGTCAGTGTGTGTTAAATGCCGCCGCCAGAGATTGACAGCGACATTTAACAAGTTAACAATTGCGGGCCGAGCACTGTTCCACCCGCGATTGTTAAGGGAAAGTCCTTGCTTTAATACACAGCCATCACCTGCGGGGTACGGGGCAGGCTCGCTGCGGGAGGACACTCCATACACCCGCTTCCGACATGCGCCGCACATATACGGCAGGTGTCATGAAGGGGTTAAATGGAAACTGTAACGTTGTACATGCAGTCTGATCTGTGGACAACATGGTATAGAGAAGGAGAAACTGAGAAGAATTGCTGGAAAAGATTCAGTATAAGGCCATGTTCACACGGTCAGTATTTGGTAATTATTTTACATCAGTATTTGTAATCCAAAACCAGGAGTGGGTGAAAATGCAGAAATGGTGATATGTTTCTATTATATTTTCCCTCTGATTGTTCCGCTCCTGGTTTTGGCTTACTATCAGAAAATACTGACCAAATACTGAACGCGTGAACGTGGCCTTACTTGTATTTTATTCACTGAAATCGCTGGTGTTTGTAGACATACGACTCCAGTTGGTGGTTCTACTTCTACTTAGTGATTCCCAGCTATCTCTGCCTGCTCAGTCATAAAGGGACGACTGTCAGTCACTGAATAGAACTGGACTCATCAATCACCGGGGATTTCAATGAAGAAAATGCAAGTTTGACTGAAACTTCATAATGCATATTATTAACATGTCTATCGATCCTGTGATTTTCAGAACGCCACAACTTTTCATTTTTGGTGTTGCAATTTCAATGTTGAGGAATGTAAATGTCTGCAATGAAATAATTGGGAGTCTGAGCATGCAGGCACTGTACTGAGATTTGCAATGCTTAAATTTGGCATTCAATCATGAGTTAGTTTCAACACAACAAACCTTTTTACATTTGCTGTGAGGGAATTTTACTCTGTAGGGGGCCTGCAGGGGCATCATACTATGTGTGGTGATGCGAGGACATTATACTGTCTGTAGGGCTAATAGGGTATTCTACCATATGTGAGGTAAAATATACTGAGGGCATTATAGTTATATTGTTTTAGTGTGTAGGGGTGCTGTAAAGGCATAGTGACTGTGGGGTTATTATACTGTATTGAGGAATGTGGGTGCATTTGTACTGAGTGGCGGTGCTGCTAGTGCATTTTACTTAGTGGGGGTGCTGCAGGGACAGGATATTGTGTGGGGGGCTGTAGGGGCATCATACTGTATGCAGAACTACTGGACATAATACTGCATGAGGAAAATGCAGGAAAGTCTTATTGTGTGGGGGAACTGTAGAGGTGTCATATAGTATGGAGGGTACTGCAGGGGTGTCAACTTTGTGGGGGGGACTGCAGGGGTGTCATACTGTGTAGGGGGACTGCAGGGATGTAATACTGCGTAGGGGGTTTGCAGGGGTATCATACTGTGTAGGGGGCCTGCAGGGGTGTAATACTTTGTAAGGGGGCTGCAGGGGTGTAATACTTTGTAAGGGGGCTGCAGGGGTGTCATACTGTGTAGGGGGACTGCAGGGGTGTCAATGTGTGGGGTACTGCAGGAGTGTCATACTGTGCAAGGGGACTGCAGGGGAGCCATACTGTGCAAGGGGACTGCAGGGGTGTAATACTGTCTAGGGGGAGTGCAGGGGTGTAATACTGTGTGGGGGATTGCAGGGGTGTAATACTGTGTGGGGGACTGCAGGGGTGTAATACTGTGTGGGGGACGGCAAGGGTGTAATACTGTGTGGGGAACAGCAGGGATGTAATACTGTGTAGGGGGGCTGCAGGGGTGTCATACTGTGTAGGAGGACTGCAGGGGTGTCATACTGTGTGGGGGACTGCAGGGGTGTCATACTGTGTGGGGGTATGCAGGGGTGTAATACTGTGTGGGGGACTGCAGGGGTGTCATACTGTGTAGGGGGACTGCAGGGGTGTCAATGTGTGGGGTACTGCAGGAGTGTCATACTGTGCAAGGGGACTGCAGGGGAGCCATACTGTGCAAGGGGACTGCAGGGGTGTAATACTGTCTAGGGGGAGTGCAGGGGTGTAATACTGTGTGGGGGATTGCAGGGGTGTAATACTGTGTGGGGGACTGCAGGGGTGTAATACTGTGTGGGGGACGGCAGGGGTGTAATACTGTGTGGGGGACTGCAGGGATGTAATACTGTGTAGGGGGACTGCAGGGGTGTCATACTGTGTAGGAGGACTGCAGGGGTGTCCTACTGTGTGGGGGACTGCAGGGGTGTAATACTGTGTGGGGCACTGCAGGGGTGTAATATTGTGTGGGGGACTGCAGGGGTGTCATACTGTGTAGGGGACTGCAGGGATGTCATATTGTGTGGGGGACTGCAGGAATGTAATACTGTGTGGGGAACAGCAGGGATGTAATACTGTGTAGGGGGACTGCAGGGGCGTAATACTGTGTGAGGGACTGCAGGGGCGTAAGAGTGTGTGGGGGACTGCAGGGATGTCATACTGTGTGGGGGACTGCAGGGGTGTCATACTGTGTGGGGGGCTGCAGGGGTGTCATATTGTGTGGGGGACTGCAGGGATGTAATACTGTGTAGGGGGACTGCAGGGGTGTAATACTGTGTAGGGGGACTGCAGGGGTGTAATACTGTGTGGGGGACTGCAGGGGTGTCATAGTGTGTGGGGGACAGCAGGGGTGTCATACTGTGTGGGGGACTGCAGGGTTGTCATACTGTGTGGGGGTCTGCAGGGGTGTAATACTGTGTGGGGGACTGCAGGGGTGTCATACTGTGTGGGGGACTGCAGGGGTGTCATACTGTGTGGGGGACTGCAGGGGTGTCATATTGTGTGGGGGGACTGCAGGGATGTAATACTGTGTAGGGGGACTGCAGGAATGTAATACTGTGTGGGGAACAGCAGGGATGTAATACTGTGTAGGGGGACTGCAGGGGCGTAATACTGTGTGAGGGACTGCAGGGGCGTAAGAGTGTGTGGGGGACTGCAGGGATGTCATACTGTGTGGGGGACTGCAGGGGTGTCATACTGTGTGGGGGGCTGCAGGGGTGTCATATTGTGTGGGGGACTGCAGGGATGTAATACTGTGTAGGGGGACTGCAGGGGTGTAATACTGTGTAGGGGGACTGCAGGGGTGTAATACTGTGTGGGGGACTGCAGGGGTGTCATAGTGTGTGGGGGACAGCAGGGGTGTCATACTGTGTGGGGGACTGCAGGGTTGTCATACTGTGTGGGGGTCTGCAGGGGTGTAATACTGTGTGGGGGACTGCAGGGGTGTCATACTGTGTGGGGGACTGCAGGGGTGTCATATTGTGTGGGGGGACTGCAGGGATGTAATACTGTGTAGGGGGACTGCAGGGGTGTCATACTGTGTGGGGAACTGCAGGGGAATAATACTGTGTGAGGGGACTGCAGGGGTGTAATACTGTGCTGGGGAGCTTTGTTTGCCTGACATCTCAGAATCCGCATCAGTCTTGGCATATTAATGGTGTTTTGCATGCCTTGTGGTTGTGTCCCTCACTCAAGACTCCACTCTAAGTGAACAGCAGACTGCTCCATAAAAGTGGCTCCTGTTGTGGGAGGCCTGTCATACACATGTACTGCTGGATCTGCATGTAATGCAACATTTCCCCTGCAGTGGGCCGTATAATTCAAATGTAAACCTAGAAGTGGGGCTCTGTTTTACAAACAGCTGCGCAGGAGAAAGCTGCACCTGATGAGATCAGAAGATTTCTGCATCAGTTCCTTTTTTAAAGTGTACTGTCCTTGTGAGACCCTTTTCAATGTAGAGGGAACCTTTTCATACAACCACACTAACAACTATTTTTAAAAGTTCATAAACTAAAAAGGAAAATGAAAATATATTATTTTCTACTTAAAATTTCTTATTCAGCGACTGTATCCATTCTCATTACAGTTACTCCCTGGTCAGTAGAGTCTCCAATTCCCAGAGGCACAGAAAACATGGTCATCACGGTCTCACTCCGAAAATATGATACTCACTCTTGTACTGCCCGTGCTATGGAAAGAGCTGTTGATCCAGTTTCATTGACACTATCTAAGGTCACATTTGGCAGGTCGTCATCATCACTATCACTTTTTATCTGTCTAGGAGACAATCCCCGGGGATCCACATGTGCTGAAAAATATAAACCAACAGTAAATATAAGGTGATGATATAGCACAAGCAGACATGTAAGGTCATGGATGAATTTGCTTTAACACATGAATGCAATAGCAAATCAGTTACCAATTTGCTATATTAAGCCATTTTTAATTTTTGTGCTTTGCTTACCTTTCCTTTTTCTAGAGAGCCATTACTTTCTTATTTTTCCGCCTACATAGTTAGATGAAACTGTTATGAATGGCACCATTCTGAATGCAGTACTGTACTGGATTTTATTTTGGGGGATCCATGTCGCTTTTCCAGCCTTTGAGCCATCAGTGATGAGGAAACCCCTTATATTTCCATTGACAGAGGATGGACCGGAGTGGACACTTGTTTTTTTGCGGGATGAGTAGAAGTTTTTATTGGTAGCATATTGCAGTACATAATATTTTTTGATCGCTTTTAAGGCTAGGTTCATATTTATCCTACGCTCTACTCTGAGCAATGATTTATATTTTTTAAATAATTAAAAAAACCTTGTAACGTTTCCTTTACACTTCTCAAATACTTACCATAATACTTTGTGTTGGTACATCACATAAAATCTCAACAAAATACATTTCAGTAGGCCCCCGATGCTTACCGTTTCGCACCCTGCAAATGCGATGTGGGGGATGAGAGCGAGAGCATGGGGCGACAGACACCCTCGCCATTTCAAAAAATTTAAATGCTGCTGTCAAAGATTGACAGCGGTATCTAAATGGTTAAACAAGAGGGATCAGAGCGATCATTGGTCACTGCTGTTAGATGAAGGTGTTGGATGTGTTGGCACCTCAGTGTATGAAGTGGCCTCAGAAGCTCTATACCATACACCTGCACCCATCCTGTGATGTACAGCATATATTAGTTACATGTTTTAAGGTGATTCAGCTAAGTATCATATTTAAACAGAATTTCTAGCCCCTCCACTCATCCTCCTATAAGTGTCATCTTCTGGTTTCCACAGAAATGCCACTGTTCAACCCCGAGACTAGAAGAGACTTGAACTGCAAGACGACCTGCTCTTTCACCCTTTAAGGACCTAGACATTTTTAGTTTTTGCACTTTTGTTTTCCAAATAAGTTGAAATATTAAGAAAAATAAATTCCACCATTGTTTTTTGTGATGTTTTTGTGGTGTTCATTGTGTGGTACAAATTGGTGAGGTCAATATGATAACAGTCATACCAAACCTGAAAAACTTTCTTTAAATTTCAGAGGTTAAAAAAGAAACTTGTAAAAAAGTTTTGTTTGTGTAGCCATTTTCTAAGACCTTTTAGTATTTTTTTTATTTTTCCATCCATAGAGTTAAGTTTTTTTGAACGCCGAGCGTACATTTTTATTGATACTTTATAGGGGTACATCTGAAATGTGATAGCTTAGTATCATATTTCATTAGGGAAGTGCGGTGACCAAAAAATGGCAATTCTGGTATTTTGATTTTATTTTTTGGCGTTTGACATTCGGGTTAAGTAATTTATATTTTGGTAATCAGACTTTTTAAAGACACAATACCAATTTTTTACATTTTTTTAATCTTTTATCTATTTTATACTTTTTTATTTTTTAGCTTTTTGAAAACATATCTTTTTAAGTTTTACTCTACTTTTTTATTCCCCCTAGGGGATCGAACCTGCACATGTTTGATTGCTTATACTATATACTGCACACAGTATTGCAGTATATAGTGAAATGCAGCTCTCCTATGAAGCCTATGTAGCTGAGCTTCACAGCTTCATCAGCTCCCCTTGTTTACCAGTTAACCCTCCGTCACATACAATAGACCTGACAGGCACATCTCTTTTACTTTCATTTCTCCTTCCTCACCAGATTGTGAGGAAATCCCCTCCCTCCAGGTAGTCTCCTGTCTCTAGCAGCTCTGTGAAACCTCATACCACAGTTGGATTGCAGAGCTTCAGGAGGACAGATATAACTGCGCTAATCTCTCAGGCTCATTGTATGTGAACACGTCACACTCAATAAGGTTGGTATTTTATGTTTTTATTCATCACAATTGTTTATTTAGCTTGTTTTATGAATGTATAGCACAAAGTGTGAGGATATTTCATAGAAATAAGGCAGATTAAAAAAGAAAGTGTGCTGCTCAGGCATATACAGTAGTTCCCTAACACATATTCCTTCTCTTGCTTCAGATTATCTGCTGAAATGGAGAGGAAAATGTACAATTTATCAAAAAACCTTGATGTTGAGGAAGTAAGAAACATGCTGTTAGATGATGCAGACCCCACACTGAATGAGGATTTAGGAGAGGAAAGCGAGATTGATTCTCATGATGACGTGGAAGTATGTGAAGTGGATTCTGAAACAGAGCAAGATGGTGACAGTGATGAGGATGAAGATGTAGAATCTTATTATATGGGAAAAGATAAAAAAAACAATGGAACAAGAAGCCACTCCAGAAAAAACGTAGGGAAACTCAAAACATTATTACTCACCTTCCTGCAGTTATAGGAACTGCAAGTAATGCAAAAACTGCAGTTGAATGCTGGAATAGTTTATTCACAGATGACATTCTGGACTCTATTGTCACATATACCAACCAATATATAGACATTATAAAGGACAAGTTCATCTGCAACAGAACCATCAAGGCCACAGATGAAATAGAACTGCGTGCTTTTTTTGGATTATTATACCTTGCAGGAGCTTATAGGGCAAATAGACAAAGTTTGGAGGAACTTTGGAGTAAAGATGGGGATGGAGTTGAAAAATTTGGCCTTGTTATGTCCATAAACAGATTCAAGCTTCTAATTCGTTGCCTTCGGTTTGACGACAGAACTACCCGAACCGAACGTAAAACACATGACCGACTTGCTCCAATTCGTGATATATTCCAAAAATTTGTTGAAAACTGTAAAAAAAGCTATTGCCCTGGGGAGAATCTCACTATTGACGAAATGCTCCCTGGTTTTCGTGGTAAATGTGCCTTTCGTCAATATATTCCATCAAAGCCTAACAAATATGGAATAAAAATGTATGCCCTTGTTGATGCCAGTAAGACTTACACTTACAACCTGGAAGTTTATGCAGGAAAACAACCAGAAGGTCCTTACTGTGTCAGCAACAAACCTAGTGATGTTGTAAAAAGACTGGCTGAGCCCTAATTTGGATGGGGTCGCAATATAACAGCTGACAATTGGTTTTCAAATTGTGATCTGATTGATTATCTGAAAATGCAGAAGCTTTCATATGTCGGAACTGTAAGAAAAAATAAAAAAAAATTGCCTACACAGTTTGTAAGTGTGAAAGGGAGACAACAGTACGGCAGTATGTTTGCATTCCATAATGGAAAGGTTTTGGTTTCCTATGTACCACAAGCAAAAAAAATTGTACTTCTTCTATCAACACTTCATGATGATGATGCCATCGATCCTAGGATTAAGGCACAAAAAAAAACGGAGATAAATACATTTTATAATGCAACCAAAGGGGGTGTTAATACAGCTGATCAGATGTGCTCAACTTTCAACGTCAGCAGAAACACCAAACGCTGGCCAATGGTCATATTTTTTGCTATGTTGAATTTGGGTGGTATAAATTCACAAGTCATTTACCTTGAAAACAAGCTTGAACCACTCCGTAGACGATTCTATCTGAAAAAATTGGCCCATGAACTAGTGCTTGGAGAGCTACGCAGGAGAAGTATGAAAACAATCGGTATCCCCTCTCGCCTTCAAGTTCAGCTCAAAAGATTCCACCCAGAAGATGATAGTGAAAATTCACCACCTGCACCACCTCCCAAAAGAAGGAGATGCACCACCTGCACCACGGAAAGCGGAATCAGAAGGCTTTCTAATTATGAATGTCACAAATGTCATAATGCAATCTGCCTGACACATGCAAAAATGATGTGTAATTCTTGCTCTTTGCTCTGCAAGTGTAATTTTTCTGGGGAAACTTCAGGATCTAATTCTGATTGAATATGTGTTTAATAGTACTTAAGGTACCTTAAAATTAAGTTTGTTTCCATAAATTTTCTTTGTAGAGTTTTTTGACAGAGTCGAACTGGGGACTATTTGGCGGGAGTTTTGAAATGTTTGTATTTCAGAGTTATTAGTTTTATGTTAAGTAAATGGGGTTTTTTTGCACATGATTATGTGTAGTCTCTTTTATTACATCCCTATGAAGGCCACTGATCACTTTTAGAGCACTGAAATTGCAAACATTAGATATTATAGGTATTTTTCTAGCCTGCGCCTGACAGTCACATTGCATGTGAACTCGTTAGAACCGATATTGTATGTGACGGAGGGTTAAATGCTGCCGTTATTGATTAAAAGCAGCATTTCAATTATTAATAACAGATACATGCCAGCTATGCTGCACAGCCGGAATCTGCCTGGAATGAAGCAGGATTCGCTGCTAATCCGCTTCATTCAAGCCCATAGCAACTTATAACGAAAATATAAGTCATAGGTCATCAAATGGTTAATTAGAAAGCAGCATCATGTGCACAGTCATAAAATTCTGATCCCACAGTCATAAAGGTGAGATCAAACATCGTGGTCAAGTGTAAAATCATGCGTCATAACTACATGACTACACATAACACTTTTGAATTATCTCTCTCTCTTGTATATACAGTCTTGGCCGATAGTTTTGGCACCCTTGAAATTGTTCCAGAAAATGAAGTATTTCTACCAGAATATTATTGAAATTACACAAGTTTTGCTATACACATGTTTATTCCCTTTGTGTGTACTAGAAAAGCACAAAAATATGAGAAAAAAAGGCAAATTGGACATCATTTCACACAAAACCCCAAAAATGGGCCAGACAAAATTGTTGGCACCTTTCCAAAATTGGGGTAAACAACTTTGTTTCAAGCATGTGATGCTCATTTAAGCTCACTTGTGGCAAGTAACAGGTGTGACCAATATGAAAATCACACCTAATACCAGATGAAAAGGGGAGAAGTTGACTCAATCATTGCATGGTGTGTCTGTGTGTGCCACACTAAATATGGAGAACAGAATGAAGAGAAGAGAACTGTGAGGACTTGAGAACCAAAATTGTTGAAAAATATCAACAATCTCAAGGTTACAAGTCCATCTCCAGTGGTCTTGATGTTCCTTTGTCCATGGTGTGCAACATAATAAAGAAGTTTACAACCCATGGCACTGTCGCTAATCTCCCTGGACATGGATGGCAGAGAAAAATTGATGAAAGGTGGCAATGCAGGATAGTCTGGATGGTGGATAAGCATCCCCAAACAAGTTCCAAAGAAATTCAAGCTGTCCTGCAGGCTCAGGGTGTATCAGTGTCAGCGCAAACTACAGTGAATGACAAAGACATGAACAGTCTATAATTTTAAGGGTAGGTTAATTTTAACATTGAGAGATAGAATATCTCAAAAAAAAAATCAAGAAAATCACACTGTAAAAATTTGATAAATTTATCTGCATTTTGCAGTGAGAAATAAGTATTTGATCCCCTACAAACCATTATGAGTTCTGGCTCCTACAGACCAGTTAGATGCTCCTAACCAACTCGTTACCTGCATTAAAGACAGCTGTCTTACATAGTCACCTGTATAAAAGACTCCTGTTCACTGACTCAATTAATCAGTCAGACTCTAACCTTTACAACATGGGCAAGACTAAAGAGCTTTCTAAGGCTGTCAGGGACAAGGTCATAGACCTGCAAAAAGCTGGAATGGGCTACAAAACAAAGAGTAAGACACTGGGTGAGAAGGAGACAACTGTTGGTGCAATAGTAAGAAAATGCAAGAAATACAAAATGACTGTCAATTGACATCAATCTGGGGCACCATGCAAAATCTCACCTCGTGGGGTATCCTTGATCATGAGGAAGGTGAGAGATCTGCCTAAAACTACATGGGGGGGGGGACTTGTTAATGATCTCAAGGCAGCTGGGCCCACAGTCACCAAGAAAACCATTGGTAACACATTACGACTTAAAGGTTTAAAATCCTGCAGTACCCGCAAGGTCCCCCTGCTCAAGAAGGCACATGTGCAGGCCCGTCTGAAGTTTGCCAATAAACACCTGGATGATTCTGTGAGTTATTGGGAGAAGGTGCTGTGGTCAGATGAGACAAAAATTGAGCTCTTTGGCATTAACTCAACTCGCCGTGTTTGGAGGAAGAGAAATGCTGCATATGACCCAAAGAACACCGTCCCCACTTTCAAGCATGGAGGTGGAAACATTATGTTTTGGGGTTGTTTCTCTGCTAAGGGCAGAGGACTACTTCACCGCATCAATGGGAGAATGGATGGAGCCATGTACAGTAAAATCCTGAATGACAACCTCCTTCCCTCCGCCAGGACATTAAAAATGGGTCATGGCTGGGTCTTTCAGCAAGACAATGACCCAAAACATACAGCCAAGGCAACAAAGGAGTGGCTCAAAAAGAAGCACATTAAGGTCATGGAGTGTACTAGCCAGTCTCCAGACCTTAATCCTATAGAAAACTTATGGAGGGAGTTGAAGCTCCGAGTTGCCAAGCGATAGCCTCAAAATCTGAATGATTTAGAGATGATCTGCAACGAGGAATGGACCAAAATTCCTCCTGACATGTGCGCAACCCTCATCATCAACTATAAAAAAAACGTCTAACTGCTGTGCTTGCCAACAAGGGTTTTGCCACCAAGTATTAAATGTTGTTTGCCAGAGGAATCAAATACTTATTTCTCACTGCAAAATGGAAATAAATGTATCTAATTTTCACAATGTGATTTTTTTGATTTATTTTTTGGATATTCTATCTCTCAATGTTAAAATTAACCTACCCTTAAAATTAAAGAATGTCTTTGTCAGTGGGCAAGCTTACAAAAACAGAAAGGATCAAATAATTATTTCCTTCACTGTATATGTCGATATTTGAATGAAATGAAACGCTGTGGCAGGAGACCAAGGAGGACCTCACTGCTGACAGAGACATTAAAAAGCTAGACTGCAGTTTGCCAATATGCATGTGAGTCAGCCAAAATCCTTGTGGGAAAGCGTCTTGTGGACAAATGAGACCAAGATTGAGATTTCTAGTAAAGCACATCATTCTGTTTACCGAAAACAAAATGAGGCCTACAAAGAAAAGGTAAAAAAACACAGTACCTACAATCAAATATGGTGGAGGTTCAAAGATGTTTCAGGGTTGTTTCACTGCCGCTGGCACTAGGTGCCTTGCCTCTGTGCAAGGCATCATGAAATCTAAAGATTACCAAAGGATTTTGAATCGTAACGTAGTGCCCAGTGTCAGAAAGCTGGGTTTGCGTCTTTGATCATGGGTCTCCCAGCCAGACAATAACCCAAAACATACTTCAAGAAGCACCCAGAAATGGATAGAAACAAAGCGCTGGATAGTTCTGAAGTGGCCAACAATGAGTCCGGATCTAAATCCCATTGAACATCTGTGGAGAGGTATTAAAATTGCTGCTAGGAGAAGGCATCCTTCAAATATGAGAGACCTGGAGCAGTTTGCAAAAGAAGAATGGTCCAAAATTACAGTTGAGAGGTGTAAGAAGCTTTTTGATGGTTAGGCTATGTTCACATGCTGCGTTTTTGCTGCATTTGTTTCTGCAGGCAAAACCTGCTCTCTAGCAGTAAAGAAGCTGCTTACAAAAAGCAGTTTTTGCTGCATTTTTGCCACGTTTTGGGCTGCATTTTTCAGATACATTTGTCTCTTGTGCAAGCTGAAACGTTTTAGTGGCTGATGTTCCTGAGTTTTCTGCACCAAAAAAAGCAGCAAAACCTGATACCTGTGTTTTTGCACTTACTCATTGCTTTCTAGGAGTGAAAAAAGCAGCAAAAACGCTGAAAAAAGTGACATAATGCAATTTTCAAAAAAGGCAGAAGCTTTCCAATTCAGTCAGGAAAAAAAACAATGTGTGTGCATGATATTTTGAAATCTCATAGCTTTTGCTGGTACTGTAAAACACAGCTTTTAATTGGCATAATAAAATGCAGCAAATTCGCAACTTGTGAACATAGCCTTATAGGAAGCGATTGATTGCATTCATTTATTCCAACGGGTGTGCAACCAAATATTCAGTTGAGGATACCAACAATTTTGTGTGGCCCATTTTTGAGTTTGTGTGTGAAATTATGTTCAATTTGCCATTTTTTCTGTTTTTTTGTTGTACCAATATAGAGAAAAAAATAAACATGTATATAACAAAACATGTGTAGTTGCAATAATTTTCAGGGAGAAAAACTTCATTTTCTGGAACAATTTCAAGGGTGCCAACACTTTTGGCCAAGAATGTGTATACAGTGCATTGTGAAATTATTTGGCCCCCTTGAACTTTTCTACCTTTTGCCACATTTCTGGTTTCAAAAATAAAGATATAAAATTCTAATTTTTTGGGGAAGAATCAACAACAAGTGGGACACAATCGTGAAGTGGAACGAAATTTATTGGATTTTTTAAACTTTTGTATCAAATTAAAAACTGAAAAGTGGGGTGTGCAATATTATTCGGCCCCCTTGAGTTAATACTTTGTAGCGCCACCTTTTGCTGCGATTACAGCTGCAAGTCGCTTGGGGTATGTCGATCAGTTTTGCACATCGAGAGGCTGAAATTCTTGCCCATTCTTCCTTGCAAAACAGCTCGAGCTCAGTGAGGTTGGATCGAGAGCGTTTGTGAACAGCAGTTTTCAGCTCTTTCCACAGATTCTCGATTGGATTCAGGTCTGGACTTTGACTTGGCCATTCTAACTCCTGGATACGTTTATTTTTGAACCATTCCATTGTAGATTTTGCTTTATATTTGGGATCATTGTCTTGTTGGAAGATAAATCTCCGTCCCAGTATCAGGTCTTTTGCAGACTGCAACAGGTTTTCTTCCAGAATGGTCCTGTATTTGGCTCCGTCCATCTTCCCATCAATTTTAACCATCTTCCCTGTTCCTGTTGAAGAAAAGCAGGCCCAAACCATGATGCTGCCATCACCATGTTTGACAGCGGGGATGGTGTTTTGAGGGTGATGAGCTGTGTTGCTTTTAAGCCAAACACATCGTTTTGCATTGTGGTCTAATGTCCATTCCTTGTGTTCTTTAGCCCAAACAAGTCTCTTCTGCTTGTTGCCTGTCCTTAGCAGTGGTTTCCTAGCAGCTATTTTACCATGAAGGACTGCTGCACAAAGTCTCTTCTTAACAGTTGTTGAAGAGATGTGTCTGCTGCTAGAACTCTGTGTGACATTGACCTGGTCTCTAATCTGAGCTGCTGTTAACCTGCGATTTCTGAGGCTGGTGACTCGGATAAACTTATCCTCAGAAGCAGAGGTGACTCTTGGTCTTCCTTTCCTGGGGCGGGCCTCATGTGAGCCAGTTTCTTTGTAGCGCTTGATGGTTTTTGCAACTGCACTTGGGGACACTTTCAAAGTTTGCCCAATTTTTCGCACTGACTGACCTTCATTTCTTAAAGTAATGATGGCCACTCGTTTTTCTTTACTTAGCTGCTTTTTTCTTGCCATAATACAAATTCTAACAGTCTATTCAGTAGGACTATCAGCTGTGTATCCACCTGACTTCTGCACAACACAACTGATGGTCCCAACCCCATTTATAAGGCAAGAAATCCCACTTATTAAACCTGACAGGGCACACCTGTGAAGTGAAGACAGGTGTACCATTTCCGGTGACTACCTCTTGAAGCTCATCAAGAGAATGCCAAGAGTGTGCAAAGCAGTCATCAAAGCAAAAGGTGGCTACTTTGAAGAACCTAGAATATAAGACATATTTTCAGTTGTTTCACACTTTTTTGTTAAGTATATAATTCCACATGTGTTAATTCATAGTTTTGATGCCTTCAGTGTGAATGTACAATTTTCAAAGTCATGAAAATACAGAAAAATCTTTAAATGAGAAGGTGTGTCCAAACTTTTGGTCTGTACTGTATATATATATATATATATATATATATATATATATATATATATATATACACATACATACATACATAAACACACACACACACACACACACACAGCATGTGAAATAAGTATTGAAAGCGTCACCTATTTTCTAAGTAGATATATTTCTAAAGGTGCTATTGACATTAAATTCTGACCAGATGTCGGGAACAACCCATCCAATCCACACAGGTAAAGAAATCAAACACCATAAATATCCATAAATTAAAGGAAACCTGTCACCAGCAAAAATGCTAGAACCTGCAAATATGGGCATAATCTGCAGGTTAATAGCATTACTAACCTGCCCGTCGCCTACACAAAGCCGAACACTGTGGGGGAGAAAATCAACTTTATTCTTCCGGGCAGCGTTAGGTTTCTGTCAAGGGGTCGGCACCGACGCGAGTTCAGTCACCAGCGGTTGTAACCGTGCCCCCGACCCTGACTGACAGCTGGCCCTAATGCAGAGCGAGTGTCAGTCAGGGCTGGGGGTGCGGTTCCAGACGCTGCTCTGTATACTCAGAGGGGTGACTGAACCTGTGCCAAAGCCACTCCCGTGACTGTTACCGAATGCTGCCGGGAAGAATAAAGTTAATTTTCTCCCTACAGTGTTTGGCTATGTGCGGGCTCCAGGCAGGTTAGTAATGCTATTAACCGGCAGATTAACCCAATATCTGCAAGTTAAGAGCATCTTTGCTGGTGACAGGTTCCCTTTAAGTTATGTGTAATAATGAGAAATGACACAAGGTAAAAGTATTGAACACATGAAGAAAGTGAGGTGCAAAAAAGCCATGGAAAGTCATGACACCAGCTGAAATCTATCAGTACTTAGAAAGCTATCTGGCCACTGCCAAATAATAGCTGGTTCCAGTGATGGCCTATAAAAAGGTGTCTCATTAGCACACAAAATACATCTCATGATGGGTAAAACCAGTGAGCTGTCTCAAGACCTTTGCAACCTCATTGTTGGAAAACATACTGATGGCACTGGTTACAGAAGGAATTCTTAAACTAATGAAGGTTCCAGTGAGCACTGTTGGGGCCATAATCCAGAAGTGGAAAGATCATCATTTCACCATAAATTGGCTATGACCAGGTGCTCCCTGCAAGATTTCAGGCAGAGGAGTAAAAAGAATTATCGGAAGAGTTGTCCAAGAGCCAAGGACCACCTATGGAAAGCTAGGGAAAGACCTGGAATCAGCAAATACAATTGTTTCTAAGAAAAGAATAAGTAATGCACTCAACCTCCATGGCCTGTATGCACACTCGCCACGCAAGACTCCATTGCTGAACAAAAAGCATGTTCAAGCGCGTTTAAAGTTTGCTCAACAACATTTAGACAAGCCTGTGAAATACTGGGAGAATATAGTCTGGTCAGATGAGACAAAATTGAACTCTTTGGATGCCATAATTCACACCATGCTTGGAGGCTAAAAGGCACAGCATATCACTACAAAAACACCATACCCACAGTGAAGTCTGGAGGTGAGAACATCATGGTGTGGGGCTGTTTTTCAGCATACAGCACTGGAAAACTTCATATAATTGAAGTAAAGATGAATGGATAAATGTACAGTGACATTCTTGATAAACATCTGCTACCATCTACCAGGAAGATGAAGATGAAACGAGGGTGGATATTTCAGAAAGACAATGATCCCAGACACACAGCCAAGGAAACTCCCAACTGGGTTCAGAGAAAGAAAATAAAGCTGCTAGAATGGCTCAGCCAGTCACATGACCGGAATCCAACAGAAACTTTATGGAATGAACTAAAGCTCAGAGTTTATAGAAGGAGGTCACGGAACCTTCAGAATTTGTAGAGTGTTTGCGTGGAAGAAGGAGCCAAAATGAGACCTGAGCAATGCATGCGACTAGTTTCTCTATACAGGAGATGTCTTGAAGCAGTCATCACCAACCTTTGTATGAAGTATTAAATAAATTTCAGTAAGCGTGTTCAATACTTTTCGCCTGTGCAATTTCACATTATTGCATGTAACTTAATTTATGGATATCTATGGTTTGATTTCTTTCCCTGTGTGGATTGGATTGGTTGTTACCGACATCTGGTGAGAATTTAATTACAATAGCACCTTTAGAGATATATTTACTTAGTAAATTGGTGACGTGTTAAATACTTATTTTACCCCATGTGTATATATAGATAGGTTTGCAAAAAAAATTGCAAACTCACTACTTGCCATAAAAGTTAACTTAAAATCATCAAAACCCACATTTCCACTGAATTTCAGCCAAGCCACAACATGGCCTGCTTACATCATTTCAGTGATCTTCTTACTGCCACAGGAGAAAGTGCTAACAAGAACAAGGCAGCTGATATCACTCCATCATACTGATTGAACTATAAGAGCAGACTAGTTGCTTTAAAAGAGGGCTGGTGCTTGAAATAATTGAGTTCTGTTAGCCATGGTTACCATCAAAGTTACCATGTTGACAGCTTCAAAAGAGAGAGGTTTCATTGTTGTAAAAAAAGGCTTCAGGGAACACAAGAGAGTCCGTCAAGTGCCAGGACAGTTGACTAAAGAGGATTCACCTAGAGGATCAGTTTAACACCAGTGCAGAGCTTGCTCAGGAATGGCAGCAGACAGGTGTCAGGGTAGTTAAACATGGCATGAATCTAATACTCCTCTCTCTTCTCTTCATAAGGCTATGTGTCCACGATGCAGAAATGCTCAGGATTTTTTCCTGAGCGTTTCTGCATCTCCCTGGCAGAAAAAAACGCATGCGGATTGTACATGCGTTTTCCTGCCAGGGACATGCGGATGTGAAGCGTTCTTCACTTGCATTTCCGCATGCGGGTTGACAAGCGCTTTCCAAGCGTTTTTAGCATCACTTGGAAAGTGCTGGACAACTTGGTCACACTATATAAATCCATGCAAACAGCATGGATTTATATACTGTGACCGAGAGAATGTCAAAAAATAAATATATATTTACCCTCCGATGGCCCGTGCTGTCTTGCTTCGCTTGGTCCCGACAGCCGGCAGCGGTACACTGAAGGACCTGCCGACGTCAGCGTCGCGTGACCCGTCACATGACTCTGACGTCAGCGCAGGTCCTTCATTCCATCGCGAAGTGCCGGGAAGCAAGGAGGAGCGCAGCGCGGGCCGCCAGAAGGTAAGTATATATTTATTTTTTATTTTATTCTTTTTTTACACCTTTTTTAATGGTACCTGGGTGTGGATGAGAATCTCCTCTCCTCCACACCTGGGTACCATCCGCACATTAGAACGCGCCAATTATGCAAGTACAGATGCAGTCTTGCGGAATTGGCGTGTTCTAATGACAGTCAATGGCGGCGACAACGCAGCGCTTCCGCAAAATAATTGGTAGTGCTGCGTTTTTTTTCTGCAATGATAATCCGCAGTGGAAATTTCCGCAGCATGTGCACAGCACATGCAGATTATCATTGGGGAACATGGCAGGCCTTCTACCAAGCGTTTTTTAAGCGTTTCTGCAGCGTCTTTGCTGCTGCGGAAACGCTTAAAAAACGCATCGTGGGCACACAGTCTTAAGGTATATATTTCATTCATCTCCTGTGATTAACCATTTTGAAGCCCGCATCTTACTCCCATGTTTGTAAACCTATATTAATGGTATATATTTCATTCATCTTACTGAGTTTCTTCCCTGATGCTGTAAGGACAATAGTATGCATGATGAAGAGACCTGAGTAGTCTCAAAAGCTTGCTATTTATTACCATCTTTTCATTTAGGCAGTAAAATGTATCAACCACTGAAAACTGACTAACTTTAATATTTTTCTATCTACTGGCTAACACGGTACAAAGGTATATTTTTCTTGTATCCAAAACAGACTGACATTTTACAAAAAGTACAGGGATTGGACTGCAGAGGACGGGGAAAAAGTTATTTTCTCTGCTAAAACCCCCTTCACACTGTTTTCGACATCTGGAAGAATGAATGTCCAGAGAAGGAAAGGCGAGTGCTACCATGAGCTCTGTGTCATACCAACAGTAGAGCATCCTGAAACCATTCATGCACAGGGTTGCTTTTCATCCAAGGGGGTGCGTGCACTCATTTTACTTAAGAACAGGGCCATAAATAATGTTATCTGAACACCCTCCAAGAGCCGCTTAGTGGCTCAGTGTTTAGCACCGGAGAGTTGCAGTGCTAATGTCCTGGATTCAAATCCCACAAAGGGCTATAATCTACAAGGAGTTTGTATGTTCTCCCAGTGTTTGTGTGGGTTTCCTACAGGTACTCTGGTTTCTGCTCACACTACAAAAGACATACTAATATATGGCGCTATATAAGTGAGTAAAACAAATAACAGCAACCTCTGCCAACATTCCAGGAGCAATTGGATGATGCTGGTTTTCCAGAATGATGGTTCGCTATGTCAGAAGGCAAAAGTGATAACAGTGGCTCAGTGAACAAAACAATTAAGTCCATGAACAGGAAACTCCCCAGATCTCAATCCCATTGAGAAACTGTGGTCAATCTTCAAAAAAGAGGGCAAATAAAAACACAGAAATTGTGATAAACTCGAAACATTTTTAGGGCAAGAATGGGTTACCATCAGTCAGGATTTGGCCCAGAAGCTAATATCCTGCATGCGAATTAGAATTGTAGAAGTCTTGAAAAATAATGTTCAACGCTCTAAATATTGAGGCTTTGCTTTGTCTTTAGGTAAACTTTACAATTTTGTGATGATTTTTATGAGCCATATAGTCTTACATTCTTGTTACCTTTTTAATGCTGATCTCATAGAGCTGCTGAGAATGGCAACACATAAATTACTACTGTCTGGTAGTAATGTGCATACTGTGGCGTTATAAATAAAAGATGGTGATATAACAAGAGAATAAGACGCTGGGTTTTCCCCTGTGGCTGCTTTAATGTCTCTGTGCTGTTTAAATGTAAATACATACATGCTATACATAATCCATACAAGCGTCTTAAATGAAATAATCAGTGACCCATAGCAATTTAATGGAGTGTGTTTATGCATTATTATAAAGAGCTGACATATTAGTAAAAGCTTTTGATATTCTACCACTTAGGGTGACACATGAATTAGTGCAAAATATTTGGTTTCGAATGAAAATTAGTCCGTGAGAGCTGATCATTAGTGGGCTCAGTTTTATAGCGCATGCCTACGTATTCCTGTAGTGAATAGAATAGCCAGCATCCGATGTGCGATAAAAAATTCCAGCTTTATTTCATCCTTATAAGATTAAAAGTCTTTTACATACAGAGAATACAGATATCATTGTACTGATGACTATAAGGAATTGAAAAAAATAATTGAGAGGTTAATTTAGGTTTTTCTATTTGCTTCTATTAACCCATAAAATATCTCTGCATGACTGCGTCTATTGACAACTGTTTTGACTCTAGTGAGCATTGATTTCACATAATCTTACAGGTCCATTTCATTGTTTTTGATAATCTGTTTTAGCGGAACAATAGTACACTCACCAGAACGCTCTTAATTATATGTAGGGGATGGCCTGATGTCGCACGGAGGACAATACTTTATATGATTTCTTTGCAATAAGATGTTGCTTCAACCAATCAGAATGAATATTGTTTGTAGTATTCAGGTTCAAAAATTTATATTAATTAGATGACCTGAAAATATGATTTGGAGACGGCAGGAATTACTATTGAAATAACTGGCAAGATCTGGTATGGCTGCCATAACAGATGGCCAAATCATGAGTAGGTCGTCTATATAGAAACCGTACGAGATCAAGGAATGCAAAAAAAAGTTGCAATGCCATAACGATTACAGTAATCAATGTGGAAAAGTTTAACTAAGTTTTGGTTACACATTTTTAAGCTAGTAAGAGTAACAGCTCCGATTGGATACCATTAGTATTTTAAAGGGACACTGTACATTCCAGTAACTTTTCAGCTGTTTGTACATGAGGAATAACACTATATTTGACCATTATAAGTCCTGCATTTTATCCATTTTTCCCTCTGCATGTTTTATCTATTAATTTTCATTAGACTCAGAGCTGGTGGGAGGAGACTAGCTATTATGATGTCTTCCATACATCGGACAGCACAGAGATGGATTCCTACTCTTCATTCCTTAGTTAGCACACTGGCAGAAACTGCAGTAGCATGGAGGTAATTATACAACAGTACAAGGTAATCTAGATGTGAATCTAATTTTGGACAAAAAAAAGCTCAACACAATCTTTCTGTGTCTCTCTCTGCCTCTTTCCTCACTCTGCTCCTCATTCATCCTCCAACTTCCCTCAGTGTATAATAGTGTAACCCGACACCTCACTGTGCTAGAATTTAATCTTACCTTGAGCTGTTTTTTTCAGAGAGGATGACAAGTTCAGGAGGCAGAGAGAGGGGGAAGAAGTTGCTCATAAGTGGAAAAAGAAGCACATTCCTATAACTAGATATATCAAAGTTTGATATTTGCCTGTACTATTGATTTAAGCAAAGTTTATTTATCCCCTTCCAGACATACGACACGCATTTAGATCATTTGTCGGTTCCCCTTCTTTGAAGCAGGATCAGAAGCGAAGTCAGCTTTCTTGCCGTCAGGTGACTTGTGTTATTTAGCCATCATCTGCCTCTAACAGCCGCATGTGGAGCTGATCTCTGCCCACAGCTGTTAAATGCCGCTGTCAATCTCTGACACCATCATTTAGGGCGTGCGGAAGGGGAACGTGCCATTGGCACACCTGTTCTATGATCACAGGGTGCTGATGGGTTGCCATGAAAGCCAGCGGTCAGCTGAAGACTCCCAATCTTGCCATGATGGTCCATCTAGGATGCACAGCGTGTAGCTGGTTTTCATAGGGGACAGAGATTTTTACTACATACAGCCTGTCCTGATAGTGCTCCTATGAATCCCAGAGTATTAGTTTAGAGTTGCATGTAGTTGTACTACAGCACTTATACCAGGGGAAGGTCAATATTGACCATTTAACAATCGTTAACTAGGAAGAAGCCAAACAAGAAACCTCATTTGCAGACATATGTTTTGGGTGTTTGCCCCTTATCAGTGCAAAGCAGGAGATCAGATTAGGCTGGATGACATATCCAATAGGTGGCACTAGAGTTCCAATCCTCTTCCTGTCTGAAAAGGGTATTGGCATATTAAAATACATCAGTAATTGTACACTATGGAGACCCCAATGCAAAAGACCTATAAAGATTTGATGTGCAGCTAACATTGAAAGCGATTAAAAATTGTAAATGTGCTTATGCGTAAACTGTTCAATGCTTGTAGCCATCATCAGATGGTGCAGAAACCTCTTTGTGAGCCCAGCAGAAGTGCAATGTCTTCTAGATCATCGCTGAAGGACTAAGAATAAATATGAGGAGTACAAGTGCCCCAAGGCTGCAGGTTTTTTTACCAACAGATTGGTGTACGATAGTTTTAGAAAGTCAGCGCTCCATCCTTCTATAGATGGAGAGCAATCAGCAGTTCAGTAACTGGAACCAATGTTGATTGTTCAGAGCACAAAGCACATTCCGCATGAATCCCTACTCCGTCACATCCCAACTCTCAGGCTTCTCTTCTACAGTTGTCTATTAATGTAAATCAATGTGAAATATTAATGTGCCAGCTAATAACTGATTCAAGCTTCAGAAAATTAGGTATCAGAGGAAATCATTAGACAAACTACTTAAGTGTCATAAACAGATATTGAAATACGACTAAGGAATGGTGATGTAAATGACGTCAATGAACTAATGGCTTTTTAAAGCCAGCCTAAAGAATTACATTTGAAGCAATTTATCTGCAGTGTACCACTGGAGAAACACAAACATAAAAGCCATTCTATGACAACCATAGCCCTGGGGTTCTGTGCTTCAATCATGTTTTTCATAACCTCTCCAATGTAAAATCAAGTACATGACATGTATAGGGCTGTTTTACACATCATCTATCTATAGCAACATGACGTGAATCACTACATTGGATTTGAAAGAAAAATTGTTTTTTTTTCACTGTGAAACAGAGTTATTACTAATGCAAAATATATAGACTTGAAAGTCACATACGACAAAAAAATCCTATATTTAGCAGCTGAGTAAATCAGAGTGGTTAGTCTTACAGACTTCTTACAGACAATATTTGAAGCCTGCAAATAGAACACAATGGTTAAAAAGGTGAAAAGAACATAGATGTTGGATCTATGTTCTTAGAATTATCTGCCTGTAATAGATCCAAGTGTGATATGTAAGGATCAAAAAGGACATTATATCTGAGACTCGGTGAATAACAGGATGAATGCTGTGGGAATGCTTGATATATTCTGTTAGCATGTTGCAGGGAATAATGGTGTGGCAGCCACTTAGATTTACAGTGGTTTTCAAAAGTATTCACCCCCATTGGCAGTTTTCGTGTTTTGCTACCTCACAACCTGGAATTTTACAGGTTTTTTTAAGGTATGCATCAGTTCATGTAAAGAACATGCCTACAACTGTGAACATTTGGTTTTCTTTTTATTGTGAAGCAAACCACAAATAGGACAAAATAACTCAAAATTTCAGTGTGCATAACTATTCACCCCCTTATAGTCAGTACCTTCAAGTCTAACCACAGATTCTTAATTGGATTAAGGTCTGGGCTTTGACTAGACCACTCCAAAATATTTACACGCTTCCCCTTAAACCACTCGAGTGTTGCTTTAGCAATATGCTTTGTGTCATTGTTTTGTTGGAAGGTGAACCTTCGTTCCAGTCTCAAATCATTGACAGAGACTGGTTTTGCTCAAGAATATCCCTGCATTTCGCACTATCCATCTACCTCTCGACTCAGACCATTTTCCCTGTCCCTGCTTCCGAAAAAAATCCCCACTGCATGATGCCGCCACCACCATATTTCACTGTGGGGATGGTGTAGTTGAGGTGATGAGCTGTGGTAGTTTGGCGCCAGACATAGCGTTTAGCTTGGTGGCCAAAAAGTTAAATTTTGGTCTCATCTGAACACAGCACCTTCCTACACACATTTGAGGAGTCTCCCACATGTATTTTGGCAAACTTACAATGAGCCTTACAATTTTTGTGTGTAAATAAAGGCTTTTTTCTGACCACTCTTCCATAAAGGCCACCACTATGGAGTGTATGGCTTATTGTGGTCCTATGGACAGATACTCCAGTGTCTGCTTGGGAACTCTGCAGCTCCTTCAGGTTTACCTTTAGTCTTTGTGCTGCCTCTCTGATTAATGTCCCCCTTGCCGGGGCTGAGAGTTTTGGTGGGCGCCACTCTCTTGGCAGGTTTTTTGAGGTACCATGTTCTTTCCATGATAATGGATTTGATGGTGCTCTGGGGAATCCTCAGAGATTAGGATACTTTTTTATAACCCAACCCTGACTTGTACTTCTCAACAATTTTTTCCCTGACTTGTTTGGAGAACTCCATGGTCTTCATGGTGTTGCTTGGTCAGTGGTGTCTCGTACTTAATGGTGTTGCAGCCTCTGTGGCCTTTCAGAAAAGGTGTGTAAACTGACAGACCATGTGACACTTAGATTGCACATGGGTGGATTTCCTTTCACTAAACATGTGACTTATGAAGGTAATTGCTTGCACCAGAATTTTTTGGGGGTTTTATAGCAAAAGGTCTGAATACATATGCCCATGCCAATTTTTAGTTGAAAAAGAAAAGGGAAATCCACCGGCACATCCAACAGGAAATAATCAAAAATTGTTCTTTATTGAAGAAAAAACTAAATCATGCTAAAATGAAACCTCAGGTTTCTGAGGTTTCATTTTAGCATGTTTTAGTTTTTTCTTTAATAAAGAACAATTTTTAATCATTTCCGGTTGGATATGCTGGTGGATTTCCCTTTTCTTTTTCATTTGCTTGTGATCACCAATGGGTGCGGCACCCTCAGGATGGATTCCGGCTGACATATGGTTTTGAAATCGACAACGTGGTAAGCTTTCTACATTTCCTCTCCCCTCCTCCCTTCTATGCCAATTTTTAGTTATTTGAGACCATAAATTTAATTTATGCCTATATTTTTCTTACTTAACTTCATGAAGTTTGAATATTTAGTGCTGATGCATCAAACACAAATCGGATTACAAAAATATTTAAACACAGGTTGTAGTCTAACAGAATAGGTAAAAAGACAAGGGGGTGAGTACTTTCGCAAGACGCTGTACGTAGAGTGCAATGAATGATGAATTGGGCAGGTTACTACTGTACTATGTCAGGTCATCTCTAAAAGGCGTAATCCCATCTCATTGAGACCATATCAAGAGAATATGCAATCACTCAAAGGGATTGTACCAAATATGCAAGTAGGGGATAAGTTTCTATAAAAGGGGGCTGACCGCTGGAACTTGAGGACAGAGCTCCGCAGAGCACAGTCTGAATGGAGCGGAAGTCAAGCCTGCAAACCACAACTATATTCATTCTCTATGGGACTGCCTGAAATTGCAGAGCGGAGTACTTGGATATCCAATAGGATAACCAATTTAATGTGATGGATTGACATTTAGACCTCACTCCGTTTGAGAAAAATGACTGTTCATTCCTGATGCAAGGGTGATTAAATCATTTTTCATTGAATATTTGGAACACATGGCATAGTCTATATGTGAAAAGATTACATGGAGTATTTCTCTCATGATCAGTGTTAGTAAATCTATAAATCTCCACTGTGATTTAGTGCTATACAACACACTTCTACATATTCCCTTTAGAAAAACTCTTTGCAAACAACACAAGTCCATGTCCCAGTGTGTATGCGGCTGTTGTGATGATTTATCCCTAGCCCTCTTTTGCCAGCTCTGCAGAAAACATCCATTGCACCTTCTCTAAATATAGGCGCAGAATTCACTTATTAGTCTCAGAGTACTTGGGGATGAGATAAAATCTCCCATGATGAATGACTGATGGCAGGACATGTCCAATGAACTTGGAACAATACTTATGTTTATTCTAAGCAGGACTTGTACTAATGAATACATCTTTGCATTTAGCTTTACACAACATGGTTACAACAACATTAATACAATTAATTGGATTTTTTATACCCAATTATGTACAGTTGTCATTGCTTTTGTAATGGTAACTTTGGTTTAATTAATATAACTGGGGCTAAAGTTTTATTTGCAGGGTAAGCCTATGGCTGACTTGATATCAGGGTAGGCAGCGTAGGTACAATCCAAGGGTGCATTGCAAGTTACCAAAAAATGTACTGCTTTAAAAGATTTAACTCCTACAGAAGTGTATCATCCATAGCTGCGGTAGAGTGATTAGAGCACCTTCTCTTCTCCCTGTCATTTCAATTTCAGGGAGCTTTTGGCTACCCGACTCACCATTCTATTCAATGATCTTTGCTTCCTGGGCATGCGGATACAGCTGAAATTATGCTGACAGGGGACGAGAGTGTGCCTGGTGCCAAGTCACACCGGGAGACCACGCGGACGCTATGAGGCCCGTGAGTCAAGGAGGCCCGATGCGACTAGGCACCGGGCACCTTCTCCCCAATCATCACAATTTTAGCTGTATCTGTATCCTCAGGACGTAGATACCAATGAATAGAATGGTGGATCAGGTAGCCGAAAGCTCCCGGATCCACCATTCAGCCTATTTTTGTGAGTCTGAGACTCTGTGCACTGCAGACACGATGGCGTCACTATATCATGCCTGCAGTGTGCAGCCTCAGTACTCACCCTGCACAGACCGAAGCAGCGCACTGGGAGGACGGAGTTAAGCGAGTAGTGTGTTGTTTTTTTTTAAATGTCAGTAATTTTGGGGTACAATATTAAGTGAAAGGCAGTGGGGGCCATCATATTGAGTGGAGACCCTCATACTGAATGGGCGTCTGGTGGAGGCCATTGTACTGAGTGGGAGGATGATGGTGGACTGTGAGGGCCCCCATACTGAGTTGGGTCCTCAATCTGTGTAGGTGGCTGTGATGGCCCATATACTGTTTAAGGTGCTATGGGGACCCTAATGCCAAGTAGGGGCCATGTGAGGGCCATCATACTGAGTGGGCAGTTGTGACGGCAATTATATTGTGTGAGGGGCTGTGAGGGCCTTTATACTGTTTTAGGAGTTGTGGGGGCCATCATACTGTTTGGGATTCTGGGGGACACTTATTCTGTGTGAAGGGCTGTGGGGCTACTCATTCTGTGTGAGGGGGCAGTGGTGGCCCTCATTCTGTGTGGGGAGCCCTGATACTGAATGGAGGGCTGTGAGGGCCCACATACAGAATGAGTGGCTGTGGGGGTCCTCACTTTATGTAGGTGTACTCATTTTGTGTGGGGGCCCTTATACTGATTAGGAGGTTGTGAGGTTCCTCATACTAAGTAGAGGGTTGTGGGGGCTCTCATACTTATTAGGAGGCTGAGGGGGTCCTCATACTGAGTAGGGGGTTATGGGAGCCTTCATACTGAGCAGGGGACTGTGGGGGCCATCACTGAGTAGTAGTCAGTTGAGGGGGCCACTATACTGTGTGAGGGTCTGTGGGGGCCATTATACTGTGTGGGGGGATTTGGGAGCCATCATACTGTGTGGTGGGCTGTGGGAGCAGTCATACTAAGTCAGGGCTGTGGGGCCCTTAATCTGTGTGGGGCGCCATATGGGCCATCAAACTCAGTGGGCGCCACCATATTGACAGACAGGCCATGATTCTGTGTGAAGACCATAATACTGTGTGTGTGGGGAGTTAAAGGGGGACTATGGAGGTATTATACTGCGGCACTGTGGGGACATCATACTTTGCTGTAGGAACTGTGGAGTCATCTTACTATAGGTGTGAAGTGACACTGTGAGGGGAGGGGGGATTTTCTGTGAGGATACCATACTCTGTGTGTTTCTGGATGGGGGCACTTAGGAAAGCATCACTCTATAATGTCTTCAAAAGGACTATCGCTGTTGAGGACTGTGAAGACCCGAGGTCTTCCATGGGCATAATACTACTCAGACAACAAAGGGTGAGGGTAAAACAGCGTGGCAATACTTTATTGAACCACAAAGCAGACAATAAACACACAGCAAAGCCCCAGCAAATACCCAAGATGGTACAACATTACACAATGTCATCCTTCCTTCTCCGCCCGTCTGGGATAGAACAGCTGAGACTTTGGAGACTTCCAGGGCCAACTACCTCAACCAGTGGCCCCCCACTTCTGGTGGGCCCCCACAGAGAGAAGGTAGCGACAAGCTTAGGAAGATAGCAGTCCATTGAGGTACAAGGCTAGGAGACCCGAGGGTCCCATCCTGGCCTCTCTGAAAGTTTCCATGGGGCCAGGCGACCGGTGGGTCCTTCCTGGCAACTCCAAATATCTCCATGGGTTCTAGGCGACCGGTGGGTCCCTCCTAGCAACCCCAAAACAACATATCCATGGTGCCAGGTGACTTCTTCACCCTCTCCTGGACTCCCCAAAATTTATCCAGGTCTCTCTCTCTCTGATGGTTAAATGGAGCAAATGCGTATCTTTCCAGTCAGGACCGTACCCTTAGACTAGAATTATGTAGAATACAAATCTGTGTCTCTTTAGATGCCATGCAATCCATCAACTTTCCTGAAGGATGTATCCCATTCTCCTTCCAAAGTCCTTCTGACTCTGCTTGACTCTGTCTCAAGTCTGTCACCTACAGAAGCACATCTCTTTTTTAAAATACACATGCACAGGTCAAGGGATTTTTGGAGGGCAGCCTCACATGGCTCAGCTATCATTATTTTAGATAATCTATTTACATAGTTGGTATCACAAGAGCTATTAAAAATAGGCCTTCAGCTGATTTAGCACAATTGGTCATTAGCATAGTAAACATGATTGTTTCCAAACGAATAGAATTTAGCATTCAGGGTTACACAAATACTGGTCTGACCTTTAGAAATACACAAACATATACAAGTCAATTTAAACACAATAGTGTATTTCTCTTGGATTAACAAATCTAATCGTCTGGCTAATTAAGATTTTACGCTGTATCGTCACAAAGACATAATTAGGGTGTACGTGCCACAACACACCTCCATCTCCTAGTTTACAAGCGTTTGGGGATGTGACAGAAGCTACTAATATTAATCTCATTATTGTGTATGTAGCCCACTGTCTCTATTTCACTCACACTGCTGAGATAATTCTATGTATGTGTATGGATGCTTTGGGCAAGGGAGAAAACACTTTGCATTTTTTACTTTGCTGACAAGATAGGATTTCTTACAACTGACCGATAATTATTTTGCCTTTACATAAAACATACCATACAATATCAAGGTGAACATTAAAACAAATATTTACCTTTAAGATGGCTTCTTCCATCCTCCAACAAAGGTACCACAATGGTAGAATTCATACTCCCTGGGGACCTCACTGCAGTATATACAACAGGAACGGACTGTACGACAACTGGTATTCTGTGAACATGACTCAGTTTTGTAGACTGCAAGTTCATAGGACTAGAAGATGGGACGGGGTGTATGATGTGCAAAAACTGCTGTCCGCCAACTCCAGATGCTGAAGCCACAAGAGGCCCTGGAGTCAATACTGTTGGCACAGATGCTGTGGACGGTACCGTAGTTATCACTGTTGGTGAAGAAGCTGGACGGCTGGATGAAGAATTAGAAGAAGGTGAGGCTACTGAAGTGGTAATGGACAGAGGAGAAGACGACACTCCTCTCGGTGAGGATCTAGCCTTGTTTATTGATAAGTCCACTGGTTCGGTTTGTGTTTGGAAATGGTCGGTGGCTAACAAATCCTCAGGAGGCTCTGCTTTCACATTGTTGAGTAGGAGGGGGACAGCTTCCATATCCTGGTAGCTGTGGACTTTTGGAGACTGTGATAAAGGAAAAAAGGATTGTCAATATTAATAAATTACAGTATGCATTTGAGTAAAACATTGTAAAGGGGAAACTGCAGACCAAACATAAAAATACTATCATATTATATCTAGTATTTCAGGTCTTCAGAAAAAAAAAGTTGTTCTAATAAAAATCTTATTAGTGGTGATTTATACTGCACGTAATTAAAATTATTTTACTGTTCTCCAGATAGCCTTTTAGCAAGCCCATTAAACATGGGGGCTTATATGTGCTGTTTAATAAGACAGTTATACGGGAAATCAACTAATTAATGAGAATCCTTATAATCATTTGTATTTTATTATTTAAAAACGCAATAAAAACATTACCATAAGAGAAATATTATCAGTGAGTGTATTGGCAGCAGTTACATGAAGTATTAGGCTGAGTGGAAGTATTTGGCATGAGATTCCTTTCCACAGAAGGTAATATTTTGCATACAACATATATGGTAGACTTTCAATACATGACAATATATAATGGGACATGAGGAGGATCAGGACATTCATATCCAAATGGAATTACAATACAAAAATAGTTCTTAAGGGAATTTTCACAGTTCTATATTTCAAGACGTGGGGTCGGTTGATTAAGGCTGGCGTTGTACATGCCAGTCTTAATAATTGGAGTAGCATTTCTGGCATACTCAATCAGAAACTGGAGTAACATATGTGGCTTAAGTTAAAATAGTGTAACTCTTTATGAACTAAGAGAGCTCACTGCTCCACCTACTTTGTTGATACTGGCCATTACTGGCATTAAAAGAAAAAAGTTCCGTGCAAAAATTTGGTGACTCTTCAATGTGTGTTACGCCAGAAAACTGGTGTACACACTGATAAATTTGCTTATATTTTAAGACATAGGGACCGATTCATTATTTGCGATTTTTTTAAGTCACTTTTTTTTATCTTTTATTTGCTAATGTTTTTTGCACCAAATTCAGCAAAATGGTGCACAGGATTCATTATTTTTGCACAAAGTAAAAACTTTACTTTTTCTTTTGCAAAAATTGCGTAAAAAAAAAAAAAAAAAAGTTTTTCGTGGACATAAAATCCCTCCATGGAACAATGGAGTACATTTGCGACAAATATGGTAACTGTTTTAAGAAGTCGAAATTGATAATTCAGGTGAAAACATCCATAAACACTGAACCTCACCCATAGTGATGAACTAAGAAAAAAAAAAAGTGAGAACATAAAATAAACTTTAAAAAAAGGTGCAAATGGAGAGATGAATTTAGTGCAAACAAAAGAAAGATGCAAAATTACATAAAATCAACAAAAATCAGATGCAAATGCAATAATGAATCAGGCCCATGATGCTTTGCAGCAAGCCACAGGGTACTGTACAAATTTGATATGTAGAGGGGTAGACAAATGAAACAATGCAGATAGCTGTCAGTCAAATGCTTATTACTGTTACAGCTATTCCGATAATTCTCCCCCCAGACACATGCATGCTGGGCTCAGCCATGTGTATGTGTTCAGACTAGGAAGAAGGGAGTACCGTTAAGTCACTGTCAGAAATCTCTAAAAATGGCTTATCTCAGGTGCAACACCCAACTGTTCCCATGACATTTGCCATTGGTAAAAAATCAAGATTCCCCCATACACATAGATGGTTGGTTGATATTGTCGAAATCAGCGGCTTAGGCTGACGTTCATCTAAGGCCGCTTGGACACTGCAATTCACAATGTTTGCCCGCATGTATATCTAGAGCACATAAGTTAAACCTACCGATAGGCTCTAATTCATTTGATGAAGACCAGTGTCTTTGTCATGCCGGAGTACATTGGGTGTAACTTTTTTGATGTATGGAATAGCGCAGGATATTGTGGTATGCTACACGGTAAACTCTAGAGCGACAAGACTGTAGCTTGACAGGCACTGACGCTTTCATCACTAAAAAAAGAAAAAAAATACTATACCCCGATTCAGTAAAGTGTTCACACCAGAATTCTGGTTTAAAATACTTTGAAGAGTGTCAAAATATTTGCTCAACACAAAGTTGAGCAAAAAAAATTGTGACTTTTTGCATGGGCGGAGCTGGAGAGGATTCGGGGCAATGCAATGGCCACCCAAAAAAAATCATCAAAAGTGGTGGCATACATTTCACCAGAAATGTTTCTCCAGTGTGTGACAGGAGTAACAAACGTGGCGAGGCGCACACCAGTGTTAAGATACACCAAATTCATTAAAGGGAACCTGTCACCTGATAAAACGCTATTAACCTGGAGATATGGGGTTCATTTGCAGATTAATAGCACTGTGAATCTGCCCGGCGCCTGCACATAGACCCGCCTCTCTGTGTATAGAGAGCGTCGGCTATAACCGCGCCTCCGACAGCGACTGACAGCCAACCCTAAGGATGAGCGAGCTATCAGTCAGTGTAGGTCTCTATACACACAGCGGTGACTGAACCCATGCCTGCGCTGCCCCCGTGACTGAAACTGGAACGCTGCCAAGGGGAGTAAAGTTAATTCCCTCCTAACAGCGTGGGTCTAAGTCCCGGAGCTGGGCAGGTTCACAATGCCATTAACATGCATATTAACCCCATATCTGAACTTAATAGCATTTTTTTCAGATGACAAGTTCCCTTTAAATAGCGTGCATCTCTTGATGAGTTGGACCCATCTTATACCCGAAAGCCCATCCTTAAAACTAGCATATGAAATGCCAATGTTAATGAATCAGGGCCTTTGACTTTATTTGAATCTTATAGAAACACTGAGGGGAAGAGATTAATCTTACAGTTCTATAGAAATAGGCACTTGGTAAATAGTAGGACCCTTAAAGATGACCAACTGCCTCAGTGTGGCTTTTTTATTTAAGAAAATAATAGACAGCCACACACTAAACACTTTTATATGTATATCTCATTTTCAAAAATAATAAATAAAAAACTGTGCAAAAATTACTTCTAAAGGATCCAAGCTTTTAGCAAAAGTTGGGTCTGAAGTTCTGG
This sequence comes from Phyllobates terribilis, assembly GCF_046119375.1. Taxonomy (NCBI): domain Eukaryota; kingdom Metazoa; phylum Chordata; class Amphibia; order Anura; family Dendrobatidae; genus Phyllobates; species Phyllobates terribilis. The sequence goes on from NW_027362762.1 coordinate 260,725,062, forward strand.
GTTTTGGGATCCCAGTATGTTGAAGAGGATCCCACCACCCTCTACGTCAGCCATTACTGTAAAAAAAGCATAATTTACATGTGGCATCATTAGCACAGTAGTTACATAATTACCTCTGTTAAAGGGAATCTGTCAGTTGCTATGTAATCCGAGAGCAGCAAAATGTAAGAGCAGAGACCCCGATTCCAGTGACGTGTCACTTACTAGGCTGTGCTTTGCTGTTGCAATGAAAATGTGTTTTATCAGCAGGGGATTATTACTTGAGGACTAGGTGTCTCGTGTCTCATGGTCGAACCCCAATCACGGTTTTCTCTACTGCAGATCTAGCAGAGCTTGGAATGTTGAGCACACACCACTAATTAGCAGCTTTCTGTCAATATACTGTATATTGTACACAGAAAGCGGCCAATGAGTGGTGTGGGCGGAGTTATACAGGGCTCAGCATTCTGAGCACTGCTAGATCTCTAGTAGAGAAAACTGTGATTGTATCACAACTGCTTCACCCCGCAAACTAAGTTATATATCACTGGAATCAGGGTCTCTGTCTCTACATCATGCTGTTGTCAGATTACATAGCAAAAACCTGCTAACAGATGCCCTTTAATGATCTTTGGTAATTATGTGACAGCACTGTTTTTGTTAAAAGAGTGAAATATTGAGATAACATATGAAAACTTGCATTTTGACAGTAAGGGCCGGCGTGGAGTGTTGTGGGATCCGGCTTAGCATTCTGGGATCCCACATGCTATAAATTTGGACCCAACATTTGCTAGATATGTCATTTAGAGGCAGTTTAGGCATAGTTTTCTCTATATTTTGGATTACAGATATTTAGAAAAGTGTTTAGTGTCTACCTGATATCAAGATGAAGTCAGTAAAAAAATGAAAATAGCATTTAAGTTCTCGGCAATGCCCACTACACAGTGAAAGGAGCAGTTCTGGGTCCGTTCACCGTTTACATCCGACAAATGCCGAAACTCATAGGTGGGAGTGTCGAGTGTCTAACCCCCAGCAGTTTGATACTAAAGTCATAAGCCAGGACAACTCATTTAAAGATGTATTTCCATCTCACTCCTTCATGGATGAGATAGGAATAATTTCTTCTAGGAAATTCTATTTACTGAATGCCTTTTGCTATCAGACCAAAAGAAAAGAAAATCCTGGAATGCTGCTTGAATATTGTACTTCAGGTAATGAAAATTGTAGTAAACTGCTTCATACAGATGAGCAGAGTTAAGCTGCATTACCATGTAATGCCCAAATGAACTATAAGGCCACGTTCACACGTTCAGTATTTGATCAGTATTTTACCTCAGTATTTGTAAGCCATAAATACAGGAGTGGTGATGTGTTTCTATTATACTTTTCCTCTGATTATTCCAATACTGATATAAAATACTAGCCAAATACTAAACATGGCCTCACAGTGTGGTTTCTGGTGAACTTTAAAGAGTAACTGTCAAGTAACTTTTCAGAATAAGCTGTCCTGTGTGTGTACATGAGAAATAGCACTATTTATGGCCATTCTATGACTTGTATCTTGCATTGTCACCAGTTTTCCCTTCTGCAGACTATTTCTTAATATGCAATTGACTCTGAGCTGGTGGGAGGAGACTAGTTTCCTTGATGTCGCCCATATGCAGTACAGCACACAGGGATTCCTGCGCTTCATTCCTTAGTTAGAACACAGAGAAAAGCAGCAGCAGCATGGAAGAAATTATACAGAAGTTCTGAGTTGTTGTGATGTGAATGAAGCTCTGATGTGAGGCAAAATACTTGTTAGAAAGCTCAGTAGAATCTTTCTGTGTCTCCCTCTGCCTGTTTCCTCAATCTGCTCCTCTCTCAATAGAGTAGAATTGGCTGTGTCACAGGGCATCACAGTGAGCAAACAACAATGAGCAAAACGGATTTGAGCTGTTTGTGAATGATAATTTCAAGGGGCCAAGGAAGCGGAAGAACTGGCTGACAAGTGGGTAAGGAAGATAACCAGCATCTACCTACTTTCTGAAACATATTTCTGTTTTGCGCTTAGTTCTTAACAGAGTATTAATAAGTTTAGTCTCACAATAGGCTATTCTCCCCTGACCGGTTAGCTGTACTGCAACCATATGCCTGTTTCTACAATGTAAATACCTTAATAAACTAAAACCCTCTGCTCAAGCTAAATATAAAATATATACTGTTTTATCTATAGCTGAATATATGCTATGAATAACTCAGGAAAAGAAAAGGAAGGAGGCAATGAAATTCAGTCTATTGCATTATATATGGTTTAGTCTAAGACTGAAATGAAGGGCAAAATTCTAATAAAATCATGAACAACTTAAGACAAAATTATATAGTAAAAAGATTTGTTAAAAGGAATCTGTCAGCAGGTTTTTGCTATTTAATTGGAGACCAGCATGATGTAGCGGCAGAGACCCTGGTTCCAGGGATAATGTCACTTACTAGGCTGTGTGCTGCTGTTTTAATAAAAATCAGTGTTTTGTCAGCAGGAGATTGTCAGTACAGGACTGGGTGTTTTGTGCCTCTTAGTCAACTGCTCTGTATACCCCCACCCTCACCAATGATTAGCAGCTGTCAATATAAAGACTGCACAAAAGATGCTAATCAGTGGTGTGGGCGGAGTTATACAGGGCTCAGCATTCTGAGCACTGCTTGATCTGCAGCAAAGAGCAGGGATTGTGGGATTGCGTCAAAAGGACAGCATGTAGACGAGTAAGAGACACTTCACTGAAATCAGGCTCTCTGTCCCTACATTATGCTGCTCTCAGTTTACAAATCAAAAATCTAGTAAAGGATTCACTTTACTTTTTCCCTAAATAACAAGTCAGAAAATAAAATAAAAACACAAAAGTGAAGTTCCAGTGATGAGGACAATTCAACATAAGAAGACAACATGTAGCATACCACAGCACAGAGCAATATACAGTAATCCAACACAGTTAGATTTGCTGCGTATAATATAGATATTTACTTTTCTCTTTGGTCTTCATATGGTGAATTGTTCCTTTAAAAAAAAAGCCCGCCTTACTCTCAACTCTGATTGCCTCTCTATAAATACACACACAGTCTCAGGTCATATATTCAGAATAGCGCAGCAGAACAATTTGGTATCCTGTAGTACCACTAAATTGTCACTTGGTGGCGATATGACATATTACATTACAATACATACGGAACTAATGTAAGATTGCAGGTACTCAGCAGGGGACTGTTAAAAGAGCTGCAAAAATCTCACTCAAAGTGTAAAATGAAGAAATATGTTTTTGACATACTGTACACTTTAAAACGTATTCATTGTGTATGGATTTGAAGTAATTTACTGTAAAAATAGCTAAATACAATTCAATATATATACACACACATATAATATATATATATATATATATATATATACACACATACATATATACATACATACTCACACAGTACAGACCAAAAGTTTGGACACACCTTCTCATTTAAAGATTTTTCTGTATTTTCATGACTATGAAAATTGTACATTCACACTGAAGGCATCAAAACTATGAATTAACACATGTGGAATTATATACTTAACAAAAAAGTGTGAAACAACTGAAAATATGTCTTATATTCTAGGTTCTTCAAAGTAGCCACCTTTGGCTTTGATGACTGCTTTGCACACTCTTGGCATTCTCTTGTTAAGCTTCAAGAGGTAGTCACCGGAAATGGTCTTCCAACAATCTTGAAGGAGTTCCCAGAGATACTTAGCACTTGTTGGCCATTTTGCCTTCACTCTGCGGTCCAGCTCACCCCAAACCATCTCGATTGGGTTCAGGTCTGGAGGCCAGGTCATCTGGCGTAGCACCCCATCACTCTCCTTCTTGGTCAAATAGCCCTTACATATCACCGAGCAGCTATAAATACTCGGAGCTCGGCCCAAGCATACTCGGACAGAACATACTCGCTCAACCCTATTCCCTATATATTTTTGAGCACTGTATATATACATACACACACACACACACACACACACACAATATAATATATATACATATACACAGTCATGGCTGAAAGTGTTGGCACCCTTGAAATTGTTTCAGAGAATTAAGTATTTCTCCCAGAAAATTATTGCAATTTACCCGTTTAGTTATACGCATGTTTATTTCCTTTGTGTTCATTGGAACAACACAAAAAAACTGAGAGAAAAAGGTGAATTGACATAACTTCACACTAAACCCCAAAATTGGCAGGACAAAATTGTTGGCATCTTTCCAAAAATGTGGGTAAACAGCTTTATTTCAAGCATATGATGCTCATTCAAACTCACATGTGGCAAGTAACAGGTGTGGGCAATATGAAAATCACACCTGAAATCAGATAAAAATGGGAAATGTTGACTCAATCTTTGCATTGTGTGAGAAGAGAACTGTCTAAGGACTTCAGATCCAAAATTGTTGAAAAATATCAACAATCTCAAGTATACAACTACATCTCCAGAGATCTTGATGTTCTTTTGTCCATTGTGCGCAACATAATCAAGAAGTTTACAGCCTATGGCATTGTAGCTAATATCCCTTGGACAAGGACAGCAGAGAAAAATTGATGAAAGGTTGCAATGCAGGATAGTCCGAAAGGTGGATAAGCAGCTCCAATCAAATTCCAAAGAAATTCAAGAAGTCCTGCAGGCTCAGGGTGCATTAGTGTCAGTGCGAACTATCCGTCGACATTTGAATGAAATGAAACGCTATGGCAGGAGAACCCCACTGCTGACACAAAAACATAAAAAATCTAGATGGTAGATTGTCAAAATGTACGTGAGTAAGCCAAAATCCTTCTGAGCAAATTAGACCAAGATAGAGCTTTTTGGTAAAGCACATAGAGCACATCATTCTACTGTTTATTGAAAATGAAATGAGGCCTACAAAGAAAAGAGCACAGTACCTACAGTCAAATATGGTGAAGGTTCAAAGATGATTTGGGGTTGTTTCACTGCCTCTGGCACTGGGTGCCTTGACTGTGTTCAAGGCATCATGAAATCTGAATATTACCAAAGGACTTTGTAGTACCCAGTGTCAAAAAGCGGGTTTTGCGTGCTAGGTCATGGTTCTTCCAGCAGAACAGAGGAAACAGAGCGCTGGAGAGATCTGAAGTGGCCAGCAATGAGTTTGAATCTAAATTCCACTGAACACCTGTGGAGAGATCTTAAAATAGCTGTTGAGAGAAGGTATCCTTCAAATATGAGAGACCTGAAGCGGTTTGCCAAACAAGAGTGGTCCAGAATTCCAGTTGAGAGGTGTAAGAAGCTTGTTGATGGTTATAGGAAGCTATTTATTCCAAATAGTGTGCAACCAAATGTTAAGTTGAGAGTGTCAACAATTTTGTCCAGCCCATATTTGGGGTTTTGTGTGAAATTATGTTCAATTTGCCTTTTTTACCTGTTTTTTGTGTTGTTCCAATACGCACAAAGGAAATAAACATGTATATAACAAAACATGTGTAATTGCAATAATTTTCTGTGAGAAATACTCATCCAATCCATACAGGCAAACAAATCAAACCATAGATGTCCACAAATTAAATTATCTTGAAGGCCATGTTCACACGTTCAGTATTTGGTCAGTATTTTACCTCAGTATTTGTAAGTCAAAATCAGGAGTGGAACAATCAGAGGAAAAATATAATAGGAATACATGCACCACTTCTGCATTTTCACCCACTCCTGGTTTTGGCTTACAAATATAGATGTAAAATACTGACCAAATACCGAATGTGTGAACATGTCCTAATATGGCCTGAGAAATGACAAAGAAAAAATTAAATTACTGAAATTTATTTAATACTTCGTACAAAAGACTTTGTTGGTGATGACAGCTTCAAGACGCCTCCTGTATGGAGAAACTAGTCGCATGCATTGCTCAGGTGTGATTTTGGCCCATTCAACACTCTCTCTATGAACTCTTAGCTTTTGTTCCTTCCAGAAATTTTTTATTGGATTCAGGTCAGGTGATTGGCTGGGCCATTTTAGCAGCGTTATTTTCATTCTCTGAAACTAATTGAGAGTGTCCTTGGGATCATCGTCTTGCTGAAATGTCCACCCTCGTTTCATCTTCATCATCTTGGTAGATGGCAGCAGATTTGTATCAAGAATGTCTCGGTACATTTGTCCATTCATCCTTCCTTCAATCATATCAAGTTTACCAGTGCTGTATACTGAAAAACAGCCCCACACCGTGATGTTCCCACCCTCCAAACTTCACTGTTAGTATGGTATGTATTATGGCATACAAACAGTTCAATTTTGGTCTCATATGACCAGACTATATTCTCACAGTATTTCACAGGCTTGTCAAAATGTTGTTGAGCAAATTTTAAACACGAGTGAACATGCTTTTTGTTCAGCAATGGAGTCTTACGTGTTGAGCGTGCATACAAGCCATGGAGGTTAACTATAAGTAATGCACTTTTCTCTGAAACAATTGTGCCTGCTGATTTCAGGTCTTCCTGTAGCTCTCCACATGGTCCTTGGCTTTTGGACAACTCTTCTGATAATTCTTTTCTCCTCTGTCTGAAATCTTGCGGGGAGCACCTGATCATGGCTGGTTTATGGTGAAATGATGTTCTTTCCACTTCTGAATTATGGTCCCAACAGTGCTTACTGGAGACTCCAGTAGTTTAGAAATTCTTCTGTAACTAATGCAAATTATTATGTTTTGCAACAATAAGGTTGTGAAGGCCTTGAGACAGCTCACTGGTTTTATCCAGCATAAGATGTTTCTTGTGTGGCACTTTGGTAATGAGACATTATATATTTATATTTATTTAGCACCTCAATTTGAAAATGTGCCCATGTCTGCAATGAACCCTAAATAGCCCACATAAAGAGGTCCAGTACACTGGGAGTCTCATGGTCAGGAAATATTTTCTCTCTCAGTTTTGGGGTGGGCCTCTGTGTCTATCTTAGGAGATTGGGATATGCAGTAGCTTCATCTAAATAAATGTTCAGTGGTGATTTTATATTTTGTGTTGATGGCTATAACTTCATGTATAGTTAAAGGGCTGTCTAACATTTTATAAAGAGAACCAGTCCCCTCCAAAAACATATTTCCATGCATATATAATGGTAATTTGCAGTTAAATAGAGTTTAAGTCATGCCTGGCTGGCTTACTGGAGCAGTGAATATAAGGAAAAAATGAAGTTATATACGCTGCACACATACACTGCAGAGCAGGCTGTCAATCAATCTGCCGGGGAGTGATTACACCGTGTTCACTTTATAGTGAGCGGTGACTAACAGCCCTAGTGGCATCTCAATGACTGAAAGCAAGTGGCTGCAGGGAGAATAAAACTTAATTTTCTACCTGTAGCCGAGCTTCCAGTGAGCCAGTCAGGTATGGTTTATTTACCTGCAGAATAGTGCTATATCTGCACATAAATAGCATTTTAAAAGCAACAGGTACACTTTAAAGTACATGGACAAATACAAGCAACTGTAAAGTAATAAAATAATTTATGCTCACTAGCTTAAATTGGCTGCAGTGGTCAAGTATTTGGTGAAAAGCGATATTATTTTTATGCATCCTCTGCTATGTGCCAACTTAAAAAAATATATAGATTGCGGTGCAGAGGAAAGAAACAATTATTCTTAGGATCAATGAAGCTCCCAGAGGTCAATATGTCATCACTATATAAAATGGGAAATCCCAAATATTCTTATGCTCAGTTTTATGTTTTAAATATAAATTCTATACTATGTACAATGTAGTATTCCTGCTGGGAGTGTGAAAAAATAAGTTAAATTCACAGAAATAAATGTCCTCTGGCTTGTTCTGTGCAGAAATTGCTAAGCCATGATTTCCAGCTATTTCTGGAACCCATGAAATCCTACTTAGAAATGAAATAGGATGATATTTCAACAGTGAAGAGACAGAAATATAAAACAGCCACAAAACAGAAATCAGGAACCATTAGGGTATGTTCATACAGAGTTTTTTATGAGTTTTTTAAACAGATTCTATGCCAAAATCTACATAAAATGCCTAAAATCTGCTTGCAAGAAGGTTCCCATTAATATTCATGAGAAAAATAAACACATAAAACGCGAAGCAACCTTTTTCCAGGTGTTTCTTTAAGGGTGTGCTAAAAAAAAAAAGTATTATATCAATACTTTTGCAAGTTTTCCGCAGGTAATTTGCGCCAAAACTTGCGTCCTGTCGCAGTTTTTATCATGGGCTTATGGAAAGGGAAAAAATGCCCATCTATGAGTCACTACCTTCACTCTTCTCTTTGATAAATTTCAGGCAGCTGTAATATGACCGCATTTTAGCGGCTGTAACTGCGACCCCGGCACTGACTGACAGCTGGCACTAATACTGAGCCGCCCGCTATACACAGAGTGGGTGACTGAACTCACGCCGGCACCACCCGTGTGTTGAAACCTGGGAGAAATAAAGTTCAAAACATTGGCCAGTGTCTTCTTTTACTATATTCCTGTGGTTTCTGTTTTTATATTTTGTTTTTTAAACCTGCCATACGATTCCAGAGATAAGGGCCTTTTTATTTAATGCTAACATTTATGGTCTTACCAAGGGGTCCTTGCTCAGAGATAATGTAGAACAACCCAAAGACACCCCCCATTGAATCTTGTGAGCCTCTTTGGAAAAGATCATAAAAATTTGCAACAGAAATCTAATAAGAGCAAAAACAAGAGAGCAAGGCCACAATTGGCTGATGTCCAACCAAGATATATATAAAAAAACCTGTATTTAGCAGCAATTTCTTTTACATTACAAAACCACAGAAAAAAACGTCTGTTTCATTTTAGCCATACAAGTTGGGGTGAGGGCTTGGGCTCTCCAGTCTGTAAAAGCAGACTGAGGCTTCTTGTTGCAGCAAGATAACCCGCAGCCCGGGGTACCATCAATGAGGTGGGATGAGAGCCATGCACTGTCCTCTGACTATGGAGGGGGGCAGAAAGATAAAAAAGGGCGTAAGAAACACTTTAATAAACAGATGTCGGTTTGATCTCAGGTAGTAAGGAGGAAAAAGGCAAAATAGGTTCAATCTAAAAAAGAATACAAGGATTCTTTTTTAAATGAATGGATTAAAAAATTGGTTGACTTGGCAGTATTTTTTTTTTGCTTTCTTCCACTTCCGCCCAGCTCTTAAAATCAGATATTGCCAATTTATGCCCCCATTGTAAACTAAAAGCCTGTTTTACATCTAGCACTTCTTTTTCCTGCATTAAGTGATCTTGAATTTGGTGCTTTAAAAGAAAGCAATAGTTAACCAGAAACTAATATTATGCAATGGAATTTGCATTTGAAAAGCTGGCTAAACAAATCAGTCAAAAACCACCAGCCAAACAGGCCACCCACGTTCTGCACCTTGTTACCTGATGAAAATTACAGATTGGAGAGCAAGCAAGCGATAATAGACCGCTTCAAGTTTAGGAATAGAGACCTCGGTAAACACCTAGTTGCTATGGAAATTACTTCGGCGCACATTTTCGGAAAATATCCTAAATCTGTGAACTCATTTATCTCTAGTAAAGTCAGGGGGTATCTAAATGGGAGTATATTATTATTTACAGCACTCTGGTAACAATTTGGTTATTTATAGCACAGTATTCATTCTTACTGCAACGGGTTTTAGGATTTTAACCATTGAAATGTTATTATTATGACTCCATGTAAAGAAGAACTAACCTAATAGTTCCTGTTATGTGTGCTGGATTGGTTTTATATCCAATATATACACCGAGATCTACCGTGATGGCTGATAATCTTTACAGGGATATTCCCACTCCAAGATCCTATCCCAATGTGTAGTAGGTGTATTAATAATAATAATATTAGCAAATCCTTCCTATTAGAAATGTAGTTTAGTTCTTCTGATGTGCAGGGCATTGCAGTAGCTTAGGTATCCATAGTTACGAACACTAACAGATAACTGTCACTACATGAGTGGTCATAACCATGGATACCTAAACTACTGCAATGGCCTGCACATGGGTTAAGGGACATAGCGAATCAGAAGAACTATACTACATTTCTAATTGGAGGGATTTGCTAATATTATTATTATTACACCCACTACATATTGGGATAGGATCTTGGAGATGGGAATACCTATTTAAAATCCGGCAACAAGCAGAACGTTTGAAATCTAACAGCTCCAATGTAAATATCTACCAGAATACATAGGTCACAAAGACAATTTGGGAAGAAATTTCAACATTAAAAAAATATCCAACCCAATTATCAATTAACACCTAAGCTAGCAGTACTTTCATTTAGGTGTAGATATGTTTACCAAGGATCAAAAACCACCAATATCCCATATTTTACTAATATCCATCCATTTACTAATATCCATCCATATTATCTAGGAGTATAATAATTCTCTAAAGAATAACTCCTTTGAGAAATATTCAAGAATATGGTCCTCTTGATATAGACTATTCCCAACCCAACAAAAAAACATTTGATCCTACTTGATTTTATGTAATCACTCATCCAGTGAATATTAACTCTAATTCCTAACATGTTGTATTACGGTTTATATTGTTTGATTGCTGAAATATATAGTCTACAAGCTTGTAACAATTGTGTCTTGCAACCAACCAGTTTATGTATTCCTCTTTTTACTGCTCCTCCCCAATACCTCACATTTTATGTTCCCACTCCCCTACCACCTTTCCACTTCCATTCATATTTCCTTTGTTGAGAATATTTAAAAGAAGATTATTTGAAAAGAAAGACAAGGGCTGTAAGAGAAGCTGCAAGAAGCAGTGTGCTGATTGGCACCCACACGCTACCAAAGGTTAGTATAATGCCTGTCCGAGGGCAGAGCATCACAGCCTCATTGTAGGACAACACCTCCAATTTCAACTTTCCAGCAAATTGCATTCCAAAGTACTTTATTGAACAAATAAATATGTATTTTTCGCCTCTTCACGGGTTATCACTTTTCACAGCTTCACACATATATACAAATCTAGAGAAAAAGTCTTTAAAGCAATTATACTGTATTATAACCAATTAAAACACTACTCATATGTACAACAAAACCTCCGCAAGAAGTTAACAATCAAAGAGCTTCACTTAGAATAGAACAAATTACCATCAAATTGCTTCCAAATCAGGTTATGTGGGGAGTCTGGCTGTCCCTAAGGCATTGCTCATCCACTTGTGCGGAACAGACCTTTCATCGCGACTGCCAGCTCGGCCCTGAATACTAAGCCTACTCCATTCCTTAAATGTCAGCTATATGCGGGTACCACGCAACGATAACCATACCTGACCAGATTCTGAAAATGAACATGCAGCAATAAAAAGTACTAACCCATCAATCTCCAATGAGATAGGGTAGGACTTTTCATTACTGCACGATCATTTTGAGAATAGGGTCAGCTTCCAGTTTCAGTGCGAGGTCGCCCTTATTAGGGCACAGAACCTGCATATAACCAACAATTACAGAAATAGAGTAGGCTTTATATTCATGGCCAAGCTGGCGGTCGTAATAAAAAGGTCTGATCGGCACATGTGGATAACAGATGCCTTCGGAACTGCCAGACTCCCTACATAACCTGATTTAGTCACAATTTGATGATAATTCACTCTATTCTAAGTGATGCTTTTTGTTTATTAACCTCTTGCAGAGGTGTTTTGCACATGTGAGTGGTATTCTAATTCGTAATAATACAGTAGAATTTAAAGACTTTCTTTGCAATGTTATTGGTCTGTCATGTGAAAGTTGGATGTCTGGTGAAATTGGAACAGTTGCTATGGTTAAGTAGTTAAGTTCCCACAATGGGTTTTTGGCGAGCTTTTGATGTATTTTGTCACTGCACTAAAAACACAGAGTTTTACAGTTCCAGCAAAGTGGATGGGATTTATAGAAATCTCATGTCCATTGAGTTTTTTTTTTCACTAGGCGTAAACTGACCTGCAATGCGTTTCTGAAATATGCATTATGTCAATTTCTCTTTTTCTCTCGTTTTCTGTGCAGATATTCCCCATAGAATTGCATCAGACACAGAAAATCCGCAACAAAAGACACACTTACTGTATTTTTTGGACCATAAGACGCACTTTTTCCCCCCCAAATTTAGATGGAAAATGGTTGTGCGTCTTATGGTCCGAACATAGAGCCTGATACCTGATAGTTGTGGTGGTGGTGAAGCGAGATCACAGGGCCCTCAGTTCCCTCCCTCCTTCAGGAACACGACGGCGGCAGCAGCAGAAGAGGTGAGATGCTGCGGGCCGGTGCCTGCCTGCGGGCTGGTGTGTGCCTGGGGGCCGGTGTGTGCCTGCCTGGGGGCCGGAGCCAGTGTCTGCCTGGGAGCCGGTGAGTGGCGCGGTTTTCCAGCGTGGCCATGTTCCTGAAGCTGTGATTTACAGGAAAATGGCCACCCGAGCCAGTGCATGGCCAGACTGGTAGCTGGGGCGGCCATTTTCCTGTAGATCACAGCTTCAGGAAGATGGCCAGGCACATCTCACCGGCTCAACGGCCCCCGGGCAGACACCGGCCCCCAGGCAGGCTCCATCACCATCGCAACTCCCCGCTCCTTGAGCACCGGCTTCCTGAAGGACCCTGCCTCATGTGACCCTCGCTCCACCGCCCCCCAGGTAAGTTACCGTACCTATTCAGACTACAAGACGGACCCCCATCTTATAAAAAATATTTTTTTCCTATATTCCACCCCAAAATTTGGGGTGCGTCTTATGGTCCGCTGCGTCTTATAATACGGTATTTCCTTTTTTAGTACGTTTCCATTGCAGAGAGCACAAAACGCATCTAATCAGCACATGACTATCAAAGCCAAAACCTAGGAATTATCAAAAACAAAACAGCATAATTTAAAACAGAAAATACCAAAAAGACAAAAATCGCAGCGTCAAAAAGGCGAAACAAAGTAAAAAACACACTCAAAAATGCAATGAAAAAATGCAAGTAATCTAAATTTACCTAACAGATGCAACAATTCTGCAGAAAATCTACAACATCAAAACTCACCAAATACATTGTGGGAACATAGCCTAAGGGAACGCTTACATCTGCGCATGAAGAGTAGCTGAGATTCTCAACCAGAAAAGTTGGAGTATGTCAGGCAAGTGTCATGCTTTTTTTTCCCACCTAGTTTCACCTAGCATCCTTATACCATGCGAGTGCTATGGAAGTGTGTGTTTTTTCCCTCACCTAGCATCCGTATGACATGTGTATGCAATCCATATGCAATGCGTTTTTAACATCAGCTTTTACATAGAGTAATTCTCTGTCATTTCAAGCTAGTTTTCGAACTAATAAAACAATCTTATATACACATATAGGTAGATAAATAGAAAGAGGTGATTGAGATAAATAATTAGTGCAATGCGTGTGTAGCTTACTGTACATGTATTTAGCTAATAATTAAATAAATTAAAAGAAAAAAATGGTGTGGGGTCCTCCTTAATTTTCTTAACCAGCTGAAGGAAAGCAGACAGCTGGCTGTTGTTTGTAGTCTGGGAAGGGGGTAATAAATATGGAGCTTCCTAGGATAGTAATATAGCCTTAGCCTTTACTGGTTATTAATAAGGGATGAACCCCCAAAAAAATGATGTGGCGTCCAAACCCAGACAATGGATGCTCCATTTCTGGGGCGGCTGAGGGCTGATGTTATTAGTGTGGGAGGGGGCCAATATCCATGGCCCCTTCATAGGCTATTAAAATCAGCCCGCAGCTATCTGCTTTGCCTTTGCTAATTATTAAAAATAGGGGGGACCCCATGTCATTTTTTGGGGGGTCTCACCCCTTGTTAATAGCCAGTAAAGTCTAAGTAGACAGCTGTGAGCTGATATTAATAGCCTGGGAAACTCCATGTTTATTACCCCCTTCACAGACTATAAAGAGATCCCAGCTGTCTGCTTTCCCTCAGCTGGTTAAGAAAATTAAGAAGGACCCCACGCCATTTTTCCCAATAATTTATTAAATTAGCTAAATACATGTACAGTAAGCTACACATGTACTGTACTAATTATATATCTAAATATCTATTCTATCTATATTATTGTGACGGTTCACATTGTGATTTTACTGTACTCGGCTGATCAAATGTCGGGTTTCCTATGAGATGGGTGCATAAAAATCGCACAGCACCCGCATGGTCCATTTGTTTTTTTTCTTGCACCCATTGACTTTCATTGGTGAATCTTGGCCATTTCACGGGGCCATTCTCAGGATGCCGCAATTTTTTCCTCACCCTAATTCCAGGTAAGGAAAAACTCGCAGATGAGCACTGCCTAATGGACGAACATTGTAGCGAGTGCAATGCGAGGTTTTCTCATATTGCACTCGCTGAGTTTAAACGCAGATGTGAGCGAACCCTTATAAAGACAATGGCTGAAAAAAAAATGCATGCAGATCTTATGAGAATACAGATTTAGCAAAATTTACCTTACTGCAGATAATACAGCACAAAAAAGTTTAACTGAAACACCTAACCCGATATCGGTCATTAGCTGGTGCAATGTTAAATTCTCTTTATCCACTTATGTAATTCTATGACAAGTTATAAACATTGAGAACTATTTATGAAGTTAATCTTTGCTACATCTGTAAGTGGTTTAACTTCATCTAAAAGCTTAAGTATCTAGGACTAAACTAAAGTAATTTATATGTCTGTTCAGAGACATTTTGTAAGTGGATATCTCCCGGTTGCAGTTGATAGGAATACATGGTGGTGAATGTAATTAATGTAATTAATAAGAAGCATGTTTTGTATTGACAGATGAAGACGCCACACTACAAAAAGTCTGTGTGCCATCCTAGCTTTACCTACCCTCAAGCTGAGACATCATAAAATAGGAGGGTCATGGAGAAGACCATATAGAGTGACTGACCTGATGCATCCATGCATAACCTGGACACCCACTTAGGCATTACTTGGCTGCCATGCCACGCTGCCTATAAACAAGTGTGTGGTTGACAGCAGCTTTCCCTGTGAGAACAGCTGAACACCAGGCGTGATAAAAGCAAGTGGTCTTCACGACAATGCTATTTTAAACCCCAATAGTTGTCACTTCGAATAAAGACCCAACCAGTCTTAAATCCATTTAAATGGAGTGCATTAGCACAAATCATGTTCAAAAACTTCTAAAAAATGGAAAGACCTTCTAGCTTCCATTCATATATACCCGGTGACTAAATGGAAAAGCTAATCAACTATAGAAAGTCCTGTAGTATAGAGTCCCCCACCCCCCACAGAAAAAAAACAGGCATTTATAATTTACAAAAATAATTTTTCTCCACACCAAACCGCAGCGGGAGCTCCAGATTTATGTACGATGATGAAGCAACGTAGCTGGTAGTAAATAGCATTTTATCCAAATTTAGTGAGTGGCGCGCACACTTCTGCTGACATATGCCAGGCAACACTGCTAGTCTGTTTGTTGCTTTGTATTGTAAGGCTAAGTGTAAAAACAGATGTAAAAGAAAACTCCAGACATATGTGATCCCGCAGATTTGCCAGCCTTCTCACTTCATTCCAAACCACTCTCGCAAATAAATTATTAAAAGGACATAAACACTTTTGAATGTTTCTTTCATTTTTTTTCCCTCAAATGCTTTTTAATTTTTGATGAACTGAGTTAAAGTACTGAGATTTTTGTACATGAGATTTATGGGGAAACAGTGCTTTAAATCACAAAGGAAATGCAGATTATTAAAACCATGTGCTTCCCTTTCCCTCACAAGATATGATTTTATTTAATTGCTTCCCACCCTCTTCGTCATTGCAGATTTTCTCCAGCTAAGGAACTACTTTGTTTCCATGGGAACACAATCCCACCCTAGAACTGTTCTTGTGCATTACGTGTCTGCCTCCTCAAAATCAACTCTGAAGCTGTTGGTGCTTCAACTTTAGTCATAGCCAAAAGGTAAAGCAGGGACAAAATCCCACTGCAAACAGCTTAAAGAACAATTTTTACAAAGGAGATAAGCGGGATCTTACCATTTCATAAGGGAAATACGCAGAGAGAAGCTGGAGCTTAGCCACAATTTAAAAACATATCAAAGGAATTTCATATGAAGTTCTTAACATTTTAGGCAGATAAAATTATATTAACATTAAAGGGTTTGTCCCACAAACAAAGAACATTTTACTCAATAGGTATTGAAATTATAACAATTTCCAAGATTGGATGAGTTAAAACAACATGTTCCTGTGCTGAGATAAGCTTATAAATGTACCTCTGCTATGTACTGTGTTATGGCTGTGTCTGATCATGCAGAGCTGCTCCAGTTCATGGTTGGCACATACTTCAACTTCTGGCCAGGGAAAAAAGCGAATATCACTTATGATAAGTGAGTATACAGATAAAACAGCAGGGGCTCACAGCTGCTGCTTTCGGACGTAACATATTTTCCTGCCTGAGGTACAACATTTCCCTGCTTCAGGTAACACAGGAGTGAGTGTTTCTGCTGGCCGAGGAGTTTTAAGTCATTGACTTGATTTATGATGAGCTCACAAGACTTGAGACATGGCAGAAACATTTATTCCTGTGATAAAACAGAAAGGGAAATGCGTTACCTTAGAAAGGTGCAACTGCAAGCCCCTGCGGCTCCGTCTGTATACCACTCACAAGTGTCTTATGCTTCACCCGTCCAGACCAAGAGCTCTGGTATGTGCCGACCATGAATTTGAACAACTCTGCACAGTCGGACACTGCAAATAACAGTATATAGCAAGGGCACATTTACAAGATTATCTCAGCACAGGAACATTTGTTTTATCAAATGTAATTGTGGAACTTCTTATTATTCTAAGATCTATTGATTAAAATGTACTTTGTTTGAGGAACAAGCACGTTCAGGCAAGAAGGAGAGATTCAGCAGACCTGAGTCTGCCCCATGGAACATTCAGATTTCTACAGTATAATTAGTATAGAACACCGACTCTTATTGAGGCAAGGAGGTTGTTGGCCAAAATCTCACGATACGTGACCCCATCCTTCCTCCCTCCAATATGGTGCAATCGTCCTGTCCCCCTTTGCAGAAAAGCACCCCCAAAGTATGATGTTTCTCCCACCATGCTTCACGGTTTGGACAGTGTTCTTGGGGTGGTACTCATCCTTGTTCTTCCTCCAAACACGGCGAGTGGCGTTGATACCAAGAAGTTCTATTTTGGTCTCATCTGACCACATGACCTTCTCCCATGCCTCCTCTGGATCATCCAGATGGTCATTGGCAAACTTCAAACAGGCTTGGACATGTGCTGGCGTGAGCAGGGGGAACTTACATGCCCTGCAGGATTTTAATCCATGACAACGTAGTGTGTTATTAACGGTAATGTTTGAGACTGTTGTCCCAGCTCTCTTCAGGTCATAGACCAGGTCCTCCCATGTAGTTCTGGGCTGATTCCTGATCTTTGTCAGAATCATCCTTACCCCACGAAGAGAGATCTAGAATGGAGCAACAGACCGAGGAAGATTGACAGTCATCTTGTGTTTCTTCCATTAACTAAAAATTGTGCCAACAAGCTGCTTGCCTATTGTCCTGTAGCCCAACCCAGGTCTACAATTTTGTCCCTGGTGTCCGTAGACAGCTCATTGGTCTTGGCCATGGTGGAGAGGTTGGAGAGGTTGGAGTGTGATTGATTGTGTGGACAGGTGTTTTTTTATACAGGTAACGAGTTCAAACAGGTGCAATTAATACAGGTAAGGAGTGCAGAGTAGGAGGGCTTGTTAATGAAAAAGTAATAGGTTTGTGAGAGCCAGAATTCTTGCTAGTTGGTAGGTGATCAAATACTTATGTCATGCAATAAAATTCAATTTAATTATTTAAAAATCATACAATGTGATTTTCTGTTTTTTTATTTTTAGATTCTGTTTCTCACACTTGAAGTGTACCTACAATAAAAATTACAGACCTCTCCATTCTTTGTAGGTGGGAAAACTTACAAAATCGGCAGTGTAATGATGTTTAGTGTGGCCCAGAGACACCAGTAATCCAGTATGCAATAAAACTCAAGTTTTTATCAGTGTCTGGTAGTGTTGGGCTGTTAGCTGGTGGTGTCCAGCGAAGGTATGGGATAGGTTGTCATTTTTAGGACTAATTTGGCAACCTACACAGCAAAGTGTGCCAAAAAGCAAGTATGTAAATAGTTGTATGTATGTGTGTGAATTTATATATATGTAATATCTTTATATTTATTTTTATATAGCACCAACATATTCTGCAGCGCTTTACAGACATTATGGGTACTGTCCCCATTGGGGTTCACAAACTAGATTCTCTATTAGTATGGCTTTGGAGTGTGCGAGTAAATTAGAGAACTTGGAGGAAACCCACACAAACACGGGGAGAACATACAAACTCCTTGCAGATATTGTACTTGGTGGGATTTGAACCCAGGACCCCAGTGCTGCAAGGCTGCAGTGCTAACCACTGAGCTACCATGCTGCCCTGATATACATTGAATTTTGTGTCTTGTGTACATATTTCTGGATATATTAGATCTACACTCAGGGCCGGGACGAGAAGTCACCTTCCTCCTGCTGCAGGCATTCAGCACAGTGATGCCCGGGGTGCGGGCACAAAGGGGAGCAGTGTCAGTCACTGACACTGCTCACCCCTCTCTCTGCCTGTGCCCCGGCCATCGCTCCTTACCCGCACTCAATTGTATTCGCGACTCTAAGATGCAAATACAATTTATGTTGGCACCGCCTGGCACAGGAGAGGAGGAGCTGTAATCAGATCCGTGTTCTGCCGGGAACTCCGGCACACTCAGAGGATGTTGGACGTTGCAATGCAGTGACGTTATCTCGCTGTCCACTGCTGCACCAGATGGAAGAGGAGACAGAGCTGCGCTGGACAGGGAGCCTGGATTAGGTGAGTATAAGCTTTTTTTTATTTTTATTCTACTATTTTCCTAATGAATGGAGGCTATTATACCTTAGGTCAATGGGGACACTCCAAGAGGGGTTGGCTATGGTGAAATTCCAAGAGGGGCTGGCTTTGGGGACATCACAAGAGGGGCTGGCCATGGGGATACAAGAAGTCGACATGGAGACATTACAATAGGGGCTGGCTATGAGGACATAAAGGTCTGGCTATGAGGACATTACAAGAGGGGCTGGCAGTGGGGACATTACAAGAAGGGACTGGCTATAGGGACAATACTTTATTGGGTGCTGTTGGGGACCTTGTATTATGTGCTGTGGTGACCATACTGTATCTGGATGTCAGTGTTTACTTGTTGATAATGACTACGTATCATCAGTACTTTGGTTCCTGTATGGTACATAGTCTGCTAATGACTCATGACAACAACTTCCAGCATCTCTTTACCATTGCTAATGACATACTGGGAATTGTAAGTTCATGAGATTGTATGTTCTCCCCGTGTTTGCGTGGGTTTCCTCCGGGTTCACCGGTTTCCTCCCACACTCCAAAGACATACTGATAGGTAATCTAGATTGTGAGCCCCAATGGGGACAGTGCCCATAATGTCTATAAAGCACTGTGGAATTAATGGCGTTATTTAAGTGAGTAAAATAAAAATAAATAAATAAATGAGATACAAATGTATATGGGCCTGGCTTGACATTAAAATTAATTACAGTACTAAGCTTGGTAATGTATTAATGTACTGATGCTGATTCTGGTGATGTACTCATGTACTGATGGTTGTTCTGGTGATGTATTCATGTATAGATGATGGTACTGATGTTGTATTTATTTACCGACATTGGTTCTTGTGATGGATTCATGTACTGATGGAGGTTCTAGTAATGCATTAATGTACTGATAGTGGTTCTGGTGATACTTTTATCTACTGATGGTGGGTCTGGTGATGTATTCATGTACTGATTGTGGTTCTAGTAACCTACTAATTTACAGATGATGGTTCTGGTGCCATGTTTACATTGATGGCTCTGGTGATGTATTCATGTTCCGATGATGATTTTGGTTTCGTATTCATGTACTCATGATTGTTATGGTGATGAATACAGCACCAGAACATTCATCACTACGTGAATACATCACCAGAGTCTTCAATAGTACATAAATACAACACCAGAACAACCATCACTACATGAAGATGTCACCACAATCACCATCAGTACGTGAATACGTCACCAAAACCATTAACCATATAGGAATATGGCACCAGAACCACCATCAGTTTTGTTGCAAACTGTATTTGTTGCATGACGGATATGAAAACCATCATACATATCCCTTTATAATGGGGTCTGTGTAGCTTCCATTGGCGTAGCCGCCAAATGCTGCACACCTTAAGTGAAACCAAATGACCCCCATTATAGTTAAGTAATATTAGTTTAAATGACTGTCCTTGGCTTTGACATTTAAAATATAGCATGTCAGAGATGAATATCGCTATTTTTCCCTGGTATTGTGTAAATGGTCTGCAAGCAATGAATGATTCCATATCCAACTATGAAAACACACGGCCTGTTGTGCCTCATCTCTAAAGTACATCACTTTTTTACTTTTTCTGGTATTTTTTGGTGAAACCGGTAACAATTCTAGTGGAAGTGTTCATCAGATCTTGTTATGTGAACCCATTGGAGGGGAAGGTGGGGTGCTTTGGGAGTCCTGTTACTTTAGTCCCTGACCTATTCCTTTACATGGGGGGCTGAGGGTTCATGTGTGGGAATGGGGGAGGACCATCAACTTCATCTGCCTAGGGCACCAAAATACCTCGTCTCAGCCCTGGCTACATCTACATTAGGCTATGGAAAATTTTGAGGATTCCATTTTATCCTTAAATTCTTTTACAGAGACCTTATGTCCTAGTATTGGAGATTATTCCGCAGCTGAGCTGTCAGTCTGTGACTAATTCTCCTCCATTCCCATCCTCTCTTCATAATCTGTCGAATACATGCAGACTTCTCTCTCATTTAGTTTCAGTAATTCACATTTGCTAGCGGAAAATACTAGCTTTTGAAACTGAGCATATACCAAAAGTGCAAGACATGATGAATAACACTGACAATACGGTGTATCGGACAAGTAACCTTCTCATATCATGGTCAATCATTTACCTTTACATTAAAGTATATGGACACCTTCAAAAGCATTATTTTAACAAAATGCATGTATTTTGAGCAACTCATTACGAATATGCATTGTTTGCCTTCTATATCCTATGTGTTGGTGTTGCACTGTCTATTGTTGGATGCATAATGAGTTAACTAATAATTCATCAGTAAGCTTGTTCTCACAAAGTTTACAAAAGGAGCCAATTAAAAAGACAGAAAAAAGATATAGGGGGCTCATTAACATGTCAATTTTTCTCTTACAAGTGCTATCCGTGTTTTTCAAGGCTATCACTCACACCTATGATGGTCTATGGGGCTGTTCATATGTCTGTGTTCTTTTGCGAAGACATGTACAATGTCGATCCAAGTGTCTGAACAAAACTACGCAATGAAAGTCAAAGGGTCCGTGGGAAAAAAAACAAAAACAGACAGTACTCGGATGCCATCCAAGTGCTGTCTCTTTTTCATGGACTGTTAGATATTGGACAGAAAAATAAAAATAAAAAGTTATGGCTGTTGGAAGGAGGGGAGGAAAAAAAACAGACAAAAAAATGGAAATTGGCCATGTCAGGAGGGAGCTAAGGCCTCATTCAGAAGTCAGCTTTTAACGCACCTGTTTTTGTTTTTTAAGGAGAAAACACATACCCATTATATAATCCATGGAGCTGTTAATATTTAGTTTTTTCCAGAGACCTGTCCATTCTTGATCCGAGTTAAGGATGAAAATTACCCAGTATACGGGTCTGCGATATATAGATGACAGCTCAGATTACTATCCGTGTGCAGTCCGTGTGTGGTCTGTGATTAATGGTAGGATCACACGACACTATAAAAAATACTTCAGAGTTTCATCCAGAAAAGTGGCACGATTTTTCCTCACTTGTTACTATTTTTCTCATCAGTCCGTATACAATCCGTTTTTTGTAGGAGTTAAAGAAACTACATAAGAAATCAGAGAAACAGCTAGGGAGGTGTAATCCGCTCACCATACCTAGTTTGGGAAAGCTAGAAGAAACTCCGGCTGTTGTAGCTTAACGGGTTATTACCATCACAGAAATTTATGGCACAGCTTGTGGCAATGTTATAAATGCTTGACAGGGATGGGATCCACCCATGTGAGATCTCTCTATACGTTTCTAAAGGAATTACAGAAAAAGACCTTTTGATGCAATCCATGAGAGATAGGGAATGCAAGAACTTTTTAGATCCTGTAGCATACACCCACATCCTATATCCCCCTCCATAAATGTGGCAAACAATGTCAGAAAAACTGCCAAAAATCTGTGCAAAACCATCATTTGGAAAATTGAGATTTATGTAATTTCTTCTTATTTACATAGGTTTTTATTTAAGATACTGTATGTTCACAAGAAGTTTTATTTTTTATCAAAATTTTATTGAAAGATAAATCTGCCGGAAAAAAAAGCCAAGCATTTTTTAAACAATTTTTATTGTGTAAGGGTGGATGGACTGTTCTGCTGCGTTCCTACCCCTGAAGAAAATAATCACGCTGTGTGGACAGTGTTCTGCGGTTTCATATGCAATATGAAAAGTGATGTGCATCTTTCATATTGTATGATGGTAATGTACAGTATATAAGGATGTAGAGTGTTAATGTGTAATGTGAGTAGAGCATAGTGCAGGGTAAGCACAGGGTTAGACCTGAGATAGTACGAGTACTGTTCATATAGTTAAGTGGTTAAGCAACGGCATAGGACATAAGATAAGTACAACAGGTTTAGTCTATAGGATAGGTTATAGTTAATTATAGAACTAGCCCAGTGGGTGGGGACTAGTGTTAGTGAAGAGTGGGCACTTCCTGGTAGTGACTCAGATAGGGAAGTACTGTGACAAGTTCAAGTTCAGGTAGAGTGGGCTGGTAGGACCAGTATAGGCCAATCATTTGAGGCAGTGGGAGGCCATACTGATATCCCTTGTAAAAATTCCTTCAACTTCTAGAGCCTAGGGCTCGGTTCAGGTACTAGGGAGAGTGCCTGGTCTTCTGACATCTCGAGGCCTGTAGACGTGGAATCACGTGGAGGGCAGGTGGCTGGTCCAAGGTGCACTGCTGAAGTGGACAGGAAATTCCTGAGACTGATAGAGTCAGTGGGCTTAGGGATAGTCCAGGATGAACGAGTGCCAGGGCTGAAGATGCATTGTACTAAGGAAGTAAGAAACATGAAGTGCTATGCCATATATCATTTGTTACACCCTGATGAACTTTAACTGACCAGTAAACATTTGCTTGTTGCAATAAACTTGGTGTCCCCCGAGTTGAGTGCGGCGGCTCCTGAGGATGGAGGCCTGGAAATAGTGGAGGCCCACGGCCTACAAGTGGGTGTGATGCACCTGACTGCACACGCGGACTGTGACACTGTTTTGCTGTAAAGTGCCAGAGCATAACTGGACAGCAGCTAGGTATGACTACCGCTCTTGCCAACTTTACAATTGAACATGTGGCATCTGACACCGTTCGTGCAGCACAAGACCAATAGACAAAATTTGGCCTGTTTTCTGGACAAAAAATTGTTTAAAACAAATATTTTTGCATGCAGACACACAGAACAAAATGAGCTATATGCGCGCTACAGATGTGTTTTCCCATTAAAACCAATTGGAAGCTTATTTGAAGAGGAATTTAAGCATTTTTTGACATGCTCAACATCTTCTAACTGCGCCCATCAGCACTATCTATGGACGTGTAGAAACAAAATACGAAAAGCTATAAGAGGAAGTGCAATTAATACATCTACAGTCATAATGTTCACAAATCCAACATGCAAAACGTATCAGGCACGACGGAACAAATATGCGTATAGTTCATGGATTTTGTTGCTGAGTACAAGCTATTGTTCTCTGTTAGTTTAGACTCTGAAATATTCCCTGTGCCAGTAATAGGCTTATACACAGGAAATACGATGTACATAGGATTCTGTGCTCCCTCTTCTGCTAAAACCCTTATCTGAAATATGTTAACTTCAGTAAGCTGATTTTAGGACAAGGAAGGAAGGAAAAAGACAAGAGAATATTACGTGCAACAATTAATACTGTGTCCTCAGCAAAACCAGCACAATAGCACAAAATTAGGCTGCCCACCATGTGGCTGTAAATCCGAGAATGTGCTACAGAACATGCTGTGTTAGACAATCTACTAGAACCGAAGCCCATCTTTCCTAAGCAATTGTCCAATGTATTTAATCTATCGCTGTTTGTGCAGTTCTAGTATATATAGAGAAATGTATTTTATCATTTTAGGCAGTTTTACTTATCCCATCAAAAAAGGCATTTGAGGCCAGGTTTTTGCCACCTAATCTGAGAGCAGCATAGTGCTGAAGCAAAGATCCTAAGAGATCATCACTAGAGGACTAGTAAACCTGCTGCCGTGTAGTCCTTCATATTCATGAACTTTGTATAACCTCGCACCCCACCACTGATTGGCAGCTTTCTGCCTATTTTGGCAAAGTCACTGGCAAAGTACTGGAGGGGAGACATGTAGCACTGAAATAAATAGCTGCAGTAATTATACATTGGAAAAAGGTTCCAGCACACGAGTGGGTTAATCAGCCATCTTGGTGCTAGGGTGATTAAACACCTGAAGAAAGGGAGGAACTCAGAGGATAAAACCACCGCCTTTCAGAGCATTTGGTGTGGCGAGGGCCTGGAGGTGAAAGTTCTGGAGCTGTGGTGTTCATGTTAAGGACAGATAAACCTTGGGTTGTTTGTTCCTGAAGAGGGTGGTTACCCGTAGCAACAAGGACTGCGCCATATGTTATGTTTTGTTTTCCTGTTAGGCCGGGAAGGCCGTGTTTGTTTTGTTAAGAATGCTGTTGCTTATGCAGTGCTCCTAATAAACCACAGTAGATTTAAAGAGACAGTGTTCCTATGTACCTCTGTGGGCAACCAAGTGAGCCGATCTACCACACTATGCACAGAGTACACAGAAAGCTGCCAATTAGTGGTGTGGGTGGGATTATCTAGGGCTCAGCATTCAGAACTGATACATCTACAGCAAACAGCGATGTTATCAAAACTGCAGCAAGCAGCCCAACAAGTGACTTCACTGGAATCAGGGTCTTTGCCTACATATCATGCTGCACTCAGATGGGGTGATGACGTGATGACCTGGTATTTTGCCTGCTAATGCCGTCACTTTATAATCATGCACTGTGAACTCCATGACCCTCACTGATCCGAGAATTACATGTACATCATGCTGTACATTCATTTCTATTTCTTTCCCAGTTTAGGGATGCCGGCTTAAAAGTGAATTGAATGGGGCAGAGATGCAGTTCATTGCAATGCCGGTAGCCTGAGACTGCAGGGAAGAATTAAAAGGGGTTGTATTGATATGCCAACACTGCATCTGCTTTATACTCAGAATCACTTGGTCGTATAGGTCAGGCTACACCAATAGAAATCATTAATCACTGAACATTGTATTTAAAAGGGATATAAAAATAACCAATACCCAAATCCCCCACTGCTTCAATGGTCCAAGTCAGTCCTATGGAGGTGCCTCTCTGTCCATTATTCACTTGACCTCTGCAGCCATTCACTGGACTTAGTGATCCTCAACTGTAAAGTCATTTTTTAAAAAAAACACTGAAAACTCCTTTAATAACTTTTGATATTTATTTTCTTTACAGATCAGGTATCCATGCATGGCAGGAAGTCAGCTGTGTTACACAGCCAACATCTGCCTCTAACAGCAGAGAAAACAGTGATCTCCAATCGCTGCTGTATAGGAGATTCTTATTTTCATTATATACAGTACAGACCAAAAGTTTGGACACACCTTCTCATTTAAAGATTTTTCTGTATTTTCATGACTTTGAAAATTGTACATTCACACTGAAGG
Source organism: Phyllobates terribilis (assembly GCF_046119375.1). NCBI lineage: Eukaryota > Metazoa > Chordata > Amphibia > Anura > Dendrobatidae > Phyllobates > Phyllobates terribilis. The sequence continues at coordinate 260,750,935 of NW_027362762.1, forward strand.
CATCAAAACTATGAATTAACACATGTGGAATTATATACTTAAAAAAGTGTGAAACAACTGAAAATATGTCTTATATTCTAGGTTCTTCAAAGTAGCCACCTTTTGCTTTTATGACTGCTTTGCACACTCTTGGCATTCTCTTGATGAGCTTCAAGAGGTAGTCACCAGAAATGGTTTTCACTTCACAGGTGTGCCCTGTCAGGTTTAATAAGTGGGATTTCTTGCCTTATAAATGGGGTTGGGAACATCAGTTGTGTTGTGCAGAAGTCAGGTGGATTCACAGCTGATAGTCCTACTGAATAGACTGTTAGAATTTGTATTATGGCAAGAAAAAAGCAGCTAAGAAAAACGAGTGGCCATCATTACTTTAAGAAATGAAGGTCAGTCAGTCCAAAAAAATTGGGCAAACTTTGAATGTGTCCCCAAGAGCAGTTGCAAAAACCATCAAGCGCTACAAAGAAACTGGCTCACATGAGGACCGCCCCAGGAAAGGAAGACCAAGAGTCACCTCTGCGTCTGAGGATAAGTTTATCCGAGTCACCAGTCTCAGAAATCGCAGGTTAACAGCAGCTCAGATTAGAGACCAGGTCAATGCCACACAGAGTTCTAGCAGCAGACACATCTCTACAACAACTGTTAAGAGGAGACTTTGTGCAGCAGGCCTTTATGGTAAAATAGCTGCTAGGAAACCACTGCTAAGGACAGGCAACAAGCAGAAGAGACTTGTTTGGGCTACAGAACACAAGGAATGGACATTAGACCAGTGGAAATCTGTGCTTTGGTCGGAGGAGTCCAAATTTGAGATCTTTGGTTCCAACCACCGTGTCTTTGTGCGACGCAGAAAAGGTGAACGGATGGACTCTACATGCCTGGTTCCCACCGAGAAGCATGGAGGAGTAGGTGTGATGGTGTGGGGGTGCTTTGCTGGTGACACTGTTGGGGATTTATTCAAAATTGAAGGCATACTGAACCAGCATGGCTACCACAGCATCTTGCAGCGGCATGCTATTCCATCCGGTTTGCGTTTAGTTGGACCATCATTTATTTTTCAACAGGACAATGACCCCAAACACACCTCCAGGCTGTGTAAGGGCTATTTGACCAAGAAGGAGAGTGATGGGGTGCTACGCCAGAAGACCTGGCCTCCACAGTCACCAGACCTGAATCCAATCGAGAAGGTTTGGGGTGAGCTGGACCGCAGAGTGAAGGCAAAAGGGCCAACAAGTGCTAAGCATCTCTGGGAACGCCTTCAAGATTGTTGGAAGACCATTTCCGGTGACTACCTCTTGAAGCTCATCAAGAGAATGCCAAGAGTGTGCAAAGCAGTCATCAAAGCAAAAGGTGGCTACTTTGAAGAGCCTAGAATATAAGACATATTTTCAGTTGTTTCACACTTTTTTGTTAAGTATATAATTCCACATGTGTTAATTTATAGTTTTGATGCTTTCAGTGTGAATGTACAATTTTCATTGTCATGAAAATACAGAAAAAAATGTTAAATGAGGTGTGTCCAAACTTTTGGTCTGTATTGTACTTCAATATCAAAGTATTGCAATTTATAGTACAAGCGATCAAACAATAACCAGATGAAGTCTCCTAGGGAACTAAAAAAATAAAACTAATTAAATAATAACAATCTCAAAAATTCAAATCACCCTCACTTTCCTCATCTGAAAATAAAAAAAATTAAAAAATAAAACGAACATACTTAGCATTGCAACATCAGTAAAAGTCCAATCAATGAAAATCTAAAATTAATTAGGAAATGGGGTAAACGGCCTTACTTTGGTCCTAGCATCTCCACCTAAAAAAATGCAATAAATAGCGATCAAAACATTGTGTGAACCCCAAAACTACACAAGATTTGATATTGCACTGAACTGGAAAATAACATTGGCGGGTAATTTTTACGTCAGAGTGAATGCCAATAAACAACGGCAAATAGCATTTCTTTATTTCACCCACTTTCATTTTTCAACACATTCATTGGTAAAGTAAATGGTGTCAATCAAAATGACAACATGTCAAAAAACAAGCCCTCATATGACTATATAGACCAAAATCTAAAATTCCTTCTTGGAAGAAGGAAAGATCAAAGCCCAAAAACCTAAATATGGCTGGGCCTTTAAAGGGAATCTGTCATGCTGAATAACGCTGTTTACTTGCAGGTATAGGGTTCATCTGCAGGTAAATAGCATTACTAAGCACAGCTCCATCTAGAAAATTAAGTTTAATTTTTGCAGAAGCAGCTGGCTTTCAGTCACAGAGGAGCAGCTGGAGATACTACAGATATCAAGCGGTGGATGTAAGCATGCCTCAGTACTTTGGCCGATAGCACTGCAGTCGGCTGTCAGTCAAAGTGCTGGGGCATGCTTCCAGCTGCCGCTCACAGTGCTGTGACTAGAGCTGCTCTGGCCGTCCCTCTCACTGAAAGCTGGTGGCTCCAGGGACGAATAAAGTTGATTTTCTCCCAGGAGCTGCACTTTCTAACACTGTTTATCTGCAGATTAACCCTATATCTGCAGTTAAATAATGTTATCGGACGTGAAAGGTTCCCTTTAAGGAGTTAAAGTAAATGACTACTTTATCATGTCATCTTTAAGGTAGTATCTGCCCAATACTTAAACTTATAGTAAATCATGCCTGCAATACATTCCTTAAATTCATTTTTTTTAATTCTTCTACAGAATTACCACCATCTTACTACATTCTATTATTCCATCAAACATCATTTCTGTTTATGCAAATCTTTTCTATAGAACCCGATCAATAATCCTAATTCGGTTATGTTCTGGTACATTCGTTCCTTATTATTTGTAAGATAACATAACTCTTCTTCCTACGTCCCCATCATATTCAATAGATGGTACTGTGTAATGAGCTTACTCAGTGGTACATCAGGATACCAGCTACTGTGCATACTTAAATACATATTTACAGCACAGAAAATTGAAATAGATGGGCCTTTTTTACTGAGGAGATTATTTGGAATTTTCTAATATGTGTAGTCTAATAGGGCGAGAGAGAAACTCATCAAGGCAGTCAGCTTTAAATAATGGCTTATTAAAACACTTATTTCCGCTTGTAATAAATAGCAACTCAGGCACAGTTAAGTCGCCTCTTTAAAGTACCACAATGAAATACTTTACGCTACACAACCGTGATGAAAATAACCTGATTATGTATGCGTGATCCTCATTTCTATCCTTCCTAGCGGCACATTAATGCCCAGCATATAAGTTCAATTACCTCGGAGGGCAAAGAAGTACAAACTTGTTATCCATCTTCTTAAGTATTTGTATGTCTGACCTGACATTATACATCTTAGTAACATTTAACCTTAAAGGGGTTATCCAGTACTAAATATTTTTTTTATTATGAGCTAAAAAACTAACAGGCCGGTAGTTGCCAACTGGTTAGCAACTACCCGCCTGTTCAAAGCGGTCATGGACCACTCCTGCCGGCGATTCAGCTACTCCATGTCAACAGATCAGTTCTTCTTCTCACCGTTCTGTAGACGGGGCGTGACTGCTGATATTATTCTGATTGACAGCCAGGTTCCCGCAGTTATGCTGCGGAGAGCCGGCTGTCAATCAGCATGTCATCGTCAGTATGACCCGTCAACAGAGCAGAACGGAAGAGAAGCCACTGCTCTGATGACGAGATGCCAGCAGAAGCAGCAGAACTGCTGGCAGGAGTGGTCAGTGAACGCTCTGTGCCAGCAAAGATTGAAGCTGGGCACAACAGGCAAGTAGTTAGCAACTACCTGCCTGTTAGTTCTTAGGCCAACAGTAAAACATTAATATAGTTCTAGATAACCACTTTAAAGTTGGGGCTACACAGCAACTTTGGCTGTGACACTACTACATTGCAGCATAATGCAAATGAATGGGATCGCATTGTGCCCCGTAAGGTAGTTGCAAGAGTCAGCCCTGGTTGGATTTTTTGCGACTTACTTGTCTATATCAAAATACTCTGTGGAATCCGACCCCATCCACTTGCATTACGCCAAACATAGAATGTTAGAGTTGGAGGGGACCTCTAGGATTATTGTGTCCAACCCCCTGCTCAATGCAGGATTCACTAAACCATCTTCTCAGACAGATGTCTGTCCAGCCTCTGTTTGAAGACTTCCATTGAAGGAGAACTCACCACCTCTCGTGGCAGCCTGTTCCACCCATTAATCCATTCCATGGATTATCCATTAATCCACTTCATTGATCACCCTCACTGTCAAAAAGTTTTTTCTAATATCTAATCTGTATCTTGTCCCATTCAGTTTCATCCCATTGATTCTAGTCTTTCTTCCCATGATGCACCAGTGGCACATGCTGATCTTTGGCCACAAAAGCTGTGTCAAAGCCAAAGTTACTGTGTAGCCACAACCTAAATTTGTTAACCAACTTTCCTCTTTTTTTACTTTCATGACTTATCTCCCATGACTTTAGCTACACCACCTTAAAATGCTCGCTCCCTGGCTGAAAAACATGGAACGTGTGAATCCATCTTGAGTACGGATAGCAATGCATATACTGGCTGTGGGTTCCCTAACACAAATGCAACAGCCCCATAAGCATATATGAGACGATCAGCTTCAAGTCAGGAGACCCATGGCCAGTCCGTTTGTTGCAGTTCACATTTAGAAGGTGGCACACGGATATGTGAGTTTGAACTTACAGTGAAAACCTGCCACACCATCACTTTCCATATAGATAGCTAGGAGCTTTGAAAACAGCAAAGAGAGCTCGATTTGTGGAGTTATCGTTAGCCCGCTATAAAAGGGAAAAAATGGGTTATTGGCAAACAATCCTTTATGCTCCGTTACTCTAATACAAAGTTACCTTGGTCACCTCTGAGCAGCACATATAGATAGGTAATGCCTTTAATTACCATTATGGATTATGGATGAAATTCAATAAAATCAGTGGCTGTAAAGACTATACCAATACGTAGATTCCTACCAGGATGACCTTGTACATTTGTTCAGAAAGATATCCAAATGTTACCAGGGAAATATTATTTGTAACTTTTTTAAGGACATCAATAAAACTATTTTTTCAGATATCATTTAACCAGAAAGTAGATTATAGAATGGTAAAACAAGCATTATGAAACCCACAAGACCATTGAGACAAGCCAATATGTGGGGAACGAGTTTTCAGAATGCTCGTTCCCCAATATCGGCCGGTCTAGACAGGCCAGCAATCACCTAACGAACAAGCAAAACGTTTGGTCCTCAGATGCGATGTTTTATGATAAAAAAAACATTAAAAACCACCATTATCAGAAGCACATTGCCCCATGGCATTAACAATCACTTTTTACTGTATTTGTTAGTCTCCTTACGGGTCTTGAAGCTGCGATAATCCAATCCCTTGTACTATCCATAGCAGTACATCAGCACTATGTATTGTGAAAATCACAATCTCCCAGGATTGCCAGCTAAAGCATGGCTTTCACAGGAGAACCGTCATGACAAGCAAGGAGGTCTTCAATAGACCCTCAGCTGTCATGGCAATCCATCGGTGCCCTGCAATCATGTCACGGGCGCGTGGAATGATGCGCCCCTCTGCCGGTTCATGTTAAATGCCGCTGTCAGGGATTGACAGCGGCATTTAACAGGTTAAACAGCGGTGGGCCCCTGACGCTGATCGAGGCAGATGATGACTGATTAAATCAACCATCATCAGCCGGGAAAGATGCGGGCTCGCAAACTAAAATCAGGGACCCAACATATGACATACATGTTCATCAATTGCCATGAAGGGGTTAAACATGTACTGTAGACAAAGCACACACGTTATCCGCATCCAAAAAATGTTGCTAAAAGCTAGTCAAAAATGCAGTGAAAAATGGAATGTTTTGAATGCAGCATTTTTACTGCCAAGACAGCAGGTTTTAGCTGCAGAAAAAAAATGCAGCAAAAAGGCTGCGTATATACATAGCCTTATATTGAGAACTAACCACATACTCATAGATTAGATGAAAAAAATACAAACAAAAAGTAAGAATACATAACTACAGAGCTATATGCAAGTTTACTCAAAACCTGGACACACAAGAGTGACACCGGTCAACTGCACTATTCCACTCCTCCCATTTCTCACTGCCCACTTACAGGTAACTGTGATATCAGGGGCTGTTTGATGAAGCCATCAGAAAGCAGAATGGTTTTTACTTGTCCCTGTATCCATCGGTGATATGGAGGAAAAATAGTCACCACTATATTTTTACCCCTCACCCCAGAGGCATTATTTGAATCAGGGCGCAAACCTTGTATATACCCACTAGAAGACACCCACCCATTGCAGCCTCACAAGTTTTCTTAAATTTTCATTGCAAAGTTTTAGCCGCATGTGTTGTATTTTTCACACTACTTTGCAACTTTGCTTTGCCAAAAAAACGATTAAAAACAAACAAGAGGATAAAAGACTTTGTTCCAATTGGAAAATTCGCCTAAAATAAATTGTTCCCAGTTCTGTAAAATAGAGCTATGCACAAGTAAATATTTCTGTGCAAATGAGTCCTATATGTTTCCATTTTCCCCTTAAATTTCTACATTACTGTAAATTAAATAGGTAGTTTTTGTGCATTATAATAAATGGCATTTACAGTCTATGATGGGGGAGGGGCATCTTAAAGTGTTTTCACCAGAATACTACTAAAACACTTTGAGCTCCTTAAACAAAAAAGTTGCAATTTTTCAGATTTGCACAAAAATTTTGGAACTTTCAGTTTTCACACCAGTTTAGAGCAACTCTGCCAAAATTGTCAGAGCTGGGGAAGGGGCAGGGAAAGGCATGGTCACACCCACCTGTCAAATTCATCAAAAGGGACTGGAGTCACATTTCTTGCGAGTCACACGGAGGCACACGCAACTGAGAAGGTGCACCAAATTTATTAAGTGGCGTGTGCAACTTAATGAATTTGGAGAAGTATCCTCCTTCAAGCCCTTTATTAAGACTGGTATGGACAACACAAGTCTTAATGAATCGGCCCCTATGTCTTCACATTGTTAGTTGTTTGATAATATGGAGGTTGTTGAGACTAGAAATAGGCTCTGCTATTTTCCCCACAAATAGCGCTACTCTAATAGTTAGGCCAGGTAAGGTATTGCAGCTAAGTCCTATACAACAAGGCTTGCTGCTATACAAGATCGTGCATGTGGACAAAAGTCAAGCCGTTTCATTAAAAAAGCCACAGTTTTCTAGTTTCAAACCTTATTTGATAACATTTTTGCAGTTATAGTAAAATTATTTAGCTGTAGAATATAAAGTTTCTATAATATTCCCCATTTGCTCTAAAGGGTTAAGGTAAAGTTATCATCAGAAAATGATCTATTGTTTAAATCAGCTTTTTGTGTAATTTTATTAGCTGATTTTCTATTAGTTTATTAGTAAACTTGCAATTTTCACATTAGTCCAAATTTTGCACTAGCCTCAAAAGTTTTCAGCAGGCTTCTTATCATCAGAGGCAGGATAACAATGTCAGGTTACCACTCTATACACAGCTGAAAACACAGGATCAAGCATTTCCAACAGGCGATGTAACAGTTGACTTTGCCCCCCCTCCCTTCACAATGACCTTTCCACCTGCTCATCAAATGCTTCAATGCAAAAGATAGGGTCGATGTACACTGCTCAAAAAAAATAAAGGGAACACTAAAACAACAGAATATAACTCCAAGTAAATCAAACTTCTGTGAAATCAAACTGTCCACTTAGGAAGCAACACTGACTGACAATCAATTTCACATGCTGTTGTGCAAATGGAACAGACAATAGATGGAAATTATTGGCAATTATCAAGACACCCTTAATAAAGGAGTGGTTCTGCAGGTGGGGACCACAGACCACATCTCAGTACCAATGCTTTCTGGCTGATGTTTTGGTCACTGTTGAATGTTCGTTGTGCTTTCACACTCGTGGTAGCATGAGACAGACTCTACAACCCACAGAAGTTGCTCAGGTAGTGCAGCTCATCCAGGATGGCACATCAATGCAAGCTGTGGCAAGAAGGTTTGTTGTGTCTGTCAGCGTAGTGTCCAGGGGCTGGAGGCGCTACCAGGAGACAGGCCAGTACACCAGGAGACGTGGAGGGGGCCGTAGGAGGGTAACAACCCAGCAGGAGGACTGCTACCTCCACCTTTGTGCAAGGAGGAAGAGGAGGAGCACTGCCAGAGTCCTGCAAAATGACCTCCAGTAGGCCACAAATGTGCATGTGTCTGCACAAACGGTAAGAAACCGACTCCATGAGTGTGGCATGAGGGCCCGATGTCCACAGATGGGGGTTGTGCTCACAGCCCAATACTGTCCAGGATGCTTGGCATTTGCCACAGAACACCAGAATTGGCAAAGTCGCCACTGGCGCCCTGTGCTCTTCACAGATGAAAGCAGGTTCACACTGAGCACATGTGACAGATGTGACAGAGTCTGGAGATGCGGTGGATAGCGATCTTCTGCCTGCAACATCCTTCAGCATGATCTATTTGGCAGTGGGTCAGTAATGGTGTGGGGTGGCATTTCTTTGGAGGGCCGCACAGCCCTCCATGTGTTCACCAGAGGTAGCCTGACTCCCATTAGGTACCGAGATGAGATCCTCAGACCCCTTGTGAGACCATATGCTGGTGCAGTTGGCCCTGGGTTCCTCCTAATGCAGGACAATGCCAGACCTTATGTGGCTGGAGTGTGTCAGCAGTTCCTGCAAGATAAAGGCATTGAAGCTATGGACTGGCCCACCCGTTCCCCAGACCTGAATCCGATTGAGCACATCTGGGACATCATGTCTCGCTCCATCCACCAACGTCACGTTTCACCACAGACTGTCCAGGAGTTGGCGGATGCTTTAGTCCAGGTCTGGGAGGAAATCCCACAGGAGACCATCCGCAACCTCATCAGGAGCATGCCCAGGCATTGTAGGGAGGTCATACAGGCACGTTGAGGCCACACACAATACTGAGACTCATTTTGACTTGTTTTAAGGACATTACATCAAAGTTGGATCAGCCTGTAGTGTGTTTTTCCACTTTAATTTTGGGGGTGACTCCAAATCCAGGCCTCCATTGGTTAATAAATTGGATTTCCATTGATGATTTTTGCGTGATTTTGTTGTACAGAACAAAGTATTCAATGAGAATATTTCATTCATTCAGATCTAGGATGTTTTATTTGAGTGTTCCCTTTATTTTTTTGAACAGTGTATATTCATTGTGGCTAATGTACATACAGTATGTTGTTTCCTGAAACAACAGGAAGTTAGAGACTGAAAATTTCCCAGTGGTCAGTGTAAAAATTCCAAAATGTCTATTTTTTACATTTTAATACAGATTGTAATATGAAAAGAAAAAAAATTCAATTTTTTTTTAACATAACCAGATTAAACTCCTTATTGACCATGCCTTAATAGGCCTTAATGTTTTTCATTTTCGTCTCTCTTCTTTGCAGAAATCATAATTTTTTAGTTTTTTTTTTCATTGACGTGGCAGTATGAGGCTTTGTTTACTGTGGGACAAATAGTATTATTTTTTTCACTGTTTCAGTTACATATTAATTTTACACATTACATAGAGTTCTTTTTGTTTTATTCTATTTTTTTTATTTTATTTTATTTTTTCACATTTTTTTACTGTACACATTTCACAACAAATAACCAGTTAAAGTCTCTATGGTCATTATGGTCATATAGATACAAAATATGGAATACAATGTATTTTCTACAACACCGTAGAAAAAAACAAGCAAACTTTTTTTTTTGTATTATTGTAGATTTTTTTTTATTGAGGACTTTATTTTTTAATTTATTATTTATTTTTATTTTTATTTTATTATTTATTTTTTTTTTTTTACACAATTTGTTCTCCATGTGATTATAAAATATCTCTGGGGAACATTTTTTCCTTTGATTGTTCTTTTTCTTTCTTCCGTAACTGGGGCATCCTTAGGAGCCCCAGTTACAGAGGAATATAGCCACCTGATGTGCCGGGTATCACTGGCAGAGCTGATCTGGATCCGCTAGGAGCTCTGCTATATCGGCAAAGACACTGCAATCAGGGGACAGTTAGGTCCTACAGATGCTTCTGTTTGCTGCATAGCACTCGCTGAGCAATATGTAGCCAACAAAGGAGAGATAGAATCAGTAAAGAACTGCTTCTTTCTGGTCCTTCGTCTGTGACCAGACCTGCTCCTGCTACATTTAATCAGTAAATTTTCATCGGTGCAAGGTTAAATCACAGGGTAAACCAAATGGTGTTTGGTTGTAATCTTTCTAAAGCAATAAATCATTTTCTGTTGATAGCTTCCCGTTAGGCTACGTTCCGTATTTGGTCAGTATTTCACATAAGTATTTGTAAGCCAAAACAATCAGAGGAAAAGTATAATAGAAAAATAGAAAAACGTCAGCACTTCTTCATTTTTCACCCACTCCTGGTTTTGGCTTACAAATATTGATGTGAAAATACTCACCAAATACTGAACGTGTGAACGTGGCCTTAGGCTAGACGAGCGTAGAAAAAAAATCATTCAGAGTTGCACCCAGAAAAGTGGAACCATTTTTTTTCTCACTTGTCATCCAGCTAGTAATCATTTACAAGACCATTTACATTTCCTAGGTTACAGAATTGCAATTTATCCGAAAAAAATTTATAATGTGGCTCCGTATGGCATCCGATTTTTTCCTCACACCCAAAGACTAGAATAGGTGAATGTCATCTCATTTTTGGAGGAAAATCCTGCGTGCTGCCTCATTAAACCACATTGGCCCGTAAAATACGGTCGTGTGCACGAGCTCTCAGCCAAATTACAGACAGGTGTCATTATTTTAAATGTCTATGGACATCTACAACAGCATTTATTGAAAAACATAGTGATAATTCAAAATGTCAACCAAATTAAATAATGCTACAATACTCTAGAGCTGTAGCTAAAGTTTCCTTCCCCTGGGAAATGAAGACTTAATGTACTGCGCTCAGTCTGTAGCTAAATGCCTTGGCCTAGGCATAGGGCTTGCTGGTATACCCCTTACATTTATTTTTTTTTGCAGACGGATGGCATGTCTGAGTTTGGTCTGATTTTCAATCTTAACTTGCCCTTGAAGAAGCCTGGGAAACCTCCGGCAGTAATTTTCACACAAGAGAAAAATGGATGGTAAAAATGAACAAAAAAAGAACCAAAAGTGGATGAAAACAATTTCTAGAATGAGAGAAAAAACATGAATTTTGTCTTACCCATAAGAAACAGACTCCAGCAGTCAAACATTAATAAACATATGCTGACAACTAATTGATACCTTCAAGAAATTTATTTTTTTTCCTGTTACTGAGCGGATTGAAACAAGGCAGCTCATGTAGTAATTCAGCTTACCACTTGCTCAGTTTCCAATAGTTCGGTTTTGACTCTTGCTGCCGGCATCCCGTCCAGCATTAACATTCTTTGTTCAAAGATATCTGTTCTAAAAGAAAAAAAAGAATTTGTGAACCAAAGAGCTTTTTATGTGTCTGATATTGAAAACATCAATAAAATATGAAGGAAACCAAAAAAGAGAGCCATGATTTTATAATAAAGGACTCTGCAGGATGGTATTATAATTAGATGCAAACTGTCATCAGAGGCTTGTAAAACAGGGGGTTAGGCTTTATTAAAACCAAATTTATGAGCTACACCCCAAGTATATGTTTTAGATAAAAAGTATCCATGGCCACATACATGGCCAAACAAAATGCACTCTTCTAGCTTATGTTCGACAGGTAAGAGGTGTATAATCTGCACACGTGTCGCACAACTGCATATCTAACCAGTTCTCTTCGCATCCATTGGTTCAACAATTTTGTAAGCATCTCTTACATAAATGGTTAAGCAGGTAAGATAAAAATTCCAGGCAAACTGGGTTTGCTACATTACAATTGTGACAATATGAAATGTATCTCTTTATGGTGATTTATTTAAAAAAAATATTGTTGTATTTTTGGGAGAGCAATGTAGATCACTGAAAAGCCTAACAATCAGGTACTTATAGTAAAATGGAGGAGAGGGGAGTACGGGGCGGCGTCCCCTTCCTCTGTTAACTTAAGACGCTGTGGTGATTACTAATAGCCACATCAAAGGGATTAACGATCAGAAACCAATTTAATTCACATGTGTAGATCCTAAAAAAATTACCTATACACACACACTATTATCCTTATTTTATAGCTTCAACATATTCCAGAGCACTTTACAGACTCACTGGAGCTCACAATTCCCTATCAGTATGACTTTTGGTGAGTGGGAGGAAACCAGAGTATGTAGAGGAAACCCACACAAACACAAGGAAAACATATCAAATCCGAAGACCCCAGGGCTCCTAACCACTGAGCCACTGTGCTGTGTATGATGTTAATGGGACAGTTGTACCACACAAAAAAATTATATTCAGACTATAATGCATTTGAGTAGATGCAATTTCGTATATAAGTCAATGTGAGTTAAAGAAGACCTTTCATTGGATTTTGTAATTAATACCAAGTACCTCTTCAAATTGGAGCTGCTTCACTGATTCTGGAATGTTTTTTCCTTTTCTTCTGTGCCCCTCTGTTCCAAAGTTATGCCGCCTGCTAATCAAGACACAGAATTTTCCTTCAACCAACTGGACGTATGCCACACAACTTCTCTGTGGGGGCATGACTGGGTCTTGACGGGCTAGCAACAGAGGAGAAAAGCAAATGCCCTACTCCCAGTTGGCTGAAGGGAAAATTTGGAAAATGTGCACCCTTTTTCTCGGGGAAAGAGGTACAACTTTGAAATGGAGGGGCACAGAAGAAAAAGAAAAAAACTGTTCCAGAATCAGTGGATTAGCACCAATTAAAAAAATCAAGTAAAAGGTCCTCTTTAAGGCAGGGCTGTGAAGTCGGAGTCGTAGTCGGTATAAAAGGGACCAACTTCAACTCCTAAAATATATAATAAATTGGGTACAGTAGTGCAATGCAGGATGTGCTGTAAATATTTTTATAAGAATTTAGGAAAGTTATGAAATGTCCTATAAATGTCTGTTCTGTTCCTGATCTAAGGCTCTCGGCTTTTAGGTCAGATGAATCTGTGCTGCACTTTATGTACATGCTCAGTACTGAGGCCGTGCTGTGGAGTCGGAGTTGGAGTCGTGGAGTCAGGGTAATTGAAGAGTCGGAGTCAGAGGTTTGGCTTACGACTCCACAGCCCTGCGTTAAGGACACCTTTTCAGCTTTCCATGTATTAAAAAGAGAATGCACCAGAGATGGATTTGGAATATCCACCAGAGACTATGGAAACTTCCACTGCAACGCTAACTCAATGGGGATTTTTCCATTATGCATATTAAAGTATGATTTACAGTATTTACTTGAAAAATCTCTGACTAGATCGTGTTACATCAATACTCAAGTTAGAAAAGGATTCTTTAAATGTCTGTTTGACTTAGTAAAATAAATCATAACTACAACCTCACCCAAGAACTGAAGTAACCGGCATCAATTTGTCATTAACTCTTCAGAATGTGCTAATCCTGCATTGTTCCTGCTTTGCTAGGCTGTGTTCACACTCTGCAGCAATCGCGGTAAAACCAGTTTCTTCCATGCTTTTGAAAATTGTGACAAAATGGCACCATTTTTTTGCCATGACTGCAGCAAAAAAGCACAACTTGACCGCAACGTGTGAACGCAGCCTTTTTAATCACAGCATACTAATAATCTATTGATTTTACAATTAGGTGGACAACCTACAGTTCAGACCAAAAGTTTGGACACACCTCATTTAAAGATTTTTCTGTATTTTCATGACTTTGAAAATTGTACATTCACACTGAAGGCATCAAAACTATGAATTAACACATGTGGAATTATATACTTAACAAAAAAGTGTGAAACAACTGAAAATATGTCTTATATTCTAGGTTCTTCAAAGTAGCCACCTCTTGCTTTGATGACTGCTTTGCACACTCTTGGCATTCTCTTGATGAGCTTCAAAAGCAGTTATGACACGTTTCAGCTCATCCCAAACTTTTATCAACAGATGGGCTGTCTTATGCTGAAATTAATAGCACATTATATGGAATCTAGATGAGTACTGGGAATATTTTAAGTTCATTTCTTGATTTCCTCCATATGCACCATCAAGGAGTAGAGTGGCGTTCATCAGTGTTAAAGTGCACCTATATGTCGGATAACGTAATTAGCCTGCAGATATGGGGTTAATCTGCAGGTTAATAGCATTATGATGGCGCCCGGTCAAAGAGTACTGAAAGTGCAGCACCCAGGAGAAAATTAACTTTATTCCTCCAGGGACCAGTCAGCTGTCAGTCAAGCAGGTGGGCTCAGTCAACGCTCACAGCACACAGTGTGTGATGGATGTCAGCACGAAGCAGCACTGACTGATAGCTGGCTCTGCATTGATGCACTACAGATGCAGCTGTCAATCAGTGCCAGGGCACACTTACAGTCACTGCTGAAGTCTGACTGAAGCCACGCCTGCATGGCTCAAGTGGGTGTGTCCCGGAAGAAATAAAATTCATTTTCTCCAGGGTGCTGCACTTGCAGTACTGCGGCCGGACACCTTCATAATGCTATTAATGGCAATCTGTCAGAATATTTTGACTATGTAATCTGACAGAGCATGATGTAGGAGCTGAGACCCTGATTCCAGAGATGTGTCACTTACTGGGCTGTGTATTTATGTTTCAATAAATTCAGTCTTTAATCAGAAGGAGATTATCACTATCTGACTAGCTACTCAGTGCTTGCAGGTCCATCAACACCCTACCACTTATTAGCAGCTGTCAATATACATGGTACAGAGAAAGCTGACATACAGTGGTGTGGGAGTGTTATACAGGGCTCAGCATTCAAAGCTCTGCTACATCTGCAGTAGAGAAAACTGATTCTGTCATAACTGCTGCACCTAGTAAACCAAGTGATACATTGTTGGAATCAGGGTTTCAGCTACCACATTATGCTGCTCTCAGAACACATATCAAAAACCTGCTGACAGATTCCATTTAACTTGCAGATTAACTATATATCTGCAGATTAATAGCATTGTCGGACCTGATAGTTTCCCTTTAACAACACTCTCCCCTATTAAGTAAGTGGAGCCTCAATCCTTCAACTCCCCTAGTCCCCGTGTGGACCTACTGTGCTCGTCGGCTGGCGCTCCTTTTTTGGTTTGTTTTTTTCAGCTTTCTTTAATAACACTGTCTTTATTAACATAGGAAAGCATTTTATTAACTATTGATATATAATAATTGTTGCTATAGAGATGTAAAAAAACGGACATATAGATAGCATACAAATTACAATACAGATGAAAAAAGCATCCATTTTTTTCTGGATGAAAATTGGATGTTTTTTTTTAGAGGTTCGTCTCAATTTAGCCTAAAGAGCTTGTTTTCTCAGATTCGGGAGTGTTCCATGCTTGTTATATCATTTCACAGAAGAACCTTCTCATCGATTCAATGAAGAGTACAACGCTTATAGAGGCCCCATGAAGCAGCACATGGTGGGCCAGCGGGTCAGTAAAATGGTGCTGACTGATATGGACTTTGTGAAACCACTAAGTTGTTAATGCCACTTTACAAAAATGGGAATGGCATCTAATGACCAAAAAAAAGTGCTGATGACAAAATATTGGAATACATTTTTATCAGTACTTTTATTTAAGTACAACATAGAAAATTATTATTAGATAAGAACTAAAAGGTTCTGCAAATACTGATGGAGCTTTCATCTCAATAAGCTGCAGTCTATTAGGGTTTATCTAAGGTGGCCAGCACACTATATCAGGACGTAAATGATGGGTAACACTGTCCTGGGGGATGCTCGTCAGACTGGTCCTTTCTATTCATGGCTTTCTAATTGTATGTTTCTTAATGGATAACTTTAAGTTATAGAAGTTTCCTTCTTTAGAAAGCCTATATCAAGTCCTATTCTTCGCATCACCCTCTTCCCAACAGATTCAGTGCAGCACATGAATGAACAGTAAGAGTGAACACCCTTAAATGTCACAGTGAGGATGCTGTAAGCTGGCAATATAAAGCGAGAGCACTGTATAATCAGCTATTTGTACCTAATGGGAGGCTGCAGTAATTTGTACCAGTGCACTCAAGTGTACAGCACCAATAATTCACAAGACAGTGTGCTAGGGAACGGCAATTATATATCTACTCAAGAGCGATCACGTCTTAGCAAGAGCTTAATATCCCTGACAATGTGACAACTCAGCAATGCCAGTTTGGCTGGATTTCAGCGACCTGACCTGCTTCAGACACTAGCTCACCTCAATATTCTGGCATCACATCCTGATCTCTGCTTCTTCAATTAAACCATAAATGGGACACTTCATTTTGAGCAAACTTCAGCAAGTCATCTCTCAGTTTTTTCAAGATTTTTATCTTCTCTAACCGTTGACCCTACTAAATTTATCATAGCAGCCTACAGATTTTAGAGTGAAGTAGGTCATCGGTTATTTCAGGTCTGCTGTGCATATAGAGTCGAGACGTTGCATCTGAATCAGTGCTTTTATTAAGCTTAATACATCAGTACCAATATGGAATTTATCTCACTGAAGGATTACCACGATATCAAGATTTGTAACATTATTTACAACACTGGAGACTAGAGATGAGCGAAACGTATGCAGGACCCTGGTCCACCAGTCACCTCCTACCCACCAGCATCCCCGGCGCCTCTTCTGATTAGTAGGCCAGCACGACTTCATGTATTTGTCACACGGCAACAAAGAGATTGCACCAGGTCCACATATTAGAAGAGGTCCTGGGAATTCCAGCAGATAGCAGGCGGTTTGCAGGGCACCAGTCTGGCTACGGACTACTGACATGGCTGCTGGACCAGGGTCCAATGAATCGAATTCTCTGTACTGGTGACTGTTGGAACGTCACATATAGTTCTTGCTCTAGCTAGTTAAACTTGACATGTTGAAAATGCAGTCCTTTCTGCTTGCAGCATGTTATAGACCAGGATGATCTGAACAAATTAATCTATACACTTGATAAAATATTCAATATAATGGTTAACTTATTGATTGGCAGCATTTCTTGTATGAACATTCGCACAAGATCATATGTGGTGTCAATCACGGGACAGGACCGCCCACTGGACTCCAAAACATACAATTAGCAGGGATTTCAATCATGAAGTCAAACTGAATATTTTCCCAGAGACCATATATTAATCTGCTCAGCTCCCCCTGCTATGAAATAGGAGCTTGGTAGACTGGATATTTTATCATTATAATGAGTTTTTAGGTGTATATTGAAGAAAAAAAATATTTATTTTTGCCTGACATGGTTTGAATTCAAAGTGACAGAAATGTCCAGCATTCTAGGCATCCATTTCCCTCTAAACATGAAGCTTTCAATTCTACTAGAGATCCTAATATGTCAGGTTGGTTGGCTTATTACATTGTGCTCAGAACGTCAGGCTACAAATGAAAGAAGAAGGATAACCTCCCATAACATCACAGGTATATCAGGTTGTGTATGACATGCCAACCTTGCATGAAAACCTAGAATTCAAATCTTTGGGTTAAAATGGTACCAATGTCAAGCTGGCAGAAAATTACTTATTGGTCCAGAATTTCTCGGGCAGAGGTCTGATGCAGCGAATGCGAAGCCATAGAGGACACTGTAAGGGGAGTCTCTCAGGACAGACTTGCAGAATTCTCTGCATGCCCTGAGGCTTTACAGTTGGTGGAGCAGATGTTTAGCAGTGGGAGCTTATGACCTCAAGAGCAGGACCTGAACTCCAAAGTATTCTTTCCATTTTGTACCTTGGCCCGTTCCTTTCTGTTCATTCGCAAGAACGTTTAACTTCTGCTGGTCCTACATTTCTAATTCATTATAGAACTATACTAGGCAAAATAAGATAAAAATATTTTCCTTGAAAATAACATTGGTTTTTCTAAATACAAAAGGAGTTTGAAAAACAGCACAATCTTTATATATGTGCTATGTCTCTATGGGTCAAATTCAGTCCCATCCACATAAAAAAACTGTCAGCACAGAATGACCGTTCAAGCCAAGAATAGGCACTCGGTGCACAAAGGCATGGCCAAAAATATAAGTGCACCTTTCCACCTAATTTTTTTCCATCCATCTCCTCCCTTCTCTGGCTCTATGAAGCCAGAGCTGTCAATCAAAGAAGATAGGAGGGTAAAGATAGAGGGAAAACAAGTAGGTTTTAAATGATTGGCTGCCATGATGAACCGAGCGCCTGTACTTGGATCGAACAGTCATTCTGTGCTGACAGAGTCCCTTTAAAATGGTGATGAGCTGCAGTTAACAGACATCATAACCTAGTGAAACCTCACCTTCAGAAATATGAATAACATAATGTAGAGTTTATGAAAGATATACATAAGTAGCCATCTTCTAATGTAAAATGATGGTAATGCTTCCCTTCACCTTTAGGGTTCTGCTAGCCACATGATAGCCTTACACCCTTTAGAATTCAGCGCGCTTGTTCTAGTATACCTGTCGGCACTGCAGACATCAGTGGTTGAATGACAGCCCTAAAAAGGCAACCCATGGGGGTCTGTCAAACAAAATGGAAAATAAAGATATATTTACTAGCAAAAACATGATATTATGTATAGGATTTCTAAATTTACCAATAACTTTAACTTAGGAAATAAGTTTTAATTACAATTTTGTCCTATAGTATCCATGCCATACACTTCCTAACAAACACTAGCTTCTTCTCTTATGCTGAAGTCACTAGAATAAAAGCTAGAATGGTTCACATGGTGGACGACAAAAAAAAGGGTAATATAATCTATGTCATTTTACTCGTTGTTGCCTGTTACTAGGTGTTTCAGTTTACAGCATCCCTTTCACTCTGCCAGGTAATGGTAATCCAGCCATTTGCTCTGTGCAGGAAGAATGGACTTTTTATCCAGCACAGTATTGTTTTCATGTCTCTGGTAATGTAGTTATCTGCAATCAAGCGGAGAAATACAAACATCATTTCTCTTACAGGCTTCAAAAATAAAGTGTCACCCAGATAATTCCACATACACCATGACTGAATAATTCAGAAATGGTTCAGGATTTTGATATTATAGTGGGTTTTCCACTACAATTTGACTCTTTTTCATTCATAAGTCTTAACTCTGCCTAACAATCAGTTTTATAATATACTTTTATTACCTTAGCTGCTTCTTTGAGCGCATCTCTGTGTGGGTCACATACCCCTTTGTTGTCATACAGTCATATCGTACCTGCCTCCTGCTCTGTTACTTCCGATTTGGGCACGAGATTTGGATGAAAGGAGAAGAGGACGTCACTGATGGGGCAGAGCCGACTTAATGATTGACAGTCCAGAAACAGACGGACTGACAATGACCCACACAGAGATGTGCTCATAGAAGCAGTGCAAGTAATAAAAATGTATCATTAAAAAAGTGATTGTTGGAAAGAGTTAGAACTTGTGAAATGGGGTCAAATAATAATGGAAAACCCCTTTAAATGTTGCCATTTAACAGCTGTAACTTAGAGGTCAGCACATAGACACAGCAGGGCTGGAGTGCTCAATACTGTACAAGAAGGCTGCATTTAAATAAATCCAGATAAATGAAATATACGGGTTGTGATAGAGATTTATTTTATTGCTTATTTTATTGGGGCTCTGCCTGTAAGGGTCACAGCACTGATGCCCCATATGGAACTTGGAGGGATATTAATGCCTCGTATTCTTGGTAGACTAATGTTATAACATTTATATTCAGTGGTTGTTCATGTACCCTATATACATAGCCAGACAATAGACGAACACTGCAGGAAGGTGCATAGCATAAAACCGCCTGTTACAACCCATGAATAGAAGAAACCAGAGCTGCAGAGGCAGAAAGCAAGGAAGGAGCAACTTGTGGAAACAAAGCACCATATAGTGGGCATGCAATTGAAAGTTTATTAGAGGGAATCTGTCTGCAGGTTTTTGCTATGTAATCTGAGAGCACCATGATGTAGGCAAAGAGACCCGGATTCCAGCAATGTATCACTTACTGGGCTGTGTTTTGCTTTTTTAATACAGTGTTTTATCAGCAGGAGATTATCACTAGAGGACTAGGTGTCTCGTGCCTTCTGGTCCAACCACGCCACACCAGTTATTAGAAGCTCTCTGTCACTATACATTGTACATGGAAAGCTGATAATCAGTGGTGTGGACAAGGTTATACACAGCTAAGCATTCTAAACTCTGCTAAATCTGCAACAGGGAAAACTGTGATTCTATCACAACTGCTGCAGCCTATAAACTAAGGGATACATCGCAGGAATCAGGGTCTCTGTCCCTACTTCATGCTGCTGTCAGGTGACATAGCAAAAACCTGCTGACTGATTCCTTTTAGGTGTGACATGCAGAAGTAGTGCTGCTGCTTCAAAAGCATCCAGCAACGGTTACAAATAACACAAGCACAGGAAACAGGAAGTGTTGTGCTTCAGAAGCATCCAGCAACTAGAGGGGTTAACACAGTCATAGGAGACCGGGAGGGTTTTAGCAGAGCCCCAGGGGGATTGTGGGGAACTTGTTATTGTAGTCTGGCTGAAGTCGAAGAGAAAGGTGGTGTGTTATCTGGATCTGACAGAAGGCAACTGAACAGGATTCAGATCAGGAGAGAAACTAAACACAGGTCAGATAGACTCCCTGAACTAACAGTGCAGAGTATTATTTGGCAGTAAGATAAGGACTGGAAGGAATTGTGTCACAGGGATCATCTCCCTCATCAAACCCTCCCCCCTCCATCTCCATGCAGGATAAAGAATGCTGTGTACTATTGTCTCCTTGTGAAGGAAAAGTCTGTGGCTGTGTATGTACAGAAGTGTGCTGCTAAGAGATCTAATCTATGCTGAATTATGCTACTGAAGAGACTGTAATACTGTGCCTTGTGAAGAAACTACTGTATTGTTATTGGAGCCGGTTGCTCAAGAAACTCAGACTGTACTGTAATGAAGATTGTGGTTGTAATATCTCTGAACTGCACTGGCCGTGCTTCAGATTAAATTCCACTGTTAAACTGTTGAAAAAGACTCTTGTCAAATGTGTCTGGTCGGCAATTGAATCTATCATGTGCCTGAGAGATGCTGCAGCCTATAGTCGCCCTGAATAACGGTTCCCACAGGATTCCAAAGAAATCATCAAACCTGTCTCGCCGTACCTGAACCTAGAAGTGAGCATGTAACATAGGGGGAGCTTTGAAAAAACCTTTGACGTGGAAAAATGTTTTCATAAATTATGCTGTTATTATTCTGTCACAAAGAATATAGCGTTAATATATTTTCAAACTAATCCACAAGAAAAGTGCCGAACAGGAAAAGAAAGGCTCCAGATCAGAAATAGATCTCTAAACAGTATCAGTTTCACAGTTATATGTGTGGTTCTGTATCATTGATGGCATTTTCGGCAAGAAAACAGGGATTCTAGGAGTTTCTATGGGCCTATAACTATTATGTGTATATGTTAGCGCAATCTTAGCATTGCTTCTCAACTATTAGGGCATGTTCACACGATGCAGTCACAATATTTTTTTCATAATTTTCCAAAAACCTCATCATCATGAATACATCTGTAAAGAATGCCTTACAGGAGTAAATCACAGTACTCTGGACTAGTTATTATTATTCATTATAATAGTACCATTTATTCCATGGCGCTTTACATGTGATAGGGGTATGCATAGCAAAAATCAAGTACAATAATCTTGAACAAAAACGAGTCACCGATACAGGAAGGAGAGCGGATCCTGCCTGCTAGTTGTAGATGTGCAAAGATTTCCAGCCCCGAATCATTTGTAGATAAAAGTTTTACCACATTATGTTACACTTTAAAAAAAACGTTATCAGTCATTGGACCTTCCTCAGACAACCAGTAAGGCAGAAGAGAGGGTAAGGAGAAGTTGGGGCGCACAGATGATTGCAATGTAATCGCAGGAGAGGAGCCGCCTTCCTGGCACCTCTTTTCCTGCTACTGAGGTCCTAATGCCACCATACTTTTACTGGTGAGGCCCAAGATGAAGTTTGAGAAGCTATGATGTAACCTCAAATGTATTTAACCCTTGTTGTACTGATTTACTGCCCAACTGTCTAGAAATTTTAGTTTTTATAGTATGTAAATACTTTTAAGCCCAAAAAGGACAAAAGTATTCTCGGAGTGATACCATTTAAGAGATATTACAGCAGGACATTTGTTCATGAGGTGTAAGGGGTGATGTCTCTTAATGATAAGCCAAGGAAATCAATTTAAGTCTTTTTGTTGCAAATAGAGAGGCTGTGGGAATGTTTTGTTATCTTTAGTCCGTCTGGTGGAGGTGTGAATTGTGTCCATGTAGTGAATCATAAATCCAGGTGTTAAATTGAGTCCTGTTGTCAAGGAAATGAACATTCTTGTCAGTTTGAATTCCCACATTTTTCTCTCTCTGTCGTCCTTGAAATGACCAGATTTTATAGTATGAACTCTGGAAAGCTAGAGCACCACCATTTGGTGATGTGGTATCAGGTTTGCCAAAAAGCATAGTGGATGGGAATATTGCTGTTTTTCATATGCGATTTAAGAAAAGCAGTGAACAATGCAATAAAATATCCCCACGGCTGACTAGTTTGCAGACAAAGAAGGATGAGCAAAGGCTGCTATGTGTCCCAGAGGAGGCCAAGGCTAGATAGCACACAGATTATCCTACCTTGTGCTGAAGAATAAAGAGATAAAGTACAGACAAAGAACATCTCAGAAAAGGCCGGTTTAATGAACTGTTAGAATATGATTAGAGGTTAATGTGCCTTTTAGTATTGTAGCTATTTACTAAGCATAAAGCTTAACTGTTCATTTATTGACGTCTACTACAATACTATCAGCATAAACAAGAAACTTCATGGTTCTTCAAGTAGAAAAGCACATTAATTATGTTTTTTTCTATTTACGTGTTCTTTTTGATGCTGAATTTTTAGTCATGAATTAGGCTTTCTTTACATCCGCCATTGGCGATTCTGGTGTATTTGACAGGAAAAACATATTTTCTATTAAACAAAAAATGGACATCATTATGAAACTGGATGGACTTCATGATAAGTCAATGGGATCATCGAGCATCGGTGGGACCCATCGCACAAAGGAAGGAATTATGGCTCCCAACACGAAACAAAGCCACAATGCCAAGTGTTAAAATAGCCTTAAATACGTATTTATTAAAATCTACATTTGGTATTTTTTTTTTATTTTACAAAATAGTAAAGTTAGGGGAAGACAATGCTCATGAGAGGTTTTTTTAAAAGACCAATTATGATGGTGATTACAATACAGTATGTGCTATACTGAAACCTGCATTTTCAAGCAAATTGGTCCATTTTAGGCTTTTACTACTTGAATAGATTAAGGATGCACGGCAAGTTAGGTCTCTAACAACGGTGATGTCTCCTGAATGGCTCCGGAATTCACCTAAAACCTGAAATCTTGCATATGCAATCCATCCTGTTAGTCAAAAAGTATCACTTAGGTTGTCCGGCTTCTACCAAATGAAAACATAGAACAGTACTCTACTGCTACGATACACTTACTATAATCTAGAGACTTAAAGTCTGTCTAATCATTTAAGGGGAGTTTTTTATTTTACTGGAATTCATAGATTTTGAAATAAAAATTACTTTTGTAACTATTTTTTTATAAATAATTTTGCTCTCTGTTTAGATCCTGACTTTTCTATGTAGATCCACACATAGCAAGTTGCAGAATTTTGTTCAAAGCCAAATCTGTCTGAGATGATCTGATGGCTCGGTGTTCAGCGCCTCCTTGGTTCTCCTATGGGATCATCTAAGCAGCATGACGTGCTGTAGAGACTGAGCAGCGTTGGAAAGGCGAGTTAGGGATAGGTGAGGCAAGTATACATTGTTTAATTTTGTTCACCATTTTGAGCTGTTTTAAAAATGCTTTTTTGTTCAATGGATAACCCCTTTAGGGATTGGTCTACCTGGAAAGCCTAAAGTGCCAGACAATCCGAGTCAACACCATACACGTTTAATGTCCATACTTTACCCTACAAAGCAGTACTGCATGGATGCCATAGTATATATGCCTCAAAGTGATGGCAAGAGATGTGAAAGGGAGAATCTTTAGATAAGTCCTTTAATAATTCTTGCACATCAGTAGACTGGAGTCACTGCTGATGTGGCATCTGTCGCCCAGTGCCAAATATCATCTGGTATAATACACTCGTCCTATTCTAATTTCATAAGATAGGTGCACAATGTCTGCCGTGTGTCCACAAAACCTGGCAAGTGGCCAACAGACATCAAATCAGCAGCACTTCTCTCCTTTTGTTGTGAAAAATCAGAGACTCTAGAGGTATTACTGCTAAAATAAGTAAGCAATACAGAGACAGCCTCTGTTCCAGCTCTGCATCCCAGATGTTTTCTGCTTATATACGGTGTACATTGGCTGCTGATGTCATAGCCCGTATACTGCACGTGATAGCTGCGGTCAGTTCTTGGCCTCAACAGTGTTGCTTCATACTGCTGAAGTCAGTGACTGACCGCAGCTGTCACGTGCGGAATGTCAGCTGTGACATCTACCTAAGTACCCTATGTTATTTATCTGTACTATTACTATTTAGTTATTTATTTGCTGTAAGGTATATGCCCCTTTTTGTTTTTTTCTTTGTGCTTTTTTCTTTCAGTTTTGCCTATGAAATGCCATAGTGTGAACGTGCTCTTACACTTTGCACATATACCAGCTTATAGTTCAGCTCATTTCTTTGGTTTTGCTGTAATCTCTTGTACTTTGTACAAACAGGAGGTCTGACTCCCCCTTTCTGAGCTAAGTATTTTATCTGTATAGCTTCCTGTGATGAACCTGTAGCCGCCATCTTGGTAATGATAAATCATATCCAGGGATGGCCACACTTCAGCAGCCCCCACCGTTGGGACCTTCTGTTAAAACGTCAACTAGATAGTTTCCCCCCATCCAGGCTCCTGTAAGATAAGAAGCCTACTTAACACTTGAATGCTAGGAGCTTCAAAGACTTCGAGAGGAAACACAGCCAGCAGGGGGGGGTGCTTCGTCTATCTGTACCTGACCATTTGTCCCATAGGACTAGTTTCTTTGTCTGTCACAAGCATGGAGGCATAAGATATAGAAACATGAATAGTACACGCATGTTGCGTGGGATGGGCCAATAAAAAAATATCACGGCGTCCCGGAGCCATTGCGCACACAAGCCTCCGCGGTAGACGTTTGTACGTGCTCTGGAAGCCAAGATATAGCGCGGAGCCATTCCTGAGGACCGTATGGTATCATAATTGATATCAAAAGGTCGGTTACGGCGGCCCGAATCCATGGGAACCCCTGGGGGTATCATGAGACCATCCCAGAAGAAGTTATTGGGTTCCATAGAATTTGGGCTTCTGATCGAAGTTAGACCTGAGGGTGGAGACTGAGCCAGCTGACCTCACCAGCAGTGGGCGGGACGGGGCAGGTAAGATAGCAGGACAGACAAGAGACAAGTCAGTTTTTGACCCAAGAGTGGTGTGCTGAACATCTGAGCACCAGCTGAGGCCACCAAGGGGAGGAGCAGTTTGACCATGCGGTGGTAGGCCTCAGCCTGTAACAAAGAACCGTGCCTGCGACCGCAGAATCCTCTCCCTGCGTCACAAGAAAATCAAGAAACCGGTAACTGATATGCTGTGGTGATTCTGTGTGTTGTATTCCATTGTTGTATAGTTTAGCCTGACCTTATACCTGTGTATATTTAGTTGTATATCGTGTATCTAGTGTATTATTATAATCAATTACCTCAAGTAATTGTGGGCCTGCCTTTTATTCTGCATAACGAACGCACGTCCGTGTGAGCTCGGCTCAAGCCAAAAACGCTACCCAGGGTTGGTTCCTGACCCGATATAGGCCCATTCACGGACTGGGCGTATATCTAAAATAAGGACTGGTGGCAGCATACCAACTGGGGATTGGGGAAGGCTGGTAGTGACGGTCGGAGGTTCAGATATATATATTCCTGGCGCGGCCAAGGAAGATATATATACCGCCCTCACTACAGAGGGCCCCGATACCCAGTAGGTTACAGGACAGTCTCCCTGGCGACCGCTTATCCTAGGTGCAGTTCCTTGACTGACCTGAGGCTAAGAGGGCGCTAGCGAGTTGTGCTGTGTAGTGACGTTACGGTTTAGTGACGTTGAAGGGATAACACACTACCGTGTTCCCTGCGCTGGTTGCAGCTTCCTGGCACTACTTTCTCTAGGTGCAGTACCTTGACTGACCTGAGAGGTAAGGGGGCGCCAGAGAGCTGCACCCACCGGCCGGCTTTCATCACATTGGTGGCAGAGCGGTGGGATTGCAGAATAATAGTGTTGTGGGACCCCTACTCCCAGGCACTAAAGACTGCCAGTGGTAACTTCCACTGCTGGAGTCTTAAGGTCAGCCCAACGTTAGACGGTCAGGCTAAAAGTATAACAAGGTGTGTGCAAACTCAGGGTTGCAGCGGTGTCGGTTACCAAGATGGCAGACGGCACCAGGAGCAAGACCCTGCAGGAGGCTAATGCTACGGTCCGTGTGGCAGGAGGGGAGGACATTGTTACTCATGGCGAGGAGGAGTCCAGCCCGGGCACCTCAGGGAGCCAGTCCCCAGTATACGGTCCCGCAGTGGGCTGCCCACCACCTACCCAGCCCAGCCTGTCCAGATCACAAGCCCTTTTACAAGCAGCTATGGCAAGTCTCCAGTCTCATGGCGATGCCGTCTACAAAACCCTCCTGGCAGCATCAGAGAAGGCAGCGGAGGAGGAGCGCGAAGCTGCAGAGCGCCGGGAGGCTGCGGAGCGTGAAGCTGCAGAGCGCCGGGAGGCTGCGGAGCGTGCAGAGCGAGCTGCGGAGCGCCAGCACCAACTGGACCTGGCCCAGCGGGGGCTTCCGCTAGAGCAACCAACCCATCAGGAGACCAAGTCGTCCAAAGTCCGAGCTGAGGACTTCCCTCTACTGGAGAAGGATGGGGACCTGGACTCCTTTCTGGTGGCATTTGAACGGACCTGTCTTCAGCACCATCTGGCCCGGGATCAGTGGGTCAGATACCTGACCCCCCGTTTGAGGGGTAAGTCCCTGGATGCCTTGGGGGACTTACCTGCCGGGGAGGTACAGAACTACGACTGCATCAAGCGGGCCCTGATCCGGCAGTACAACCTCACTCCCGAGTCGTACCGCCAGAAGTTCCGGAGCCTGCTGCGTGGCCCCAAGGACACCTGGACCGATCATATGCGGGCGCTGTTGAGAGCCGCAGAGCACTGGACCTCGGGTCTAGCGCTTACTACCCGCCAGGAGGTCCAGGAACTGTTCGTCACGGAGCAGTTTTTGTGGAACTGCCCAGAGGACCTCCGACAGTTCCTCCGTGACCGAAAACCAACAGGGGCTTCTGCTACAGCCGCCCTGGCAGACGAGTATGCCAATAACAGGGCGCCTGAGCTGAAGAAGTCTGCCAGCAGCACCTGGAGAGGGGGTAAGCCCAGTCATGCCCCTGTTTCCCCGGCCCCTAGAACACAAGGGGTGTATCCCCCTGTTGCCCTCTCCAGGCAAGGACCAGACGTAAGACGTTGTCATCTATGCAACAAACCAGGACACTTTAGGGCTGAGTGTCCCCAGCGCCAAAAGACCCCATCCCAGTCCCAGAGAGCGCCCAATGTTTTGTGTGTGGGAGGGGGTGGTGGTAGGTCCCTGGACAACATCCAACCCGTCACCATAGGCCGTTCTGCGGTCATGGGACTGCGGGACACGGGCGCTGAACGAACACTGGTACGGCCTGAGGTGGTGTCCCCCCAGGACTTGGTACCAGGAAAGACTCTTTCCGTCTCCGGGGTTGGAGGCGTGGAGCCGGCACTTCCCGTTGCCATGGTGTATTTGGACTGGGGTGCCGGAAGGGGGATGCGGGAGGTGGGAGTAACGCCAAATATTCCCGCAAATGTTTTATTAGGGACCGACTTGGGGCGTCTAGTATCGCAGTATGTACCCTCTGAACCCCCAAGTTCGGCCCCCCAAGAGTGTATTGATTTGTCTGCTGCTAATGCCAACCATGTTGTATGTAGTGTGTGTCCTGCTGAGGAGGAGGGAGTGAAACCTGAGGGTAACACCTGCACAGACACAACACAAACAGGGTTAGTGAAAGCAGGTGGGGAGTGTGGGGATGCCCGCAGAGGTGCTCAGCCGGCGTGCCGTGACCTCTTGTCCTCCGGTGAGGGAGGGGGCGGGCAGGATTCTGTAGAGGGAAGCTCAGGGATGGAGAGGGGGGCAGCTACCGGCAGTGTAGGGCTCCCAGGGGTATCCAGGCTGCTGAGTATAGGCCCACTGCAGGGGGAGGAACAGGCCATGGGAGGTGGGGGTGTCCCAAGAGAGGAGCCGCCAGGTAAGACCCCAGGGCAGGAGTTCCCCACATCCGAGATGTCCAAAGGCCTAGGAAGCCTGCCTGATCGGGCGGCTTGGTCAGAAACAGAGGGGAAGCAGGCACTACCCACGGTCACAGCGGTCATAGCCGCTGTCACCAGGAGTGGGAGCGCCGGAGCCCAAGGAGCCTTGCAGAGGTCCGACGGCTTCCCCACTTCTGACCAAGTGTCTGCCGGGTCAGACAGCGGCCAGGTGACATGCCCGGAGGGGCTGACAGAGGATGTGGCAGTTTCGTCGATTCTGGCCACATCAAGTCAGGAATTTCAGGCTGCGTTGGAAGCAGACGACAGCCTGAAAGCTCTCAAGGAACAGGCGGCACAGCCTCCCATGGAGTCAGACTGCGAGCGTGTGGTCTGGGACCAGGGACGGCTGTACCGGGTAACGGTCCAGCAGGGTTCACCGGAGGCGTGGCCCAGGGACCGACAGTTAGTGGTACCCTATCCGTTCAGGGCGGAATTGTTGCGGATCGCACACGAGATTCCGATGGCCGGACACCTAGGGATCGCTAAAACCAAGGCCAGGATAGCTCAGCATTTCTACTGGCCTGGGATGGGAGCCGCGGTGGGTGCCTACTGCCGTTCGTGTGACACCTGTCAGAGGGTGGGGAAGGCGGGGCCGCGCCCCAAAGCCCCACTGGTAACTCTGCCAATCATCGAAGAGCCTTTCTCGAGGGTCGCTGTGGATCTTATTGGACCTCTGTCCACTCCCAGCCACTCCGGGAAATGCTTCATACTCACGGTAGTGGACTATGCCACCCGGTACCCGGAAGCGGTAGCTTTGTCGTCCATTCGGGCCGACAAGGTGGCTACCGCCTTACTGGAGATCTTCTCCAGAGTGGGTTTCCCCCAAGAAATGCTCACCGACCGAGGGACCCAGTTCATGTCGCGGCTGATGGAGTCCCTCTGTAAGCAAATGCAGGTGCAACATCTGGTGGCCAGCCCGTATCACCCACAGACTAATGGCCTGTGTGAGCGGTTCAATGGCACCTTAAAGCAGATGCTTAAGATGTTGGTCGACTCCCACGGGAGAGACTGGGAGCGTTACCTCCCACACCTCCTATTTGCTTACCGGGAGGTTCCGCAGGCCTCAACGGGGTTCTCCCCCTTTGAGCTCCTGTACGGGCGACGGGTACGGGGCCCCCTGGCTCTGGTGAAGGAAGCATGGGAAGGGGATTTGGCCACCCCCGAGGTGTCGGTCATCGAGTATGTCGTGCGCCACCGGGACAGGATGATGGCCTTGGCAAAGCTGGTGCAGGACAATATGGCCCAGGCCCAGGCCGACCAGAAGCGGTGGTACGACCAGAATGCTTGTGAGAGGACCTACCAGGTGGGTCAAAAGGTGTGGGTACTGGTCCCCGTACCACAGAACAAGCTTCAGGCAGCCTGGGAAGGTCCCTACTTCGTGCACCAGAAACTCAATGCCGTCACCTATCTGGTCACCCTGGATCACGCCCGTGGAAGGAGGAAGGCCTTCCACGTGAACATGATGAAGGCTCATCATGAGCGGGAAGCGACTGCCCACCCAGTGTGCAACCTTCCCGAGGAAGGAGAGGTAGAAACCCTCCTGGATCTGCTCACCCAAGCCAAGGCGGGTGGGTCCATCGAGGATGTGGGGGTTGGCCACCAGCTCACGGAGGACCAACGGTCCCAGCTGGGGACCACCCTGCACCCCTTCCGGGGGCTGTTCAGCAGCCTGCCCGGAAGGACTGAGATGGCTGTCCACGACGTGGACACTGGCGATCACCCGCCGATCCGGCGTTCAGCATATCGGGTCTCTTTCGAGGTGCAGGGAAACATGCGCCAAGAGATAGACGAGATGCTGAAGCTGGGGGTGATCCAGGCATCCAGCAGCGCGTGGGCCTCGCCTGTAGTCCTCGTACCAAAGAAGGACCGAACTACACGGTTCTGCGTGGACTACCGGGGGCTCAACGCTGTAACGGCCACCGATGCGTTCCCCATACCACGCATCGATGACCTGCTCGATCGGATGGCCGGGGCTAAGTACCTGACCATCATGGATCTGAGCCGGGGGTACTGGCAGATTCCTCTGACCCCCGCGGCAAGGGAACGCTCTGCCTTTATCACCCCTTTTGGACTGTACGAGTCCACAGTGATGCCATTCGGCATGAAGAATGCCCCTGCCACTTTTCAGCGGATGGTCAATACGCTGCTTGAGGGACTTGAAGGGTACGCGGCTGCGTACTTGGACGATATTGCAGTCTTCAGTCCCACTTGGGAGGATCACCTAGAGCACCTGCGGCAGGTGCTCGGTCGGATCCACCGGGCAGGCTTGACCATCAAGCCGGAAAAGTGCCAGCTGGGCATGAGTGAGGTCCTCTACCTGGGTCACCGGGTAGGCGGGGGGGTTCTGAAGCCAGAACCGGGGAAAGTGGATGCCATCGCATCCTGGCCCACTCCTAGGACCAAAAAGCAGGTGATGTCCTTCTTGGGGACCGCCGGGTACTATAGGAGGTTCGTCCCACACTATAGCACCCTGGCCAAGCCCCTGACGGACCTCACCAAGAAGAAGCTGCCCGTCGCAGTCGACTGGACAGTCGCCTGCGAGACAGCTTTCGGGGCACTCAAGGCCGCCCTAAGTAGCTCCCCTGTACTGCAAGCTGCCGACTTCGACCGGCCGTTTGTGGTACAGACCGACGCCAGTGACTTTGGCCTCGGTGCTGTGCTAAGTCAGGTCAACACGACAGGCCAGGAACATCCTGTCTTGTACCTGAGCAGGAAGCTACTGCCCCGGGAGGTGGCTTACTCCACGGTGGAAAAAGAATGCCTGGCAATTGTATGGGCCCTGCAGCGTCTGCAGCCCTACTTGTACGGGAGCCATTTCACCGTGGAGACGGACCACAACCCCCTCAGCTGGTTACACACGGTCTCTGGGTCGAATGGCAGGTTGCTACGCTGGAGCCTCGCTCTCCAGCAGTACCACTTCTCCATTCGCCACAGAAGAGGCCGTGACCACGATAACGCTGACGGGTTATCCCGGCAAGGGGAGGGTGCAGAAGGACGCACGGGGGAACACAGGAATGTGCTACCCCCTCGCGCCCTCGTATAGGGGGAGGTGTGATGAACCTGTAGCCGCCATCTTGGTAATGATAAATCATATCCAGGGATGGCCACACTTCAGCAGCCCCCACCGTTGGGACCTTCTGTTAAAACGTCAACTAGATAGTTTCCCCCCATCCAGGCTCCTGTAAGATAAGAAGCCTACTTAACACTTGAATGCTAGGAGCTTCAAAGACTTCGAGAGGAAACACAGCCAGCAGGGGGGGGTGCTTCGTCTATCTGTACCTGACCATTTGTCCCATAGGACTAGTTTCTTTGTCTGTCACAAGCATGGAGGCATAAGATATAGAAACATGAATAGTACACGCATGTTGCGTGGGATGGGCCAATAAAAAAATATCACGGCGTCCCGGAGCCATTGCGCACACAAGCCTCCGCGGTAGACGTTTGTACGTGCTCTGGAAGCCAAGATATAGCGCGGAGCCATTCCTGAGGACCGTATGGTATCATAATTGATATCAAAAGGTCGGTTACGGCGGCCCGAATCCATGGGAACCCCTGGGGGTATCATGAGACCATCCCAGAAGAAGTTATTGGGTTCCATAGAATTTGGGCTTCTGATCGAAGTTAGACCTGAGGGTGGAGACTGAGCCAGCTGACCTCACCAGCAGTGGGCGGGACGGGGCAGGTAAGATAGCAGGACAGACAAGAGACAAGTCAGTTTTTGACCCAAGAGTGGTGTGCTGAACATCTGAGCACCAGCTGAGGCCACCAAGGGGAGGAGCAGTTTGACCATGCGGTGGTAGGCCTCAGCCTGTAACAAAGAACCGTGCCTGCGACCGCAGAATCCTCTCCCTGCGTCACAAGAAAATCAAGAAACCGGTAACTGATATGCTGTGGTGATTCTGTGTGTTGTATTCCATTGTTGTATAGTTTAGCCTGACCTTATACCTGTGTATATTTAGTTGTATATCGTGTATCTAGTGTATTATTATAATCAATTACCTCAAGTAATTGTGGGCCTGCCTTTTATTCTGCATAACGAACGCACGTCCGTGTGAGCTCGGCTCAAGCCAAAAACGCTACCCAGGGTTGGTTCCTGACCCGATATAGGCCCATTCACGGACTGGGCGTATATCTAAAATAGGGACTGGTGGCAGCATACCAACTGGGGATTGGGGAAGGCTGGTAGTGACGGTCGGAGGTTCAGATATATATATTCCTGGCGCGGCCAAGGAAGATATATATACCGCCCTCACTACAGAGGGCCCCGATACCCAGTAGGTTACAGGACAGTCTCCCTGGCGACCACTTATCCTAGGTGCAGTTCCTTGACTGACCTGAGGCTAAGAGGGCGCTAGCGAGTTGTGCTGTGTAGTGACGTTACGGTTTAGTGACGTTGAAGGGATAACACACTACCGTGTTCCCTGCGCTGGTTGCAGCTTCCTGGCACTACTTTCTCTAGGTGCAGTACCTTGACTGACCTGAGAGGTAAGGGGGCGCCAGAGAGCTGCACCCACCGGCCGGCTTTCATCACACTTCCCATGGATGGGTGTCTCAGTCAGGCCCCTGTTATGCTCTGCCCTTATTCACATTGATGTCAATTGACACATGGTAAGGTTTTAATAATATAGACAGGATAGGAAGGTCTCGATGGGTACACCTTGTCGTGGTGGGATGACTTTTATGCTTTTTTGACCCAAATAGCATTAACTAAGTCCCCTATGTTATTTACATGTACTATTACTATTTACTTGCTGTAGGGTATATGCTCATTTTGTTTTTTCCTTGTGCTTTTCTTGGGTTTTGTCTGTGAACGTGCTCTGCAGGTATACCAGCTTATAGTCCAGCTCATTTCTTTGGTTTAGCTGATGTAAACACCATAGCACCGCAACGGAGGGCGAGTATGTAGCGTTGAATTATTTTGGCAGTATTGTTGCCTGTGGGCAGTATTTTACTTAATATGGACAACCCCTTTAATCTTGTGTCCGAACTCATGACCACTGTGTACAGGTGAAGTCATTCCCCTCATGATATGATTTATTACACATGCGCTGCCTACATTAGTTCATTGTACTGTACATACCTCAGGAATTCAATCAGCAAGAGCCACTTATATAGCGGTCATATTAATGTCCCTTATCTCTTATTACTGCTGGAAAGGGTAAGTGAAGACTTCAACAATTCCCCATTGTACACATACCATGAATGGTGGTGACATTCTGCGGACTTTTTCCCAGTATAATTAAATGTTATTTTCTTTGAAGAAATAGGCAGACATTCGCAAGTAGCTAGAAGGCCAAGCTAGTAACCCTGCACTCCAGGAGAGCAATGTCGCAGCAGGCTTAATATATACTTGCAGGTGCAACGCTTGACAGATGAACCTATTATTGTTCTTTGTTTTCTAGTTCCAGAGGTGACTCACGAGAGGCCAAACAGCCATTTATACTGTTCAGCATGTTTTAACCATGTATGCAATTACCAAAGAGAAGCATAAAAAATGATTTATGGTATATATTAGCAGCTAAGGCAAAGTTGGTTGTTACGGGAAATTATAAGAAAGCTAAAAGGTATGTCTTGGTTTATATTCGATAGAAGTTTGAGCCCTCATACAACACTAGTTTTATCTACAGTTCCTGGAATAACACACACGCTACTGCTTTTCTAATAATAGTCATTTATCTAGTCTTCTACAATCCCATCATGTATTGCAGGACAACCCTATCTGGATGAAACCAAAAAGACTCCGTTCATATAAAGCTCCTTGGTACATACATACACATATACTGTATATATACACTACCGTTCAAAAGTTTGGGGTCACCCAGCCAATTGTGTTTTCCATGAAAACTCATACTTTTATTTATCAAATGAGTTGCAAAATGATTAGAAAATCTAGTCCAGCCATTGACAAGGTTAGAAATAATGATTTTTATTAGAAAGAATCATTTTCTCCTTCAAACTTTGCTTTCGTCAAAGAATGCTCCCTTTGCAGCAATTACAGCATTGCAGACCTTTGGCATTCTAACTGTTAATTTGCTGAGGTAATCTTGAGAAATTTCCCCCCATACTTCCTGAAGCCCCTCCACAAGTTGGATTGGCTTGATGGGCACTTTTTGCGTACCATATGGTCAAGCTGCTCCCACAACAGCTCAATGGGGTTGAGATGTTGTGACTGCACTGGCCACTCCATTACAGATAGAATACCAGCTGCCTGCTTCTTCCCTAAATAGTTCATGCATAATTTAGAGGTGTGCTTTGGGTCATTGTCCTGTTGTAGGATGAAATTGGCTCCAATCAAGCGCTGTCCACAGGGTATGGCATGGCGTTGCAAAATGGAGTGATAGTCTTCCTTATTCAAAATCCCATTTACCTTGTACAAATCACCCACTTTACCAGCACCAAAGCAACCCCAGACCATCACATTACCTCCACCATGCTTGACAGATGGCGTCAGGCACTCTTCCAGCATCTTTTCAGTTGTTCTGCGTCTCACAAATGTTCTTCTGTGTGATCCAAACACCTCAAACTTTGATTCGTCTGTCCATAAAACTTTTTTCCAATCTTCCTCTGTCCAATGTCTGTGTTCTTTTGCCCATATTAATCTTTTCCTTTTATTAGCCAGTCTCAGATATGGCTTTTTCTTTGCCACTTTGCCCTTAAGGCCAGCATCCCGGAGTCGCCTCTTCACTGTAGACGTTGACACTGGCGTTTTGCGTGTACTATTTAATGAAGCTGCCAGTTGAGGAGCTGTGAGGCATCGATTTCTCAAACTAGAGACTCTAATGTACTTGTCTTGTTGCCTTGCACTTCTCTTTCTACTCTGGTTAGAGCCTGTTTGTGCTCTCCTCTGAAGGAAGTAGTACACACCGTTGTAGGAAATCTTCAGTTTCTTGGCAATTTCTCGCATGGAATAGCCTTCATTACTAAGAACAAGAATAGACTATCGAGTCTCACATGAAAGTTCTCTTTTTCTGGCCATTTTGAGAGTTTCATAGAACAAACAAATGTAATGCTCCAGATTCTCAACTAGCTCAAAGGAAGGTCAATTTTATAGCTTCTCAAGTCAGCCAAAGTGATTTCAGTTGGGCTAACATACTTGTGCAAGGGTTTTCTAGACATCCATTAGCCTTCTTACACAGTTAGCAAACACAATGTACTATTAAAACACTGGAGTGGTGGTTGTTGGAAATGGGCCTCTATACACCCATGTAGATATTGCAATAAAAACAAGACGTTTGGAGCTAGAATAGTCATTTACCACATTAACAATGTATAGAGTGTACTTCTGATTCATTTAATGTTAGCTTCATTGAAAAAAAAATGTGCTTTTCTTTCAAAAATAATGACATTTCTAAATGACCCCAAACTTTTGAACGGTAGTGTATATATATATATTATACACACATACATTCACAGAACACTTGAACTTATGGAATAATTTATGAATACTGTACCAGACTAAAATTGCATATATATTTGCCATTTTTTGCTTGCTAAGAACTGGCGATGGCCCCGATGGACACTAATAGTGGCTTTTGTCAG
Source organism: Phyllobates terribilis (assembly GCF_046119375.1). Classification (NCBI taxonomy): domain Eukaryota; kingdom Metazoa; phylum Chordata; class Amphibia; order Anura; family Dendrobatidae; genus Phyllobates; species Phyllobates terribilis. The sequence continues at coordinate 260,786,929 of NW_027362762.1, forward strand.
ATTAAAGACAAAAATGGCTGCATCAGATATTACAAGACTTACAATGAGTGAACCTAGGGACAACCTTTCGTAGGTATTTTTCACATTAGTGGGTCCTATTGTTGAAAGAATTATTTAGCCACATCAGATGTTTGTATTGGTGGTGGTCTAGATGTTGAGATGAACATTGATCACCAGAAAGAAGCACCAATGCTAAGCTGAACGTTGTGCCCCTTTGGCTCAGACCTGTAGATTTTATGTCTGTGATGAGAGCTGTCAGCAGGCCAAATGTACAACAGATAGAAGCTAAAGGGGCAAAGAGCTCGGTCAACCTTTCCTGAGAGTTTGGATTAGAGGAGGTCTTGTCAGTCAGAACATCTGACATGGCTATTATTCAGTTATGGGCAAAAGTTATGAGACTGCCACAAATTTTTGTTTTCACAAAGATTGCTGCTTCAGTGTTTTTAGCTCTTTTAATCAGATGTTTCTATGATTGCTTAAGTACAATTATAAGTGCTTCATACCTTTTTAAATTTTATTGACAAATGCATCAAGTTTATACAAAGACTCAATATTTACAGTGTTGGCCCTTATTTTTCAAGATTATTTGGTCTGGCATGTTGGATACCAGCTTCTGGGCCAAATTCTGACTATTGGCAACCCATTCTGACAGAATTGTAACGTAAAACACTTTGAAAATTTGGCAACTTTTAACAATTATACGCCAGTCCCAGCCAGCTCAGACCAATAGTCAAGTGCTGGGGTGGGACGGAGCGTGGTAATGCCCGCCTGGCACATTCATCAAAATTTTCCGCCACTTTAGTGGCATAGATTATGCTCGAAATGTGCTCCAAAATGTGTCCGGAATAACATTTCTTGCGAAATCGCACAGCAGATGTGTGCGTGACTTAAAGAGTTAGGCCCATCTTACTCTAGAACTCTCTTCATTAAAACCGGTGTGCACAACATCAGTCTTAATTAATCAGACTTTATTTTTTCTTCTGGTAGCAAAAATAATTGTATTGAGAAAATTTCTTGGCTCAGAAGCCACAAATATTATATTCTTCTGTAGCTTATTTATATTGTTAATATATTTTGAACAGAAAGTGTTAAGTAAGAAAAAGAGGATGGAGTGGGCAGTTTTGAAGATGTGAAGTTATTAGATGAGAATTGTTATATTAATAATAAAATGTAAATGAAAATCTTGGAAAACAAGAAGGCTTTATGGTTAATGCAAATTATTAAAATGTTAAAAGGGGCTTTCTGCTATACTTATTACCCCGCTCAAGCACTACCCCTTCTACCCTGGAATTTTTTTTAGTTCTTTTTTAAATCTGTGTTAGGAAAAATCATTTCTGCATCATGGGCACATAGCCTAAGCGTTTCTGCCAGGGACATGCGGATGTGAAGCGTTCTTCACTTGCATTTCCGCATAAGGGTTGACAAGCGCTTTCCAAGCGATTTTAGCATCAATTGGAAAGTGCTTTTCAACTTGGTCACACTATATAAATCCATGCAAACACCATGGATTTATATACTGTGACCGTAAAGAATGGTTAAAAATAAAAAAATAAATCTATACTTACCTTCCGATGGCCCCCGCAGTATTGCTTCGCTCCGTTCTCCCTTGCTGGCAGATATCGGTACACTGAAGGACCTGCCGACGTCAGTGTCGCGTGACCCGTCACATGACTATGACGTCAACGCAGGTCCTTCAGTCCATCGCAATCTGCCAGCACGGAAGGACGAGTGCACCGGGGGCTATCAGAAGGTAAATATAACATTTATTTTTTATTTTATTCTTTTTTTTACAGTTTCTATGGTACCCGGGTCCAGAGAAGAGTCTCCTGTCCTCCACACCCGGATACCATCCGCACACTGAAACGTGTGGAATGCGCATCTACATATACAGTGATGCGTAATCCATGCGTTTCAATGCAAGTCAATGGCGGCGAAGACGCAGCACTTCCGCAAAATAATTGGTAGTGCTGCGTTTTTTTCCGCAGTGATAATCCACAGCGGAAATTTCCGCAGCATGTGCACAGCACATGCGGATTATCATTGGGGACCATGGCAGGCCTTCTACCATGCGTTTTTTAAGTGTTTCTGCAGTGTTTTTGCCGCTGCGGAAACGCTTAAAAAACGCATCGTGGACACACAGCCTTACGGTTTTAGAGATATAGACCTTTTTATGTAGTTCCGATTTTTCTGGTCTTTAACAAGAGCGCAGTGATCATGGGATTATCTGGGTGGTGGGAGTCTATTTAACTGCTCTGCATTGTTACCCTGCGGGCACCACTCTCTCGGAAAAGACCATAAAAATTAGCATTATTTAAAAACATCCATATCTCTGGAACTTTATGGTGGATATAAAAACAAACAAACTGAATACTCCGGGAAACAATGGGAATAAAATAAGTGAAAACTGACCACTTTTGACCTGTTGACTAGTCTTCCTATTCTTTAAAAATAGAATGGAAATTATTTAAAAATATAGTAGGTATACTTTAATAAAAAAAAATGTTTTTATTTTATGTAACACTGGAGTTCTGATTCTTGAAAATGTGCAAAAAAGAGAAAATAACCGTTAAAGCCAATAGAAATGGAACAGGTTCAGGCAGACATGCCCATGTCAATACATCTTCTGCAGGAATTCAATACCTGCCTGAGCACATTGTTATCAGACTCAAACCAGACATCTATCTCTCAGCAGGCTATAATGCTGTGGCTAACCACATATTTCCCATGGCAAATAAATTATGTAAGCAATCATTATACAAATATACCTTTACCAGCTTCATGTGAGTGTTTACTAGTCTTATTCTTGCACATTAGAGATCCCTCTTCTGCTATAAAAGAAGCATAAAGCATTATCTTTCAGGACATACTGCTATTCAATTATAAGTGGAGCAATTAAATTACAACTGAACTTCACAGTCTCTTGATCCTCATCACATAGTCATTCATTTGCAGCATGACTAACCCTGTAGGTCACAGAGGTCCACAGTTACTATCTTGTTTAGCCATTAGAAATAACTTCTAAAAGAGCAATCTGAGGCTGTTTTTTACAACACCTGTGACTAGAAATGGTTATGTGTATGGTTGTGCACACAATATCGCCTCTGATTTTTATAAATTTACTTATTTAATAAGTAGGCAGTGTTTGATACCTTTTAGAGTGTTGCTACATTAGAGGGCGACATTCACACTGCACGATGACAAACAGTGTTGCTTGAAAGTTTGTGAATCCTTCAGAAATGTCCATATTTCTGCATACATTTGATCTAAAACTATAATCACATTTTCACAGAAGACCAAAAAGTAGATACAGAAAACCAAATCAAACAAACAAGTCAAAAATATTAGACATTGTTATTTTTTTAAATGAGGAAAATGATCCAAAATCACATATCGGTGAGTAGTAAAGTATGTGAGCTTTTAGGGATTAGAAGATAATTTGAAGGTGAAAGAGTCTGGTGTTTTCAATCAATGAGATAACAATCCAATGTAAGTGGCCAACCTATATTATTTAAAAAACAGGGATGTACCAAAGTATGATCTCATCAACACGTTTGTGGAAGTGTATGATGGCACTAGCAAAGATTTAGGAGAACCTCAGAAGAAGAGTTTTTGATGCTCATAAGGATGGAAAAGATTACAAAATTATTTCAAAAGAGTTTGTAGTCCACCAATCCACAGTGAGACAGATTGTGTACAAATGAAGGTAATTCAAGACCATTATTACTCTCACCAAGAGTGGTCAACGAACAAAGATCACTCCAAGAACAAGCCATATAATAGTCCACGAGGTCACAGAGAAACCCAAGGTAACATCTACGCAACTAAAGATCTCTCTCACATTAATGTTTCTAATTCATGGTTCCACCATCAGAGAGGACACTGAACACTAATGGTGGGCATGGCAGGATTCGAAAGCCATTGCTGTCCAAAAAGAACATTGCGACCCATCTGCAGTTTGCTAAAGATCACTAGTACAAGTCAGAAGGCTATTGGAACAATGTTTTGTTGATGGCGGAGACAAAATAAAACATTTTTGTTTAATTATTGAGAAGCGTTAAGCTTGGAGAAAAAAAACACACCACATTACAGCAAAAAACAAAGAAACCTCATACCATCTGTGAAACATAATGGTGGTAGTGTTATGGTTTGGGCCTATTTTGTTGCACCTAAGCCATGGCATATTGCCATCAATGACGGAACAATAAATTCTGAATTTCTTCAGAAAATTCCAAAAGGATAATGTCCTAACAAAAGGCTGAATTTCAAGAGAACCTGGGTTACACAGCAAAACAATGACCCAAAGCACATAAGACATTCTACAAAAGAATAGTTAAAGTACAATAAAAGTAAAAGTTTTGGAATGAGCAAGTCAATATCCTTAATCCTATAGAAATGTTTGGGGAGGATCTAAAGTGAGAAGTTAATGGAAGAAAACCGACTAAAATAACCAATCTGAAGCTGATTTATAGGGAGGATCGGCTAAATTTCCTCCAAGCCGATGTGAATGATTAATCAACAATTACTAAAAATGTTTAGAAGCAATGGTTGCTGAAAGGAAAGTCACACCAGATACTGAAAGCAAAAGGTTCACATACTTTTGCCACATGTGATATTGGATCATTTTCCTCATTCACAATTGACCAAGGTTAGTATTTTTAATTGTGGTTCTCTTTAAGTACTTTTAGGACTTGTGTGACAATCTGATGTAGTATAGGTAAAATTTATGCAGGACTATGAAAAATCCTGATAGGTTCACAAACTTTCAAGCACCAATGTATCACAAGCCTAGGACATTAGAATACTAAAGGTAGCATCCAGGGAGACTGTAAAGTAAATTCTGTCAACAGATGTCACTTCACTTTGGCTTCAACAGTAGATGATTTCCATTCATAAATTCTTAAAGATAATGAATGTTTGAGTGTAGAGACCCAGTTTAAATCACTTCTCGACATAAGACATAATGGTACGTCTTAAGTCAGAGCTGAGCTCGCACCACCTGGTGCCAGCTGTTATACATTGCTGGCATCGGCCTGTAGTGGCCACAAAGTGCTTCGATCACTGTAGTTTAACCACTTGAATGCCCCCCATCAATTTCTGACAGTGGCATTTAAATAGTGCTAGGTTAAAAAAAAAAAAAAAGCACCAGAATTGTGGGGTTTTTGGTTGCCACAAAACAATGAAATAAAATGGAATCAAATTGTATCTACTCAAAAAAGATATCAATACAAATCAGCTCACCACACAAAATACAAATCCGACTGAGAAAATAAAAGTGAAAGTTTTGTATTGTCATTATCATCAAGTTGGGAAGAGGTTAAAGGCAATTTTAGTGAATGACTAACCCATCTAATGTGTATGGTGCCTGAGGAAGAGAGAAGTATGATGTCAGAGGAGATGAAGATTGGCCAGTTGTCAAACACTTGCTCAGTTTGTTCTCCCTGGAGATATGTTGCTGCGAAAAATACAGACGGACCCTCGGCAGATCCATGCCTTTTTGTGTATGGGAAAACCAAAAGAGATAACTGTTGGGTGAACACTAAGCCATCTTCAGAATCATGGCCGAGGACTAATGATTGCATTTGTTAGATTTTAAGCAGACTTGCTTCATAAATCCAATATATATTGAAATTTGACTGCTCGTCACAAGCCTCATGCAACGGTCAGTAGGATTTTAGTCACAGATTACAATTAGAAGCTTTTGAGACTGCTTAGGTTGTGTGATGGTGACCACAAGACACCTAAGGTCTGACGCGGTCTCGAAAACTTGCCTGAATAATCTACTTAGCAGACCAATAAAAAGGCATTATACAACAAGAATTCTTATGTCTATGGAGAGTTAACCTGGTACAATATTACTACCGCAGCATTTCAATCATAAGTCAACACCATCACTTTATACTGCTGTGAAGCTAAAAATAAATAAATAATCACTTTCAAATTAATCCAGATTCAATGCTGATACATTTTATTTAGAATACATACAGACATAGTTAAGGAAAAAGACTTCTCTGAGATGACCAAATTACTAAATAGCCTTATATTTCATATCATTTATTGGATTTACAATACATTATTTCCCTCAGGTTGTCTGTTGTATTTCTTATTCACATATGCCCAAGGCTATGCATAATATTCCATGTCACGTTTCAGCGCATCAATAATTTTATTTGACTTAGCTGCAGATGACTGGCACTGATTGCTAAAGTTAAAAGTACTGGACAACCCCTTTAAGATTAATGTCTACCAATCAGGGCTGTGGAGTTGGAGTCGGAGTCGTGGAGTCGGAGTCAGGGTCCATTTTGGTGGCGTCGGTGTCGGAATCGGTATAAAATGGACCGACTCCAACTACTAAAATATATAATAAATTGGGTACAGTAGTGCAATGTACAGTACAGACCAAAAGTTTGGACACACCTTCTCATGTAAAGATTTTTCTGTATTTTCATGACTTTGACAATTGTACATTCACACTGAAGGCATCAAAACTATGAATTAACACATGTGGAATTATATACTTAACAAAAAAGTGTGAAACAACTGAAAATATGTCTTACATTCTAGGTTCTTCAAAGTAGCCACCTTTTGCTTTGATGACTGCTTTGCACACTCTTGGCATTCTCTTGATGAGCTTCAAGAGGTAGTCACCGGAAACGGTTTTCATTTCACAGGTGTGCCCTGTCAGGTTTAATAAGTGGGATTTCTTGCCATATAAATGGGGTTGGGACCATCAGTTGTGTTGTGCAGAAGTCAGGTGGATACACAGCTGATAGTCCTACTAAATAGACTTTTAGAATTTGTATTATGGCAAGAAAAAAGCAGCTAAGTAAAGAAAAACGAGTGGCCATCATTACTTTAAGAAATGAAGGTCAGTCAGTGCGAAAAATTGGGAAAACTTTGAAAGTGTCCCCAAGTAGAGTTGCAAAAACCATCAAGCGCTACAAAGAAACTGGCTCACATGAGGACCGCCCCAAGAAACGAAGACCGACTCCACAGCCCTGCTACCAATACCTAGAAGCCGCCTACAGTATTCACCATTTATTACATAATTGTAACATTTCTTATTATAAGAAAAGTTAGAGACATTTTGCTGAAAAAAAACAGATGAGGTTAACAATAAACTTCAGAGCGACTATAGAGAGCTGGAGCCGTAGATTTGCCTACAGTGAACGTAGTTTGCCACCTCCACAGATGGCTCCAACTCTATGCAATCTCTCTGCAGTTTAATGTATATATTTTTTTTTCAGAGCTTGGTTTTATCTGCAAATATTGAAATTAAATTCTGTAAATTATCATCAAGATGATTAAAACTTATGATGCGATTTGGAGGCACTTGCATATTATCTTAAGGATTTGCGGTATGAGCAGTTCCCATTACAATATTAGTATTGGAATTGCTCTCTTCATAAGCGTGAGCAATTCAGAATCAGAAAGCTCTGTAGGTTTACTGGAACCATCCATGGCTTCTTCATCAGTATGAAATCTGTGAATTAACCTGTCACTAGGCTGATTTAAAGGGAATCTGTCACTATGTCTTGCTACCTAATCTGAGAGCAATAGGGGCAGAAACACCGATTCCAGCGATGTGTCACTTACTGGGCTGCTTAGCACAGTTTTTATAAAATCAGTGTTTTAATCAGCAGGAGAGCATCACTAGGTGACTACTTGGCCTTTTGCCAGGTATCCAACCCTGCCCCCTCCACTGATTGATAGCTTTCTGCCTATGCACAGTGTACACAGAAAGCTATCAATCAGTGGTGTGGGCGGGGTTATACAGAGCACAGCATTCAGATATCTGCTAGATCTGCAGCAGAGAAAACAATGATCTTAACAACAATACAACATGCCGCCCATTAAGTGATACATTGCTGGAATCAGGGTCTCTGTGTCTATATTCTGCTGCTCTCAGATGGGGTAGCAAAAACCTTGCAACAGTTTTTCTTTAAGGTGGTTGGCTGGCTAGCAACGGATAAATGTAGCTATTGCACCTGTGGCATAGCCCATATAAATTATTAATTATAAGAGATTAGTGTCCTGACCAACAACATCCTCTTCTCTTCTAGAACAAAGGCGCTATGAGAGCTTCTATGAATCCAGGAAGCATTTGTTTTGTAGCAAATTCCTTTGGAAAGTAACACATGGTAGCTTAAAGGTCAACTGAAAACAATAAACTAAAACTATAATAACTAGTCTCCATATTATATATGCTAGAAACTGTATCATCTGTGATTTTTTTCCAAGAAGTTTTTCTACAAACAACATTAATCATCTAGACATAGGAGGTGTCAGATATGTGAGGGTCTAAATGCTGAAACTCCCAATTGTTAAATTGGACACCCAATTGCTGATCCTCTTCCAAAAAGCTAAATGGGAAGAGATGGATGGAGTGGTGGTCAAGAATGCATGTTGGCCATATAAGCTGCTGTCTTAGTAGGTAAGAAGAAAAAAAATTAAACATGTACATGCACACATATACAGTTGAAACCAGAAGTTTACATACACTATATAAAAATACACATATGCATGTTTTTCTCAATATCTGATATGAAATCAGAATAAACTTTTGCCGTTATAGGTCAATTAGGATTACCATAATTTTTAATATTAGCCAAATGCCAGAATAATGAGAGAGAGAGAGAGAGAGAGAGAGAGAGAGAGAGAGAGAGAATGTTTCAAGGCATTTTTATTACTTATTGCAAAGTCAAAAGTTTACATACACTAAAATTACTATGCCTTTAAACAATTCTGGACTGCCCATATGATGATGTCATGTGTTTGGAAGCTTCTGATAGTTTTTTTGGCAACATCTGAGTTAGAGACACACCTGTGGATGTATTTTAATGCACACCTGAAACACACTGCTTCTTTGTGTAACATCATGGGGAAGTCTAAAGAAATCAGCCAAGATATCAGGAAGAGAATTGTGGACTTGCACAAGTCTGGCTCATCCTTGGGTACAATTTCAAGATACCTGAAGGTGCCTCGTTCATCTGTACAAACAATTATACACAAGTGAAAACAAGATGGGAATATCCAGCCATCATACCGCTCAGGAAGGAGATAGGTTCTGTGTCCCAGAGGTGAAAGTGCTTTGTTCCGACATGTGCATATCAACCCAAGGACAAAGGCAAAAGACCTTGTGAACATGATGGCGGAAGCTGGTAGGATTGTGTCAATATCTACACTGACATGAGTACTGTATCAGCATGGACTGAAAGGCCACTCTGCCAAGAACAAGTCATTACTCCAAAAGAAACATTAAAAAGCCAGATTAATGTTTGCAAATGCTCACAGGAACAAAAACTAAAATTGAACTTTTTGGGCATAATGACCATCGTTACATTTGGAGGAAAAAGGGAAAAGCTTGGAAGCCTAAAAACAACATCCCAACTGTGAAACGTGGGGGGTGGCAGCATCATTTTGTGGGGTTGGTTTGCTGCATAAGGGACTGGTGCACTTTAGAAAATAGCTGGCATCATGAGAAAAGAAGATTATGTGGCAATGTGGCAATACTGAAGCAACATCTCAAGACATCAGTTAAAGCTTGGGCGGAAATGGGTCTTCCAAATGGACAATGTATATGAAAAAATAATCGCTGCACTCCCTAATATGGTGCTCAAGAAGGGACCGAGCCCTATACTGTGTAAAATAACCTTGGCACTCAGGATTCTCTGTTTATGATTTTTATTGCAGTCCAAAAAAAGTACACAGAACACAAAACATTTCGGTCTATATGACCTTCATCAGTTGACCGTGTAATCTGTGGGCAGGTGTGAGAGAGAAGAGAAGAGCTGTAGGGGTCCCTGAGGACTACCTGCTACTAGACAAGTGAGGAGGATCAGGAGTGGCAACGCGGCGTCCACCGCTAGTTTCCAAATCGACAATGACCCGAAGCATACTGCCAAAATGGTAACAAAGTGGCTTAAGGATAACAAAATCAATGATTTGGAGTGGCCATCACAAAGCCCTGATCTCAATCCCATTGAAAATTTATTAGCAAAGCTGAAAAGTCAAGTACAAGCAAAGTGACCTACAAACCTGGATCAGTTACATCAGTTTTGTCAGGAGAAATTGGCCAAAATTCCGACCAACTATTGTGAGAAGCTTGTGGAAGGATAGTTCAAACGTTTGACCCAAGTCATTCAGTTTAAGTGTAATGGTACCAAATACTAATGAAATGTATGTAAACTTTTGACTTTGCAGTAAGTAATAAAAATGCCTTAAAACATTCTCTCTCCCTCTCATTATTCTGGCATTTGGCAAATATTAAAAATTATGGTAATCCTAATTGACCTAAAACGGGAAAGGTTTATTCTGATTTCATGTCAGATATTGAGAAAAACATGCATGTGTGTCTTTTTATATAGTGTATGTAAACTTTTGGTTTCAACTGTACATATATATTACACACACGCACATATATACCATATTTTTCGGACTCTAAGACGCACCGGACCATAAGACGCACCCCAAATTTTAGGGTGAAAAATAGGAAAAAAAAATATTTTTTATAAGATGGGGGTCCGTCTTATAGTCTGAATAGGTATCTTACCTGGGGGGGCGGTGGAGCTGGGGTCACAGGAGGCAGTGTCCTTCAGGAAGCAGGCGGAAGTGGAGGCATGCTGGTACTTGGTGGCTGGGGGCCTGGTGCCCTGGTAACTGGGGTGCTGGGGGCCTGGGTGCTGGTGGCCTGGTACTTGGGGTGCTGGTGGACTGGTGCCTAGTACTTGGAATGCTGGGGGCCTGGTACCTGGGGGCCTGGTACCTGGGGTGCTGGGGGCCGGGGTGCTGGGGGCCTGGAACCTGGCGTGCTGGGGGCCTGGTACCTGGCATGCTGGTGGCCTGGGGTGCTGGGGGCCTGGTACCTGGGGTGCTGGTGGCCGGGGGCCTGGTACCTGGGGTGCTGGTGGCCAGGTGCCTGGTAGCTGGGGGCCAGGTACCTGGGGTGCTGGTGGCCTGGTAGCTTGGGGCCTGGTACCTGGGGTACTGGTGGCCTGGTAGCTGGTGGCCTGGTACCTGGGGTGCTGAGGGCCGGGGTGCTGGTACCTGGGGTGCTGGGGGCCGGTGGCCTAGTGCCTGGGGGCCTGGTACCTGGGGTGCTGGTGGTCTGGTGCCCTGGTGGCCTCGTACCTGGGGTGCTGGGGGCCTGGTGCCGGTGTATTGCTGTGAGCAGAGTGACAGAGCAGAGTGAGAGGCTTCCGGTGGCCGCGGCCATCTTTCTGAAGCTGTGATCTACAGGAAAATGGCCGCCGGTTCAGCAGAGCGCATGCGCCGGCGGCCATTTTCCTGTAGAATACAGCTTCAGGAACAGCCACTCACTCTGCTCTGCCACTCCGCTTACAGCGATACACCCGCCCCAGTACCTGGCCAGGCCCGGCCCCCAGCCAGATACCGGCCCGCCTCACCTCTTCTTCCGCTGCCACCCTGCGATCCCGCTCCACCACCACCGGTAAGTTGCATTCAGACCATAAGACGCACCCCCCATTTTCCTCCCAAATTTGGGGGAAAAAAGTGCGTCTTATGGTCCGAAAAATGCGGTTCATATACTAGCTATTGAACCCGTTCTACGCCCGGGTGGCGAGCATTTTTATTGGTATATGGTCCAGCTATATACTGCCCACATCCTGTGCCCCCATCCTGGTATTTGTGCTGCCCCCATACTGGTATTTGTGCTGCCCAATCCTGTTCCCCCATCCTGTTATGTGCTGCCCCCTTCCTATCCTGGTATGCATGGCACCCCTCATCCCTATCCTGGTATGCATTGCACCCATCATCCGTATTCTGGTATGCATGGCACCCCTCACCCCAAATCCTGGAATGCATGGTCCCCTCACCCCCCAATCGTGGTATGCATGGTCCCTCACCCCCAAATCGTGGTATGCATGGTCCCCTCACCCCCCAATCCTGGTATGCATGGTCCCCTCACACCCCAATCCTGGTATGCATGATCACGTCACCCCCCCAATCCTAGTATGCATGATACCCCCTCATCCCTATCCTGGTATACATGGTAGGCCCCCCCCTCACCTGTACCCTGGTATGTATGGTCCCCTCACCCCATAATCCTGGTATGCATGGTCCCCTCACCCCCCAATCCTGGTATGCATAGTACTCCCTCATCCCTATCCTGGTATGTATGGCACCCCTCACCCCCCAATCCTGGTATGCATGGTACCTCATCCCTCATCCTGTTATGCATGGTCCCCTCACCTCCCAATACTGGTATGTATGGCACCGCTCATCCCTATCACGCTGCACACATACAAAAAATAAACACTTATACTCCCCTTTCTTCCCTGTGCTTCAGCGTGGGGTCCCGTTCTGCCGGAGGTCGGGGGAGGAGTGTGGCGTCGGAGTACGCATGTGCCCATACCGAGCTGTTCGGCGCCATTTTGCTGAAGACACACTGCAAATGTGTCTTCAGTAAAATGGCGTTGGATAGCGCTATGCGCATGCTCCGATTCTGACGCCCCACTCCTGCCCCGGTCTCTGGCGAGAAGAGAGGCGCCGCGGCAACGCTCCTCCCGGTCAGGTAAGTATGGCACCGGAGATTGCGGTATGCGTTCAGTGCCTACGCATACTGTGATCTCCGGCTCCATACACACTCCTCTTACCTGTAACGACTCCATGCGTTCTTCTGTCTGGAGCGAAACTGCGCAGGCGTAGTCTATAAAGGCTTCAGACAGAGACACGCATCTCCGGTTATATTATAGATATATATTACACGCACACATATACATATATAATACACACACGCATGTATGTATGTATGTATGTATGTATATACACATACAGTACAGAGCAAAAGTTTTGACACACCTTCTCATTTAAAGATTTTTCTGTATTTTCATAACTATGAAAATTGTACATTCACACTGAATGCATCAAAACTATGAATTAACACATGTGGAATTATATACTTAACAAAAAAGTGTGAAACAACTGAAAATATGTCTTATATTCTAGGTTCTTCAAAGTAGCCACCTTTTGCTTTGATGACGGCATTGCACACTCTTGGCATTCTCTTGATGAGCTTCAAGAGGTAGTCACCGGAAATGGGTTTTCACTTCATAGGTGTGCCCTGTCAGGTTTAATAATTGGGATTTCTTGCCTTATAAATGGGGTTGGGACCATCAGTTGTGTTGTGCAGAAGTCAGGTGGATACACAGCTGATAGTCTTACTAAATAGAATTTGTATTATGGCAAGAAAAAAGCAGCTAAGTAAAGAAAAACGAGTGGCCATCATTACTTTAAGAAATGAAGGTCAGTCAGTCCGAAAAATTGGGAAAACTTTGAAAGTGTCCCCAAGTGCAGTTGCAAAAACCATCAAGCGCTACAAAGAAACTGGCTCACATGCGGACCGCCGCAGGAAAGGAAGACCAAGAGTCACCTCTGCTTCTGAGGATAAGTTTATCTGAGTCACCAGCCTCAGAAATCGCAGGTTAACAGCAGCTCAGATTAGAGACCAGGTCAATGCCACACAGAGTTCTAGCAGCAGACACATCTCTACAACAACTGTTAAGAGGAGACTTTGTGCAGCAGGCCTTCATGGTAAAATAGCTGCTAGGAAACCACTGCTAAGGACAGGCAACAAGCAGAAGAGATTTGTTTGGGCTAAAGAACACAAGGAATGGACATTAGACCAGTGGAAATCTGTGCTTTGGTCTGATGAGTGCAAATTTGAGATCTTTGGTTCCAACCACCGTGTCTTTGTGCGACGCAGAAAAGGTGAACAGATGGACTCTACATGCCTGGTTCCCACCGTGAAGCATGGAGGAGGAGGTGTGATGGTGTGGGGGTGCTTTGCTGGTGACACTGTTGGGGATTTATTCAAAATTGAAGGCATACTGAACCAGCATGGCTACCACAGCATCTTGCAGCGGCATGCTATTCCATCCAGTTTGCGTTTAGTTGGACCATCATTTATTTTTCAACAGGACAATGACCCCAAACACACCTCCAGGCTGTGTAAGGGCTATTTGACCAAGCAGGAGAGTGATGGGGTGCTACGCCGGATGACCTGGCCTCCACAGTCACCAGACCTGAACCCAATCGAGATGGTTTGGGGTGAGCTGGACCGCAGAGTGAAGGCAAAAGGGCCAACAAGTGCTAAGCATCTCTGGGAACTCCTTCAAGATTGTTGGAAGACCATTTCCGGTGACTACCTCTTGAAGCTCATCAAGAGAATGCCAAGAGTGTGCAAAGCAGTCATCAAAGCAAAAGGTGGCTACTTTGAAGAACCTAGAATATAAGACATATTTTCAGTTGTTTCACACTTTTTTGTTAAGTATATAATTCCACATGTGTTAATTCATAGTTTTGATGCCTTCAGTGTGAATGTACAATTATCATAGTCAAGAAAATATAGAAAAATCTTTAAATGAGAAGGTGTGTCCAAACTTTTGGTCTGTACTGTACATATATATTACACACATACACATATATACATATATATTACACACATATATTCATATATATTAAACATACACATATATTACCTTAAACACTGTCTCCTGCATAGTCTTTAAGAATCTTTTAGCCACAGCTACAAAATTAGACAGATTTTTCCATTCATGAGTGCTAAAAATATAGATGACAACCCTTTTGGGTATAAACATATAAACTGTTGCTTGTGTATCTCAAAAGCAGAAAAAACTATATAGCATAAATATGTTACAGCTCTGTGTACAGAATCGGTTATGCTGTACCTATAAATAGAGGTGTGACTAGGTATTTCTTTTCCTGCAGTAAAGAGTCAGTTTGGTGCCCCATCCACAGCCAACTTTAAACCGAAGGCCGAGTTCACACAATGCGTTTTTAATGCGTTTCCGCGGTGTTTTTGCAGTTGCGTAAACGCCGCGGAAACGCATTAAAAACGCATGGTAGAAGGGCAGCAATGTTCCCCAATTGAAATCCGCATGAGCTGTGCCCATGATGCGGATTTTTCCGCAGCGTAAACGCTGCGCTCAAAAATCCGCAGCATGTCAATTAATTTTGCGTAAATACGGCGTTTTCGCCGCCATTGACTTGCATTAGAACGCGCCAATTCCGCAAGACTGCATTTGTACTTGCGTTATTGGCGCGTTCTAATGTGTGGATGGTACCCGGGTCTGGATGAGAGGAGAGTCTCATCCACACCCAGGTACCATTAAAAAAGCTGTAAAAAAAGAATAAAATAAAAAATAAATGTATATTTACCTTCTGTCGGCCCGCGCAGCGTTCCTGCTTGGTTCCCGGCACTTTGCAGTGAGTTGAAGGACCTGCACTGACGTCAGAGTCATGTGACGGGTCACGTGACGCTGACGTCGGCAGGTCTTTCAATTCAAAGTTGCCGGCGAGGGAGAACGGAGTGAGCAGGACAGCGCGGGCCATCGGAGGGTAAAGTATACATTTATATTTTATTTTTAACCATTCTCTCGGGTCACACTATATAAATCCATGCTGGTTGCATGGATTTATATAATGTGACCTAGTTGTCAAGCACTTTCCAAGTGATGCTATCGCCTGGAAAGCGCTTGTCAATCTGCATGCGTTTTTTCTGCCAGGGAGATGCAGAAATGATGCAGAAATTTTCTGCTTCATTTCTGCATCGTGTGCACATACCCTTACTCAATTTGTTGCCTCCACCAATTAATTCTATTAACACTTGTGACAAAGTCACTGCCAAAGTACTGGAGGAAAGATATGTACAGTGGGTACGGAAAGTATTCAGACCCCTTTAAATTTTTCACTCTTTGTTTCATTGCAGCCATTTGGTAAATTCTAAAAAGTTTTTTTTTCTCATTAAAGAAAAAAACATAAAAAAACAGAAATGTAAAAATTTTTGCAAATTTATTAAAAAAAGAAAAACTGAAATATCACATGGTCATAAGTGTTTAGACCCTTTGTTCAGACACTCATATTTAAGTCACATGCAGTCCATTTCCTTGTGATCCTCCTTGAGATGGTTCTGCTCCTTCATTGGAGTCCAGCTGTGTTTAATTAAACTGATAGGACTTGATTTGGAAAGGCACACACCTGTCTATATAAGACCTCACAGCTCACAGTGCATGTCAGACCAAATGAGAATCATGAGCTCAAAAGGAACTGCCCAAGGAGCTCAGAGACAGAATTGTGGCAAGGCACAGATCTGGCCAAATGTTACAAAACAATTTCTGCACTACTCAAGGTTCCTAAGAGCACAGTGGTCTCCATAATCCTTAAATGGAAGAAGTTTGGGACCACCAGAAGTCTTCCTAGACCTGGCCGTCCAGCCAAACTGAGCAATCATGGGAGAAGAGTCATGATGAGAGAGGTAAAGAAAAACCCCAAGATCACTGTGGCTGAGCTCCAGAGATGCAGTAGGGAGATGGGAGAAAGTTCCACAAAGTCAACTATAACTGCAGCCCTCCACCAGTCGGGCCTTTATGGAAGCCTCTCCTCAGTGCAAGACATATCAAAGCCCGCATAGAGTTTGCTCAAAAATACATGAAGGACTCCCAGACTATGAGAAATAAGATTCTCTGGTCTGCTGAAATGAAGATGGAACTTTTTGGTGATAATTCTAAGCGGTATGTGTGGAGAAAACCAGGCACTGTTCATCACCTGCCCAATACAATCCCAACAGTGAAACATGGTGATGGCAGCATCATGCTATGGGGGTGTTTTTCAGCTGCAAGGACAGGACGACTGGTTGCAATTGAAGGAAACATGAATGTGGCCAAGTACAGAGATATCCCGGATGAAAACCTCTTCCAGAGTTCTCTAGACCTCAGACTTGGCCGAAGGTTCACCTTCCAACAAGACAATGAGCTCCAGAGATCAGTAGGGAGATGGGAGAAAGTTCCACAAAGTCAACTATCACTGCAGCCCTCCACCAGTCGGACCTTTATGGCAGAGTGGCCCGACGGAAGCCTCTCCTCAGTGCAAGACATATGAAAGCCCGCATAGAGTTTGCTCAAAAATACATGAAGGACTCCCAGACTATGAGAAATAAGATTCTCTGGTCTGGAAGAATAGCAGAGGATCCCCAAATCCAGGTGTGAAAAACTTGTTGCATCATTCCCAAGAAGACTCATGGCTGTACTAGCTCAAAAGGGTGCTTCTACTCAATATTGAGCAAAGGGTCTGAATACTTATGGCCATGTGATATTTCAGTTTTTCTTTTTTAATAAATTTGCAAAAACTTCTATATTTCTGTTTTTTTCAGTCAAGATGGGGTGCAGAGGGTAGTTTAATAAGAAAAAAAATGAACTTTTTAGAATTTACCAAATGGCTGCAATGAAACAGAGTGAAAAATTTAAAGGGGTCTGTATACTTTCTGTACCCACTTTATCTCCTGACAACAGTGGTTGTAATATGATAGAGAGAAGGAAAGGATATAAAGCAGGCACTGCAGCTCTGAGGATTTTTCATGCAGGGAGTGGCGGTACCAGTTGAAAAATCAGCTAGTCAACTTTGAAGAGACCTTTGCTACACTAGTGCTTATCACAAGCCTCCCTCCTTCGGTTCTTAGGGCAATCCCTTAAATTGTGATTGCTGGCTATCACTATGTGCACTAGTCTGGCAACACACTTCTAAGGCTATGTTCACAAGTTGCATTTTGATGCGTTTTTTTATGCAAGTTTTAAGCTAGGTTATACAGCATCAGCAAAAGTAATGAGATTTCAGAAATCTCATGCGCACACATTGTTTTTTTTTTTTTCCAGACTGAACTGGAAAGCTCCTGCGTTTTTGAAAACTGTCACTTCTTTCAGCATTTTTGCAGCATTTTTCACCCCAAGAAAGCAAGTGCAAAAAAGCAGCAAAAAACGCAGGTATCAGTTTTTTTGCGTTTTTGGTGCAGAATGTTTTTTTGGGGGTACTAAGCTTTAGCAGTATGCACAAATGTACCTTAAAAAAAAAAGCAGCAAATACGCAGCAATACCTGCTTTTTCATTGCCAATAGAGCAGGTCTTACCTGCAGAAAAAAATGCAGCAAAAACGCAACATGTGAACATAGCCTAAAGCAGTGATTTGTAGATGTCCCAGGTAGCTGTCACATCAGCAGATTTCTTCGATAGGTAAACAGAACATTTGACCAGGCCATGCTCTTGTAGCTTTCCCTAAATACACCTTCTTTATTTGGGACCAAAAAAAATAACCAGACGATATAGGAAACAGTGCGTGAGTAGCCCGAGGGTGCTCTCCTGTCATTTCATGTTCCTCCCAGATCCCTCCTTGTTCCTCATGACTATATGATTCTACAGCAGCTTTGCATATTTGCAATAACACACTATTCTGGTTACAGTAATATCTGGTCAACGCTCATGAAGCATGTTGTGTTACAGGACATAATCCATTTCGCAGCTAATCAATTCAGTGTTCTCATCTTTCATAGATGCCCCAGAGACTGTTTTCTGTAAAGTGTGTAGACGGCTCAGAGGATCAGGAGAAAATAGTTTCCATTGTTGAGTCTGAACCACGGAGAACGCTTTATTATATGCACCGTAATTCTCCAACGAAAACAATATTTGTTTCAAACAGAAAAGTTTGAAAAGTGTAAATCATCAACCATCTATCCATTACCAGAACTTTCTGGTGCACAGGATTTAGTATATTGTATAATTTGGGCAATAAAAGATCTATTTAGGTCTTGGCTCTTATAAGTATGAGCTTATTTCAAGAAATTCCTAAGTATTAATACACCTATATTAATAAGTAGATAGACGGTAAATGCATATGTATCAGGCTCCAAGGCTAAACAAAATAATCTCAATATCCAACAGTAAAAAATTACTTTCATGAAGTTTATAAACATGGCTGGCCTTGGGTTGTTAGTAACTTGAGCAATACCTTTTACTGATGCCCAACTTAAAGGGGTTGTCCAGTCCAAACCCATAAGTCTGCAGTCACTCTGTGTGACCACAGACTTAGAAATCCCCCCAGCGCACACACTGTGCATTGCGGGGATTCTCCGATTTCAGACTCGGGAACGAAGGGTATGAGTTATACATATCCCGGCTAGTGGGCACAGTCTCGCTCTCCATACACTTGTATGGAGCGAGGCAGCGCCTTCTTGTCGGACGTGCCCACTAGACAGCCGCGTCACTAGACGGAGCGCGGCCTCAGCTCAATACAAGTGTATGGAGAGCAAGGCTGTACCCACTTGCTGGGGGTATGTATAACTTATATATACCCTCCATTACCAGGTCTCAGACCGGCCCCTCAGCACACAGTGCCTGTGCTGGGTAGAATCAGAAGTATGAAGTCACACAGTGACTGCAGACTTATCAGTTTGGATCACATAACCCCTTTAAAGAGGACCTGTCACTACATCAAAAGTGGCCAGTTTTTGCTCTTATTTTATTCTCCCTGTTCCACTGCTCCATGTTTACGTGATTTTTTAAGTCTGTCTTATGGTTCTAGAGATATAGGCCTTTTACTCAGTGCTCATTGTAAAGACATTTACAAAGGGGGTGTAATAACGCAGAGCAGCCTAAAGTTGTCCAAGGAAATTCTGTGAGTAACGCCCCCCTTGTACATAAGTGACAAGTCCTCTTTAACTATTATGTATTGTATAGAGCTGAAATAATACATATTTTATTGTATTATTAGAACCGTATTTCATCTGCAGCTACTTCTTCATTTTGTGCACCAATTTGGGGTGGGGTTCGAGCTCTGAGTGCCCTAACTAGCAAGAGTAGCACCAAAGCTTTTGCCTCACAGATTGAGAAGCTCTTCCTCCAGAGTTTTGTATTGAAGCTCCAAGATTTTAATGCAAAAATTGTACCTGAACCAATTCTCTATTTTAACTCTACCTTCCACTTAAAAAGGAATCTGTCAGAAGGTATTTGCTATGTAATCTGAGAGCAGCATGATGTAGGGACAGAGATCCTGATTTCAGTGATGTGTCACTTGATAGGCTGTGTGTTGCTGTATCAGTAAAATCATTGTTTTATCAGCAGGAGATAATCACCACAGGACTAGGTGTATTGTGCCTACTAGTCTACCCCCACCACCACCACCACTGATTAACAGCTTTCTTTCCATATACAGTTTACACAAAGCTGCCAATCATTGGTGTGGACTGACTTATACCAGGCTACAGCAGATAAAACAGTGATTGTATCAAAATGATAGCATAAAGACCAGCAAGTGATATATCACTGGAATCAGGATTTTAGCACCTATATCTTGCTTCTCTCGGATTACATAGCAAAAAACTGGTGACAGATACCCTTTAACTCATCCTCCAGTATAATACTTTATTCCTTCAAACAATTGCTACCGCTAGAATATTAGCAATATAGTATACTATCATAATAAAGTTCAGAATCTTAGCCTTGGGGCACGTTCACAAGAACAAATTAAATGGCCATGTGCTGTCCATATGCAAAACTTGTTAATTAATTCTATAGAGGCATCCACTGAGTACAGTCAGGGGAAAAGCCTTTGGTGGTCTCTGCCACCAACATCCTCTGTAGGAGGATCTACCGGAGTTGAGAACACAGGAGTGTAAGAACTGACTGATTGCAGAGCAGTGTCCCGGGGACGTGCCCAACCCAGCTGAGAGGACAGCAGCAAGAGTAAGTAGAGTAGTAAGTAGTATAGAGGTATAGTATGTTTTGTTTATTTTTTTCCCCATTGTATAATTTTGGCTTTATTTTTGTTTGTCAATAGTTTAATAATTGTCCATTCATCAATCTACTTCGTACTAAGGCACTGAATAACCAGAAACCTTGACTACTTTTCTCATGCATTCCATGAAGTAAGCGTGTACATGTTTATTACACAGCTAGCATACTATACCTTAGAAAGATATTATGCACCGACTAGATAATATAAACCCTAGAAAGAGCAATCTTCATATTTTGCCTAAACTTCACAATCAGGTCTTTACAGAAATCTAAAGGTTATTCCCTCTGAATACTGGTGTGATCAAACAGAAAAAGAGGTATCACAGAGACGTGATGTGGTTACAGGCGTTCTGCTGCCATCTCTTCTTCAAGAGATATATTTTAATCTTGAATAAACCACATTTGTATGTACTGGTTGTGATGTTAACACTTTGCTTGGGGCAAGGTTTCACCTTTCAAAAACAGCATCTCCAAAAAAAGGAATGCAATTCTAAATTTTTTCTACTAGATTTTTTTTTATTTTTCCAACATTATCTCTCATCTTAAGGTTATTTATGCTTTATTTTTTACCAGAAATATTATTGTCATTTCTATTTTTGTCTTGTCATATTAAGTGTACGTACTGACATGGTTTCTGAATGGCGCACAGTTTTTCAATCGTAGCCTTTGACATACAGTATGTATGTGCTCTAGACTTGAGTTTCTAACAGTAGCTAATTCGGTTAGCAATATTAGCTCCCAGGGGGCCAATGTCACTGTCAGCCAGTCAGGCATAGAGCCTTCGAGTCTGCCTGCATCCATTCACTATGGGCTGGTACAGCGCTCCCTGGCAGCCAATCAGTGAGAAAACAACCCTTCCTCTTCGTTCCCTCATACTTGGCAGTTACCGTACAGGAACAAGTTATTCTCTAACTGTAGCTAACACTATAAAGGAAAGAACTTGTACACAACACTAGTAAAAAAGGAAAATGTACAAGTACAAATCATGGTCTAAATAAGAAAATTATGCAGAATACATTATAAAGCCCAGATTGGCTAATATATTATACACTGATTTATAGACTTGCTCGTCGGGCTCTATTTTGACTCCATAACTAGGCTGCAAGTTTGGGGCTGATTGGACAGTATTTCTAGGAATGTCTGCATTGAACCAGTACTCACACCAAGAATTACGTCAGATAGCTTCAACTCGACTGCAGAGGCTCGTATGAAGATTCCTGAAGAAGTTTATTCTCAGGCTGAGTTTTTGTATTATGTACAATGTAACAGGTGTATCTGCAGCAGCTGCGGAAGGTAAATGGACAATTCTGAACCAGGGATGTACAGAGATGAACCTTGACTGATGGCTGACAAACAATAACTAGGGAAGAATGGAGGGGTTACATACATCAGAGCTGGGCTACAGGGAGTGAGACTGGACAAACTTTTAAAGGTAAATCTGATTTCATAGCAGTATACCAACAATAATACAATGACAATACAATACTATATGATTCCCAAGTTGGGGGACATGACAGGCTCAGTAGGTCTGTGATGTCAACACTTGGAGGACATGCAGGAGATTTACACTTGTCCTTTCTCATAAATCAATGAAGCTTACGTGCAGTAAAGTGACTGGAGATCCACTTTTACATTTTAAAAGAAAGTTTAGCAATACTTAAAGAGTGACATCATATATAGTGGGTACGGAAAGTATTCAGACACCTTTACATTTTTCACTCTTTGTTTCATTGCAGCCATTTGGTAAAATCTAAAGTTTATTTTTTTCTCATTAAAGTACACTCTGCACCCCATCTTGACTGAAAAAAACAGAAATGTAGAAATTTTCGCAAATTTATTAAAAAAGAAAAACTGAAATATCACATGGTCATAAGTATTCAGACCCTTTGCTCAGTATTGAGTAGAAGCACCCTTTTGAGCTAGTACAGCCATGAGTCTTCTTGGGAACGATGCAACACATTTTTCACACCTGGATTTGGGGATCCTCTGCCATTCTTCCTTGCAGATCCTCTCCAGTTCCGTCAGGTTGGATGGTGAACGTTGGTGGACAGCAAATTTGAGGGCTCTGGCTGGGCCAGTCAAGAATGGTCACAGAGTTGTTCTGAAGCCACTCCTTTGTTATTTTAGCTGTGTGCTTAGGGTCATTGTCTTGCTGGGAGTCCTTCATGTATTTTTGAGCAAACTATGCGGGCTTTCATATGTCTTGCACTGAGGAGAGGCTTCCGTTGGGCCACTCTGCCATTAAGGCCCGACTGGTGGAGGGCTGCAGTGATAGTTGACTTTGTGGAACTTTCTCCCATCTCCCTACTGCATCTCTGGAGCTCAGCCACAGTGATCTTGGGGTTCTTCTTTACCTCTCTCACCAAGACTCTTCTCCCACAATTGTTCAGTTTGGCTGGATGGCCAGGTCTAGGAAGACTTCTGGTGGTCCCAAACTTCTTCCATTTAAGGATTATGGAGACCACTGTGCTCTTAGGAACCTGGAGTAGTGCAGAAATTCTTTTGTAACCTTGGCCAGATCTGTGCCTTGCCACAATTCTGTCTCTGAGCTCCTTGGGCAGTTCCTTTGAGCTCATGATTCTCATTTGGTCTGACATGCACTGTGAGCTGTGAGGTCTTATATAGACAGGTGTGTGCCTTTCCAATCAAGTCCTATCAGTTTAATTAAACACAGCTGGACTCCAATGAAGGAGCAGAACCATCTCAAGGAGGATCACAAGGAAATGGACAGAATGTGACTTAAATATGAGTGTCTGAGCAAAGGGTCTGAATACTTATGACCATTTGATATTTCAGTTTTTCTTTTTTAATAAATTTGCACATATTTCTACGTTTCTGTTTTTTTCTGTCAAGATGGGGTGCAAGGGTATTTTAATGAGAAGAAAAAATGAACTTTTTAGAATTTACCAAATGGCTGCAATGAAACAAAGAGTGAAAAATTTAAAGGGGTCTGAATACTTTCCATACCCACTGTAATCCTGTCTGCTGTACACTGTGAATTCACTATGGCGACCATAAGGAGCGGACATATCATTGGTGCAACTTGTGCAGCCGCACAGGGGCCAAGAGGTAAGGGGGCCTATTTCTACCTCCAAAGCAGGTGGAATTGTGCATTATGAAAAGCTATTAGACTGCAAAGGGCCCATATACTGATCTTGCACAGGAGCCCTCATCTCTATGTGAGCGCCAGTGATGACCATTATAAGATCACTATGGACCAGTGGCGTCATTGTGCTGCCTGTGTCGGGATGCTGACATCTATTAGATCATAAGCCTACAGCAGGCTGCGGCATACAAGACTGAGAATGATGGACCTGGAGCTCCTTACTTTACAACAAGATACAACTTTAAGCTACGGCCCCACTATCAGTATTTGGTCAGTATTTTTTCTCAGGAATGGGAGTCAAAACCAGGTGAGGAATAATCAGAGAAAAGGTATAATAAAAACAAGTGCACCAATTCTGCATTTATTACCCACTCCTGGTTTTGGCTCCCACTCCTGAGAAAAAATAGTGACCGAATACTGATCAAATACTGATAGTGGGGCTGTAGCCTTACTGGAATTATGTTGACACTCACACTTATTTATCTAATATAAAGTTACCCATTCAATTCTTAGTGGCTAGTGATGCAACTTTTTAGAAGCTTAAAATTTCTAAAGAAATTTTGTGCCCCTGACATTTTTGCACCAAGGATAGCGGCCATTGTAGCCCCTCAATCTGTGCTACTGTTAACTCATGCACAGGTCCAAAGAGACAAAAACATAAGCCATAGCACAGAACCAAACCAGAATTTTGATTGTAAATATACAGTACAGTACGTTCTTCAAAGTAGCCACCTTTTGCTTTGATGACTGCTTTGCACACTCTTGGCATTCTCTTGATGAGCTTCAAGAGGTAGTCACCGGAAATGGTTTTCACTTTACAGGTGTGCCCTGTCAGGTTTAATAAGTGGGATTTCTTCCCTTATAAATGGGGTTGGGACCATCAGTTGT
Source organism: Phyllobates terribilis (assembly GCF_046119375.1). Lineage (NCBI taxonomy): Eukaryota > Metazoa > Chordata > Amphibia > Anura > Dendrobatidae > Phyllobates > Phyllobates terribilis. Next base: position 260,811,517 of record NW_027362762.1, read on the forward strand.
GTTGTGCAGAAGTCTGGGGGATACACAGCTGATAGTCCTACTGAATAGACTGTTAGAATTTGTATTATGGCAAGAAAAAAGCAGCTAAGTAAAGAAAAACAAGTGGCCATCATTACTTTAAGAAATGAAGGTCAGTCAGTGCGAAAAATTGGGAAAACTTTGAAAGTGTCCCCAAGTGCAGTTGCAAAAACCATCAAGCGCTACAAAGAAACTGGCTCACATGAGGACCGCCCCAGGAAAGGAAGACCAAGAGTCACCTCTGCTTCTGAGGATAAGTTTATCCGAGTCACCAGCCTCAGAAATCGCAGGTTAACAGCAGCTCAGATTAGAGACCAGGTCATGCCACACAGAGTTCGAGCAGCAGACACATCTCTTCAACAACTGTTAAGAGGAGACTTTGTGCAGCAGGCCTTCATGATAAAATAGCTGCTAGGAAACCACTGCTAAGGACAGGCAACAAGCAGAAGAGACTTGTTTGGGCTAAAGAACACAAGGAATGGACATTAGACCAGTGGAAATCTGTGCTTTGGTCTGATGAGTCCAAATTTGAGATCTTTGGTTCCAACCACCGTGTCTTTGTGAAACGCAGAAAAGGTGAAAGGATGGACTCTACATGCCTGGTTCCCACCGTGAAGCATGGAGGAGGAGGTGTGATGGTGTGGGGGTGCTTTGCTGGTGACACTGTTGGGGATTTATTCAAAATTGAAGGCATACTGAACCAGCATGGCTACCACAACATCTTGCAGCAGCATGCTATTCCATCCAGTTTGCGTTTAGTTGGACCATCATTTATTTTTCAACAGGACAGTGACCCTAAACACACCTCCAAGCTGTGTAAGGGCTATTTGAGCAAGAAGGGAGAGTGATGGGGTGCTACGCCAGATGACCTGGCCTCCACAGTCACCAGACCTGAACTCAATCGAGATGGTTTGGGGTGAGCTGGACCGCAGAGTGAAGGCAAAAGGGCCAACAAGTGCTAAGCATCTCTGGGAACTCCTTTAAGATTGTTGGAAGACCATTTCCGGTGACTACCTCTTGAAGCTCATCAAGAGAATGCCAAGAGTGTGCAAAGCAGTCATCAAAGCAAAAGGTGGCTACTTTGAAGAACCTAGAATATAAGACATATTTTCAGTTGTTTCACACTTTTTTGTTAAGTATATAATTCCACATGTGTTAATTCATAGTTTTGATGCCTTCAGTGTGAATGTACAATTTTCATAGTAATGAAAATACAGAAAAATCTTTAAATGAGAAGGTCTGTCCAAACTTTTGGTCTGTACTGTATACGGTAATTTTTTTTACAATTTAGATGATGTGTGTGAAAATATTTATTGCTTGCCTACTAAGAGTAATCAAACTGGCTGTAATGTCTAGTTATGTGTTTATTCCTATGTATTTGGAGATATACATCATCGTTCGGAAGAACGTTTCTGCATGTAATTCTCCACTAATGGACAAGACAAATTATACACCACTTATGCTGATATACTAAAGTGTCCAGCACTATATTGTGGATTGCAGCAATCGGGCTTCTGAGGAAATAATGTCAAACTGAGCTGAAACAAATAATAGGCGGATCAATAAGATGTGACAGCTTCTCAACCGAATGTTTGCCCTGTGGTGACCTGTCACTGCCCTGTGCACAAAGAAGATTTAATGAATGGTCAGAAGCACATCAGATAGCTGGTGATTCATTCTGGATACCTGAATGTGCTGGGAATGTAAAGCAGATCTTTCCAAGAGACTCTCACGGAAAGCTGAGCAATTTTCAAATTATTTCCTATCTCATTTGTAAATCATGTTGACCAAAGATCACACTCAAGGACTATTTAATGGGGCCATCCTGATTTATATGATGCCATGGATATCACCAATGTTACGAATATTTCTATGGGAGTAAGGACACCCCTGCTCTTCTAGTATGCATCCATATAGAACGCCAGTCATGCAGAGATGCATTAATGACTTAAGAGGAAGCTTTGGTTTGGAGCATATGTTATGGAACGAAGTTATCAGCAATTCCCTAATATGATCTGAATAAGATATCTGAATCACCTATTATATAACCAGTCAATCAGATAGTAACCCTGCAGGCACTGTCGGCAAAGCACTGGTACCACAAATGGTGCACAATACTGCAACAATTGCAGAAGAGAATTGTATACAACACATTTCCCTACTATGCTTCTTAAAGGGTCTATAACATTTAGAAAAAGCTAACATTTCTGTGCCACCCTGCATTTATCTAAAGCACCACTCCAGCGTTTTTTTATTGCAACGCTGGAGTGGAGCTTTAAATGTAATTCCCCTGCCCCCTGTCTCATACTCACCTGCCGCCGCCTTTATCGTTTTCCAGCGTCACTCCCATCGGTCTCCGGCAAAAAGTGACCAGTCGGTCAGCTCCAGTTCATGGAGCGGCGCGGAGGTCACTTTTCAATACAAGTCTATGAGAGCCTCGCTCTGGCCCCGTTCTGATTCTCATAGACTTACATATTGCGCTCTTCTGATGTAGCTTCTGACTTCTGGACAGTTATAAGCTACTGTCACAAAATGGCACCACGGGATCGGAGTGGTGTAGAAAAACGGTGAAAACGCCGGAGGGCAAGTATATGACAAGGGGCAGGAGGCTTACATTTAAAGCGCCACTTCATTGCTGAAAATAAAAACCCACTGGAGCGGTGCTTTAAAGGAATGTCAGCACTTCTATACATATGGAAGTAGTGGTACGGCTGTGTAGGTGCTTGTCCCGCAATACAAATTATACTTTTTTTTTTGTAAAGGTAAGTTTGAAAGTGGAATATCCCATCATACAAAGGTTAACCACAGCAATCATAATTTTGTCAAAAGAGAAGGCAATTTGTAGAGCTTAAGAGCTATTTTTATATACTATAGAAAATATAGTATGTTTTCAGAGGGAAACACCAGGCTTTAATCATCATTACCTCATCAAATTTTCGAAGTTCATCTTTTTCAAGTTTAAATTGTAGAAAAACAGGAAAATATATTTGATCTTTATGAATTCACTTATTCAAAAATTATTTTCACATCATAAATATAAGAATAGGATTGTTGCCAATCCAAATCATGGGGGAATACTTGTTAGTTACATTGCACATAAAAAGTGTAGTCAGCTGTTTGTATGTAGATTAATCATGCAAATGCAGTACACCCCACAGCACATCTGATGCAGATGTCAGGCAGCACGTCACCGGATCTAAAAATAAATACAATTATTCATAAGAGACATGGAAAAAACGAAATCTAAGGCATCACTCCTTCCACCAATGATTGAAAGGCTAACTATGTATTTAATGTATGTAGTTCAAGAAAATAAATACATCTATAAAGAATGTGTGTATAAAATGCCACTACCGGTGACTGTAGATATTAAAAAAGGTGTATGAAAAGGCAAAAATTAAAAAATAATAGCTATTTTGGACTGAATAAGTGGTGCATATATATATATATATATATATATATATATATATATATATATATATATACACACACACACACACACACACACACACACACATCCATGAATATTAAAATCACATACATACAACATATATAGTTGTGTTTTATTCGAAGGCATTATCCAGGACTTTTAATTCTTAACCCCATAGACAAAAAAAACAAGCAGGTAGTTGGGTAGTTGCTGACTACTTGCCTGTTCTGTACGGGTACGATGTTTGCCCACTCAGCCAGCAATTCCCCTCCATTCAGTCTGCTCTGACGACAGCGCGTCACTGCAGATAACATGCTGATTGACAGCCTGCTCCCGGGACTAAAGCAACGGGAAGCCGTCTGTCAATCAGCATGACATCGTCAACGCCCCATCAACACAACAGAGCAAAAGAGAAGCAGCCGCACTGTCAACATGATGTCACCAGAAGAAGCAGAACCGCCGGCAGGAGCAGACAGTGACAGCTCTGAGCCAGCAGACGATGTAGCCAGGCAGAACAGGCAGGTAGTTAGCAACTAACTTCCTTTAGGTTCTAATGCCTATACACAAAAATAATAGAATTCCTAGATAACCCCTTTAACCGGTCCCATAAATAGCCAAACAATTTTTCAAAATGGTTTATATCTTTTATAATATCTATGGTCACTGCTGGTGGCAGTTGGAGTACTTTCCATATAAGTTCCGGGGTAACTCGCAGCGTTGTGATCATATTGTCAGTGTCTTATGCAGTTGACAGATGTAATATTTCCTATTCAGACTCAAGTAATTCATGGTGGAGCCGCTTCCATGTCATGGCTACCTCAGGCTTCAGCTGTGATAAATTAGAGAACACTAAGGGGCCTATAAACTATTTTTTTAGTTCCGGTCACAGAACAGTCTACAAAGACCAAGACAATACTGACCAAATTTTAAAGGGTTATTCCCTTCTGTGTGTTTTATGGCAGAGACGCAAATAACTGCTTCTAGGTGACATCACCAGAGGCAGAATAACAAAAGGAGCCGAGTGCAGCAGTGCTATTTGTTTTCATACTAATTGAAGAGAATCTGTTAGCAGTTTTTTGTTATATAATCTGAAGACAGCAGTAGATAGGAGCTGAAAACACAGATTTCAGCAATATGTCACTTATTAGGCTGTGTGCTGTTCTTTACTCACAATAAAGGTTTTAACATCAGGCGTCAGGAGACTATCACAGCTCACGCGAATGCTAGACCAACCCGACCCCCTGTTCTGATAAGCAGCTCACTATCCATAGACTATGCCCATAGAGAGCCTGGTGTGGGTGGTGTCACCACTGCTGCACCCAGTAAACTAAGTGGAATCAGGGTCTCTTTTCCTACATTATGCTGCTCTCAGATGGGGTAGAAAAAACTTGGTGACATATTCCCTTTAATGGGAGTTACAGGACCAATGAAGCACAGTAAACTACATTGTTTCTGTAACTTGGGGGTGAAGCCACAGTGTAACTTGCTGTTTCTATAACTTCCATTCGTTTGTATGGGTGTAACGTGCACAGCGCAGCTGCACTTGGCGGTTTTCTTAACCCTGCCTCTGGAGGCTGGGATCTAGATGCAGTTAAGGCAGAGTTTGGAATAATTATTAATATGCATACAGCACAGTTCTATTTAATGATGAGAACTTGACATCAGCAGTTAGTGATACACATTCCAGCATTTTTTAGTTATCCTGATCATTTGGCTCTGCTCAGCAACACAAGACTTTTTTTTCGGTTTACAAACAGCTTTTAATTCACTTCCACTAGTTTCAAAATAGGTAGCGAGCCATGTTCTGGGGGAAGAACAATGTTCACACTAGCGACAGTGGTTGATTAAAATGGGATGACCACTTTTAGTTTCAGTGATCCGTCCCTCCGTTTCCAATAAAACACCATTTGAATCAATAAGCAATTGGAGCTTAAGTGCTAAGGGGGAGAGAGAGCACTTCCCAAGCCTCTGTCTCTCCATCTCTATTCCCCGCCAATCACTGCCTTCTCCTGCTTCACTGACAGCTCCTTTGCTGTGTGAGAACAAGTGGAGTACGATTAAAGTGGATGTGAGCATGGAGTTGGTGAGTCTCAACAATGGCGAAAATAATGGGAAACGCAAGCCATGTTCCAGACCTAAAGAAGTTCAAGACACAGGCATCGTCAGGCAAAGTGACGCTCGCACTCTTTTGGGATAGTAGAAAAGTCTAGCTTTTAGATTTCCTGGAGCAATTGTCAATTCTAAATACTACTTGAAGATGTTGGCTAACCCGAAGGCTCGAATTTCCAAAGTCAAAGCAAAAAAAAGACAACTTATGACTTGCAACATGATAACACCAAGCCCTATGCCAGTGTCAAGATCATCAAGCCCACTGCAAAATATGGCTGGACTCTCCTACCACATCCACTGTGTAGTCCAGACTTGAAACCTTCAGACTTACAGTTCTTTGGGCCAATGAAAGATGGACTACATGGTCAACATTTTCCAGTCAATTATGCGGTTATCGCAGGTGTACAGAATTTTCTGGTCTCCACTGTATGAGTGCGGCATGCAGGCCCTAGTTCATTGCTGGTGAAAATGCATAACCAATGGTGGTGACTATGGGGCAAATGACGCCATGTAGCTGAAATCTAACTGTTATCATGTTCTCGGTATCTGTTGTTTCCATGTAAATAAACAGGAGGCATTACATTCGGACCAACCCCTGTATTATGACTCTGCAAATAAGAATTAACTCAAGGTGGCTTTCATTTTAACACGCAGAAGAAACTGAAAGAAATATTTATAGCACCATGTGGTGCTGTATCTACGACTAGAATGGTATATTTCCTAAAGGGAAAGAATGTAGAATTTTTCATTCCTGTCAGGAAAGGTTCTGTCACTAGATGTCACTGCTGACACCACATCCTAAATGTGCATACAGTCAGAGATTCAGATGCTTCCATGTACTATTAGTTAGGGGGTGTACATTTTTATGCAACTCTGGTTGAATGTTTATTATTTTCAGTTAAAGGGAACCTGGCAGTAGATTCATGCTGCCCGAAACACGGGCAAAATTAATCAGCGGGTGGCCATATTATAGCAGCCGTGTAAGTTTTACTCTGGATCGTTTTGGCATTTCAGAGAAAAATTACTTTGAAAAGTTGTCCAGGAATGACTAATCCAAGAGGCCAGAGCATCTCAGATGACTAATCCAAGAGGCCAGAGCATCTCAGATGACTAATCCAAGAGGCCAGAGCATCTCAGATGACTAATCCAAGAGGCCAGAGCATCTCAGATGACTAATCCAAGAGGCCAGAGCATCTCAGATGACTAATCCAAGAGGTCAGAGCATCTCAGATGACTAATCCAAGAGGCCAGAGCGACCAGTGGCTTCTGCCTTGCCCTGACCCCTATACCTTACCACACTCTACCTTTGTAAGTGAATAGGTAGAAACCCGTCAATCTAGGCTTTTCAAAGCCACAGCATTCCAGAGTAAAACATATATGGCTGCCATAACGCAGCTAGTCTCCGATTCATGCTGACGTGGTTCGGGCAGCATCAATCTCCCCTTTTACTTCACCATGCCCCTTTTACTTTATCCAAAAAAATAGATTTACCCAAATTTGACTGGAAAGTTAATGGGAGAAAAGATGGAAAAAGTACACAAAAGTCTTATTATTGTGTGAAGGATTTCTTATACTACATACAGACCATGTTCCCACTTAGAGCAAAAGCTGCATTTTTTTTGTGCAGAAAATCTGCCGCCTTTAACTGTTCAAGCAAAGTGGATATGATTTTTATAAAATGTCACACCCACTGTAAAACTGTGTTTTGGGGTGAATTTTTCCCTATATATAGTACTTCTATGGGGAGCCTGAATAAACACATGTAAAAGCAACATAACTGTGTTTTTAAAGAGCAGAATTGCACTGTTTCGGTACCAAAAATGCTGCATCAAATCAGCATTAAAAAAGGGAGAAACACATGAAAAAATGAACTATGCCATAAACAGAGCAAGATGCTTTTACAGATTTTAGTGAGGACACCTGCACAACACATGCAGAACAAATGAAGAAGACTACACCTATTTTAGAAAAAGATTGCCAACACCACATCAGACGATTGTGACAATTATCCAGAAAGATTTTTTTTTTTGAGGGGGGGGGGGGGGCTGTTTTTTTAATTGGTTTTGTCTTTTTTGTTAAAAAGACATTTCTGAAACAAATCTGTCATGTGTGAATCTAGTGATTTTTCTCCTGGCTGCAGAAGAAGGATTTTGATAGGTGGTGGAAATATTCAGATTGTCCCATTGTCTGCTTTTTTGTGTTGATTTTTTGTCGTTTCATTTTTCTTATTTCCCCGTTTGAAAGCATTGCAGAATTTATGAGCTCCGTACAAATAAAGATAATATTATTAAAAAATCCACTGTAGTTCAATATTGGTAGAGAATACAACTGATTTTGGTTGTACTGTACTACAGGGAACATCAGAAAGAAGAAACTTTGAAGTGCCTACAGGGAAGTATGAAACATTACACTACACAGCTAAAAACAGAGGCAAGAGGAAGCTCCCAAATGAACATGGCATACCCCTCAGCTTCATCTATTTCCTGACTAGGGGAGACTCTCCTGCTAATCCCTGTCAGATGAAGTTTCCGGATGCAGCGGAATAGTCTAATGCTGGCACATCTAGGTCACTTTAAAGGTCCTTGCAGTTGGTACATTAGTATTTTATTTGACCTTTCCTAAATAGAATTATACTCCATTGGCCGTAACATCTCAGGAAAGTAGATTAGATGTTAAATTGCACTTGAGATAACAACTCACTTCATATTAAGGAAGTTCAGAGGCCGATTTTATAGTATAGTCCTTTGTGCAGAGTATTGTCTGCAGTATACAAGGTTTCCTCGTGCTTAATGAAACTATGTGCTATAAACTAGAAACTAAAATATAGCATGCCCAGATGAGTGTACTATACAGATGTGCGCTAGAAAAATAAACTGGATAATGTAATTCAATAAGGCTGATCAAATGACAGTGTGAAAAAAAAAGTCACAGCATGCACTAGACTCTTGCGTATTTCGTGTGAAAATCACCCCCTTTCCAACAATGTCAGGTCTTACAGGGTTTGCGTGACATTATGTCATGTGATCCCTGAAGCCAATCAGCACTCGTTATAAGGCTGCTGCGCTATCACTACTTCCGTTTGCTCAAGGTTTGGACATAGGAAGGGAGCATGAAGCAGCATATTAGCAGTCACTGATTGGCTGCAGGGATCACATGACATAATATCACATGAGCCCCAGGAGACCCGGCACTGACATCTCTAGAACAGCGCCGGGACGGAAGGGGAAAATATGACATTTTTAGTTTAGAAAGGGGGACTACTTTATTTAAAAAGGGGTTGTCCAGGTAGTGCACAACCTCTTTAACCTAGGGAACTGTATTTCATTATGTACATTTTAAATGAAATGTATTAGATTCCCCAGATTGCCACTATGTATTTACTGATACCTATATGCTTTCTGATTACCCATTTATTGCTCCTTATCAATTTTTCTCCATGACTATGTCTAAAATCAATTAAAATTATAACTGGGCTTGCAATATCCTACTAAGTGGGTGACTAGTTGTCTGCTTTCACCAGACTAATCGCCCCACTAATCATGTGACATAATTTGCAAGAGCAGCGTCACTGCAGGCTCTTTACAAATCCCTGCCTTCTGGGCAATGCCCAGTGAAGCCGGATGTATGTACGTTCCCCAATGCACGTGCATGCCGAGTGAGGCAGCCGAGACCTAGGACACGGAGATGACGACTGACTGTATCCTCCACCACAGATGACTCGCTGGGCGTGTGCAGGGTGTCGATGAGGCCGCGGGACGTAAACTTGGCCTACTGCACATTGCCGGGAAGCAGACGCTGCTCTAACAAATAATGTCATTCAAGTCTACAGGGGCGTGATAATATGATTAGTGGAATAATTAGTGTGGGGAAAGCAATGCCTCCACAACTAGTCACCCAGTTATAAAATTTTATTTCAGGGACATGAAGAAATCAGTAAGGAACAAAAAGGGGCTTGTTGGGAAGTACATAAAAGGTTCAATAAATACACGGTGGCAGTTTGGGGGGCCTTGGGAGGCTAAGGACCCTATCAGGGCAGCACGGTAGCTCAGTGGTTAGCCTTGCAGCGCTGGTGTTCTGGGTTCAAATCCCATCAAGGACAACATTTGCAAGGAGTTTGTATGTTCTCCCCATGTTTGTGTGGATTTCCTCCAGGTTCTCCAGTTTCCTCCCACACTCCAAAGACATACTGATAGGGAATTTATATTGTGAGCCCCGATGGGGAGTGTGCCAATATTGTCTGTGAAGCACTGTGGAATTAATGGCGCTATATAAGGGAGTAAAATAAAAATAAATAAACTGTTGATGCATAAATACATAAAATAAGGTGCATGTATCTATAAAAATCTGATGCAATATGGATGAGCCTTATGAGATTTTTTTTGCACATCTATAGACGAGAATAGTTGAATCTCAGCCAAAATACAGAAGAGAATAGTGCATGCTGCGATTTTTTTTTGTGTGAAAAATCTGTGATGTAATACGCTTATCTGAACAAGCCTGCACCTACATTGGTCTTTATGAAAAGGAAATTAATTAAAAGGGTTGCCTCACTAGAAACAATAGCTTTAAAGGTGCCATAGCTATTATGCAATTGCCGTTAATCCTGTCTCCAGCTAACTGACGATTTTGCTGCAGTTAGTAAGACAGTTCCCCTGCAAAATGTTATGGGGCTGGAAACCATAATCAATGTCTCAGATCTGTAAAAGTTCTACTTTTGATTGAAATGTGATAATCTAGAAAACCTGTGAATATTAATTTACCATTAATTCAGTTCATGGAACTTTCATTTTAAAATGTTTAAAAAAAATAAAGACTAAAAAACAAAACAACAGCAGTTCTTTCAGAATTTTTCCTAGACAGACAGAATAGTAGGGTGGTATGATTCATTGTTCGACACACACAACATTAATTTGTTTACCAGTAATAATTCCATTGGGAGATAACTACACTGCTCAAAAAAATAAAGGGAACACTTAACCAACAGAATAGAACTCCAAGTAAATCAAACTTCTGTGAAATCAAACTGTCCACTTAGGAAGCAACACTGATTGACAATCAATTTCACATGCTGTTGTGCAAATGGAATAGACAATAGATGGAAATTATTGGCAATTATCAAGACACCCTCATCCAGGATGGCACATCAATGCGAGCTGCGGCGAGAAGGTTTGCTGTGTCTGTCAGCGTAGTGTCCAGAGGCTAGAGGCGCTACCAGGAGACAGGCCAGTACACCAAGAGACGTGGAGGGGGCCGTAGGAGGGTAACAACCCAGCAGCAGGACCGCTACCTCCGCCTTTGTGCAAGGAGGGACAAGAGGAGCACTGCCAGAGCCCTGCAAAATGACCTCCAGCAGGCCACAAATGTGCATGTGTCTGCACAAACGGTTAGGAACCGACTCCATGAGGGTGGTATGAGGGCCTGACGTCCACAGATTGGGGTTGTGCTCACAGCCCAACACTGTGTAGGACGGTTGGCATTTGCCACAGAACAACAGGATTGGCAAAATCGCCACTGGCGCCCTGTGCTCTTCACAGATGAAAGCAGGTTCACACTGAGGACATGTGACAGAGTCTGGGGACACCGTGGAGTGCAATCTGCTGCCTGCAACATCCTTCAGCATGACCGGTTTGGCAGTGGGTGGCATTTCTTTGGAGGGCCGCAGAGCCCTCCATGTGCTCACCAGAGTTGGCCTGACTGCAATTAGGTACCAAGATGAGATCCTCAGACCCCTTGTGAGACCATATGCTGGTGCGGTTGGCACTGGGTTCCTCCTAATGCAGGACAATGCCAGACCTCATGTGGCTGGAGTGTGTCAGCAGTTCCCGCAAGATGAAGGCATTGAAGCTATGGACTGGCCCGCCCATTCCCCAGACCTGAATCCGATTGAGCACATCTGGGACATCATGTCTCGCTCCATCCACCAACGTTACGTTGCACCACAGACTGTCCAGGAGTTGGCGGATGCTTTAGTCCAGGTCTGGGAGGAGATCCCACAGGAGACCATCCGCAACCTCATCAGGAGCATGCCCAGGCATTTTAGGGAGGTCATACAGGCACGTGGAGGCCACACACAATACTGAGCCTCATTTTGACTTGTTTTAAGGACATTAAATCAAAGTTGGATCAGCCTGTAGTGTTTTTCCACTTTAATTTTGGGGGTGACTCCAAATCCAGGCCTCCATTGGTTAATAAATTTGATTTCCATAGATGATTTTTGTGTGATTTTGGTGTCAGCACATTCAACTTTGTACAGAACAAAGTATTCAATGAGAATATTTCATTCATTCAGATCTAGGATTGTGTTATTTGAGTGTTCCCTTTATTTTTTTGAGCAGTGTATATATCCTGGGAGAAAGACTGGCAGTACTGCTCCTGAAGTGTAAGTGCTTGAGGAATGGACCACAGTCCTGACTTTATGTAGGCAAAATACTTCAGAACCGAAATGATAGAGAACGAAGAGCTTGGTTAAATAAGTGAATATTTTATTTTGATCCGGCAAGAGAATATTAAACTTTTAGACCAAAAATTGTCTTTATCAAGGAAAGAATAGGCATAAATCAGATTAGAATAAAAGATTTAGCAGAATTATTAATGGACATAATGTAGTCAATTTGCATCCACACAGCCGCATCTACCTGATAATCAGCTCTTCTACAATACAAGTCTCCACTTTCTATACCTCCATGCCACTGACTACTTGATATCCTTTGATAATTCTGCTGGCTCGTTTGTTTTAATCTGATTTATGCCTATTATGTCCTTGAAAAATACAATTTTTGGTCACAAAGTTGGACCTTCCCTTGCCAGATCAAAATAAAATATTTACTTATTGCATCAAGATCTTCGTTCTCTATCATCATTTCGTTGCTGTGTTTTTTTGCCTTCCTAACCATATATCGTCAGTGTCACAATCCACCAATATGTGATTGCAAGACATGTTTGGAAAGAATATAGCTGCTTACAGATCATCTTACCAACAGTTGCTTACTCATCAACACAATTAAAATTTCCAAGTGTGAAAACTCACAAATAATCCTTAAAAATGGTAGCATGAACTATTTTAGAAAACTTTTTTCTTAAAGAAGACACTTCTCTGTATTTTTATTTAAACTGGGCACTTTCCACAAGTGGCGTTACTCCACTGATTCTGGAATGGTTTTTCTTGTTCTTCTATCCCCTTAATTCCAACATTACGCCCCTTGGTAGTAATAATGGTGCAAATTTTCCCTTGAACCAACAGGAATTTTTCTCCTCTGATTCGAACCAATCAAAACCATCGATGCCCTAAAAGAGGTTCTATGGTATACGCTTATTTGGTTGAAGGAAAAATTACCTTTCTTAGCTATTGGAGACATATCTTTGGAACGGAAGGGCATAGAAGAAAAAGGAAAATTGTTCCAGAATCAGTGGAGCAAACCCGATTGGAAAAGGTACTCAGTTCAAATTTATAAAAATTCAGTGAAAGGTCCTTTTTAAGCTAGTGTACATGTAAAACACTTGTTGCAGTCTACAAGTTCAATGGTGTGTGGTCTGGAGAAGCCAAATGCTCTTCCATTATATTCCAGGAATAAAATGAGAAGCACATCTAAGTGTGAAACCCTGCTTCTCCAATGTTGCCAAATGACCTTGTTCCAGGTCAAAAAAAGCTAGATCCATGTGGTTGTCGTAGTCCAAGCAAAGACTACTACGTTGAACTTTTTATAAGCAGTGATTTCAATAAATGTACTTGGAATACTTTTCAGTTGTGTGATGGTGTTGTACTATTATTTTTGCTTTATTCCTTTTGTGTTGATGACCAGGGAAGAAAATCATTTGGCAATGGTAGAGCCGCAAATGTGGAGACACACTCCACATTTATTCCTGAGATATTGTGGTCCTGATGTTCCCAAACTGCATGTCGTTGAACTAGCAGCCCAACTAATGTCTTACATGCGCTTTTGCTTTCTCGCATATTATTTTCAAAGTAGCAGTGGAACAAAACTTTGCATCTGGTATTTCCACCTCTCATGTCCATTTTAGTAAATACTTGTATTCCCTCATAAAATATTTCTAGACCATAATTTTTGTAGAACTCTGCATTGTGCCGTTCCTTTATTCTTCCTCCTAAATTAAAAATTGACATCTGGGCGTTATCATTTCTCCTGTCTAGGATGAGTGTCTCTACACAGCAAGCACTGATTTGACAGCGTCAGTGTGGGAACCCCCCAAACCGGTAACACCTGGTAACCAAGTTCTTCATGAATGTCTAGGAGGAATAACAGAGGCACGGTACAATGCAGAGTTTAAAAAAAGATGTCCCAAAATTATTATTTTATGGGGAGTACAAGTATTTACTAAAACAGACAGGGCTGTCAGATCTTTCTAAAATTCTCTTTCACGGCGAATCTCACAGTGGCCTCTAGATTCTCTTTACAGCCTCAGATGGTACAGAACCCGAGATGTTACTGGTATTACAGAAACAACAAAATGTAAAACCATCATTGAAGAATCTGTCTACACAAATAATGTTGTGCGCTGTGCTCCTAATGTCATACTTTGCCACTGCTTTTATTCGGAGAGCAGTAAAAGATACAGACTAGATGACAACAAGGTCTGCACTATCTCCTTTCTTGGCTGCATCAACTTTTCACGTCCGTTTGGACGGCACATAAGACTTTGCCTAGAGTACAAAGTTATAAGAAAAACAAAAACGCAAGTTTCTATCTAATAGAATTGGTGGCTACAACCCAGCAATGAATATAAATAGGTTAAATGAATGATACTTTTTTTAGATATGGTTTTCAGTGTTGGAGAACTTTGGGCTGTTACTTTTATGATCTTCTGCAATGCAGGTTTACAGTAGCACTGGAAGATTGCACAAATACTTCCGTTACATTCAAACTAAGTTGGAAGGGATCCCAGGAGAACGAAAACACACAAACTTTGCCTTTGGGAATGTGTTTCACAGGTTCTGTTTGGAAGGGAAAATGAACCCACTACCCTCCAACACCACTGTAGATATGTACTCAGATGATGACTCTTCCGAATTATTGCGTAAATGTACACTGGTTATAACAAAAAATAGCTCTCCAGATTTTATGTTGCTGGCCCTCTCTCAATAAGGTCATTCTGGAAGCACCCCCATACTGGTAAACCTCAGATAAGCCTAGTTTATTGGGAACTGTCATAATCATATATGTTGAGGGTCTGACAGTCTTTTTCTATCAAATAGTGCTACTCTCCTGTGTTTGGCATTGGAACTTAGCCCTATTCACTTCAATTAACTAGTTCAAGACAGGCCATGTTTCTCCAAGCATGACCAGGAACAATTTTGGATTTTTTCGCATAAGCGGTCTTAAGAACTCTAAAATATTTTCTCGTTCAGATATTCCAGTTGTTATTGCCTCTTTTTTTCATGATATATAGTCAAACCCTCGTCACTGAGGCTGAGTGAGGGCCCTGTCCGTGACAGTAATCAAAGTACAAATTTAACAGTAGAGAGATTCTCTGGTCTGTCTTCGCTAACTGTGCAAGGTCCCAAGCAACGGCATCCTCTCTCCTAGATAAACTTGACCTAATAGGGCAAAGTCAAAGAGTGCTGTAATGCGGACTTGCTTCTGTTACTCAGCTTGGAATAAAAAAGTTACAGAAACATTTTACAGTAATTGTTAAATGCACAATAAAAAGTAATATAATCTGGAACACATCAAATGAGGAAAAAGTATTTAGAGAGGAAACTCATCTAGAAGACTCTGAGCTGGCATTATTCAGTGCGTAGAGCAGCTTTCTGCTACTCAAAACGAAAGCAGTCATGGAATTTTAACTTGAGACTGCGGTTATTTGACTTCTTGTAAACAAAGCAACTTCCTGTCCCTATATTCTCATTGCTCAGTCAGTTTAATCATGACATGCTGTCATGACCCCTGAATGCACCCGCATGCTTCTGGCCTGTAACACTGTCTAGAAGTGATAACTCTTCCAGTGTTATGAGACATTGTGCACCCCCTCCTTTATAAGTATGTGACTCGCACCAGACACGCTTCCTTTGCAGCTTTACATTTCGTTAAAGTAACTTTATGAAAAAAATTATTTCAATGTTGACCATTGAGGACCAATATTTTTCACCTTGGGCAGCACTTATGAAAGGCTAGTACTATGTACACAAGAAATTACCTTGTACATCATGGGCCCAGTTCATCAAAGTTTGTCCCCAAACTCCTGGTGCTAAACAACTTGAAGTTAAATAAAATTTTGTACAACTCGAAGTTGTACAAAACTCAGGATTCTCCCGCGTCGGAAGCGAGCAGTCATGTGACCGCAAGTATGTGATTTGCATACTGGCGAGCACATTCCGACTACACATGTCTGACCTCGCTCAATGAACTTGCATTGAGCAAGGCCATGCACATCTAGTCAGCATGTGACCGCAAGCTCCTGGCACCGGAAAATCCTCACAGCGCGCAGTGTGGCCAAGGAAACAAGGTGCTGCAAATGCTTCTCTTTAAAATCGGTAGATGTCCATCAGCTCATAACTGGCAGCAGTCAGTGTCACCCAGCTACACCCTTCTACTGCTTAGAAAAATTTGGCCAGAAGTGGGCTTCAAAGAAGAATTGTGTCAAAAAAGCCATACTTTCAACAGGAAAACAAGGACAAGCAGCAGGTGCTCTGGAATGAAATTTGGCTGCATTAGAAGGTTTGTTAGCCAAAGGGCACAAGCTTAGTACAATAATGGATGTCTGCAGGCAACAGTGAAGCATGGTGGAGGGTCTTTTTAAGTTTAGGGCCGCATTTCAGCAAATGAAGTTAGTGATTTGGTCAGGATTAAAATGTCCTCAATACTGAGAAATGTAGGCAGACACTTATTCATCAAAGAACACCATCAGAGAGATGTCTGCTTTGCTTCAGCAGCAAGAGAACAACCCCAAACAACCAATGTTAGCCATTATCAGCACAAAGAAGAACAAGGAGACCGGGAAATAATGATATGGCACCCATAACGCCCTGATCTCAACATCGAGCCTCTGGGATTACAAGAAGAAAGAGAATTTGAGTAAGCCTACATACACAGAAGATCTGTTGTCAGTTCTCCAAGATGTTTGAAACAACCTTCCTGCCAAGTTCCTTCAAAATCTGTAAGTGTACATAGAAGGATTGTTGTTTTGGTGCCGTTTTGTAGTAAAAGGCTGGTCACACCCAGTATTGATTAGATTTTACTTTTGTTCATTAACTTTTCATTTTGTTCATTGATAAAAATAAAACTATTAACACTTCTATTTTTTTATACTTTGCTATTTTGCATTAATTAGCACACAAATTTGTAAGTTACCATTCTGATTACATGCACAATACTATATAGGTCCATCTGCAGTTGCCGTAACTCCATTCAGCCATGTGTAAAATGTTCTGGCTCAGTGCTTTAGATTATCTATTAAAACTGCTCGGTTTCAACCTTTGTTCCAATGTACTGTCAGACTTTCCTGGACGTGTCAGCACATCAGCAGATTGCAGAAAGTGATAAAAGATAAATATGCTGGCACTTTAAAACAGCAAATCACTCGCAATAAATCCTCATTTTATTTTAGTATCTATGACTGACCTATCATTAAATCTATAAAACATCCCTGATATATTCCTATTAGCCTGAATGCGACCTGTACAAGCAGGAGTGACTAAGGTAAGAGACGGAAGATGCATGCAAACCACCACCACTAATCTCTTCACTGAAAGAATACATGCATGCTAAATGGCAGGTTCCGACAACTCGGTACTCTAAATGGAACAGATAAAGATTTGCTGTAAGTAGAATGCTCTAATTTATATGAAAGGTGCCAAAGATCAGAATAGATGTGAGCCTGGCAGGACATATGCGTCAAACAGGCCACTCTTCCTCACCCAGAGTATTTAGATGCAGGACTGACAGCCAAAGTGACTGTTTGCTTCAGGGTTCGAGCACACGACCGATTTTCTCATACGAGAGCCATCTGTGTTTTTTATCGATAGCACTCGTACCTATGAGGCTGTGCACAGGTCCGATTTTTTTCCTTGGACCTAGACGTCAGCGAAAAAAAAAAAAAAAAAAAAAAATCACAGATATGTCTGATTTTGATCCAAGTGTCAGATCAAAATCAGCAATGCAAGTCTAAATAAAAAAAATAAAAAATTGGACCACACTCTGTTGATATTTTGGTGCGGTCTAATTTTCGAAAACTGACAGAATGGAGAAGGTGGAGAAGCTTTTTTTTTCTCCATCAGAGAAAAACTGATGCCACTCTGATCAAACTCTGATCAGAATAATCAAACCATTTTTCATGGATGTTGAGAAATCGGTTGTGTGAACCGCGACCCTCGGGGTGAAGGAAAGTCCAGCTATGACTACAGCCATTAGACGGTATTCACACACAACGGCTGTACTGGTGAGCGACGAGGGGCTGCGGTATATTACGGTAACTGCTTTTTACACAATCACTTAAATTTGCAGCTGTTTCACCTGAATAATTGCATGTCTGGTATAAAGCATAAATGAGATTTATTGCAGCTTATAGTATATGGCATGAAAACACTCCTACTGAAGAAGAAACATCAATGCTGCTGTGTCACAGAAACTTCAATTAGTAAGACAGGTGTCTTAGCAAATATGTCACAACACAAAATGGATAGGACGACCACACATCTCATTTCCTTCCTGCAGATATTTCATGAACTAAAACAAAAAAGCCCCAAAACACTCATCAGAGTTTTTGTAGGACCAGCTTGTGTCTGCACCTAAACTGCATATAATTTTTGAGAAAAAATTAGGAGAAAATCACGTGATTAGTAGATCAGGGAGCGCATTAGCCAAAGCTTTCATGGCAATTTTCGGAATTTGCATAGAAACTAATGGAGAGCTTGGCCACCCTGCCGTACTATGTCCGTAGATATGTTTGACTCCAGCCAATCTCCTCATCAAGAAAGATGTGAACAACGCCTCATGCATATGATTTAGTTTACAACATGGTTGGACATTTAGTCGTTGTCTCACTTTATTTTCATTCACATAATAAACAGATCATGGCATAGAAGAATTACAAAAAAAATATTCAAGATGTTTTCTTTACCCGCGGTTTTTATATACCCAAATGGATACATCTAAGCAAGCTCTGACTGCTGAGCATCTTTTTATTCCAACAAGCAAAAGGAACGCCATTTGCCATTTGCAAAAAATACTGCTTGCAATATGCAGCTGGGAACTAAGCCATGTTATATTCGCGGTTATGAGAAAACAAGTGTAAAAAAAAAAAAGCAGTGGAATTTATGTGCGGTACCACAATGCGGTTCCTCATAAAAGAAACAATCTTCAAAACTAAAATCTTCAGCACTACAATGTCTGAATTCATCCATATCCTCAGGTAAGAATGAGAACAGATATCATGTCATGAAGTAGAAGAAAACAACCACAAAACTTTGGTTTTTCACTACAAAAAGCAGCAGATGAAGATTCGATCCCGTGGTACGTTGCGACTAAACATTACTGCACAATGATCCCAATGTGGTGGGTACAAGAGGACATGTGAAGTGGTAAAAGAAGGAAAATTGCAGACAAAAGCAGTAATTGCATGCATAAAATGATTTTGTTTTCATAAACAGAAATTGGGTCAATGGATAGCTTACATATCAGTTTTCACTCATAAGTCTGCACTAGGCATAAAGGATGTTTATCAGTTTTGCCCAAAGTGTTTCTTTAAAGTTGGAACATATTTAAAAGACTTAAAATGAAAGTATTTATGCTTTGTCTATACTTTGTGTATTTTTTTTTTTTTTTTGAAAATCCATTCAAAATAAATATTCTGCTTAAAGAGGTTGTCCGACCCCGAAATCCAAATTTTTTTTAAGCTAGTCTGTGCGGTATTGTTATATACAGCACCCATATAAATTTTGTTTTTGGTCTCACTTTTGTTTCTCTTGAATTTCACTTCACTCCCTGCACCAGCTTTGTTTACCAGTGGCTCTACCAAACATGACAGCTTCCTGTGCTTTATTATCTAGCTCACAATCAGAGCTGGCACCGCCCGGCCCCAATGTCTAGCACAGTCCTCGGCCCGCCCACTGCACACTCATTGCCTGTCAATATCTGACCTCTATCATCACTCCAGTATTGGAAATAACAGAGCAGTGATCCTGTGTCCTCTCATCTGTGAAAAGCAGCATAATCACTCCACATTACATCCACAGTTGTGATAGAGCTGTCACATGTCCCCACATCACATCCACAGTGGTGATAGAGCTGTCACATGTCCCCACATCACATCCACAGTGGTGATAGAGCTGTCACATGTCCCCACATCACATCCACAGTGGTGATAGACCTTCACATGTCCCCACATCACATCCACGGTGGTGATAGACCTTCACATGTCCCCACATCACATCCACAGTGGTGATAGAGCTGTCACATGTCCCCACATCACATCCACAGTGGTGATAGACCTTCACATGTCCCCACATTACATCCACAGTTGTGATAGAGCTGTCACATGTCCCCACATCACATCCACAGTGGTGATAGAGCTTCACATGTCCCCACTTCACATCCACAGTGGTGATAGAGCTGTCACTTGTCTCCACATCACATTCACAGTGGTGATAGACCTTCACATGTCCCCACATCACATCCACAGTTGTGATAGAGCTGCCACATGTCCCCACATCACATCCACAGTGGTGATAGAGCTGTCACTTGTCTCCACATCACATTCACAGTGGTGATAGACCTTCACATGTCCCCACATCACATCTACAGTGGTGATAGAGCTGTCACTTGTCTCCACATCACATTCACAGTGGTGATAGACCTTCACATGTCCCCACATCACATCCACAGTTGTGATAGAGCTGTCACATGTCCCCACATCACATCCACAGTGGTGATAGAGCTGTCACATGTCCCCACATCACATCCACAGTGGTGATAGACCTTCACATGTCCCCACATCACATCCACGGTGATGATAGACCTTCACATGTCCCCACATCACATCCACAGTGGTGATAGAGCTGTCACATGTCCCCACATCACATCCACAGTGGTGATAGAGCTGTCACATGTCCCCACATCACATCCACAGTGGTGATAGACCTTCACATGTCCCCACATCACATCCACGGTGGTGATAGACCTTCACATGTCCCCACATCACATCCACAGTGGTGATAGAGCTGTCACATGTCCCCACATCACATCCACAGTGGTGATAGACCTTCACATGTCCCCACATTACATCCACAGTTGTGATAGAGCCGTCACATGTCCCCACATCACATCCACAGTGGTGATAGAGCTGTCACTTGTCTCCACATCACATTCACAGTGGTGATAGAGCTGTCACTTGTCTCCACATCACATTCACAGTGGTGATAGACCTTCACATGTCCCCACATCACATCCACAGTTGTGATAGAGCTTCACATGTCCCCACATCACATTCACAGTGGTGATAGAGCTGTCACATGTCCCCATATCACATCCACAGTGGTGATAGAGCTGACACTTGTCCCCACATCACATTCACAGTGGAGATAGAGCTTCAGAAGTCCACACATGTCCCCGAATGTTGTGAGTAGAAAATGAACTTTATTCCCCGGTTCCGGTTTCAGACACGAGGATGGCTCTGGCGCTGCTTCAGTCACTGCTCTAAGTACACAGAGCTCTGGTTGTAACTGCCCCCCAGTCCTGACTGACAGCCGGCCCCAATGCAGAGGTAGTGTCAGTCAGGGCCGTCCGCCCGGTTACAGACAGAACTCTGTACACTCCAGAGCAGTGACTGAACTAGTGCCAGCGCCGTCCCTGTGACTGAAACCGAAACGCTGTGGGGGTAATAAAGTTCATTTTCTCCACGCAGAGTTTGGCTGCATGCAGGCTTTGGGCAGGTTAGTAACACAGATTAACCCCATAATAGCGTTTTTTCTGATGACAAGTTCCCATTAAATATGTGCAAAGATAATGATGCATAGAGAGATATATAGAAAGATAGATAATAGATATCCGGCAGATATATAACTTCCCAACCACACAAGACATTATAAAATTGCACCCTTTAGTGCCTGGCATGAGGAGCTTATTGTCCAGCTTTGTATTAACCAAATAAATAACTAGAAAAAATGGCATGGGGTCCCTACTATTTTTGATATCCAGCCAAGGTAAAGCAGACAGCTGGGGGCTGATATCAGGCTGGAAAGGTCCCTGGTTATTGGGTCCTTCCCAGCCTAAAAATACCAGCTCGCAGCCACCCCAGAAATAGCGCATCATATCAGAGGCACCAATTCTGGCAATCGGGGTAATGGTTTATAGGGTTGATAACAGCTGTGATTTGTCAGCTGGCATCAACCCTGGTGTTAGTAATGGAAAAGTATCTATCAGACACCTCCCTTACTAGCCCAGTAATAAAAAAGGAAAAACACATACAAAAATACTTTATTTCAATAAACACTCCCTGATACTCCCCAGTTTATTTAAAAAAAAAGAAAAAATCCCACACAAGTCCGATGTAGTCCAGCTAATCGGACGTACTTCAGCGAATCCGACCAACAAAGTCTATGGAGCCTCATTCTGACACTCCATAGACTTTGACAACAGCCACTTCCGGGTCAATCTGCGCTGCGCGTGACTCGGCGACTCTAGACTAGGTAGATGGATGAGGGGGGGGAAGATGGATGAGGGAGGGATGGATGGCTGGGGGATGATGGATGGATGGATGGATGAGGGAAGGAGGGATGAGGGATGAATGGAAGGATGGATGAGGAAGGGAGGGATGGATAGATGGATGAGGGAGGGATGAATGAGGGATGGATGGATGAATGAGGGAGGGATGGATGAATGAGGGAGGGATGGATCTGAGAGGGATAGATGGATGAGGAAGGGATGGATGGATGGATAAAAGAGGGATGGGTGCACAGAGCACATTATTCTCACCTATGTACAGGGTGGGCCACTTATATGGATACACCTAAATTAAATGGGAATGGTTGGTGATATCAACTTCCTGTTTGTGGCACATTAGTATATGGGAAGGGGAAAACTTTTCCAGATGGGTGGTGAGCATGGTGGACCATGCAACACTCTTCTCCCACTCTTGACACACTGATAGCAACACCGCAGAAGAAATGCAAGTGACGCGCCCCCTGGGCCGTGGGGTACTCGGTAGCAGGGCCGGTCGATGCTGGGGGATGTCACAATGGCGGTGACCCGGTCTGTGACCCAGGGCGGTCAATAATAGGGCTTTTAACGAAAAGGGAATATAGTTTTTATATAATGTTTGTGACGCCACCTGTGGTATGCGGCTATATGGAGCCGCTGCTGCGGTGCAGATCCTCTGGAGCTGTTGGTGATGCAGAAGAGTTGGTTCAGCTCTCCACAGGTAGAGTCAAGCTCCAGGGTGGTGCGGTGATGATTAATGAGGTTGATGTTGCTGTGCAGTGTAATGCAGGGGATGGCGCAGATAATAATGCTAGGACACAGTGGGGTGCAGTCTTCAAGGTTTACTCACAGTTGTTTTACTCCAGGTTACCAGGACCAGGGTAACCTCTCACATCGTCCTGTGTTTACCAAGGCAGGGGTTCAGCAAACTCCCAGGTGTTTCAGGAGTACATAAAGGGACCCCATTCTGTGTGCCTTCCTTGGTCATCTTCCTGCGCTGGCTCTCACCCTCCTGCCCTGCACCTCACAACCAGTGTCCCAAGCCGGTAACCTCGGATTTTGGCGGGCAACCTGCAGTCCCCTGAATCCTATGTGGCTACCTTTTTAGCGATGTAGTTGCGGCTGTGAGCAACTGCACCCTGAAAGTACAGAAGCCTCTGGTTTCTAGCTGAGCCTTGTAGTTCTCCACTAGTTAGTGGCCGGTCCCCTTTGCGGCCTGATCCCTCCACGTTCCTGCAGATTCGGGCGCACGGGTGGCTTCCGCACTCGCCGTGTCCCTGGGATCCCCTCACTCCTGGAGTCTTCCTCTGCTCCCTTCCTCGTCCTGCCAGTCCTCCTGGGCCTCTCAACTTAGGCCCGCTCCTGTCCTCTCCTCTGAGCAGAGCTCCTACAGAGCTCCTGCTTCCACTCCTTCTCCTCAGACTGTCTTCCCTGACTGGACCCTTCAACTGATCTCCTAAGATGGTTCCCCTTTTTATACACCTACTGAAGTGCTCCCCTGTCCTTCTTCCTCCACCCACACCCACTACATGGTTCCACCCTCCAGCTAGGGACCAGGGACTGTGCTCTCCCTTAGGAGCAATCTCGCCCTTCCCTCCTGAAGTGTAATGGATGCAAATGTGTGGGTCCCGGGTAGTACTCCATCCTTACCTGAGAGTGGGGTACCACACCTCTGGGTGAGATGCAGTACCTCTGTGGCGACTGAACCCGCAGGGGCGCCACACTAGCACAGGCTTCCAGTATCCGTTGTTTCAGATGCTGCACATCTCGTATCTTCACAGCATAGACAATTGCCTTCAGATGACCCCAAAGATAAAAGTCTAAGGGGGTCAGATCGGGAGACCTTGGTGGCCATTCAACTGGCCCACGACGACCAATCCACTTTCCAGGAAACTGTTCATGTAGGAATGCTTGGACCTGACACCCATAATGTGGTGGTGCACCATCTTGTTGGAAAAACTCAGGGAACGTGCCATCTTTAGTGCATAAAGAGGGCAACACATCAGCCTGTGCTAGCATTTCTTCTGCGGTGTTGCTATCAGTGTGTCAAAAGTGGGAGAAGAGGGTTGCATTGACAATCCAACACAATGGGCAGCACTTTGAACTCATTTTATAAGTGGTCATAAACTTGTAAAAAAACTCATGAAAGAATAAAGTTACGTTAAAACCAAGCACAACATTGTTTTTCTTATGAAATTCTCAATAGGTTTGAAGTGTCACATGACCCTCTTCCCATTGAAAAAAATAAAGTTGGATCCAAAATGGCCGACTTCAAAATGGCCACCATGGTCACCACCCATCTGGAAAAGTTTTCCCCCTCCCATATACTAATGTGCCACAAACAGGAAGTTGATATCACCAACCATTCCCATTTAATTTAGGTGTATCCATATAAATGGCCCACCCTGTAGAATCTTTTTTCTTCCTGGTTAGTACAGTCAGCTGAGTCATTCCCCTTCTGCCTCCAACTGTGTGTAGCAAAGGGAAGCTGGAGCAGGAGGCAGGGGGAGGGTCTGGCAGAGACTGGGGGTGTGATGTCTGTTGTGACATTACCAACCAACCAGTCTCTTTCAGACAAGAAAACTCTAGTTGGGGAGTGAGTAGCTCCACCAGAATCAGGAGAGAGCTGCTCACATGAATAAGTGTGATACCTAGGACACCATTCAGAATGCTGACAGGGGGTGTATTACAAGCTATCAGCATTCTGCATCCTAGGTACACATACAAATTATACAGAAAGCCCGGACAAGCCCTTTAAAGTTAATTTCTCACTATACGTTTTTGGTGAATTTTTGATGCTGCATAATTGCGCTGTGCAAAAAACGCAGCGTCTTACAATTCCAGCAATGTGGATGGGATTTATAGAATTCTCATGCCTTCTTTTTTTTTTTAATGCAGTGTAAATTGATCTGCGGTCCTTGTTTGAGATCCACAACATGTCAATTTCTCTTGCGAGATCTGTGTGGATTTTTTCCACAGACTTGCATTGGAAAATCCTGAGGTTAAAAAACACATAAGAGGTATTGGGGTACGTGCCCACGATCAGGAATAGCAGCTCACCTGGGCTGCGTCCAAAACACTGCATTCTATGATACAAGCACAGTGGATGGGATTTTAAAAACCCCATGCCCCCGTGCTTCTATTTGACGCTGCGTAAACTCACCCGCGGCGCGGATTTACGAGTTGCAGAATGTCAATTTTTGTGGTGGAGACGCTAGTCTCCGCAACAGAAATTTCCACAATAGAATGGATATGATGTGGTAAATCCGCATTGTTCAAGGTACTGCGTGATTGAACGCAGCGTATTTTCGCTGCGTCCAAAACGCTGCTATTTCCTGATCGTGGGCACATACCCTTAGTGTTTCTGCTGCGGAAACGCACCAAAAAGCATATAATCTGCACGTGACTTTCAATAAAGTTTTGCCAAAGCCAAATACCAGGAAGTATCAAAAACGTTTCAGCTTTATTTAAATATGACATAGCAACAAGGGGCAAAAATTGCAGAGTCAAAAATTTAATAAAAATGGAAGCAAAAAAAACAATAAAAACAATGAAAAAAGCAAAAGTAACCTAATTTACTAATAGATGCAGAAAAACTGCAACATCGAATACTCACCAAATACTCATCATGGAAATGTAACCTTAGACAAAATTCTCTCTTTAATGTCAGCGCCAAGTCAGACTACCAAATTCGAGTCACAACATAATCTACATTTACAGTCAATCCCCAAAAAAAACCTATCTGGAAAAAAGGTGCAAGTGCAAAAGAAATTATACATTTAAAAATGGAGTCAAGACTTTGGATCTGTAGGAATACTTAAAGAAATTGGCTACTTAAAAAAAATAATTTTCAAATATCCTGTCAGGAAATTGAGAGTCAATAGAAGCTATTCCCCTATTCAGGACCCAGTATTATAAGTCAAGGTCAAGAGCAACAAAATAAAAAAGCATCTCTAGCTCTGGAGGACCCACATTCAGACATTCCATGGACAGCCCAATATCGGCAATTGTGTAAAGGTTAATTTCCCCTGCAGCGGTAATACAATATAACTGAATAATATATGCAGTGTAGCCTCACAGAATATAGCTTATGGTTGTAAATATTGTAATTAGCTATGGGATCCTAACAAAAAAATGATTGGCCAAAATAAACAACCCCTTTCAATTTCCTCTACTCAGTGAGCTAAAATGCAGCAGACTACTTTAGACCTAATGGCCTCCAGGAGTCTGTAGGGAAGTATAGAAAGTCATTGCACTTGCCGTGCTACCATATAGCTTTCCATACAGTCCCGGTCTCCACAGATGAATACCTCTATAACATGGGGTCCACATCCCATATGAACCTGCCAAAACAAAAGTCGGTTTCTATGGCTCTGTATGAAATCAGAAAAATACATATGTATACTGGGACCTCATAGGAGTCTATCAATGGCATATTATAGCATTATAGCTATAACTTGTAGGTTGCACATAGCCATATTACAGCCATGTCCATAGGGCCTTATTCAGACCCTTCAAAACAGCTACAGTCAAAAACAGAATGTGGAATATGATCCTCTTGCCTTATGCTGTTTCCATAGAAACCCATAATATCAAAATATATTTTAATGCATACCTGTCATTTCAGGAAACTTTTCAGAGTAAGATATCCTTTGTGTACATTACAAATAACACTCGTTCTTGTTATTTGACGTATAGCCTGCTTTTTTCACCAGTTTTCCCCACTGAAGTCTCTAATTGTCAGTTATCCATAAACCAGTGAGTGGAGACTATCTGCTGTAATGTCTCCCATACACCACATACATAGACACGAGGGGTTCCTGCTCTTCTTTCGCTAAATAGCACACAGAAAGAATTAGTAGCAGCATGGAGAACTTTATACAGCAGTACTGAGCAGTGTAGCTATGAATCCAGCACCGAAATGAAATATTCCTTTCTAGAAGTTGCTGAACCATCTATATGCAAGGGTTAGTGCCTCTCCTTGTTCCTCCCTCTTCTTCTCCCCTCTCCACAGACTTTACTATGAGCTGCATCCTAATACTTCGGTGAGCTGGCAGCCAATCATGCTTTGACTTTGACTAAAGTGGATTTTAAAGGGGTTGTCCGCGACTCTAACATTGATTGCCTATCAGTAGGATAGGTCATCAATTTCTGATCGGTGAAGGTGCGATAATTGGCACCCCATATAGATCAGCTGTTCCTGGTGTTGGTGGCGGCCATAACTACTCAGTTGCAGAGCTCTGACAACTGTATAGTGGCCAAGGCTGGGTACTGCATATCCGCCCCCTATTCAAATCAATAGGGGCCTGGATGTGCAGTACCTGAGCATGGCCACTATTCAGTCAATGGTGGTGTGCTGTGCAGCTCCGTAACTAAGCAGTTCCGGCCGCCATTGACACTGGAAACAGCTGAGTGCTGGGTGTCGCACGCCCACAATCACCGATGACCTATCCTAAGAATAGGCCATCAATGTTATAGTCCTGGACAAACCCTTTCAACATTTTTCAGAGTAAATGATGAGCTCAGGAGGCCATGGCGTCAGAGGGGGGTGGGGGGGGGTGGGAGTAATGGAGATCGAAGCATACTACTTGTACTAATTAAATACTTGCTTCTACAGATATATGACCTAATGGTTGGTTTTAGAGTAAAATAAAACAAAGATACTAGAGATAATCCAGACATGAATAGCTGCTTACATTGAATGTTTGAACATCAGTTGAGTTAATTAGTTGCAACGTAAGAGTCAAAACATATTGCAGTTTATGGGTAGAAAGGTATTGTCTATCTATAGTCATCAAATGGCAAAATGTAACTAGTCATCTTTAACAAACCTCAAAAGAAAAAAATAAATTAAACTAAAGTTAAAACCTTGATCTTTGTTTCCCCCATGTAATGTATTCCCTAATTGTCTCACTATTTGTCTCTATGGGATGGAATTTTACAGTCAATACAATGGAATGAAGAATTTTTTTGTTTCCATAAAAGTGCATGTATGAAAGTAAAGTCTTTATTATGCTGTGTTTTCCCCCCCAAAATTTTTTTCTCCGTCTTGATCTTATTCTGCATTATTTTTTCTTCCAGCACGAAGTACAAGCTGTCTCTGCACTGAGCTAGTGCCCTAAAATAGAGCCGAGCAATGACCTCACTCACACATGCTGTCATGTAGCAGAATGTGAATATTGTTTCTTGTACAGGAGGATAAACTTTACATCTATATTATATGAGAAATTCATCAATATGTTATTTGCTGATGGACAAGTGCTACATTTTATGCAAACATCAGAAGAGCAAAGTGAACACTATTAGGAGCTAGCTATATATAATAAATCAGATTCTGCAATATGTACGAAGATCACAACTTTTAATATATTTACAGGATGTAAGATAATTGTGTGAAAGCTGAGGATCCAACTGCTGCCCCCCAGCCTCCCGATCACAAGCACAGGGGTCCCGAGTACCCTGATTAAGAGAAGTGGCCATTGAGCATGTGCACTGATGCTCTATTCAAAGTTTATGAAGATAGTAGAGCTCTGTACCTGGCTCTGGTGGAAACAGCCGGAGACTCGGAATGGAACAGCAAGGTAGAGGATCAAACATAAATATGTATGGGGGTTGGAAAGCAAGGCTGTAATTATGTTTTCATTATAATTAAAGAGGATTTCCACTTTCCAACTGCCCCCAAGGACATGTTTAACTAAAAGAAAGCGCAGAAGCCATGAAACCACTAACTCTATAAATATGTGGTTATCCTTCTGACAGTAGACTATTTTAATATTTAAAAAAAAACTATCAAGAATAAGTGCAAAGCACATAGAATGTATGAATAACAAACAAATTGATAAGAATGTTAAATTCCTTGACAACAGGACTCAATCTAACACCTGGATTTATGATTCACTACATGGATCCAATTCACACCTCCACCAGACGGTCTACAGATAATTAAACATTCCCACAGATTTGCCATTTGCAACTAAAAACCCTAAATTTGATCTCTTTGACTTATCATTAGAAGGCATCACCCCTTACACCTCATGAACAAATGTTTTGCTGTAACATCTCTTAAATGTTGTGCCTTTTGTCTTATCAATTCATTTGTAATATATGCCTGAAGAAGGAGCCTGTGTGCTCTGAAAGCTTGCATATATATTTTTCTGGTTAGCCAATAAAGGTATTACTCTGAGAATACTTTTATCATTTTTGGGCACAAAAGTATTTACATCGTTTTATCTGGCTAACACGGTACCACAATATAACTTTGTATTGTACATAATGAAATATATTGAAACACAAATACTGATGTAAAATACTGACCCAATGCTGAACATGTGAACATGGCCTAAACCTGATCATCGCTTCATATTACAGGGTACCATGTGTCTGTAATTGCGGTAAGCTCATTAGCATGTAAGTGAACACTGCAGCATTTAGACAGATACATTACTTAAATTCTTATCACATGACTTCTGCTTTCCCACAGGATGAAGTAAGACTAGCTTCAGAGGGCAAAAAGAAAGCATCTGGGAACCCCACCCGAGTATGACCACACCACAGAGTAGTGTACGCCTATGGAAACAAACACAGTTTGACTGCAGTGTTACCATTTTAGAATTAAACATTCATTACAGACATAATAAATCTGTTATAATCCATGTGACATTTCCATTGTGAGCTATTAGGATCAGTTTTTTTGCCTGCATTGACTTATAATGGTTCTGCCAGGTAATACTGGACAAAAACATACAATAATCTAGGCTATTCTGAAGGAAAAGAAATAATAAAAGTGTGAACAGTGCGTATTGGAGATGAGAACATTTTTCGATGTGAATCAAAGTGGAGTCTAATTTAATTTGCATAACTGGTAAATACGAATTTCAAAAGATTCAAGTCATCTCTGGTGTCTTTGCCGAATATAAAGAGATCTCTTTTAGACCACATTCATGCATTAGTTTTTCTCATTCATGTTCTGTCCGTTTTTTAATATTTTTAGGACCCAATTCACCAAAGCTTTTGCACCAAAAATCTGGCGTAAAAAGCTTTGAATAATCAAAATTTTGACTCTGCACTCTAATTTTGTGACTTTTGGTGACCTCACACCATTTTTGCCCAGCTCTGACAAAGTGGACAGAGCTGGTTTGGGATCAGGCATGGCAAAACCCACTCATCAAAATCATGACGAGCGGCAGCACTCCTTATGCCACAAATCCTACTCCAGTTCCCACAAATCTTACTCCAGTTTGTTTTTTGTAGTCGCTGACTGGAGTAGGATTTGTGGTGAAGCTCACACGGAGGTTCCTGTCTGTTGTCAGACGTGCCAGATTCATTAAGAAGTGTGTGCCTCTTAATGAATCAGCAGTGTGCGTCTGATTCCAGCATGACTCCTCATCAAGACCAGCGTGGAAAATGGCAGTCTTGATAAATTGGGGCCATAGACTTTAATGGAAGCATTCACAAATCTGTACTTTTTAATGGATCATTGTGTGTCCATTTAGTTAAGCTCAGCACGTACTATTTTTGTGGATCAGACTAGACCAGACTTGGGCAAACTGCGGCCCGAGGGCCACATCCGGCCCTCTGGCTGTTCCACAACGAGACGGCCGAAGAGCTGACACAGTGGCCCACGGGCCGTACAGTGCCCTCCCCGCTTGCAGTCCATCGGCTGTCACCGCTGTCTGCGTCCTCAGAATGCAGACAGCTGTGAAGACATTGGTGGAAGACAGGCTGCCGGCTCCATCTTCCACCAATCAGCGTGCAAGTCAGAAGTCCTGTTTACGTCATTTGATCACACTGCAGCTGAGACTGCACAGGAGACCGGAGCAGAGCACCTGCGAAAAGGGAGCAAGGTGAGTATGTGAGGCTAAGTGGGGCTCACACTATATATGGAGGCTATGCGGTGCTCACAGTGTATATGGAGGCTATGTAGGCAAGGGCGTAACGATCAGTCGCAGAGGTTGCAATCGGGCCCACGCGGGTGAGGGACCCACCGACTCCAGCGCAAACTTCAACTGGATGTGCATCCTCGGATGCACATTTAGCTAAAATGTATTGTGGCGCAGAGGTCCGTGTGCTGCAATACACGCTGCTGGCCAATCAGTGGCCAGCAGCTGACGTCGGCGCATGGCAGTCATGAGCTCCCATTGCTTACATGCTGAAGTCAGCTTCCGGCTACAGAAGAGGACGCCATGCGGCGGAGTTGTGGAGGGAAGGTGAGTATAATTGTTTATTTTTTTCTATGCATTAAAGAAGAGAGGCAGAATGGGGGATATATATACCAGAAAGGGGCCCAGGGTAAGGGACATATATACCAGGATGGGGGATATTATTACCAGGATGTGCCCATGATGGGGGACATATCTAACAGGATGGAGGACATCATTTTTTATATATATATATACTAGGTTGGGCCCAGAATGGGGGGATATATATATACGATGAAGGAGCCCAGATTAGGGGACATTACTACATAGTTGGGTGGGGACAACTCATATGTCCTCTTAGGATTTAGAACACTACTAGGACCCCTACATCTGACCAACATGCGGGGGTGGATGGGGTGGTAGCCAACGTCCAAATTTTGCACCAGAGCCCATCGAACACTAGTTACACCACTGTATGTGGGGCTCACATGAGGCTATAAGGGGAGGCTCACACTGTATGTATGGCGGCTGTGGGGAGGATCATACTGTATGCAGGGGCTATGTTGGAGCTCATACTGAATGTAGGAGGCTATGTGGGGGCTTATAATGTATATAGGAGGCCATGTGGGGGGTCATTCTGAATGTAGGAGGCTGTGTCTGGGCTCTTATGGTATATAGAGAGATGTCAGCATACTTAATTCTGCTCAATATTAAATGATACAATTAAAATATAAATAATTAGAATTAATATGTTAATATTAAGCATTATTAATTTCAGCCTATTGCTTCGGCCCTCCACAACAGTCACAGTCTCTCATATAGCCCCTCGGGAAAATTAATTACCCACCCCTGGACTAGACCATTAAACTCTGTGAGAATCATCGAAAAAAGATGAAAAACTGTAAACTTCCATGTTATATCAGTTTCCAACTGATTTTTAATTAATCCATTGTTAAGTGTAAATGGACATAAAAAAGTTTAGTCAGCTATCTCCTGCAGTTTTTAAAAATTATTAAAAAAAAAAAGGATGTAAAACAGTTGACAAGTGAGAGAAAAAATATGGTCCATTTGCGATAGATGCAAAAACATAACGAATGTGTGAATGAAGCCCTACTTACAGTAGCTGTAACAGTACCTTTAGGCTATGTGCCCACGTTGCATTTATGAAGCAGAAAATTTCTGCTGCATAAATGCAAGTCCTCTCCCGGAAAAACGCATGTGGAATTCCGCACGCGTTTATCGCGCATTTTTCGCGCGTTTATCACGCGTTTTCCACATGCGGAATTGCCTTGCGTTTTTTATGCATTGGACAAAGGCAATTCCGCTTGCGGAAACGCAAAATTAAATGACATGCTGCGGATTTTTGAACGCGGCATAAACGCTGCGGAAAAATCCGCAGCATGTGCATAGAACTTGCGGAATCCCATTGGGGACCATGGGGTGCGGATATACATGCGTTTTTCAAGCGTTTACGCTGCGGAAATTCCGCAGCATATACGCTTGAAAAATGCTACGTGGGCACACAGCCTTAAGCACTTTTGGTAGGAGCAGGGGGATTTACTATATGGAAATCTTGAGACACTGAACGCTTCCAGTGGTCAGAAGGGTGTGTATAATCTTCAATTCCTTTAGGCTTAAAATTGCAACAGATAGAGACAGCTGTGAGTAGTATTCGGTCCTATGGGTTTATAGCCTCTAAGCATAAACAGAAATGTTTCTAGTCACTGACACCTAGCACAGGTCTTGAAATGATGAGGAATAAGTTATACTATAAAGTACTGACCATCCTCCAGAACTTCAGTAATATAATTTTATGATGCAACATGCCTAAGCTCGTTCTCACAAAAACAAAAAAAATGTTCCACTGCAAAGAAAATTATAATTCTTCAGCACTCGAAAATGTTCTCATCTGTACAACACCTCTATATATCCTTAACGCCTCATTCGAATGGCTGTAATCTGTGTTTTGACTGCAGCAGTGGCATACATCACCGCTGCAGCCAGACACTAAGCCCACCAACTTGTGCCATCTACACTGACAGAGCCGCTGAGCTCAGTGATTGGGGTCCATGTTGCTGAAAGTGGAAAGCCCCTTTAAGGACATATAGACATCATAGAGAAAAACAAGCAGCTCTGCCTCTTGCAGACACATAAATCAGCTGTTTTCTGGAGAACTTGACTGCCAATCAGCTGATTGCTATGCCAGCCTTCTTATTAAAGGGAACGGTTTGTAATGAGGAGACAACCCCTTTAAAGGAATTGGTGATGGCTATCACTAGCCATGTTTGTATAAAATTACAGGGTAGTAATTGTTAGAAGGTGGTTTATAGGCCTGAAGAATAAAGTCAAGCATTTAGTAGAATACAAATTAATAATGAAAAAGATTTTTGGGGTTTTTAAATAAACTCACGATAAATTGCAGCTGGCATTTTAAAGGAATTCTTCGTTTGTAGTGTTTGTAGAGAAAATATCCTTGAGGAGACTGTTTTTCTAAGCATTCCTGGCTTGTTTTTAGCTGCACCAGCTGTAACCCAAATTACTCTGAAACTAGAATATGTTGTTTCAACTGTGGCCACACAGAAGCTCCCTTGACTGCCATTAAAAGGCAAAATACGAGTTGGTAATGCCAGGAGACATAACCACACAGACCACTCATACATATGTGACCTTTCACAGTATGGTAATCACTGAATACAAGCTCTCGGGAGATAAAAAAAAAATCAGAGTAAGCTGAACTTGAAAGGGTTTTGGTCCCAATTTTAAACCAAAAAAAATTACATGGTGCTAAAAGGTTAACATTCAATTTAAAGGGGTTATCCACTACTTTTATAATGATGATCTATCCTTAGTATATCACATCAGTATCAGATCAATGGGTGTCCGATACTCACTTGACGTGGTAAAGAAAGAATGAGTTTACCATAGACATCAATTCAAGGGTACTCTGGACCATTGGCCATGTTACTAGTCTCTGGCCGCCTAATGGCAGGCTCACAAATCTCTTACCTTTCAGGATCCCAGGCACGGCTTCACATTGCAATAATGACGTCATGCCAGCCTGGCTAATCAAATGCCAAGCCAGGTGTCAGAGAAAAATTGTAAAATCCATAAAGACATCTCCGGAGAGGGGACATATCACCCCTACATTAAACATGTGGTATTAATTATAACTGGGGAAGTGAGAAAGAGCTGACTCTTCAAGCTCCATTGAATTAGGACCTCCTTCCTTGAACAGGTAATTACAACAAGGGATCTGCTGAGAACCAGTCACGAAGTCTAGGATTCGTATACTCCAAGGCAGAGAAGTACAAGGGCTTTCTCTGTTCAAAGGAATTCTCAGAAACTCTGGAGCCAATGGTCAGTGATGAATATTGGGGTTTGTATTGATCTGATATTTATGGGAGATATATTTTCATCATCATAGTGAAGGGACAAACATTCACTCACATCACCGTAAGGCCGGCCGAATACCTCCAACTTAAAATCAGATGGATGATTCTATCCATGCCATGTTTCATCTCTATAGAAAGGTAAAATCATGATTGGAGACATGACAATATACTAGTGCTTATCACTAAATTAGAATATCATCAAAAAGTTCATTTATTTCAGTTCTTCAACACAAAAAGTGAAACTCTTATTATATAGAGTCATTACAAACAGAGTGATCTATTTCAAGTGTTTATTTCTGTTAATGTTGATGATTATGGCTTACAGCCAATGAAAACACAAGTCATTATCTCAGTAAATTAGAATAATTAACAAAAAACACCTGCAAATGCTTCCGATGTGTTTAAAAAGGTCCCTTAGTCTGTTTCAATAGGCTCCACAATCATGGGGAACACTGCTGACTTGACAGATGTCCAGAAGGCAGTCACTGACACACTCCACGAGGAGGGTAAGCCACAAAATGTCATTGCTAAAGAAGCTGACTCTTCACACAGTGCTGTATGCAAGCATATTAATGGAAAGTGGAGTGAAATGAAAAAGTGTGGTAGAAAAAGGAGCACAAGCAGCGGGGATAACCGCAGCCTTGAAAGGATTGTTAAGAAAAGGCCATTCAAAAATTTGGGGGAGATTCACAAAAAGTGGACTGCTGCTGGAGTCATTGCTTCAAGAGCCACCACACACAGATGTATCCAGGACATGGGCTACAAGTGTCGCATTCCTTGTGTCAAGCCACTCATGACCAATAGACAACGCCAGAAGCGTCTTACCTGGGCCAAGGAGAAAAAGACCTGGACTGTTGCTCAGTGGTCCAAGGTGTTGTTTTCAGATGAAAGTAAATTTTGCATTTCATTTGGAAATCAAGGTCTCAGAGTCTGGAGGAAGAGTGGAGATGCACACAATCCAATCTGCTTGAGGTCTAGTGTGAAGTTTCCACAATCACCTTCATGCCACGCTGCATTGATGCAGTAATTGATGCAAAAGGAGCCCCGACCAAGTATTGAGTGCATTTACTGAACATACATTTCAGTAGGCCAACATTTCGGATTTTAAAAAAATTTTTAAAACTGTTGTTATAAAGTATTCTAATTTACTGAGATAAGGATTTTTGTGTTTTCATTGCCTGTAAGCCATAATCATCAACATTAACAGAAATAAACACTTGAAATAGATCACTCTGTCTCTAATGACTCTATATAATATATCAGTTTCACTTTTTGTATTGAAGAACAGAAATGAGAACTTTTTGATGATATTCTAATTTGGTGAGAAGCACTAGGATCTCACCTGGGACCTCCAGGGGCAAAGATATACTGAAAGTTGGGGATCTTCATCTTCTAAATACCTAGCACATCCCACGACCAGCCCTCCATATGAGCTCAACAAGGGGAGCTACATGGGCGTAACCTTGATCTTATCAAAAACAGAGTTTGAGTTTTGTCATTTGTAAGTTCTGGAAGACACAGTACTCTGTGGTTCTGTCCGTTGCTCTAAGGAGTTGTTCTAAGAAGTACTTCCCTCTCCTAAGATCTGAATCATTTCCGTGACAAAGGTTTAGAATCTTTCTTTTGTTATCCCTTTAATTCCATGTGATTCCATATACAATATTGTTTTGTTCCCATTTTGTAACAAATTTGTATATTTTCTATAAACAATACCTACCTTTCTGGATTAAATACCTAAAATTTAATAGCTCAATTCTTCTTGCTCTATAAACCGCACCCCTGAAGCCATAGACTACTTGTAACGGGCGTTTAATCGGCCTGTATAAACGATTGGTGGTGGCAGCTAGATCCTTTTGTTATTGTGGAGTCAGCAGTGACTGTACCATATATGTACAGTTGTGCTCAAAAGTTTACATAACCCAGCATAATTTTTCCTTTCTTGGCCTTGTTTCAGAGAATATGAATGACAACCAAAAACATCCAAATGAGCCTGATCAAAAGTTCACATACCCTGGTGATTTTGGCCTGATAACATGCACAGAATTTGACACATATGGGTTTGAATGGCTACTAAAGGTAACATCCTCACCTGTGACCTGTTTGCTTGTAATCAGTGTGTGTGCATAAAAGCTGAGTGAGTTTCTGGGATCCAGACAGACTCTTGCATCTTTCATCCAGCCACTGATGTTTCTGGATTGTGAGTCATGGGGAAAGCCAAAGAATTGTCAACCGATCTACGGGAAACGGTAGTTGAACTGTATAATACAGAAAAGGGATACAAAAAAATATCCAAGGAATTTATAATGCCAGGCAGCAGCGTTCAAACTGTGATTAACAAACGGAAAATCAGGGGCTCTGTAAAAACCAAACCACAGTCAGGTAGACCAACAAAAATTTCGGCCACAACTGCCAGGAAAATTATTCAGGATGCAAAGAAAAACCCACAAATAACTTCAGCTGAAATTCAGGACTCTCTGAAAACTAGCGGTGTGGCTGTTTCAAGATGCACAATAAGGAGGCACTTGAAGAAAAATGGGCTGCATGGTCGAGTCACCAGAAGAAAGCCATTACTGCGCAAATGCCACAAAGTATCTCGCCTACAATACGCCAAACAGCACAGAGACAAGCCTCAAAACTTCTGAAACAAGGTAATTTGGAGTGATGAGACCAAAATTGAACTTTTTGGCCACAAGCATAAACGTTACATTTGGAGAGAGGTCAACAAGGCCTATGATGGAAGAACACCATTCCTACAGAAAAGCACGGAGGTGGATCGCTGATGAATAAAGAGTTTGGACACACCTTCTCATTTAAAGATTTTTCTGTATTTTCTTGACTATGAAAATTGTACATTCACACTGAAGGCATCAAAACTATGAATTAACACATGTGGAATTATAAACGTAACAAAAAAGTGTGAAGCAACTGAAAATATGTCTTATATTCTAGGTTCTTCAAAGTAGCCACCTTTTGCTTTGATGACTGCTTTGCACACTCTTGGCATTCTCTTGATGAGCTTCAAGAGGTAGTCACCGGAAATGGTCTTCCAACAATTTTGAAGGAGTTCCCAGAGATGCTTAGCACTTGTTGGCCCTTTTGCCTTCACTCTGCGGTCCAGCTCACCCCAAACCATCTCGATTGGGTTCAGGTCTGGTGACTGTGGAGGCCAGGTCATCTGGCGTAGCACCCCATCACTCTCCTTCTTGGTCATATAGTCCTTACACAGCCTGGAGGTGTGTTTGGGGTCATTGTCCTGTTGAAAAATAAATGATGGTCCAACTAAACGCAAACCGAATGGAATAGCATGCCGCTGCAAGATGCTGTGATAGCCATGCTGGTTCAGTATGCCTTCAATTTTGAATAAATCCCCAACAGTGTCACCAGCAAAGCACCCCCACACTATCACACCTCCTCCTCCATGCTTCACGGTGGGAACCAGGCATGTAGAGTTCATCCGTTCACCTTTTCCATCCGTTCACAAAGACGAAAGATCTCAAATTTGGACTCAGCAGACCAAAGCACAGATTTCCACTGGTCTAATGTCCATTCCTTGTGTTCTTTAGCCCAAACAAGTCTCTTCTGCTTCTTGCCTGTCCTTAGCAGTGGTTTCCTAGCAGCTATTTTACCATGAAGGCCTGCTGCACAAAGTCTCCCCTTAACAGTTGTTGAAGAGATGTGTCTGCTGCTAGAACTCTGTGTGGCATTGACCTGGTCTCTAATCTGAGCTGCTGTTAACCTGCGATTTCTGAGGCTCGTGACTCGGATAAACTTATTCTCAGAAGCAGAGGTGACTCTTGGTCTTCCTTTCCTGGGGCGGTCCTCATATGAGCCAGTTTCTTTGTAGCGCTTGATGGTTTTTGCAACTGCACTTGGGGACACTTTCAAAGTTTGCCCAATTTTTCGGACTGACTGACCTTCATTTCTTAGCTGCTTTTTTCTTGCCATAATACAAATTCTAACAGTCTATTCAGTAGGACTATCAGCTGTGTATCCACCTGACTTCTGCACAACACAACTGATGGTCCCAACCCCATTTATAAGGCAAGAAATCCCACTTATTAAACCTGACAGGGCACACCTGTGAAGTGCAAACCATTTCCGGTGACTACCTCTTGAAGCTCATCAAGAGAATGCCAAGAGTGTGCAAAGCAGTCATCAAATCAAAAGGTGGCTACTTTGAAGAACCTAGAATATAAGACATATTTTCATTTGTTTCACACTTTTTTGTTAAGTATATAATTCCACATGTGTTAATTCATAGTTTTGATGCCTTCAGTGTGAATGTACAATTTTCAAAGTCATGAAAATACAGAAAAATCACATGCCACTGGGGAAAAGAAAGAAGCAGCAGGGGAAAAAAGAAAGAATAGCTTCTTTCTTGTTTTTAAAAAGTTAAATCTGTTTTTTAAAAAATTGCTGTAATAAAGTCTTTGGATCAAGAAGATAAATCAATCACAATGAAAAAGCTTCTTTAATAAACAAAAGCCATTTTG
Organism: Phyllobates terribilis; assembly: GCF_046119375.1. Taxonomy (NCBI): domain Eukaryota; kingdom Metazoa; phylum Chordata; class Amphibia; order Anura; family Dendrobatidae; genus Phyllobates; species Phyllobates terribilis. The sequence goes on from NW_027362762.1 coordinate 260,850,745, forward strand.
GCAGTGTCAATGTGGCCTAAAGATCTGTCCTGACGTCCTATACTCAGAATTTTCTATTTGCAGAATTTTCTTCGATACTAAATAAAAATATTGAGTGAAAATAATACCAGACTCTACAGATATGCATTAGCTCGACAGTGTCAAAGTACAGTTTGAAAGGTAACAATGGAATTCACATTACATGCACAAAGTGTAAGATCTACAGTTATAGATTAGTGATTATCTTAGAAGACAAAATGACATGGCTCATTGCTTGAAACATTTCCAAAGTAAGAGATAACTGGATCCATTACACATGAATATCAGCAAAGTAATCACTTTTCAAGCTGGAGACAAGAAAAAAATGCTCAAGCAATTACAGGATGATATGAATATCACGTATGTAATAATTTAGGTTTATACTGAAAGGTAGAGAAATGCAAAGCCCACATATAATGTGCATCTAAATGTTGCGTTTAAGGTCATGTTATCGAGTACTCATGAACTTCACAATTTTACATGAAGAACGTGTAAAAACAAGCAACATAAATGGTTAAAATAACAACTATGGAGAATTTATAGAAAGAAAAGGAGGTATACATATTCTCAAGCACCAGATTAGAATTGGACTGACATTGTTGTTGACACATAACCATAAGTTGTATATAATAGTACCAGGCACCATGTCCTGATTGTTAGAAGGATGCCATCCATAGTGCCACACTGCTGCATCAGCGTTTTAACCACCATAAATAATTACCTGATCTACAGCTTTTCTAACTTGAGGGAAAGCAATTTCATGTGACAAGATGTGGACGCTCTAATGTAACAGGGGCAGGTTCCTCTCGTTCTATTCCGTTGTCCCAGGTTAATGATCTAAACTAAGTTATATACAAGGCCTTCAAAAATGTCCTCCATGAACCAACCATGAGCCATCGTCCATCCCACAAGATGGAAAACACAGTTATGGTGTCGATTGTGTTCTGCCATCACAGGGCTATCCACAGTGTCTGTTCGAATTTGCCAGCTTAGAGGGTTTTGAAACAATGGCTGTTTCTATAGTCATTACTATATTGTGGTATTTTATACATTTTCTTAGATAAAGCCTCGTACATTGGAACCAAAATAATGGGCCTTTAGATACTTCAACCGTAAGGTTCTTTTTGTTCCTGTAAGTCAGTAGCCCCAATCTGTGATTCTGGAACAACATGTGTCTCTAGGGCCCGTGAGGTGTTGCTTGCAACTGTCTGCCCGCTGGGTACTTTAGCACCAGGTCTATCAACCAGCTATAAAGAGAAGGTCTCCAGATGGTAACTGTTCTAAGTAGCTTTGCACAGAAGAGCAGATCTGGATGTCCATAGGTGAGATGGAGGAGAAAAAAAAATTGTAAGCTGGAAATGTGAAGGTGTTAGTCAGACCATCTCTCAGAGTTGAATGTGACTCTCAAGGTAAGAAAGGTTGGGGGACCTCTGCTGTAACAGACCCAAATATACTAGCTCAGAGTCAACATAGACTTTGGCCAGATTCATCATCATCTTTGTGCCTTTTCTCGAAAGTTAAAATTTTTCTAATACTGACTTTTTTGCACCTTTTTAAGTTAACTTTACTTGTTTCCTTCTGTTTATGCTCAACAATGCGGGCCTGGTATACCTTATGCAGATATTTTAGCCTAATTAATCATTTGTGAATTTTGTAATGTCACAACATTTTTATGCAGGCATACTCCAGTACCCCACTGGAGTACAAAACCTGTCTAATGTTATTTTTGTACAGTTGGAGACTATTGTGCGATGTTCAAATTTTTGCTCTAAAAAGGTTAAAAAATGGTAAAAAAGTGCCATTTTCTTACTGAATCTTGCACAAAATCAAAGATGCTCAAGACAAAAGAAAAGTCACTTCAAAAAAAGCCACAAATGCTGAATGAGAACCTTTGTCTACGAAGAGACTAGGAGTTATGGAGGCAATGTATGTCAACTCTACCAAGGGCGAAACAGACCTCAAAGCATTCTTTAAACATAAAAAGGTATAGTATTAAAAAAAAACTATACAGAGTGTATAAAATGTATTTAAATAAAGCAAAACTATTTTAAAAGCATTTACCTCCAAAAAATACCTTTGACTAGCTGAATGATGAATAAAACAAGAAAATCGAATAATCTGGCACATGTCGTTGGCAGAGTCAGTGTGACGCAAAGCCCCCTGGGTCCTCTCCTCTTTGCCTTTTCTGATATATTAGTCAGTGCCAATCATTAAAGTCTATAAAATGCCGTATTAAGCTAATTTAATACGACATGATCCTAGATAAAACATAATTAAGGAATTAGCATACTCCCACTCTCACTTAAATGTGCAACCATATTGTCTACTTGTCACTGGTATAAATGCCCTAATTTACGGGTTTAGGAACCTGGTCATTTACAGTAAAGTTCACAGAACATTATTCGCCGGGTTATACAAAAGAATACGAGTGAATGAAAATGAGAAAACAGTAGTGAAATATTTATCTGCAGTGAGTATTGTTGGATTTATATTATGCATGTAATTCCACAACAATTAGGTAATTAGGTATTAAAAATTACCTATCCTTAGGACCAGCTCCATTTGTGCTCACCTTATGAGCTGGCACGAAGACTGAAGTCATTTAGCCACCTATACTACATGGTGGCCACTAAGGGTGGCAGGGGAAAGGTTCATTCAAGAATGGACTGAATACAAATATCTTTAAGTTGTTCTAAGAAAAGTCTGAAAGCCACACTGAAGATCTGTGGGATTTGGGGGTTTACAGTTGGTTAGATCCATCAATTTTCAGAATACTTAAAAAAGTGGTTTCCAACTAAAAGAAATCTTTAGATGTGTTTAAAATATACAGTACATGCAATTTAGTAATTGCATTAATTAGGAAAGAATCCCTGATCCCAACCGTGCCGGTTCTGGTCACTGCAACTCTGCTTCTGGCTTGGGTTTCATACAAGAAATAGGTTCATCTGTCAGGACATGGCTAATGATGTTGTAAAGGGTGCTGGCTAACTAGTTCATTTTAATATCAAAGCTAGTCCTCTTCTTTATACGGAGACACAGAAGTCGTGACAGACTATGCAGGAAAAGAACAAGTCGGTCGGCACTCCGTATCGCGTCGTGGTGCAAGTGGAGGAAGTGCAGATCAAATCAAGAAGGATCCCAGCACTCACGTGTAGGACAAATTGCTGTTTATTGCAGTTTCAACACAAGATTAATTGCTTCAGCCCATCCCAGTTTTTTTTTCAATAAAAAAAAAAAGCCTGGCATGGACTGAAACGTTTAATCTTGTGTTGAAACTGCAATAAACAGCAATTTATTCTACAAGTGAGTGCTGGGATCCTTCTTAATTTGTGACAGGTTATGGGGCCTGGCTTAGTTATGAACCACTAAGCCAGCTTCATTCACACACATAAATGGTTACATGCCAATTTAGGAGCTGCTCTTGTGTCAACCATAAACCAAAAAAATAGAGCTGCTAGGAAAGGGGCTGACAGCTTGAGATTACAGTACTTTCCTTAATTCAAGTATTATTAAATTATTTTTATTTATGGAAAGAGAAAAGAAAGAAAGAAAGAAAGAACATAAGCAACTACAGCATCCCATCTTTGGGATATGTTGGATTTTATCCATAACAAATTTCTCTAGAAACAAAAATTGAAATAGGCTGAGAATATTTAATCAAATAACCGCTGCAGGCAAATTTACAAAACCGGACAGTCCCAGCTGGTATGCAAAGTAATGAGAACATGCTGAGAACTTAGTGGTTATAGAGCAGTTTTCTTGCCTCATCCTTCAGTTCTCTTTTCACCAATTAGTTGGGAAGAAAAAAGTAACAACTTTGAACTACAATATATACTAGTATATGAAATAAAAAAAGTGTGCCACAGTCATGACTGCAGTAATCACCACTACTCGAAATGACAGTTGAGTTGACTTTGCCTAAAACCTTGGCATTAAGTGGCTGCACTTGTATATGATCATGAATCAGAACCAAAAGATAAAACAAGCAATAAGTGATTTACACGTCTGTGCGTGGGAAGTGCTAGTACAAATATAATATCTGAAAAAAGATCACTATATACAGCATCTGCATACATTAGCCTACCATATGCACTGATGTACATTAGCAATAGTTTAGTGACATATCAGGTCTGTCAATACCATGTCTTGCAAAGATTGTTTTTAACCTTAGTAAAATGCCCATTTAAATGTAAACGTTAAGGTATATTATTAGCCAATTATCAGTAAGATTTTAACGGAGATGAAAAAAAAAATTGCATAACTGCAGTGTGTGAACCTTGCCCTATAGTAGCCACAGGTGTGCAGTAGCCATGAGTTTGGAGCAGGGGTCAATACGGCCACAGTGAGCAAAGAACAAGCAGGAATAGCTAAAGCTTCATGCTCTCTCGTACAATGAATTAGAAGGGGTTGGGGAGGAAATAAGCAAAGGGCCCTTGAAATATGGATATGAGAAAGGGAACCTCAGACGTGGAATTTTTTCAAGGTTCTCCAAAGAATTACACAAAATTTCTATAAAATTAATGCAATTTGAATAAATGGAGGTTACCGCTTTCCCTTTTCATGGTTTGGTTGAGCTCTAAGCCATGAAAAAAAGAGACAAAAAGGGCACATTCATAAATATAGTTATGCCAGATGGTCGTCTTTTAATAGGTTGTGTCTGGAGTTTCCCATTCAAGTGAATGAGGCTGAACTGCAATACCAGATGCATCCCATACACAGACATTGGGATAATTCTGAATAAAATATGTATCTCTGTTTCTGGGGGGAAAAAAACAGACTTTTTTTCTTAATCCTGGACAACCTCTTTAAAGGAATTTAGCAGCAAGATTTCACCCTCAAACACTTTATATGCACATGTGGCTTTTTCAAAGACAAGTCCAGTAATACCTTTACATGGCCAGTCTGTTCCTCCATTACTGAGAAATCAGCGTTTCAATATATATGCAAATGTGGCTGAAGAATCATTGCAGACCTGAAGCCTCTGTCACTCCGGCTTCTTTGCTGTGTGACATCAAGCAAAGGAGTCGACAGTCAAGTAGGAGGAGGCGGCGCTTAGTGGGGAGTAGAGCTGGAGTGACAGAGGCTTCAGATCTACAAATAGTTCTTCAGCCTCATTTACATATCAATTCAAACACTGATTTCTTAGTAACAGGATCAGACTGAAATATTGCTGGGCTTGTCTTTGAAAGAGCTACATACACATATAAATGAGGATGTAAAAATCACACTTAAAAATTCCCTTTAATGCATTTATGTGAGGTTACAGTCAAATGCCATATACTAAAAAAGCAACACTTTTTCTGCCACATAACGGGTGTGAGAGAGTACATGGAGCCTATACGTACTGCCTAGCATGACTTATTTTTTTGCCGCTTTTCTTGATCTAGTATTGTTTTACAGGAAATCTGTCACCAGAGATTTGCCATGTAATTTTAGAGCAGCATGATGTAGGGAGAGAGAACAGCATTCCAGCGATGTGTCACTTGCTAGAAACAGTAAATCACTGTTTTCTCTGCTGCAGATCTAGCAGTGGTCTAAATGCTGAACTCTATAGAACACCACATAATCCACTGATTCACACTTTTCTATGTACACTGTGCATAGGCAGAAAGTTAATAAATGGTGAGGATGGGAATACACAGAGCAGTTGACTATCAGGCATGAGGCAGCTAGTCCTATAGTGATAAACTCCTGCTAATAAAACACTGCTTTAATTGAAGCAACACACAGAACATTCTCTGGAATCAGACTCTCAACCCCTATATAATGGTGCTCTCAGATTATACAGAAAAAAACTGCTGACAGATTCCCTTTAAGTCTAAGTTAGATTCATTATCCAGGTGAGTGCCCTTTTAATGAAATCAGTGTTTTCTGCATGGGGAAGAGGTACATGTGCAGGGTGCACCATTCACACTATGTGGTAGTAATAATATACACACTATAATGAATATAGGAACACAAAAAAAATATTTTTTTTATATTGTTTAAAATAATTTTTATAGACAAGGGTCTGCATTAGAAACAGTGGTGTGAAAAAGCACTTGAATTATGCAGCAGGACAATGATCCAAAACACACCAGCAAGTCCACCTCTGAATGGCTAAAGAAAAACTAAATTAAGACTTTGGAGTGGCCTAGTCAAAGTCCTGACCTTAATCTGATTGATATGCTGTGACATGACCTTAAAAAGGCGGTTCATGCTCGGAAACCCTCCATGTGGGTGAAATACAACAATTTTGCAAAGATGAGTGGGTCAAAATTCCTCCAGAGCATGGTAAAAGACTCATTGCCAGTTATCGCAAACGCTTGATTGTAGTTGTTGCCGCTAAGGGTAGCCCAACCAGTTATTAGATTTAGGGGCATTCACTTTTTCACACAGGGCCCTGTAGGTTTGGATTTATTTTTCCCTTAATAATAAAGACTTTCATTTAAAAACTGCATTTTGTGTTTACTTGCGTTATCTTTGTCTAATACTTAAATTTGTTTTGTGATCTGAAACATTAAAGTGTGACAAACATGCAAAAGAATAAGAAATCAGGAAGGGGGCAAACACTTGTTCACACCACTGTATAAGACATTGGCTCCTATTCATCAAAACAGTTTACGGCAGAATTATAGCAAAAAAACTGTTTGTATTATTGCAAACTTTTTGAGCACCTCGGATCCTCCAGTGACCTGCCTCTAGGACGACCAGTTTTTAAACGCAAGTTATGCCTGTAACAATGCAGCATTTCAGAGTAAAACATATATGGCAGCAATAATCGAGTCAGTGCTGATTTGTGCTGCCAGTGGTGCAGGCAGCATGAATCAGCGCTCACGTTCTCTTTAACCCATATATAGGTTTGAATACACACTCCACAATACATCATAAGGATATTTACATTTCTCTGCGCAGTCGACAGTCAACTGCATCGTATTTCATGCGAGTGAAGCCAACTGCAGCATAAAGCATATTTACTTGAGAGAAGCAAGATTAAAGGTGCGGTGGGAATATAAGAGAAGATGATTCAATTTAAAAGAGAGGTAACTGGTAACCCATGGGACTAATTAACCATAGCCACATACATTTCATATCACATGTACTATTACATGACTTTTGGGATACTTATTATGACAAACAAGGATTTATCTTGAAAGGTCAACTATTATTTTAATGTTTGTCACTCTTGAATATGCAGTCAAAAATGAAAAATTAAATGTTCAAAATGCATTTTCCAATGATGACTGAAAAGCCGGTAATATTGGTAGAAGTACAATGGACTTTTCTAAAAAGAGGTTACTTCGAAAGCCGGGATGTGGTTAAAAGAAGTAACGCCAAAGAAGATACTTCAGGAAAAACACTGCAGACGTTTTCTTGAAGGGTCTGCGCCTAGGAAAACTAGGCCAGTATCTCAAAGGTGTCGCGTGCAAATATTGGAGCTCCCTATTGTCTTGCAAAGTTGCTTCGAGGAGGACCCATTTGCTAGAAGACGTTGTGTATCCTATAAAGCTCATTTAAAACAACACTCAGGTTCACAATAAAAAAAAAAATCACAATAAGTGATAAAGTTAAAGTGTAACTTATTTCAGGTGAACTTGCAGCAGAATGCTTGTGCCTGCCTTTGTCTCACTCCACCTCCTCCTCCTCCACTCTCCATAGCCTTTTATGGGCAGTGACTGTGATCTGATCCCTCATTGAGCTGAAACCTGTCTTCACTGAACAGATTTTACCTGTTCAGAGTGAATGATCATGTTATGTTCTGCTACCAAAGCTAAGGAAAGAGAGGAGATCTGTCCCTACTATAAGACTCAGCTGAATCCCTACGATGTAACAGGGAACCTGATCCTGCGATCAGACCTGCTAAAGTCCTAATCTAGTCTGTACGAAGACCTATAGATGTGGGGAGGGAATCCCTACAAGTACTAAGGACTGGGAGGAATATGGGACACCTCCTAACAGAAATAGTAGCAGACAGACGAACAAACAAAATAGATAGAACATAGAGGTCCGTAGACCAAGCAAACTAACAGAGTTAGATACAGAGCACAGGCTAGCCAGAAAGTAGATATACAATGAAGTCCAGCAAAGCCAGAAGGGCGGAGCAGGATTAAATAGGCCAACAAGGTCATGTGACCAGCAAAGGAAAAAAAACCTAACAGCAAGGTTCTAACAGTACCCCCCCTTCTAAGAGGATCCTCCGGATCCCCTAGGACCAGGCTCATCAGGAAATCTCCTGTGAAACGCTCTGATAAGTCTGGACGCGGAAACATCATCTGACCTCACCCAAGAGTTATCCTCGGGTCCGAAACCTTTCCAGGCCACAAGATACTGCAAACTACCTCTATACCGTCTAGAGTCAAGGATGCGAGAAATTTCATATTCCCCGTCCTCCACCACCGGAGGAACAGAGGCAGAGGCGTCACCATCCGACACAACAGCTTTTTTTAACAGAGAGACATGAAAGACCGGATTAATTCTCCAGGAGGTAGGAACCTCCAACCTAACAGCAGATTGGTTGACAACCTGAAGCACCTTAAAGGGCCCTACAAACTTGGGACCCAATTTCTTAGAAGGAATCCTCAACCGCAGATTCCTAGAGGACAACCAAACCATGTCACCAACAGCGAACAAAACCTCCTGTCGTTTCCTATCAAAGTAGTCTTTAGATTTTCTGTTGGCCTCCTGAAGATTACCACGCACATCCGTCCAAACTCTTTCCAAATCACCGGAAAAATTCTCCTCCTCAGGCACGGCAGATCCCAACTTGGAGAACGACCCAAACGACGGATGTCTCCCAGAACAACAAAAAAAAGGCGAACAACCAGCAGAAGAAGATGTATGATTGTTCAGAGCAAATTCGGCAAGTGGCAGAAACTCAGACCACCCCTCTTGATTGTCTGCCACAAAACAACGCAAGAACTGCTCAACATCCTGGTTTTTCCTTTCTGTCTGGCCATTAGATTCAGGATGATATCCGGACGAAAACGACAAATGAATTCCCAACCTGTCACAAAAGGCACGCCAAAAACGAGCCACGAACTGAGGACCCCTATCAGAAACAATGTCAGTAGGAACGCCATGAAGTCTGACAATTTCCTTGACAAAGGCCTTAGCGAGAGTTTTAGCGCAGGGCAGTTTGACGAAGGGAACCAAGTGACACATCTTGCTAAAACGGTCCACGATCACCCAGATGACAGTAAAACCCTCAGAGGGGGGAAGGTCAGTTATAAAGTCCATAGCCAAATGTGTCCAAGGAGCACTGGGGACCTCCAAAGGACAAAGCAACCCCGCAGCAGGAGTATGTGAGGACTTAGATCTAGCACATATAGTACATTGGCGCACCCACTTAATGACTTCCTTCTGCCATCCAGGCCACCAAAAACTGCGACCCACCAGTCTCTTGGTCTCAGAGATTCCGGGATGACCTGCCAACCGAGATTCGTGACACTCAACAAACAAATCTCTCCTAAAGGTCTCAGGCACAAACAACCTCCCATGAGGAGTGTTAGATGGGGCATTCTCCTGAGCTTTAAGAATCTCATCTTCCAAAACGGAGTCTAAAGCAGCTATCACAACACCTTCTTGTAAAATGTTTTCCTCTTTCTCAGCACCGACTATGGGAGAAAAACTGCGAGACAAGGCATCCGCCTTAACATTCTTAGTACCAGGGATGTAAGTAACGGAGAAATTAAACCGCGAGAAAAACAGTGCCCACCTAGCCTGACGGGCATTCAGGCGCTTGGCAGCATCAAGATATATCAGATTTTTATGATCCGTAAGAACCTGAACGGGAAATTCCGCACCTTCCAAGAAGTGGCGCCAGTGTTCAAATGCGAGTTTAATAGCCAATAATTCCCGATTACCAATATCGTAATTCAGTTCAGTCTCCGAAAATTTTTTTGAAAAAAAGGCACAGGGATGTAATCCATCCCCGTTATCCTGAGACAATACTGCGCCAACCCCCACAGAGGAAGCATCAACCTCAACCAAAAACGGCCTAGTAACATCAGGCTGCATAAGGATGGGTGCAGAGGTGAACCTCTCCTTGAGATACACAAAAGCTTCAATGGCCTCAGAAGACCACTGAACCGCATCAGCACCTTTCCTGGTGAGATCAGTCAGAGGTTTGACAATACTAGAAAAAATTTTTATGAATTTTCTGTAGTAATTGGCGAAACCCAAAAACCTCTGTGTCGATTTCAAACCAATAGGCCTAGGCCATTCCTGCACAGCCTGAACCTTAACCGGATCCATCTCAAAACCTTTGCTGGAGATAATGTAGCCCAAAAAACTAATTCTCTGTACAGCGAACTCACATTTCTCCAGCTTAGCAAAAAGCGAATTGTCCATTAATAACTGTAATACCTCACGCACGCTCCGCCAATGAGACTCCAGATCTGGCGAATAAATCAAAATATCATCCAAATACACAACCACATTTTTACCGATCAAAGGTCTAAGGATGTCATTAATCAGATTCTGAAAAAATGCAGGAGCATTAGTAAGACCAAAAGGCATAACCAGATTCTCAAAATGACCCACAGGAGTGTTAAAAGCAGTCTTCCATTCATCACCCTCCTTCATGCGCAACAGATTGTATGCCCCCTTAAGGTCAATTTTAGAGAACCACTTGGCCCCCAATAACTGGTTAAACAGATCAGGAATCAATGGCAGTGGGTAAGGATTGCGTACCGTAATTTTGTTGATCTCACGAAAATCCAGACAAGGACGTAAACCGCCGTCCTTTCAAAAAAAAATCCAACCGCCACAGGAGACTTAGAGGGCCTAATGTGACCGGCGGCCAAACTTGTCTGTATGTATTCCTCCAAAGTCTTCCTCTCAGGAATGGTAAGGTTAAATAAACGACTTTTAGGAAGAGTCGCTCCAGGGACAAATTCAATAGAACAATCATAGTCTCTATGGGGAGGCAAAACCTGCGATTCCTTCTCAGAAAAAACTCTCCAAAAATCCTGAATAGGAACAGGCAATTCTCCCCTATCCAAAGCTGCAATACGCCCGTTACAACACTTGTCATAACATTTATGGCTCCAGGATTTAATTTCACTGGTAGACCAATCCAGTACAGGATTGTGAAATTTTAACCAGGGCAAACCCAATATTACTGGAGAAGGCAAGTTATTCAACACTACCAAATCCAATTTCTCATGGTGAACACCATTAATAGTGAGAGGAAATTCACTGACCTTGAGAGTAATATTCTTCAAAGGGGAGCCATCCACAGAAACCACAGCAATGGGGGATGATAAAGGTTCAGGTTTTAAATTGAGTTTTTCCACGAATCCCCCATCAATTACATTCAGTGTAGACCCGCAATCAACAAACACCCGAAATTCCATTAATTTTTCCTGAGCAATCGTGGAAGCAGCTAAAAATATACCCTTGGAATTTAAACAGGCAATACGGGCGTGACTGACCATTTTTTTTTTCTTTCTTCATACGAAGCTCACAGCCTTTAATCAAATGACCAGATTTTCCGCAATAGAAACACAAGCCTTGCGAAAAACGACGGTCTTTTTCTTGAGAGCGAGGTGCCACCGATCCAATCTCCATCGGTTCACCACTGTTAGTACACACATTATCATAACCAGAAACTGACATAGCAGAGGATTTGCTCTCATTAACCCTAGCACGCAGTCTTCTATCCACCCGTATAGCTAATTGCATAGCCTGTTGCAAATCCTCAGGTGTAGGATAAGCAATTAGCAGGTCTTTAACCCTTTCACTGAGCCCAGCAAGAAATAGACTTTTCAGAGCAGAATCGTTCCACCCTGTTTGAGTGGACCAACGACGAAAATGAGTACAATATTTTTCGACATTACCTGATCCTTGTTTTAAACGTCTCAACTCAGTCTCAGCTGATGCCACACGGTCAGGATCATCATATAATAGTCCTAAAGCAGAAAAAAAACTATCCACTGATCTGAAGCATGTATCACTAGGTTGCAAAGAAAAGGCCCACTCCTGAGGCTCTTTGCGCAAAAGTGACATTATGAACCCTACGCGCTGGGATTCATCCCCAGAGGACTTGGGTCTCAAACGAAAATACAATAAGCAAGCATTTTTAAATGAAAAAAATTCTCGATGTTCACCAAAAAATAAATCCGGCAAACATACCTTAGGCTCCAAGAAATGTGCTCCAGGACAGTTACTCACGTGCTGACGGAGCTCGGCCACCTCCAGAGAGAGTCCCTGCAGGTGTTTAGCCAAATCCTGAACCGACACCATGATGGAACAAAAAAAAAAAAAAAAAATCTTTCCTTAGAGAATTTGCAGGCTGGACTTACTGTTATGTTCTGCTACCAAAGCTAAGGAAAGAGAGGAGATCTGTCCCTACTATAAGACTCAGCTGAATCCCTACGATGTAACAGGGAACCTGATCCTGCGATCAGACCTGCTAAAGTCCTAATCTAGTCTGTACGAAGACCTATAGATGTGGGGAGGGAATCCCTACAAGTACTAAGGACTGGGAGGAATATGGGACACCTCCTAACAGAAATAGTAGCAGACAGACGAACAAACAAAATAGATAGAACATAGAGGTCCGTAGACCAAGCAAACTAACAGAGTTAGATACAGAGCACAGGCTAGCCAGAAAGTAGATATACAATGAAGTCCAGCAAAGCCAGAAGGGCGGAGCAGGATTAAATAGGCCAACAAGGTCATGTGACCAGCAAAGGAAAAAAAACCTAACAGCAAGGTTCTAACAGATCAGTCCAGGAGGAGGAGAAAGAAGTAGATTTCTCTAATAAAATATATGACAAAGTTTCTTATCTTCAATTTTACTATTAAATTATGAAGAAAAAAAAAAACACGAGTCCATTCAAGATTTTCCCTCCAGCTTTTACATGTTATTATTGATCAAACTAGAGCAAAGGGTGGTGGTTCAGACTACCAAAGCTAACAGTGCATTGACTAGACAGACTGTTGGATAGATCATCAAGGGAGGAGCATCTCAGGCTTCCAAAGCTTAGTGTAAATCTGTAGTCTGAGAACCTGACCGCCGTTTTACAGAAATTAAGAAGGGACTGGAAATCAGAGGAATTCTACAAACCAAAATGAAAAAGAAGGACACTAGACCCCCGATTCATTAAGACTAACACAGTACACACTGGTCTTGAAGTGGCGTGGTGGAGTAAGTGGTGCTTAATTAACTACAAGGCGCATACCACTTAATGAATGCCCTCCGTGCGCCTCGGCAGAAATGATACTCCAGTCAGGGATTGAGTAAGATTTCTGGTGTAAAGTATGTTATGTCTGGTAGTGAATTAGATGGTAGTCATTGAATGTTAACTTTGCAATTATACCTATGCATTATGTATTTAGCCTGGGGCTAGATGACAGTTTTCGCCACAAGACAGGTCGAAGATCACTCTGACACTGCTACATCTCAGCATAATGCAGGTGAATGGGGCCTTATTAGGACCTCTAGGGGCCATGACAAGCAAGTCATAAATGGTCAATACCAGTTGAATTTTTTGCAACTTGCTTGTCACGGTACCCCAGGGGTTGCAATGCAACCCCATTCATCTGCATTATTTAGCAATGTAGCAGTGACACAGAGTGATCCTTAGCCGCGTAGTCTGTGTCGCAGCCAAAGTCACCATCTAGATCCTGTCTTAGGGCTCCCTCACACGAGCGTAGAACTCGGTAGAGTGCTATCAGCTGTTTTATGGGATAGCACTCGGTCCAATGTTATTCTATGGGGCAGTCCTGATCAACGTTTTTTTTCTCATGCCGATTCAACATGAGAAAAAAATAAAGTACAGCATGCTGCAAATCGGATCACGCGCACCCAATCAAATGTATGGGTGCATGTTAAACATCGGACTGCATTCGAATGACATCCGAGTGCAGTCCAATTTCTGCACACACAGACAATGGAGAAGATGGAGAAATTAAGTTCTCAGTCTTCTCCGCACCTTTGCTATGATTCTCTCATGTGAGAGAATCTGATCACAGTAAACTGACACTCATCCCAAATTCCGATCAGAGTTTGTGCCGAGTATAATTGGCCCGATTCTCCCGATCCCTTATTGTAACACTTATTGTGAGATAAAATGTCACTTTACATGAGAACTAAGTGTTCTCAAATAATTATAACATATCGTCATACTTGATTTAGGTTACGGTAGAAAATATTTACAAATACATTGATAGATATGCACTAAAAGCTGTAATAAAGGCTTTTCTAGAAGAACAAAAAGAGTACAATAAGAATGCTGCACTACCCAACTCTAGAGATTGCTCAATGGAGACTTTTTTTCTTATCAGAACGATAATAATTTGCATAGCACATACTGCAATTATATGCACCAGTAACTAAAGGAGGAATACTGTAAATCCAGTGGTGCATCACACACGGTCTTCATGTCAGACCTTTCCTGCTAAATGAATTTATAGATGTCAATGAATTATACCCCACAATGAACCTTACTTTCTCAGGCTGACCCTCCAAATTCTGCATTCTGTTTGCACCTCCTATTTGGTCACAGGCATAGCCATACACTGTATTTCAAAGTAACGTAAGGAAACAATTATATTGCTTAGTGGTTTTAAAAAATGAAGATTATTGCTGTTGTATAGCGGACCATAGACTTACACAACCAGAAATTCATGGTATATCACAATTTAATGGGGTTCTCTAGGAAACCAAGATAACCAAGAACAAGACTCATTTTATCCCATCTTAATTATCTTTATCCCTTATACCCTACAAGGAGAAACACCACACTAGGATATAAAGTTAAAAAGTGCATAATTTATCAAATAATTTAAGATACAGATTACGGTATTTATTTTATTATAGTATATGTACACAAATTCCAAGGAAATAGTGAGAACAATAAGCAGATATCGATGGGATGCGAGTATATATTGATAATATTAGGTTCAGTGGCAAACAGGTATTCAATATTAAAAAAAACAGTTAATAAAAAAAGGAGTACAAAAATTATAGGTCATGTGTGTAATCGATAAATTACCATGATCAAGATTTACATAAATATAAGTGCAAAAGAAGTATTGTACTAACACACTAAACAGTGAAGAGGAAGATTAAAAGATACAGTATACATATCAAGTCCATTGTAACATCAATAACGTAAGTAAATAGTTACCCTAAACCAAATACTCACACCCGACGTGTTTCGCACTCCGGCTTCCTCAGGGGGTCGCACATTAACCTTTGTGTTTAGAGTAAAGCTATCTTTATTCCTTGCCATAGTTTGTTAGCATACATCTTGCCCATGGGCAAAACCTTCCTCACCTGCAGCTAGAACTTCAGAGGTCAGTGCTCTAGGACTAAATTTGTACAGGTAGTAATTTAAAACTTTGAAAATTAGATAAAACGCTATTAGGGTATATGCACACAACCTCTTTAAGGTGGGTCTGCTCTGAAACCCACCTGAAAAAGCGCCTGAAAATGCTAAAAGTAATGAACTCATGCACAGTATTATCACAACGACTTGCTGTGCAAATGTTCAGTCTTTTTGAGCTTCTTTTAACCGCTGTGGGCTTTGAGGGAAGCAAAGCTGGTAAAAGAAGTGACTTAACTATTCTTCAGGAGGGTTTCGCTTGCTATTGCGTACAGAATATATATGTATATACAGTACAGACCAAAAGTTTGGACACCCCTTCTCATTTAAAGATTTTTCTGTATTTTCTTGACTATGAAAATTATACATTCACACTAAAGGCATCAAAACTATGAATTAACACATGTGGAATTATATACTTAACAAAAAAGTGTGAAACAACTGAAAATATGTCTTACATTCTAGGTTCTTCAAAGTAGCCACCTTTTGCTTTGATGACTGCTTTGCACACTCTTGGCATTCTCTTGATGAGCTTCACGAGGTAGTCACCAGAAATGGTCTTCCAACAATCTTGAAGGAGTTCCCAGAGATGCTTAGCACTTGTTGGCCCTTTTGCCTTCACTCTGCGGTCCAGCTCAACCCAAACCATCTCGATTGGGTTCAGGTCTGGTGACTGTGGAGGCCAGGTCATCTGGCATAGCACCCCATCACTCTCCCTCTTGATCAAATAGCCCTTACACAGCCTGGAGGTGTGTTTGGGGTCATTGTCCTGTTGAAAAATAAATGATGGTCCAACTAAACGCAAACCGGATGGAATAGCATGCCGCTGCAAGATGCTGTGGTACCAATGCTGGTTCAGAATGCCTTCAATTTTGAATAAATCCCCAACAGTGTCACCAGCAAAGCACCCCCACACCATCACACCTCCTCCTCCATGCTTCACGGTGGGAACCAGGCATGTAGAGTCCATCCGTTCACCTTTTCTGCGTCGCACAAAGACACCATGGTTGGAACCAAAGATCTCAAATTTGGACTCATCAGACCAAAGCACAGATTTCCACTGGTCTAATGTCCATTCCTTGTGTTCTTTAGCCCAAACAAGTCTCTTCTGCTTGTTGCCTGTCCTTAGCAGTGGTTTCCTAGCAGCTATTTTACCATGAAGGCCTGCTGCACAAAGTCTCCTCTTAACAGTTGTTGAAGAGATGTGTCTGCTGCTAGAACTCTGTGTGGCATTGACCTGGTCTCTAATCTGAGCTGCTGTTAACCTGCAATTTCTGAGGCTGGTGACTTGGATAAACTTATCCTCAGAAGCAGAGGTGACTCTTGGTCTTCCTTTCCTGGGGCGGTCCTCATGTGAGCCAGTTTCTTTGTAGCACTTGATGGTTTTTGCAACTGCACTTGGGGACACATTCAAAGTTTTCCAAATTTTTCACAATGACTGATCTTCATTTCTTAAAGTAATGATGGCCACTCGTTTTTCTTTACTTAGCTGCCCTTTTCTTGCCATAATACAAATTCTAACAGTCTATTCAGTAGGACTATCAGCTGTGTATCTACCAGACTTCTACACAACACAACTGATGGTCCCAACCCCATTTATAAGGCAAGAAATCCCACTTGCTAAACCTGACTGGGCACACTTGTGAAGTGAAAACCATTTCCGGTGACTACCTCTTGAAGCTCATCAAGAGAATGCCAAGAGCGTGCAAAGCAGTCATCAAAGCAAAAGGTGGCTACTTTGAAGAACCTAGAATATAAGACATATTTTCAGTTGGTTCACACTTTTTTGTTAAGTATATAATTCCACATGTGTTAATTCATAGTTTTGATGCCTTCAGTGTGAATGTACAATTTTCATAGTCATAAAAATACTGAAAAATCTTTAAATGAGAAGGTGTGTCCAAACTTTTGGTCTGTACTGTATATATTAAGAAAACATGACATGAAAGACGCCAAAAAGACGATTCAGGAAAAGTACAGCCAGCATTTTCCTGAAGTGTCTTCTCCTTCGAAAACTTGACAGGTGCACTGGCGTCAAATAAATGTCATGTGTGCACATACCCCAAGATGAGCTTTAATGATTCCTACTGAATTTTTTTTCTACAGAACACAGCAAGGTCACTTTAATGCCCAGCTGTAGGTACAGGAGGATATACACTACCTCTCTGTATCAACTGTTGGCAGAAGAACACACAAAATGAAACCCATGTGAACTGGTCACGCAGCCTTATATAAATGTGTGGGGAAGCAGTTGAAGTTGCTCAGCATTCATACGTGTGATTAGGATTAGCCCTTCATTCACTGAGGATATTTCTTCTAAGACCGCTATTGCCATTAAGTAAGGAGGGCTCAGCGATAACTGCTGAACATATCAGACGTTCATATCAAAAGTGACAACCTAGATGAGCTGATCTATTGCTTTAAGAAAATGTCAATTTATTTTTGCATGAAGAATAACTTTAATATGATTCAGTAATGTGATAAAATAACATATCAAAGGATGGTGCTTTCACTAGTGCGCTGAATACTCACTGATGTCAAGGTGACCTTGTACAGTATTTGAGGCTGGTTAACACGTTGCGACCGCATTACTGGTGCACCTTGCCAGTTATAAAACTGCAACGTATGAATGACATGATACAATCTGCAAATGAGTGCAGGTAAAATTGCTTTCATTGTCATTGGCTGTTTAAGTGGTTTTTGGCCTCAACGCATGAACTCAGCCAAATGGACACTGCTGGAATCTGTCTGGCTGCAGTGGTCACATGCCGACCTTACCGGAAGAGCAATATAGAAGCCTGGCGGGGGACCCGGACAGTCGTACGGAGCATTTGCAGGTAAGTTTGTGTTCTTTTTTTTATTACACCAGACTGGTCCTCTTTATAAAATATAAGAAAAAAGGATGGACAACCCTTTTAAAGTAAGACATCTGAAAGCACCAACGAATACCTTGGGCATGTAAACTTATTGCACGTCACTAAAATAAATCCTGCGAGTATGTCATGAGTGTAAAATTGGGAATTCCCTTTAGAAACATTAGTAATGTCAATTATAATTGCATTATCTAATTTTACCAGATGATTCCTTCAGCAAGGTAAAACCTACATTTATAGTCTTATAATTATGTGTCTCCAACATTTCTTTTTTACAGAGTTCACTATTTTATTAATGACACTTTTACAACAAGATCCTATTTTAATGTGGAAACAGAATTTTGATTTTGATGTAAGAAGGATACTGGAACATCTGAGTGAAGAGTAGAGGGGGTCACAGAACAGCGGTGGGTAACTAGTCACTTTATACAAACATGAAATCTTAGTCAGGGTCAGTGGACAAGGAGTATTAAAGCAGCCTGCATGGGGTAAACACAGGAGTGAGAATCGGAAGCCTGACAGAAATAGATTGTCACTTGAGTAAGAGCCTATCTAGGTTATTGACTGTTAAGATTTTTTTTCCCTATGGAAACTATAACAAGTCAACTTGACTTTTATTTCGGAACTGGCGGTTCAATACCGGGCAATGTGCAAACAATTCCAATAAAGCCCCATTCAGATAGATGGGTATTATGGGCTATCCACAAAATACATGTAAAACGTAAAATAATAACTCCATTTTTTATAAAACAAAAACTATAATGGAAAATATTTTTCTTATACACACACATGTAATTGTAAAGGGTATGAATCATTTAAAGGGAACCTGTCACCATGAAAACCACTATCATGTTTTGCTGTGTTACCGGAAGCATGACTACTGACAATGAAGTATTATTCTCCCTGCAGCCGATCCCTTGCAGTCATATGGGCAATAAATTCTGATCTAACAGTCACCGCTCACTACACAGTGATCGAGTTGTGATCACTCCCCTACAGATTAAGTGACAGACGGCTCTGCAGCCTATGCGTGACAAGCTGGGTGTCACTCAAGGTGCAAGGGGACTGTCTACTAAGCGATGACTGTTACATCATCCAGCACCGCCCCAATGCCTGGAAGCAAGAGGCTGCAGAGAGAATATAATTCTATTTTCCTACTGTAGCTGCAGATCCAGTGAAACATAGTTAAATGGTATTTACCTGCAGATTTCTGCAGGTAAATCATTTTTTTTTAAGGAAAGGTAACAGGTTCCTTTTAAATACATTTTTGATTTTCAAGAGTTTATATTATTGGGAGTCTGGGTTCTGAGACTTTTACTCATATCTTGAATGAAGAGCAGAAGTTCAGCTGAGTCCGTTCAACAGTCAGTGGACTGTAGGCTTTACATAGCTCCCTAAACGGTTTTCTCATTTCTGTGAAGAGTGACCAATGGGTCAACTCACACAGCATTATTCATATACTTTTCTTGATTTCAATTAGGATTTTAAACATTGTGCAGATCAGAAGTTACTCAGAAAGAGCTATCTTGGCTCACCATTGAAATCTTTTAGGGTTCACGTTAACAATTATCTAGCAGCAATGGTGAATTATTCACTCATCAATATTACCTGGTCAAAGGAGGGATAGCAGCATAGTTAATGACAAAATTGGCTTTGAAAAAGATAGCCTCTGAGTGATCGAAACACGTTGCTGAAAATGTCCTAGTAACAGCTATTCTATTGCACCTGTACATCAGTTTTATTTATTCATTCCTTCATTTTTGGATGGAGTAATTATTTATGATTTTTTTTCTAATAAAGTTGCTATTTTAAAATTTTCCTGTTTCCTCGGATCCTGGAGCTGAATACCTTTTTGTTTTCTTCAGTATTGTTGGCGTCTGGCCAAGAGGAATTTCCATGCTCCATTCTTCGGATTGCTAAGGTGAGCTGGCTGAAACTTTTTATATACCAAATTGGGTACTCTGTTAAATCCTGGATCTTATTAGAATCCACACATGGCAGTATGAAGATAGCAATCCTAGTAATGAGTCCCAAGATCCCAACCGTTAACACAGTCAAGGCTTAATCACACGGTTGACAGTGGTCATATGGTGTGTTAATAGCTTGAAAGATGTGCTCAGAAAATAACCACAGTTGTGGATTTACAACAAATATTTCTAATAAATATAAGAAATGGAATGTCCTCAACCATTCATAGTTGATCACTGGTGGGCTGACATCGGGGGCATCTCAGGTGGTACCATGCAGACATCCAGGGAGAGGCATCAGCCTCTGCCCCTATGAATCCCTATAATAGCTGCACTAGAATAATACCCATTTTGCTCCCATCTTGACAAGGGCAGTCCACAGCTAAACTCTGTATTAAACAGCCCTGCACTGTCTCTTTATGCCTCCCTGTGTCCCTAGTGAAGCCCCACTATTGTAGCAAAAGCACATGGAATTGAAAGACAGCTATCATTTCTCCATGACAAATATACAATTTAGCAAACATTCACATTTGCCAGATTTCTAGCAGGAATTTCCATACATATAAATAAAGTTGCTTCTTTGACCTCAGCATTTCATTTCACAAACACTCGTAAATGACGTTTCTCTCTAAGGCTAGAAACAAGACCGTAGGTTCTGTCATCCGATAGAAATGGGCCAATTAAGCATGACATTCAGATTAGAGTTTGATTCGAGTGTCAGCATAGTGTGATCCGATTCTCTCAGATGAGAGAACTGGAGCACACTGTGAGAAGATGGAGAACAAAATTTCTCCATCTTCTCCATTGTGCAAGTGCACAAAAATCAGAAGGCACTCAATGTCATCCGAGTACAGTCTGATGTTTTCGACCAAAAGACTTGTCATCCGATCTCAGAGTGAAATCATAGCATGCTGCGATTTTTTTCTCATGCTGACTACAGCTGAGAAGAAATACGCAGATCTGCACTGCTGCATTGAGTAACATTGGTTCGGGTGCAATCCCTTTTTATCAAATTGCACTCATCCGATTTATACGCCAGTGTGAGTGTATATATCTGCAAAGATCTAACATCTGAGTACTAACCCTCGAGTTGGCAATAACTGTCTGCCACCTTCATCATAAACATGCACAATTGGCTGCAAACATCTGTATGTGTGAGGCATCTTTAAGTTAAGTTATGCTCACAAGTTGTGCTTTTGCTGCAGCCAAAACCTGATCTCTTTGCTTGAAACTATAAAAATTTCTTTTTTAAAAAAGGGCAATTTGATCAAATTATTTAGAGGAAAGAGGTTTTTCTATGTTTATTAATTAGGGCATAGTTTATTTTATATTTAGCCCATATCAATAATTTAATAATCATTAATTCAATTAAACTATGCTTGCAGTGAGGAAAAAAAAAGTTTGCTTTAAAAACAGGGGGTTACTTTTGGTAACTATTTTGAATTCATGTATGAAGCGAAGCTGTGAACTAACGTTATATGAGTGATGCATAAAACAATACACAATTGCAAGCGTAAAAAACAGAGGGGGAAATTGAATTGGTCGGGCATTGTTTACTTTCACACATATCACTAAACTATGCTTGGAGTGGGGAAAAACAAAAGAATTGCTTTAAAAAAAAAGAAAAAAACGTGCAAATTACATTACAATAAAATACTTAAACGTGGAGCATCAATGCTTCTGCAACCATATCAAGACATTATGGTTTATACTTAAGAAAAGCCCAAAAATAAATGAGCTTCACATCCTGCTTGTTCCTGTATTTTTTTCAACAAAAACGCTGCAAAAAGTAACAGCAGCGTTTTTGCACTTACTCATTGCTTTCGACGGGAATGAAAAACGCTGCAAAAACGCTGAAAGAATTGAAAGGTACATATTTCAAAGGGGTAAGGTTTCTCCTTATGGAGAGTGAGAAGCCAGGCCTGGGATGTCAGAGTGAGGAGACTTATGCGCCATGCATGCTCCTCTGGGAAATTAAATATAAAAATTGCCTCTTCCAAAAGGAAGAGGACTTGAACTCTAGCACCATCTATTAGAAGTAGCAATCCTAAAAGTCAATATCGACCCTTTAACGACGAGCCTTACCATATGACTAGGATAAGATAAAAGCCAAACTAGAATGTCAATTTGCAGACATGGTGTTTCGGGGTGTTGCCCCTCGTCAGTGCAAAGTATGAGATCTGATTTGGCTAGGTCAAAGGCCTAAAGAAGCTGTCCACTACTTGGACAACTCCTTGTCATACCCCCCCCCGCTTGGCCCCAACAAAATAATAAAAAGCTTACACTCCCCTCCCGTGCTAGCACCGCTCCCACGGTGTCGGCACTCGCTGTCCCCGGGACTACCGTGCTATTGTTGTGACACATGACCCTGTCGTCACTGTCCCCGCCTCTTGTGGAATTGAACATGAAGAGGAAGTCAGAGATCAGCTGCAGCCCGGACTTCCTCTTCATGTTCGATATGTCGGAAGGAGAGGACAGAGACGTCAGCACCGATTGGGTGCCGGGGTCATGTGTCACAACAACCGCACAAGAGCGCCGGACCGCGAGACACTGCTGGAAAGGCGCCGCCACGGGAGGGGAATATAAGCTTTTTTATTTTATCAGGATCAAACATTTAGATCAAGAAGGGGTTGTCCAAGTAGTGGACAACCCCTTTAAGACTTAGATCTAAGGAGTAGCGAAATGTCTTGCACACACTTGTTTTTTTTCTGACTAGGCACTGTAAAAAGCAGCTTATAATTTGCATAAAAAGCCGCGGCAAAAACGCAATGTGTGAACATAGCCTTAGTGTGAGTGAGGAGTATGTGCCATAAGATAATCACTTGATGTCACAAAGACTATATACAGTATATAGTTATACTTATTAAAGGCCCTTATGCCAATATCCATTAGTCTAGACTTATTTTTATAGTCCAAGGCTTGTAGCAAAGGCAGAACAGTGTGCTCTTGTTCGGTATCTCACTCCTTGACTTTCTATTAGTCGGTCACCTTCAGTTTATGCGGAAGTTATATTAATAATGCAGTAAGTGTGGTACCACATGTAAAATATTATATTCTACTATGGTTTCTTCAGCTACAGAAATATTTACCAGTTTCCTGGTGGAATATATAAGAAATATAACCACGACAGAAGAATGGAGCTTTAGAAAGGGTCCTGTAGAAAGTAAACCCAAAGTATTTAAAAACAAGTAGGACAAAGAACAAGCTAAACTTCAGAGTACAGAGGTCAATGGGCCTAAAAATAGCTATCTTTCCAGCAGCAGGGTAAAGAGAAGAAAGTGAAATGTATAACCTGGGAAGAATAGCATGGGTAATGTAATACAAGAGATCTCCTCTCGCTGGCTCTACTTACATCCTTCCAATTCATTATTTCTACTATCCATGAAAAGAGTCCAATGTAGAGATGGACACTCGGGAAATAGATGACAACTGCACTGCAATCTGTTAATGATTTCTCCCGGCACATCACATTACAATGACACTGATCACAGATCTATTATGATTTGACAGTCAAGCAATTAAGATATGGAAGCTTTAATATCCTGCGATGATAAAAGCTTCACGTCTCCATCTTGCCTGGTAAAAGGCAGTTTAGCTTCACACACTACTGACCCTATAGGTCTCAAGTAATAGTACATGGACTGATAGGAGTAATGTAATAGGCCTGGAAACACTAACTCATTACTTCACCTTACCTGAGCAACCAATAAAATGATCATTTAATAATCATTTTATTTATTAAAGGATATAAATACTCACAGCCATTTTTGCATTACTGCCCTAATGCATTTCTAATAAACATAAGGCAACTTTTAAAACAGCCTTGACTATAAATCTTCTATCGTTTCTTTGTGTTTCTATACTCCATTCTATCTTTCCCGCATCAAACAGGTTAGCAAGAAGGGGGACAAATGGATGCAAGATATTTATGACTGCAGACTGCAACCATGGAAACACAAAGGTTTGGATAGGAGCTGTGGACATAAAACAGTAGGAGATTTTTAATCAAGACTATTTCAAAGTTGCTTCATTTTAGATGCATTAGTGCAATAAAATCACACACTTCTAAGTAGTGTCAACATATTCTGCAGCCCTGTACATGTTACGCATCTAATTTCCATGTTTTGCCTTACAGAGGTTTTCCACTACTTTTACATTGATGTCGTATCCTTAGGATAGGTCATCAATGTCCGATGGGGTCCGACATCCGGCACCCCCGCCGATCAGCTGTTATCGGTGTCGGCAGTGGCTGACTGAAAGTACTCACTTGTCAAGCTTCTGCATCTTCTGATGGTGGCGGCCGCAGGGTACTGCACATCCACGTCCTATTCAAATCAATAGGAGGCAGATGTGTAGTACCCTGTGGCAGCCATTACCAGAAAACAGCCAGCTCCGCAAGTGAGTATTTCCGGCCGGCGGCCACCGACACCGCTGACAGCTGATCGGCGGGGTGTGCCGGATGCCGTACCCAGGCTGATCAGACATTAATGACCTATCCTAAGGATAGGCCATCAATGTAAAAGTAGTGGAAAACATCTTTAAAAAGAAAACCATTAGGGTAATTTTATAGATTTTATAGGAATTAATTAACCTGTATATTTTGTGGCATGTGAGAGTACTCAGAGGAAGCCCATACCAGTAAGACACTTCCACAGGAATCATTAAAAGGCTTATCCAGGACTATATTGCTTTTTTTCGTACTATGGGCCTAAAAAAGAGCCTACCTGTCTGTTGTGCCCAGCACCGATCTCTGTCGGCAAGCACGGTCACAGATTGTTTCTGCCAACAAGTCAGTGGCTTCTGCTGACGTCACATCGACAGAGCAGCGGCTTCCCTTCTGCTGTGCTTTGTTGAGCCGGCATTGGCAGTCAGGGCCTGTCGACAGAGCAGCGGCTTCCCTTCTGCTCTGCTTTGTTGAGCTAGCATTGGCAGTCAGGGCCTGTCGACAGAGCAGCGGCTTCCCTTCTGCTCTGCTTTGTTGAGCCGGCATTGGCAGTCAGGCCATGTCAACAGAGCAACCTGGAAGAGCAGCTGATTCGCCGGCAAGAGAAGTCAATGACCGCTGTGTTCCCATAGTAAAAAATAAATGAATAATTAGTCCTGGATAAACCCTTTAAAGCCATTTTAAATGTAAGTCCACATAAGACATCGCACTGGGGAGTTTTTGACACTGCGTATAGTATCTTGCAGTTCCAGCAAAGTGGATAGGATTTATAGAAAGGTTATGCCAAATGTCCTTTTTTTATTTTAAAGCAGCGTAAACTGACCTGCGGTGCGTGTTTAAAATCTTTAACATGTCAAGTTCACTAGTGGGTATGATGAGTTTTATGTGCAGATTTTCCTCATAGAATTGAATTATATGTGGAAAATCCACAGGTAAAAATCACTCATGCGTTTTCAGTGCGTTTCCGCATAGGTGCAGAAATACTGCAGAAAATCTGCAACACCAAAAACTCACCACATACTCATCATGGGAACATAGCCTTAGTTGCATGTGGATTTTACCTTATGCATCGTAAACTATAAAATCTGCAGTGAAGATCAGCAGTATAAACAGGTATACCGCATATTCAAAATAGTTTTTTTTTTCAGATTTGTCTTCTCTATTGAACGCCATAAAATCTGAACCATAGATCAATTCATGCCGGCATTCTGCCAGTGTTTGTCCTGCAGAGTTCATCAAATCTCATCCATTTTGTTACAACTATAATATGCTGCAGAATTTCTCTATGGAAAATGATCACAGAAAATCCACATCATATCCTCCACATGTGAACATACCCTGAGGTGCTAAAGAGCAGGTACTATAGCGCCCAATAATTCAACTTTAACTAAAGCACTTTCAGTATGTAAATCGAGCCCCTCTTAGAAACCAGATTCCCTTTCAAACTTTGAATTAGATTTACTCCCTATATTTATTTTAATACTTAAGTTTTTATTTGTATAATGGTTGTAAGTTTCCATCCCGCACATACAATTAATACTGGTTTTATACTGTTTTCACATTCAGCAAACATTGGACTGTAGATCACAGAGTTTACTGCTGCCGAAACCCATAATGATCAGCAGATATCCGCAGGAGAACCTACAGTGCCACAACGGAAGAAAATAGGCAGCGCCACCATAATGGAAATGAAGCGGTGCCACCACAGAGGAAATGAAGCGGCGCCACCACAGAGGAAATGAAGCGGCGCCACCACAGCGGAAATGAAGCGGCGCCACCACAGCGGAAATGAAGCGGCGCCACCACAGCGGAAATGAAGCGGCGCCACCACAGCGGAAATGAAGCGGCGCCACCACAATGGAAATGAAGCAGCGACATCATAATGGAAATGAAGCAGCGCCACCACAATGGAAATGAAGCAGCGCCACCACAATGGAAATGAAGTAGCGCCACCACAATGGAAATGAAGCAGCGCCACCACAGGGGAAATGAAGCAGGTGTTACTAGCCCCTGGCATTAAGATCGATGCCCTGGTTCTTTGCCTGATGTCATGGGTCTCTTGGGTCCAGTTATCTGTTGTATGTCCACATTCAGTTGTATTTGCAGCCACTATCTCCATTTTCTCCCCACAGTGCCCCTATCTTTCCGGAAATGAGGAAATGAAGTACTACACAGTACCTATTAATATGGCTGTATGGATGTGCCTGATCCAACAACTCAATAGAGGCTCTGAGCAGCTAATAGGTGAAGGAATTGAATGAGAAACACTATCTATGAGGTCACAGCCCCACTATCAGTATTTGGCTAGTATTCGTTCAGTATTTTTTTTATCAGGAGTGGGAGTCAAAACCAGGTGAGGCACAATCAGAGAAAACGTATAATAGAAACAAGTCACCAATTCTGCATTTATCACCCACTCCTGGTTTTGTCTCCCACTCCTGAGAAAAAATACTGACTGAATACTGACCAAATACTGATAGTGGGGCCATGGCCTAACTCCACAAAAGGGGATATATGTTACTTATATATGGTAGATATATACCGTATTTTTCGGACTATAAGACGCACTTTTTTCCTCCAAAATTTTGGAGGAAAATGGGGGGTGCGTCTTATAGTCCGAATGTTGGGGGTGTGTGTATATATGTGGGGTGTGGGGGGAGCGGTAGCGGTGGAGGAGCGAGGCACAGGAGGCAGCAGCCGCCCGCTGCGGCCTACACTGTCCCCGCTGCTAAAGAAAATGAATATTCACTGCTCCCCATGCCCATGGGGCGTGGGGAGCACTGAATATTCATGCTTCTTAATAGCGGCACACAGTGTAGCCACGCTGCGGCTCCTGCTGCTGCCGGAATCACGTGTGCCCACTGTTAAAGGGCATGAATATTCAACCTCTCTCCACGCCCATGGGCATGGGGAGGGGGTGAATATTCATGCCCTTTAATAAGCGGGCACACGTGATAGCCCGGCAGCAGCAGGAGCTGCAGCGCGGCTACACTGTGCGCCAGCTATGAAGGAGAGTGAAGTCACTGCTCCCCGCGCACACAGACCCGGCGTGGGGAACAGTGACTTCCGGCAGCTAATCTCTCCATGTGAGCTGCGCATGGCAGTGACGCCATGAGCGACTCACATGGAGAGATCAGTGCGGGCAGACAGGTCGCAGCGCTGGAGGAGAGAGAAGAAAGGTGAGTAGCAGTGTTTATTTTTTTATGTGCAGCGTGATGGGGATTAGGGGGACCATGCATACTAGGATAAGGATGGGGCCATACATGCCAGGGTAAGGAAGAGGGAACCATACATACCAGGGTAACGCTGAGGGGGCCATACATAACAGGATAAAAATGAGGGGGCCATACATACCAGGATAAAAATGAGGGGGCCATACATACCAGGATAAGGATGAGGGGTGCCATGCATACCAGGATTTGGATTAGGAGTGCCAGGCATACCAGGATTTGGATGAGGGGTGCCAGGCATACCAGGATGGGGATGAGGGGTGCCATGCATACCAAGACAGGGATGAGGGGGCCATGCATACCAGGACATGGATGAGGGGTGCCATGCATATCAGGACGGGGATGAGGGGTGCCATGCATACCAGGACGGGGATGAGGGGTGCCATGCATACCAGGACGGGGATGAGGGGTGCCATGCATACCAGGACGGGGATGAGGGGTGCCATGCATACCAGGATGGGGATGAGGGGTGCCATGCATACCAGGACCGGGATGAGAGGTGCCATGCATACCAGGATGGGGATTGCTGTGCCATGCATACCAGGATGGGGATTGCTGTGCCATGCATACCAGGATAGGGATGAGGGGTGCCATGCATACCAGGATAGGGATGAGGGGTGCCATGCATACCAGGATAGGGATGAAGGGTGCCATGCATACCAGGATGGAGGGATGCCAGGCATACCAGGATGGGGATGGGGACCACGTATAAAAGGAAGGGGGGGGGGGGCATATATACCAGGATAGGGGATATTGTCAGAATTGGGGGATATTACCCCTATACCAGTGTCAGTAGAAGACCACTTCCCACTTAAAAGTGCATCATGAACACATTTTTTGCTTACATTTTTTTTTTTATTATTTTCCTCCTCTAAAACCTAGGTGCGTCTTATGGTCCGGTGCGTCTTATAGTCCGAAAAATACGGTAAGTAACATATATCCCCATATATATGGGGAACATATATCCCCATATTATATAGGTATTCACTCTCAGCTATAGATCGGGGCTGGTTAGACACATTCGTGCATGAGATCATTGAAATGTACAATAACAAACACTGTGGTGCAAGATGACGCCAAATACATCCTTATGAAGGGTATTCTTTAGATTTTGGTCTTTTTGTGTGTCTATGTTACCTTTACATACTAATTGAGAATGAGATAATCCTTGTATGACACATAATCTTACTACTGTATGTACGTAATAGAAAAACAAAGGCTGTAAGAATCCAAAACAAGAAATGATACTCAGAGCAATCCAAAGTGGTCAGAACATAATGAGCTCCGGGCAGAACACCGGTTCTAAGTGGTGTTACCCAAGGCCGCCAATAGGAGAGGGTACGTTCCCCGGACGCTAATACACCTCTGCATTGCATAGGGTGAAATCTGCAGGGCTGGTCAAGATTTCCACTGTAGTATCTGAATAAGATTGTGAGAAATCTTATTTCCAATGCTTCTACTGTTACTCATAGTTGATTTTGCACAAACAAATGAGCAACCGAAAAGGCACTATGTATTTGACCTTTTGGAGCATATTCTTTTATTTATATCTGCTCCATGTTCACTATATTAAAAAAGGGGTTGTGTAGTAAAAGAAAATGCCTTCAAAATGCGGCTGCCACAAGGATCACCTGATTTTGCTGGGAACGCCACAAGCGCTTGTGCAGGAGGATTCAACAAGATGGAGGTAAATTATAGGCTTGGTATTTATAACCGAGAACATAACACAAACGTGTTAACATGAAAGACGCACTATATACTATGTATCCAAGTTTTAATCTATAAGCTACAAATGTTCAGAGGGATTTCATTGGTGACATGGCCGATGTCTAGGCGCTATGACTTTGTTCTGTGAGACTACATGAAGGAATCAGTTTATCTGCCCTGCTTTTGGGCATGTGTATTTAACAGGGGGCTCGTATTTAAGGGCTCGTACAGACAAGCGTGTCATATGGACGTGTTGTGGAAGAGAAAGGGAGAAAAAGTGCGCTATGTGAAGGACCTGATAGGTAGATGTGACGGAAACAGCCAAAAGGTCACTCACCTATTTTAAATGTGTTTTTTTTTTTTTTTTCTTTTTTATGATGCAGTTTTGAATAACTGTTTTTAACATGTATTACTTCATTCTATATCTCACTTAATATGATTCGATTTTTTGTATTTATGTGTAGGTGATTTCTATGAAATTGATGTAGGCACTACAGATGTATTTTTGTATAACTGTTTATCAACATGTATTGCCATATTCTATACCTTATCCAATGTGTTTTTGATACTTTGTATTCATGTGAAGGTGGCTTATGTGAAACCAATGTGGACACTTCGCACCAGCACATGAAGGGTTTCCTTTGTTTGGACCCAGGTTAACTAATTAGTATCAACCAATCACTGTGAATCTTTGTCTATATATATTTTATGTTTGTGCTCATACCCTTGTACCGCCTGAGGAAGATGGTGAACTATCGAAACGCGTTGTGGAAAGGGCTCATTAAATTTATTTTTTTAGCCCTAAAAAAATTTTCACCGCTTTTTTATTTTATTCAATTTGGACCATATGGATGTGTTCTGATTGAGTAGAAATCGGACAGCACACTGACCAATATAATTCAATAGGGCTGTTCAGGTGACTTTTTTTTTTTCACACAGACTAAGGGCTCTTTCACAGGTCCGTATGTCTGGTACATGTGGTGACAGTTTCCACACGTACTGGAGACACTGACACACGCAGACCCATTCATATCTATGGGTCTGCGCACATGTCAGTGTGTTTCCATGGACAGGGTATCCGTGTGCTCCACACACTGACATGTCTGTTTTTTTGCGGATACACAGTCCACAAAACTGTCTCACACTGCACATACAGTACAGACCAAAAGTTTGGACACACCTTCTCATTTTAAAGATTTTTCTGTATTTTCATTACTATGAAAATTGTACATTCACACTGAAGGCATCAAAACTATGAATTAACACATGTGGAATTATATACTTAACAAAAAAGTGTGAAACAACTGAAAATATGTCTTATATTCTAGGTTCTTCAAAGTAGCCACCTTTTGCTTTGATGACTGCTTTGCACACTCTTGGCATTCTCTTGATGAGCTTCAAGAGGTAGTCACCGGAAATGGTTTTCACTTCACAGGTGTGCCCTGTCAGGTCTAATAAGTGGGATTTCTTGCCTTATAAATGGGGTTGGGACCATAAGTTGTGTTGTGCCGAAGTCTGGTGGATACACAGCTGATAGTCCTACTGAATAGACTGTTAGAATTTGTATTATGGCAAGAAAAAAGCAGCTAAGTAAAGAAAAACGAGTGGCCATCATTACTTTAAGAAATGAAGGTCAGTCAGTCCGAAAAATTGGGCAAACTTTGAAATTGTCCCCAAGTGCAGTTGCAAAAACCATCAAGCGCTACAAAGAAACTGGCTCACATGAGGGCCGCCCCAAGAAAGGAAGACCAAGAGTCACCTCTGATTCTGAGGATAAGTTTATCCGAGTCACCAGCCTCAGAAATCGCAGGTTAACAGCAGCTCAGATTAGAGACCAGGTCAATGCCACACAGAGTTCTAGCAGCAGACACGTCTCTACAACAACTGTTAAGAGGAGACTTTGTGCAGCAGGCCTTCATGGTAAAATAGCTGCTAGGAAACCACTGCTAAGGACAGGCAACAAGCAGAAGAGACTTGTTTGGGCTAAAGAACACAAGGAATGGACATTAGACCAGTGGAAATCTGTGCTTTGGTCTGATGAGTCCAGATTTGAGATCTTTGGTTCCAACCACCGTGTCTTTGTGCGACACAGAAAAGGTGAACGGATGGACTCTACATGCCTGGTTCCCACCATGAAGCATGGAGGAGGAGGTGTGATGGTGTGGGGGTGCTTTGCTCGTGACACTGTTGGGGATTTATTCAAAATTGAAGGCATACTGAACCAGCATGGCTACCACAGCATCTTGCAGTGGCATGCTAATCCATCCGGTTTGCCTTTAGTTGGACCATCATTTATTTTTCAACAGGACAATGACCCCAAACACACCTCCAGACTGTGTAAGGGCTAATTGACCAAGAAGGAGAGTGATGGGGTGCTGCGCCAGATAACCTGGCCTCCAGTCAGCAGAACTGATCCCAATCGAGATGGTTTGGGGTGAGCTGGACCGCAGAGTGAAGGCAAAAGGGCCAACAAGTGCTAAGCATCTCTGGGAACTCCTTCAAGATTGTTGGAAGACCATTTCCGGTGACTACCTCTTGAAGCTCATCAAGAGAATGCCAAGAGTGTGCAAAGCAGTCATCAAAGCAAAAGG
Organism: Phyllobates terribilis; assembly: GCF_046119375.1. Classification (NCBI taxonomy): domain Eukaryota; kingdom Metazoa; phylum Chordata; class Amphibia; order Anura; family Dendrobatidae; genus Phyllobates; species Phyllobates terribilis. The sequence continues at coordinate 260,882,889 of NW_027362762.1, forward strand.
TGGCTACTTTGAAGAACCTAGAATATAAGACATATTTTCAGTTGTTTCACACTTTTTTGTTAAGTATATAATTCCACATGTGGTAATTCATAGTTTTGATGCCTTCAGTGTGAATGTACACTTTTCATAGTAATGAAAATACAGAAAAATCTTTAAATGAGAAGGTGTGTCCAAACTTTTGGTCTGTACTGTACATGGATGACATCCGTGTGTCATCAGTGTGACATGTACCGGCGCCTGGGAATCAGTGTACAGTTAGCACTGTTCCCAAGCGCCGGGTGCTGAATTCTGCCTTCATCATGGTTCCTGCTGCCGCTGCGATCAGCACCAGCATGTACAATGATGAGAGTAGTAGTATTCTGCTCTCACAATGTCTCTGTGTCCCCCGCTGTAATCCTCTGACCGCTGACGCCGGGAAAAATGAGCCGCTGCAGCGAGCGCCTCCGGAGCTGAGCTCAGGAGCGGTGTCCTGTCACTCACTGAGCTCAGCTCCGGAGCCGCTCGCTGCAGCGGCTCATTCTGCTCAGCTCCTCGGCGTCAGCGGTCAGAGGATTACAGCAGGGGACACCTAGGAGAAGTGAGTATATGGATTTTATTATTTTATTCTTATTCTTACACAGGGACACTGCAGGAGCAGACACTACTACCCTCATCATTGTCCCTGCTGGTGCTGATCACAGCACCGGTAGGGAACCATTATGAGGGAAGCGTTCAGCAGCCGGCGCTTGAGAACAGTGCTAACTGTACCGCTGATTCCCAGGCGCCGGTACGTGTGATCATGATACGGCATACGGTTGCCACATGTGTGATACATGGGACACGGATATCTCCGTTACCGGTTCTTCTGGTACCAGAAATATACCAACGTGTGAAACCGGCCTAAGTGTCAGTGTGAAAATAAAAAATCACAGCATGAACTATTCTCATCCATGACTTGGATGAGACTCACCTATACTAATAAACCCCATATCTGCATGTTAATAGCGTTTTTTTACGTGACAAGTTCACTTTAAAAGGTGGATTTATAAAAACGGATGTCACACGGTTGTAAAAACGGCACATACGGATAAGTGTGGATGAAAACATAGATGAAAATCATCCGAGCTTTCTGTATGAGTTTCATCCAATTTTTCATACTCTTGTCTGAACCCAGCCTAAGGCTACATTCACACATCCGTATGAGAAAAATAGACCGATTTTCTCAAGTGTCATCCTAATTGCTTCGACTTCTTTTCACTTATGCAGGTAGACATCTGAACTTTTATTTATCCATTGACTCTTAATAGATCAGTTAAAAATGGATGATACTCGGATGGAACTCTGAAGCACACAGTCTTCAGTGTTCATCCATTTTATAAGTAAACCACAGACTTTAATGGTGGAATCTGATCTGCAAAACGGATGAGAATAGGACATGCTTTGAATGCTGTGTGTGTATGGATCTGAGAAAAAATAGACAGCACTAGTACATGTCACACAGATGTGTAAATGTAGCCTAAGGTTATATTCATACAGAGATATTTGACAGTTTTGGGCAAATTCTGTCCCAAAGCCAAATTAAAAGAATCAAATATTCAAAAAGTAAGCCTTCTATTTATTTCAATTGGAAAAGTTCTTGTAGTACTGTCTTTTTCTGCATGGGAAAAATAAGCAATCCATTAATTGTTGAGGTCTGATAAAATGCTTCAATTTTTTTCACTGAACAAATAAGCAGAAAAATGCTCCCATATAAAAAAGCTGCATCAAACTTTGCACACAAAAAAAAACAAACACTTTTTTTGACACTTCGTGTGAATCTACTTTAAGTAAGTGAGTTAATGACACAACTGGAAACACTGGGTATGTCACACAAAGGATGACCTCGGAGATCACACACAAGTAAGCATGTTGATTTAGAGATATGAAGTCGGAAATGTTAAGCACAGAGCATGGGCAGATTAGTGCAGGCAATGCAAGTTCCAACATGTCAATGTTACATTTGGCATTAAAATCTGTTCAATACAATTGTCAAAAACTACAAATATCAACTAACATCTGTTCACAATGCAGTCATTTAAATGATACTCCCATAGATACTAAATTGCTAGAAAGGGGATTTCAACCAATGGTAATCTAATGTGTATGGGCACACATTTTTCCTTTGGAAAGTCTCTGTTCTTGCTTAACCCCTTTACCCCCTGAGGGTGGTTTGCACGTTAATGACCGGGCCAATTTTTACAATTCTGACCACTGTCACTTTATGAGGTAATTACTCTGGAACGCTTCAACGGTTCCCCCTGATTCTGAGAATGTTTTTTCATGACATATTGTACTTCATGATTGTGGTAAAATTTCTTCGATATCACTTGCGTTTATTTGTGAAAAAAAAGGAAATTTGGCGAAAATTTTGAAAATTTTGCAATTTTCAAAATTTGAATTTTTATGCCCTTAAATCAGAGAGATATGTCACACAAAATACTTAATAAATAACATTTCCCACATGTCTACTTTACATCAGCACAATTTTGGAACCAAAATTTTTTTGGGTTAGGGAGCTATAAGGGTTAAAAGTTGACCAGCGATTTCTCATTTTTCCAACAAAATTTACAAAACCATTTTTTTAGGGACCACATCACATTTGAAGTCACTTTGAGAGGTCTTTATGACAGAAAATACCCAAAAGTGACACCATTATAAAAACTTCACCCCTCAAGGTGCTCAAAACCACATTCAATAAGTTTATTAACCCTTCAGGTGCTTCACAGGAATTTTTGGAATGTGGAAGAAAAAAATGAACATTTAACTTTTTTCCCAAAAATGTTACTTTAGACCCAATTTTTTTTATTTTCGCAAGGGTAACAAGAAAAAATGGACCCTAAAATGTGTTGTACAATTTCCGCTGGGCACGCAGATACCCCATATGTGGGGAAAAACCACTGTTTGGGCGCACAGCAGGGCTCGGAAGGGAAGGAGCGCCATTTGACTTTTTGATTGTAAAATTTGCTTGAATAATTAGCGGACGCCATGTTGCGTTTGGAGAGCCCCTGTGTGCCTAAACAGTGGAAACCCCCCACAAGTGACCCCATTTTGGAAACTAGACCCCCAAGGCACCTATATAGATGCATAGTGAGCACTTGGAACCCCTATGTGCTTCACAAATTGATTCGTAAAAATGAAAAAGTGGAAAAAAAAATACTTTTTTACTTTTATGAATAAATTTGTGAAGCACCTGTGGGTTCCAAGTGCTCACTATGCATCTAGATAGGTGCCTTGGGGGGTCTAGTTTCCAAAATGGGGTCACTTGTGGGGGAGCTCCAATGTTTAGGCACACAGAGGCTCTCCAAACGCAGCATGGTGTCCGCTAACAATTTGAGCCGATTTTCCATTCAATTTGTTAGCAGACACCATGTCGCGTTTGGAGAGCCCCTGATGTACCTAAACAGTGGAAACCCCCCACAAGTGACCCCATTTTGGAAACTACACCCCTAAAGGATTTTATCAAGGGGTATAGTGAACATTTTGAACCCAGAGGTACGACACAGAATTTGATAACATTAGGTCATCATATTGAATAAGTTGTCATTAGTCTTGAGCGCAAGTGCTCGCTACTTGAGTTTGCATCGGGTACTCAGGTATGCACCATGTACTGCTTGTGCTCGAGTGACATGCTCGAGTCCCTGCCCCGCATGTTTCACGGTTATTAGACACCCAAAAAAAAACATGCGGGGGATCGCTCGTGCATGGCAGGCAATCCCCGCAAAGTTTTTTTGGCCGCGAAGCATATGGGGCGGAGACTACAGCATGTCACTCAAATACCCACGATACTCAGTGCATACCCGTGCACCCGATGCAAACTCAAGTAGTGAGCACTTGCGCTCAACACTAGTCGCCATATGGTCATCATTTTTTCTTACTTTTGAAAAAAATCCCAACCCTAGCACAACCCTAACCCGAGAGTTTATTTTTTACGCCGTTCCTTGTGCGGTATAAGTGATTAGACGACTTTATTCTTCGGGTCGGTGCGACTACAGCGATACCAGAATCATATGGGGTTTTTATGATTGACAGCTGTCACACACTAAAGACGCATTTTTTGTAAAATCTAGTTTTTGCATCGCCATATTTTGAGAGCTATAATTTTTCCAGATTTTGGCAGACAGAGTCATGTGACGGCTTGTTTTTTGCGGGATGAGTTGACGTTTTTATTGATGCATTTTCAGGCATGTGATCGCTTTCTATTCAGATTTTTGGGAGGCAGAATAAACAAAAACCAACAATTCAGGAATTGTTTCTTTTTTTTTTTTTTTTAATTCTGTTCCGCGTGTGGTAAAATTGATAAGGAAGCTTTATTCTTTGGGTCAGTACGTTTACAGCGGTACCACATTTATATCGTTTTTCTATGTTTTGCACTTTTACATAAAAGCAATTTTATAGAAAAAATTACTTTTTAGCATCGCTTTATTCTGAGAGCTATAACTTTTTTATTTTTTGGCTGATGGAGCTGTATGGCGGCTTGTTTTTTGCAGGACGAGATGATGTTTTCAGCGGTACTATTTTTATTTATATTAGTCTTTTTGATCGTGCGTTATTCCATTTTTTGTTTGGCGGTATGGTGATAAACCATTGTTTTTTGCTTCGTTTTTTTTTTTTTTTACCGTGTTCACTGAAGGGGTTAACTAGTGGGACAGTTTTATAGGTCAGGTCGTTCCGGACGCGGCAATACCAAATATGTGTACTTTTATTCTTTTTTTTTCATAATAATATTTATTGATGGGTACATTATATTTTTATTTTTGGTGGATTTTTTTTTTTTTTTCACTTTATGACAGTTTTTTTACTTTGTCCCACTATGGGACTTTCACTTTTTTTTCTCTGATTGCCTGCATGGCACAGGAATGCAGCACCATCCCTGTGCCATGCAGGCTGTCAACGCTGGACAGGGAGAAGATAGTTTGGAAATGCACTGCGCGTGTCCAAAAAATCTTCCTGCTGTCTGGTGACCCGGATGTTGTCATGACGACATCGGGTCATCGTGGCAACATCCAGGAAGCCGCGGCAGACAGCGCTGGAGGCCAGAAGAGGAGGTGAGTACACCGATCACCTCCCCTTAGCCACCACAATGCTGCGATCGACTTCGATCGCAGCATTGCGGGGGTTAATGTGCCGGAAGCGGTGCGGGACCGCTCCCTGCACATAGCCCCGGGTGTCAGCTGTGTCAATCAGCTGACACCCGGCGGCGATCGCACCCGCACAGCCTGTGTGCGGGCAAAATCGGCAGGGTGTATTAATACGTATCTGGTCCATAAGTCCCAGGGCACAGATACGTACTAATACGCCCTATGTCGTAAAGGGGTTAAAGAGTCTCAGCAAAAATTCCCACGATGAGGTTTTGATACCTTTTTGACGCTGCGTGTTTTCCCTTCGTCAAAAATGCAGCGTCTTAGGCTATGTTCATACGTTGCATTTTTTGCTTTGTTTTTTTTTTATGCAGATTTTAAGCTGTGTTTTACAGCACCAGCAAAGTCTATGAGATTTCAGAAATCTCATGCACACACATTTTTTTTCTCCTGACTGATTTGGAAAACTGCTGTGTTTCTGAAAACAGCAGCATGTCCCTTCTTTCAGCCTTTTTGCAGCGTTTTTTTTTTCACCCATAGAAAGCAATGGGTAAGAGTAAAAACGCAGCAAAAAAAGCAGGTGTCAGGTTTTGCTGCCTTTTTAGTGAAATAAAAGCAGGTACAGCAGTATGTGAAACCCATTTATTTTTGTGATTTTCCCATAACGTCTTGGTGTTCATGGCAGTTGAGAATGGCAGTTTGGATTAGAACAGTTTAATTAAATTAGTGATGTGTAGGATTGGCTGACCAAGGTGTGAAATTAAACAATACCGGTGACAGACCAAAGTGTGAAAGTAAACAGTGCCCTACAAGCTCAATGCACTGTCAATGTCTTAGATAAACTATTGCCAAATCAATTCACCTCCCCCTCTGTTACATTTGTAGTTGTATATTTTTTCATGAACTTATATGAACATTTTTGTTCAGAATAGTCACTATTTTTTCAGACATAATTTTTTTCCACTAAATAATTTGATCAAATTGCCCTTTTTCCAAAAATGGTTTTATGGTTTCACATATGTCTTGCATTGGTGACCTGTGGTCATGCTTCTGTGGTGGAAGCAAAGCTGAACGTTGGGATCCTGAAAAACGCAGCAAAAATGCAATAAAATCTGCTTTTTGTAATCAGATGCTTTAATGCCAAGAAAGCAAGTTATGCTGCAGGAAAAAAACGCAGCAAAAATGCAACATAGCCTTACAGTTCTAGCAAAGTGTATGGGATTTATAGAAATGTTATGCCCATTGTGCTTCTTTTTAACGCTGCATTAACTCACCTGCGGTACGCGCTTCAAATCCGCCGCATGTCAATTTCTCTCGTGGGTACGCTGGGTTTTCTGTGCAGAATTTCCCTTGCATTTGGTGCAGAAATTCCACAGGTTAAAAACGCACACGCGGTGGAACCGCATCAAAAATGCATCTAATTTGCACCAAAGTATTTCAATAAAGTTTTGTTAAAGCAAAAAACAGGATGTATCAATAACAAAGCAGCTTTATTTACAGCATGACACACCAAACAGAGAAAAAAACGCAGAGTTAAAAACGCGATAAAAACACAAGAAACCCAATTCAAATAATAGGTGCAGAAATTCTGCAACATCAAAAAGGCACCAAAAGCTCATCATGGGAACGTAGCCTAATGGTGTGTAAGTCTATTAAAATACCTATGGATCGCTGTCTTCTTCGGTTTCCAGTGCCATTCCAGTACCAGGTGATTGCTTTGCAATTTTTCCACCTTAGGCCACGTGCACACATTGAGTATTTAGTGAGTTTTTATCGCAGTATTTGTAAGCCAAAACCAGGAGTGGAACAAATACTCAACGTGTGCACGCGGCCTTATGCCTCCTTCACACGTCTGTGTTTCCAGTTCGTGTGGTATCTGTTTTTTTCACGGATAACACACGTACCCATTATAACAAATGGTGCTCTGCACATGTCTGTGCAAACCACATGGAGACATGTCCGTTTTTTTACAACGTGTGCGGTCAGTGGTTATCATTGCAAAGTATAGGAGAAGCTCTGTAATATATTTCATTAATCATGCCAGAAAAACACTGATGACACACTAATGGTAAAAATGGACACACTGGTGGAATACACTGATGACACCAGTACTGTTTTATAATCTACATGTTTTATATGGATGTGTGAAGGCGGGCTTAGGCTATGTTCACATGTTGAGTATTTCATGAGTTTTTTTACCTCAGTATTTGAAAGCCAAAACCAGGAGTGGAACTATCAGAGGAAAAATATAATAGAAACACGTCACCACTTCTGCATTTATCACCCACTGCTGGTTTTGGCTTACAAATATTGAGGTAAAAAAACTCATGAAATACTCAACATGTGAACATGGCCTAGGGGAGTTGCTGCCTTCCTAGTGTAAGGCTACGTTCCCACTATAACTTTTTGGGGAGTTTTTTTTACGTTGCATATTTTCAATAAAATGCAAGTAACCTATTTTACTTAATGGGTGCAGAAATGGTGCAGAAAATCTGCAACATCAAAAGCCCATTGTGGGAACATAGCCTAAATAGATAACACTCACAACATTGCCTCATATTGAGAAAGTGACTTCAAGTCCACATACAAGTAACTGTCAGATCTACTTTCACATCACATGGACCACAAGAGGACTGCGGTGGTGCTGAAAACCTGGGAAGATGACAATTGGTAGGTATATTTATACACTTACATAGATAACTAGGAAGGACTATGGAATACAATTTCTGATCAGACCTCGCTTCGAGAAGTGTTCACGAACTGGTAACTCGGAAGCCACATGTAGTTCTCAGGTCTACTGAATGAGGCTCTCCAGCTGAAAGCCACACTACAGCACTACAGTTTGTAAAGCTATTTAAAAGTGACTTGTTAAATCTTGACTTTAAAGCTGATATTCTACTTAAAGCAGCATATGTAACAACATTACATTACTCATCTCACTGCCTGCTATGTAGTACAGATGGGTACAATATGTGTCATCTTATGAGAAACACTCAACTCTCATCAAGTAAGTTCTCAGTAGGTTTTCAAACTTAGTTGATCTTGCTCCGTAATCAAGTGGATTTCTACCTTTTGGATATGTTCATATAGAGTTTGGTTTTTTTTTACATGGATTTTGAAGCAGGTCCTCTCCCACATCAAAGAGGATTGAAAAAGTATTTGAATCATTTTTTTAATGTGGATTTTTGCAGCAGATCAGCTTCAAACTCCATGTGAATACACCATTAAGGTATGTTAACATAAGAAATTGATGCCACTGCCTCATTCATCTCAATGGGGTTTTCACAGAAATCACAGCACAAGATGCAGAAACAACCGCATTCAGATACATACAATAGATTTTCAGTCAGAAATTTGGCAACATAACTGCAGTTTGTAGCATACCCTTTCAAAGGGTCATCTGCCAGGTGCTGCTCCTGTGGAGAAGGCAGATGATCCCTTCATTCAAGCCTCGATAGATTTCTTCAAACTGGATTCAGACAAGAAAACCAGAAGGGCCAATGTCTTACAATGTCCAAGCAATTACATAAACATACTATACATACGATAGCTGTGCTTATCAGCAGAACTCAATCATTAGGGTGACAGTGTTGTGGACAAGGCTTTATATAATGTCATCCATGCGCTGTAGAGAGAACCCACAGTGTAGATTCACCAGCGCTGTGCATCTGATATCCACAGTATGTCAACTTCTGCTGCAGGTATTCACTATGGACTTCACCCTTTGTATTGCCAAGAGTGATGGGGGAGGTATACGTGCAGTACAGCGGAAACCGCAGCGATAGCCGTGCAATTTAGTGTAGATATTGTTACTGCAAATTTACTGTAGAAATGCCACAGCAAATACATCCTGTGTGTACATACCCTTAATGGGGTTTTCCCACGAACAAACGTTCATTTTTATCAACAGATCTTGGAATAATAATAAGTTCCACAATTAGATGTGTTTAAATAAAATGTTCCTGTGCTGAGATAATCTTACAAATGTGCCCCTGGTGTGTACTGTGTAATGGCTGTGTCTGACCATACAGGAACATGGTCTGATCATACCACAGCTCCTGGGCACAGGAGGAAGCAAAAGAGTATACAGACATTACAACAGGGGATCACAGCTGATTCTTTCTGTGAGGTAAAATATTTCACTGTTTTTAAACAAGATTTTCCTTCAAAGAAAGAATACTGTCTGTATACTCTCTTCCTTCCTCCTGTGCCCAGGAGATGTGGTATGATCAGACCGTGTTCAGTACACGGTCAGACACAGCCATTACACAGTACACAGCAGGGGCACATTTATAAGATTATCTCAGCACAGGATCATTTTTTTTAAACACATCCAATTGTGGAAATTATTATTATTCCAAGATCTATTGATTAAAATCAACTTTTGTTCATGGGAAAACCCCTTTAACCCCTTAACAACATTTGACGTACTAATACGCGTCTGTGCCCTGGGACTTAAGAGCCAGACCCGTATTAGTACGTCATGGCGATCGCGCGTGCACACAGGCTGTGCGGTCGCGATCGCCGCCGGGTGTCAGCTGATAGTACCGGGTGTCAGCTGTGACAATGTGCAGGGAGCGGTCCTGCACCGCTCCCAGCACATTAACCCCCGCGATGCTGCGATCAAAGTCGATCGCAGCATTGCGGAAGCAAGGGGAGGTGATCGCAGATACTCACCTCCTCTTCCGGCTTCCTGTGCTGACTGCCGTGGCTTCCAGGATGTTGCCATGATGACCCGATGTCATCATGACAACATCCGGGTCACGAGACAGCAGGAAGATTTTTTGGACATGCGCAGTGCATCTCCAAACAATCTTCTCCCTGTCCAGCGCTGACAGCCTGCATGACACAGGGATGGTGCTGCATTCCTGTGCCATGCAGGCGATCAGAAAAAAAAAAGTGAAAGTCCCATAGTAGGACAAAGTAATAAAGTTTAAAGACTGTCAGAAAGTGAAAAAAAAAAATGTAAAAAAAAATTGTAAAAATATAAAAAAAAAATAAAAAAAATAATCCACCAAAAATAAAAAAACAATAAAAGTACACATATTTGGTATTGCCGCGTCCGGAACAACCTGACCTATAAAACTGTCCCAGTGTTAACCCCTTCAGTGAACACGGTAAAAAAAAAAAAAAAAAAAGCAAAAAACAATGCTTTATCACCATACCGCCAAACAAAAAATGGAATAACACGCGATCAAAAAGACAAATATAAATAAAAATGGTACCGCTGAAAACGTCATCTCGTCCCGCAAAAAACAAGCAACCATACAGCTCCATCAGCCGAAAAATAAAAAAGATATAGTTCTCAGAATAAAGCTATGCTAAAAAATATTTTTTTCTATAAAATTGCTTTTATTATGTAAAAGTGCAAAACATAGAAATACGATATAAATGTGGTACCGCTGTAAACATACTGACCCGAAGAATAAAGCTGCCTTATCAATTTTACCACACGCGGAACAGAATAATAAAAAAAAAAAAAAAACAATTCCTGAATTGTTGGTTTTTGTTTATTCTGCCTCCCAAAAATCGGAATAGAAAGCGATCAAAAAATGTCACGTGCCTGAAAATGGCACCAATAACAACGTCAACTCATCCCGCAAAAAACAAGCTGTCAAATGACTGTCTGCCACAATCTGGAAAAATTATAGCTCTCAAAATATGGCGATGCAAAAACTAGATTTTACAAAAAATGCGTCTTTTAGTGTGTGTGACAGCTGTCAATCATAAAAACCCCATATGATTCTGGTATCGCTGTAGTCTCACCGACCCGAAGAATAAGGTCGTCTAATCACTTATACCGCATGAGGAACGGCGTAAAAAATAAACTCTCAGGTTAGGGTTGTGCTAGGGTTAGGGTTGCGCTAGGGTTAGGGTTGCGCTAGGGTTAGGGTTGTGCTACGGTTAGGGCTGGGGTTGGGGTTGTGATGGGGTTGGGATTTTTTTCAAAAGTAAGAAAAAAAGATGACGATATGGCGACTAGTGTTGAGCGCAAGTACTCGCTACTTGAGTTTGCATCGGGTGTTCTGGTATGCATTGAGTATCGTGGGTATTTGAGTGACATGCTCGAGTCTCCGCCCCATATGCTTCACGGCCCAAAAAACTTTGCAGGGATTGCCTGCCATGCACGAGCAATCCCCGCATGTTTTTTTTTGGGTGTCTAATAACCGTGAAACATCCGGGCGGGGACTCGAGCATGTCACTCGAGCACACGCAGTACATGGTGCATACCTGAGTACCCGATGCTAACTCAAATTGATTCATAATAATGAAAAAGTGTTTTTTTTTTCACTTTTTCATTTTTACGAATCAATTTGTGAAGCACCTGGGGGTTCCAACTGCTCACTATGCATCTAGATAGGTGCCTTGGGGGGTCTAGTTTCCAAAATGGGGTCACTTGTGGGGAAGCTCCAATGTTTGGGCACACAGGGACTCTCCAAATGCAACATGGTGTCCGCTAACAAATTGTCAGCTCAAATTGTTAGGGGACACCATGTTGCGTTTGGAGAGTCCCTGTGTGCCCAAACATTGGAGCTCCCCCACAAGTGACCCCATTTTGGAAACTAGACCCCCCAAGGCACCTAGATGCATAGTGAGCACTTGGAACCCCTAGGTGCTTCACAAATTGATTCGTAAAAATGAAAAAGTGAAAAAAAAAAACACTTTTTCATTTTTACGAATCAATTTGTGAAGCACCTGGGGGTTCCAATAGCTCACTATGCATCTAGATAGGTGTCTTGGTGGGTCTAGTTTCCAAAATGGGGTCACTTGTGAGGGAGCTCCAATGTTTGGGCACACAGGGGCTCTCCAAACGCAACATGGCGTCCGCTAATTATTCAAGCAAATTTTACAATCAAAAAGTCAAATGGCGCTCCTTCCCTTCCGAGCCTTGCCGTGCGCCCATACAGTGGTTTTTCCCCACATATGGGGTATCTGCGTGCCCAGGGGAAATTGCACAACAAATTTTGGGGTCCATTTTTTCTTGTTACTTCTGTGAAAATAAAAAAAATTGGGTCTAAATTAACATTTTTGTGAAAAAAGTTAAATGTTCATTTTTTTCTTCCACATTCCAAAAATTCCTGTGAAGCACCTGAAGGGTTAATAAACTTATTGAATGTGGTTTTGAGCACCTTGAGGGGTGCAGTTTTTAGAATGGTGTCACTTTTGGGTATTTTCTGTCATAAAGACCTCTCAAAGTGACTTCAAATGTGATGTGGTCCCTAAAAAAATGGTTTTGTAAATTTTGTTGGAAAAATTAGAAATCGCTGGTCAACTTTTAACCCTTATAGCTCCCTAAAAAAAAAAAATTTTGGTTCCAAAATTGTGCTGATGTAAAGTAGACATGTGGGAAATGTTATTTATTAACTCTTGTGTGACATAACTCTCTGATTTAAGGGCATAAAAATTCAAATTTTGAAAATTGCTAAATTTTCAAAATTTTCGCCAAATTTCCGTTTTTTTTCACAAATAAACGCAAGTGATATCAAAGAAATTTTACCACAATCATGAAGTACAATATGTCACGAAAAAACAATCTCAGAATCAGGGGGATCCGTTGAAGCGTTCCAGAGTAATTACCTCATAAAGTGACAGTGGTCAGAATTGTAAAAATTGGCCTGGTCATTGACGTGCAAACCACCCTCGGGGGTTAAGGGGTTAAGGCCGGAGTCACATTAGCGTATAGCATTTGATGCGATATGCAAATGACACTCGGCTCAAACTCTGCTGTGAACGTGAACCGAGTGTCAGTGCTTCGATCTCGCATGAGAGAATCACAGCACAGGTGCGAAGGAGACGGAGAAAGCAATTTCTCCATCTCCTCCATTGCTGGCATCTGCGGTAATCACACTGAAGTTGGATGCCATCCGAGTGCCGTCCGATGTTTCACATGCACCCTTAGACTTGAATGGGTGAGTGCGATCCGATTCTAGGATGCACGGGCAGCATGCTGAATCGGCATGAGAAAATAATCGCAGATCTGAGAAGCCCCATAGAATAACACTGGTCCCGAGTGCTATGCAATATTTTATCGCATAGCACTCGGCCGTGTTATACACTCGTGTGAGCGAGCCCTAAGGCTCAATTCCCATGATGAGTATTTGGTGGGTTTTTGCCATTGCAGATTTTTTGCAACATTTCTGCTACTTTCAGCTAAATTAGAGTGTTTGCATTTTGAGTGCGTTTTATCACATTTTTGATGCTGAGGGTTTTTGTCTCATTTTTTTATGCCTTTGTTATGTTTTAAATAAAGCTGTTTTTATATTTCCTGGTATTTGGCTTTAACAAAACTTTATTGATACGGTCATATTTAGCTTAACCAGTGTCTTTAGTGTGTTTTTCCACAGCAGAAACGCACAAAAACAGTGTACGCTTCTTTTTCTACATGCGGATTCTCTGCGTCTAATGCAATTCTATGAGGAAAATCCGCACATAAAACTCAGCGTATCCGTGAGAGAAATTGAGATGATTTCAAAGACACACCATAGATCAGTTTGCATGCTCCGTGTGAACGTTCTCACAATGAGTTTTTGATGTTGCAGATTTTCTGCACCATTTCTGCACCCATTAAGTAGAATAGGTTACTTGGATTTTTTCAGGAAAATACGCAGCGTAAAATACTCACCAAAAACTCATCATGGGAACGTAGCTTAACCCCTTCATGACCTTGGGATTTTCCGTTTTTTTGCGTTTTTGTTTTTTGCTCCCCTTCTTCCCAGAGCCATAACATTTTTATTTTTCAATCAATATGGTCGTGTGACAGCTTGTTTTTTTTGTGGGACAAGTTTTAGTTTTGAACGACACCATTGGTCTTACCATATTGTGTGCTGGAAAACAGGAAAAAAATTCAGAGTGCGGTGAAATTGCAAAAAAAAGTGTAATTCAACGATTTTTTTTTTTTACCATGTTCACTAAATGCTAAAACAGACCTGCCATTATGATTCTCCAGGTCATTATGAGTTTGTAGATACTTAACATGTATAGGTTCTTTTTTAAATTAATTGGTGAAAAAAAAATGCAAAGTTTGTAAAAAAAAAAAAACAAAATGGCTCCATTTTCCAAAACCTGTAGCATCTCCATTTTTCGGGATCTGAGGCTGGGTGAGGGCTTACTTTTTGTGCACCGAGCTGATGTTTTTATTGATACCATTTTGGGGTAGATATGATGATTTGATCGTCTGTTATTGGATTTTATTGCAATGTTGCGGCGACCAAAAAAACGTAATTCTGGAGTTTTGATTTTTTTTCTCGTTATGCCATTTACCGATTGGATTAATTCCATTTATATTTTGATAGATCAGACATTTCTGAAGGCGGCAAAACCAAATGTGTATTTTTTTTATTTTATTTAGAATTTTTTAAAAAACATTTTTTTTCTACTTTTTGCTTGCTTTAATAGTCTCCTTAGGAGATTTGAAGTTGCGATCGTCTGATCGCTTGTGGTCCTCATAGCAGGGCCGGTGTTCATAGCAGATCAGCGATGACAAGCACGGGGATCTTCTGCAGACCCCTGGTTGTCATGTCAACCCATCGTCGACCCGCAATCATGTGACAGGGGCACCGATGGGCAGGGGTTGTGACGCACTTCAGGCGAGATCATGTTAAATTCCGCTGTCAGAGACTGACAGCAACATTTAACATGTTAAGAGCCATGGGTAAATCACGGAAAAGTTGCGGGCTCAGCGCCGGAGCCCGCATCAAAGGGAGAGACATGACCTATAATGCATCTATACGTCATAGGTCGTGAAGGGGTTAAGACGCTGCATTTTTTGCTCCGTGAAAATACGCAGCATCAAATACTCACTAAAAATTCATTGTGGGAACTCAACCTGAGTCCCCGCCATTCGTGATACTATGACCTGTGTGATCTTATTCTTTTTTCTTTAGATTTTCAACAAACCCATAGCATAATTTAAGACATACTGAGGAAATAAAAGTTATAGAAATCAGCTGTAAGAATTTTGCAATAAAAACCTGCAAGCTGTGGGATACCCACATTTCCTGCAGTTATATTACAGAACTATCAGCACACTGCAAGCTGCCATTTAGGACAGCCTGTATTATGTTCACAGTCTGTAGATACTCTGATCATAAAACAGCCTGGGGGGGGAAAGGGGCTTGTGCAGGTTATTTTAATTTCCTCCAAATGCCCTCCAGGACTTTACAGAAATGGTCTCATGGGCAATAGATGTAGTAGATGGCGAAACAGTACATTTATGCAAATTTAATCACAATGTATCTCTTAAAAATAAATAAATAGCAGAATTATTATTTCATTTTGATCAATATATAACCCGATGTCCATACAGAGCTGATAATCCACCAAACTCCAGAGAGCTGAACTTTCCCCAGGCTTCATATACATGGGGTTAAAAATAAACCCATGTCTGACATTCTGTTTCCTTTGAAGTGTTACATTTTGCATTCACAAGAATCATTATTGGATTTCTAAAGTAAAACATGACAAATCTACAGCGTTGGGAAACTCCTAATATACACAAACGTGATAATTCTGCACTCAAAAAAAAACTGATCTAAAAGAACTTTTCTTATTAAAAGCCGCCATATCTTGTAAACAAACACACGTTGCTGGAATAATCCCGAGCAATCCCAGTCCCAGTATTGGATTTGCTTTTCATTTCTGCAGTGCATGCAATAGAATGTGTAAACCGTCACATGGCTCTGCACCATATACAGATATAGGAACAGATCCATGACGACATAGAGGAAAACGAAGGGAGAAAGAGGAATGCAGAAGTCACAATGGATTAGGCTGGTGACGTCTCCCTGACTGACAGATGTCTGTGTTGGGACTCGCATTGCACATGCCTGTATTGTAAATGGCTCTTTTCTTTCTCCATGACAGGAGCGAATGATGGAGAGGAAACAATCTTAGAACCAATAGCTATTCGTGCTAAACAGATCATTAGTCAAGACCACTAAATACCCAACCAAGACACAGGCAGCCTTTAAATATCTCCAACCAAGCAGCTATGCTAAATGTCCCTTTATCCAGATTACAGATTCTGCCTGTGCTAATGCTTCACACTGAACACAGCTTTTAGCAGCTGACTATAAGCAGCTAACACTAAGGTGATCAGCTGCAGCCATGTAGCAGGGCTTGCTATACAAGAATACTGCCCATTGCCTTGGAATGGCTCTTTGTACATTGTATACAATAGATGGGGGGCTCAGTCACTCCCCAAAATGTTCAGGCTTTTTTTTTCCTAACTTTGACATTACATCAGTAATTACAAAGCAAAACAAACCCAACAACTTCCCAAAAACTGAAAACCATGTCCTTGGATGAGTATTAGAAATGATAATCATGATGTCACCGCAAGAGTGAAGGAAGCCAAACTGGGGGAGTCCTGCAGATAAAAGCGGTGGTCATCTCCATAGGCTGGCCACTGGTGATCACTATGATGCCATATCGGAGCAATATTAGAATGGGCATCCTCTCAGTTACATTCCCTGTGTCATATACCATTTATTATGCATTAATATATATTTATGCAATGCCACTGACAGCTGTGACAGCACCAATGTCTCCAGTAGGGATGCTGATTGCTACCTCGCCTGTTATTTCATGGATACAAACGTAATAAATAGAATCTGTCCACAATGTACAGCATTTATGTATCCCTCATACAGGATAGCCACAAGCCTCAGTGCACACAAAGGAAGATCACAGATCAAGAAGCAAATCCACACTGCCAGCAACTAATGTCAGGGGGTCAGTCCTCGGTGGTCTCATTACAGACCTAGGACAGCAGCTGCTCTTT
This sequence comes from Phyllobates terribilis, assembly GCF_046119375.1. Taxonomy (NCBI): domain Eukaryota; kingdom Metazoa; phylum Chordata; class Amphibia; order Anura; family Dendrobatidae; genus Phyllobates; species Phyllobates terribilis. The sequence continues at coordinate 260,899,767 of NW_027362762.1, forward strand.
GTGTGCTGCTGGCTTCTGACCATGCTAAATCAACATGCAAACTTAGGAGCTGTCAACTCAAGACCACCTCCACCTTCATTGATAATTACTGCCATAGGCCAGCCCTCTGACTACTTTTATGAGGCAAGTGACAGCAGTACATCATTACCATGCAGACAATGATGACCAGGGGGTTGGATGGGGGGCGCTGATGACAAGCAGGTCAATGCACTTTCTTCCAAAACACAACAAGAAAGTCCTAAACCCCCCCAGACACTTAGCATATATGTCAGTGCCATATAACCCCCCTTCCCCTATGATGGGATGCAAATGATCAGATCTGCAAGTTTAGGCAATGAAGACCACCACAGTGACAGATGATCAGCACAATTAGTGCTCTGATCAGGGAGGACTGGCAATGATGACACAGCTATGGAGAACATGGAATATGACTGTGTTGGGCACAGATGTAAATGCTGGTAAGAAATGGAAGAGTCACAGACCTGAGTAGAAGCTGCAGAGCAGTAGGGAAGGGTCTGATGTGCCTTACAGTCCCCTGTCTGTGCCTTCTCACACACACACACACACACAGCTGCTCAATGCACTTCTCAGGAAATGAATGGGGGCACACAGAGAACTGTTGTACTTGCAAATGACTTACCGGGATCACGTGATCTGCTAAATCTAGGGTGGGCCAGTGGGTGGAGGCTTCATAAACAAGAGAGGACAATATACTGGGAGCATTAGCAGCGTGCATCGAGTTACAGGGGAGCCCCAGCCTGGGGGGATGCTGACGGCCCCCGGCGCTGCGCCCGGCACTCAGCGCTCCCTCCGCGGGCTGGGCGCCTCCACAGCACGGCATGGCTCTGGTATTGGGGATGAGAAGTCGCAGGAGGCGGCTCTTGGAAGAATTCACCGTACATCGGCCGATACTTGTCTCTGCAGAACTGCCGGGGCCGCCGCTGTCCGAAATCCCCTTTTTTTCCTAGTGAACCCCTCCCTGCTCCCACCCTGAGGAGTAGGAGGCTACACCCACAGATGCCCGGGTCCATGCATCCGCCTGGAGATGGCAGGGCTGCCCGTGCACAGGCTAGTGTTGTCTCTGACAGATTCTACCACTGGCGCAGTCAGGAAAAGCTGGAGGAACACTGTGCAGCTTTATTATAGGGATCAATATCCAGGGGTGTACAAAGATTGGGGTAAAAAGTGCTGCAGACCACCACAACTGTGCTGTAAGGGGTCCCAGGTCACCTTCCTGTATTATGGTGGATTTCCTGTATTTCAATGAGAATTTGTGAAACTAAAATTTGCAACATTTTAATAACCACGCAAGGTGGACGCAGATCCCAACGGCGCCTGTGGACCTCCATTGATAGGACCTCACCCGATTTCTTTTGTGCTGCATGTTGTGTTATTCTTGGGAACACCACAAATGCCAATGTGAACAGATTTAAAGACCAGAATCGTGTTATTGGTCATTGCAGTAATTCACTGACATCTGTATATCAAATTAATGACACCTTAAATGGGGACTTGTGATATTGACGACCTCTCTATGGGATCGTTAGATAGGGGTCTGACACCCAGCGCCCCACCAATCAGCTGTGGTGAACTCTGATGGAGGCCGGTTGTAGTCAGTGATCAGAGATAGAATAGCTCATCTCCTGCAATGTGTAGTGGCCTCTGCTGAGGTCTGCAGCTCAGATATTATTCAAGGGAGTAGTAACCAAGCTGCAGATTGAATGAGGCCACTGGCAGACACGGGACAGGAGAGGGCTCCTGTGCAAGAACAGTATATGGGCACTTTGCAGTCTAATAGCTCAATGCCACCTGCTTTGCGGATGAAAATGGGCCCTGCTACCTCTTGGGTCCCGGTGCGGCCACACAGGTTGCACACAGGTTGCACCAATGATATGCCCGCCCCTGAATGAAGCTGTACTATTCTGGCTAAGTTCACTGTTTACATCCTGTCAGAGATGGTAGCAGCTGATTGGTGGGCATTTCTGTGGCGCCCCTGCAGGTTCAGTCACCACAGAGGTACTGCATCTCACCCACAGGTGTGGTACCCCACTCTCAGGTTAAGGAGGGAGTACTGCCCGGGACCCACCCACCTGCATCCAACACTACACTACTCCAGACCAGCAGATGGGGTAAGATTCACATGTAGAGTGCTGAGCCCTGTCCCTGGTTGGAAGGGGGGGAACCAAGAGAGGGGGAACCATGTAGTGGGTGTGGGTGGAGGAAGTTGCTCAGGGGAGCACCGTCAGGAAGGAGTATAAAAAGAACGTAGAAGGTTCTAGAACAGGCCAGTCTCCTGCTCCAGTGCTGGGAGCAGGAGTTCAGGGTGAGGAGAGAGAGCTGGAGTGGGAGCTCAGAAGGAGCCCCGCTCAGGAGAGAGGGCTTAGTCTGAGAGGCCCAGGAGGAAAGACTGAGAGAAGAGAGGACGGGAACAGAGGGAAGGCTCCAGAGACAGAGGGGATCCCAGGGGCACGGTGAGTGCAGGAAGCCACCCGTGCGCCCGAATCTACACGGATGTGGAGGGATCAGGCCGCAGAGGGGTCTGGCCCCTAAACTAGTGGAGAAGAATCAGGCTCAGCTAGATAATCAGAGGCTACTGTACTTTCAAGGTGCTGCTGCCCACTACCACAATTATATCACCGAAAAGGTGGCCGCATAGGGTCCAGGGGACTGCAGGTCGCCCGACAAGATCCGAGGCTACTGACTTGGGACGCTGATTGTGAGGCGCAGGGCAGAAGGGTAAGAGCCAGTGCAGAAAGACAACCGAGGAAGGAACATAGAACGGGGTCCCATTTAAGTACTCCTGAAATACCTGAGAGCAGCTGAACACCTTCCTTGGTGAATGCAGGACGACGTGGGTGATTATAATCTGGCAGTTGTAACCTGGAGCAGAGTGATAACTGTAAGTAAAACCTTGAAGACTGCACCCCACTGTGTCCTAGAATTATTGCTGCGCCATAACCAGCCCTGCATTACACAGCACCAGCAACATCCACCTCATAACATCATCATATCCTGCCCTGGAGCTAAGCTCTGCCTGTGGAGATCTGAACCAACTCTGCTGCGTCACCATCAGCTCCAGAGGACCTAACTTTGCTGACAGTTGTTCTGTCAGGTGGCTGACTGAACAGCTGCAGCAAGTCAATCACCAGTGGGTAGGGGAATAGGGAAGGGTCACACGGCCGTATAACTCGGACGAGGATCGCAACGTAATGCTTGGACTGCCCCTCTGCTCGAGTGTGACAGCTGCATAGAAATACATGCGGTCCCAATCTGGTCGGGAGAGCCAACGGCCAGTCGACGGCGTTGCGATTCTCATCTGAGTTATATGGCCCTGTGACTCTTGCCTTAGGCTGAGAATGGAGCTAGCAACTGACACAGTTGCCCCACTCAGAGCACTTACAACCTCATTTGCATATCATTTCTAACGGGGATTATAAGTGAGTAAAATAAATAAATAAATACTCATTTGGACAAACTGAGTTCATCGATCAGAAGCATTTCTTAGAATAACATATAGAAGCAGAATTTGTTTAATAAATAACTTATTTAAAGGGGTTGTCCCATATAATAATAATCTTTATTTTTATATAGCGCTAACATATTCCGCAGCGCTTTACATACATTATTGTCGCTGTCCCCATCAGGGCTCACAATCTAGATTCCCTATCAGTATGTCTTTGGAGTGTGGGAGGAAACCGGAGAAAACCCACGCAAACACAGGGAGAACATACAAACTCCTTGCAGATGTTGTCCTTGGTGGGATTTGAACCCAGGACCCCAGCACTGTAAGGCTGCAGTGCTAACCACTGCGCCACCGTGCCACCCTATAAAACAAAGTACATTTTAGTCAATAGATTTTGGAATAATAATAATAATAAGTTCCACTATTGGATGTGTTAAAAATAATGTTCCTGTGCTGAGATAATCTTATAAATGTGACCCTGATATGTACTGTTGTTTGCTGTGTTTGACCATGCAGAGCAGCTCCAGTTCATGCTTGGCTAACGCCACAGCTCCTGGCCAGGGAAGGAAGCATAAGTCAGTGCTTGAGTACAGAGGCAAAACCGTAGGGGCTTGCAGCAGTTACTTTCTCAGGTAACACAATTCCTTGTCTGTTTAATCACAGGAGCGAGTGTTTCTCCAGTCCTTGGAGCTCATCATAAATCAAGTTAGTGACATAGAAGCTACCGTGGCTGCTGAACTCATATGTCATTGACTTGATTTATAACAAGCTCACATGACAAGGCGGAAACACTCACTCCTGTGATAAAACAGGCAAAGAACTGTGTTTCCTCACACAAACGGAGTAGTTCTGCATGGCTGGACACAGCACATAACAGTACATAGCAGGGGCACATTTATAAGATTATATCAGCATGGCACAGTCTTTTTTTTAACACATCCAATTGTGAACTTTATTATTATTCCAGATCTATTAATTAAAATGTTCTTTGTTCATGCGACAATCCCTTTAAGGCTATGTGCCCACGTTGCATTTATGAAGCAGAAAATTTCTGCTGCATAAATGCAAGTCCTCTCCCGGAAAAACGCATGCGGAATTCCGCACGCGTTTATCGCGCATTTTTCGCGCGTTTATCATGCGTTTTCCACATGCGGAATTGCCTTGCGTTTTTTATGCATTGGACAAAGGCAATTCCGCTTGCGGAAACGCAAAATTAAATGACATGCTGCGGATTTTTGAACGCGGCATAAACGCTGCGGAAAAATCCGCAGCATGTGCATAGAACTTGCGGAATCCCATTGGGGAACATGGGGTGCGGATATACATGCGTTTTTCAAGCGTTTACGCTGCGGAAATTCCGCAGCATATACGCTTGAAAAATGCTACGTGGGCACACAGCCTTAAATGTTTTTGTATTTAAGTAATGCACCCTATGCACCACATATGGTAGAATGGAGAGTGACTACAAATAATTGCCATCTTTCCACTGTCAAGAAGAGACCAAAAACCCTCAATTCTATGTTAAAATTTATGCATTTTGTCCCTTAACCCTCAGGCCCCGGAGCTTTAGACTACTCCTCTTCTCAAGCAATTATGTTCTTTCAATCAGTAGGGTTTTCAACTTTCCTGGAGAGTCTGGGAGGTTCTCAGAAAAGGTGAGATCCTTTGGAGGAGTTGGCAAATCTCCCAGAGCTTCATCAACACCATAATGCTCATTCATTGGTCATGGAAGGAGCTTAACTGGGAAAAGAAGGCGTGACTACAAAGAAAATGTGGTTCCAGTGTGTCCCCTCCTGCACTCCCTTTCCTACACATCATGACCCAAGGTATTTTGACTTTATCATCATTACATGCTCTATTACAGAATCTGTTGTAAGATGGGCTCATGACTTTCTTTCCTTACTATGCTATGCATGAAACACACCTGCTGTCTGCACCATTTGCACTAATGCACTTTTTTTGATCCCCACTGGATACCTTACATATACTTTGCCCAGACATTTAACCTATTTTCGGGCTTGTATTTACTATTGCAGCTCCAGTGGGTTATTCACTCTTCATTGCCTATGCTAGTTGCATCTTGAACTTTGGTCACTTGGTTTGTGGACATTACTCTAACATATTGTTCAGGTATTCTGGGCATTAACTAACTGGGCGGTATTATTAACCTATTTATATTCCATGCCCTCTCTGTGGATATCATTACAATACGCTATTTTGGTACAAATTGTAGGCTTTAATTTTTCTAGCCATATATTATTCAGTATTTAATATTGATTTCTACTTGACTTTATACCTCTGCATAATAGTCACCAGTACGGTTGGGATACCTAAGGTATACCTGTAAATACAGTACAGACCAAAAGTTTGGACACACCTTCTCATTTAAAGATTTTTCGGTATTTTCATTACTGAAAATTGTACATTCACACTGAAGGCATCAAAACTATGAATTAACACATGTGGAATTATATACTTAACAAAAAAGTGTGAAACAACTGAAAATATGTCTTATATTCTAGGTTCTTCAAAGTAGCCACCTTTTGCTTTGATGACTGCTTTGCACACTCTTGGCATTCTCTTGATGAGCTTCAAGAGGTAGTCACCGGAAATGGTCTTCCAACAATCTTGAAGGAGTTCCCAGAGATGCTTAGCACTTGTTGGCCCTTTTGCCTTCATTCTGCGGTCCAGCTCACCCCAAACCATCTCGATTGGGTTCAGGTCTGGTGACTGTGGAGGCCTGGTCATCGGGTGTATGCCTTCAATTTTGAATAAATCCTCAACAGTGTCACCAGCAAAGCACCCCCACACCATCACACCTCCTCCTCCATGCTTCACGGTGGGAACCAGGCATGTAGAGTCCATCCGTTCACCTTTTCTGCGTCGCACAAAGACACGATGGTTGGAACCAAAGATCTCAAATTTGGACTCATCAGACCAAAGCACAGATTTCCACTGGTCTAATGTCCATTCCTTGTGTTCTTTAGCCCAAACAAGTCTCTTCTGCTTGTTGCCTGTCCTTAGCAGTGGTTTCCTAGCAGCTATTTTACCATGAAGGCCTGCTGCACAAAGTCTCCTCTTAACAGTTGTTGAAGAGATGTGTCTGCTGCTAGAACTCTGTGTGGCATTGACCTGGTCTCTAATCTGAGCTGCTGTTAACCTGCGATTTCTGAGGCTGGTGACTCGGATAAACTTATCCTCAGAAGCAGAGGTGACTCTTGGTCTTCCTTTCCTGGGGCGGTCCTCATGTGAGCCAGTTTCTTTGTAGCGCTTGATGGTTTTTGCAACTGCATTTGGGGACACTTTCAAAGTTTGCCCAATTTTTCGGACTGACTGACCTTCATTTCTTAAAGTAATGATGGCCACTCGTTTTTCTTTACTTAGCTGCTTTTTTCTTGCCATAATACAAATTCTAACAGTCTATTCAGTAGGACTATCAGCTGTGTATCCACCAGACTTCTGCACAACACAACTGATGGTCCCAACCCCATTTATAAGGCAAGAAATCCCACTTATTAAACCTGACAGGGCACACCTGTGAAGTGAAAACCATTTCCTGTGACTACCTCTTGAAGCTCATCAAGAGAATGCCAAGAGTGTGCAAAGTAGTCATCAAAGCCAAAGGTGGCTACTTTGAAGAACCTAGAATATAAGACATATTTTCAGTTGTTTCACACTTTTTTGTTAAGTATATAATTCCACATGTGTTAATTCATAGTTTTGATGCCTTCAGTGTGAATGTACAATTTTCATAGTCATGAAAATACAGAAAAATCTTTAAATGAGAAGGTGTGTCCAAACTTTTGGTCTGTACTGTATGTTGCAGGTGCTTTCCATGCTAGCTGTTATACTGTATCTCAATATCCTTATAAGGTTATTCTGTATGGGGTTCTGGGTTTTGGGATTTATTGTCTATCCTTATCCACTTTTTCCAATCACTTGTTTTGTACTATATTTATTGTATATTATATAATAAACTTCAATACTTATTTTTCATACTCCCTCAATCTGGGCTTTTTGATTAATTACGTCATATAGGATATTCATACATGATTATTCCTCATTAATCAGAAGATACACATCGTTTGATGACTACAAAGAAAAGCCTTTTATCCTTCAGGCAGTGAGATCTTTTTCCTTGTGGGCAGCAACCAAAAAAGTTGACAAGTTTAGAAGTAAATATTGGAAAATTTGTATTTCCTTTATGGCTCCCATACGCTCAGTGTCACGGCGTGCCTCCTCAGGGCCACTCTACTCACCGTGTGGCTTCCCTACACTAAGTTTGCTTCTTACATCTCTCCTCAGCACTGCTGCCTCTGCATGTCGTTTCTGTTTAGCCTTAGGGTGGTTGGTCGGTCTCTGCAGGAATTTAACATTTCTGTAGCCCACAGAGATTAGGTTCCCAGGCCTATCCCGTGCCAGCAGGGCCTATATTAGGCAGCTCCTCCTACCACTCCTCGCCCGAACGTTGGTTCCTGGCCTGCTATTACCCGTTTATACATTTCTCAGTATTGTGTCTCCCGTCATCGACCCAGCCTGTTTACCCGCTCAGTTTGACTACGCATTCCCTGACTCTGGCTTTGTTTTGTGAACCCTGCCTGCCCTGATTTTGGACAATCTGACTATTTTGTCTCGCCCTCCTGTACCTTGTACCCATGCCCCAGACCGTCTGGTCAGCTGCTGCAGTCCTGGGGACTGCCCTGGAGTGGTACCTGGTGTCTACCGTCAGCCCAGCTTATCCTCACCACCAGAGGTCCTGGTGAGGACCCGGTAGACATTTAGTCATGCCCCTCCAGGGTAAGCCCGACCCGTGGCTCAGTAAGTCCACACCCTCCAGCTTTAAACATCCAGAAAATGTCTTGTGTACACTACATCCATAATGAATTTTTTTGATATCCTGAAAAGCAAAGCAGATGAGACAAAGAAGCAAAGTAAATCTAGGCCCCACACCATAAAGTTCCTCTTAGATTTGTTGACAGTTGATATAGATCTGCATTCCACATATTTGCACTTTGGCCATGGTGCCCAGATCTATTTCCTGCAAGTCTTTTGGGGGCTACTCTTATTGCCATTCAAATGGCTTATTCACTCCTTGGTGTCCTAACTTGGGAGCCTGCATATGTCTGACCCAGTTGGGGCCCTGACATTCCTAGCACAACATTGGCTTTCCGCCCAGAACTACCAAGGAAACGGGGCAGGCAGGAATCATTTCAGATATCCCCAGCTATGACACAGACACACGCAGCGCTCTATACGGATGGATGTAAATAGCTATACATTACATAACCTTCAGCCGTGGGACATAACTAATGAATATACTGCTATCCTTCCCGCCACAGTCGCTGCACTGCTAATGGTACAGCCTGTTCTGCGGCTCTCAATTTTCCTATACTAATCATGAGCATTTACATTTTAAGGGATTACTTCAACAAATCCTTCAAGATGGAGCATTAATGCAGCAAAGATTCTAACTACATATTTAGGATAGGAATTTCAGGTTTGGGATTTTTTTTTTTACAACCCGACCATCCTATTCATCCCTATGTGTTTAGTTAACTGACAGTACAGCATCTTCTTAACGCAGCAAGGTGATGTGTCTAATGGATTCCAAAATTAGAAGAGCCATAATACGGCTCAGCCTTTCCCTAGAGGCAATTTCCATTCGAAGGAAGACTAATGGTTGCTTCAAGAGAGGCCAGTGCTGCATTTGGAAGGGAGAAAAGCCCAGTGTGCTGCACTTCAGATATTCTGCAGCTGCAGAGGAGTATGACAGAAAGACTGGCGTTGCCATGGGAACTCAGGATGCTGAGCACAGTAGCACACACTCAGGATGTTCCTTCCCAGCTCGCAATTATTTAACCCTGTGTGTATCAGGCATCCGCACAAAGCTGTGAAATGAATTCAAATGCTACTACACAGACATAGGATTCCTCTGTTCCCATAAAGTATTTCCGGGCACATGTTTTACAAAGCATCTGTCACAAATCAAAAGGTATATTGTCAGTACTAGAAGACTAGTCCCAAATCTTACTTATTTCTTACACATACTTTGTGGAAAACCCAATTTCCAGCTTAATGCGAACAGACATTCCAGTTTCATTGTATAATAAAAATGTAGACGGTTTTCAATGACACTTTGTGCATCATTTCTGTGGTTTTCAAGGTCTCCCTTAGTCGTCAGTAAATGGGAACATTCCTTCTTTCCTTCCAGGAGATAAAAGTCTATACTGATCACATCTCGCATCTGTAATGACTGCAACCACAGTTCATGAAGGTTTTACTAATTTATTCAGAAAGTCTTTTCAGAACATAACTTTTCACGGTTAAATTTTGTTTCTGTTATTTTTTTTATTTTTATTTTTAACCATAATAGCCCTTTAACCCCTTTACCCCTGAGGGTGGTTTGCACGTTAAAGACCAGGCCAATTTTTACAATTCTGACCACTGTCACTTTATGAAGTAATTACTCTGGAACGCTTCAACGGATCCCCCTGATTCTGAGACAGTTTTTTCGTGACATATTGTACTTCATCATAGTGGTAATATTTATTCGATATCACTTGCGTTTATTTGTGAAAAAATTGGAAATTTGGCAAAAATTTTGAAAACTTCACAATTTTCAAACTTTGAATCTTTATGCCCTTAAATCAGAGAGATATGTTACACAAAATAGTAAATAAATAACATTTCCCACATTTACTTTATATTAGCACAATTTTGGACCAAATTTTTTTTTGTTAGGAAGTTATAATGGTTAAAAGTTGACCAGTGATTTCTCATTTTTCCAACGAAATATGCAAAACCATTTTTTTAGGGACCACATAACATTTGAAGTGACTTTGAGGGGCCTTTATGACAGAAAATACCCAAAAGTGACACCATTCTAAAAACTGCATCCCTCAAGTTGCTCAAAACCACATTCAAGAAGTTTATTAACTCTTCAGGTGCTTCACAGGAATTTTTGGAATGTGGAAGAAAAAAATGAACATTTAACTTTTTTTCACAAAAATGTTATTATAGACTCCAATTTTTTTATTTTTGCAAGGGTAACAGGAAAAAATGCACACCAAAATTTGTTGTGTAATTTCTCCTGAGCACTTTGATACCTCATATGTGGGGAAAAAACACTGTTTGGGCGCACGGCAGGGCTCAGAAGGGAAGGAGCGCCATTTGACTTTTTGAATGTAAAATTTGCTTAAATAATTAGCGGACGCAATGTTGCATTTGGGAGCCTCTGATGTGCCTAAACAATGGAAACCTCCCACAAGTTACACCATTTTGGAAACTAGACCCCTCAGGGAACTTATCTAGATGTGTGGTGAGCACCCTGAACCCCCAGGTGCTTTACAAAAGTTTATAACATGGAGCCGTGAAAATGAAAAAATCAAACTTTTTCCACAAAAATGATGTTTTAGCCCCACATTTTTTATTCTCACAATGGTAAGAGGAGAAAATGGACCCAAAAAATGTTTGTGCAATTTCTCCTGAGTATGCCAATACCCCATATGTGGGGAAAATACACTGTTTGGGCGCACAGCGGAGTACAGAAGGGAAGGAGCACTGTGTGACTTTTTGAACGCAAAATTGGCTGGAATTGAGAGCAGATGCCATGTCACGTTTGGAGAGCCCCTGATGTGCCTAAATAGTTGAAAACCCCCCACAGGCCCACAGGTGACCCCATTTAGGAAACTAGACCCCTCAAGGATTTTATCAAGGAGTATAGTGAACATTTTAAACCCAGAGGTACGACACAGAAATTGATAACATTAGGTCATCATATTGAATAAGTTGTCGTTAGTATTGAGCGCAAGTGCTCGCTACTTGAGTATGCATCGGGCACTCAGGTATGCACCATGTATCGCTGGTGCTCGAGTGACTGCTCAAGTCCCCGCCCGCATGTTTCATGGTTGTTAGACACCCAAAAAAAACATGCGGGGATCGCTCGTGCATGGCAGGCAATCCCCACAAGGTTGTTGGCCGCGAAGCATATGGGGCAGAAACTCGAGCATGTCACTCGAACACCGACGATACTCAGTGCATACCTGAGCACTCGATGCAAACTCAAGTAGCGAGCACTTGCGCTCCACACTAGTTGCCATATCGTCATCATTTTTTTTTCTTTACTTTTGAAAAAATCCCAAACACAACCCTAACCTTAACCCTAGCACAACCCTAACCCTAGAGTTTACTTTTTACGTCTTTCCTCGTGCGGTATAAGTGATTAAACGACTTTATTCTTCAGGTCAGTGCAATTACAGCGATTGACAGCTGTCACACACTAAAAGACGCTTTTTTTTGCAAAGACTAGTTTTTGCATTGCCATATTTTGAGAGCTATAATTTTTCCATATTTCGGCCAACAGTCATATGATGGCTTGTTTTTTGCGGGACTAGTTGACGTTTTTATTGGTACCATTTTTGGGCACATGACATTTTTTGATCGCTTTCTATTCCGACTTTTGGGAGGCGGAATAAACAAAAACCAACAATTCAGGATTTTGTTTTATTTTTTTTTATGACGTTCCGCATGTGGTAAAATTAATAAGGTAGCTTTATTCTTCGGGTCAGCACGTTTACAGCGGTACCACATTTATTTTTTTTTTTTATGTTTTAGCGCTTTTACACAATAAAAACTATTTTATAGAAAAAAAAAATTTTTTGCATCACTTTATTCTGAGAGCTATAACTTTTTGATTTTTCGGCTGATGGAGCTCTATGGTGGCTTGTTTTTTTGCGGGACAAAATTACGTTTTCAGCGGTACCATTTTATTTACATTTATCTTTTTGATCTCGTTTTATTCCATTTTTTGTTTGGAAGTATGATGATAAAGCATAGTTTTTTTTCTTCGTTTTTTTTTTTTTTTTTTTTACTGTGTTTACTAAAGGGGTTAACTAGTGGGAAAGTTTTATAGATCAGGTCGTTCCGGACGCGGCAATACCAAATATGTGTATTTTTATTGTTTTGTTTTTTTCATGATAATTTTTATTTATGGGTACAGTATATTTTTATTTTTTGGGGGATTATTTTTTCAATTTTTTAAAATATTTTTACAATTTTTTTTTTTCACTTTCTGATACTTTATTTTACTTTTCCACTTTGTCCCACTATGGGACTTTCATTTTTTGCAGTCTGATCGCCTGTAGAGCATAGAGATGCAGCAGCATCTCTCTGCTATACAGCCTGTCAGTTCTGCACAGGCACAAGTGACTTTTATCATGCACTGCTCATGATAAAGGTAACTTCCTGCTGTCTGGTGACCCGGATGTCGTCATGACAACCACCGGGACCCGGCAGAGACAGCGTGGGATGCCGGAGAGGAGGTAAGTAATGGTGCTTACCTCCCCTTGCTCCCAGAATACTGTGATCGACTTTGATCGCAGCATTTCGGGAGTTAATGTGCAGGGAGCGGTGCAGGACCGCTCCTAGCACATAGCACCGGGTGTCAGCTGTGACAATCAGCTGACACCCGGCGGCGATCGCGCCCGCACAGCCTGTGTGCAGGCCCAATCTCCGATGCGTACTAATACGTTTCTGGTCCAATAGGCCCAGGGCGCAGATACGTATTAGTACGTATAATGTCAGAAAGCGGTTAAAAGATATGGACACCTTTGAGGGAAAAATTCACAATCTATTAAAAAATGTCAGGTATCTAAGGCACTAGAAGTTCTCCTCCAAAAGGATCACTTTATAAATCGATAAAGATAAAAAGTACAAGCGACGTTTTGACTACATAGGGTCTTTTTCAAGCCATATATTATAAGAGGGGCACCTATCACATATCTTATCATATATGGCTTGAAAAAGACCCTATGTGGCCAAAACGTCGCTTGTACTTTTTATCCTTTGTATGATGTGATTAATAAAGTAATCCTTTTGGAGGAGAACATCTGGGCTTTAGATATCTGGAATTTTTAGCAATTTGGAAATATTGAGAAGAATTGCACCAAGACTGCACGGACACGGAGTGGTGCACGGGAGTACACAATTTTAAAACATATTTACAATCTATTCTTAGGTAGAAAAAAAAAATATTTCTTTAAACATTTTTTTTATGGGTGCGACCAACAAGTTTTTTTTCAGCAAATTTCTAGAATCAGTTGTACAGTAGTGTTCAAAATAATAGCAGTCCAATATGATTAACCAGATTAATCACTGTTTTTGTATAAATTATATTACCACTAGTGTTGAGCATTCCGATACTGAAATATCGGGTATCGACCGATATTCGCTGTATCGGAGTTCCGATACTGAGTTCCGATACTTTTACAATATCGAATACCGGAATCGGAAGTTCACATAATTCCTGCGCTCTGCAGTGTCTCTGAAGGATGACAAGCTGGATGGCAGCGCTCAGCTGCGATCCAGCCTGTCATCAGAATGCCAACCCAGCGTGGGAGAATTCTCCTGCTCAAGCGCTGACATTACATTATCTCCCTTACATTACAATTAAATGGAATAGCAGGAATTAATCATTTTTTAAGACGTTAATGCCACAGCCATGGTAGTTGTGGCATTACAGTGGTTACCCAAATCGATGGGAACAGTGCTCACAGTGAAACATGAAAAGCCGGCAATTCATCAGCGGCATATATCGGTACCCGACAATTTAGAACAGAAAGAATAGAGCTTCACACATAGATTAGATAGATAGAAACATGTCAGTCACATATATAATAAGTACAGTGACAGTGTTGGTTACTGTACTTGTCATTTAGTGTTAAAATAAAGGATTTATTAAAAAAAAAAATTGCCGTGAGGTCCCTCGTAATTATAGTCTCTAGCGGAGGTTAAGCAGACGGCTGGGGCAGATGTTTGAAGCCTGGGAAGGGGGTAATACCCATGGAGCTTCCCAGGCTACTAATATCATCCCCCAGCTGAATACCTAGCCTTTACTAGCTATTAAAATGGGGGACCCCCAAAAAAATGACGTGGGGTCCCCCCTATTTTAATAGCTAGCAAAGGTGAGCTGAGTTCATTGGACATGACCTCTGGGAACCATGAAATAATTTTAAAAAAATTGAAGTAGGGCTTCACACAGTATTTGAGTCCAGCCAGGTACAGCAGGCAGGAACGGGCTGCCCCCAACCACTAGCTGCCTATTTGTACCTGGCCGGACACAACAATATAGGGAAGCCCTTTTTTTCTTAATTATTTCATGAATTTCATGAAATAATTTAAAAAAAAAATACGTGGGGCTTCGCCCTATTTTTGTGTCCAGCCAGGTACAACTAGGCAGCTGGGGGCTGGAATCCGCAGTGCAGGGAGGCCCAAGCTTTCTGGCCCCCCCCCCCGCGGCAAATTGCAGTCTGCAGCCACCCCGGAAAATGGCGCGTTCATAGAAGCGCCATCTTCTGGTGCTGTACCCAACTCATCCAGGGCCCTGGTGCGGTGGCTCACTGGGTAATGAAGGGATTAGGGCCAGCTTGGCATTATCAGCTGGCCCCAAGCCCGAAATTCATGGGGTCACGCCAATATTAGACATGACCGCCATGAATTTCTAGTAAAGTATTTAAAAAAAACACAACACCCAGAATAAAGTCCTTTAATTGAAATAAACACACAATTCTTTATTGTTCTAAATTAAACCATACTTACCATCACGCCCATTCCAGCTGAAGCCAACGATCTCCTGCAATAAAAGAAAAATAATAAAGCAACATCATCCTTACCTTTCGATGGTTCCCAGGACAGCTCCAGCTCTGCTACATCGAGATGACAGGCTGGACCGCAGCAGAAAGCTGCCATCCAGCCTGTCATCCCGCAGACACTGAGAAGCGCAGGCTTGATTGCGCTCCTCAGTGTCAGGCTGTGATGGCATCCAGATGAGCCGAGGTCATGTCCAATGAACTCAGCTCACCTCATGCACGTCACTGACAGCGTGGGAAAATTCTCCTGCGCTCAGCGCTTCAGCAGGAGAATTCTCTCACGCTCACCGCATGCGCAGGAGAATTCTCCCACGCTGTCAGTGACGTGCATGAGGTAAACTGAGTTCATTGGACATGACCTCGGCTCATCTGGATGCCGTCACAGCTTGACACTGAGGAGCGCAAGCAAGCCTGCGCTTCTCAGTGTCTGCGGGATGACAGGCTGGATGGCAGCCTGTCATCTCGATGTAGCAGAGCTGAAGCCGTCCTGGGAACCATGGAAAGGTAAGGATGATGTTGCTTTATTATTTTTCTTTTATTGCAGGAGATCGTTGGCTTCAGCTGGAATGGGCGTGACGGTAAGTATGGTTTAATTTAGAACAATAAAGAATTGTGTCTTTATTTCAATTAAAGGACTTTATTCTGGGTGTTTGTGGTTTTTTTTAACTTTGACTATGGGGTTAGTAATGGGGGTGTCTTATAGACGCCTCTCCATTACTTACCTGGGCTTGATGTCAGCTGGCATTATAAGCTGACATCAACCCCAACCCTATTACCCCACTGCCACCGCTACAGAGCAGTGGGAAGAGCGAGGCTAAGTGCCAGAATTGGCGCATCCTATGGATGCGCCATTTCTGGGACGGCTGACGGCTGGTGTTTCTAGCCTGGGAGGGGGCCAATATTTATGGCACCCTTCCTGGGCTATTAATATCAGCCCCCAGCTGTCTGCCTAGCCTTTGCTAGCTATTAAAATAGGGGGAACCCCACGTAATTTTTTTTTTGGGGTCCCCCATTTTAATAGCTAGTAAAGGCTAGGTATTCAGCTGGGGGCTGATATTAGTAGCCTGGGAAGCTCCATGGGTATTACCCCCTTCCCAGACTTCAAACATCTGCCCCAGCCGTCTGCTTAACCTCCGCTAGAGACTAAAATTACGGGGAACCCCACGCCAATTTTTTTTTTAATAAATCCTTTTCTTTAACACTAAATGACAAGTACAGTAACCAACACTGTCACTGTACTTATTATATATGTGACTGACATGTTTCTATCTATCTAATCTATGTGTGATGCTCTATTCTTTCTGTTATAAATTGTCGGGTACCGCTGCTGAATTGCTGGCCGGCTTTTTTAAAGAGACGGTGCATGAAAACACTATTATTTTTTAAAATAAATCCTTTACACTAAATGAAAAGTACAGTAAGCAACACTGTCACTGTACTTATTATATATGTGACTGACATGTTTCTATCTATCTAATCTATGTGTGAAGCTCTATTCTTTCTGTTCTAAATTGTCGGGTACCGGTGTATGCCGCTGCTGAATTGCCGGCTTTTCATGTTTCAATGTGAGCACTGTTCCCATCGATTTGGGCAACCACCTCCCCCAATACATTCTACATTATTGTTAGTTGTTTTCCTTCATGTAGAATTAACCTACAAGGAAAGAAAGGGTTTATTTTCATTCCGATATTTGTGTCCTATTGACTTGCATTGGTTTCCGGTATCGGAATCGGCGATATCCGATACTTTTTGAGTATCGGCCCGATCCAATCCAATCCGATATTTCCTGATATTGGAAGGTATCGCTCAACACTAATTACCACATGTCAAACAATTTACCCGTTGGTGCAGTAGATTCTAAGAAAACCAACAGACTCAGCATTCATGATCTGCATGTTTTTGAGTCTGTGTATTTGCATAATTAATTGAAAGGGTCTGGCTTTTAAAGGGTTGCTTTTTAACCACTTCGCGCCAGAGCCTGTTTTTGCCTTCGTGACCGGGCCAATTTTTTCAATTCTGACCACTGTCACTTTATGAAGTAATTACTCTGGAACGCTTCAACGGATTCCCCTGATTCTGAGATTGTTTTTTCGTGACATATTGTACTTCATGATTGTGGTAAAATTTCTTTGATATCACTTGCGTTTATTTGTGAAAAAATCAGAAATTTGGCAAAAATTGTGAAAATTTTGCAATTTTCAAGCTTTGAATTTTCATGCCCTTAAATCAGAGCGATATGTCACACAAATTAGTTAATAAATAACATTTCCCACATGTCTACTTTACATCAGCACAATTTTGGAACCAACATTTTTTTTTGTTAGGGAGCTATAAGGGTTAAAAGTTGACCAGTGATTTCTCATTTTTCCAACAAAATTTACAAAAGCATATTTTTAGGGACCACATCATATTTGAAGTCACTTTGAGGGGTATTTATGACAGAAAATACCCAAAAGTGACACCATTCTAAAAACTGCACCCCTCAAGGTGCTCAAAACCACATTCAAGAACTTCATTAACCCTTCAGGTGCTTCACAGGAATTTTTGGAATGTGGAAGAAAAAAATTAACATTTAACTTTTTTCACAAAAATGGTACTTTAGACCCAATTTTTTTTATTTTCGCAGGGGTAACAGGAAAAAATGGACCCCAAAATTTTTTGTGCAATTTCTCTTGAGCGGGCTGATACCCCATATGTGAGTGAAAACCACTGTTTGGGCGCACTGCAGGGTTCGGAAGGGAAGGAGCACCATTTGACTTTTTGAATGTAAAATTTGTTTGAATAATTAGCAGACGTCATTTTGCGTTTGGAGAGCTCCTGATGTGCCTAAACAGTGGAAACCCCCCACAAGTGACACCATTTTGGAAACTAGAACCCTTAGGGAACTTATCTAGATGTATGGTGAGCACCTTGAACCCCCAGGTGCTTCACAGAAGTTTATAATATTGAGCTGTAAAAATAACATTTTCACATTTTTCCCACAAAAAATGTTTTTCATACCCTTATGATAATGCAAAATTAGGGGAACAGGAGAAATTGCACCACTAAATTTGCTGTGCAATTTCTCCTGAGTATGCCGATACCCCATATGTGGGGGAAAACCACTATTTGGGTACACTGCAGGGTTCGGAAGGGAAGGAGCGCCATTTGACTTTTTGAATGTAAAATTTGTTTGAATAATTAGCGGACGCCATGTCGCATTTGGGGAGCCCCTAATGTGCCTAAACAATGGAAACCCCCCACAAATGTCACCATTTTGTAAACTAGACCCCTTAGGGAACTTATCTAGATGTGTGGTGAGCACATTGGGAGACATAATAAACAAATCAGTAGCAGGTGAAGAATTGGTTTTATTTATTTTTTACGCCGTTCCTCGTGCGGTATAAGTGATGAGATTACTTTATTCTTCGGGTCAGTGTGATTACAGAGATACCAGATTTATATCGGGGTTTTATGACTGACAGCTGTCACACACTAAAATACGCTTTTTTTTGCAAAATCTAGTTTTTGCATCGCCATATATTGAGAGCTATAATTTTTCCATATTTCGGCCGACAGAGTCATGTGATGGCTTGTTTTTTGCGGGACGAGTTGACATTTTTATTGGTACCATTTTTGGGTGCGTGACATTTTTTCATCGCTTTCTATTCCGTTTTTTGGGAGGTAAAATTAACAAAAACCAACAATTCAGGAATTGTTTTTTGAGTTTTTTTTTTTTGCCGTTCTGCGTGTGGTAAAAGTGATAAGGCAGCATTATTCTTCGGGTCAGTACGTTTACAGTGATACTACACTTACTGTATATTTTTTTATGTTTTGGCGCTTTTACACAATAAAACAATTTTATAGAAAAAATATTTTTTTTGCATCACATTATTCTGAGCGCTATAACTTTTTTATTTTTCGGCTGATGGAGCTGTATGGCGGCTTTTTTTTTGTGGAACAAGATGACGTTTTCAACGGTACCATTTTATTTCCATTTTGCTTTTTGATCGCATTTTTTTCCACTTTTTGTTTGGCGATATGAGGAAAAAGCATAGTTTTTTGCTCCATTTTTTATTTATTTTTATTACAGTGTGCACAGAAGGAGTAAATTAGTGTGACAGTTTTATAGCTCGGGTTGTTTCGGACGCGGCGATACCAAATATGTGTATTTTTTTTTGTTTTTGCATAAATATACGGATTTATCGGTTTAATATTTTATTTATTTTTATTTATTTTGTGATTTTTTTTTAACAGTTTGAAAACATTTTTTTTACTTTTTTTTTACATTTTTACTTAGTCCCTGTATGGGACATTAATTTTTATTTTTCTGATCACTGATCTCATCCAATGTAATAGACATATATTACATTGTATGAGACCACTGATGACACTTTCACACTGTGTCTCCTGCTGGACTCAGCTTGCAGGCTGAGCCTAGCAGGACACCATATATGGCAGATCTGGAGGCGGTCATGTGACCTCCAGCTGCCATAACAACGCCAGGTCCTGGAAGGTATCAGGGGTCGTCCGAGACGTAAGTAGACGACCCCCTCTCCTCTTGCTATCTTCTATATGCCGCGATCACTATAGATCGCGGCATATAGAAAATAGCAAAGGGTTAACATCACTGGGACCTGATCCGATCAGGTCCCGATGATGTTCCCTGTCAGAGCTATCGCTCTGCACCGCACCCGCAGCGCTTGCAGGACCCTCGGGGTCCTGAGCGCTGCGGGACCACCCACCGTTTTTAAACGTCGGCGCTGCACAGAGCCCAGGCAGCGCCGACGTTTATCTACAGTGGGCGGTCGGGAAGCGGTTAAGGGGCTAAAAATGAAATATGCCAGAAATGGGCGAGAAGTGACCAGAAGGTATGGATAACTATCTACCATTATTAATTAGATTCTCTTTCAGATTCACACCTAACATTCATTATGCTTACATATTCTCTTACTGTTTTTGCCCCACTAATCCTCACTCTCCTTCGCCATCCCCAAACCAGAGCACCCTCTAACCAAATCATCATCTCTCCTTCCCTCCTACCTCCCACCTAACCTCATCTGCAGACCTGCTCCTCAATCTCAGACCGATCCTACCAAAACATAAAACAAGCCGGACACTCTCCTTCTCCCACCTGCTCTCCCTCGCTCTGCTTCACCTCACTGCTGGCGACATATCTCCCAATCCTGGACCCCCACAGCTTGCACCTTCCGCCAATTCCCCCACCTATCGCATGAAACCAACTGCAAACTACAGTAACCTCTCTTACGCAAAACCTGTCCCCCTGAAGCCCACCCCGCTGCTCCCTCTCTCTGGAGCATTCTGGAATGCATGCTCTGTCTGCAACAAGCTCCATTTTGTCCACGACCTCTTTACCTCTCGTCATCTCTCCTTCCTGGGCATCACGGAGACATGGCTGACACCCTCTGACACTGCTTCCCCTGCTGCGCTGTGTTACGGCGGCCTCCACTTCACCCACACTCCTCGCCCTGGTAACAGACATGGTGGAGGAGTGGGTCTTCTCCTCTCTAACAACTGCACCTTTAGCCTTACTCCTCTTCCCTCTCTTATTCTCCCTTCTTTTGAAGTCCCCTCTGTCCGCATTTACTCTCCCTCCAACCTCCAAATGGCTGTCATATACCGACCTCCAGGCCTGATCACTGCCTTTATTGACCAATTCTCCTCCTGGCTTCTCTACTTTCTCTCTGCTGACATTCCCACAATCATCATGGGCAATTTCAACATCCGCACTGACACTCGCCAGTCATCAGCATCCAAACTCTTGTCGCTTACTTCATCCTTTGGACTTACTCAGTGGTCCTCCTCAGCCACCCACACAGACGGACACACACTAGACCTTATCTTCACCCGACTCTGCTCCCTATCTAACCTCTCAACCTCCCCCCTACCCCTATCTGACCACCATCTACTCACATTCTCATTCCTGTCCTCCTCACCTGTCACCCATGTCCGGCAACTAGCACCCCCCCGCAGAAACCTTTCACATCTAGACATTCACACACTCTCTGACTCTGTTCTACCACTGACATCCATATCCTCACTCCATGACACAGACAGCGCCACCGCTTTCTACAATGCCACTCTCACATCAGCCATTGACTCGGTCGCCCCTCTTGCGCATGGCAGAGCGCGACGAGTCAACAGGCAACCCTGGCACAACAACCTCACTAAACAGCTTCGACAAGCGTCCAGGGTTGCGGAGCAGCGTTGGAAGAAAACACATACTCAAGATGACTTCACTGCATTCAAATCAGCACTCACCTCTGCTAAACAGGCCTACTTCATAACCCTCATATCCACTCTATCCTACAACCCCAAACAGCTATTCAACACTTTTAACTCTCTCCTCCGCCCTCCACTACCCCCTCCGACCTCCGTCATCTCTGCTGAGGAGTTTGCCACACACTTCAAAAACAAGATTGACCAAACACGGCAAGTCTTTACTGTCCGACCACCACAACCCCTTTGTCTTCCACACCATTTCCCCACCCCTATAACCTCCCATCCCAACATCACGGAAAGAGACCTTACTCATCTCCTCTCCAAATCACACCTCACCACATGTGCTCTCGACCCCATCCCATCACACCTCCTCCCCAACCTCACCCCCACACTCATCCCATCCCTAACCCATCTCTTCAACCTATCACTATCTTCTGGTACTTTCCCCGCTGCCTTCAAACATGCCACAATCACGCCCATCCTCAAAAAACCATCCCTCGACCCAACCGCCTTGTCCAGCTATTGCCCCATATCGCTTCTCCCATTTGCCTCCAAACTCCTTGAGCAACACGTTTACGCTGAACTTTCCTCCCACTTTTCATCTAACTCTCTCTTCGACAACCGACAATCCGGCTTTCGCCCCCACCATTCCACCGAAACTGCCCTTACCATAATCACCAATGACTTACTTACAGCCAAAGCTAACAGACAATTCTCTGTACTCCTTCTTCTTGACCTGTCTTCTGCTTTCGATACCGTTGACCACTGCCTCCTACTACAGATCCTCTCTTCCTTTGGCATCAAAGACCTTGCCCTATCTTGGATCTCCTCATACCTTTCTAACCACACATTTAGCGTCTCCCACTTCCACACTACCTCCTTACCCCACCCTCTTTCTGTTGGAGTCCCTCAAGGCTCTGTCCTAGGACCCCTACTCTTCTCAATCTATACCCTTGGCCTGGAACAGCTTATAAAATCCCATGGCTTCCAGTACCATCTGTACGCTGATGACACCTAGATCTACCTCTCTGGCCCAGATGTCACCTCTCTGCTGTCCAGAATCCCAGCATGTCTAGCAGCCATATCCTCATTCTTCTCCTTCCGCTACCTCAAGCTCAATGTGGACAAAACTGAACTCATTATCTATCCCCCACCTCGCATATCTTTCCCACCTGATCTTTCTATCACAATAAATGACATCACTCTTTCCGCTGTACCGACAATCCGCTACCTCGGAGTAACCCTTGACTCTGCCCTGTCCTTCAAACCCCACATCCAAGCTCTCGCCACCTCTTGTCGCCTCCAGCTCAAAAATATTTCCAGAATCCGTCCTTTCCTCAACCCTCAATCTACTAAATTGCTTGTGCATGCCTTCATCATCTCCCGCCTCGACTACTGCAACATCCTCCTCTGTGGCCTACCTGCTAACACTCTCGCACCCCTCCAGTCCAGCCTCTACGCTGCTGCACGACTTGTTCATCTCTCGTCTCGCTACTCCTCTGCTACCCCCCTTTGCAAATCCCTTCACTGGCTTCCATTTCCCCAGCGTATCCAGTTCAAACTACTAACACTGACCTACAAAGCCATCCATAAACTCTCTCCTCCATACATCTCTGAATTAATCTCCCGATATATTCCCTCACGTAACCTCCGGTCCTCCCAAGACCTCCTTCTCTCCTCCACACTTATTTGTTCCTCACGCAATCGCCTCCAAGATTTCTCCCGAATATCCCCCGTCCTATGAAATTCTGTGCCTCAACACGACCGATTATCCACCACACCTGGATCCTTCAGACGGAACCTGAAAACCCATCTCTTCAAACAAGCTTACAGCCTGCCATGACCTTGCTTTCTGCCACCCCCAACACCGGAGCTACTGCAACCCCTCAACCTACTGTCTCCTCCCCCATTCCTGTAGAATGTAAGCCCGCAAGGGCAGGGTCGTCTTCCCTCGGTACCAGTCTATCTTTGTTAGTTTGTTTACTGTAAGTGATATCTGTATTTGGTATGTAACCCCTTATGTACAGCGCCATGGAATGAATGGCGCTATATAAATTGATATAATAATAATAATAATAAAGAGGTGTGTTCAAAATAATAGCAGTGTGGAGTTCAATTAGTGAGGTCAATCATTCTGTGAAGAAACAGGTGTGAATCAGGTGGCCCTTATTTAAAGGTGTAGGCAACACATGTTGTACATGCAAAATGGAAAGCAAAACCAGAGAGACATGGAAGAAAACCAAAGACTACCATTCGAATGGATCAAAGAATGGCCAGAATTGCAAAGGCTCAGCCAATGATCAACTCCAGGATGATCAAAGACAGTTTCAAGTTACCTGTGAGTACTGTGACAGTTAGAAGACACCTGTGTGAAGCTAATCTCTTAGCAAGAAGTCTCTGCAAAGTCCCACTGTTTAAAAAAAGACATGTACTGAAGAGGATACAATTTGCCAAAGAACACATCAACTGGCCTAAAGGGAAATGGAGAAACGTTTTGTGGACTGATAAAAGTAAAATTGTTCTTTTTGGGTCCAAGGGCCACAGCCAGTTCATCAGACGACCCCCAAACTCTGCATTCAAGCCACAGTACACTCTGAAGACAGTGAAGCATAGTGGTGCAAGCATCATGATATGGGCATGTTTTTCTTACTATGGTGCAGGACCTATTTACCGCATAACATGGATCATGGACCAGTTTGCATATATTAAAATACTTGAAGAGGTCATGTTGCCTTACGCTGAAGGGCATATGCCCTTGAAATAGGTGTTTCAACAAGACAACGACCCTAAACACACAATTAAACAAGCAAAATCTTGGTTCCAACAAAATTGAGGTTATGGAGTGGCCAGCCCAATCCCCGTACCTTATTCCGATAGAACACTTGTGGGGTGACATCAAAAATGCAGTTTCTGAGGAAAAGCCAACATATTCCAAAAAAATTGTTGGATGTAGTCAAAGCATCCTGGGCTGGAATAACAGTTGACAGGTGCCAGAAGTTGGTTAACTCTATGCAACATAGATGGGAAGCAGTTCTAAAAAACTGTAGGTATACAATTAAATAGTAGGTTAGTGATTCACAGGAATGCTAAATCCTCAAAAAAGAGCACATATTGTGAGCATGTAAAGACAAATGCAGACAATGCTATTATTTAGAACAGCTCAATGTTTCTTTTTTGTTTTCTGTAAAGTAGTTAAAAATTATATACATTTCTCTTCATATTTTGAATTAGAAAACAGTGTGCAATGTTCCCAATGCATGGAAATAAAAACTAGTATAAAGATTTTGTGCTTAACTCCTGTTTTTGAACACACTGCTATCATTTTGAACACTACTGTAGGTAGAACTGAGCACAGTTTGTGAAGGAACTTGGTAGAGAGGTTTTTCCACACATCTTAGAAAACTACAGTTCTTCTTTGGATGTAGGCTTTTGCAAATCCTTCTGTCCCTTCATGTAATCCTAGATAGACTCATTGATGTTGAGATCAGGGCTCTGTGAGGACCATATCATCACTTCCAGAACCCTTTGTTCTTGTTTATGCAGAAGATAGTTCATGACATTGGCTGTATATTTGGGGTTGTTGTCCTGCTGCAGAATTCATTCGTAGCTAATCAGATGCCTCCCTGTTTGTATTACATGATGGATAAGTATTTGCCTTTATTTCTCAGCAATGAGGACACCATTAATCCTAACCAACTCCCCAACTTCATTTGTTGAAATGCAGCCTTAAACATGCAAGGACCTTCCATCATGCGTCATTGTTACCTGCAGACACTCATTATTGTACTGTGCTCCAGTCCTTAGGTGAACAAACTGCCTTTTTTTACAGTCATATTTTTCTCATTTTCACTCGTCAGTCCACAGCATACTGCCATTTTTCTGCACCCCAATGTTTTCATGCATAGTTGAGTCACTTAGCCTTGTTTCCATGTCAAAGGCTTTTTGACTGCAATTCTTCCATGAACACCACTTTTGGGCACATTTCTTAGAACAGTAGATGTGTATAACTGGGTCCCATTGCTAGTTCTGAACTCATGACACTGCTGGTTATCTTCTAATTTCAAGGGGAAGTAAGGCCGGGTTCACATCGTGTTTGATACCCATGTCAGTGGCTCCATTGGGGCTTATGTTTGTAATGATGGAGACTGAGTCACTGTGTGCTCTGTAGGACATCATTTTCAGCTGTATCCACTTATTTGAGGCGGGCACCAAAACACAGTCGACCATATGTTGGTGCCAGTCTCAAATAGGCAGCTACGACTGAAAATCATGTTCGACAGAGCACACAGTTTACCGCGATGGAGCCACTAACATAGGGATTAAAAGCAATGTGAACCTGATCTAAGCATGATGTTTCTGTCATCTGCTGCACTAAGTTTCCTTGGCCAACCACTGCAAATATGGTGGTCAAGCGTTGCCCATTTCATGGTGTTTCTTCAAAGAACTTGAACCGCACATTTTGGTACCCTGGTCTGCTTTGAAAGCTTTGCCTGAGAGACCTAGCTGATGCATTGCAAACTACCTTGTGTATATATACATAGTATACATAGTTAGTAAAGCCGAATAAAGACTTGCGTCCATCAAGTTCGACCTGTTAGTTCTGTAATTGCTAAAGTTGATCCAGAGGAGGGCAAAAACCCCAAATGATTTAGCCAATCTTCACCTGAGGAAAAATTCCCTCCCGACTCTGAAACCAGCAGTCAGAATAAATCCCTGTATCAACCTACTATTTTATTTTATTTTTAAGTATATGCAGAAATCTGCCTGGTATCTAGAAATGCATCCAGTCCCCGCTTGAACTGGTTTAGTGAATCCGACATTACCGTCTCCTCACTCAGTGAATTCCATATTCTCACTGCTCTTACCGTAAAGAACCCCTTCCTATGCTGGTGCTGAAACCTTTTCTCTTCCAGTCTTAGTGAATGCCCTCTTGTTACCGTAATATCCCTCCTTTTGAACAAATCCCGGCCAAGGTCTCTATACTGTCCCCTAACATATTTGTACACATTTATTATGTCCCCCCTCAACCTTCTCTTTTCCAGGCTGAATAGTCGTAGTTTTGCCAACCTCTCTGGGTATTGCAGTCCCTCCATTCCCTTTATTAATTTTGTTGCCCTCCTTTGTACCTTTTCAAGCTCATTTATATCCTTTCTATATAGTGGGGCCCATAACTGAGCACAGTATTCCAAGTGTGGTCTGACCAGTGCTTTGTACAGTGGAAGAACAATGTTCTCATCCTTTGCAGCTATACCTCTTCTGATACATCCCATTACCCTGTTTGCCCTTACAGCAGCCGCCTGACTTTGGGCACTCCAATTTAGTTTGCTATCAATCAAGATGCCCAAGTCCTTCTCCATCTCTGAATTCCCCAATGGTTTCCCATTCAGTGAGTACTGGTGACTTCCATTTTTCCTTCCCATATGTATGACCTTACATTTCTCCTCGTTAAACCTCATTTGCCATTTAATGCTCCACCTACCCAGCTTATCCAAATCCCTCTGTAGGTCTGCACTGTCCTCTTTTGTATTAATTGTTTTACATAACTTTGTGTCATCTGCAAATATTGATATTTTACTATTTATCCCGTTGACTATGTCGTTAATAAAGATATTAAATAGCATTGGGCCTAGTACAGACCCCTGTGGTACCCCACTAGTGACGCTTACCCAATCTGAGTATATTCCATTTATAACCACCCTCTGCCTTCTATCCTTTAGCCAGTTAGCTACCCACTTGCAGACATTTTCCCCCAGCCCCATCATTCTCATTTTGTATGCCAACCTATTATGTGGCACGCTATCGAACGCTTTTGAGAACTCGAGATGCACGACATCCACTGGTTCCCCCTGATCTACTCGAGAGCTAACCTCCTCGTAGAAGTCAATCAGGTTTGTTTGGCAGGAGTGATTCCTCATGAATCCATGTTGGTTCGGGATTAAAAGATTATTAGCATCAAGATGCTCCGTAATTGCCTCTTTAATGAAGCTTTCAAAAATTTTGCCCACAACGGACGTCAGACTCACCGGCCGATAGTTTCCGGCGTCACTTTTCGCTCCCTTTTTGAATATTGGCACTACATTCGCCTGTCGCCAATCAAGTGGCACAGACCCAGTCTCAACAGAGTCCTTAAATATAAGATATAAGGGTCTGTCTATCACATTACTTAGTTCCCTTAGTACCCGTGGGTGTATGCCATCAGGTCCTGGTGATTTGTTTATTTTAATGTTACTGAGGCGTTTCTGTACCCCAGCTTGGGTTAGATTTGTCATACTTAGTGGAGGATTAAGTTTGTCACTTCTCATTTCGCCTGTTAGTTCTTTTTCCTTTGTGAAAGTTGACGAAAAAAATTTATTTAATAGATTAGCTTTATCCTCATCTTTCTCTATGATTTTGCCTTCATCACTTTTTATCGGTCCAATATTATTCGATTTAATCCTTTTACTATTTATATACGTAAAGAACAGTTTGGGATTTGATCTACTTTCCCTAGCAATACGTCTCTCTGTTTCCTCCTTTGCTATTTTTATTTGTTTTTTGCAGGTTCTCGTTTTTTCCTTGTAACACATTAGTGCCTCCTTGCTGTTTTCCTGTTTTAATCTCTTGAATGCCTCTTTTTTGCTATTTAACGCCCCTTTTACGTTCTTGTTCAACCATATTGGTTTCCTCTTATTTCTGGCCCTTTTATTCCCATACGGTATATACCTCTCGCACTGAGTATTCAGAATTCTTTTGAAGGTTTCCCATTTACTATTCGTATTTCCTTGATTAAGAACTTTGTCCCAGTCTATAAGTTGAAGGTTTTCTTTCAGCTGATCAAACTTCGCCCTCCTAAAGTTTAATGTTTTAGTTGTTCCCTTATTGATAACCCTACTGAAGGGCATTTTGAAATTGATAATATTATGATCACTATTACCTAGGTGCCCCCCTATCTGTACCTCAGTTATTCTATCAGGCCTATTAGTCAATATTAAGTCCAACACGGCCTTCCCTCTCGTTGGTTCCTGCACTAGTTGGGAGAGATAATTATCCTTGATATTTGTCAAGAACCTTTTTCCTTTCTGCGACCTACAGGTTTCTGTTTCCCAGTCAATATCCGGGTAGTTGAAGTCCCCCATTACAATCACCTCATTATGTTTTGCTACTTTGTCTATTTGTCCTAATAGCAGTTTCTCATTCTCCTCTGTTATATTGGGTGGCTTATAGCAGACCCCCAGTAATATTTTATTATTATTTTTTGCCCCCTCTATCTCTACCCACATGGACTCGACCCCCTCTTCTCCCTCTCCTATATCTTCCCTTAGTCTGGGCTTTAGACGTGACTTTACATATAAGCAGACTCCTCCGCCCTTCCCCTGTTTCCGGTCCCTTCTAAATAAACTATAATCTGTTAAATTTACCGCCCAGTCATAGCTATCGTCTAGCCAAGTCTCTGTTATACCTACGATGTCATACCTCTCCTCCGATATAAGCGCCTGCAGCTCATCCGCCTTATTGGTCAGGCTTCTTGCGTTGGTCAGCATGCAAGATAAAACTTTGGGGTTATTTAGCATCCTATTCTTCTCTAATGATCTAACTGTACTATCCCCACCCCCCTCTCCACCCTCATTATATTCACTTCTCCCCTTCCCCCTTGCTTGCCTCACATCCCACCTATTTCCTTGGTTTCCCCCCCCGTCTCTAGTTTAAAAACTCCTCCAACCTATTAGCCATCTTCTTCCCCAGCACCGCTGCACCCTCCCCATTGAGGTGCAGCCCGTCCCTACGGTAGAGCCTGTAGCCGACAGCGAAGTCGGCCCAGTTCTCCATGAACCCAAACCCTTCTGCCTTGCACCAACTCTTTAGCCACTTATTCACCTCCCTAACCTCCCGTTGGCACTCCTGTGTGGCTCGCGGGATTGGTAGTATTTCTGAGAAAACTACCTTGGAGGTCCTTGCCCTAAGCTTCCTACCTAGATCCCTGAAATCATTTTTAAGGACCCTCCATCTACCACTCACTTTGTCATTGGTGCCAATGTGGACCATGACCGCTGGGTCTTCGCCAGCCCCACCCAGTAACCTGTCAACCCGATCCGCGATGTGCCGGACTCGAGCGCCAGGGAGGCAGCACACCGTTCGGCGATCCCGGTCTTTGTGACAGATTGCCCTATCTGTCCCCCTAATAATAGAGTCACCCACTACCAGGACCTGTCTAGCCTGCCCTACACTTCCCCCCTCCCCCTCATTACTGGAGCATACACTCCCCCGGCGGTCAGAGGATCTGTCGTGCTCCAATAATGCCGGTTCTGAACCAGCCTTCCTATACTTCTTCCCTCTATCCCTTCTAACTGTTACCCAGCTCCCTGCCTGTTCAGTCTGCGCTTCCCCACTAAGCTCCACCCCCAGTGTTGACCCATTGAGTGTCTGCTCGGTGAACAGCAAACTCCGTTCCATGTTGTCGATGCTCCTCAGTACCGCTATCTGAGCACTTAGATCCAGGATTTGGGCTTCCAAGTGCACGATATGCTCACATCTCTCGCAGCAGTATGGATCCCTGAGCGGTAGCTCAGGGAATGCATACATTGCGCAAGATGTTCACTGCACGGCTCCGGCCAACATGGACGTCATTCTAAATATGGGGATACAGTCAGTATATATGTACAAGTACAAAACACAATTTTTTATATATAGGTGTATGGACGGGGATCAATTAGGGATGTGCAAGTGTATCGATTAGATATCGGCGCGGGATCAGTTAAGTATGGACGGGGGATCAATTAAGTATCAATTAAGTATGGACGGGGGATCAGCTGAGTGGGTCAGGTGGATTAATTAAGTATGGACGGTGTGTCAATTAACTATGGACTGGGATCAATAAGTATGAACTGGGGAAATAATTAATTGTGGACTAGGGAATCAATCAATTAATTATGGACAGGGGGTTTAATTAAATAGGATGGGGGGTAAAGCAAATAAATAGGTATGGACGGTGGGTCAATTAACTAAGGACTGGGGATCAATAAGTATCAATAATATCAATAAATATGGACTGGGAAAATAATTAATTGTGGTCTGGGGAATCAATCAATTAATTATGGACAGGGGTTAATTAAATATGGTGGGGATAAGGCAAATAGATAGGGACTGGGGATGAGTAAAAATGGACAAGGGGAATCTATTAAATAGGAAAAGGGGGATCACTCAATTATGGGCTGGGGGGGTCAATCATTTAAATGTGGTCAGGGGGATCACTTTAATATGGATGGGGGGTGGTCGGGGATCAATTAAATGAGGACGGGGGGGTCAATTTAATGTGGTCAGAGAGATCAGTTAAATATGGACGGGGGTGTTCAGGGGAATCAATTTAAATATGGACGGGGTGATCAATTAAATATGGACGGGGGGGTAATCAATTAAATATGGACTAGGGAATACAATACAATTACAATACAGATACAAATACAATACAGTACAGTACACACTTGGGTTCAGTAGGGCCGCTTATCGCGGCCTCCTGCCCCTCACTCACCTCCTCTAGGGACGCTGCACGCTATCACAGCGCGCTTGTCCCTCCGGTCGCCTCTTACCGGTCCTCCTGATCACCTCCTGGTCACCACCACCTGGCACCCTCCGCTGGCCGGCACTGCACGCTGCCACAGCGCTCTCTTGCGCTCGTCCCTCCGGTCGCCTCCTACTGGTCCTCCCGGTCCGCTCGGTCACCTCCGCCTGGCTCTCCTCCCTTCCCAGGAGCTCTCTCCACACACAGCACAACTCTTGCAGCACACGGCAGGCTCCGCCTCCACCACTTCCTGTCAGGCCTCCTCCCCTTATTGTTGTGCTCAGTCTTGCCATGGTGTATGACTTGTGACATAAAAATGTTTTCCACAACCTCACCTTTGTAGCAGAATTTGTCTGTTCCTCACCAATTTTAAGCTTCATACACAGCCGTTTTTAGTTCAGTTAATGACTGGGCTTCAACCTAAATATGAGTGTGATGATTATCACATGCTTTGTAGAGGTTACTCATACACCGGACTATAATCCTGTAAAATCCCTGACTTTGTGCAAGCGTACCTAGAAGAAATTTTGTTTTGATTTTGGATAATTCTAAGGGCAGGTGCAGACAACCATGTATTCTCTCATTCTCTAATCTGACTTTGATTGGACAGTGAGCATAGTGTGATCCAATTCTCTCGGATGTTGAAAAGATGGAGAAAAAAAATTCTCCATCTTCTCCATTCTGTCAGCCCTTGGAAATCAGACTGCACTCAGATGTCATCTGAATGAAGTCTGATGGTTTCCACGGATTCATTGACTTGCGTGGCCGAGTGCGATCCATATATCGGATAAAGCTCGGACATGCAGCAATTGTTTTCTTCGGACAAGTGCAGACCGATGAAAAAATCTGAAGTGCACGGCCCCATAGATCAACATTTGCCTGAATACGATCCAAGGTTTGTCGGATCACATTCGGACCGAAAATACAGCCATGTGCACGAACCCTAAGGGTGCATGCACACTGGCTGATGATTGGAAAAATGCCAAGAGTGTGCAAAGCAGTCATCAAAGCAAAAGGTGGCTACTTTGAAGAACCTAGAATATAAGACATATTTTCAGTTGCTTCACACTTTTTTGTTAAGTATATAATTCCACATGTGTTAATTCACAGTTTTGATGCCTTCAGTGTGAATGTACAATTTTCAAAGTCATGAAAATACAGAAAAATCTTTAAATGAGAAGGTGTGTCCAAACTTTTGGTCTGTACTGTATGTATCATTATTGAAGTAGAACAAAGATTAGTGTTTTTAATTTAGGTTACTTTGGTGGGTTTACCGTCTTATAAGTAAGTCCCATTACATTCGTGTCATGCAATCAGAAAAACTCACTGACAAAGCATTTTTTTTTTCTTTAATGGAAAAACTGCATGTATTTGTTTCTACCACATCGCCCGATTACAAACTTGCAGTGTATCCTTACCCTTATTTATCCATGTGTGTTTGAGCCTTTATTAATCGCTCAGTGACCTGGCTAAATGTTTCAAATCAGAAATGTGTCACCAGAGAATCTTGACAGCGCCCAGTGCACGCAATGTGAGGATTCACAAGTCTGCAGTCACATAGAGTCACATAGAGTGACTGCAGACTTGTAGCCTAAAGCCAGACAACCCCTTTAAGGAGTACAGCGTGCCTTTGGCTTTCCATACTCTAAATTGTATAAAGTTGCTGGTCTATAATGAGTTAAATAAAGTTCAGTAATACTTGCCAAAGTTTTGTGGTATTTAATGGTTAAAGCTCAGAGTAATAGCACCTGCTATTACAATATTTATTTCCTTATAACAGTGTTTTCTCATACATTTTGTGATTCGGCTGTGTCTCCTGGTTACTGTTCCTGTCTACATTCTGCTCCTGGTTACTGTCGGTGCTGGTTGCTTCCTTGTTCTATGACTCCTAGTTTTGTGTAAATCTGTTAATGCTGCTGCTAACGATCTAAGAATAACAGCCAATCTCTGTATAAACATAGAGTGTGGAGGAAAAATTAACCAGCTAAAAGAAGCACTGTAGCAGTCACATCCCACCACGTAAAACACTTACCTGTTATTTTCCAATATCCTGTGCTGAGGACCAGAGGATGTGTTCCCAGGACAAATCCTAGGGGTAGGTGGTAATAGCATTATATGCCACCAGACCTACAGCACACTGGAGGGCAAGTATGCTGATTTATATAGGTTAAAGTAAAAAAAAAATGAGTTTGCCCAAAATTCATGAACCGATTGCACCATTTTGAATAATTTGGTGCAAAAACTGTCAGAACACTACAAGATAAAACAAGTAAGTGTCTTAAGAAAATCCTGTAAATGACGAATAGGGGCCCATGTGCCATATTCAGAGGGGAAGACTATACGTGTCCAATATGTGGGAATCAATGTAATCCTAAATTATGAGTGACAGCCTACTCTATCTTGTGTTTTATAAACACGTCCTGGACAATATGATTCCCAGGACAAAAAAAGTGAAAAAAGCTCCACAATTTTAAATAAATATTTTTTTAGTGATAACCGTAAAACCAAATGAAAAATCAGAAAAGATGCCTATATGACAAGAGATGCAAGGTGTTTTTTTTATTTTTATTTTTGAGTTTCATCCTTTACTGTTATTGTGAACAGTAAAAATTACTGTTACTGTGAACAGTTAAACAAGTTGAAGATAAAATGATCTCTAAAAGGCCTAAAGTTAAATATGACACATTTTCTTTGTATTTTAGGCAAAAAAGAAAATTGTCATTTTTTACAATTTAAAAATTACAAAAAGGAAAATGGGCCAATGACAAAGTTTGGGCACCCTTTCAGATTTGTGTGCTCCGATAACTGTGACCAAGGTTTCAGACCTTAATTGGCCTGTTAGGATTCTGGCTTGTTCACTATCATTGTTAGGAAAGGACAGGTGCTGAAAATTTCTCATCTTTATAAAAACCCAGCCTCATCTAACCTTGTGCCAAAAAACAGCAGACTTGTATTCTTCTAAGCAGCTGCCTAGCACTCTGAAAATGAAATTGGTGGAAGCTCACAAAGCAGGAGAAGGCTATAAGAACATATCAAAGCGTTTTCATGTTGCCCTTTCCTTTGAAATGTAATTAAGAAATGGTAGTTAACAGGAACAGTGGAAGTCAAGATAAAATGTGGAAGACCAAGCAAAAGTTTAGGGAGAGCTGCTCATAGGATTACTAGAGAGGCAAATCAGAACCCCCGCTTGACTGCAAAAGACCTTCAGAAAGATTTAGCAGATGCTGGAGTTGTGGTACATAGTTCTACTGTTCAGAGACATTTGCACAAACATGGCCTTCATGGAAGAGTCATCAGAAGAAAACCTCTCCTGTGTTCTCACCATGAAATTCAGAAGTATGCAAAAGAACATATAAACAAGGTGGATGCATTTTGTAAACAAGTCCTGTGAACCAATTAGGTTAAAATAGAACTCTTTGGCCACGATGATCAAAGGTATGTGTGGAGAAAAAAGGGCACAGAATTTCAGGAAAAGAACATCTCGCCAACCAGTAAGCATGAGGGTGGATCAATCATGCTTTGGTGTTGTGTTGCAGCCAATGCCACAGAGAATGTTTCACTGGTAGAGGGAAGAATGGATTCAAGGAAATTTCAACAAATTCTTGGTGCAAACATAACACAATCTGCAAAAAAAATGCTGAAGTTGTAAAGAGAATGGCTTCTACAGATGGATAATGATCCTAAACACATGTCAAAATCCATAATAGACTACCTCAAAAGGCGCAAGTTGAAGGTTTTACAGTGGCCCTCACAGTCCCCTGATCTGAACATCGTTGAAAATCTGTGGCTAGACCTCAAAATAGCAGTGCATGCAAGATGACTGAGGGGGATTTGAACCCAGCAAGCCTGTTTAGCATCTGAAAGTTGACCTCAATAGTACCGACCACAAAGACCAACCAAAGGCTTCACACTCATAAAATGGTGAGTATGCTAACAGCCACACCACAGGCTTCACCTTATTGTCCACATCATTAACTAATTCTTGTTTTTCTCTATTGTGTGACATTTATGTAGTGGGGGTTCTCTGATTAATCTGACCTATGGGCAGAGAAAACACATCAGCATCCCTACCCTAGTAGTTTATGTACAGTACAGACCAAAAGTTTGGACACACCTTCTCATTTAAAGATTTTTCTGTTTTTTCATGACTATGAAAATTGTACATTCACACTGAAGGCATCAAAACTATGAATTAACACATGTGGAATTATATACTTAGCAAAAAAGTGTGAAACAACTGAAAATATGTCTTATATTCTAGGTTCTTCAAAGTAGCCACCTTTTGCTTTGATGACTGCTTTGCACACTCTTGGCATTCTCTTGATGAGCTTCAAGAGGTAGTCACCGGAAATGGTCTTCCAACAATCTTGAAGGAGTTCCCAGAGATGCTTAGCTCTTGTTGGCCCTTTTGCCTTCACTCTGCTGTCCAGCTCATCCCAAACTATCTCGATTGGGTTCAGGTCTGATAACTGTGGAGACAAGGTCATCTGGCGTAGCACCCCATCACTCTCCTTCTTGGTCAAATAGCCCTTACACAGCCTGGAGGTGTGTTTGGGGTCATTGTCCTGTTGAAAAATAAATGATGGTCCAACTAAATGCAAACCGGATGGAATAGCATGCCGCTGCAAGATGCTGTGGTAGCCATGCTGGTTCAGTATGCCTTCAAATTTGAATAAATCCCCAACACTGTCACCAGCAAAGCACCCCCACACCATCACACCTCCTCCTCCATGCTTCACGGTGGGAACCAGGCATGTAGAGTCCATCCGTTCACCTTTTCTGCGTCGCACAAAGACACGGTGGTTGGAACCAAAGATCTCAAATTTGGACTCATCAGACCAAAGCACAGATTTCCACTGGTCTAATGTCCATTCCTTGTGTTCTTTAGTAGAGATGAGCGGTGTTCGACTAGAACTGTTCGCCAATCTCAAATTCGAGCTGTTTTGGGCGGTGTTCGAGTTGTTCGACGAACCCGAACGATTTGCAAAAAATTCGGCTGTTCGAGGTTATGTTCGATAACTGTTCGTGCACCAAAAGCGTGTCCTGCATGTCTGGCGCTATTTAGAGCACCAATCATGCAGGGATTGTCTGCCACTCACTGTAATGCCACAGCCATGGTGGTTGTGGCATTGCAGTGATTGCCCAAATCGATGGGAACAGTGCCAACAGTGAAACATGAAAAGCCGGCAATTCAGCAGCGGCATACACCGGTACCCGACAATTTAGAACAGAAAGAATAGAGAATCACACATAGATTAGATAGATAGAAACATGTCAGTCACACATATAAGAAGCACAGTGACAGTGTTGCTTACTGTACTTGTCATTTAGTGTAAAGGATTTATCAAAAAAAAATAATAGTGTTTTCATGCACCGTCTCTTTAAAAAAGCCGGCCGGCAATTCAGCATCTGTACCCGACAATTTAGAATAGAAGGAATAGAGAATCACACATAGATTAGATAGATAGAAACATGTCAGCCACATATATACGAAGTACAGTGACAGTGTTGCTTACTGTACTTGTCATTTAGTGTAAAGGATTTATTAAAAAATATAATAGTGTTTTCGTGCACCGTCTCTTTAAAAAAGCCGGCCGGCAATTCAGCATCTGTACCCGACAATTTATAACAGACAGAATAGAGCTTCACACATAGATTAGATAGATAGAAACATGTCAGTCACATATATAATAAGTACAGTGACAGTGTTGGTTACTGTACTTGTCATTTAGTATTAAAATAAAGGATTTATTATTAAAAAAAATTGGCGTGGGGTTCCCCGTAATTTTAGTCTCTAGCGGAGGTTAAGCAGACAGCTGGGGCAGATGTTTGAAGCCTGGGAAGGGGGTAATACTCACGGAGCTTCCCAGACTACTAATATCAGCCCCCAGCTGAATACCTAGCCTTTACTAGCTATTAAAATGGGGGACCCCCCAAAAAAATGACGTGGGGTCCCCCCTAATTTAATAGCTAGCAAAGGCTAGGCAGACAGCTGGGGGCTGATATTAATAGCCCAGGAAGGGAACCATGAATATTGGCCCCCTCCCAGGCTAGAAACACCAGCCGTCAGCCGCCCCAGAAATGGCGCATCCATAGGATGCGCCAATTCTGGCACTTAGCCTCGCTCTTCCACGCTGCCCTGGTGCGGTGGCAGGGGGTAATAGGGTTGGGGTTGATGTCAGCTTATAATGCCAGCTGACATCAAGCCCAGGTTAGTAATGGAGAGGCGTCTATAAGACACCCCCATTACTAACCCCATAGTCAAAGTTAAAAGAAAACACAAACACCCAGAATAAAGTCCTTTAATTGAAATAAAGACACATTCCTTTATTGTTCTAAATTAAACCATACTTACCGTCACGCCCATTACAGCTGAAGCCAACGATCTCCTGCAATAAAAGAAAAATAATAAAGCAACCTCATCCTTACCTTTCCATGGTTCCCACGACAGCTTCAGCTCTGCTACATCGAGATAACAGGCTGGACCGCAGCAGAACGCTGCCATCCAGCCTGTCATCCCGCAGACACTGAGAAGCGCAGGCATGCTTGCGCTACTCAGTGTCTGGCTGTGACGGCATCCAGATGAGCCGAGGTCATGTCCAATGAACTCGGCTCACCTCATGCACGTCACTGACAGCGTGGGAAAATTCTCACGCTGAAGCGCTGAGTGCAGGAGAATTTTCCCACGCTGTCAGTGACGTACATGAGGTGAGCCGAGTTCATTGTCGGCTCATCTGGATGCCGTCACAGTCAGACACTGAGGAGCGCAAGCAAGCCTGCGCTTCTCAGTGTGTGCGGCATGGCAAGCTGGATGGCAGCGTTCTGCTGCGGTCCAGCCTGTCATCTCGATGTAGCAGAGCAGGAGCTGTCCTGGGAACCATGGAAAGGTAAGGATGAGG
The DNA here is from genome assembly GCF_046119375.1 of Phyllobates terribilis. NCBI lineage: Eukaryota > Metazoa > Chordata > Amphibia > Anura > Dendrobatidae > Phyllobates > Phyllobates terribilis. Next base: position 260,937,531 of record NW_027362762.1, read on the forward strand.
TTGCTTTATTATTTTTCTTTTATTGCAGGAGATCGTTGGCTTCAGCTGGAATGGGCGTGATGGTAAGTATGGTTTAATTTAGAACAATAAAGAATTGTGTCTTTATTTCAATTAAAGGACTTTATTCTGGGTGTTTGTGTTTTTTTTTAACTTTGACTATGGGGTTAGTAATGGGGGTGTCTTATAGACGCCTCTCCATTACTAACCTGGGCTTGATGTCAGCTGGCATTATAAGCTGACATCAACCCCAACCCTATTACCCCCTGCCACTGCACCAGGGCAGCGTGGAAGAGCGAGGCTAAGTGCCAGAATTGGCGCATCCTATGGATGCGCCATTTCTGGGGCGGCTGAGGGCTGGTGTTTCTAGCCTGGGAGGGGGCCAATATTCATGGCTCCCTTCCTGGGCTATTAATATCAGCCCCCAGCTGTCTGCCTAGCCTTTGCTAGCTATTAAATTAGGGGGGACACCACGTCATTTTTTTGGGGGGGTCCTCCATTTTAATAGCTAGTAAAGGCTAGGTATTCAGCTGGGGGCTGATATTAGTAGCCTGGGAAGCTCCGTGGGTATTACCCCCTTCCCAGGCTTCAAACATCTGCCCCAGCTGTCTGCTTAACCTCCGCTAGAGACTAAAATTACGGGGAACCCCACGCCAATTTTTTTTAATAATAAATCCTTTATTTTAATACTAAATGACAAGTACAGTAACCAACACTGTCACTGTACTTATTATATATGTGACTGACATGTTTCTATCTATCTAATCTATGTGTGAAGCTCTATTCTGTCTGTTATAAATTGTCGGGTACAGATGCTGAATTGCCGGCCGACTTTTTTAAAGAGACGGTGCATGAAAACACTATTATTTTTTTTAATAAATCCTTTGCAGTAAATGACAAGTACAGTAAGCAACACTGTCACAGTACTTCATATATATGTGACTGACATATTTCTATCTATCTAATCTATGTGTGAAGCTCTATTCTGTCTGTTATAAATTGTCGGGTACCGCTGCTGAATTGCCGGCCGGCTTTTTTAAAGAGACGGTGCACGAAAACACTATTATATTTTTTAATAAATCCTTTACACTAAATGACAAGTACAGTAAGCAACACTGTCACTGTACTTCGTATATATGTGGCTGACATGTTTCTATCTATCTAATCTATGTGTGATTCTCTATTCCTTCTATTCTAAATTGTCGGGTACAGATGCTGAATTGCCAGCCGGCTTTTTTAAAGAGACGGTGCATGAAAACACTATTATTTTTTTAAATAAATTCTTTGCAGTAAATGACAAGTACAGTAAGCAACACTGTCACAGTACTTCATATATATGTGACTGACATGTTTCTATCTATCTAATCTATGTGTGAAGCTCTATTCTGTCTGTTATAAATTGTCGGGTACCGCTGCTGAATTGCCGGCCGGCTTTTTTAAAGAGACGGTGCACGAAAACACTATTATATTTTTTAATAAATCCTTTACACTAAATGACAAGTACAGTAAGCAACACTGTCACTGTACTTCGTATATATGTGGCTGACATGTTTCTATCTATCTAATCTATGTGTGATGCTCTATTCCTTCATGTCTAAATTGTCGGGTACCGGTGTATGCCGCTGCTGAATTGCCGGCCGGCTTTTTTAAAGAAAGCGTCTTCTGAGCAGTTTGTCAGCTTTTGGACACCTTTGAAGGTGTTTTCTATGTGTTCCTATGTGTTTTTGTTTGCCTGCCATTGGTTTTAACGGTGTTCGACGGTGTTCTAAGGTGTTCGACGAACAGTTCGACGAACAGTTCCTCGAACATCCCGGTGTTCGACGAACCGAACCGAACCCGAACACTACGGGGGTGGCTCAACACTATTCTTTAGCCCAAACAAGTCTCTTCTGCTTGTTGCCTGTCCTTAGCAGTGGTTTCCTAGCAGCTATTTTACCATGAAGGCCTGCTGCACAAAGTCTCCTCTTAACAGTTGTTGAAGAGATGTGTCTGCTGCTAGAACTCTGTATGGCATTGACCTGGTCTCTAATCTGAGCTCAGAACTTATCCTCAGAAGCCGAGGTGACTCTTGGTCTTCCTTTCCTGGGGCGGTCCTCATGTGAGCCAGTTTCTTTGTAGCGCTTGATGGTTTTTGCAACTGCACTTGGGGACACTTTCAAAGTTTTCCCAATTTTACGGACTGACTGACCTTCATTTCTTAAAGTAATGATGGCCTCTCTTTTTTCTTTACTTAGCTGCTTTTTTCTTGATATAATACAAATTCTTACAGTCTATTCAATAGGACTATCAGCTGCGTATCCACCAGACTTCTGTACAACACAACTGATGGTCCCAACCCCATTTATAAGGCAAGAAATCCCACTTATTAAACCTGACAGGGCACACCTGTGAAGTGAAAACCATTTCCATTGACTACCTCTTGAAGCTCATCAAGAGAATGCCAAGAGTGTGCAAAGCAGTCATCAAAGCAAAAGGTGGCTACTTTGAAGAACCTAGAATATAAGACATATTTTCAGTTGTTTCACACTTTTTTGTTAAGGATATAATTCCACATGTGTTAATTCATAGTTTTGATGCCTTCAGTGTGAATGTACAATTTTCATAGTTATGAAAATACAGAAAAATCTTTAAATGAGAAGGTGTGTCCAAACTTTTGGTCTATACTGTAGGTCACAGTATTCTGGACACAATGGTTGTGATATCTTCAGTAAATTATGTATGTATGTTGATTTCTTGACAGATGCTGTGTATCTGTGGCTGCTAGCATGTAAACCATTTTATGAGTTAGCCAGGGTCACATGAGCTATGCTGTATATTGGAAGAGTGCTATCCAATTTTTTTATAACTCTCAGACCAATGTTATTCAATGGGGCAGTGCTGATGACCAATTTGTTTCACTGACAGAATCTGTCTCTGAAAAAAATCACAGCATGCTGCGATTTCACTGTGAAGCTGGAAGACACTAACCCATTCAAGTCTGTGAGTCCATGGAAAACATTGGATTGTTCCTGAATGGCATCTGAGTGCAGTCCGATTCTGTGGACTAACAGAATGGAGATAATGGAGAAATTATGTTCTCCATCTTCTACTCACAGTGTGCTCAGGTTCTCTCATCTAAGAGAATTGGATCACACTATGCTGACACTCACTCTGATCAAACTGGGGTCGGTATTTGATCAGAGTGTGATTAACATCGACCCGATTCTCTTAGATCAGAGAATCTATGGTTGTGTGATCATAGCCTTATTTTGCATTATGTTCTTTGACTAGTCTTTGTAAACTGTTTTTTCCTTTTTTTTACGGCCTTCTGCTCCATCTGGCAAAAGAGAGTCAACAAATTGGGTCAAAACCATACAGTGCAGATAAAGGACAAAGTCAGGAGTCAGAGATGAGGCCAGGACATAGATGAAGTCAGAGGCAGAAGAAAGGAATCAAGGCAAAATCGTAAGGCATATGGAGGGTTAAGACAATCCAGCGTTAACAAAGAGAATCAAATAAGCTGGGTCAGGTAGCAAAGTATCACAGGAAAACAGACCAGGATCAGAGCATACTCTGCAAAGTTCTGGGAGTTTAAATAGGAGTGGCCCCTGTGACGTGAGCTAGTTACCCCATCCGCAGATGTCCAATCTTCTTCTGCAGGCCCCTGACATGGAAAGGCTTTTCTTACACTGGGATATATAAAATATGACTATCGCACAGTGTCTCCAAGATGTACTTAACTTTTATTCTCACAAGCAGGTTTTATAGAGAATCATGCAGGCTATTTTTAGCACCCATTGTTCTCACCAGATAATACCCACAGTAGGCTCCCAGACAGTAGTTATGCAACAACCCATTAATCAGCACATTGTCTGTTTGCCACTGCTAAGTGAGCACAGGAAGGTGGGGGCCAAGAGTGCTTCGGTCACATCACAGAATGTCCAACAATATGCGATCCACAATATTCACCCCACTTTATAACATTATGTCCCATTAGCTGCATAGGCACTACGACAACCCCCATGTGGCAAAATCTTGGAGTACGGGGTTGATCCGTCACAGCCCCATCCAAAGCTCACAGCAGAGAGCTAATTAATTATGTTTGCTGATTAACTACTCTGAAGATACACCGAGGTTTCCTGGCTGGATGGCTCCACAAGTCCTAACTACACTATAATGCTTGGTGGAAGAAGTGTGGAAAAGTCTGGTGAGAGAAGCACAGGATGTAGGAGCTGATTTAGACAAGGATGTAACTGGAATACTTTATAGACCTATAATCTACCAAGACAGTTAAATTTAGAAACTAACAAACAATTACATATAAAGCTTATACATCAGCCTCCCAAGAATAGTTCCAACACACTTGAGAATATGAATCACATTTTATTAATAAATATACACAAAATCCCAAAATGCATATACAGTGGTGGCCAAAAGTATTGGCACCCCTGCAATTCTGTCAGATAATACTCAGTTTCTTCCTGAAAATGATTGCAATCACAAATTCTTTGGTATTATTATCTTCATTTAATTTGCTTGCAAGGAAAAAACACAAAAGAGAATGAAGCAAAAATCAAATCATTGATCATTTCACACAAAACTCCAAAAATGGGCCAGACAAAAGTATTGGCACCCTCAGCCTAATACTTGGTTGCACAACCTTTAGCCAAAATAACTGCGAACAACCGCTTCCGGTAACCATTAATGAGTTTCTTACAATGCTCTGCTGGAATTGTAGACCATTCTTCTTTGGCAAACTGCTTCAGGTCCCTGATATTTGAAGGGTGCCTTCTCCAAACTGCCATTTTGAGATCTCTCCACAGGTGTTCTATGGGATTCATGTCTGGACTCATTGCTGGCCACCTTAGAAGTCTCCAGTGCTTTCTCTCAAACCATTTTATAGTGCTTTTGGAAGTGTGTTTTGGGTCATTGTCCTGCTGGAAGACCCATGACCTCTGAGGGAGACCCAGCTTTCTCACACTGGGCCCTACATTATACTGCAAAATTTGTTGGTAGTCTTCAGACTTCATAATGCCATGCACACGGTCAAGCAGTCAAGTGCCAGAGGCAGCAAGGCAACCCCAAAACATCAGGGAACCTCCGCCATGTTTGACTGTACGGACCGTGTTCTTTTCTTTGAATGCCTCTTTTTTTTCCTGTACACTCTATGTTGATGTTTTTTCCCAAAAAGCTCTACTTTTGTCTCATCTGACCAGAGAACATTCTTCCAAAACGTTTTAGGCTTTCTCAGGTAAGTTTTGGCAAACTCCAGCCTGGCTTTTTTATGTCTCGGGGTAAGAAGTGGGGTCTTCCTGGGTATCCTACCATACAGTCTCTTTTCATTCAGACGCCGACGGATAGTACGGGTTGACACTGTTGTACCCTCGGACTGCAGGGCAGCTTGAACTTGTTTGGATGTTAGTCGAGGTTCTTTATCCACCATCCGCACAATCTTGCGTTGAAATCTCTCGTCAATTTTTCTTTTCCGTCCACATCTAGGGAGGTTAGCCACACAGTGCCATGGGCTTTAAACTTCTTGATGACACTGCGCACGGAAGACACAGGAACATTCAGGTCTTTGGAGATGGACTTGTAGCCTTGAGATTTCTCATGCTTCCTCACAATTTGGTTTCTCAAGTCCTCAGACAGTTCTTTGGTCTTCTTTCTTTTCTCCATGCTCAATGTGGTACACACAAGGACACAGGACAGAGGTTGAGTCAACTTTAATCCATGTTAACTGGCTGCAAGTGTGATTTAGTTATTGCCAACACCTGTTAGGTGCCACAGGTAAGTTACAGGTGCTGTTAATTACACAAATTAGAGAAGCATCACATGATTTTTCAAACAGTGCCAATACTTTTGTCCACCCCCTTTTTTAGGTTTGGTGTGGAATTATATCCAATTTGGCTTTAGGACAATTCTTTTTGTGTTTTTTCATTGAAGACAAATTAAATGAAGATAATAATACCAAAGAATTTGTGATTGCAATCATTTTCAGGAAGAAACTGAGTATTATCTCACAGAATTGCAGGGGTGCCAATACTTTTGGCCAACACTGTAGTAGCACATACAGTACATATACATGGATGGAGCCAAATAGGACAATTCAAAAAATTCCATAAAAATGACTTTTGCCCTTAAACTGACAACTTCTGGTTTGGTTGGTGCTAGTGTTAAAACTGCTCATGCGCACACCTCAAATAAATCATTATGCAAAGAAGGCTAAACCCATAAGTAGGTAGTCCCCCAGTACACAAACAGTCAGAGAGAACCAATATGATCCACCACATGTACATACAAGTATGAGAAGTTTACAATAGCATGGTATTCATATCTAAAGTCAATTGAAATGAAAGTATTAAATTAATTATTCATTGCCACAGGTATAAAATTTAATAATAATAAATAATAAAATACAAAATACATGTCTGTGAATGACTACAATTTTCTAATATACATCATAAAATGTGAAATGAAATAAGACCATAAAATAATGAAAAAAAAATATCATAATATAGAAATAGTCTAAAAAAAATATAATACGTACTTTTAGCTCACTTGACGTCCCTATATAGATCTTTTTACAGGGACAGGACACATAATGGATCACATTGTTAGTAGAGCAATTATTTGTGTGGTATATTTGTACCCAAGGTGATAGACAATGATTTGCTTTCACTGTGGACACTCTCACAACCTTTTACATCCATTGTTCTTCATGTTTTTTCTTTTTCCATAATATTATTTTTTCACTTGATTCCCTACATAGAGACAAAAGCTGCATCTCATTATTCATTCAACAAACTATAGAAGCAGAGGCAAGTTTGTGAAAGAGGATAATGTAATATTTGGGTGTAGCTGAACAGTGGGCCCTCAGAGTCAATCATACAGGTGGGCCCTTGCCACACCAGTCTGACACTGAGTGTGTGTGCTTGATCTCGGTACTGTAAGATTTACATAGTGATCAAGCAGCATCCATTTATGTCAGCTGGCTGTCATATAACTGGATCAGGTATATGAAGGTAAAGCATATTATGCATATTCTATGAATTGTACCATTGCCCACCACAGGTGTTTTCACATAGCCTACTCTATAGCACTTAAGAAATGTCTGAAAAAAATGCATTTAAAAAAAAATGTAAGAAAAAAAATATATATTGGAAAACACACCCTTCACGACATATGACGTATATTTACGTCATGTGTCGTGTCCCTGACTTTGATGCAGGCTCTGACGTTGAGCCCACATATTTCCCTGCACATGACAGCTGATTTAATCAGCTGTCACGTGCCTTTAACAGCCAGGGGTGGATCGGAGCTCCACCCGTGGCTATTAACCTGTTGAATCCCGCTTCCAATCTCTGACAGCGGGATTTAACATGTGCCAGCTGAAAGCCATCAATGCCAATGGGTTGTCATGACAGCTGGGGATCTGCATGATGATACTTCTGTGAACGCCGGCTTGTGGTTGGTGTTCATAGGTGATGATCATTTCTGCTATGCTGAAGCCCTGCTTTGTATAGCACAAGCGATCAGACAATTGCAGCTTCAAGCCTCCTAAGGGGACTTTTAAATACAGTAAAAAGTGACAAAAAAAGTTTTTAAAAATATGAAAAAAAAAAACAATATTAAAAACAAAAATACACATTTGGTATCGCTGTGTTCAGAAATGTTCAATCTATCAAAGTATAAAGTAAATTAATCTGATTGGTAAACGGCATAACGAGACCAAGAAATTGAAATGCAAGAATTACGTTTTTTTTGTCGCAATTTTAGCCGCAATAAGAGGCAATCGAAACATTATATCTAACCCAAAATTATGTCAATGAAAACGTCTGCTCAGGTCGCAAAAAATAAGCCATCACCCAGCCTTAGATCCCGAAAAATGAAAAAATGGCGACAAACACAAAAAGTTTCATACAAATTTCGAAAAAAAATTTCATCACTTAAATATAAAATAAATGATACATGTTTGGTCTCTGCGTACTAATACTGACATGGGGAATCTTATTGCAGGGTTAATTTTTCCATTTAGTAAACATGGTAAATAAAAAAAACAATTGTGAAATTGCACTTTTTTTGCAATTTCACCGTTCAGGGAATTGTTTCCCCGATTTCAAGTACACTATATGGTAAAACAATGTTGCCATTGAAAGGACCTGGTCCCGCAAAAAACAAGCCCTCATCTGGCTATAGTGACGAAAAAATTAAAACGTTATGGCTCTTGGAAGAAGGGGAGGAATAAATGAAAAAACAGAAAATGGCTATGGTGTGAAGGGGTTAAAATGAAGCCTTACAGGTGAAGGAAGCTTTACATTAATCAAGAGAAAGGCAGGGAACATGAAAGGTTCATTCTAATTCTCTCCTCTGGAGTCCATGTATACTTTGTGCGTGATGAATCTTCAAAGTTTTTTTTGTTTTTTTTTTTAAGAAAATAGTGCAAGTTATTTTTTAGTTGATGTATTTCTGCCCTCCAATAAATAACCAAATATGTTAGTCCAAAATATTTGAATAATAGACAAGCAACTGATAAATCACTGATCTGTTCATCATGAAAATTAGACTATTTTGACATTTACTTTAAATGATCTTCATCTAATTGCTTTTTATTAGTAAATAATGAAATTAATTATTTTTTGTGTTATTATTTTGCTTAAGTTGTAAAATGTATGTGGCTTTTCTTCAGAGAAACCGTGTCCTTGATAAATATTCAACTCAGATTAAATCACTGAGCATAATGATTTGATTAGCTACTTGCTTAGCTTACTTAGAAGAGATGTTTAACTGCATTGATATTATTCATCATAATGCTTGTCATTCTAAATAGTGCTTGCATTTTAAAGATGTCCTCAAGAGTGAATTCGGAACATGAAATTAAATCGCTTGAAATGAATGTGAAAGTATTTCAGAGATGTATGATAAAGCAATTAAACTTTACAAATCTTTGTGATCCAAAATCACAATTTTTATGCATTTTTTAGTCCCTTTAACTTTTCTTTATCCAAGCATCTTAGTCTGTTGGGATCTGAATTAAAAATCCATTTGTAAATTATACTTGTATTTTGATGGCTGGTGGGTTGATTGGTTTAACATTCTATATCTTTCTCAGGGTTTCATTAAAAGGAATATTTGAGTGCATTATCACATGTCAAAGTGATTGGCTGTGTAGGTGTTTGACCTCAATAAAAATTATACCTTTTTTTTGTAGAGATCTGATTTGCTATTCATGAGAAATCTAGCATTGTAGCCATATGCAAATCAGGCTGGCTATGCACTGGGGGTATGTTGATGCACTTCAAAAAAGCATCCAAGTGCACTGACACGCCTCCACTGCACTTCTAATCTGATTTGCATGTGGCTTCTACTGTAGAGTTCTCGTAACTGGCACACTCATAAAAAATGTATAATTTTTAATGGGGGACCAGTGCCTGTATAGCCATACCACTACTTCCATACGTAAGAACACACTCACAGGTTCCTTTTAATAGTTGCATATGTGATCCCATGTTGGCGGGATACAAATTTACAGTATCTTATTGTGAGATATTAGGCTAAAACGTCTGGAGAAAGCACCACATGGTGTTAAACGGTCGTAGGCTGTCTGTTCTATTTGTTATCCCATGTATGTGAATGAAATAAAGGGAACTTTTCTGGATTAAAAGTAAATAGATGAACACTATGGATTATTCTCTATTGCTGGAATAGATTATTGTATTTCCTTTGGAACACTGAGCACTTCTGATGTGTGTCCACCATTGCTTTATTGAAATTTTATACAACTCTACCAGGAGAAACAATTGAGAAGTGCTGACTATTTGATTTTTGGAAATGAACTATTTCAAGATGGGTCATCACTTATCTTTCCTTGAATTGCATTAAAGATGTTGCCCAGCCTTGAAAGAAAAGTTACCTGTGACACAAATGACTTAAAAATACTAAAATCAGGCAAATTCACCTTTCACCCCTTTGCATCAAGCTTAGTGGATCAGCAGTGGGACCAGAAGCGATGATGCTTCACTCTCCGTTCACCTATGATTGACTGCAACAATTAGGTGACTGTAACAATGCTTAATTGGATGTACCTCTGATGGGGTGCCATTCCAGTCACTTGGCCACTGCAATAAATCCCAAGCCTCAGTCATCAGATGACTTAAAAATGGGACCTAATTATGACGACAGCAAAAAAAGCCCCACAAGATTAAGTCACTATTTGTAATGCATCCCATATTTTTCTATTGACATACAGTCAACATCAGACTGCACCTTTTTTGGTGAAAAAAAATGTCTAAAAACAACCTAGGAAAAATGCAAAAAAAAAAAAAGGCAAAATGCAATTTTTGAAACCCCCCTAAAAGTGTACTATATCTACTAGATCATTCAGGATGGATCGTTGATCCGGGGATTTATTTTTTATTCTGCCATATTTGGAGTCAGGAAAGAATTTTTCTCCTAACGTGAATAAAATAAACTTCTGCAAAGCTCATTCCCGAGGAAGGCAAAATTCTCCATGATACCAACAGACCACTTTTAAATTAAATATAAAATGTTAACATTTTGTTTTCTTATCTATTGAAAAAAGTAAATGCATCAAAGCAGAAATATACAAAGTATAGAAAGACATGATTTCTTAAAAAAAGTTATTGCTTATGTAAAGTAAGAATTTTTATTTGAACCCTTATCCAATTCAATCACCATGTGGGTCAGGTGGGAGAGATTGTCTTTTTCTTTTCTCATATTTTCTTCTGAAACTTTTTTTCTTTTTTTGCATAAATAGAGCTTCAATAGCAGGCACAGCTGATGGACAATAGTGGTACTTTTTTAAAAGACATAAATACCTTTGGCCCTATTCATCAAAATTTTTACTCCAGAATTCTGGAATAAAAGCTTTGAAAAGTCGCACAATTTTGGCGCAACTTGAAGTTGTGCCAAAATTTTTCCACTTTCAGCATTTTCACACCAGTTTCTCACAGTTCCACAAAAATGGGCGGGACGGGGCACTGCAATGTGATGCCACAGCTCATCTAATTCATGATAAGCTGTGGCGTTCCATATGCCAGAAATCTCACTCCAGTACTTGACTAGAGTAAGATTTCAGATGTAGCACACAGAGGCGCATACCACTCATCAGACGCTCCATATTCATGCAGAGACGTGCACCTCTTCATTAATCAGAAGCATCTTACTCCAGCACGCCACTTTATAAAGATCAGCGTGAACAGTGTCAGTTTAGATGAATCAAGCACCTAATTTTTATAATCTCGTCTAACCATTGCCAGGTTTGGAATAGTAGGAATATTTATTCCATTATAAAATTCTGAGTATAAAAGTACTGACAATTTGATTAGCTGTCCATAAGAAGCAAAAAGTAGCCAAATTGGATGATTTAGTCAGCTGATGACTGAGTGTGAAATGGTGTGTCATGAAAAAGACAGCTGGTGTTTGTGTGTGAAGGTGTGCCACACAGTAACTGTGAAGTGTAGGACGCAATGGTGGTCAAAGTGGCAGATAAGATACTGCCAGTATTTGCTACAAAATAGGTGATAATGAGAGTTAAAAAAAAGTGCTGTCAAGGTGATTGCCATAAAACTGTTTCAAAACAGTCAGCAAAATGTCACTAGTGTCTGCAAGATGTTGAAAGTGTCAGCCAACAATTGTATACATATGCTCATGTGAAACTTAAAGGGACTCTATTACCACAGAATGACCAAGTACAGACGCTTGGTGCACCATGGAGTGGCCAATCATTTAAGTGCACCTTCCCACCTGCTTGTTTTCCATCTTTCTCCACCATTCTCTGGCTCTATCAAGCCAGAGCTGCCAAACAAAGAAGAGGTGGGGTTGGGCAGCAGAAATTAAAAGAAAACAAGCAGGTAGGAAGGTGCAGTTCAATGTCTGGTCATGCCATGATGCCCCTGTACTTGGTTGGAAGAGTCATTCTGTGTTTACAGAGTCTCTTTAACATCATCAAGCTATTTGCCTTGTATAAGACTCATTAAAGAGAACCTTGCTGCCTATAAAATTACATGGCTGCATTTATCTTTTAAAGCTGGTTACAGACAACCTGTTACACACACGCCTGGACTGCCTATCGTGAACGTGGTTAGTGATCCCACTAGACCATGAACCGAGAAGTGCCTGGAGGGGCGAGACTAAGTATCAACTCAGTCTGACCAAGGTCGCACGGTGGCTCAATCGACTCTGTGAACCAGGGAGGAACCGAGCAGAGGGACCAGGTGCTACTCCAGGTCAGCCCCTGGTCACAGCTGTTGACCCACACCGGGGAATGCAGGAACCGGCAGGCTAGGCTGGCATACTGACAGGTGGGTACTGGCAGGCACGGCTGGTATGCAGACAGGTGGGTACTGGCAGGCACGGCTGGTATGCAGACATGTGGATACTAGCAGGCATGGCTGGTATACAGACAGGTGAGTACTGGCAGGTAGGAACTCAGGCAGGATAGGGACCAGTACAGACTGGGATACAGGAACAGAGCCACAAGTGCAGCAGACAAGCAGAACAGAGCAAAACCCGCAGGTGCGGTAGACAAGCAGAGCAGAGCAAAACCCGCAGCTGCGGTAGACAAGCAGAGCAGAGCAAAACCCACAGGTGCGGTAGACAAGCAGAGCAGAGCAAAACCCGCAGGTGCGGAAGACAAGCAGAGCAGAGCAAAACCCACAGGTGCGGTAGACGAGCAGAGCAAAACCCGCAGGTGCGGTAGACAAGCAGAACAGAGCAAAACCCGCAGGTGCGGTAGACAAGCAGAGCAGAGCAAAACCCGCAGGTGCGATAGACAAGCAGAGCAGAGCAAAACCCACAGGTGCGGTAGACAAGCAGAGCAGAGCAAAACCCGAAGGTGCGGTAGACAAGCAGAGCAGAGCAAAACCCGCAGGTGTGGTAGACAAGCATATCAGAGCAAAACTCGCAGGTGCGGTAGACAAGCAGAGCAGAGCAAAAACCCACAGGTGCAGTAAGGTGCGATAGACAAGCAGAGCAGATACACCCAAGGTACTTACAATGAAGTAGCGAGTGGACACTAAACTCACAAACAGAAGTACAGAGGCAATGAGTTGGAGTTAGGTGCAGGTTCAGACACTGCAGGAAAAGGAAAGATACGAACATAGAGACAAACAAGTAACGGGCTAGAACACTGTTCAGACAGGAACTGAACCCGGAACAAAATACAGGACCGAGCCTGGGAACTCAGCCCCCATGGTGGCGAAAACAGACTAGAAGTCACAGATACAGGTAACAGGCCTGGGTACTCAGCCCCCAGGGTGGCGGAAACAGACAAGATACAGAACAGGATCTGGCAACTCAGTTGCACAGAACACACTGAAAGAAAGTGTTGCTCAGGCACCTCCTACTGGGTGGAGGGGGTCTAAGTATCCAGTGACTCACAACAATAGGCTGGGGAAGCATTAGGAATGCGCACACAGTAACTATAAGAATCAGGCAGTAACCGCGCCGCCGCCCTAAGCAATCAGACAAGAGACATGCACACAGCATGTACTGGAACAAAGTGTGCAGCCTTGACTGATAGGTAAGATGGCGGTCTTGCATGGTGGGAGGTGGTAAACCATGCCAGCACGCCACCAGGGATGTTACACAACCCCATTTCATTTGTGGGACAAGTTTACAGTATATAATGATACTCAACTTATCGAACTTCTTTCGCCATCTATTCAGTTGTCTAGACAAGTCGGAAAGGAGTGATCTACATGATGACCTGTCCTGCCCTGTCTGCCAGTAGTCATACATTCCCGAGTTTCAGTATGGTGACCTCCACCCCAGGACAATCAGAACTTATCCTAGAAAATTCACCAAAATGGGGATGAAAGCAATAATTACAAAAAAAAGGCAAGGTTCCAGTGGACTGATTAACTGTTAAAGGCGAACTCAGGAAGAGGTAAGGATGAAGACCAGTCCTGCTTTTGGGCCGCGACAAAACACCTTCAATTTTTTCCAAAGATTGATTTGTCCTTTCTGTCTGACTGTTGGTTTCAGAGTGGCAGGCAGAGGAAAAGGACAAGTCAATCGGCAGTTTACTACTAAAGACTCTCTGGAATTTGGAGACAAACTGCACTCCCCTATCAGACACAATGTTAAGAGGAATTCCATGCAATCTCTCAACATGACAAATAAACAACCAGGAGAGTGTCTCAGCATTACGTAAAAAGAACAAAATGAGCCTGTTTCCTGAATCGGTCAACCACCACCCAAATAACAGCTTTTCCACCAGACAGAGGCAAATCCATGATGAAATCCCTGGACTGATGAGTTTATGGTCTTTAGGGAATTGGCAGTGGAGCCAATTCCCCACCAGTTTACGACATACTTTAGCGTGTGCGCAAACTTCACAAGCGGTTACAAAATCTTTAATATCACTATACAGGTGCAGCCACCAAAAGAGTCTAGCAATAGCTTTCCGTGTAGCTGTGACCCCCAGTATGACCACTCAAGATGGAATTATGAAACTCCTGCAACAGATGCAATCTTAGGTATACAGGAACAAATAATTTGGACCCTGGAGTAGCGGAAGGAATGACTGGACTTTATGGACCTCCTTTTCCAACTCTGAGGTCCATAGAGTCCAACTCTATCATATAAACCGCAGTAGCCTGAGGAAGAATGGAGTTATGGAAGAGAAACTGAATCAAGACTGCATGATAATGCATCAGTCTTCACATTCTTGGACAGGTGACACATGGAGGAAGCACCGCAGGCCTGGACAGATTGGGCAGCTGAGCTGTCACTCACAATACTGACAGCCCAGCATGCCCCTGCCTCTGATTGGGTGGCTGGGCTGTCACTCACAATACTGACAGCCCAAAACACCTTTAATCCTATACGGCAGCTGAGCTGTCACAGCGTCCTTATGACACCATGAATGGTGGATTTGTAACAATAGGGCCTAATTTGTTGACTACTGGACTATTGGGGTCTGACTTTTAGGACTCCCAGTGATCCTGAGAGTTGAGCTCTGGAACCAGGCCTCTGCAGCTCCTTACTGAATGGAGAGAAGGCTAAGCATGTTCACCTTAGCTGCATTCATTGTCTATGGGACTGCGAAGTAAAGTGCTTGGCTTTCGTTGGCATTTTCATAGACAATGAATGGATCAGAATTAGAAAATGCGCACCTTCGCTCCATTCAAGACAGAGCTAAGTTCCAGAGTATGATCTCGGGTTCACTTGGGGCCCCAGCAGTCAGACCCACAGTGATCAGCAAGTTAACCACTATCCTACGGATAGGGTATAACTTTTTTGAATAACCCTTTTACCATTAGCTTGATGCCTCCCTGTGAGTAAAGTTGTTAAACTGCAGTTTATATAAGTTTTTATTCCCTTAAGTGAGAAACCACTTTATCACCAAAAGCCACTAATTATTATCTTATATTTAAAAGCTGCACTCTACTATCATCCACAACCCCACAGTGAGGTTTGAATTTTTTGTTATAAGAAGTCTCAACTACTTATTCTGTCACCTCTATCCAAAGTACATATTTTAGCACTTTGCTCAATAAAATAGTTTCTCTATTGAACACCAACCCAACTACAATATAAAGAAGTACAAAAATAATACTTTGGGTAGTAAATCAGGCAAATGTTTAAATTGCAGGTGCATGACTTATATTAGTCTTTACTTCTAGATTGCACTTGCTGCCAGTTTTTATTAGATTTCCTGACATTGTGTCCTATTTATTCTTCATGTAAATCAATAGAAACACTCTCTTTGCTTTATTAAAAAGAATAAAACCCCACAAATGCAAAATCGATAGAGCAAAACAATGGACCTAACCATGAACATCATCATAAAATGTAAATAAATATGATCAAGTCGAATTGAAAAGAACCAAGATGCAATATTCAGTGTAATCAGAGTGCACATTTGTCTCCTTTATTTCAGCAAGTGCCTAATAAATGGTAACATGCCTGATCTGTGTTAGATATGCCATAAATTTGAATGTGATCATTTAAAACCTTGAAAAATATACTGAAGGAAATCTAGAAAAAAGTACCAGTCATAAATACAAATCTTAGTCATTCTATCTCATGTCTAAACTGAAGTCTTATTAGCATTTGGGCTGTCAGTTTATATTGAATTAAATAAGAATACACTTCAAAGGTAATGAATATTTCTATTCATATGCACTCCCAGAGCACAATATCATTCTGCTTTTGTGCAGGAAGACAAATGGGAGTTGTTATTATTTGTTGTTCAGAATAAAGCAAACTGCTTCTCACATACTCAGCTGTAAATAAATGGATTAGAATATAATAACAATGTACATTCCTCATATATTTGGTGTATATTTCATCATTTTGCTGCCTACTTGACATTTTATGCTTTTCTGGAAAACTACTGTTACATTTAAAAATTAAAAAAATGTTTGTAAAGAATAATTCGCATCTAGTTGGTTTCAATCACAGAACTAAATATTGGAATTCCATGGAATTTGCATTCTATAAGAAAATTAAATTTGCCCTTTGAGCCTTGTCTGCTAATTGAAGTTAATGTAACAACATACCATTAAAAAAATAAAGAATCAAACGATGTTTAATAAATTTGGCACACCTTTCTCTATTTTTTATGCAACCCCCCCTACCTGAGTGAGAACTGTAACTTTTTATAACTTTTAATTCCTACATGAAACTTGACGTAAGTTTACGTGATGGTCGGATAGAGGTTTATGCAAAATTATGTACATTTACCTCATGGTGATCATGCGGGCACAGGAGCAGTTCCCGCACAATCGCAACCTAGAGCTCAGCTTAACTGATAGCCGAGCCTCAACTGTCACGGAGCGGTGCCCGAACCACCCTGAGCCATTTAACCGCCTAAATACCACGATCAATAGCAATCGCAGCATTTAGAAGGCTGAGAGAGGGAGGGAATTCCCATGTGATCAGCACCCCTGTGACATCATTGCGAGCTGCCGATCGCTGCCATGGCAACCCAAGGTCATCATAACGACCTCTGGGTCTGCCAGCTATCAGCATGGTCAAAGAGGCTTCTCTCAGTGCAACACTGACAAGTATGATGCATTGAACTGCTGGTGCATTGCAGTGCATTATACCAGTCAAAAAGTTTTAAAAAAAATTGTAAAAATATTTAAAAAAATGACAAAATAAAAAACAAAAAAAAATTTGAAAAACCTATTACATCAATAAATAGGTACATTTATGAAAATATAAATAAACAACAAAAGTACACATATTTGGTATTGCCGTGTCTGGTACAACCAGATCTATAAAGCTGTCACACTAGTTAACCCCTTCAGTGAGTTCCATAACAAAAAAAAAAATTGGCAAAGCACTGAAAAAACTGTGTTTTGCCAAGTTTTTTTTTTTAAAAAAAAAAATCATACTGCAGGAAAAAAGTGGAATAAAATATGATAAAAAAGCTGAATAAAAATAGTATAGCTGAGAACGCCACCTTGCCCGCATAAAACAAGCCATCATACAGCTCAGTCAGCGGAGAAATGAAAAACTATAGTTTTTAACGACCAACGCAAAAACAATTATTTTTTCTAAAAAATTAGATTTTATTGTGTAAAAGTGGCAAAACATAAAAAATTATATACAGTTGTGCTCAAAAGTTTACACATCCCGGCAGAATTTTCCCTTTCTTGGCCTTGTTTCAGAGAATATGAATGATAACAAAAAAACTTTTTCTCCACTTATGGTTATTGGTTGGCTGAAGTCATTTATTGTCAAACTACTGTGTTTTCTCTTTTTAAATCTTAATGACAACCAAAAGCATCCAAGTTACCCTGATCAAAAGTTCACATACCCTGGTGATTTTGGCCTGATAACATGCACAGAATTTGACACAAATGGGTTTGAATGGCTACTAAAGGTAACATCCTCACCTGTGACCTGTTTGCTTGTAATCAGTGTGTGTGCATAAAAGCTGAGTGAGTTTCTGGGATCAAGACAGACTCTTGCATCTTTCATCCAGCCACTGACGTTTCTGGATTGTGAGTCATGGGGAAAGCAAAAGAATTGTCAACGGATCTACGGGAAAAGGTAGTTTAACTACAGTACAGACCAAAAGTTTGGACACACCTTCTCATTTAAAGATTTTTCTGTATTTTCTTGACTATGAAAATTGTACAATCACACTGAAGGCATCAAAACTATGAATTAACACAAGTGGAATTATATACTTAACAAAAAAAGTGTGCAACAACTGAAAATATGTCATATTCTAGGTTCTTCAAAGTAGCCACCTTTTGCTTTGATGACTGTTTTGCACACTCTTGGCATTCTCTTGATGAGCTTCAAGAGGTAGTCACCGGAAATGGTCTTCCAACAATCTTGAAGGAGTTCCCAGAGATGCTTAGCACTTGTTGACCCTTTTGCCTTCACTTTGCGGTCCAGCTCACCCCAAACCATCTCGATTGGGTTCAGGTCTGGTGACTGTGGAGGCCAGGTCATCTGGCGTAGCACCCCATCACTCTCCTTCTTGGTCAAATAGCCCTTACACAGCCTGGAGGTGTGTTTGGGGTCATTGTCCTGTTGAAAAATAAATGATGGTCCAACTAATCGCAAACCGGATGGAATAGCATGCCGCTGCAAGATGCTGTGGTATGCCTTCAATTTTGAATAAATCCCCAACAGTGTCACCAGCAAAGCACCCCCACACCATCACACCTCCTCCTCCATGCTTCTCGGTGGGAACCAGGCATGTAGAGTCCATCCGTTCACCTTTTCTGCGTCGCACAAAGACATGGTGGTTGGAACCAAAGATCTCAAATTTGGACTCATCAGACCAAAGCACCTATTTCCACTGGTCTAATGTCCATTCCTTGTGTTCTTTAGCCCAAACACGTCTCTTCTGCTTGTTGCCTGTCCTTAGCAGTGGTTTCCTAGCAGCTATTTTACCATGAAGGCCTGCTGTACAAAGTCTCCTCTTAACAGTTGTTGAAGAGTTGTGTCTGCTGCTGGAACTCTGAGTGGCATTGACCTGGTCTCTAATCTGAGCTGCTGTTAACCTACAATTTCTGAGGCTGGTGACTCTCATAAACTTAACCTCAGAAGCAGAGGTGACTCTTGGTCTTCCTTTCCTGGGGCGGTCCTCATGTGAGCCAGTTTCTTTGTAGCGCTTGATGGTTTTTGCAACTGCACTTGGGGACACTTTCAAGGTTTTCCCAATTTTTCAGACTGACTTACCTTCATTTCTTAAAGTAATGATGGCCACTCATTTTTCTTTACTTAGCTGCTTTTTTCTTGCCGTAATACAAATTATAACAGTCTATTCAGTAGGACTATCAGCTGTGTATCCACCAGACTTCTGCACAACACAACTGATGGTCCCAACCCCATTTATAAGGCAAGAAGTCCCACTTATTAAACCTGACAGGGCACACCTGTGAAGTGAAAACCATTTCCGGTGACTACGTCTTGAAGCTCATCAAGAGAATGCCAAGAGTGTGCAAAGCAGTCATCAAAGCAAAAGGTGGCTACTTTGAAGAACCTAGAATATAAGACATATTTTCAGTTGTTTCACACTTTTTTGTTAAGTATATAATTCCACATGTGTTAATTCATAGTTTTGATGCCTTCAGTGTGAATGTACAATTTTGATAGTCATGAAAATGCAGAAAAATCTTTAAATGAGAAGGTGTGTCCAAACTTTTGGTCTGTACTGTATATAACATAGGAAAGGGATACAAAAAAATATCCAAGGAATTGATAATGCCAGTCAGCAGCGTTCAAACTGTGATTAACAAATGGAAAATCAGGGGCTCTGTAAAAACCAAACCACGGTCAGGTAGACCAACAAAAATTTCGGCCACAACTGCCAGGAAAATTGTTCAGGATGCAAATAAAAACCCACAAATAACATCAGCTGAAAGTTAGGACTCTCTGAAAACTAGCGATGTGGCTGTTTCAAGATGCACAATAAGGAGGCACTTGAAGAAAAATGGGCTGCATGGTCGAGTCACCAGAAGAAAGCCATTACTGCGCAAATGCCACAAAGTATCTCACCTACAATATGCCAATCAGCACAGAGACAAGCCTCAGAACTTCTGGAACAAGGTAATTTGGAGTGATGAGACCAAAATGTAACTTTTTGGCCACAACCATAAACGTTACATTTGGAGAAAGGTCAACAAGGCCTATGATGAATGGAACACCATTCCTACAGTAAAGCACGGAGGTGGATCACTGATGTTTTGGGGATGTGTGAGCTACAAAGGCACATGAAACTTGGTTAAAGTTAAAGGAAGGATGAATGCAGCACGTTATCAGCAAATACTGGAGGCAAATTTGCACTCATCAGCCCGGAAGCTGCACATGGGACTTACTTGGACATTCCAACATGCCAATGATCCAAAACACAAGGCCAAGTTGACCTGTCATTGGCTACAGCAGAACAAAGTGAAGGTTCTGGAGTGGCCATCTCAGTCTCCTCACCTCAATATTATTGAGCCACTCTGGGGAGATCTCAAGCGCGCAGTTCATGCTAGACACCCAGGAATTTACAGGAGCTGGAGGCTTTTTGCCAAGAAGAATGAGCACATTTACCATCTGAGAAAATAAAGAACCTCATCCACAACTACCACAAAAGACTTCAAGCTGTTATTGATGTTAGAGGGGGCAATATACAGTATTAAGAACTGGGGTATGTGAACTTTTGATCAGGGTCATTTGGATGTTTTTGTTTGTCATTAAGATTTAAAAAGAGAAAACACAGTAGTTTGACAATGGCTTCAGCCAACCAATAACCATGAGTGGAGAAAAAGTTTTTTTGTTATCATTCATATTCTCTGAAACAAGGCCAAGTAAGGAAAAATTCTGCCGGGGTATGCAAACTTTTGAGCACAACTGTAAATGGGGTACTGCTGTAATCGTACTCACTCGAAGAATAAATCTGCCTTATCACTTATAGCACACGGTGAACGGCATAAAAAAAAAAAAAAAAAGCTATTCCCGATTTGCTGTTTTTTGATCAATCTACCTCACAAAAATCGGAATAGAAAGCAATCAAAAAATGTTATGTGCCTGAATATGGTAAAAATAGAAACGTCAACTCGTACCACAAAAAATAAGCCCTCACATGACTCTGTCAGCAGAAATATAAAAAAAGTATAGCTCTCAAAATATTGCTATGCAAAAACTTTTTTTTTGCAAAAAAAGTGTTTATTAATGTGTGATAACAGCCAAATATAAAAAAATGATATAAAGCATTTGATAAAGTACTGTATCTTATACTATCCTTATTGAAAAAATTAGCAAGTATGGGATTGATAAGGCTACGGTTAGGCGGATTCATAACTGGTTTAGTGATCATACTAAGAGTGGTAATAAATAGTTGCACATCCAATTGGAAGAGTTTTTCAAGAGGGATATCACAAGGCTCTGTCGTGGCTCCAGTGTTCAATATTTTTATAAATGATCTAGATAAACTAATCAAATTTGCAGATGATGCAAAGTTAGGAGGGATAGCTAATACTAGAAAAGACAGAAAGGATTCAGAAGGATCTAGATAAGATTAAACAATGGACAGCGACCAATACAATGGTATTTAACAGGGAGAAATGCAAGATTCTACATCTGAGCAAGAATAACAAAAATTACATCTACAAAATGGGAGGAATAAAACTAAGCAACAAAGAGTGTGAAAAAGACTTTGTTATACTAATAGATCACAGACTGCACATGAGTCAACAGTGTGATGCAGCAGCAAAAAAGAGAAACACAGTTCTGGGAGATGTATTAAGCGAAACATAGTCTAGATCATGTGAAGTAATTATCCCTCTTGACTCCTCCTTGGTCAGACCTCATCTGTAATACTGTTCCAGTTCTGGGCACCACATGTTAAAAAAAGACATCGAAAAACTGGAGCAAGTTCAGAGAAGAGCTAACAGGATGGTGAGCGGACTGCAAACTGTGTCCTACGAGGAACAGTTAAAGGATCTGGGAATGTTTAGCTTGCAAAAAGGCTAAGAGGAGACTTAATAGCTTCAAATATCTGAAGGGACATCACAGTGTAGAGGGATCATGCTTATTCTCATTTGCACATGGAAACATGAGAAGCAATGGAATGAAACTGAAAGGGAGAAGATACAGATTAGAATTTAGAAAAAACTTTTTTTGCAGTGAGGGTGATCATGAGTGTAACAGGTTGCCACGAGAGGTTCACCTTCAATGGAAGTCTTCAAACAGAGGCTGAACAGACATCTGTCTGAGATGGTTAAGTGAATCCTGCATTGAACAAGGGATTGGACACGATGATCCTGGAGGTCCCTTCCAACCCTAGGATTCTATGATTCTACAACCACATATGGTTTATTGTCACGTATAAGTTATGCTTAATCTGTTTCACACCCAGGTTCTCTACTTCTGTTGTGCTTGTATTGAGTCCTGTTTTTAACCTTAGCTCGTTTTCTGACTCTTCTTCTGCTTAAGGATTTTGCCCCTTACCTATACCGCCTGGTTCTGATTTGGCAACATGACCATTCCCTACCACCCTGCTCCACCGGCCAGCAGTTACTTCATGAACTCAACCCAGTGCCCTGCATAAGTTCAGATCCCTGTACAAGGGTTAAAGGTCAAAGGCCGAAGGCCACGGTTAACAGAAATTAAAGCTAACCTGTCACCAGGTTTAGCCGATATGAGATACGACTAGCACCTATTAGCCCTCATATACAGCATTCTATAATGCTATACATAAGCCCGTTATCCGACCTGCAAGAGAAGAAAAAGACCAAAAAGAGAAGAAGGGAGGTGACGGACCAGGACGAGTGACATCCATCGGACTGTACCGCCCCCCAGGTGAGTATATTAAAAGCTCTTTTTCTTCACTTGCAGGTCGGAACGGGGGCTTATATACAGCATTATAGAATGCTGTATATGAGGGTTAAAAGGTGCAGGCCGTATCTCATATCAACCAAACCAGGTGACAGGTTCCCTTTAAGTTAGTATCTACTGTAGTGCTGCTGAGAAATACTAAACTAAGGCCATATGATAGAAAGGAATGATTTAGCCCTTCATTACTGTCATTAATACCGCAAGAGGTAGTAATGGCAGACATTATAACGGCTTGTAAAAAAGGGCTGGATGATTTCCTCGATACCAATAACATTGTGGGTTATAGTTAAATTAGTGACAAAATGTACAATTGGTGGAGGAAGATTGAACTTGATGGACCTAGGTCTTTTTTCAACCTATGTAACTATCATCACTTCTGTACTAGATTTTCTGACTCTGTCAAGGACTTCTTAGTACAGGTTCGTCCTCCTGATTCACTTGACTTAGCTATGTCCTTGTCAATCTTGATAAACGGATATATGAACATACCACTTCCTCATTAACTCCAACTGTGACTCATGTGGCTACTACACTTGCCAAAGAGTCCATGTATATTTGGGTAACTTGATCCAATCAACAACAAGAGGTCAAGAGACTAAAGCAAGATCTACGTAGGACCTGTGGAGAGTCTGGACATCAGACACAGTAGATATAAAACATATACACTGCCTTTTTAAAATGACATGTTTGGCAGGTTAAAAAAATTCTACCAAGAAGAATCATTTCATAACTTTTTCTACTTATATTCTGTACAATTCAGTTGAAAAACAAACGGAAATCTTTTCAGTTAGAAAAAGAAAATGCAGCAACTAAAATAATGTGATTATATTAATATGTACACCCTTAAACTAATACTTTGTTGAAGTATCCTTTGAACTTATAACAGCATTCAATCTTTTTGGGTAGGAGTGTGTAAGCCGTATACCGGGAGTGTTCTTCATGACATGGCTGAGCCACGGGTGAGAAAATCAACTCTTACACAGTTTGATCCCAAAAGAACTATTTTAGTTATTTAAGTGTATATTTTCACCCAGACAATACAAAAACAATTAAATGTTATGCAAACATTAGTCAACAGCTGGAACCTCTGGTGCCACACAGCATGGCACCTAACAATCTGTATTTACTATTTGTTTTATAGATTTGCCTGCTGGAGTACCTCTCTAAACTGGTCGCCTATTACCGTTTTTACACCTTAAGAATTGGATTATATGCATGTAAAGTACAGGCTAGCCTGCGGTACAACACTGAGGTTTTAAAATCTTACAAATATTTCCTCTATTTCCCCAACCAAATTTCCCTCTCCCTTCCCGTAGTGTTTACAGAGGAACAGTCCATCCTCAACTGTATCGAAAATACCCAAAACGAACTACGGTGACGGCAGTTTAGCCGTAAATATAGTCGTACGCAGTTGAATAACTGTCCAGTACTAAAATGCTGTGCAGAAACTTTCTCCTGTAAGAAAATGGAGTTCAAGTATGGTCTGGAGTCCGTTGTGTGCCGTGTCGGCACCTCAAAGTGGATTGGGATTTCTTTTAGTTATTAAACCAACATAAATCGTGGCAGTGAGTCCGAAAGTTCTGGACGCTGGTATTAGCAACAAACATTGTGTGAAGCAGTTAATATACTGTAATGGGTCTGGGAGGTGGAACCTCTGAGCAACTATACAAAGGGGCAGTCCTTGTAAGGAAGCGGGTGGCTCCCAGGGAAGGCGGGCAGGTAGTCACGGCAAGTGACAGGGACAGTCTCTAGACGGGCAGGTGGTCACAGCAAGTGACAGCAGGGAAGAGTCTCTAGATAGACTAGCAGGCAGGTAGCAGGTAAGCAGGTAAGAGTCTCTGGACAGGCAGGTGGTCACGGCAAGTGACGGCAGGACCTCCAGGTAGGCTAGCAGGCAGGTAGCCAGTGAGCGCTCCCAGGTGAGCGGGCAAGAGTCTCTGGACAGGCAGGTGGTCACGGCAAGTGACGGCAGAGTCTCCAGGTAGGCTAGCAGGCAGGTAGCAGGTGAGCGCTCCCAGGTGAGCGGGCAAGAGTCTCTGGACAGGCAGGTGGTCACAGCGAGTGACGGCTAAGCCTCCAGGTAGGCTAGCAGGTAGGTAGCAGGTAAGCGCTCCCAGGTGAGCGAGTAAGAGTCTCTGGACAGGCAGGTGGTCACAGCAAGTGACGGCTAAGCCTCCAGGTAGGCTAGCAGGCAGGTAGCAGGTGAGCGCTCCCAGGTGAGCGAGTAAGAGTCTCTGGACAGGCAGGCAGGTATCAGGCAGGTATCTGGCAGGTACTTCCTGGTCCGCAGGCGGACTGATCCATAGACAGACTGGCAGGTGCTGGTAGGCAGACTGTCGGACCACAGGATAGCAAGCAGGTAAGCAGATATCAGGCAGGTATCAAGCAGGAATCTGGCAGGTGACTGGCAGGTAACTGGTAACGGGACCTGAGGGCTGAAGCAGAGTTGAAAGGCTTTGCAACAACATTGCTCGGGCACCTCCATTTTGGAGGAGGTGCCTTATATATGGTCAGGTCCTCCGGCCATTGGCTGGGGACTCCTTAGGACGGCGCGCGCGGTCCCTTTAAGAGAGGGGGAGCGCGCGCGCGTCCTAAGCACAGAGGCCGGGAAGCAGCGCGCGCTGCCAGCAGAGCGGGAGGAAGACGCCGGGCACGGAGCGGAGAGGTGTGGGGAACGGCGTCCCTGCCTAGCAGGAGGCAGGGACGCCGATGCTACAGTACCTCCCCCTTTCGGCCCCCCTTTTTTTAGGCCAGACAGAAATTTATCAAGGATGAGCGGGGCATGGATGTTCTCCCGGGGCTCCCATGTTCTCTCCTCGGGACCAAACCACTTCTAATCCACTAGAAAAAAAGTCCTTCCTCTTACCCTTTTGGTGGCCAGAATGTTCTCTACCTCAAACTCGTTTTCAGCGGAAACCGGAGCAGGAGGCGTACCTGTAGACTTGTAAAAAGAGTTAAGTATCACGGGTTTGAGTAGAGATACATGGAAGGAGTTAGGAATCCGCAAATTGGCCGGGAGTTTCAATTTATAGGCCACCGGGTTGATTTGTTTGATAACTTCCAGTGGGCCGATGAACCGAGGCCCTAACTTGTAGGAAGGAATCTTGAGCCGGACATATTTGGACGAGAGCCAGACCTTATCGCCAGGACGGGATTGTGGTGGATCCAGACGTCTCTTGTCAGCCTGTTTTTTCATCCGCTCGGATGACTGAAGAAGTGCGGATCTGGTACTTTCCCAAATGGAGTAAAATTCGTTAACGAGAGATTCCGCAGCCGGATTGTCCACCGAGGCGGAGACGGGAAACGGGATCCGAGGATGCTGACCGAAGCCTACAAAAAACGGGGATTTGGAGGAAGATTCGCTCTCGTGATTATTGTACGAAAATTCGGCCCACGGTAAAAGGTCCACCCAGTCGGAATGGTGAGCATTAACAAAGTGCCGGAGGTAACTGGTTAAAATTTGGTTGATCCGTTCTACTTGGCCAGTAGATAAGCAGAAGAAAAGTCCAAGGTGACCCCCAGCAGTTTACACATGGCTCGCCAAAAACGAGAGGTGAACTGAACCCCTCGGTCGGATAGGATGTGGAGAGGAAGACCATGAAGGCGGAAGCATGATGGATAAAGTCTTTAGCTAACTCTGATGCAGACGGGAGACCCGGCAGGGGAATAAAGTGAGCCATTTTGGAAAAGCGGTCAGCGACCACCCATATGACCGTACAACCGGCAGAGACAGGGAGGTCCGTTATAAAGTCCATAGCTATATGCTGCCACGGGGCAGCAGGTACAGGAAGAGGAAGGAGACGGCCGGCTGGCAGATGTCTCGGAACCTTGTTGCGGGCGCAGGACACACAGGCTGAAACAAAGTCTATTACGTCCTTGTGCAGGGTAGGCCACCAGTAATGCCGGGAAATAAGCTGGAGGGTCTTTTTCTGACCAGCGTGGCCAGCTAGCTTGGACAAGTTTCCCCAGTGTAGAACCTTCTCACGATCAGGAACAGTTGCGAACGTCTTACCGGGTGGAAGACGATTTAGATTCACGGGGGCCACCAGAATTACTTTGGCGGGGTCGATGATGTGTTTAGGCTCCTCCTCAAGATCAGAGACCAAAAAGGATCGGGATAAGGCATCAGCTTTGATGTTTTTGTCAGCCGGGCGAAAATGAAGAATGAAATTAAAGCGGGCGAAGAACAAGGACCACTGGGCTTGGCGCGGGTTAAGTCTCTGGGCACTCTGGAGGTAAGCCAAGTTCTTGTGGTCCGTGTAAATTATTACCGGGTGAAGAGCCCCCTCGAGCAGGTAATGCCACTCCTCCAGTGCCAGCTTAATGGCCAACAATTCTTGGTCTCCTATAGAATAATTGCGCTCAGAAGAGGAGAAGAGTTTGGAGAAGAAGCCGCAAGTTACCATTCTTCCGGAAGACGACTTTTGGGTAAGTACTGCTCCGGCTCCGGAGGAGGAAGCTTCGACTTCTAGAAAGAATTGTTTGTTGCCGTCCGGACGATGCAGCACAGGGGCGGAGGAAAAAGCTTGTTTTAAGGAAAGGAAGGCCTCCTCTGCTTCGAGCGACCATTCTCTGGGATTAGCGCCCTTATGGGTGAGCGCCGAGATAGGGGCAGTCTGGGAAGAGAAGTGCAGAATGAAGAGGCGGTAGTAGTTGGCGAAGCCCAGGAACCGCTGAATAGCCTTCAACCCCTCTGGTCGGGGCCACTTCTCGATGGCAGACAGTTTCTCAGGGTCCATTTGTAGGCTGGTCTGAGAGATTATGTAGCCCAGAAATGGAAGCGAGGTCTGCTCAAAGATGCACTTCTCATATTTAGCGTAGAGGTGGTTCTGCCTGAGCCTGAGCAGGACCTGACGAACGTCCCTCCAGTGAGTGAGAAGATCCGGAGAGAAGACCAAGATGTCGTCCAGGTACACCACCACGCAGGAGTAGAGAAGGTCACGGAAGATGTCATTGACCAACTCTTGAAAGACGGCGGGAGCGTTACAAAGACCGAAGGGCATTACAAGATATTCATAGTGGCCATCCCGGGTGTTGAATGCCGTTATCCATTCATCCCCCTGACGGATACGGACCAGATTATACGCCCCACGGAGGTCCAGCTTGGTGAAGATTCTAGCCCCCCTCAGACGGTCAAATAATTCAGGAATGAGCGGAAGGGGGTATTTATTCTTCACAGTGATCAGGTTAAGGCCTCTATAGTCTATACAGGGACGGAGTGAGCCGTCCTTCTTTTTGACGAAGAAGAAGCCTGCTCCCGCCGGGGAGGTAGATTTCCGGATAAATCCCCGGGCCAGATTCTCCTCAATATATTCAGACATGGACCGGGTCTCAGCAGCGGACAAAGGGTAAATTCGCCCACGGGGAGGAGTAGCGCCGGGCATCAGGTCAATTGGGCAGTCGTATGGTCTATGAGGGGGTAATGTCTCTGCTTCTCTTTTATTAAAGACGTCCGCAAAAGACCAATAGGGAGCCGGTAGGCCGGGTAGATTGGCTGGGGTAGGAGAAGGACGAGCAGGATGAACGGGAACTAAACAACTCTTATGGCAGTCCTGTCCCCAGCGAAGAACTTCTCCGGTCTGCCAATCAAGCACGGGTGCATGTTTCTGGAGCCAAGGTAGGCCTAGCAAGAGGGCGTGAGAGAGTCCAGGCAGAACATGGAAGCAGATGCTCTCAGAGTGCAGCATTCCCACCTGCAGAGTTATGGATTCGGTGATGAGTTGGATGGGATGTGGTAAGAGGCCCCCATCCACGGCGGCGACAGATAAGGGTACAGCCAGAGGATTGGTAGGAATGTTGTATTTCTCTACCAGGGACTGAGAAATGAGATTTCCGGCAGCTCCAGAGTCAAGTTGAGCCAGTTCAAAATAACGGTTCTCCCCGCAGATGATAGAAACCGACAGCATTAGAGATGGAGAGGGTTTATTTCTGTCTAGGGTGACCTCTCTGAGCGATCCTAGGCACAGGCGTTTCCTGACCTCTCTGGGCAGGAACGGATCCGGTGCTCCTTACTGCCACAGTAGAAGCAGCTCCCCTCGGCACGGCGTAATTCCTGACGGGTCTTGACCATCTTGGTCTGGTCGACCTGCATAGGCTCGGGTGAGTGCGCCAGAGGAGTAACGGAGGAAGTGATGGATCTCTGGAAGGTAGGGGCAAGGCGTGGAAACCTCCTCTCACGGGTGACCTCTTTGGTGCGCTCCTGGAACCGGATGTCAATCTGGGTGGCAAGTGTAATCAAGTCGTCGAGAGTGGTAGGAATGTCCCGACCGGCGAGTTCATCTTTAATACGGCCGGACAGACCCTCCCAGAAGACGGACACCAGGGCGTCGTTATCCCAGGCAAGCTCCGAAGCAAGGGTACGGAACCGTATGGCATATTGGCCCACGGTGAGACTTCCTTGGCGGAGGAGTAGCAGAGATGAGGCGGATGAGGTCCTCCGTCCTGGTTTGTCGAAGACCTTCCGGAAGGCCTAGAGAAAGGCTGGCAGATTGGATACCTGGGGGTCTCCTCTCTCCCATAGAGGATTTAGCCAAGTCAGCGACTCCCCCGTGAGATGGGACATGATGAAGGCTACTTTGGCTCGGTCGGTGGAAAACTGGTGTGCCAACATTTCGAAGTGCAGAGTGCACAGGTTAATGAAGCCCCGTGCCTGACCGGGATCTCCGCCAAAACGAGGCGGGGCGGTGAGGCGGGGACCGGGAAGAGATGCCATGGAATTGATGGGCAGCGGCGCTGCCGGGGTAGGAGTCGTGCGACTGGAAGCCGGTCTCGAAGATGTAGTCAGTGTGTCCAGGCGGGAGTGAACACTACGCAGGTGGCTCAGGATGGACTCCTGTTGGGACCTCTGACGGGACAGTTCATGGCATAGGTCCGAGAGCGAGGGAGCTTGGGTGCCACCGGGTTCCTTGGCCCGAGCAAACTGTAACGGGTCTGGGAGGTGGAACCTCTGAGCAACTATACAAAGGGGCAGTCCTTGTAAGTAAGCGGGTGGCTCCCAGGGAAGGCGGGCAGGTAGTCACGGCAAGTGACAGGGACAGTCTCTGGGTAGAAGGGGCAGGAAGTCACGGCAAGTGACGGGGACAGTCTCTTGACAGGCGGATGGTCACGGCAAGTGACAGTAGGGTAAGAGTCTCTAGACGGGCAGGTGGTCACGGCAAGTGACAGCAGGGAAAGAGTCTCTAGACGGGCAGGTGGTCACGGCAAGTGACAACAGGAAGAGTCTCTAGATAGGCTAGCAGGCAGGTAGCAGGTGAGCGCTCCCAGGTGAGCGGGCAAGAGTCTCTGGACAGGCAGGTGGTCACGGCAAGTGACAGCAGAGGCTCCAGGTAGGCTAGCAGGCAGGTAGCAGGTGAGCGCTCCCAGGTGAGCGGGCAAGAGTCTCTGGACAGGCAGGTGGTCACAGCGAGTGACGGCTAAGCCTCCAGGTAGGCTAGCAGGTAGGTAGCAGGTAAGCGCTCCCAGGTGAGCGAGTAAGAGTCTCTGGACAGGCAGGTGGTCACAGCAAGTGACGGCTAAGCCTCCAGGTAGGCTAGCAGGCAGGTAGCAGGTGAGCGCTCCCAGGTGAGTGAGTAAGAGTCTCTGGACAGGCAGGCAGGTATCAGGCAGGTATCTGGCAGGTACTTCCTGGTCCGCAGGCGGACTGATCCATAGACAGACTGGCAGGTGCTGGTAGGCAGACTGTCGGACCACAGGATAGCAAGCATTTAAGCAGATATCAGGCAGGTATCAGGCAGGTATCAAGCAGGAATCTGGCAGGTGACTGGCAGGTAACTGGTAACGGGACCTGAGGGCTGAAGCAGAGTTGAAAGGCTTTGCAACAACATTGCTCAGGCACCTCCATTTTGGAGGAGGTGCCTTATATATGGTCAGGTCCTCCGGCCATTGGCCGAGGACTCCTTAGGACGGCGCGCGCGGTCCCTTTAAGAGAGGGGGAGCGCGCGCGCGCCCTAAGCACAGAGGCCGGGAAGCAGCGCGCGCTGCCAGCAGAGCGGGAGGAAGACGCCGGGCACGGAGAGGTGAGGGGAACGGCGTCCCTGCCTAGCAGGAGGCAGGGACGCCGATGCTACATATACCTAACTAACTAACTACAGGCTATATCTTAGCCTTGAATATTTTGGCGCCAAAATGTTATGTTATGTGTGAACAGTTACTTACTGCGGCTCCTCTTCAACAGGTGAACGGTATCATTGATTCTTGTAGCTTAATTTCTCGGTGGTGTCCAACACCTCTTCACTGTAGGTCTCGGCCTTTATCTTCTCTGGACAGTATTTCTGATAGGAATCTCCTGAACCTTGGACTGGTTCTAGTCGTGAGCAAGCTCAGTTCCAATATGCCGTTTCTCTGATGTCAATGGGGTGTTCTCACAATCAGATACTGCTGAATTCCCTTCCATTTTGTCCTCTTCTGTTCAGGACATATTCCAGACTACTGCCAAGATGGCCGCTCCACTTATTCCTGTCACGTACATTTCAACTGTCCACTGGGAAATCCCCTGGACACAGTAACTAAGCCCTTCCCACACCGGAGCTAGACCAATCA
This sequence comes from Phyllobates terribilis, assembly GCF_046119375.1. Classification (NCBI taxonomy): domain Eukaryota; kingdom Metazoa; phylum Chordata; class Amphibia; order Anura; family Dendrobatidae; genus Phyllobates; species Phyllobates terribilis. Next base: position 260,968,863 of record NW_027362762.1, read on the forward strand.
CCAACTCTCCTTTGGTTGCTGGGCAAATTTCACCGTTACTACCCTCTAACAGCATGCACTGAACTACCTATCATCAATACACTATCTGTTTATTCTCCTTACATAAACATGTAATACAATGCATTTTAAATCATTCACAGAGTTAAAACCTTACATCAAAATATATATATATACAGTCTTTCAACAAGTACAGTGTTATACTGGTGTGGATACAGATTTACACAATCTTATCACTCTGGTCAACCGACACACATCTCACAAGTGTATCAGTAATGCACATCTAGAATTGGCAGTGCTTCAAATCTCTCGGATTTCGAGGGCATCTCCTCTGTACAGTCCTCTTCAGGTTAACCCACAGGTTATCAAATGGATTCTAGTCTGGGCTCTGACTGGGCCACTACAAAACTGATCTCCATCTGGCTAGACATTCTATTGTTGACTTGAAGGTATGCTTAGGGTTGTTGCCATGCTGAAAGGTGAAATTCACATTCAACTTTTCAACATAGGCCTGAAGGTTTTGATGCAAAATTAACTGTTATTTGGAAGTGTTCATAATTTTCTCATCCTTGGCTAAAGCCCCAGTTTCAGCTACTAAACAACAGACCCAAAGGATAATGCTGCCTCCCCCTTGCTTTACTGTGGATATGGTGTCCTTTTGGTGATGTGCAGTGTTGACTTTTCACCAAACATACCTTTTGGAATTATGGACAAAACTTTCAACATTGGTCTCATCAGATCATAACTTGTTTCCCCACATGTTTTTGGTAGACTTGATGTAGGATTTGGCAAAACATAGCTGCACTAGCTTCCATCTTGCTACTTTACTCCACCGGCCAGATATATGAAGAGTACAGGAGAATGTTGTCACATGTAGTACACAACAAGTATTTACCAGAAATTCTTACAGTTCCTTTAATGTTGTTGCAGGCCTCTTGGCAGCCTTCTGAACCAATTTTCTTCTTGTCTCTTAATCAGTTTTTTAGGGACAAATTAACTTGATCTACCACTGTTCACAATATGTTTTCTTATGAAAGTCATAGGTATTGATAATTCACCTATTGCCCAGGGTATGATGAAGTAAGTCACTAAAGAGGTGACTAGTGATAAGCGAATGTGCTTAGTGTTACGTGGATATCGCCCAAGTTTCTGGTTGCTCGGATGTACTCGGCACTCACCGAGCATTGGCTGATGCTCGGATTTAAAGGTCATAGCCCCACCAATAAACATGCGGGGATTGCCTGCCAGTCACTGTAATGCCGTAGCCATCTTGGTAGTGGCATTACTGTGATAGGCTGCCCGCATTACCTCATCAGTGTTTATAAAAAGACTGGCGCTGACACACTCGGAACATTGACGCCATTACACAACTCAGGGACTGATTGGAGGGAGAGAGTACTTGTCCTGGCCTGTGTGCACAGTTTCAGGAATCAGAGTCCTCTAGAGTTGATACTGTTGCTGAACCACCATCCAAAAAGTCCTTCTAAAGGCTAATCTTGTGTTTTTCTGTTTCTATCCATTAAATTCTGCATTTAGCTTAGGGACAGCTGCTGAAGCAGGGAGAGTGGCTGAATTCAGCCTCTAGGCAGGGCATAGGGCTTTGCAGTCCATTGCTAAATATATAGCTGCTGCACGTGACATTCCCCAGGCCCAGCGTCAGCACCTGGCGCACCCGGGCAAGTGCCAGGGCCCTGAGCAAGCGGGGGGGCCCACTCGCTGTTGGGGACACCGGCGCCCCGACACTTGCAATACTTACCTCTCCCCGTTACTCTGCAGGTCCTGCATCTTCCGCGTCTTCTGGCTGTGATGTCTCAGGGCAGAGGGCGCAATGACATCACTTCAGGGCGCCCTCTGCTGAGCAGTCACAGTGCAGAGAGAGGGAAGACCGCGATGAGGAGGAGTCCGGAGCAGCGGCCATCGAGGAGAGGTGAGTATTTTATTTTTTTATGTATGGAGCATTATATGGAACCCATTATATATGAAGCAATATATGGGGCTCATTATATATGGAGCAATATATGGGGCCCATTATATATGGAGCATTATATGGGGCCCATTATATATGGAGCATTGTATGGGGCCCACTATATATGGAGCATTATATGGGTCCCATTATGTTTGGAGTATTATATGGCGCCCATTATGTATGGAGCATTAAATGGGGCCCATTATGTATGGAGCACTGTGTGGGACCGATTATACTGTATGGTGCATTATATGGGGTCCATTATTCCTTATGGAGCATTATATAGGGTCCATTATTCCTTATGGAGCATTATATGGGGTCCATTATTCTGTATGGAGCATTATATGGGGTCCATTATTCTGTATGGAGCATTATATGGGGTCCATTATTCTGTATGGAGCATTATATGGGGTCCATTATACTGTATGGAGCATTATATGGGGTCCATTATACTGTATGGAGCATTGTATGGGGTCCATTTTAGTGTATGAAGCAATATATGGGGCTAGTTATACTGTATAGAGCATTATATGGGATCCATTATACTGTATGGAGCAATTTATGGGGTCCATTATACTGTATGAAGCAATATATGGGATCCATTATTCTGTAAGGAGCAATATATGGGGTCCATTGTATTGTATGAAGCATTACATGGGGCTCATAATACTGTATGGAGGACTATGTGGTGCACATAATTCTGTATGGAGGACTATGTGGTGCCCATAATTTTGTATGGAGGACTATGTGGTGCCTATAATACTGTATGGAAGACTATGTGGTGCCCATAATTCTGTATGGAGGACTATGTGGTGCCCATAATTCTGTATGGAGGACTATGTGGTGCCAATAATTCTGTATGGAGGACTATGTGGTGCCTATAATACTGTATGGAGGGCTATACTGTCCGGTCTAAAATTAAACATTTTGAATCCCCCCAGCAAACGCACTGTGCACTGCGGGGATTCACCGGTTTCTGAGCTATTGTAGAATTTACAATAAATATCACTCATGTAATGGAAGAAGTAAGTAAAATCTTTGGCCTTGTACCATACCTATATTTCTCTACCATATCTGTGCATCATGAATCTTGGTATGTGTTAAAGGGGTCCACTGAGACTCTTTCACCGGGGGCCCACGAAAACCTGGAGCCGGCCTTGTACCCACCCCCATTTTTTTGGGATGAAAAAATTTACTGTATTGTCATCCATACAGTTTAACCTGCTTTGTGTGAAATGACCGTGATATTTACCTCAAAAAGGACCTTCCAAAAAATGTACTGTATTGTCAGCCATAAAGTTTAACCTGCTTTGTATTAAATTATGGTGGCATTAACCTGAAAAAAAACCTTCAAAAAAATTTACTATATTGAATTTGTCATCCATTCAGTTTAACATACTTTGTGTGAAATTACGGTGGTATTAACCTACAATAAACCCTTAAAAAAAATGACTGTATTGAATTTGTCTTGTTGTAGTTAATTCACCTAGTCAGGAGGACCAACGTGCGGCGGTGGAAGATGAGGTGGTGGATGACGAAGCCACCGACCCAACCCGTGAAGTTGGCATGCTGAGCGAGGACAGCAGTGCTGAGGAATCGACAGCACCGAAACAGGCAGGTAAAAGTAGTGGGGTGACCAGATAGAGAAGGGGGGCAACTGTTCTGCAGATCACCGACACTCGTGAATTTCTCTGTCAAAGAGTTAGGTGTTCCCAAGTCTGGAATTTATTTAAAGAGAGTTCTGAGACCAAAAAAATGGTCATTTGCAACCTGTGCCATGCCAAGATCAGCAGGGGCCTGACCACTAAGAGCCTAACCACCACCAACATGATCAGGCACATGTCATCTAAGCACCCGATGCGGTGAGTCGAACGCCGGGGTACCTGTCCTTGCACATTCTAAGGCACCATTATCAGGCACTTCCAAATCCTTGCCCCAGCACAGTGTTCAGCTGTCTTTACCCCAGGTATTGGAATGAAAAAGAAAGTTCCCAGCCACCCACCCAAAGGCCCAAACGCTAAACGGGCACATTTCCAAGCTGCTTGCTTGCTTGATGGAGGATTTCTGACAACTCATGGTGGCAACCGTCCCACGGTACTCGGTGCCCAGACACCACTATTTCTCCTGGATTGGAGTCCCTGCCTTATACCAGCACATGTCCAGGAACATCACCCGTGCCCTTACCAACGCAAACCGCACACTGCTGCAGAGTTGCTGAAAGGCACAACAGACCAGACAGATCTGTTGCTCTCGCTGCTGAACCTATAATCAGGCATGGTAGTGTGTGATAATGGCTGTAACCTGGTGGCAGCTATGAAGCTTAGCAAGCTCACACACATACCATGCTTGGCCCATGTGCGACTTAGCGGTTTAGCAGTTTCTGAAAACCAGCCCAGATTTGCCAGAAATACTTGTCAAGGTATGCCACGTGAGCACATACCGTACAGACCAAAAGTTTGGACACACCTTCTCATTTAAAGATTTTTCTGTATTTTCATGACTATCAAAATTATATATTCACACTGAAGGCATCAAAACTATGAATTAACACATGTGGAATTATATACTTAACAAAAAAGTGTGAAATAACTGAAAATATGTCTTATATTCTAGGTTCTTCAAAGTAGCCACCTTTTGCTTTGATGACTGCTTTGCACACTCTTGGCATTCTCATGATGAGCTTCAAGAGGTAGTCACCGGAAATGGTTTTCACTTCACAGGTGTGCCCTGTCAGGTTTAATAAGTGGGACTTCTTGCCTTATAAATGGGGTTGGGACGATCAGATGTGTTGTGCAGAAGTCTGGTGGATGCACAGCTGATAGTCCTACTGAATAGACTGTTAGAATTTGTATTATGGCAAGAAAAAAGCAGCTAAGTAAAGAAAAACGAGTGGCCATCATTACTTTAAGAAATGAAGGTCAGTCAGTGCGAAAAATTGAGAAAACTTTGAAAGTGTCCCCAAGTGCAGTTGCAAAAACCATCAAGCGAAACAAAGAAACTGGCTCACATGAGGACGACCAAGAGTCACCTCTGCTTCTGAGGATAAGTTTATCCGAGTCACCAGCCTCAGAAATCGCAGGTTAACAGCAGCTCAGATTAGAGACCAGGTCAATGCCACACAGAGTTCTAGCAGCAGACACATCTCTACAACAACTGTTAAGAGGAGACTTTGTGCGGCAGGCCTTCATGGTAAAATAGCTGCTAGGAAACCACTGATAAGGACAGGCAACAAGCAGAAGAGACTTGTTTGGGCTAAACAACATAAGGAATGGTCATTAGACCAGTGGAAATCTGTGCTTTGGTCTGATGAGTCCAAATTTGAGATCTTTGGTTATAACCACCGTGTCTTTGTGCGACGCAGAAAAGGTGAACGGATGGACTCTACATGCCTGGTTCCCACCATGAAGCATGGAGGAGGAGGTGTGATGGTGTGGGGGTGCTTTGCTGGCGACACTTTTGGGGATTTATTCAAAATTGAAGGCATACTGAACCAGCATGGCTGCCACAGCATCTTGCAGCGGCATGCTATTCCATCCGGTTTACGTTTAGTTGGACCATCATTTATTTTTCTAAAGGACAATGACCCCAAACACACCTCCAGGCTGTGTAAGGGCTATTTGACCAAGAGGGAGAGTGATGGGGTGCTACGCCAGATGACCTGGCCTCCACAGTCACCAGACCTGAGCCCAATCGAGATGGTTTGGGGTGAGCTGGACCGCAGAGTGAAATACAGAAAAATCTTTAAATGAGAAGGTGTGTCCAAACTTTTGGTCTGTACTGTATTTCCACAAGTCAGCTATAGCTGCAGCCACTCTGGCAGTGCTGCGGCAGCGCATGCAAATGCCAGCTCACCGACTGGTGTGCGACTTGACCACATGTTGGAACTCCACACTGCACATGCTGTGAAGGCTTTGTGAGCAGTAGAGGCCAGTTATTGAGTACCAGCTCCAACATGCAACATGACCGTCAGTGTTCTGGTCAGCCTCCGCACATAATAACTGAAGAGTGGGCATGGATGTCTGACATATGTGTTGTTCTCCAAGACTTTGAGGACTCCACAAAGAAGGTAAGCGGCGATGACGCCATAATCGGTGCAACGATCTCGCTTCTGTGCCTACTTGAACATTCACTGCTCACAATTAAAGATGAAGCTTTGCATGCGGACCAGATGGAGATGGAGGAAGACACGAGACAGAGAGATAAAACCCAGCCCAGCCTAATCTTATCTGCTCAGTGCAGATTGGGTAACAATGAGGAGGAGGAGGCTGAGGAGGAGGAGGAACAGGAGCTGGTTGCTAGCGCAACAAAGGCTAGTACCCACACAAGCTTTGTCCCGTCTCTCCTACGTGGATGGTTTGAGGAGGGGAATGAGTAGTAAGAGAGGGAGGAGGAGGAGATGGAGAGTCGCCATCATGGTGGAGACACAAAAGTGTTAGCTGTAGGGAGCTTGGAACATATGGCCAACTTTATGTACCATTGTCTTTCCCGTGACACTCGTATTTTATTCATCTTGGACAAAAAAAGAATACTGGCTGTTCACCCTGCTAGACTCATACTACAAGGAGAACTTTTCATCTCTCTTTCCTGAGGTGGAGAGGTCTACTAAAATGGTGCTATACCAGAAGGCCATTGTGGAAAATGTGTTGAAAAAATTCCCATCAAACAATGCTAGCAGCAGGGGGCAAGCTTCCTTGCCTAAGTAAGGAGGAGAGGCGAGGGAGACACACACCAGGTACAGCAGAAGAAGAAGTACACTGTCAAAGACCTTGGCCAATATCATGACACCCTCCCAGCATCCAAGCCCTGATTACCGGGTATTTTTGACAAGGAGGGAAAAGTTTTTAAAGATGGTCAAGCAATTATTTGCTGATCAAACCAGCGTACTGCCAAATTCCTCTGCGACCTTCACCTATTGGGTCTCAAAGCTGGACACCTGGCATGAGCTGTCCCTCTATGCTTTGGAGATGTTGTGCTGTCCTGCCGCTAGCGTCTTGTCTGTGCAGAGCCTGTATAAGTGTAGGAGTACCACAAAGACACTTTCTTAATATTTCAATGAGGCTCTCCAGTTGTTGCCTTTAAAGGTCTGTGGATGACCCTGCTTGTAATTATTTTGTGGCTTTGCACTGAGTGCAGAGCCTGCATGAATGTAGGAGTACCACAAATACACTTTGTTCACAATATTTAAATGAGGCACTCCAGTTGTTGCCTTCAAGGCTGTATGAATGACCCTGCTACTAATTTTTGGGAGGCTTTGCACTGTGTACAGAGCTTTTATGAGTGTAGGAGTACCAATACATGACAATTTGAATAAAATGTGTGTAAGTCCCTCTTCCATCTAATTTTTGATAGTTCTTGCTTCCTTCATAAATTACTCTGAAATTTCCAATCCAATTGTTTAATAAAAATTTCTATTTTGGTTTACTTAGATTATTATTTTTTCATCCTTTTTTTAATTTTGCCTTACATACTGTACAAGTCATTATACAGGAAAAAATGTTTCTTAACATTTTTTTCCTGTACACTCCAATTTCTCTTCGATTTTGAATGTTTTATTGTCAGTCCTTAAAGTGGAGTAAAAGTGTGACACCAGTGTTCTCAGCAGCGAATTGGGAGTTAGAGATGCTTCCAGGGGTCTTCCTCATGCTGTTCTCCTTCCATTCAGCAATTTTCTATCCATTTCAACATTTTCATTGCCTCCAGACCTCCTTGTAGGGTCTGCCAGAAAAATACTCAGATTTCTCATTGACTCCCATTGACGAACATCCGAGCATTTTAGTGCTCACTCATCACTAGAAGTGAGTTTTATAATTGGTGCCTTACATTTGCAGTCAATTAAATTTTTTGTTCCTGAGAACCTGTCTGCAACTGTGGTTTTTGGCATACTTTGGTTATGTAAAGATAACCTGATTATTGATTGGCACCAGGGCAATATTGTATATGGTAAGAAACCAAAGACAAGAAAAATACCCAAATAACTGAAAGTAAATGTATAAATCGCACAGTGCAAAAATAATAATAAATAATAAAGGGTATTTAGTTAACATAATTTTGATCAAAATAATGTGAAAGTCATCCCGCCACTTCACGGCAACCCTTATGGGACAGTCCTAACTCTAATATTAAAAACCTTACCATTTGTCAAGTGACTTACATATGGACAAGGGCAGAGAGACTGGATCCCTAGTGTAAGCATAAAACCGAGGCAGAATGAGCGTCTCAGCCCAGACAAAGGGCGGACATACCCTTTTATATGCACTAAAGCATACTGACTACAAAGAAAAGACCTGAAGGTCTGAACTGAAACGTAAGTTGATGTGCATGCAAAATGTAAATGCATGTTCACACAAGGCCTCGGTCTTATGCTTACACTAGGGATCCAGTCTCTCTGCCCTTGTCCATATGTATGTCACTTGACAAATGGTAAGGTTTTTAATATTAGAGTTAGGACTGTCCTATAAGGGTTGCCTTGAAGTTGCGGGATGGCTTTCACATTATTTTGATCAAAATTATGTTAACTAAATACCCTTTATTATTTATTATTATTTTTGCACTGTGCGATTTATACATTTACTTTCAGTTATTTGGGTATTTTTCTTGTCTTTGGTTTCTCTCTGTTTAATGGCCTTGTGTGAACATGCATTTACATTTTGCATGCACATCAACTTACGCTTCAGTTCTGACCTTCAGGTTTTTTCTTTGCAGTCAGTATGCTTTAGTGCATATAAAAGGGTGTGGCCGCCCTTTGGGCTGAGACGCTCATTCTGCCTCGGTCTTATGCTTACACTAGGGATCCAGTCTCTCTGCCCTTATCCATATGTATGTCACTTGACAAATGGTAAGGTTTTTAATATTAGAGTTAGGACTGTCCCATAAGGGTTGCCGTGAAGTTGCGGGATGGCTTTCACATTATTTTGATCAAAATTATGTTAACTAAATACCCTTTATTATTTATTATTATTTTTGCACTGTGCGATTTATACATCTACTTTCAGTTATTTGGGTATTTTTCTTGTCTTTGGTTTCTCTCTGTTTAATGGCCTTGTGTGAACATGCATTTACATTTTGCATGCACATCAACTTACGTTTCAGTTCAGACCTTCAGGTTTTTTCATTGTATATTGTAAGCCTGAGTGTCATAACAAATGTATGTCTTTACCTGTGAATTTGTCTAAATTCTTACACAGTGGTTTACTTGAAATATTTAGAATTTTTGTTCTTTTTTTATGTGTCTGAGTCTGTAACTCTGGCTCTATGCAAGGTAGACGGGTAGCATTTAAAGGGATTTCAATAGGCACGCTAGTGGCCGGAGGAGAAGACTGGAAGAGGAAGAGAAGTTTTCAGCTGAAAGACTTGTCAAAATATCAGCCCAGGCCGAAGAACAGGAATCAACTAAGCAGGATAGAGGCTGTAGATCACGTCAAACCTGGTCTAACAGAGCTTATAACTGGCCACAAGGGGTAGAAAGTCAGGAGATTAAATAGTGTGAGCTTCATGTCTGAATGGCACCACTAGTCCCGTAATAACAACCCAACTGCTGCACTGTCACCTAGAAACAGATGTAACAAAGGTGCGGCCCACTGGCAGAAGCCGACACACAGAGGGAACAAACATAGAAGTGCCCCCTCTTATGACGAGCCTCCAGACCCTTAGAACCAGGCTGATCAGGACTGGGTAGATGAGATCTCCTGATCATGTTGTCGGTGTTGCTGTTGCTAGACAACACTCAAGATCTTTCCTCTGGAGTAGAGGCGTTGCTAGGTGTTCAACTCAGGCGGAAGCCAAACATCTGAGTGGGCCCCTAACCAGGTAACCGTGGGTACAACTACAGTAGTGATCCCTGGGTATAGAGGAACCTCAGCAGATGAACACGCTGTTACTGAAAATTAATTTCTACATAAAGCCAGACCAACACTGATATTACCACCATATGGTGACCATATAGTGGTAGATACCAGACCTGACCATATAGTGGTAGATACCAGACCTGCAGACCGTACAAGTAATTACAATACAGGTATATATAGTAACTTCCAGCTGATGTTCTTTCTGGTGGAGTAGTTCATTTTCCCATCTTTTCCATCTGGCCCAGATTGAAATGACAACTTCTTCCAGCCACAACTTGTCTGCAGAGAATGCAACGAAAACACATTTGATTTTTCACATTTCCAGCCCCATCCTCATCTATTCCCAACCTGCACAAACTTCTCATCCTGCTGATGCCCCAATACTGAGCCACTGCTGTCAAATGTGTCCCTATTACAGCACCTGCTGTGTGGTACAAAAACAGAGGTCCTCTTAGTGCCCCACATAAAGCCCACCACTGTGTCCCTTGCAAAGTAATACTGCCTCCTTTGTGCCCCCTAGATGGTAAAATTGCTTCTTTGAAAAGATTAATTCCCTGTGCAAATGCCCTAGAAAAGTGTCCACATTTTGCCCGTTTGGTGCCCCTATGGTGCACCTATAACAATAATGCTTCTTAAGTGCCCACTTATTTATTATTTATTATTTTTTTTACTCACTTATATAGTGCCATTAATTCCACAGTGCTTCACAGACAATATTGCCACTGTCCCCATCGGGGCTCACAATCTAAATTCCCTATCAGTATGTCTTTGGAGTGTGGGAGGAAACCCACGCAAACACGAGGAGAACATACAAACTCCTTGCAGATGTCCTTGGTGGGATTTGAAACCAGGACCCCAGTGCTGCAAGGCTGCAGTGCTAACCACTGAGCCACCGTGCTGCCCACTTGACTAATAATGTCCACTGGGTCCCCCAATATACAGCTCCTCTATATACAGTATAGTAGACCCATAGCTCCCTTATATTGAGTATGATGTCCCCACAGCTCCTCTATTTACAGTATGATGGGCTCATAGCACCCCTATACACAATATAATTCCCCACAGCTTCCCTACACACAGTATGGTGGGCCCACAGCTCCCATATACACAGAACCACTGTCAGTACATGAAGGCAGCCCCGGAACCACTACAGGTAAATTAATGCAGTGCCACAACCAGCATCAGTAGATGAATACAGCACTAGAACCACGCTTTTCCTCCTCTGCATACTGCCCACAAGATACTGTGCCTTCACATTAACATCACTCATATACAATAAAAGTCCCTATAACCTTCTGCTTTATAAGGCGCTTACTTTTCCAACTTCAGCAGCAGGGTGACGGCAGCAGCAGAGTGACAGCTACAGTAGGGAGCCAGTGGCAGAAAGGTGACTGCCTCAGCTAGGTGATGACCTCTGATCAGTTATGGATTGTTACATTTGTACACGATCAGGACCACGGTCAGTACATGAATCCATTACCAGATCCAATGTCAGTACATGAATCCAAACTGTGCCCCCACTTCTCCATATTGTCCCCAAAGCTCTCACCTCTCCATACTGTCCCCTCACGATCCCATCTCTACATACTGTGTCCCCAAAGCTCTCACCTCTCCATACTGTCCCGCCACTCTCCCATCTCTACACACTGTTCCTCCACTTCTCCATACTGTGCCCTCACTTCTCCATATTGTCCCCCATGCTCTCAGCTCTCCATACTGTCCCCCATGCTCCCATCTCTACATACTGTTCCCCTACTTCTCCATACAAACCCCTCACACTCCCACTTCTCGATGTGGTCCCCACATGCTCCCAATTCTCTATCATATACCCCCATTTCTTCATATTGTACACCCATTTCTCTATATGGTCCATCCATGCTTCCATTTCTCCATACAGCCCCCCACACTCCCACCTCTCCATAATGTCCCCCACTTCTCCATATAGTCCCCCACTCATCCATATTGTCCCCCTCTTCTCCGTACAATCCCACCACACTCCCACTTCTCCATATGGTCCTCAGACGCTCCCAATTCTCCATCATGTTCCCCCATATTGTCCCTTATGCTCCCACCTCTCCATACTGTTGTCACGCAAGGTGTGGGAAAGACTTAGTGCAACACAAAGGGAAGAAGGAAAGGAAGCCCAGACTCTAGGGAAAGGGGGGAGTGAAGACCTCCTGGCTGATAGAATATCACCCTGTCTCCCCTAACATCGCCGTACGCGTTCCTCTCCTTGTCTTTCCCTGGCATTTGGCCCTGGCTAGCAAAGGAAGGGGATGAGAACTAGTTGATCGCCACTGAACACTAAAGACAACAAGGGAGGACAAACAAGGGAAAATTGCTTAACTTTAGACGACTCCAGACAAATGTGCATACGTCCTCAAGCACCAGCGAGGAAGAAGTTCTGCTCTTGCTCAAGCCTTCTCAAGGAGTAATGAATATCGCCAGCACCTCCCTCTGACCCACAGCAGGTATTTATACACCCAGGCCAGGGTATTAATTAGCCAGAGGAAGGTAGCCACTGGGTCCTAGAGACAGCCTCTAAGAAGATGTCTGTAATGCCAAACGTACAGATCTCCTGCCACCAACTGCCGGGCGACTGTCTGTCACTTCTGACACACTCATGACAATTGTCCCCCCCCTTCTTCATATTGAAAACCCATTTCTCCATACAGTCCCCTCACCTCTCCAAAATGTCCCCCGCTTTTCGAAATGGTCCCCCCACTCCTCCATATTGTCCCCCATGCTCCCTCCTCTCCATACTATCCCAACACTCCCCCATTTCCTCACTGTCCCAAAATATGTAAGCACCGACTCCATTATGTACAGCCCTATACATAACATAGCGCTACAGTATATATAGTAGAGCAGGGGTGGGAGATTAATTTCCTTGAGGGGTCACATGAGAGATGTGACTGTTGTGGAAGCCGAACCAATAGGCTGAAATTAATTCTGCTCAATATTAAAAATATTAACAAAATAATAAAAAATATACACTGTGTTCCAAATTATTATGCAAATAATATTTTCTCAGATTTTATTACGAAATGAAATCAAACAGTTTTCAACTCAAAACTTTATTCTAGGTGATGTAACATTTGCACATAGGACCCCTTGTTCGAAAGGAGCTTCTGAACTCTCTCATTCATTGAATTTGTCAGGTTTTGGATGGTTTCTGCTTTAATTGTTTTGCATGAGGACAGAATACCCTCCCAGAGCTGTTGCTTAGATGTGAACTGCCTCCCGCCATCATAGACACTCCTTTTGATGATGCTCCAGAGGTTCTCAATGGGGTTGAGGTCAGGGGAGCATGGGTGCCACACCATAAGTTTGTCCGCTTTTATGCCCACAGCAGCCAGAGATGCAGATGTGTTATGTGCAGCATGAGACGGGGCATTATCATGCATGAAAATGATCTTGCTGCGGAATGCACGGTTCTTCTTCTTGAACCATGGAAGGAAGTGCTGTTTGAGAAACTCAACATACATTATGGAGTTCATCTTTACCCCTTCAGGGATCCTAAAAGGGCCGACAATCTCTCTCCCCATGATTCCAGCCCAAAACATTACTCCACCTCCTTCTTGTTGGCGCCGTAGCCGTGTTTGCATGGGGTGTCCATCAACCAGCCATCCTCCACTCCATCCATCTGGACCATCGAGATCATTTCATGCATGATAATGCCCCGTCTCATGCTGCACATAACACATCGGCATCTCTGGCTGCTATGGGCATAAAAGGGGACAAACTTATGGTGTGGCCCCCATGCTCCCCTGACCTCAACCCCATTGAGAACCTCTGGAGCATCATCAAAAGGAGTGTCTATGATGGCGGGAGGCAGTTCACATCTAAGCAACAGCTCTGGGAGGGTATACTGTCCTCATGCAAAACAATTGAAGCAGAAACCATCCAAAACCTGACAAATTCAATGAATGAGAGAGTTCAGAAGCTCCTTTCGAACAAGGGGTCCTATGTGCAAATGTTACATCACCTAGAATAAAGTTTTGAGTTGAAAACTGTTTGATTTCAGTTTGTAATAACCTGCTAATGCTTATAATTTCAAAAATGATCATTTTTTTGTTCTTTATTAAAATGAAAAGGTTGAAAACTCTGCTGTGCATAATAATTTGGAACATGCATTTTGAGTGCAGTTTGAGTTTTTTTATTTTTTTTACAAATATACTGTTATCATAGGCAGTTTGTACAAAAACCTTTCAATTGTACTCTAATAGTTATTTGACTGGAAAATTACAATGACTGCAATTCATACAGGTAATTTGGGAAAATCTGAGAAAATATTATTTGCATAATAATTTGGAACACAGTGTATATTAATTGTATGACTTAATATTGAGCAGAATTAAGTATGCTGACATCCCCCTAGATATAGTATGAGCCCCCATATAACTCCCTAGATACAGTATGAGCCCCCACATAACTTCCTAGATACAGTATGAGCCCGCACATAGCTCCCTAGATATAGTATGAGCCCCACACATAGCTCCCTACATACTGTATGAGCCCCCACATAGCTCCCTAGACACAGTATGAGCCCCCACATAGCTCCCTAGACACAGTATGAGCCCCCGCATAGCCCCTATATACAATATGAGCCCCCGCATAGCCACCTATATATAGTATGAGCCCCCACATAGCTCCCTATATACAGTATGAGCCCCCACATAGCTCCCTATATACAGTATGAGCCCGTACATAGGTCCCTATATACAGTATGAGCCCCTCATAGCTCCCTATATACAGTATGAGCACCCACATAGCTCCCTATATACAATATGAGCTTGTACATAACTCCCTATATACAGTATGAGCACCCACATAGCTCCCTATATACAATATGAGCCCGTACATAGCTCCCTTCTCTGATCGACTGTCGGTTCCACAGCCAGTTCAGAGAATGGTCGAATGCAAAATGCAGCTGCCAGAGAGACACCTCTGACCACCGCATGAGGTGGCCCGAAGGCACCCCCCTGATGGCTGTACCCCAGTCACATGCCCCCCCTCATTCCCCTAGGTACGGCCCTGTACAGTCTATATGCCAATACATGACTGGTATCTATAGTATAATCAGGGATGTGTCCTTCTGTCCAAAGCCTCTATAGACTGCGCAAGCACAATACCTGTGCAGTCTGGCCACAGACAGAAAGACACATCCACATCTCAGACAGGGATGAGGAGTGTGGCGCCGGAGATCCCGGTATGCAAAGGCACCATAAACACATACCTGTTCGGTCCTGTCATCTCTGGAGAGGCTGGGGGAGGAGTATGGCGCCAAGATCAGCGCCTGCGCATACTGCGATTTCCGGCGCTTTTTTAGTGAAGACAAATATGAACAGTGTCTTCAACAAAATGGACAGTGTGGTATGCGCATGCGCGTACTTTGGCGCCATTTTGTTGAATACACTCTGCACATTTGTGTTCATTCAAATGAAACTGGATATTGCGCTATGCATACATGGGGAGCATGGACCAGGGTGAGGGGGGAGCATATATCAGGATAGGGAACCAGGATGGGGGAGCATATACCAGGATAGGGGACCAGGATGGGGGAGCATATACCAGAATAGGGGAGCATATACCAGGATGGGGGGGGAGCATGGACCAGGATGGGGAAGCATATACCAGGATAGGGGAGCATATACCAGGATGGGGGGGCATGGACCAGGATGTGGGAGCATATACCAGGAGGGGGGACCAGGATGGGGAAGCATATACCAGGATGGGGGGGGGCATGGACCAGGATGGGGAAGCATATACCAGGATGGGGGGGGAAGCATGGACCAGGATGTGGGAGCATATACCAGGATGGGGGAGCATATACTAGGATGGGGGAGCATATACCAGGACAAGGGCGCAAATACCAGGATGGGGAAGCATATACCAGGATACGGGGCCAGGATGGGGGATCATATACCAATAAAAAGCTCACCACCCGGGCATAGAACGAGTTCAAAAGCTAGTATGATATACTGTGATACAGACATCAGATGTTATATACTATACACATTGTTATATCCCATCTGACGTCTGTACCACAGTATACCATACCGTAATCTGTATACTGGATGTGATATATTATGTACAGGGATATACACTGTACTGATCACACCTGGACTTGCACACAGGACCTCATATATTATATATGAAGGAGTATAGTATGTGACGTCCTGCAGGTTCAGGGTTGATCAGTCAGTGCAGGATCCTCTATGCTGATGTCTGTGGTCTCTGCTGGGGCTCAGTGTGATTTATTGCAGGACTGTGAATTTTCCTGCAGATCTGGTGATGCTGGAGCCGATGACCTGGCACTGACAGCGCGACCTGATCTGCAGCAAAGGTCAGACTCTGGCAATAAGTCACACAGAGCCCCAGCAGAGCAGCCGCCAACCTGACACCAAGGGATCCCTGTGAACACTAAGGGATCCCCTCCTCACTGTGACTCCAGACATCCTGCCCTAGGCCCGACCTCATATTTACTATTTACCGCCATCCACTGATGCAGGAGCTCCTCTCCGGCAGGCTGAAGAGAAGCAGCTCCAGGCGCCGCTGTGTGACATCAGTCCTGGAGACGCAGCAAACAGCGTGCAGGGGGCGTGTCTGTCTGCCTGATGCGGCCGGCTGGCGTCTAATGGTACAGTGCGGTCCCCCTGCCTCTGCAGAAAACATTATAATGAGGGCGATCTGGCCATGGGCCCCCCACGGAGCTTCGGGCCCCGGGCGGTAGCCCAGATCGTCCTCATTATAATCCGCCTATGAACGTCACCACAACCTGGATGAACGGTGTAATCTCGATTGCCATAACTTTCAGAGGAAAGCATAATTTTAGCAAAGGTAAGCCAATTATTTTGCCGAATCATAGGTAAACACTTGTGCACTTACAGCCCTGCTTATCATTATTGGCACCCATGAAGGTAAAGTACATAATGTGGAATATCTCCTGAAAAAAATGAATCAAGTGAAACAGTTTTATGTATAGAGCCCTCGTATTAAATACAAAAGAGCAAATGATAAACAAAAATTTAAAACAAAAAACAGTGGGAGGAAAAAATAGAAAAAACTAAAACTTGCTGTATCACTAGTATTGGCACCCTTTACATTAATGTAGTATGGAAACTACTTTTGACTCACCTGTGGTAATCACAAAAGAGATTCACCTGTGAGTAATTGTCGGTGCCCATGTGACATGAACTAGCCAATGAATGATGACTTCAGTGTTTTAAAAAGCCACATGGCAGGCCCTGTTCCTTTGTCGCAGTGGTGAAGACAAAAGAGCTATCTGAGGACATCAGAACTGCTATCATTAGCAAACACAAGACTTCCATTGTATAAGGCCACCTCCAAAGACCTTAGTATCCCAGTTTCAACACTGTGCAATGTTATTAAGAAGTTTGACAAGCATGGAACCGTCAAGAACCTCCCTGGACATGGGGGAAAGAGAAAAATTGACAAGAGATGTATTAAAAGGTTGGTGCAAATGGAGGAAAAAACACTACATCAAACATCTAAAGACCTGAAGACCAACCTGGAACAGCCTGGGTTCATGGTTTCAACAAGTACCATACGCGGCACACTAAACCAAGCAGAGCTTTATGGGCAAAGGCCAAGGAAGAAACCATTGCTGAAGAAAAGCCATAAAAAAGAATGACTGATCTTTGCCAAAGAGTACCTTGACAAACCACAGTCCTTCTGAGAAAATGTTCTGTGGACCACATGAAACAAAAATAGAGCTTTTTGGCAATGCAAAGCAACAGTTCGTTTAAAGATGGCACAATGAAGCTTATAAGGAAAAGAACACCTTGCCAACAGTTAAGCATGGTAGAGGATCAATGATGCTGTGGGATTGTTTCACTGTGTCTTGTACTGGAGGCCTTGACTGTATTACACGAATCATGAAATCAGAGAATTATCAAGAGATTTTAGAGCGAAATGTTCTACCCAGTGTAAGAAAACTTGGTTGAGTCGAAGATCATGGGTCATCCAGCAAGACAATCACCCAAAGCACACATGCAAAAGTACACAGGAATGGTTGAAAAAGAAAAATGGACTGTTTTAAAATGGCCAGTAATGATTCCTGACCTCAACCACATTGAAAATCTTTGGGGTGAGCTGAAATATGCCATTGGGAAAAAGAACCCAGCAAACATTCAAAAGCTTGAACAAACTGCAAAGGATGAGTGGGAGAAAATTCCAGCTCAGAAATGCAAGAAACTTATAGATGGCTACAAGAAACATTTTGAGGCTGTCAGCAATGCCAAAGGGTGTGCAACCAAGTATTAATTAGGGGTGCCTTTATTGCTGCACATGTTGTTTGAACATTGAAGTTGAAAAACAATGTTTTATTGTTGCATTACTTTGGACCACTAATTATAAAAATCCTGAGGATATAACTTTGGTACATTTCCATTTATTTCTGAAGATATTGTTCAGTCTATGAAAAAAATGAAGGTGCACCAATAATAATGAGCAGCACTGTAAGTCGGCATCCCCCAAACCACCTAGATGCTTCCATATGTGTCTGCTTTCCCTCATCAGAAATATCAAAGGTTTTCGGAATGTCTCCTTTTTCAGCAATATGATGCAAGATATTCCATATGTAAGTAGAGCTGGAACGAGGGGTAGGCACCTGCCTGGAGCGCTATCTTCTGCCTACCCAAGGTAGGAGAATTTCGGAGAAAAAAACACAGAGACTGTTATGGATCCGGGTAGTGGAACCTCTGTGCTGCGGTGCAAGGAGGGACCCAGAGGGGCATAACTAAGTATCAACTCGGACCGACCCTGGTCGTACGGCGGCTAACGACTCCGTGACCAGGGAGGGACCGAGCAGAGGGACCAGGTGCTACTCTGGGGACTGGTCAGTCTCTGGTCAGCGAATGGTGGAAAATTCGCTGACCAGAGACTCCGCGGCAGTGATGTCCACAGAAGCGGAGACGGGAAACGGAATCCGGGGATGTTGACCATAGACTATAAAGAACGAGGACTTGGAAGTCGATTCGCTCTCATGGTTGTTGTAGGAGAATTCGGCCCATGGTAGGAGGTCCACCCAATCGGTATGGTGAGCATTAACAAAGTGCCGGAGGTAGCTGGAAAGGATCTGGTTGATACGCTCCACTTGGCCATTGGACTGTGGATGGTAAGCGGAGGAGAAATCCAGGGTGACATCCAGCAGCTTACACGTAGCTCTCCAGAAGCGTGAGGTGAACTGAACCCCTCGATCCGACACAATGTGGAGGGGTAGGCCATGGAGACGGAAAATGTGAAGGAAGAAGTCCTTAGCCAGCTCTGATGCAGACGGGAGATCAAGCAGAGGAATGAAGTGGGCCATTTTAGAAAAGCAGTCGGCGACCACCCAAATGACTGTACAGCCGGCAGAAACAGGGAGATCTGTAATAAAGTCCATAGCAATGTGTTGCCAAGGTGCAGCAGGTACGGAAAGAGGCAGGAGGTGACCGGCTGGAAGATGTCTGGGAACTTTGTTGCGGGCACAAGACGAACAGGCCGAGACAAAGTCAACTACATCCTTGCGCAGGGTGGGCCACCAGTAATGCCGGGTAATGAGCAGGAAAGTCTTCTTCTGACCGGCATGGCCGGCTAGTTTAGATGAATGACCCCAGTGAAGAATCTTCTACCGATCTGGAACTGCTACAAACATCTTACCGGGTGGGAGACGAGTCAGATCTAAGGGGGCCATGCTCATTACTTTGGAGGGGTCGATGATGTGCGTAGGCTCCTCCTCTAGATCGGAGGACAGGAAGGATCGGGACAAGGCGTCAGCCTTAATATTCTTGTCCGCCGGGCGGAAATGTAGAATAAAGTCGAAGCGAGCAAAGAACAAAGACCACCGGGCCTGATGCGGATTGAGTCTTTGGGCATTCTGGAGATATGCAAGATTTTTGTGATCAGTATAGATGATCACTGGGTATAGAGCCCCTTCAAGCAGGTAACGCCACTCCTCCAGCACCAATTTGATGGCTAGCAGTTCTCGGTCTCCTATGGAGTAGTTGCGCTCAGACGAGGAGAAGAGTTTGGAGAAGAAGCCGCAGGTTGCCATTCTACCGCATGAAGATTTTTGGGTGAGCACCGCTCCGGCTCCGGAGGAGGAAGCATCAACATCCAGGAAGAACTGTTTGTTGCAGTCCAGACGGTGCAGCACAGGGGCAGAGGAGAAGGCTTGCTTTAAGGAAAGGCTTTGGGCAGCCATACCTTGGGATTTGCTCCCTTACGAGTGAGCGCAGAGATGGAAGCAGTCCGAGAAGAGAAGTGCGGGATGAAGAGACGGTAGTAGTTGGCGAAACCCAGGAATCGCTGAATCGCCTTCAACCCCTCCGGACGGGGCCATTTTAAGATGGCAGAGAGCTTCTCGGGGTCCATTCGTAGACCTATCTGGGAGATAATATAACCCAGGAATGGAAGAGAGGTCTGCTCGAAGAGGCACTTCTCAAATTTGGCATAGAGGTGATTCTGCCTGAGTCTAAGCAGGACCTGACGAACATCCCTCCGGTGTGTGGGAAGGTCCGGAGAGAAGACCACGATGTCGTCCAGATACACCACCACGCAGGAATATAGAAGATCACGGAAGATGTCATTGACTAATTCTTGGAAGACGGCGGGAGCATTGCAGAGCCCGAAGGGCATAACACGGTATTCATAGTGACCGTCCCGGGTATTGAATGCCGTCTTCCACTCGTCTCCTTGACGGATCCGGACCAGGTTATACGCCCCACGTAGATCCAGCTTAGAAAAGATCCTAGTGCCCTTAAGGCGGTCAAACAACTCGGAGACGAGTGGCAGGGGGTATTTGTTTTTGACCGTGATTTGGTTAAGACCTCGATAGTCTATACAGGGGCGTAGTGAGCCATCCTTCTTTTTGACGAAGAAGAATCTGGCTCCAGCCGGGGAGGTAGATTTCCGGATGAATCCCCTAGCCAGATTCTCCTTAATGTATTCCGACATGGCCCGGGTTTCGGCCGACGACAACGGGTGAATACGCCTACGGGGTGGAGTGGCACCGGGTACTAGGTCGATCGGGCAATCATATGGCCTATGAGGTGGCAGTGTCTCTGCTTCCTTTTTGCCGAAGACATCTGCATAGGACCAGTAAGGTGCCGGTAAACCGGGTAGATTAGCCGGGGTGAGGGGCGGACGAACCGGGCGGACCGGGACCAGGCAGGTCTCATGGCAATCCTGCCCCCAAAGGAGAACTTCACCGGATTGCCAGTTCAGCATGGGTTCATGTCTCTGAAGCCAGGGTAGACCTAGCAATAGGGAGTGAGAGAGACCGGAAAGCACATGGAAGGAGATCCTTTCAGAGTGCAGCATTGCCACCTACAGGGTTATAGGTTCTGTGACGAGCAGGATGGTCACCGGAAGGAGTCTTCCATCCACGGAGGCGACTGCCAATGGTTCAGCCAGAGGTTTGGTTGGAATGTGATATTTCTCTACCATGGACTGGGAAATGAGGTTCCCAGCAGCTCCGGAATCTAGGTGTGCAATTTCAAAGTAGCGGTTCTCTCCCCAGGAGATGTAGACAGACAAAGTCAGGGAAGGAGAGGGTTTACTTTTGCCTAGGACGACCTCTCCGAGCGGTCCTAGGCAAGCTCAGAAGCGAGGGTATGGAACTGTATGGCATACTGGCCCACGGTGAGACTTCCTTGGCAGAGACGGAGCAAAGAGGAGGCAGAAGAGGATTTTTGTCCTGGTTCATAGAAGACTTTCCGGAAAGCAGCGAGGAAAGACGATAGATTGGACACCAGGGGGTCTCCTCTCTCCCACAGGGGATTAAGCCATGCCAGCGCTTCCCCAGTGAGGTGAGACATGATGAATGCCACCTTGGCCCAGTCGGAGGGAAACTGATGTGCCAAAAGTTCAAAGTGCAGGGTGCACTGGTTTATGAAACCCCGAGCTAGAGAGGGGTCGCTTCCAAAACGAGGAGGTGCAGAAAGCCGGGGACCTGGGTTGGATGCCGTGGTATTGGTGGGCAGTGGCGCTGCCGGAGTGGGAGTCGCACGACTCGAGGCGGACACAGGTGGAACAGGCCGTGTGTCCAGTCGGGAGTTGACACTCCGCAGGAAGTTCAGGATGGTTTCCTGTTGGGATCTCTGACGAGAAACCTCCTGGTACAGGTCAGAGAGCGAGGGAGCTTGGGGGCCACCGGGTTCCATGGCCCGAGTAAACTGTTACGGATCCGGGTGGTGGAACCTCTGTGCTGCGGTGCAAGGAGGGACCCAGAGGGGCGTAACTAAGTATCAACTCGGACCGACCCTGGTCGTACGGCGGCTAACGACTCCTTGACGAGGGAGGGACCGAGCAGAGGGACCAGGTGCTACTCTGGGGATGACCTTGTAAGAGAGCAGGTGACTCCCACGGGTCAGATGGCTGAGACTGACTGATACTGCAGATGGACACAGCAGGCAGGCTGACGAGAGGTCCAGGTAGATGAACTGGCAGAGACAGCAGGCAACAGGCGAAAGTCTCTAGGTAGGCTGTCAGGTGGTCACGGCAAGTGACGGGCAGGAGCCTCCGGGTAGGCAGACAGGTGGTCATGGCAAGTGACAGGCGGGAGCCTCTAGGTAGGCTGACAGGTAACAGGCAGGTGCTCCCAGGTAAGCAGGTGGAGGAAGCCCATAGACAGACTAGCGGACTGAGCGGAATACAGACTGTCGGGCTGGAGAGTAGTCAGGCTGGCAGACTGGACTGATAGTCAGGCTGGCGGGCAAGACTAGTAGTTAGGCTAGCAGCGGGACCTGAGGGCTGAAGCAGAGGTAAGTACACTGTGCATCAACTATTGCTCTGCAACTCCATTTTGGAGGAGGTGCCTAATATATGAGAGGACCTCCGGCAATTGGCCGGGGACTCCTTAGGGTGGTGCACGCGGCCCCTTTAAGAGGAAGGGAGCGCACGCGCGCCCTAAGCACAGGAAGAGGAGCGCTGGAGGACGCCGGGCAGGGAGCGCGGCGGTGAGAGGGACGGCGTCTCTGCCTGGCAGAGGGCAGAGACGCTGATGCTGCAAAAACAATGCTGAATGTCTGCAGTCACCCGTCACCTTTCTCCAGCCTCAGGCATTCAGCGTAGTAATGGCCGGGGAGCGGGCACACAGGGAAGAAGAGTAAGTCACTAACACCGTTTAACCCTCTCTCTGCCTATGCATGGCCGGCCCTCCTTTCCAGCACTCAATTGTATTCCGATCTGTAATACGCAAATACAATTCATGTTGGCATCGCCTGGCACAGGAGCAGAGGAGCTGTGATCGGCTCCCTGTCCTGCTGGGAGCTCTGGCACACGCAGAGGACCTCGGACATTGTGATGCCGTGTCTTCATCACGCCGTCCAGTGCCCACTGCTGCACCAGATGGAAGAGGAGACAGAGCTGTGTTGGACAGGGAGACTGCAATAGGTGCGTATAAGCTTTTTTTATTTTTCTACTCTTTTCCTAATGAATGGAGGCTTATACCTAGAGCCTGTGGGGACTTGCCAAGAGGGGCTGGCTGTGGGGACATCACAAGAGGAGCTGGCTATGGGGACATAACGGGCTGGCTATGGGGACATAAGGAGCTGATTATGGGGACATTACAATAGGGGCATGCTATGAAGACATAATTGTATGGCTATGGGGATATTACAGAAGGGGCTGGCTGTGGGGTCATTACAAGAGGGGCTGGCAGTGGGGACATTACAAGAGGGGGCTGGCTATGGGACATTCGAAGAGGGGGTTGGCTAAGGAGACATAAGAGTGACAATAATGTATTGGGTGCTGATGGGGACATTATATTAGGAGCTGTGGCGACCACAGTGTATAGGGGGCTGTGCGATACATTATAATTTATATTGGGGGCTGGGGTGGATGTCATACTGTGTGGTGTGCTGTGGGGGACTTTATACTATATATAAGCAGCTTTGGGGCTATTATACTGTATCATTGACTGGGGGGCCATGATACAGTATGGGGTGGTGTGGGGGCATCATACTATATAATGGGGGCCTGTGGTGGGCATCATACTGCATGGGGGGCTGTGAAGGTTATCATAGTGTATATTGGGGGCTGTTGTGGATATTATACTGTATGGGCGGCTGTTGCGACCATCATACTGTGTAGGAGGACACAGCGAGGAGGTGCCTAAGTCTGGAGAGGACAATGTGGTAGACAGGATAAGGACATAATGTGGAGAGGGGACAACGTCCATTTGGGGCACAGTATGGAGAGAGGTTCTCATGGCAGGGAGACAGTGTGGCGCTACAGAGAGTGTAAGGGAAAACAGTGGAGAGGGGACAGCCATGGTATAGGCCATGGTTCATAGGGGCAGATGGTGTGACTGTTATATCTAATAATGGCAGACAGTGGGGCGGTTATAGCTAATAATGTCAGACAGTGGGGCAGCTATACCTCATTAAGGTGGACAGTGTAGCCGATGTAGTCAAAAGGACAAACAGTTTAGAGGCCATTTACCATAGGAGGCTTTTTTAGGTCATAATAATTAGAACACAGCACCTTCCTCCATACATTTGGGAAGTCTCCCACATGTCTTTTGACAAACTGATAGACCATGTGATACATAGATTGCACACAGGGGGACTTCCTTTCACTAAGAATGTGACTGACTTATCAAGGAAATTGCTTGCACCAGAAATTTTTAGCTGCTTCTTTGCAAAAGGCATGAATACATATGCACATACCAATTTTTAATTATTTGTTCCCATAAATTTAATTTCTGTCTATAATTTTCTCACTTCACTTCACCTACCTAGACTATTTGGTGCTGATGCATCACACACAAATCAGATTACAAAAATATTTAAACACAGATTGTATTGTAAAAAAATAGGTGAAAGGCAAGGGGGGTGAATACTTTTGCAAGCGACTGTACTCACTTTGGAATATTCTGGCTTATACTACTAAAAAAGGAGACATTCTGGAAACATGATTTCCTAATGAAGGAAAGTGCTTATTTCCCAAACACGTATGACATTTTTTCTATCTCCTGACTTTCACACATCACTGGGGATGCCACGGTGTTCTTAATGCAGGATCTCTTCACGATGTTTGACCACATGTCCACACTCTACCATCTCCGGATTCCTTCACCATAAAACTGACGGACTTATCATGCTCTGTTTTACGGACTATGCGCAGCTGTACAGGTCAGTCTAGCAGTATATACAGAAGCATTATTAACTTTACCTGATTCATTATGTAGAGTGCGTGGCACTCATTGAGTCAGTATAAAATGTTATACTATTGATTTTATTTTTTGAGTGAGCAGATACATCTTATTGCTTGCTGCTAACTGCGAGAGTGTGGATTTCTATCATACACTCATACCCAGTATTTCCATTTTTAGTGGAAGTTTTTTATTTTAATGTTATTGAGTATGTGGTAATACCTTTTAGGCAAAGTAATGCCTCTTCTGTTTTTCAAAATTTTGTTAATGACATATTAACAGATATAAGTGGTCAACATGTGGTTTTCTATACGACATCTTGGTATATTCAGTGGATTGTGAGTCACACATCCTACATGTACACATTGTACTTTAAAGTCTCAGAGACAGTTCTCTATTTGCTAAACTTGAATAATGTGTTCAAAAAAAGTAAACTTACCAAAAATATCTCTAGCCCAGCACAGGTTTCCGAAAGGATCCCTCTAAGGTCTAAACTATTATTGATTCAGTTCAACCCAAATTTCTGAATGCTTTGCAGTGTTTTCTTGTGTTCGCTAAATACTATTGTAAATTTTAAAAAAAAATCCAAGATTGCCAAAACCTTGACTAATTGATGTGACTACCTTGAAACCTGAGACAGACCATGAATTCACTCTGTTAATGGAATATAACCCTGAATTGGTCCATTCTGATATAGAGCATCCTTTTGTAGTGGAGGTACTATTGATGCCTGAAAGGTTGGAATCGGAGCGTTGTTGTTGTCTTCACACTTAATTCCGACATCTTTTCACAAAGTTTTCATCTGCTGAGCTGAATTCTGATATCAATAAATGTGAATTGTTGGCAATGAAGTGGACAGTTGTCAAATGGGGCCACTTCCTAGAAGGTGCCAAATAAAAATTCACTGTTAACATGGATCACAAGAATATTACTTATCTTTAATCACTTTAATCAGCTAAGAGACTTAGCCCTAGATACTGTAAATAGACGGGATTTATTCTTCTCTAAGTTTGATTTTATGGTGACATTTAGACCTACGACTAAAAATGTTAAAGGAGATGCCCGTTATTTTTGTCAATCTCACATCAAGGACTCTGTAGACTAACGTCCCTGACAATACATCTTCCCAAAAATTATTTGCTTCTCTCATGTTTCATCTACGAGTACTCCTAGGGTCTCATGATTCTGTCCTTGGAATTATCCTTGAGATTATTGATACTATTTGACTAATAACCAGAAATTTTTAGTGCCCAATTATTGTTTGGGGGTGTAGGGAAAATGTGATTGAGTGTGAAATCTGTGCCCGAGCCAAAATACTCCGAATCTTTCCTACCGGACTTCTCCATTCCTTAACTACTCGTAATAGTCTTTGGACCCACCTCTCCATGGACTTCATTACTGAAATTGCATGCAAGAGAAGACTGTTATTTGGGTGGTGGTGGATTTACCAAGCGGTGTCATTTGATTCTCTGTCTAGGTTGCTTAACTCCCAAACCTTAAAGGAGATGTCTCACAAACAAAGTAAAATTTAATGAATAGATCTTGGAATAATAAGTTCCACAATTGGATGTGTTAAAAAAAAGTTCCTGTGCTGAGATAATCTTATAAATGTGCCCGTTATAAATTGTTATTTGTTTTGCCTGATCTTGCAGAGCTGCTCCACTTCATGTTCAGCTTATACCACAGCTCCTGCCAAGGCGAGGAAACATAATTCACTTGTGAGTATTTAGATGAAACAGGAGCTCACAGCTGTTTGTTTGTGTAAGGAAACATATTTCCCTGCCTGTCTGTTTTATCACAGGAGAGAGTGTTTCTGCCACTAACTAGTCATGTGAGCGCATCATAACTCAAGACAGTGACATACTGTATAAGCTCTGGAGTTTCTGGTGCTCCAATATCATAGACTTGATTTATGATGAGCTCAGAGGGCTGGACACACAGCAAAAACTCTCACTTCTGTGATAATACAGGCGAGGAAATCTGTTACCTGAAAAAATAGCAGCTGCGAGCCCCTGAAGTGACTTAAAGTCCGCCTGTCAGCAGGATTGTGCGCAGTAAACCACATACACTGTCAGGTGGGCAGGGCCGGCGTCAGCACCCGGCGCACCCGGGCAAATGCCGGGGCCCTGAGCAGGCAGAGGGGCCCACTGGCGGTCGCGCACCCCGCTGGGCTATGGGCGGAGGAGAGCGGTGTCAGCGCCCGCCCTTCTCCGCCGCTTGCTCAGGGCCCCGGCAGCTCGATACTTACCTCTCCCCGTGCCTCCGCAGATCCGCTGTCTTCCTGCTCTGCGCTCCCTGTGACGTCTCAGGTCAGAGGGCGCGGTGACGTCTTTTCACCGCGCCCTCCCCTGAGCCGTCACAGGGAGCGCTGAACTGGAAGACGCCGACAACGCTGGAGTTCGGAACCGAGCAGCGGGCAGCAGGGCAGCGGGCAGCAGGTAGCAGGTAGCAGGTGAGGAGAAGGGAGGTGAGTATTTGATTTTTCTTTTTTAATACTCATGGGGCATTATAAAGAAGGTGGGGGGACATCCTGCATGGGTCATTATATAGAGGGGGGGGCATCCTGCATGGGGCATTATATAGAGGGGGGGGCATCCTGCATGGGGCATTATATAGAGGGGGGGCAGCCTGCATGGGGCATTATATAGAGGGGGGGGGGACAGCCTGCATGGGGCATTATATAGAGGGGGGGGGCAGCCTGCATGGGGCATTATATAGAGGGGGGGGGGACAGCCTGCATGGGGCATTATATAGAGGGGGGGGGCATCCTGCATGGGGCATTATAAAGGGGATGACGACATCCTGCATGGGGCATTATAAAGGGGGGGCAGCCTGCATAGTGCATTATGTGGGGGGGAACAGCCTGCATGGAGCATTATAAGGGGGGGCAGCCTGTATGGGGCATTATGTGGGGGGTAACAGCCTGCATGGAGCATTAAAGGGGGGGCCTGTATGGGGCATTATGTGGGGGGTAACAGCCTGCATGGAGCATTATAAGGGGGGGACAGCCTGTATGGGGCATTATGTGGGGGGTAACAGCCTGCATGCAGCATTATATGGGGGCCAGTATCCTGTATGGAGAGTTATAAGGGGACCGGTATCCTGTATGGAGCGTTATAAGGGGACCGGTATCCTGTATGGAGCGTTATATGGGGGCCAGTATCCTGTATGGAGTTTTATAAGGGGACCAGTATCCTGTATGGAGCGTTATATGGGGGCCAGTATCCTGTATGGAGCTTTATAAGGGGACCAGTATCCTGTATGGAGCGTTATATGGGGGCTAGTATTCTGTGTGGAGCGTTATATGGGGGCCAGTATCCTGTATGAAGCGTTATATGAGGGCCAGTATTCCGTATGGAGCCTTATATGGGGGTGAGTATTCTGTGTGGAGCGATTCACCGGTTTCTGAGCTATTGTGGAATTTACAATAGATATCACTCATGTAATGTAAGAAGTGAAATCTTTGCATTGTACTATATATATATATATATATATATATATATATATATATATATATTTCTCCGCTGTATCTCTGCATCATAAATCGTGGTATGTGTTAAAGGGGCCCACTGAGACTCTTTCGCCCGGGGCCCAGAAAAACCTGGAGCCGGCCCTGCAGGTGGGCACCATTACACTAATTAAAATGATACCTTTGTTGATGAAATCCATGTTGTGGTTCTTTTATAATCTTTATTTTCATTTCTGATGTGATGATATGCTCTTGCTTCGGGGCGGGAATTGTGTTCCAAACCTGAAATTTACATGCAGCAAAATGGCCTACCCCGCCTGCGCATGTGCAGTAGCATCTCTCTGTTGCCAAGAGATGCTACTGCGCAAGCGTGGCTGGCGGTGCCATATTGCTGCTGGCAAATTGTATCTTTTCACCAGCAAAATGGCGCCACTAGCGGCGCTTGCGCAGTAGCATTTATCGGCAAGCGATAGATGCTACTGCGTACGCGCGGGCGCCATTTTGCTGGAGGAAAAAGAAATTTGCTTGCACCAATGTGGAACCGCCGGCCGCGCTTGCGCAGTAGCATCTCTTGTCAACTGAGAGATGCTACTGCACAAGAGTGGCAGGCGGTGTCATATTGCTGCAGGCAAATTTCTTTTTCCTCCAGCATAATGGCGCCGAATTTATTATTATTGTTCCTATTATTATTCCAAAAACTACTGATTAAAATGTACCTTGTTCATGGGACAACACCTTTAAGTATGTTATTTATTAAACACATGTTGTTTCTACATGGAATTCCAGAAAATGTTGTTTCTGATCTGGGAACTTAGTTTGTTTCAAAACTCAGGAGGGCATTCTGTAATAAGATCAGTATTAAATTGTCCTTTTCATCTGCTTACCAACTAGAGACCAATAGTTAGACTGAACACGTCAACCAAACACTCGGGCAATAACTTAGGTGTTATGTCTCTGATCACTATTTTGACTGGGTAAAACACTTGTCATTAGCTGAGTTTGCCATCATTATCAAGTCTTCATTAAGATCTCCTTATTCTTCTGTAATCTCAGATATCATACTCCGTTTTGGTTCTTTCTCCGCCTGTGAATTTGATACACCAGAGGCTTGTAAATCATTAGACAAGTTGAAGCTTATCTTCTTTGAGATCAGAGAAAACCTGAGAAGTGCACAGGGTAGACAGTCCTTTTCTGCTTTTAAAGAGGCTGACGATTGCCCTAGCTGTGTTTATCCCACAGAAATATGAGACTCAAGGACCCCTTTGGTAAGCTATAACCCAAGTTCATTGGTCCATATGAGATAACTGAAGTTAGTACGGTTGTACGACCCCGAAATCCCCCCCCAAATTTTTTAAACTAATTTGTGCTCTATTGTAATATACAACACCCCTATACATTTTGTTTTTTATTTTTACCTTTTATTACTCCTGAATTTCACTTGATTCCCTGCACTCAATTTATTTATATGCCTCTCTACCAGACCCGGCAGCTTACTGTGTTTTTTTTTTCTAACCTCACAGCCCAATGTAGTAGAGATGAGCGTTGTTCTACTCGAACTGTTCGCCAATCTCAAATTCGAGCTGTTTTGGGCGGTGTTCGAGCCGGACGGCGAACACGAACAATTTGAGAAAAATTCGGCTGTTCGAGGTTATGTTCGATAACTATTCGTGCACCAAAATCATAACTGGATTTTTAGTAATGATGAAAATTAATGTTAATACGCAGTTTGAGTGTACAGCGGGGTGGGGGGAGGGGCAGGGGATGGATCTCTGCAGGAACAATGAAGATCTCCATTTTTTTTTCTCTTTCCCGCATTTGCAGTGGGGAGGTGCAATCTGTCAGCCTATCAGCAGCGCACACACGGAGCGAAGTGCTTTTTTTCACACAAGCAAGGGCATGTGTCATTGGCAGTGTATGTCACATGTCCTTGCCCTATAAGACCAAGCCATTTTCCCCGTCGCCACCATTTTCTCACTGCTGCAGCTGCGTGTTAGACGGCACCGCTGTTGCTGTGTGCGCTATACCTTGTTAATTTCAAGCCAATTTTCGCACAAATATACAGATAGCTTGGGAGTAGGGAATAGTTGTGATTGCAGTCCTTTTAAGGACTAGGTTACAGCATTTCCTACGACTTTTATCAGGGAGGTCTGTGCTCTTAAATAGATAGGTTGTGGGAGTAAAGACTAATTGTAATTGGAGTCCTTTTCAGGACTAGGTTACATGAGTTCCTATCAGTTTTTGCCAGGCAGGTCTGTGCCAGTGCTGTGCAAGTTTTTTTCACAGCATTTGGCTGAATCTAGCAAAGCTAATCCTTTTTGGCCTATTGCAGAGTGTGTTAGTCAGTGGAGTTGCCTATCTGTGTTGCAAGATATAACACCTGTGTATAGAATACCAATTTTTTTACTGCACCTAGTGAAGTAAAATCTTTTGGGCATAGCATCATTCTATTAGTCCATCTATACTGACCTCCATCAGGTTGCAAACTGAATATAATTTTTTTCTGCATCTAGCTCTGAAAAAATATTTGGGCTTCTAGCAGTGTGTGGGACTTGGTCTATTAGTCCATCTATACTGACCTCCATCAGGTTGCAAATTAAAAATAATTTTTTTCTTCATTTAGCTCTGAAAAAATATTTGGGCTTCTAGCAGTGTGTGGGACTTGTTCTATTAGTCCTTCTATACTGACCTCCAGCAGGTTGCAAATTGAATATAATTTTTTTCTGCATCTAGCTCTGAAAAAATAGTTGGGCTTCTAGCGGTGTGTGGGACTTGGTCTATTAGTCCATCTATACTGACCTCCATCAGGTTGCAAATTAAAAATAATTTTTTTCTGCATCTAGCTCTGAAAAAATATTTGGGCTTCTAGCAGTGTGTGGGACTTGGTCTATTAGTCCATCTATACTGACCTCCATCAGGTTGCAAATTAAAAATAATTTTTTTCTGCATCTAGCTCTGAAAAAATATTTGGGCTTCTAGCGGTGTGTGGGACTTGGTCTATTAGTCCATCTATACTGACCTCCATCAGGTTGCAAATTAAAAATAATTTTTTTCTGCATCTAGCTCTGAAAAAATATTTGGGCTTCTAGCAGTGTGTGGGACTTGGTCTATTAGTCCATCTATACTGACCTCCATCAGGTTGCAAATTAAAAATAATTTTTTTCTGCATCTAGCTCTGAAAAAATATTTGGGCTTCTAGCGGTGTGTGGGACTTGGTCTATTAGTCCATCTATACTGACCTCCATCAGGTTGCAAATTAAAAATAATTTTTTTCTGCATCTAGCTCTGAAAAAATATTTGGGCTTCTAGCAGTGTGTGGGACTTGGTCTATTAGTCCATCTATACTGACCTCCATCAGGTTGCAAATTAAAAATAATTTTTTTCTGCATCTAGCTCTGAAAAAATATTTGGGCTTCTAGCAGTGTGTGGGACTTGGTCTATTAGTCCATCTATACTGACCTCCATCAGGTTGCAAATTAAAAATAATTTTTTTCTGCATCTAGCTCTGAAAAAATATTTGGGCTTCTAGCAGTGTGTGGGACTTGGTCTATTAGTCCATCTATACTGACCTCCATCAGGTTGCAAATTGAATATAATTTTTTTCTGCATCTAGCTCTGAAAAAATAGTTGGGCTTCTAGCGGTGTGTGGGACTTGGTCTATTAGTCCATCTATACTGACCTCCATCAGGTTGCAAATTAAAAATAATTTTTTTCTGCATCTAGCTCTGAAAAAATATTTGGGCTTCTAGCAGTGTGTGGGACTTGGTCTATTAGTCCATCTATACTGACCTCCATCAGGTTGCAAATTAAAAATAATTTTTATCTGCATCTACAGTACCTCTGAAAAAATATTTGGGCTTCTAGCAGTGTGTGGGACTATTTGTATTAGTCCATCTATACTGACCTCCATCAGGTTGCAAATTCAAAATAATTTTTTTCTGCATCTAACCCAGCCAATAGTTTTGGCCTAATACCACAGTTTGGCCACTCAGCTCTGCTCGGTTACCATCCATTGTTTTTTTGTGCAAACAACTCCAGAGTTGTGAATTAGTTAACCACCAAAATGAGTGGAAAAAGGCCTGCTGCTGGTGGAAAGGGGAATAGGCGTGTTGGGAAGGGGAAAAAAGGTTGTGTCCGTGGGGTAGGTGTTAAAGCAACAGTAACATCTGCAGAAGAAAGACCATCTTCCAGCCAAACTAAAATGTCTACTTCTTTTAGCGGACAATGTGATAAGATCCCTTTCTTACGGCCACGCCAATCGCTACAAATTCCAGATGAGGCACAAAAACAGCAGGTGCTTCAACGGATATCAAGTGCTCCTTTAAGTGGGCTCTCCTCCACATCAACTTCAACATCACAAATACTCCAGCCCTCAAAGGTGTCACCCAAATCGCACTTGCTTCCTCACAGCTCCCAAATCTCCAGCTGCCCGTCTGAGTATGAGGTAGAACAGATGGTTGAGTCTGCAGAGCTGTTTACTCATACTATAGCCTGGGAATCAGAGGTCGACTCCAGCGCTTGTGTGAATCCAGACGAGGAAATGATCTGCACTGATGCCCAGAATCTTTATGAGTCGGATCCAGGACCAGACGCAGAAGGTTCTGACCATAATGTAGACCCTCATTCCCAAACTGTAACTCCTGTTGGTGGAGACAATGAGGAAGACGATGATAAGACTCAAATACCTGATTGGAGCGACAACTTTAGTTTTTTGTCAGGGCAGGAACAGGTTGGCTCTGAGGACGACGGGTGTGATAACGCACAGGGTGATGATGATGAGGTCGGAGATCCCACTTACTGTCAACCCACAGTCAGCCAAGAGATGAGGTCAGCAGAGGAGGTGGAGGAAGATGCTAGTGACGACGAGGTCAGGTTGCGCCTTCCTGGACAGAGACGTAGTACTGGAAGCACGTCAACAACTGCATCCTCAAACACAACTCTGCCTCTCACCACAAGTCGTGGTGGCTCTTCAGGTCGCATGGGTGCTAAGCCTTGCATAGCCTGGGCATTTTTTCAGATCGGTAAAGATGACCCAACTCGTGTTATCTGTAACATTTGTCAGCAAAAGCTAAGTAGAGGCCAAAAAATACATAGTTTGAGTACTTCATGCATGAACCGGCACATGGACATGAAGCATAAGTTGCAGTGGGAAGCTCAGTGTGCTACAATGCGGCCTAGCCGGCCGGGCCATTCACCGTCTGCCATATCTTGTGCATCCGCGGCCTCTTCATCCTCTGTGACTGGGGGGACAGCAGTCACACCTGTTTTGGGGCGCAGACCTGCCACCTCTTTACCCGCAACAGCCAGCGTGATTGGCAGGTCATCATTTTCTTTGGAGGTGGTAACACCAGCTGGTGTTGAGCGCTGTCCGACATCGATAGCACCACCTTTGGATCAAGGCAACCTAACATGTCCGCCTGCATCTTCCTCACAGACCGGCAGTTTGCCGGGGACACCCTTATCAACCCCGTCTAAGCACAATAGCCAGCCCTCGGTCCCTCAGATGTGGACAAGTAAAAGACCATTTCCTCCTAGCCATGAGAAAGCTAAGAGGTTGAATTTCACCATCTGCAAGCTCTTGGCTACAGAAATGCTGCCTTTCCGCCTGGTGGACACAGAGGATTTTCGAGACCTTATGTCCGTCGCAGTGCCCCAGTACCAGATGCCCAGTCGGCACTACTTCTCAAAGAAAGGTGTGCCTGCGCTCCACCAGCATGTCGAACACAACATCACCGCTTCTTTGAGAAACTCTGTGTGTGACAGGGTGCATTTCACCACAGACACTTGGACGAGTAGGCATGGACAGGGGCGTTACATGTCGCTGACTGGGCACTGGGTAACTATGGTGACAGCAGGACAAGGGGCTGCTGTCCAAGTCTTGCCGTCCCCACGAGTTGTGCGTCAATCCTCTTTATGTCAAAGTTCCTCCACTGCTTCTGCCTCCTCAACCTCCTCTCGGTCTTCCACCTGCACCCAAAGCCTGTCTGGTCATGCCACAAGCTTTCTAACTGCGCAGAAGGGATCCTGAACACCTCCTTACTATGCTGGCAGTAGGGCTCAACGTCATCAGGCGGTTTTTACATTGAAATGTCTGGGAAATGTGAGTCACACAGCTGAGGAGTTGTGGTCAGCTCTGGAGAACCAATTTCATGAATGGTTGTCTCCACTGGACCTGAAACCAGGGAAGGCCGTGTGCGACAATGCTGAAAACCTGGGTGCGGCCCTTCGCCGGGGCAATGTCACACACGTGCCTTGTATGGCTCACGTGTTGAACCTGGTTGTCCAGCAATTTTTAGCCCACTATCCCAGACTAGATGGCCTTCTGCAGAGGGCACGGTCGCTGTGTGCTCACTTCCGCCGTTCGCATCCCGCAGCTCAGCGACTTACATCTCTACAGAAGTCGTTGGGCCTGCCACTTCACCGGCTAAAATGCGATGTGCCTACCCGGTGGAATTCAACTCTGCACATGTTGCAGCGACTGTGGCAGCACCGACAAGCCCTGGTGCAATACGTTCTGACGTATAGCCTGGGCCAACGAGATTCAGAGGTGGGGCAAATCACGCTGGAGGAGTGGTCTCAGATCAGGGACCTATGCACCCTTCTGCACAGTTTTGAAATGGCGACGAAGATGTTTAGTGCTGACGATGCCATTATCAGCATGACTATTCCGGTGATTTACATGCTGGAGCACATGTTAAACAGAATTCAGCGTCAGGTGGTGGCACAAGAGGAGGTGGAGGAAGTAGAGGAGGAGGAGTTGTATGCGGAAGGGCTAACATCTGCAAGGTCCAGACGGTCGGCAGCACCAAGGCGGCAGGCATGTGAGGGTGGGGGAGATGGTTTTACCAGGGCACATGGTAGCAGCCAAACTAGTGAGGAAGGTGCAGGAGCCCAGGAAGAAGTGGAGGACGAACTGATGGAAGACTCATCAGATGAGGGAGACCTTAATCACATTTCTGTTGTGCGAGGTTGGGGGGAGAGGACAGAGGAAGGAAGCATGATTGTTACCTCGCCACCAACACAACAGGGACTTGGTGCTCCTGGATGCGCAACACACATGAGTGCCTTCTTGCTGCACTACCTGCAACATGACCCTCGAATTGTGAGAATTAGAAATAATCCTGACTACTGGGTTGCCACACTGTTAGATCCCCGGTACAAAAGTAAATTTGCAGAAATTATTCCTGCCATAGAAAGGGATGCACGCATGCAGGAGTATCAGCAGAGACTGTTGCAGAATCTTACATGTGCTTTTCCACAAAATACCAGTGGTGCACGTAGTGAATCTCACAGTTCCAACTTGCCAACCGTGGTCTGTATGGAATTGTTCAATAAAGGGCCCAAAATTAAGATAACATAGATGGGAGAGGTCTCTATGAATAGGAATTCCTAAGTATTTGATACCCTGTGAGGGCCAGGCAAATGGAAAGTTGGACTGGATGGAATCCTATATGGATTTAGGGAGGGAGACATCGAGGGCCTCAGACTTCGCTGCATTGATTTTAAAATTTTACCATGTAACAAAGTGATCTATTTCAGCCATAACAGCAGGGATGGATATATGTGATTGAGTGATATATACTAGGACATCATCAGCAAATAGAGAGCACTTGTACTCGGTGCCTCCCACCTCAATCCACCTAATATTGGGGTTAT
Organism: Phyllobates terribilis; assembly: GCF_046119375.1. Classification (NCBI taxonomy): domain Eukaryota; kingdom Metazoa; phylum Chordata; class Amphibia; order Anura; family Dendrobatidae; genus Phyllobates; species Phyllobates terribilis. The sequence continues at coordinate 261,004,955 of NW_027362762.1, forward strand.
GGCGAATTGATGAGAGCAGGTGCTCCGTCACTAGGATGTATAAGAGAGGGGACAGAGGACATCCCTGCCTTGTCCCATTGGTGATTGTGAAAGGTGATGAAAATGTTCTGACGCACCCCCTGGGCCTTGGGACACCCGGAGCCGGACCCTTTTTGGTGGATGCTGGTGGTTGTAGTCTTCGTGGCGGCGATCCGGTTCCGTGGCTCAGGGCGGTCAAACCAGTGGCGGAACTATTTATGTGGTTTTGATGTTTAAATGTCCGACTACGCCACCCGTGGATTGCGGTCAGAGTGAACCGCCGCTACAGGGCAGACCGCTAAGGCTGGTGTTGTGGGTGCAGCAGAGCGTAGCATAACTCCCCACGGGAGGAGTATAGCCTCAGGGCAGTGTATGCGGAGGATGGGGGTGATGGTGCAGGGCAGCAGCAGTAACGACACGGAGTCAGTGATGCAGTTCAGGGCCTTTACTCACAGTTCTTATTATCCAGACCACGTCTGCAGGTAACGGCTGCCCACGTCGTACTGTGCTCACCAGGTGAGGGGCTCAGACAACTCCCAGATAACTTTGGAGCGCTTCACAGGACCCCCTTTGTGTGTCCTTTGTCTGGCCTTTCTTACCAACACTTCTGTCCGGCTGCCTCGGGCCTCCTCTTGGTAAACTTGGCGCCAGTTTCCCTGACCCTATGTGGTGCCTTCCTAGCGGGTGGAGCAAGGGGCTGCGCCACATAAAATGTCAGAGCCTCCGGTTTCTAGCTGAGGGTCGTTTCCTGCCTCCACTAGTTCGGGGACCGGTCTCCCCCTTTGGCCTGACCCCTCCACGCAGGTGGATTCGGGCGTGCGGTGGCGACTCGCCCGTCCGCACCCCTGGGATCCCTTCATTCCTCGTTCCTGGAGCCTTCTCCGCTCCTCTTCCTTCCTTCTCCCTCTTGCAGGCCTGGGCCTCTGTTACTAGGCCCGCCTCCGGAGCAGAGCTCATGCAGAGCCCCTGCTCCCTGCCACTTCTGCTCAGACTTCTCTGCACTGAACTAAGATGGTGCCCACCTTTTATACTCCCTTCTCAATGCACCCAGGAACTGCTTCCTCCCTGCTCCTGCACTGCAGGGTTCCCCTTCCTCAGTGTTCCCTCCCCCCACTCCAGCCAGGGACAGGGACTGTCGTGCCCATCTCAGGGGCATATTGGTCGCCCTGCCCCACGGCAATGTGGTGTAATGCATGCAGGTGTCGGGTCCTGATCCACACTCCATCCTTATCTGAGAGTGAGATATCACACCTCTGGGTGAGGTGCAATACGTCTGTAGCAACCGAGCCCTCGGTGCTACAGTTCCATTTATCTTCAGCCTAGGTGACGTATTGTGATACAGGGCCGTGATTTTGGCTATAAAAGGGTCCCCTAGACCCCTACCCCAAGCTTTTTAAGAGAATCATATATGGCGTGCCAGGAGACTCTATGGAATGCTTTCTCAGCATCCAACGAGAGTATCTACTTACAAATTTTTAACTGCATCTAGCCCAGGAAATACTTTGTGCCTAGTAGCAGTGTCTGCTAGTCAGCGGATTATCCCGGCTGTTAAGCAAGCTACACCACCTGTAGTTTGGACACTTAATTTTTTCAAAGGAAATGCTTCGGGACCACGGGATACTTAGTGAAGAGCATCAGGAGGCACCCCAAGGCATAGGGGCTGGGACTGGCACTAGGATGCCTTGCGGTGGACAGCCGAGCTCGATCCTTATAAAAGCTTTTTAACTGCAGCAGCTTTAGTGGACGCTACTGGAGCTGGAATTACGCGGCTGCTGGCATGAGACTTGCCCTCCAATAGATCCTTGTAAATGGATTTAAAGTGTATTCATTCAAATTAGAGGGACAATTTAAATTAAAAAGCTTAGAGCTGCCTCCACCACAGGGGGGCTCTCTCGACCCACCAGCGGACAGGCACCAGTATTGGGAGAGGGGGGCTGGCCGTCAGAGTTCACCGCGGCTCTGGCACAAACCCGGCGACACGGAGGTGGCACGGGCAGGAGCGGACTGGCCGTCTCGGCTTCTCACTTTTTGGATTTTAGAAGGGCATTACATGCCTATATCTGTGTCTCCCCCTCCTTTTACTCCTCCACCTCTTTTCTTTTCGCATGACTATATGTACTTGTCACTTTTCCATGTGTTAGTTGTGTCTTCTGAGCAGTTTGTCAGCTTTTGGACACCTTTGAAGGTGTTTTCTATGTGTTTCTATGTGTTTTTGTTTGCCTGCCATTGGTTTTAACGGTGTTCGAAGGTGTTCGACGAACAGTTCGACGAACAGTTCGGCGAACACACGGGTGTTCGACGAACCGAACCGAACTCGAACACTACGGGGGTGGCTCAACACTACAATGTAGCTCTGTCCTGCCTACATGTCCAGCACTGCCCTCTGCTTACCCACTACAAACTCATTGCCTACTAATCTGCCCCAGTACTGACCTCTATCATTCATTCCAGCGTTGGAAATGACAGCACAGTGATCCTGTGCCCTCATCTGTAGAAGTGCAGCATCAATCACTACACTAAACACCATATCCACATTGGTGATAGAGATGTCACATGTCCCCTACATTATTTATTTATTTTACTTACTTATATAATGCCATTAATTCCACAGCGAGTTACAGACATTATCTGTCCCCATTGGGGCTCACAATCTAAATTCCCTATCAGTATGTCTTTGGAGTGTGGGAGGAAGCCGGAGAACCCGGAGGAAACCCACGCAAACATGGGGAGAACATACAAACTCCTTGCAGATGTTGTCCTTTGGGATCTGAACGCAGGACCCCAGCGCTGCAAAGCTGCAGTGCTAACCACTGAGCCACCATGGTTACCTCTGACATATGAATACTGTGTAATAAAAACTATCTATAGATATCTCCAGACATATTCCAACATGCAACCAAGACCTCAATCTCTCTTCCACACTCATACGTTTCTCACCCAATTGCCTCCAAGATTTCTCCCAAGTATCCCCCATCCTCCGGAGTTCTGTGCCGCAACACATCCGATTATCCGCCACACTCGTGTGATTTTGTTGTCAGCACATTCAACTTTGTACAGAACAAAGTATTCAATGAGAATATTTCATTCATTCAGATCTAGGATGTGTTATTTGAGTGTTCCCTTTATTTTTTTGAGCAGTGTATAATGGTGGTCTAAAAATAAATAATAATAATAATAATCTAATGAGGTCTATGGTAGATATATATATATATTTATCTATATATACACATATCTACAGTATATATAGATATACACCATGTGTGTATAATATACAGGTGCATCTCACTAAATTAGAATATCATCAAAAAGTTGATTTATTTCAGTTTTTTAATACAAAAAGTGAAACTCATATATTATATAGAGTTATTACAAACAGAGTGATCTATTTCAAGTGTTTATTTCTGTTAATGTTGATGATTATGGCTTTCTGTCAATGAAAACACAAAAGTCATTATTTCAGTAAATTAGAATACTTTATAACAAGAGCTTGAAAAATGTTTTTGAAATACGAAATGTGGGCCTACTGAAATGTATGTTCAGTAAATGCACTCAATACTTGGTCGTTGCTCCTTTTGCATCAATTACTGCATCAATGCGGTGTGGCATGGAGGTGATCAGTCTGTGGCACTGCTGAGGTGTTATGGAAGTCCAGGTTGCTTTGATAGCAGCCTTCATCTCGTCTGCATTGTTGGGTCTGGTGTCTCTCATCTTCCTCTTGACAATACCCGATAGATTCTCTATGGGGTTAAGGTCAGGCGAGTTTGCTGCCAATCAAGCACAGTGATGCTGTTGTTTTTAAACCAGGTATTGGTACTTTTGGCAGTGTGGACAGGTGCCAAGTCCTGCTGGAGAATGAAATTTCCATCTCCAAAAAGCAGAGGGAAGCATGAAGTGCTCTAAAATTTCCTGGTAGACGGCTGCGTTGACTTTGGTCTTGATAAAACCCAGTGGACCTACACCAGCAGATGACATGGCTCCCCAAACCATCACTGATTGTGGAAACTTCACACTAGACCTCAAGCAGCTTGGATTGTGCGCCTCTCCACTCTTCTTCCAGACTCTGGGACCGTGATTTCCAAATTAAAATTGTGGAGTGTGTCAATGACTGCCTTCTGGACATCTTTCAAGTCAGCAGTCTTCCCATGATTGTGGAGCCTACTGAAACAGACTAAGGGACCTTTTTAAATTCATCGAAAGCCTTTGCGGGTGTTTTTGGTTAATTATTCTAATTTACTGAGATAATGACTTTTGTGTTTTCATTGGCTGTAAGCCATAATCATCAACATTAACAGAAATAAACACTTGAAATAGATCACTCTGTTTGTAATGACTCTATATAATATATGAGTTTCACTTTTTGTATTGAAGAACTGAAATAAATTAACTTTTTGGTGATATTCTAATTTAGTGAGAAGCACCTGTATGTAGTCTATATATTTTCTTTGATATAGTTGTGTAATTATATAGATAAGTATACGGTATATATTTACACATGTTAATTTTTCTAAAATTAAATTTTCTGTTGAAAGATTATATCATTTTCAATTACAAAGATACAAAAAAGAATATCAACATCAATATATCATAGAATCTAAGTATAAAGTCCAATAAAACATCAAGTTATTGGAAGAAAAAGGAGGGAAGGGAACTTTTTAAGCCATCAGTATTCCAATTATGAGATTACTAAAATCCAATGGAAACCATACATAGGGCAGCCAGGTGCAGACCAATGCGGAGTATAATCAGTAAATACACATATTAATTTTATTTAAAGCACCACTCCAGTGTTTTTTTTCAGCACTGGAGTGGCACTTTAAATCTAAGCCCCCTGCCCCCAGTCATGTAGTCACCCTCCACCATCTTCACCATTTTTCAGTGCTGCTCCTGTTCCGCGGTGCCATCTTATAACAGTAGCTTCTGACTGGCTGTAAGGAAGAAGCTACGTCACAAGTAGTGTTGAGCGATACCTTCCGATATCAGGAAATATCGTATCGGATTGGATCGGACCGATACCCAAAAAGTATCGGATATCGCCGATTCCGATACCGGAAACCAATGCAAGTCAATGAGACACAAATATCGGAATGAAAATAAACCCTTTCTTTCCTTGTAGGTTAATTCTACATGAAGTAAAACAACTAAGAATAATGTAGAATGTATTACGCGAAAAGCCGGCAATTCATCAGCGGCATACACCGGTACCCGACAATTTACAACAGAAAGAATAGAGCTTCACACATAGATTAGATAGATAGAAACATGTCAGTCACATATATATGAAGTACAGTGACAGTGTTGCTTACTGTACTTGTCATTTAGTGTAAAGGATTTATTTAAAAAAATAATTGTGTTTTTATGCACTGTCTCTTTAAAAAAGCCGGCCGGCAATTCACCATCGGTACCCGACAATTTATAACAGACAGAATAGAGCTTCACACATAGATTAGATAGATAGAAACATGTCAGTCACATATATATGAAGTACAGTGACAGTGTTGATCACTGTACTTGTCATTTAGTGTTAAAATAAAGGATTTATTTACAAGAAAATTGGCGTGGGGTTCCCCTTAATTTTAGTCTCTAGCGGAGGTTAAGCAGACGGCTGGGGCAGATGTTTGAAGCCTGGGAAGGGGGTAATACCCACGGAGCTTCCCAGGCTACTAATATGAGCCCCCAGCTGAATACCTAGCCTTTACTAGCTATTAAAATGGGGGACCCCCTCAAAAAAATGACGTGGGGTCCCCCCTAATTTAATAGCTAGCAAAGGCTAGGCAGACAGCTGGGGGCTGATATTAATAGCCCAGGAAGGGTGCCATGAATATTGGCCCCCTCCCAGGCTAGAAACACCAGCCGTCAGCCGCCCCAGAAATGGCACATCCATAGGATGCGCCAATTCTGGCACTTAGCCTCGCTCTTCCCACTGCCCTGTAGCGGTGGCAGTGGGGTAATAGGGTTGGGGTTGATGTCAGCTTATAATGCCAGCTGACATCAAGCCCAGGTTAGTAATGGAGAGGCGTCTATAAGACACCCCCATTACTAACCCCATAGTCAAAGTTAAAAAAAAAAACACAAACACCCAGAATAAAGTCCTTTAATTGAAATAAACACACAATTCTTTATTGTTCTAAATTAAACTCTACTTACCATCACGCCCATTCCAGCTGAAGCCAACGATCTCCTGCAATAAAAGAAAAATAATAAAGCAACCTCATCCTTACCTTTCCATGGTTCCCAGGACAGCTTCAGCTCTGCTACATCGAGATGACAGGCTGGACTGCAACAGAACGCTGCCATCCAGCCTGTCATCCCGCAGACACTGAGAAGCGCAGGCATGCTTGCGCTCCTCAGTGTCTCTCTGTGACGGCATCCAGATGAGCCGAGTTCATGTCCACTGAACTCAGCTCACCTCATGCACGTCACTGACAGCGTGGGAGAATTTTCCTGCACTCAGAGCTTCAGCGTGAGAATTTTCCCACGCTGTCAGTGACGTGCATGAGGTGAGCTGAGTTCATTGGGCATGACCTCACCTCATTCACGTCACTGACAGCGTGGGAAAATTCTCACGCTGAAGCGCTGAGTGCAGGAGAATTTTCCCACGCTGTCAGTGACGTGCATGAGGTGAGCCAAGTTCATTGGACATGACCTCGGCTCATCTTTATGCCGTCACAGAGAGACACTGAGGAGCGCAAGCAAGCCTACGCTTCTCAGTGTCTGCGGGATGACAGGCTGGATGGCAGTGTTCTGCTGCGGTCCAGCCTGTCATCTCGATGTAGCAGAGCTGAAGCTGTCGTGGGAACCATGGAAAGGTAAGGATGATGTTGGTTTATTATTTTTCTTTTATTGCAGGAGATCGTTGGCTTCAGCTGGAATGGGCGTGATGGTAAGTATAGTTTAATTTAGAACAATAAAGAATTGTGTGTTTATTTCAATTAAAGGACTTTTTTCTGGGTGTTGTGTTTTTTTTAAATACTTTACTAGATATTCATGGCGGTCATGTCTAATATTGGCGTGACCCCATGAATTTCGGGCTTAGGGCCAGCTGATAATGCCAAGCTGGCCTTAACCCCTTTATTACCCAGTGAGCCACCGCACCAGGGCCCTGGATGAGTTGGGTACACCGCCAGAAGATGGCGCTTCTATGAACGCGCCATTTTCCGGGGTGGCTGCGGACTGCAATTTGCAGCGGGTGGGGCCCAAAAAGCTTGGGCCTCCCTGCGCTGCGGATTCCAGCCCCCAGCTGCCTAGTTGTACCTGGCTGGACACAAAAATAGGGCGAAGCCCCACATCATTTTTTTTTTAATTATTTCATGAATTTCCTGAAATAATTAAAAAAAAATTGACGTGGGGCTTCGCACTATATTTGTGTCCAGCGAGGTACAGCAGGCAGGAACGGGCTGCGCCCAACCACCAGCTGCCTATTTGTAACTGGCCGGACACAACAATATAGGGAAGCCCTTTTTTTCTTTATTATTTCATGAATTTCATGAAATAATTTAAAAAAAAAATACGTGGGGCCTCTCCCTATTTGTGTGTCCAGCCAGGTACAACTAGGCAGCTGGGGGATGGAATCTGCAGCGCAGGGAGGCCCAAGCTTTCTGCCCCCCCCCCGGTGCAAATTGCAGTCCGCAGCCACCCCGGAAAATGGCGCGTTCATAGAAGCTGGATGCTGTACCTGGCTGGCATACAAAAATATGGCAAAGCCCACGTCAAAATTTTTGGGAATAATTAATTAAAAAATAAATAATAATTTAGGGACTGCATCTTTATTAACTCCTCAAATGTCATTTAGTGTTAAAATAAAGGATTTATTTAAAAAAAAATTGGCGTGGGATCCCCCATAATTTTAGGCTCTAGCGGAGGTTAAGCAGACGGCTGGGGCAGATGTTTGAAGCCTGGGAAGTGGGTAATACCCACGGAGCTTCCCAGACTACTAATATCAGCCCCCAGCTGAATACCTAGCCTTTACTAGCTATTAAAATTACGTGGGGTACCCCCTATTTAATAGCTAGCAAAGGCTAGGCAGACAGCTGGGGGCTGATATTAATAGCCCAGGAAGGGTGCCATGAATATTGGCCCCCTCCCAGGCTAGAAACACCAGCCGTCAGCCGCCCCAGAAATGGCGCATCCATAGGATGCGCCAACTCTGGCACTTAGCCTCGCTCTTCCACGCTGCCCTGGTGCGGTTGCAGGGGGTAATAGGGTTGAGGTTCATGTCAGCGCCAGCTGCCATGAAGCCCAGGTTAGTAATGATGGGCGTCTATAAGACACCCCCATTACTAATCTACAAAGTGTTAAAAAGAAAAAACACACACTACACCCAGAAAAAAATAATTTATTTGAAATAAAACACACCATTTTATTTAATTCTTAGTTTACTAAAAAAAAATAGTTACCTGTCCACATTCCTGCGCTGATCTCCCATGCACAGCTGTCACATCTGGAGATGGTGACTGCTGTGCATGGCTGCTGTAAGCTCACGCTGCCGGGAACACGTCCGCTCCCGGCAGCGGGAGCCACTGACTGAGGTCACCGGAGTGCATTCAGGCAGCGCAGCTCTGGAGACCTCCTTTACAGCACTGCTGTACCGTGGGAATTTCTCACGATACAGCAGGGCCGTAAAGGAGCTAACCGGAGCAGCACTGCCTGAACTCCGGCGAACCCGCTTATGCAATGACGGGGCTGCTTTACGGCCCCATCATTCTAGCGGCGGCAGCGGTTCAGAGTGGTCACATTCTATGTGGCTGCTCTAAACTGGAGATCATCGTGGGACACTCGTGGACTACTACGGAGGGGTAAGGATAAGGTTGTGGTTTATTATTTTATATTTTATTACAGGAGATCGATGGCTTCGGGGAATTAGGTGTCTAGGTGAGTATAGGTGTAGTTTTTTATTTTTTACTTTATTTTAGGTGGCGATCGGCGGGGACAGGTAATGTATGAACTAATTTATTGTAGGTAACCACTGGCCACCAATGACATGTATTTAAAATTTATTGGGGACACAGTAGGGCAATTTAAATAGCAGGATCAGGCTGATGGGAACTACTGCTCCCATCGAGCTGATCCTGCTGGCACGAGTGGACGGGGGACAGACATAGGCCGATGGAAGTAGTAGTGTCACATCGGCCTATGTCTGCCTGCACGCACACACCCGCAGACATCGCAAAGACACCGCACACACTCGCAGACATCGCGCAGACACCGCACACACTCGCAGACATCGCACAGACACCGCACACACTCGCAGACATCGCACAAACACCGCACACACTCGCAGACATCGCACAGACACCGCAGACATCGCACAGACACCGCACACACCCGCACACACCCGCACACATCGCGCAGACATCGCACACACCCGCAGACATCGCACACACCCGCAGACATCGCACACACCCGCAGACATCGCACAGACACCCCGCACACACTCGCAGACACACGCACAGACACCCACACACACCAATCATGACGGGCTGATCATTTGGGAGGTGAGGCTGACCTGTGCGGCCATGGGAAAGTTCATGTGAGTTCATGCAATGCAGTCAAGCATGAACTCACATGAACCCTCTGAGGGCACCACGGCTACTTCAAATGAACAGCTGATCAGCATCACCTGATACCTCAGCTGTTCATTTGAAATAACCGGCGGGAAAGCGCAGCACAGAACGGGAAAGCCGGCGGTGAAGTCTTTTCACTGCCGGCTTCCCCGCCCGGGTCCTTTGCTCCCCGCTCCTTGGTGCTGCGCTCCCCGCCCGGTCCTAACTTACGTTCGGGATGGGAGGTGGCGAGGGGAGTGGAGGATCGGGGTGGGAGGCTGCGGGGAAGCAGTATGGGGCTGTGTGATTGTTTAAAAGCCGGCGGCTTTTTACCGCCCGCCGGCTTTTAAACTATCAGGAGAATTCTCCCACGCTGGGATGGCATTCTGATGACAGGCTGGATCTCAGCTGAGCGCTGCAATCCAGCTTGTCATACTTCAGAGACACTGCAGAGCGCAGGCATTATGGGAACTTCCGATTCCGGTATTCGATATTCTAAAAGTATCGGAATTAAGTATCGGAATTCCGATACCGCGAATATCGGCCGATACCCGATATTTCAGTATCGGAATGCTCAACACTAGTCACAAGCTATTAATACAAGTCTATGAGAGCCAGAACGAGGCTCTCATAGACTTGTATTGAAAAGTAACCTCTGCACCGTTCCTTGAAACACTGGAGCTGCAGGTAGGTCACTTATTGCTGAAGACCGACGGGGGCGGTGGCAAAAGCTGATGAAAATGCCAGAAAGTAAGTATGAAAAAAAATGCTGGAGTTGTGCTTTAAAAGGGGTTGTCCAGGTTTTTCACCAAAATCTGCAGTCATTCTATGTGACAGCAGACTCGTGACTCCTCACATCGGGCGCAGCACACTCTGTGAGGATTCTCTGAAGGTGCATTGACTGAGGCCACACACATCTAGTTGTAATGTGGCTAGGAGTGTGCATATCGAGTACTTGCAGTCACATGACCACTCGTTCTCATCGCCGACAACGGAAAATCCTCACATTGTGCACTGCTTGCTAAGGCAATCTGGGATACCAACCGGGTACATTACATTTTTTGATTGCTGTCAGTATAAGGCTGGGATCCAATTCTTGTGTTCTATGCTGAGCACTTCCGTCGGGGTTTCCATGTAAATTCCCAGAAAAACATGATTCATACAAAACCTCCAATGGAACCACTCACTATAATAAGGCAGATGGAGACACTTTGGACTTTGGCATCTGGTCCGCTGATATCCATCTTTTTAGGTGTGCTCAGAGCTGTTGACCACACTTGTGCATTAAAACACACCTAAAATGATGGCACACCACCAACACAGAGACCAGATAAAGTCCAAAGTGACTCCATTTGCCTCATTATAGTGAGTGGTTCCATCAGGGCTTTTGTCTGACTCGTGTTTTTTTGTGATTTACTTGATAACCCTGATGTAAGTGCTCAATGGAGAGCTTAGGATAAATGAGCCTTATTCCGATTTTTGCAAGGCAAAATGAATAAACAGCAGTACAAGAATAGTTTTTATTTTTACTTCGTTTTTCGTGCTGTTTAAGTGATAAGACGGCTTTATTCTTCAGGTCAGTGCGATTACAGCAATACCAGGTTTATATTGTTTTTTATGTTTTGCTACTATCACACACTAAAAATGCTTTTTAGTAAAAAATATCTTTTTTTCTTTGCCATATTCTGAGAGCTGTAACTTTTTTATTTTTTTGCGAGTCATGTGAGGGCTTGTTTTGCGTGATGATTTAAAGATTTTTTTGGTACAATTTTTAGGTACATAGTATTTTTTTATCATGTTTTATTCAGATTTTTTCAGATGCAAAATAAATAAAAACCAGCAATTTAGTTATTGTTTTCAGAATTTTTGTGCGGTTGACCATGTGGTACAAGTGTTGTTGCATCGCCATATATTCTGAGAGCTGTAATGTTTTAATTTTTTGCCAAAAGAGTCAGATTAAGGCTTGTTTTTTGCAGGACAATTTGGCATGTTCATTTATACAATTTTTTTATGTAGTAAAATAAATAGGGAATAAGAAGAGCTCAATAAGGTGTTATCCAAATAACGTAGTAATGAAAACTCCCACATACCGATATTTGTCATATAGGCAACAGTGAACGCTAACATTGCCTTGGCGTCCTTGCAAAACCTTGTACAATGGTAAATCTATGGACCAGACTAAAGATTTTGGGTGACAAGTAATAATATCAATGCTGGCAATCTTATCAGGAGGTTCTATTTTTCTTTTTTTGATAAGCCTTGTTCTAAGAGCTTAGAAGCTCCTCACAAGAGGGGGTGTACTGTAATGTCCATAATGGTACCTGCCCTCTCTGCATCTGCTCCTGTCATCAGGTGATGCCATACCTTAGTTGCAGGTGATGCAGGGCAACAACTTAACTATCCTATTTAATTCTCTTACACCTGCAGTGGCATCAAGGCAGGCAATGTGGGGGTTAATTCCTTTCTTTGGTTTTGTATTAACTCCCATCTGAAAGTCCTGGGGGAAGCTGCCTACTATATAAACTGCTATATCACTGCCAGTTATAAATTCTGCTTAACCTGGTTCACACCCTTTTTTTCTGCTCCTATTGTGTGTATAATAATTCCTGTTTCTGATTTCTGTTTTTTTTTCTGACTAATCTTCTGCATAATGATGTAAAGCGGCATGGAATAAATGGCGCTATAATAATAAATAATAATAATAATTATAATAATAATGATGTTATCCCTTTTCTGTTCTGCCTGGTACTGACCTAACAACCTGCCCATTCCCTGCTAGGCTGCTTCACCAGCCAGCAGCTACACACGTGGTCAAAATTGTTGGTACCCCTTGTTTAATGAAAGAAAAACCCACAATGGTCACAGAAATAACTTGAATCTGACAAAAGTAATAATTAATTAAAAATCTATGAAATGAACAAATGAAAGTCAGTCATTGCTTTTCAACCTGCTTCCACAGAAATTTTTAAAAAATTAAACTCATGAAATAGGCCTGGACAGAAATGATGTGACAAAAGGGACATGTTAAATCAAGTTGTGTCCACTAATTAGCATCACAGGTGTCTACAATCTTGTAATCAGTCAGTCGGCCTGTATATGGCTACAGATACTCACTGTGCTGTTTGGTGACATGGTGTGTACCACACTCAACAAGGACCAGAGGAAGCAAAGGAAAGAGTTGTCTCAAGAGATTAGAAAGAAAATTATAGACAAGCATGTTAAAGGTAAAGGTTATAAGACCATCTCCAAGCAGCTTGATGTTCCTGTGACTACAGTTGCACATATTATTCAGAAATTTAAGATCCATGGGACTGTAGCCAACCTCCTTGGACGTGGTCGCAGGAGGAAAATTGATGACAAATCAAAGACACGGATAATACGAATGGTAACAAAAGAGCCTAGGATAACTTCTAAAGAGATTAAAGGTGAACTTCAAGCTCAAGGAACATCAGTGTCAAATCGCACCATCCGTTGTTGTTTGATCCAAAGTGGACTTTATGGGAGAAGACCAAGGAAAACACCATTGATGAAAAAAAAAGCATAAAAAAGCCAGACTCAAATTTGCCAAACTACATGTTGACAAGCCACAAAGCTTCTGGGAGAATGTCCCATGGACAGATGAGACAAAAATGGAAGTTTTTGGCAAGGCACATCAGCTCTATGTTCACAGACGGGAAAATGAAGCATATCAAGTAAAGTACACTGTCCCTACTGTGAAACATGAAGGAGGCTCTGTTATGTTCTGGGGCTGCTTTGCTGCATCTAGCACAGGGTGTCTTGAATCTGTGCAGGGTACAATGAAATCTCAAGACTATCAAGGGATTCTAGAGAGAAATGTGCTGCCCAGTGTCAGAAAACTTGGTCTCAGTCGCAGGTCCATGGGTCTTGCAACAGGATAATGACCAAAAACACACAGCTAAAATACCCAAGAATGGCTAAGAGGAAAACATTGGACTATTCTGAAGTGGCCTTCTATGAGCCCTGACCTTAATCCTATTGAGCATCTTTGGAAAGAGCTGAAACATGCCGTCTGGAAAAGGCAACCTTCAAACATGAGACAACTGGAGCAGTTTGCTCATGACGAGTGGGCCAAAATACCTGTCGAGAGGCGCAGAAGTCTCATTGACAGTTAAAGGAATCGTTTTATTGCAGTGATTGCCTTAAAAGGTTGTTCAACAAAATATTAAGTTAAGCGTACCATCATTTCTGTCCAGGCCTATTTCATGAGTTTGATTTTTTTTTAAATTCTGTGGAAACAGGGTTGAAAAGCAATGTCTGACTTTCATTTGTTCATTTTCATAGATTTTTAATTTATTATTACTTTTGTCAGATTCAAGTTATTTCTGTGACCATTGTGGGTTTTTCTTTCATTAAACGAGGGGTACCAACAATTTTGACCACGTGTGTACATCTAGGTCTCAACACAGGGCCCATGCATAAGTCCAGATCCCTGTACAGAGGTTAAAGGTTGAAATCCAGTGTTCCGCTGAGACCTAATAGACAGAGTGTATGCACAAAGCTGGTCCATAGAAGTCCTATTTTGAGTTGCTAGGCGATCAACCATAATTATATTTACAATAGCACAAATTATAATTTTAATACAGTAGCACTAAAGACCTATTTTGAAAGGCAGACGATTGGGGAGTGAGCACGCTTAGGAACACTCATTCCTGATTATTGGCCCTTGTAAACAGGCATGCAATCACCTAACAATTAAGTAAAACATTCCCTTGTCAAGTGCGATGATTTTTTATCAACATATTTTTTATTGTACTTTTTGATACATATAGTTAACATTCATACTAAGGGAGGGGAAATACGGTATGAAGGGAGGGGAAACTGGGCTAAAGGGAAAGAATTGGGAGAAAACAACTTGAAAAAATCAGGGGAAGAAACTAGTAAGGCTGAGAAATAAGATATTACACTCTAAACAATCAAACCAGATTAAAACCAGAACTCACACTTTGCACTGACAAGGGGCAGTACCCGAAACATAGTGTCTGAATATTGAGTTTCTGGTTCTGGCTTATATCCTAAGTGATGGGATAAGGCTCATTAAAGGGTCACTATTGACTTTTAGGATTGCTACTTTCTGTAGGTGGCACTAGAGTTCTGGTCCTCTTCCTCTCTGAAGAGACAATTTGCATATTTCCCAGAGGAGCATTGCGGCTTTAAAAGTCTCCTCACCGTGACATGCTTAACATGTCGCTCTCCGCAAGGATAAATGTTACCCCTTGGATACCAGTCTGACGCCTCTCACCCAGCCAAACCAGAACTCACACTTTGCACTGACGAGGGGCAGTACCCCAAAACACAGTGTGTGGAAATTGAGTTTCTGGTTCTGGCTTATATCCTAAGTCATGTGACAAGGCTTGTTAAAGGGTCACTATTGACTTTTAGGATTACTACATCCTGTAGGTGGCACTAGAGTTCTGGTCCTCTTCCTCTCTAACTCTAAACAATAAATCTAAGTGCGTAGGAATAGAATTAGTACTGTAAAGGTAACCAGTTGGTGTAAAATCTTATTGAAGAATTCCTTTTCTTCGTTTAATCTTGTCTTCACCTTGGTGTTCTTGGCAAAGGAGGAAAAGTGTTATTCCAATATTGCCATCTCTTGGTATATTTGAGAAAGTTAGTATCTCTTAAAGCTATAGAGAATTCAAAGACTTCATTAGTGGAAATGAAATGCTTTAACCCTGCTTTCTCTGTCAAATTGTTTATTGAAGTCATTTTCCCAATTTATTATGTGAGCCTTTTTTTGAGAAGACTAAATCTTCATTAAACATTGCATATAGTTCTCCGGTCTTCCATAGATTGTCATTAGAGGGATTATTCAAAAGAGCGAGCAGGTGAGATGATTTTTTAGGAAGCTTATAGAACAATACTGTCAGGAGCTCACGTGGTACTCTGTGTACAGAAGAACGATCATATTTACCATTCTAAAATGACAGCGGATCAGACTGCATGTAGCCAATAAGCGGTCACTTATCAGCCATAGTCGGTACGTGCAAACCTCACATTATTCCATTGCTCATACATCTTTAAAAGATGCATTTTTCCGAAGAAAAATACAAATTTTGTTTTATGTTATTTTAGTGTACAGAGCTGTTTAAATTATAATATTGTAATATTGTGCTTTAAATTTTTTTTTGTCTAATAAGGATTCTAGTTAGTTTGAAAGAGAACGAATAATCTAGCATAATGTTTGCATGTTGCTGCTGAAAACTGCACTAGCCCAAAGTCATAGGTTATTAGGTAACCTGTCATGTTCTAATTAACTTTAAAGGCAGAGTCCATGTAATCTGCTAAAGCAAAATCAAGTTTTCACCTGAGGAACAATTCTAATGGGAGAAAATTGACATGAGCTAAATCCTGTGTAAGGAAAATTAAAATACATGTAATGATAATACGCATAAGACAATAAAATGTATTCTTATTTTATGAAGTTTTTTGTAATTTCATTTCAGCAACTTCAAAAGAAGTTTACTATATAGCCAAAAGAGACCTATACAGTTAGGTCCATATATATTTGGACAAAGATAACATTTTTCTAATTTTTGTTCTAGACATTACCACAATGAATTTTAAACAAAACAATTCAGATGCAGTTGATGTTCAGACTTTCAGCTTTCATTTGAGGGTATCCACATTAAAATTGGATGAAGGGTTTAGGAGTTTCAGCTCCTTAACATGTGCCACCCTGTTTTTAAAGGGACCAAAAGTAATTGGACAATTGACTCCAAGGCTATTTCATGGACAGGTATGGGCAATCCCTTCGTTATGTCATTCTCAATTAAGCAGATAAAAGGCCTAGAGTTGATTTGAGGTGTGCTGCTTGCATTTGGAAGTTTTTGCTGTGAAGTAAACATGCGGTCAAAGGAGCTCTCCATGCAGGTGAAACAAGCCATCCTTAAGATGCAAAAACAGAAAAAACCCATCCGAGAAATTGCTACAATATTAGGAGTGGCAAAATCTACAGTTTGGTACATGCTGAGAAAGAAAGAAAGCACTGGTGAACTCATCAATGCAAAAAGACCTGGGCGCCCACGGAAGACAACAGTGGTGGATGATCGCAGAATAATCTCCATGGTGAAGAGAAACCCCTTCACAACAGCCAACCAAGTGAACAACACTCTCCAGGAGGAAGGCGTATCAATATCCAAATCTACCATAAAGAGAAGACTGCATGAAAGTAAATACAGAGGGTTCACTGCACGGTGCAAGCCACTCATAAGCATCAAGAATAAAAAGGCTAGACTGGACTTTGCTAAAAAAACATCTAAAAAAGCCAGCACAGATCTGGAAGAACATTATTTGGACAGATGAAACCAAGATCAACCTCTACCAGAATGATGGAATGATGGAAAGAGAAAAGTATGGCGAAGGCGTAGTACAGCTCATGATCCAAAGCATACCACATCATCTGTAAAACATGACGGAGACAGTGTGATGGCTTGGGCATGCATGGCTGCCAGTGGCACAGGGTCACTAGTGTTTATTGATGATGTGACACAGGACACAGTATTCAGAGCCATACTGTGTGCTCAGATCCAGCCAAATGCAGCCAAACTGATTGGTCGTCGTTTCATACTACTGATGGACAATGACGCAAAACATAAAGCCTAAGCAACCCAGGCGTTTATTAAAGCAAAGAAGTGGAATATTCTTGAATTGCCAAGTCAGTCACCTGATCTCAACCCAATTGAGCATGCATTTCACTTGTTAAAGACTAAACTTCAGACAGAAAGGCCCACAAACAAACAGCAACTGAAAACCACTGCAGTGAAGGCCTGGCAGAGCATCAAAAAGGAGGAAACACAGCGTCTGGTGATGTCCATGAGTTCAAGACTTCAGGCAGTCATTGCCAACAAAGGGTTTTCAATCAAATACTAGAAATGAACATTTTATTTACAATTATTTAATCTGTCCAATTACTTTTGGTCCCTTTAAAAACAGGGTAGCAGATGTTAAGGAGCTGAAACTCCTAAACCCTTCATCCAATTTTAATGTGGATACCCTCAAATGAAAGCTGAAAGTCTGAACTTCAACTGCATCTGAATTGTTTTGTTTAAAATTCATTGTGGTAATGTCTAGAACCAAAATTAGAAAAATGTTGTCTCTGTCCAAATATATATGGACCTAACTGTAAAACTTTCTTATAAAATCCATTTAGTGACCGGACCAATTTTTTTTAAATCTGACCAGTGTCACTTTATGTAGTAATAACTCTGGAATGCTTCAACATATCCCATTGATTTTGAGATTGTTTTTTCGTGACACATTATACTTTATAATAATGATAAATATAGGTTGATATGTTTTGCATTTATTTATGAAAATATCAGAAATTTGACAAAAAAGTAAAAAAAAATTGCAATTTTCAAACTTTGAATGACTATGCCTTTAATCCTCATAGCCATACCACACAAAACCATCAATAAATAACATTTACCTCATGTCTGCTTTACATCAGCACCATTTGCAAAATGTTGTTTTATTTTGTTAGCATTTTAGAAAGTATCAAAATGTAGCAGTAATTTTTCATTTTTTTCAATAAAATTTACAAAACTTATTTTTATAGGGACCTGATTAGTTTTGAAGTGACTTTGGAGGTCCTATATATTGGAAACCCCCAAAAGTGATACCATTTTAAAAACCGCGCCCCTCAACATATTCAAAACTGCTTTCAGGTAGTTCATTAACCATTCAGGTGCTTTTCAGGAATTAATGCAAAGTGGCATGACAGGATGAAAAAGTTTATTTTTACCACCTAAATTTTGACAACTTCTGAACAGGGCACTATAGCCGGCGGACTCTAAGGCTATGTGCCCACGTAGCATTTTTGCGGCTTTTTTACGGCCGCGAAAATGCCGCGAAAACGCTTGGAAAACCGTTTGCCATGCAAAGCAATGTGAATTCGAATGTGCTGTGCACATGATGCGCTAATTAGCGCGCCAAATTCGCATTGCAAAACGCAGCATGACCATTTCTACCGCGATTACGCCGCAAATTCATGGCCATTGAGGAACACTGAAACGCAGCAAACCCGCAGGTATATGTGGATTTGCTGCCTTTCAATTAAATTCAATGGCCGCGAATTTGCGGCGTAATCATGGTGCGTGTGGTACCCAGGATGAAGAGGAGACTACAACTCCTGTACATCCCGGCTACCACGCGGTGAAAAAAAGAAATAAAAAAGTTAAAAATAAAAAAAACCTGTATACTCACCTCTCCGGTCTCCTCCCGGCCGCGTCCTCTCTCCTCGGTGTCCCGCGGTGTACTTGCAGGACCTTCGGCAACCTCATTTAGTCAGCTGATGGTCAGGTGATGGTCGTGTGACCATCAGCTGACTAAATGACGTCACCGCAGGTCCTGCTAGTACACCGCAGGACGCCGAGGAGAGAGGATCGCCGCCGGGAGGAGACTGGAGAGGTGAGTATACAGGTTTTTTTATTTTTAACTTTTTAATTATTTTTTTTTAACTATAGATGCAGCATTTAAAGCATCTAAGTTGGTCACACAATATAAATCGATGCCGGTTGCATGGATTTATATTGTGTGACCAACTTGTCAAGCACTTTTCCAAGTGATGCTCAAAATCGCTTGGAAAAGTGCTTGAAAAAACATGCAAAAACGCATGTATAAACGCTGAAAAAACGCTTCTCTCTGGCAGAAAAAACGCATGTAAATCTGCATGCGTTTTTTTCTGCCAGAGAGAGGCAAAAACGCACAGCATCAAATCTGCTACATGGGCACATAACCTAAGGCCATTATTTCACCATGAACTGCTATGGCAAACATCAGGACCACACAATCAAGATCACAGGGTAGCAATAGGGTTAAAGAGGAAGCCCCCCCACACTCTGTTAACCATTTATATGCTGTAGTCACTATTGACAGCAGCATCTAAGGGGTTAAACGGCCATGGTCAGTGCCAAAATTGATCATGGCTGTTGCAGCAAGTTGTCAGCTATAGTGTACAGCTGACAGCTACAGGATTGTCACCAGTCGGGGGATGCTAGACTCTTATAGCGTAGGTCAGTAAAAAGACGTATTGGTGGCCACTAATGGGTTAAAAGATCTATTTTAAGCCAATATCCAGTGTATTTAAATATTAGTTTTATGAATTAGATTTTAGTTTGTAGAAGAGAAAAAAATATGTTTTTTAGTTGTTTTTTTTCAAAATGATATGCAAGCTGTAATGAATAGGAGTTTATTGACAGAGAAATGTCATAATCTAATACAGCCTTCAGGAAGTCATATAGTATAACATGTACTCAAGAAACCAGGAAGGGACAGTGACGTTAAAGAAGCACTCCTCCTATCAAAGTTTTTATCCTCTTAACCCTAGAACGCATGACCAGAAAAATCTACATTTTCACATACCTGGGGCCTTTTAGGCCCGTGTGCAAATAATAAATAAATGACCAACTAGAAATGACAAACAACTATATACCTGAGGAATACCTAGAGTTTCAAAATTCTAACTAAAGAAATCTTGCAGAAAATAGAAAACAATTAACAGGGCGGGCCCAGGTATGCGTTCTAGGGTTAATATATTGCAATTATCATATTATACAGCACTGTGTACTTACAATTGCTCATTTTTCCTTTCTACCCAGTAAATTATTCTCTTTGTTCTATGTAGAAACAGGAAGTCTCATTTCCCTGCAGAAATCATTCCCCTCTTCAACTCCTGACCGAGCTGTTCCCTCCTGCCAGTGACTTTGGCATTGACTTCTGAGTCATGCAGGAAACATTGACTTCCTGTTTCTATATAGAGCTTAGAAGGATTCAGCTAGTCACTTTTTAATCACTTGATGCCATAGACCTAATGGAGTAATGGAGAAGAGAAGAATTAACTGGGTAGAAAGGCAAAATTATCAATTGTAAGTTCACAGTGCCATATAAAATGATGACTGCAATATATTAAGAGTATAAAAACTTTGATGTGAGTGCTTCTCTAAGGAGTGGCATGTCTGTGAATACAGAATAGAATGTTACTATCCTGCCATTTTTAAATCAAAGTTTAAGGTATTTTCCCTTGATAAAACTACCACACTAAATGCGAAACGCGCGTCGCGGCTTATTGGGGACCTGTTTCTTTCCCCTCCATAACCTTCTCACCCCCCCTGCATTATCTTGGTAAGATATGGGCATAAAAAGCCGCTTTTTTTTACTCTTTTTCTAAAGTGATTTGACTATATTTATATGCACAATACAGTATATAAGGGTTTTTCTGCTCTGGTTTGCTTACCTATATCTACATAAATGCGTGCTGATTTAAGTCCTGATTTGCATAGTCTTCGACTCTGCTGTAATATATGATATGTTGCTACTGCCACTCAGCACTTTATTTAGGCATACAGTACAGACCAAAAGTTTGGACACACCTCCTCATTTAATGATTTTTCTGTATTTTCATGACTATGAAAATTGTACATTCACACTGAAGGCATCAAAACTATGAATTAACACATGTGGAATTATATACTTAACAAAAAAGTGTGAAACAAATGAAAATATGTCTTATATTCTAGTTTCTTCAAAGTAGCCACCTTTGGCTTTGATGACTGCTTTGCACACTCTTGGCATTCTCTTGATGAGCTTTAAGAGGTAGTCACCGGAAATGGTTTTCACTTCACAGGTGTGCCCTGTCAGGTTTAATAAGTGGGATTTCTTGCCTTATAAATTGGGTTGGGACCATCAGTTGTGTTGTGCAGAAGTCTGGTGGATACACAGCTGATAGTCCTACTGAACAGACTGTTAGAATTTTTATTATGGCAAGAAAAAAGCAAAGTAAAGAAAAACGAGTGGCCATCATTACTTTAAGAAATGAAGGTCAGTCAGTGCGAAAAATTGGGAAAACTTTGAAAGTGTCCCCAAGTGCAGTTGCAAAAACCATCAAGCGCTACAAAGAAACTGGCTCACATGAGGACCGCCCCAGGAAAGGAAGACCAAGAGTCACCTCTGCTTCTGAGGATAAGTTTATCCGAGTCACCAGCCTCAGAAATCGCAGGTTAACAGCAGCTCAGATTAGAGACCAGGTCAATGCCACACAGAGTTCTAGCAGCAGACACATCTCTTCAACAACTGTTAAGAGGAGACTTTGTACAGCAGGCCTTCATGGTAAAATAGCTGCTAGGAAACCACTGCTAAGGACAGGCAACAAGCAGAAGAGACTTGTTTGGGCTAAAGAACACAAGGAATGGACATAAGACCAGTGGAAATCTGTGCTTTGGTCTGATGAGTCCAAATTTGAGATCTTTGGTTCCAACCACCGTGTCTTTGTGCGACGCAGAAAAGGTGAACGGATGGACTCTACATGCCTGGTTCCCACTGTGAAGCATGGAGGAGGAGGTGTGATGGTGTGGGGGTGCTTTGCTGGTGACACTGTTGGGGATTTATTCAAAATTGAAGGCATTCTGAATCAGCATGGCAACCACAGCATCTTGCAGCGGCATGCTATTCCATCCGGTTTGCGTTTAGTTGGACCATCATTTATTTTTCAACAGGACAATGACCCCAAACACACCTCCAGGCTGTGTAAGGGCTATTTGACCAAGAAGGAGAGTGATGGGGTGCTACGCCAGATGACCTGGCCTCCACAGTCACCAGACCTGAACCCAATCGAGAAAGTTTTGGGGTGAGCTGGACCGCAGAGTGAAGGCAAAAGGGCCAACAAGTGCTAAGCATCTCTGGGAACTCCTTCAAGGTTGTTGGAAGACCATTTCCGGTGACTTCCTCTTGAAGCTCATCAAGAGAATGCCAAGAGTGTGCAAAGCAGTCATCAAAGCCAAAGGTGGCTACTTTGAAGAACCCAGAATATAAGACATATTTTAAGTTGTTTCACACTTTTTTGTAAAGTATATAATTCCACATGTGTTAATTCATAGTTTTGATGCCTTCAGTGTGAATGTACAATTTTCATAGTCATGAAAATACAGAAAAATCTTTAAATGAGAAGGTGTGTCCAAACTTTTGGTCTGTACTGTATATATAATCTATGCAGGAGGGTTTGTGTATCCCTTCTTTCTTGTCCTGTTTTTATGGATCCTTTTTCACTTTTTCAATTCTGTTAAATAAAATGATGATTGCTTTTTCAAATATCGTTGACTCCAGTTTTCTCTTTTTTGCGTATATTATTTTGGAGTGATTTATAAAGAACCTGGGTGCCTGATCGTGGCACTACGGATTCATTTGCTTTATATATGGGTTTTTTGGTTTTTCATATTTAAGTCTCCCACAGTTTATTAGAGCTGTCATTTAAGCCAGGTTCAGGTAAGCCTATATTCGACGCACGTACAGTGAATATGCACACACAGATATCACATGGATCAATTGTAGCCCATATGCTAGTGCATTGTTCCCCAACTCCAGTCCTGAAAGACCACCAACAGGTTATGTTTTCAGGATTTTATTAGTATTGTACAAGTAATAATTCTATTACCTGTGCAATACTAAGGAAATCCTGAAAACATGATCTGTTGGGGGGCCTTGAGGACTGGAGCTGAGGAACACTGTACAAGTGTACATGGGCAATATGTGGGGAAAAAATATCCAATATCCACTATTGTTGTCTCTCTGATGTATGTAATGACAGGCAGCTTCAACAACCGTCAGCAATGCAGTCGAGTAATAAAATTGAAAACGGGAATTAACAACGAAAGCATACTAAAATAACTGTGTAAAATTTTATTAGGTAGTCTAAGACTGGAAAACATATAATCCACTTTAATAGATTAGTTTTTTCTGTTTTTGAAGGTAAAGGCTTTGTTTCAGAAGAATGTATTAATAAAATGTGAAAATGTAGGCAACTGTATGATTTAAAATCTATTATTCCATATATCATGGTTATCTAGCTCTTAATTTTCATCATGCGGTCTGACTTTTTTGATGGATCCATTGACTTACATGGCTGAGCCCTTATGAGCAGACCACTTATATTAAGGATCTGTGATTACTGAAGGCCCTGTTGTAGGTTTTTCATTGAACCCCACAATCTTCATGTTACGACATTGCTTACCATGCATAGTTCTGTGTGTTTGGTAATGGCTGTGACCAGTACTGCAGATCACTTTCTCTTTGTGACATTGGCTGTGCTCACTACATTACAATTCATTAAATTAATATTTTAAACAATTTTAGTGCTCTGTACACTTATCATTACAGGGTTTTTCTATCTATAATGCAGGCAGAGAGAACAGTAAAATGTATAACCAGTACAATTATGATGCTATTTTATATATTGTTAACACTAATTTGAAAGGGAATTATACTTTCAACAAACCTTGCTTATGGGGGTGGTCTGGCACCTAAAATGAATTTTCTAAATATCTATCATTACTCCCTAACCACTTTTGTAATTGTCTTTATTACACAATAAGCTACATTTCTTCCAATCTAGCTAATCCCTAAATGTTTTTTTTTATTTTACTGTACTTCCTGTGACGTTTTGTTTGAGAGGAGTCTCAAACTGGATGTCACAGGAGGCTGGGGCTGCACTCATTTCCCACAGCATCCATCGCCCCTCCTGGAACAGGACATTACAGGGGCAATGCTGCAGTTACTTACTAGTTTCTTGCAACCTCAACCCGTCTGAAGATGTACTGGTCTAGATCCTGGATGATGGACACTGTGGGAGAGGTAAGTGCAGTGCTGGTTCTCTGCTTCTATCTCCACCGCCGCCATAGCTTCTAACTGAAAGAAGACATCTTCAGTAGGCAGGGAGAGAAGCAGTGAGTGACACCAGCACCATCCCACAGCTTGTAGCACCACCCTGCTGCTTCAAATAGGTGGCGCTATAGAGTTCAAGCCCTCTTTTTCTCTGAAGAGGTAATTTGCATATTACATTTCCCAGAGGAACCTCCTTACCTTGACATGCCAGAACCGGTATGTCACTCTCCACAAGGAGAAACGTTACCCCTTAGACCTCAGTCCAGAGCCTCTCATCTAGCCAAATCAGTTCTCATACTTTGCACTGACGAGGGCCAACAGCCCCAAACACCGTGTCTGCAAATTGAGATTCTGATTTTTGGTATTGAGCGAGGCCGCGCCTTCTAGTCGGAGGTGCCCACTGGCTATCTGCGTCACTAGATGGAGTATGGCCTCGCTCCATACAAGTGTATGGAGCAAGACGGTGCCGACAGGCTGGGGTATGTATAATTTATATATACCCACCGATCCCGGGTCTGACACCGGTGAATCCCTGCAGCGCATGCACTGTGCACTGGAGGGATTCATAAGTCTGCAGTCACACAGAGTTACTGCAGACTTATCACTTTAGAGTGGACAATCCCTTTAAAAATTGCAGAAGTGGTGACGTGTTTCTATTATACTTTTCCTCTGATTGTTCCACTCCTGATTTTGGCCTACAAATACTGATGTAAAATTCTGACCAAATAGTGAAAGTGTGAACATAGCCTTACTCTGAAAGAAATGTTGGAATGAGAGCACACAAAGTTATGCAATGCTGTTCTCTAGTTCTCAAGCACAGTATTATGCTTTGATGTTTGCAGTGTAGTAAGTGTATCAAAGCCATCCAAAATCAGATAACCAATCTCTTATACCCCTGCTATAAAAAAAATAGATTTTTTTTCCTGGTTTACAATATGGAAGCTAAAGTTGCACAATATCATGTCACTCACTGGAACAAGATATAAACACATTCTTGAGACCACCGAGCTGACTGACTACATGAGCATTTTCCAATCGATTTCAGCACTGTAGGTAGAGAAAAAAAAAACAAAGTGCAAAGTTATCCAACTCCATTATGAAAAGACTTTTTCCTTTGAGCCCTAGAAATTAAATAAAGTGGATAAGATATGATGTAATGATTTTTGCCAACTCTACCAGCATATTCACTTTTATTACCAACACACACAGCTGCAGCACCGCATACAGACCCTGTGTTATACAATTTCAATCCAAATTATTCAACAAGATATACAATAATTGGAGCCACTGGCACTATTATACAAAACACAACACATCTGTAGCTGCTGCAGATAACTGTGATTTCTGCCGAAGTCATGAAAACTAAATTCCATATATAAAGCAAAAAAAATCTGCGCTCACATATCAAAAGAGACAGGAGGAGTAGGACCCAGTGTTACAATGGAATAAAAATCAGCCTAAATACCCCAATTCAATTTTTTGGGATATGTAAGCTGATTTGTATTCCAAAATTATTCAGTCCCCATTGCAAAATAGGTTTAGTAGCAACATTTGTAAACTTTATGCTGTTTGCAGTGAACCAAACAAGAACAATTTAAAGAGCTCAACATGATTTATGACAAGCATTTTTAATACAAAGTAGAGCACTTTGGCTGTTATAACCTGCTTCAAACATAAAGACTAGCCAGACACCAGCTTCTAGCAGCATTCCTGAAGAATGTTTTCTTATTCCTTATGGGCAATGGCCTCCAGTTCACTAATATTCTTTGGTTTGCCTTCTGCAACTGCCTTCTTCAAATCCTATCAAAGATTCTCTATTGGGTTCAAATCAGTCAGCTATGACAGCCACTCCAGTATTTTCCAGGACTTCTGAAATGAGGCATTGGAAGAATTTTAGATATGCTTAGGATCATTGTCCTGTTAAAAGATTAAATGATGCCCAAGCATTCATTTACTCACAGAAGGCATGACATTTTATCCATATTTTCCTAAGATACTTGTTGGAATCCATCTTGCCCTCCACATGCTGCATGTTTCCAGTACCAGAGGAATCAAAACAGCCCAAGAGCAATCATTGAATTAATGCTATGCTTCACTGTAGATAGAGTTTTCTTTTAGAGTATGCTTTATTTTTCCTCTCCCAGACATACTGTGGATCCATAAGTGTCATGTCCCATGATTTGGAAATTTTACAGACGGTATTTTTCTATCATTGTGTTGTTGTATATTGCTGTTTTATTGCTATGCAGTAAGATTTGCCTTCCTTAGAAGTTTGTCCTTTCTCTCTCCCTGTCTCTCTCTGTCAGTAAACCCTCCCTTCTTCCCCATTCTTCTTCCTCATTCTCTATCTTCAGCCATGTTTAGAAGCTCATGTGCTTCCTGCCTTCCTCTAAAAAAGTCTTTTTACCTGCTGTACGTTTGTATATCAACAAGATTTCTGCATGAAAATAAATCTTCTTCTGAATCTTCAACATGGTTCTTCCTGCAGTTAAGTTAAACTATCTGAGGACACTTTGTGTGATTACGGTAAAGAGGTGACGTAGAAACGGTGTCTCACAGCACCCTATGCTTGCAGCTTAGTCATGGAGACAGAATAATAAGCAATTCGCTCAATAGAACAGAATTCCAAGATTTTTTACGGTTTTGAGCATATTTTCTTGTGCTTTTGGGTCAGTAGAGACGTATGGCTTTGCGTTACAATATGATTTTCAGTTTTTTGCCCACTTGCCTCCTCAGAAATCTGATTGCCGCCCGTGAAAGCTACAATATCTTCATAACATCCTCGATGTGCATGAATGACGATATCTCCAACGCCTCCATCTCAAAATCCAACAACAAACGAAACACAAAGTGGTATTTGTTTTTTTTTTCAATGATAATTCATATGCATTGTGTAAACATCGCAATAATGCAAAAAGGCAATGTCTAATGCAGCAGTGTGAGGTGCCTCCCACTCCTGTAGAGTGAGGTTAGGCCATTCTCTGAGCTGGTTGTCAAACTGACAACTGGTTCATAGAACATGTAAACTACTGGCTCCCTGAATTCAATTGTACTTGCGTCTTTCAGGCGTCACACCTGCTCCGCATAGGAGGTTGTTGACAGCAAGGTGAGTGCTCCAATGGAGCAGAAGACACGGAAGTTTTATTGGGGAGGGTTGAGGAGACGACAGTATGGGGGGAAGATGGGAAGTGTGAGGAGACAATAGTAAGATGGAAGGTGAAAAATGTGTGAGGAGACAGAATAGGGGGATGAGGTGAATGTGTCAGAAGACAGTATGGGGAGAGGGGGGGAAATGTGTGAGGACACAGTATGGGGATGGGAAAAATGTATGAGGGATGTGTGAGGGGACAGTATTGAGGTGTAGGGGAAATGTGTGAGTAGATAGTATTGGGAGGGAGAAAATGTGTTAGGAGACAGTAAGTGGAGGGGTAATGTGTGAAGAGACAGTATGGGGAGGAAGGAATGGGGATAAGACAAGATGCGGAGGGGGAATGTGTGAGGAGACAGTATGGGCGGAGGGGGGAAATGAGTGAGGAGACAGTATGGTAAAAGGGGAAATGCGTGGGAAAACAGTATTGGAAGATGAGTAATGAGGGAGGCAGTATGTGGAGGGGGGAATGTGTGAGGAGACAGTATGGGGTGGGGGAAATGTGTGAGGAGACAGTATGGGGAGAAGGGGGAAATGTGTGAGAAGACAATATCGAGAGGCTGGGAAGGGTAATGTATATGGAGACCATATGGGAAAGGGGTAATGTGTGAGCAGACAGTATGGGAGAGGAGGAAATGTGTAAGGAGACAGTATGGGGAGAGGAAATGTGGGAGGGGACAGTATGTGGAGGTGGGATGTGTGAGGAGACAGTATGGGTGGAGGGGGAAGACAGTATGGGGAAGGGAGATGTCTGTTAGGAGACAGTATGGGGGGAGGGTAATGTGTGAGTAGCCAGTATGGGAAGAGGGGAATGTGTAAGGAGACAGTAAGAGATTGGGGGAAATGTGTGAGGAGACAGTGTGGGAAGAGGGAATGCGTGATGAGACAGTATGGGGGTGGGGGAAGATGTGTGAGGAGACAGTATGATGAGGGAGGAAAATGTGTGAGGAGACCGTGTAAGGAGACTGTGGAGAAGTATGAAATATGTGAGGAGACAGTATGGGGAGCAGGGAAATGTGTGAGGAGACAGTATGGGGTGGGGGAAATGTGTTAGGAGATAGTATGGAGAGGTGGGGAAATGTATGAGGAGATAGTATTGGCAGGGGTATGTGAGGAGACAGTATGTTAATGGAGGGAAATGTGTGAGGAGACAGTATGGGGAATGGGGTGGACTGTGAGGAGACAGTTTGGCGAGAAAGGGAAATGTGTGAGAAGACAATATGGGAAGTCGGGGGGAGAACATATGAGGAGGCAGTATGGGGAGGTAGAGAATATATGAGCAGACCATATGGAGAGGCAGAGAAATGTGTGAGGAGACAGTATGGGGAGGGTGTGTGTGAGGAGACAGTATGTTGAGGAAGGGAAATGTGTGGGGAGTGGGTGGGGAAATGTGCAAGTAAACATTATGGGGAGAAAAGTGTGAGGAGACTGGAGGAGACAGAATGGTGGGAGAAAAGTGTGAAGTGGTAGAGTATGAAGACTGAGTAGTGTGTATGCGGTCAGTATAGAGAGATGACAGCATGGGGGAAGAGTGTGAGAGTACAGTATGGACAGTATGCAAAGAGTGAAGCATGAAGAGGGGGCACAGTATAGGGACTGGGGAGTAATGGGGACACACTGTGAGCAGACAGTGTGAAGAAGGGCACAGTGTGGAAAGGATAAGACAATGGAGGCCATGTACCATAAGAGAGACAGTGTGAGAAGCATAATTTGTGCATGGAGCACAATGAGGCGCAGTTGTTCAGGAGCACAGCGTAGGCCGGATATTTTTATGTAGGAGCATTATAATAATGCTGTTTTTTTTGAAGAGCATCATGTCAAGATGTTCTACAGAAGACTGGAGAAGAGAAAAATCTGCAGAGATGAGCTATGAATGTGAAAAGTTATCATAGTGTCTGGGAAAGATAAAGAAGAAAAGAAAGAGAACGACTTCAATCAGAGAAGTTGTCACCTATTAGGTGCTTGTATATAACTGTTTATTTGTGATACTTACTAGGTCTCATCAGGACTGTTGTTCCTGAATGGTCCACAGTCTGACGATAACAACAACTTATAGTATCTCCTTACCGATGTTAAGGACATACTGGGAATTGTAAGGTGATGCTATACAATTACATATGGGGCTGACATGACATTGATTGCTATACTATACTTGGTGCTGTATCCATGTACTGATAGTCTGATGGTGGTTCTAGTGATGTATTCCAGTACTGATGGTAGTTCAGGTGACGTATTCCTGTACTGATGATGATTCTGGTGATGCTGTATTTCTGTACTGTTGATGGTTTAGGTAATGTATTCATGTACTGATGGTGGTTTTGGTGATTTATTTTTTACATCTGACCTGAAATTACAATTGATTGCTGTACAAAGCTTGGCGCTGTATTAATGTACTGATAGTGGCTCTGGTCATGTATTCCTGAACTGATGGTAGTTCTGGTAATGTATTCCTGTACTGTTGGTGGTTCTAGTCATGTATTCCTGTACTGATGATGGTTCTGGAGATGTACAGTACAGACCAAAAGTTTGGACACACCTTCTCATTTAAAGATTTTTCTGTATTTTCTTGACTATGAAAATTGTACATTCACACGGAAGGCATCAAAACTATGAATTAACACATGTGGAATTATATACTTAACAAAAAAGTGTGAAACAACTGAAAATATGTCTTATATTCTAGGTTCTTCAAAGTAGCCACCTTTTGCTTTGATGACTGCTTTGCACACTCTTGGCATTCTCTTGATGAGCTTCAAGAGGTAGTCACCGGAAATGTTTTTCACTTCACAGGTGTGCTCTGTCAGGTTTAATAAGTGGGATTTCTTGCCTTATAAATGGGGTTGGGACCATCAGTTGTGTTGTGCAGAAGTCTGGTGGATACACAGCTGATAGTCCTACTGAATAGACTGTTAGAATTTGTATTATGGCAAGAAAAAAGCAGCTAAGTAAAAACAAATGAGTGGCCATCATTACTTTAAGAAATGAAGGTCAGTCAGTCTGAAAAATTGGGAAACTTTGAAAGTGTCCCCAAGTGCAGTTGCAAAAACCATCAAGTGCTACAAAGAAACTGGCTCACATGAGGACCGCCCCAGGAAAGGAAGACCAAGAGTCACCTCTGTTTCTGAGGATAAGTTTATCCGAGTCACCAGCCTCAGAAATCGCAGGTTAACAGCAGCTCAGATCAGAGACCAGGTCAATGCCACACAGAGTTCTAGCAGCAGACACATCTCTTCAACAACTGTTAAGAGGAGACTTTGTGCAGCAGGCCTTCATGGTAAAATAGCTGCTAGGAAACCACTGCTAAGGACAGGCAACAAGCAGAAGAGACTTGTTTGGGCTAAAGAACACAAGGAATGGACATTAGACCAGTGGAAATCTGTGCTTTGGTCTGATGAGTCCAAATTTGAGATCTTTGGTTCCAACCACCATGTCTTTGTGCGACGCAGAAAAGGTGAACAGATTGACTCTACATGCCTGGTTCCCACCGTGAAGCATGGAGGAGGAGGTGTGATGGTGTGGGGGTGCTTTGCTGGTGACACTGTTGGGGATTTATTCAAAATTGAAGGCATACTGAACCAGCATGGCTACCACAGCATCTTGCAGCGGCATGCTATTTAATCCGGATTGCGTTTAGTTGGACCATCATTTATTTTTCAACAGGACAATGACTCCAAACACACCTCCAGGCTGTGTAAGGGCTATTTGACCAAGAGGGAGAGTGATGGGGTGCTACGCCAGACGACCTTGCCTCCACAGTCACCAGACCTGAACCCAATCGAGATGGTTTGGGGTGAGCTGGACCGCAGAGTGAAGGCAAAAGGGCCAACAAGTGCTAAGCATCTCTGGGAACTCCTTCAAGATTGTTGGAAGACCATTTCCGGTGACTACCTCTTGAAGCTCATCAAGAGAATGCCAAGAGTGTGCAAAGCAGTCATCAAAGCAAAAGGTACCTACTTTGAAGAACCTAGAATATAAGACATTTTCAGTTGTTTCACACTTTTTTGTTAAGCATATAATTCCACATGTGTTAATTCATAGTTTTGATGCCTTCAGTACAAAGTACAATTTTCATAGTCAAGAAAATACAGCAAAATCTTTAAATGAGAAGGTGTGTCCAAACTTTTGGTCTGTACTGTATTTCTGTACTGATGTTGGTTCTGGCTATGTATCTCTGTACTGTTAGTGGTTCTGAACATGTATTCCTATGCTTGGTTCTAATCCTGTACACATGTAATAATCCATAACTTGTCAGATAATGTGATACATGGCTATGTTAATAAATTAATGTGCCATCTGACAAGTTAAAGGGGTTGTGCCACAAACAAAAGTATATTTTAATCAACAGATTTTGGAATAAAAATAAACTTCACAATTGGATGTGTTTAAAAATAATGTTCCTTTGCTGAGATAATCTTATAAATGTGCCCCTGCTATGTTCTATTTAATGGCTGTGTCTCACCGTGCAGGAACATGGTCTGATCATGCCACAAATCCTGCGCAGGGGAGAACACAAAAGAGAGTATACTGACAGTACAGCATGGGATCGCAGCTGTTTTTGGAGTAAAACATTTCACTGCCTGTTTTTAACCAATATTTTACCTCAAAGAAAGAATCGGCTGTGATCCCCTGCTGTAATGTCTGTATAGTCTTTTGCTTCCTCCCCTGGCCAATAGCTTTGGTACTGTATATCCCATCATGTTTCTGCACAGATGGGCACAGCCATTATCCAGCGGCACATTTATAAGATTATCTCAACACGGGAACATTTTTTTTAACCACATCCAATTGTGGAGCTTATTTTTATTTCAATATCTGTTGATTAAAATATACTTTTGTTTGTGGCACAACCCCTTTAATGGTTTCTACAATTGTATTCATGTTAGGAACATGAATTATAAAATTAACCACTGTTGCATGCCAGATCCTAACAGTGTGTAATGTACTTATTGTCAGGATTTGGCTCTCATACTTACGGTCATGTGCCAATTAGCTTCTTTTCTTGCTTAAAAGGGGCTGTATGAAACAGGGGCTGTAGTTTTCACTGAACACTGAGAGAATTAGAAAGAGCAGCTAGTCTATACATGACTGTAAGTATGAAAATCACATACGAAAATTCACGTGACGACTAATCAAACGGCTTAAGCTGTGTATAGGACGGGGTACCAAATTGAATTTATGTCCCGGGGTGCAGGGAAACCTAGATTTGCCTCTGATTAAAAGTGTCATGTTGTTTTGCTTTTGGAGAAACCACTTATTATATTGTTTTTATTGAGCTATTTAAACTCTTCTTGTTTCTTTGATAAAAAGCAGAAAGTTTGTACATTTTGCTAATAAACTTAATTTGCTGTCGGGGGTTGAATAATTTTGATTGCACCTCTAAATAGTAAAACTCAGTTTTACTCAGGGATCCTATTGTTGCCATTACTGTTTCAACTGCAAACTTAGGCTATATTCACACATGTTGGTTTTCTTTTATGTCACAAATAGTGTTGAGCCACCCCCGTAGTGTTCGGGTTCGGTTCGTCGAACACCGGGATATTCGTGAAACTGTTCGTCGAACACCTTAGAACACCGTCGAACACCGTCGAACACTGTTAAAACCAATGGCAGGAAAACAAAAACACATAGAAACACATAGAAAACACATTCAAAGGTGTCCAAAAGCTGATAAACTTCTCAGAAGACACTATTTAAAAAAGCCGGCCGGCAATTCAGCAGCGGCATACATCGGTACCCGACAATTTAGAACAGAAAGAATAGAGCATCACACATAGATTAGATAGATAGAAACATGTCAGTCACATATATAAGAAGTACAGTGACAGTGTTGGTTACTGTACTTGTCATTTAGTGTTAAAGGATTTATTAAAAAAAAATAATAGTGTTTTCATGCACCGTCTCTTTAAAAAAGCCGGCCGGCAATTCAGCATCGGTACCCGACAATTTATAACAGAAAGAATAGAGCATCACACATAGATTAGATACATAGAAACATGTCAGTCACATATATAAGAAGTACAGTGATAGTGTTGATTACTGTACTTGTCATTTAGTGTTAAAATAAAGGATTTATTAAAAAAAAAATTGGCGTGGGGTTCCCCGTAATTTTAGTCTCTAGCGGAGGTTAAGCAGACGGCTGGGGCAGATGTTTGAAGCCTGGGAAGGGGGTTATACCCACGGAGCTTCCCAGGCTGCTAATATCAGCCCCCAGCTGAATACCTAGCCTTTACTAGCTATTAAAATGGGGGACCCCCAAAAAAATGACGTGGGGTCCCCCCTATTTTAATAGCTAGCAAAGGCTAGGCAGACAGCTGGGGGCTGATATTAATAGCCCAGGAAGCGTGCCATGAATATTGGCCCCCTCCCAGGCTAGAAACACCAGCCTTCAGCCGCCCCAGAAATGGCGAATCCATAGGATGCACCAATTCTGGCACTTAGCCTCGCTCTTCCCACTGCCCTGTAGCGGTGGCAGTGGGGTAATAGGGCTGGGGTTGATGTCAGCTTATAATGCCAGCTGACATCAAGCCCAGGTTAATAATGGAGAGGCGTCTATAAGACACCCCCATTACTAACCCCATAGTCAAAGTTAAAAAAAAACACAAACACCCAGAATAAAGTCCTTTAATTGAAATAAACACACAATTCTTTATTGTTCTAAATTAAACCATATCTACCATCACGCCCATTCCAGCTGAAGCTAACGATCTCCTGCAATAAAAGAAAAATAATAAAGCAACATCATCCTTACCTTTCCATGGTTCCCACGACAGCTTCAGCTCTGCTACATTCACATGACAGGCTGGACCGCAGCAGAACGCTGCCATCCAGCCTGTCATCCCGCAGACACTGAGAAGCGCAGGCATGCTTGTGCTCCTCAGTGTCTCGCTGTGACGGCATAAAGATGAGCCGAGTTCATGTCCAATGAACTCAGCTCAAATTTTCCCACACTATCAGTGACGTACATGTGCCTGTCATGTGAATGTAGCAGAGCTGAAGCTGTCGTGGGAACCATGGAAAGGTAAGGATGATGTTGCTTTATTATTTTACTTTTATTGCAGAAGACATTGGCTTCAGCTGGAATGGGCGTGATGGTAAGTATGGTTTAATTTAGAACAATAAAGAATTGTGTCTTTATTTCAATTAAAGGACTTTATTCTGGGTGTTTGTGTTTTTTTTAAACTTTGATTATGGGGTTAGTAATGGGGGTGTCTTATAGACGCCTCTCCATTACTAACCTGGGCTTGATGTCAGCTGGCATTATAAGCTGACATCAACCCCAGCCCTATTACCCCACTGCCACCGCTACAGGGCAGTGGGAAGAGCGAGGCTAAGTGCCAGAATTGATGCATCCTATGAATGCGCCATTTCTGGGGCGGCTGAAGGCTGGTGTTTCTAGCCTGGGAGGGGGCCATATTCATGGCACCCTTCCTGGGCTATTAATATCAGCCCCCAGCTGTCTGTCTAGCCTTTGCTAGCTATTAAAATAGGGGGGACCCCACGTCATTTTTTTGGGGGTCCCCCATTTAAATAGCTAGTAAAGGCTAGGTATTCAGCTGGGGGCTGATATTAGTAGCCTGGGGAGCTCCGTGGGTATTACCCCCTTCCCAGGCTTCAAACATCTGCCCCAGCCATCTGCTTAACCTCCACTAGAGACTAAAATTACGGGGAACCCCACGCCAATTTTTTTTTTAATAAATCCTTTATTTTAACACTAAATGACAAGTACAGTAATCAACACTATCACTGTACTTCTTATATGTGTGACTGACATGTTTCTATCTATCTAATCTATGTGTGATGCTCTATTCTTTCTGTTATAAATTGTCGGGTACCGATGCTGAATTGCCGGCCGGCTTTTTTAAAGAGTCGGTGCATGAAAACACTATTATTTTTTTTAATAAATCCTTTAACACTAAATGACAAGTACAGTAACCAACACTGTCACTGTACTTCATATATATTTGACTGACCTGTTTCTATCTATCTAATCTATGTGTGATACTCTATTCTTTCTGTTCTAAATTGTCGGGTACCGGTGTATGCCGCTGCTGAATTGCCGGCTTTTCATGTTTCACTGTAACCACTGTAATGCCACAACCACCATGGCTGTGGCATTACAGTGAGTGGCAGACAATCCCTGCATGATTGGTGCTCTATATAGTGCCAGACATACAGGACACGCTTTTAGTGCACGAACAGTTATCGAACATAACCTCGAACAGCCGATTTTTTGCAAATCGTTCGCGTTCGTCGAACGACTCGAACACCGCCCAAAACAGCTTGAATTTGAGATTGGCGAACAGTTCTAGTCGAATATCGCTCATCTCTAGTCACAAATCTGCAGCAAAACTGATCTCTGGCAGGAAATCAGCTGCATCAAAAATTCAGGTTTTGCTGCGTTTTTGATGCATTTTTTTCAGCGTATTTTTCACTGTCCTTCTGTCTCTATTTATGTACAGGTAGGTACATAAAGTTCTGTGAAAAAAAAGAACCCCATTCTATTTTGCTATCAAAAACACTGGAAAAATGCTGATGCAAATTTTGCTGCATTTTTTATGCGTTTTGTCAGCTATATTTTCACCACCCATTATTTCCTTTGGGTGAGAAAATGCTGAAAAAACGCTGAAAGAAGTGACATGCTCTATTTTCCAAAAACCCGACCAAGGCACAAAATACAAGAAAGAAAAACCATGATGTGTGAACAGAGAATTCTGGTTTCTCATCGACTTTGCTGGTACTGCAATACGCACCTGAAAATTTGCATCAAAATCTGCAGCAAATAAACACTGAAAAACACATGTGTGAACATATCCTTACAATCTCAACCCTTAAAATGTTCATTTTTGACTTTGTTCATGGCTCAGTGATTGTTCCTTTACAGCTCTGGGGTCCTGGGTTCTAATCTCACCAAGGACAACGTCTGCAAGGAGTTCGTATGTTCTCCCTGTAATTGCGGCAGTTTCTTCTGGGTTCTCCGGTTTCCTCCCACACTCCAAAGACATATTGCTGGGGAATTTAGATTGTGAGTCCCAATGGGGACAGTGATGATGATGTCTGTAAAGCACAGCAGAATATGTTGGAGCTATATTATTAAGCAAGCATAATAAATAGAGTTGCCTACTTTATACTTATGGGCGACCAATATTATCAGTGTATTAGATCCAATTCATTTTATCATATACTAGATTAAAATCAGTTTTAGAGCAAAATAGCAATGTAAAAAGTCAAACGATAGGGCAATATAAATAATGCAGAATCCTGTAATGTTGCATAGTGGTCTCTTACAGCACAAGTATACTTAGACTATAAGGAGTGTCCCTGGAAATGATGTTTTAAATAAGACAGTGTGCATTGCTGTGACTGTTGAAGAAAATAATTGTGTCACCCTGTACAGGAAGTGCCCTTTGGCTTGCCCGGCTTAGTTATGTGCAAGCTTCTTTGAATACTTAGACAGCAATGCTGTAAGTGGTTTTGCATATTAACTAAGTGCAAAGTAACCTTCCTTTACCTCCTCCCAGCCCCACATCCTCCACCCAGCCTCAGGAATCAACACTAGGGCTCAGTATGAAATGCGGAGAGGAGGTTGCCAGAAGGTTGCCATGGTAACTGTTCTGCTTTCAGCAGCAACTTTTCTAGATTGAGAAAAAAAGGGAAAGGCTAGGACTAGAAAAACCTTCATCATATAATCCTATAGGAAAAAAGTAATAAAATGAATTATGGCGATAAATATATTTATATAGCATAGTGTTTGTATATGTTCTTATTTTTTCGCCAACAAATCAACTCGCCAGTTTAATAACTCAATGATAAATATGCTATGTATTGTACAATTTTATCTAAATCTCAGCTTTAAATAGAATGTAAGTCATGTTTTGTGAAACATAAGTCATTTTTCATTTATAGCGCTTTAATTTAACTATTCATATAATAAAGATTAGGCATGTTTCCAGTTTTTACACTTGCCACTAGAGCACACAAAATTGGTTGACATTCTCAGTTTTCTGCATGTCACTTACCTGTACAGACTAGGGTAATGTCAGAAGAGTCATCTCGCTATCATTAGTAGGCATGGGTAAAAGGGAGCCCTAGAAAAGGCAGGCAAGCAGCACTAGAGTTAAAGGGGTTCATTTTAATCAATAGATCTTGGAATGATAATAATTTGCACAATTGGATGTGTTTAAATAAAATGTTCCTGTGCTGAGATAATCTTATAAATGTGCCCCTGCTGTGTACTGTGTAATGGCTGTGTCTGACCATACAGGAACATGGTCTGATCATACCACAACTCCTGGGCAGGGGAGGAAGGAAGAGAGTATACAGACAGGACAGCATGCTGATTCTTTCTGTGAGGTAAATCATTGTTTAAAAACAGGCAGAGAAATGCTTTACCTCACAAAAAGAATCAGCTGTGATCCCCTGCTGTAATGTCTGTATACCCCTTTGCTTCCTCCTGTGCCCAGGAGATGTGGTATGATCAGACCGTGTTCCTGTACAGTCAGACACAGCCATTACACAGTGCACAGCAGGGGCACATTTATAAGATTATCTCAGCACAGGAACATTTTATTTAAACACATACAATTGTGGAAGTTATTATTATTACAAGAACTATTGATTAAAACTAAAACCTTCTCCCCTACCATGCCTAAGTTTTTAGGTGGAATAAAAGGAGAGAAATGGGGCCCATTAGCATGAATATACTGCAACTAGCTATTGAACACATTCTACGCCTGGATGGCGACCATTTTTATATATGGTCCACCATCCTGGTATATGCCCCCCCATCCTAGTCCCCCATCCTGGTATATGCTCCCCAGTTCTGGTCCCCCATAGTGGTATATGCTCCCTGAGTAGACCCATGGTCTTTCATGGGCATAATACCACTCAGACAACACAGGGTGAGGGTAAAAAGTGTGGCAATACTTTATTGAACCACAAAGCGACAATAAACACATAGAACAGTACCAGCAAATGCCCAAGATGGTACAACATTACACAGTCCTCACCCTTCTGCTGGCCCTTCTGGGATAGAACAGCTGCGACTTTGGGACTTCCAGGGCCAACTACCTCAACCAGTGGCCCCCAACTTCTGGCAGGCCCCCACAGAAAGAAGGTAGAGGCAAGCTTAGGAAGGCGACAGTCCATCGAGGAACAAGGCCAGGAGACTCGAGGGTCCCACCCTGGTCTCTCAGAGAGTTTCCATGGGGACAGATGACCGGCTGGTCCCGATCTGGCTCCTCCAAATGTCTCCATGGGTTCCAGGCGAACGGATGGTCCCACCTGGCAACTCCAAACAACATATCCATGGAGCCAGGTGACTTCATTGTCCCAACCTGGTCTCCCCAAAATGTATCCATGGCCTCTCTGATGGTCTATGGAGCAGATCCGTATCTTTCCAGTTAGGGCCATATACCCTTCCGCTGGAATCATGTAGAATCCAAATCTGTGTCTCTTGGTTAAAGCCATGCTTCCAAGCTGATGGTGTGAGAGAGTCTGTGTGTCTATTGCTTCTCCTTGATTTTCTTTGCAGCAGGATAGAAAAACCCTTTTTTTATTTACATATGTGGCTAAGGTCATCAGTCACAGATTGAGGGGAAAGGGCAGCGCTCAGGTCTCATTGTTTGAGCATTTAATGAATTTGCATAGTTTGTCCTCCTGTCTTGTGAGTCAACAAGCCACAGGGTCCACACAATGGTTAATCAACATAATTAGCAAACATTCATTGTTCACAGACCAATAGAAGTCAACAACCGGGGTTATACAAATAATCGTATGTCCTTCTTGACCAACCACAGAAATACACATACATTTACAGGTCAACACATAGATTATAGTGTATTTCTCTTGGCTTAACAAATCTAATCGTCTGGCTGTTTAAGATTATAAGCTGTTTCGTCACTCTCCTTCATCCTGGTCCCCATCCTGGAAAATGCTCCCCCATCCTGGTATATATTCTCCCATCATGCTATACACTCCTCCATCCTGGTATATACTCCCCCATCCTGGTATATGATCCCCCATCCTGGTATTTGCGCCCCCCTCCTGTAAAATGCTCTCCATCCTGGTCCCCCATCCTGGAATATACTCCCCAATCCTGGTCCCCCATCCTGGTATATGCTTCCCCCATCCTGGTCCCTCATCCTCGTATATGCTCCACAATCATGCTCCCCATCCTGGTATATGCTTCCCCCATCCTGTTATATGCTTTCCCCATTCCTGGTCCCCCATTCTGGTATATGCTTCCCCCATCCTGATGTATGCGTCCCTCCATCCTGGTTCCCCATCCTGGTATATGCGTCCCCCCATCCTGGTCCCCCATCCTGGTATATGCTTCCCCCCATCCTGGCATATTCTCTCCCATCCTGGTTCCCCATCCTGGTATATGCTTCCCCCCATCCTGGTATATGCTTCCCCCCATCCTGGTCCCCCATCCTGATATATGCTTCCCCCATCCTGGTCCCCCATCCTGGTATATGCTCCCCAATCCTGATCCCCATCCTGGTATATGTTTCTCCATGCTGGTCCCTCATCCTGTTATATGTTCCCCCATGCTGGTCCCCCATCCTGGTATATGCTCCCCCATCCATCAATAAAAAAAAACACTCCCACTCACTTTTCCACTGCTCCACTGCAGTGCGTCGCTTGAGTTATTTTACCCCTAGTTGGTGAGAATTTTTATTGGTATATGGTCCCCCATCCTGCTATATGCTCCCCAATCCTGGTACCCCATCCTGGAATATGCACCCCCTATCCTGGTATATGCTCCCCCATCTTGGACCTCATCCTGGAATATGCTCCCCCATCCTGGTATATGCGCCCCCATCCTGGAAAATGCTCCCCCATCCTGGTATACGCTCCCCCATCCTGGTATTTGCATCCCCATCCTGGAAAATGTTTCCCCATCCTGGTATACACTCCCCCATTCTGGTATATGTGCCACCAGCCTGATATTTGCGCCCTTATCATGGACCCCATCCTGGAAAATGCACCATCCTGGTATATGCTCCCCCATCCTGGTATTTGTGCCCCCCTCCTGGAAAATGCTCTATCATCCTGGTATATTCTTCATCCCATCCTGGTATATGCTCCCCAATCCTGGTACCCCTTCCTGGTATATGCTTCCCCCATCCTGGTATATGCTCCCCAATCCTGGTCCTCCATCCTGGTATATGTTTCCCCCCATCCTGGTCCATGCTCCCCATCCTGGTATATGCTTCCCCCCATCCTGGTCCCTCATCCTGGTATATGATCCCCCCCATCCTGATATTGCTTCCCTCCATCTTGGTTCCCCATCCTGGTATATGCATCCCACCATCCTAGTCTATGCTTCCCCCCATCCTGGTATATGCTCCCCCATCCTGGTATATGCTTCCCCCCATCCTGGTTCCCGATCCTGATATATGCTTCCAGCCCATCCTGGTCCCCCATCCTGGTATATGCTTCCCCCATCCTGGTATATGCTCCCCAATCCTAATCCCCATCCTGGTATATGCTCCCCCATCCTGGTATATGCTCCTCCATGCTAGTCCCCCATCTTGTTACAGTGGGGAAAATAAGTATTTGATCCCTTGCTGTTTTTGTAAGTTTGCCCACTGACAAAGATATGAACAGTCTATAATTTTAAGGGTAGGTTAATTTTAACATTGAGAGATAGAATATCCAAAAATAAAATCAAATAAATCATATTGTATACATTTTTTTGCATTTTGCAGTGAGAAATAAGTATTTGATCCCTCTGGCAAACAACACTTAATACTTGGTGGTAAACCCTTGTTGGCAAGCACAGCAGTCAGATGTTTTTTGTAGTTGATGATGAGGTTTGCGCACATGTCCACTCCTCTTTGCAGATCATGTCTAAATCATTAAGATTTTGAGGCTGTTGCTTGGCAACTCGGAGCTTCAACTCCCTCCATAAGTTTTCTATGGGATTAACGTCTGGAAACTGGCTAGGCCACTCCATGACCTTACTGCGCTTCTTTTTGAGCCACTCTTTTGTTGCCTTGGCTGTATGTTTTGGGCCATTGTCTTTCTGGAAGACCCAGCCACGACCCATCTTCAGTGATCTTACTGAGGGAAGGAGGTTGCTGGCCAAAATCGTGGGATACATGACCCCATCCATCTTCCCTTCAGTACGGTGTCATGTCCCCTTTGCATAAAAGCACCCCCAAAGCATAATTTTTCCCCCACCATGCAATACGGTTGGGACGATGTTCTTAGGGTTGTACTCATCCTTCCTTCTTCCTTTCAAACACGGCGAGTTGAGTTAATGCCAAAGAGCTAAATTTTCGTCTCATCTGACCACAGCACCTTCTTCCAATAACTCACAAAATCATCCAGGTGTTCATTGTCAAACTTCATACAGGCCTGCACATATGCCTTCTAAAATTAACCTACACTTAAAATTATAGACTGTTCATGTCTTTGTCAGTGGACAAACTTACAAAAACAGCAAGGGATCAAATACTTATTTCCCCCACTGTATATGCTCCCCCATGCTGGTCCCCCATCCTAGTATATGCTCCCCTATCCATCAATAAATAAAACCAGTCCCACTCACTTTTCCACGGCTCCACTGCAGTGCATCACCTGCGTTATTTTAGCCCTGGTTGGCGAGAATTTTTATTGGTATATGGTCCCTCATCCTGGTCCCCCATCCTGCTATATGCTCCCGAATCCTGGTACCCCATCCTGATATATGCACCCCCATCCTGGTCCCCTATCCTGGTATATGCTCCCCATCTTGGTCCTCATCCTGGAATATGCTCCCCCATCCTGGTCCCCATTCTGTAATATGCTCACCCATCCTGGAATATGCTCCCCCATCCTGGTATATGCTCCCCCATTTTGGTATTTTCGCCCCTATCCTGGAAAATGCTCGCCTATCCTGGTGTACGCTCCCCCATCCTGGTATATGCACCGCCTTCCTGGTATTTGCTCCCCCATCCTGGTATATGCTCCCACATCCTGGTATATGCTCTCCCATCCTGGTATTTGTGCCCCTATCCTGGAAAATGTTTCCCCATCCTGGTCCCCCCTCCTGGTATATGCTTTCCCCCATTCTGGTATATGCTCTGTTACGGGTCCGGATGGTGGAACCACTGTGCCGTGGTACAAATAGGGACCAGAGGGGCGTAACTAAGTCTCTACCCAGACCGACCCTGGCTACACGGCGGCTTAGTCGACTCCGTGAACCAAGAAGGGATCGGGAAGGTAAACCAGATGCCACTCTGGGACCGACCTGACGTGAGAGCAGGCGACTCCCGGTGGGCTGATAGCCGAAGTGTTATGTTCTGCTACCAAAGCTAAGGAAAGAGAGGAGATCTGTCCCTACTATAAGACTCAACTGAATCCCTACGATGTAACAGGGAACCTGATCCTGCGATCAGACCTGCTAAAGTCCTAATCTAGTCTGTACGGAGACCTATAGATTTGGGGAGGGAATCCCTACAAGTACTAAGGACTGGGAGGAATATGGGACACCTCCTAACAGAAATAGTAGCAGACAGACGAACAAACAAAATAGATAGAACATAGAGGTCCGTAGACCAAGCAAACTAACAGAGTTAGATACAGAGCACAGGCTAGCTAGAAAGAAGATATACAATGAAGTCCAGCAAAGCCAGAAGGGCGGAGCAGGATTAAATAGGCCAACAAGGTCATGTGACCAGCAAAGGAAAAAAAACCTAACAGCAAGGTTCTAACAGTACCCCCCCTTCTAAGAGGATCCTCCGGATCCCCTAGGACCAGGCTTATCAGGAAATCTCCTGTGAAACGCTCTGATAAGTCTGGACGCGGAAACATCATCTGACCTCACCCAAGAGTTATCCTCGGGTCCGAAACCTTTCCAGGCCACAAGATACTGCAAACTACCTCTATACCGTCTAGAGTCAAGGATGAGAGAAATTTCATATTCCCCGTCCTCCACCACCGGAGGAACAGAGGCAGAGGCGTCACCATCCGACACAACAGCTTTTTTTAACAGAGAGACATGAAAGACCGGATTAATTCTCCAGGAGGTAGGAACCTCCAACCTAACAGCAGATTGGTTGACAACCTGAAGCACCTTAAAGGGCCCTACAAACTTGGGACCCAATTTCTTAGAAGGAATCCTCAACCGCAGATTCCTAGAGGACAACCAAACCATGTCACCAACAGCGAACAAAACCTCCTGTCGTTTCCTATCAAAGTAGTCTTTAGATTTTCTGTTGGCCTCCTGAAGATTACCACGCACATCCGTCCAAACTCTTTCCAAATC
Organism: Phyllobates terribilis; assembly: GCF_046119375.1. NCBI lineage: Eukaryota > Metazoa > Chordata > Amphibia > Anura > Dendrobatidae > Phyllobates > Phyllobates terribilis. The sequence goes on from NW_027362762.1 coordinate 261,048,591, forward strand.
ACCGGAAAAATTCTCCTCCTCAGGCACGGCAGATCCCAACTTGGAGAACGACCCAAACGACGGATGTCTCCCAGAACAACAAAAAAAAGGCGAACAACCAGCAGAAGAAGATGTATGATTGTTCAGAGCAAATTCGGCAAGTGGCAGAAACTCAGACCACCCCTCTTGATTGTCTGCCACAAAACAACGCAAGAACTGCTCAACATCCTGGTTTTTCCTTTCTGTCTGGCCATTAGATTCAGGATGATATCCGGACGAAAATGACAAATGAATTCCCAACCTGTCACAAAAGGCACGCCAAAAACGAGCCACGAACTGAGGACCCCTATCAGAAACAATGTCAGTAGGAACGCCATGAAGTCTGACAATTTCCTTGACAAAGGCCTTAGCGAGAGTTTTAGCGCAGGGCAGTTTGACGAAGGGAACCAAGTGACACATTTTGCTAAAACGGTCCACGACCACCCAGATGACAGTAAAACCCTCAGAGGAGGGAAGGTCAGTTATAAAGTCCATAGCCAAATGTGTCCAAGGAGCACTGGGGACCTCCAAAGGACAAAGCAACCCCGCAGCAGGAGTATGTGAGGACTTAGATCTAGCACATATAGTACATTGGCGCACCCACTTAATGACTTCCTTCTGCCATCCAGGCCACCAAAAACTGCGACCCACCAGTCTCTTGGTCTCAGAGATTCCGGGATGACCTGCCAACCGAGATTCGTGACACTCAACAAACAAATCTCTCCTAAAGGTCCCAGGCACAAACAACCTCCCATGAGGAGTGTTAGATGGGGCATTCTCCTGAGCTTTAAGAATCTCATCTTCCAAAACGGAGTCTAAAGCAGCTATCACAACACCTTCTTGTAAAATGTTTTCCTCTTTCTCAGCACCGACTATGGGAGAAAAACTGCGAGACAAGGCATCCGCCTTAACATTCTTAGTACCAGGGATGTAAGTAACGGAGAAATTAAACCGCGAGAAAAACAGTGCCCACCTAGCCTGACGGGCATTCAGGCGCTTGGCAGCGTCAAGATATATCAGATTTTTATGATCCGTAAGAACCTGAACGGGAAATTCCGCACCTTCCAAGAAGTGGCGCCAGTGTTCAAATGCGAGTTTAATAGCCAATAATTCCCGATTACCAATATCGTAATTCAATTCAGTCTCCGAAAAATTTTTTGAAAAAAATGCACAGGGATGTAATCCATCCCCGTTATCCTGAGACAATACTGCGCCAACCCCCACAGAGGAAGCATCAACCTCAACCAAAAACGGCCTAGTAACATCAGGCTGCATAAGGATGGGAGCAGAGGTGAACCTCTCCTTGAGATACACAAAAGCTTCAATGGCCTCAGAAGACCACTGAACCGCATCAGCACCTTTCCTAGTGAGATCAGTCAGAGGTTTGACAATACTAGAAAAATTTTTTATGAATTTTCTATAGTAATTGGCGAAACCCAAAAACCTCTGTATCGATTTCAAACCAATAGGCCTAGGCCATTCCTGCACAGCCTGAACCTTAACCGGATCCATCTCAAAACCTTTGCTGGAGATAATGTAGCCCAAAAAACTAATTCTCTGTACAGCGAACTCACATTTCTCCAGCTTAGCAAAAAGCGAATTGTCCATTAATAACTGTAATACCTCACGTACGCTCCGCCAATGAGACTCCAGATCTGGCGAATAAATCAAAATGTCATCCAAATACACAACCACATTTTTACCGATCAAAGGTCTAAGGATGTCATTAATCAGATTCTGAAAAAATGCAGGAGCATTAGTAAGACCAAAAGGCATAACCAGATTCTCAAAATGACCCACAGGAGTGTTAAAAGCAGTCTTCCATTCATCACCCTCCTTCATGCGCAACAGATTGTATGCCCCCTTAAGGTCAATTTTAGAGAACCACTTGGCCCCCAATAACTGGTTAAACAGATCAGGAATCAATGGCCGTGGGTAAGGATTGCGTACCGTAATTTTGTTAATCTCACGAAAATCCAGACAAGGACGTAAATGCCGTCCTTTTTTTTTACAAAAAAAAATCCAACCGCCACAGGAGACTTAGAGGGCCTAATGTGACCGGCGGCCAAACTTGTCTGTATGTATTCCTCCAAAGCCTTCCTCTCAGGAATAGTAAGGTTAAATAAACGACTTTTAGGAAGAGTCGCTCCAGTGACAAATTCAATAGAACAATCATAGTCTCTATGGGGAGGCAAAACCTGCGATTCTTTCTCAGAAAAAACTCTCCAAAAATCCTGAATAGGAACAGGCAATTCTCCCCTATCCAAAGCTGCAATACGCCCGTTACAACACTTGTCATAACATTTATGGCTCCAGGATTTAATTTCACTGGTAGACCAATCCAGTACAGGATTGTGCAATTTTAACCAGGGCAAACCCAATATTACTGGAGAAGGCAAGTTATTCAACACTACCAAATCCAATTTCTCATGGTGAACACCATTAATAGTGAGAGGAAATTCACTGACCTTGAGAGTAATATTCTTCAAAGGGGAGCCATCCACAGAAACCACAGCAATGGGGGATGATAAAGGTTCAGGTTTTAAATTGAGTTTTTCCACGAATCCCCCATCAATAACATTCAGTGTAGACCCGCAATCAACAAACACCCGAAATTCCATTAATTTTTCCTGAGCAATCGTGGAAGCAGCTAAAAATATACCCTTGGAATTTAAACAGGCAATACGGGCGTGACTGACCATTTTTTTTTTCTTTCTTCATACGAAGCTCACAGCCTTTAATCAAATGACCAGATTTCCCGCAATAGAAACACAAGCCTTCTGAAAAACGACGGTGTTTTTCTTGAGAGCGAGGTGCCACCGATCCAATCTCCATCGGTTCACCACTGTTAGTACACACATTATCATAACCAGAAACTGACATAGCAGAGGATTTGCTCTCATTAACCCTAGCACGCAGTCTCCTATCCACCCGTATAGCTAATTGCATAGCCTGTTGCAAATCCTCAGGTGTAGGATAAGCAATTAGCAGGTCTTTAACCTTTTCACTGAGCCCAGCAAGAAATAGACTTTTCAGAGCAGAATCGTTCCACCCTGTTTGAGTGGACCAACGACGAAAATGTGTACAATATTTTTCCATATTACCTGATCCTTGTTTTAAACGTCTCAACTCAGTCTCAGCTGATGCCACACGGTCAGGATCATCATATAATAGTCCTAAAGCAGAAAAAAAACTATCCACTGATCTGAAGCATGTATCACTAGGTTGCAAAGAAAAGGCCCACTCCTGAGGCTCTTTGCGCAAAAGTGACATTATGAACCCTACGCGCTGGGATTCATCCCCAGAGGACTTGGGTCTCAAACGAAAATACAATAAGCAAGCATTTTTAAATGAAAAAAATTCTCGATGTTCACCAAAAAATAAATCCGGCAAACATACCTTAGGCTCCAAGAAATGTACTCCAGGACAGTTACTCACGTGCTGACGGAGCTCGGCCACCTCCAGAGAGAGTCCCTGCAGGTGTTTAGCCAAATCCTGAACCGACACCATGATGGAACAAAAAAAAATCTTTCCTTAGAGAATTTACTGGCTGGACTTACTGTTATGTTCTGCTACCAAAGCTAAGGAAAGAGAGGAGATCTGTCCCTACTATAAGACTCAACTGAATCCCTACGATGTAACAGGGAACCTGATCCTGCGATCAGACCTGCTAAAGTCCTAATCTAGTCTGTACGGAGACCTATAGATTTGGGGAGGGAATCCCTACAAGTACTAAGGACTGGGAGGAATATGGGACACCTCCTAACAGAAATAGTAGCAGACAGACGAACAAACAAAATAGATAGAACATAGAGGTCCGTAGACCAAGCAAACTAACAGAGTTAGATACAGAGCACAGGCTAGCTAGAAAGAAGATATACAATGAAGTCCAGCAAAGCCAGAAGGGCGGAGCAGGATTAAATAGGCCAACAAGGTCATGTGACCAGCAAAGGAAAAAAAACCTAACAGCAAGGTTCTAACACGAAGCGGACTGGCAAGACAGATGGGCAGACAGATGTGCTGGTAGACAGGCGGACGGAGCTGACTGACGGACAGGCTCGGCTGGCAGATTGATTGGCGGGCACGGCTGATAGGCTGGCGGGCACGGCTGATGGACAGGCTGGCGGACAGCACAGGGACCTGAGGACTGGAGAGAGTGTTAGCACACAAACTACGACATTGCACAGGCACCTCCATTTTGGAGGAGGTGCCTAAAATATCGGCTGTCCTCTGGCCATTGGCCAGGGACATATTAGGACGGCGCGCGGCCCCTTTAAGAAGCAGGGAGCATGCGCCCTAAGCACAGTGCCCCACCTCTCCCCCCACGTGATCAGGCAATTGAAGCAGGTTATCTGATGAAAGGCAGACATGGAGTATGTTTACAGAGCAATTAACAGGTAGCTGTCAATGTTGGCTAATCACTTGGGCCAGCAGATGTGACCCTATATATCTCCACTGGCAGGTAGGTGTTAAACACAGGGAGTCAATTCTTTCACCTTGTGCAGCCATTCCATCTGTAATCCATAGACAGTAGAAGGTAAAACAATATTTTAAGGTTTTTTAATTATAATTCTAATTTTACAAAATCCATGGATATATGGGTAAAATTTCTAAAGTTTTCTAAATTTCTAAACCACAGGAGCTCAAAATCTGAATTATGGATATCTCATATTCATGTATAGTATGTATAGAATGCTTGAAGGATGTTCAGTAAGTTGTCAGCCATATTGTTTCTCTAGGAGGTTTTTTGGGAAAATACGAACCACAGTAGAAATGATAGCTGTAACTGGATTAGAATCAAATCTAATAAACTGCCCCACTTTTACCTCAGCTGAGGGAGAAGTGAGGGGTCTAGTGATACACTTTAACATGTCATCAAGGAATATCTCTGTCAGACACCAGGAGAAGCAGCGTATATTGTAGATCTGTCTTTATTTCCCATGGCGTTCTACACCAGTAGCGCTCACAGATCCAATTTGTAAGACATGTCCGTATTTTATCCCTTTTATTTTATTATATTTGTTTTTGCCTGTATGTATGTCTTTCTATTATACCATCTTTTGTAACTTTTTTGTACACTGTACTCTTTTTGTATATTAAATTAAAAATGTAATACATTTGTCCTTCATTGCTGTAGCGTACTCACGATCTCGAGGAGAGAAAATAGCTTGGTTGTGTTAACTTGTAGACTGAGTGCAAGTAGTGAACCGTTCAGGAGCTTGGGAAAGTTGGTTGTGCATGTGTACTAGTGTGTTGCCCAGTGCAGGTGTCTCGCTGGCCTGGTAAAACGGAGAGTGGTGGCAGTATAAAGTGTCGCGTGGATGTGGGGACCATCCGTGGGGTGCGCATAGCTCATTGTTGGCCTATTGCGATAGGTGAGTAGACAAGTGAGTGAGAAGCGGAGCCCCCCTTTACAGTCACGTCCGAGGCACATGTGTGGTGCTCGTGAAACACATTTTAAACAAGAAAAAAGTTAGAAATTTTTTCTTCTACTTAGTTTGACATTTGGAGCTTCTCTCTATATATAGTTGATCAACCAAGATTAAATATATTCATCATGCACCAATGTACCAACGGTTCAGTCACTGCCTTACAACATACTTTGGTACATTATTTTAAATGATAAACATCAAAATTAAAAATCCTTGACTAAGATAAGGAAAAAGTTAAATTAATATAATTTTAAAAATATGTACAAAAAACAAGCAAATATACTTTTACAAAACATAATATTTAAGAAATATATCTCCAGCCTAATCCATTTATATATGTTTCAGAAAAATATGTTCCAATATGCTGTATTGCCATTTTGAACTTTTAACCATTTCAGACATTGTTTGGAACTAATTGGATGATGGTTGTTTTATTATAGCTATTTAAACTAATAAGGTGGTGCACACTGGATATTACCCTGAAGAAGTCACAAAAAGCGAAACTGAGGAATGGGCTCTGTTTAGCACACCACATGCTGTTATTGTGAAAAGACAATTCTTAAAGTTGAAATTTTTGTGTATACTGGAATAGAAACATTCCCGGCTGTGCAAATATGAAGGCTCTCTGAATTTTGTGATTGCTACATGATCCTGGTATACAAAGACAAGTCTTTTAATTCATATGTTTCAAGCCCTTGTGGAAGTAACCAAGATTAGTGGTGAGACAGCATAGAAGCCTTTATATGGGGATTTTTCCTGTTGGTTATGAGGAATAGAAAAAATGGTTACTGATGCTCTTTTGTGTAAGCCAAACTGGTGTGAAGCCATGAGAGCACAAACTGCAATCTTTACATTTGTTACAGTTGTGAACTCTCCTATTTCTCTAGAGGTTGCTCCACTGAAAGTAGGACTGCTTAAATCACTGTGCACATTTGGCTGCTATGCGTTTGTTGTATGTGATGGGATTAAAGGGAACTTGAACTGCAGCCTGGCTGCAGGATTGCCAGAGTATTTCAAAAATATACTCTGAAGATCCGAATGGGGACTATAGCCGGGAATGAGACTAGTTTGGAACTGCCCCCAACTGGCTCTTCCCAGCCCTGGTAGAGGTGATTGACAGTCTCTCCCTATTTTCATGCAAATGAGAAACCTGTTAATCACCTGCAGAAGTGATGTAAACTGCCATACAATGGCCATACAAAGGCGGCACCAGACTAGACTAATCTCTGGCTATGGTTCCCGGTCTTCAAAGTATATTTTCTCTGAAACGCCTTAGTGTTTCAAACAATATTATGTATAGCTGCAATCTTGCAGCCAGGCTGCGATTCATCCTGTCTGAGGTTTGGGTAGCATGAATTGCTTGATGGCTTAGGGTTTAGGGTTCTATGTAGGCCAATTAAAAAGGTTCTCCTGAAATATAAAAAATAAATAAATACATAATTAAAATGTCATTATAAATACATTTCTAAATGTCTTTAATTAGCAAATTATTTTTTTGAGGAAGGTAGTCACTATAGCACTTTGAAATGTTACACTGACAGAAACTGGTCCTAGAATGTTAAAAGGATCGATGCCTGTGAGCACTGCAGTAGGATGCTCCACTGTTATTACCTGGAAATAACATGAAAGTACATTGTAAAGAGCTACCAACTGCACATGCTTACAAGTTTCTGTTACTATAACAAATTGGCAGCCATTTTAATGTATTATAGCAATTGTGAAGACCCAGGGTCTTCCGTAGGCATAATACTACTCAGACAACACAGGGTGAGGGTAAAACAGTGTGGCAATATTTTATTGAACCACAAAATAGACAATAAACATATAGAACAGTCCCAGCAAATACCCAAGATAGTACAACATTGCACAGTCTCACCCTTCCGCTGGCCCACCTGGGATAGAGCAGCTGTGACTTTGGGACTTCCAGGGCCAATTACCTCAACCAGTGGCCCCGCTTTTGGTGGGCCCCCACAGAGAGGTGGTACCGGCAAGCTTAGAAAGCTGACAGTCATCGAGGTACAAGGCCAGCAGACCCAAGGGTCCCACCCTGACTTCTCTGAGAGTTTCCATGGGACCAGATGACCGGCTGGTCCCAATCTGGCTTCTCCGAACATCTCCATGGGTGTCACGGGTGTGTCAGATGTAACAGGCAGTCGCTCTGGATCTGGCTGCAGAAGGTCACAGCGTTTGGCATTGGAGATGCCTTCTTAATCCTTCTGACTTTTGGACCCAGTGGCAACCTCCCTCCTGCTCTGATTGACACACCCTGGTCTGGGCGTTTATAAACTCTCAGTCTGCTTCAGGGAGTCGCCGGTGATATTCTCAATTTCCCTTGTGAAGGTTTGGAGCATTAGCAGTTGGCCAGCTTCCTCTCTGGTGGAGGACGTTTGGTGTTATCTCTCTGGTGTCTGCTCAAGCTAAGTTTTCCCCCTTTTGTTTGTCTCCCTTGTTATCTTTAGTTTATAGTGGGAACTTACCAGTACTTACCCCCCTCCCTATCTAGGGCCTAGCTCTAGGGATATATAGGGATTAGGTTTCCTGTTTGGCGATAGGTGCGGAACCTATATAGGGACGATAGGATAGGTAGGGTGATATTAGATCTGCCTAGGGGTTTCCACTCCCCCTTTCCCTAACTTTAGGGCTACCCTCCCCTCATCCCTTCGTGTTGCACTTAGCCTTTCCCACACTGTGCGTGACAATGGGTTCCAGGCAGGTCCCACCTGACAACCCCAAACAACATATCCATGGGGCCAGGTGACCTCATTGTCCCAACCTGGTTTCCCCAAATTTATCCATGGGTTCTCTGATGGTCAATGGAGCATATTTGTATCCTTCCAGTCAGGACCGTGTACCCTTAGGCTGGAATCATATAGAATCCAAATCTGTGTCTCTGTGGATGGAGCAAGGCTACCAAACTACTGTTCTGAAGAGTCACTCTGATCTTTTATTCCAATTTTTCTTGCAGCAGGATAGAAAACCCTTTTTATATTTACATATGTGGCTAAGATAATAATTCACAGGTCACGGGGAAATCTGCAGGGCTTAGGTCTCATTGTTTGAGCATTTAATCAATTTAAATAGTTGGTATCCCCCTGCTCTTGTAAATCAACAACTAGCTGGCTTAATACAATATGCAGTTAGCATAGTAACAAACATCATTGTTGCCCTGAGTCACTGTCCTTCTTGACCAGCCAAAGAAACACATACATTCAAAAGTCAACACAAACACAATAGTGTATTTCTTTTTGGCCTAACAAATCTAGACGTCTGGCTAATTAAGATTAGAAGCTGTGTTGTCACAGTAATTTTCACCTTTAACAAAACCAGTGTGATAGGCTATTTAAAAGTCTTCTTCAAACTGATGCCAGAAAATTTGCCCTTCACCTATTGTGAATTATGTGATTTACTTATATCTTTTACCTTTCATTATATTCCTACCTGTGAAGGTAATAAGATGAATGCTGGACAGTAATCTCTGTAGAACAGCCCATTACAAGGCTCAATGGCCAGAGTAAAAACTGTAAAACTCAGGATTTTTTCAGCATAGATCTTAGGATAGATCTAATGTCGGTTATTTTAAAGATGCATTTGGTATGATGGAGCAGTCTCAGTGATGATTCCTTTACAACATTTCGTATCCAATCTATAGATCATTGAAATGCTCTACTGTTCATTTACATAATAGCTATTAATATGGATGCTATCTAACAGCACAGCTAGTTCTTTCTCATATGACACAGCATGTCAGATTACTGCGTTGTTTTGTGTTTGACATTTTTTAAGATCACTATTAAATGTCACTTGGCTTTCTTGCGTGTTCTCTTTGATAATGTTTACAAGTGAATGTGAAATATTGATTCTGAAATAAGACCTAGATCATTTCTTGCATCCGAATCAGAAATGTTTTGGACATTTTAACAAATACCTTTTTATTTTTCTTCCTTGTGAGGCAATTGACTTCCTAACTTTTCTCATTGTAGCTGTCAATCTCAGTTAGTCCCTAGAGACAAATTATAGCATCTACGTTAAACCACATGATATTCTCAGTAGACCAAATAGTTCAGAGTAACATGTTCTGTTCCGCAGATAACACGTACAAGCAATTGACACATTTCTAAATCTAGAGATAAATATTCACTTTTTCACTTCATGTAGCTTAGATTTTCTTGATGAAGGATACTAAAGAATAATCATATACATAAAAACATATTCTATTTTAGCCTGTTTAAAATTAGAATATGTATTACCTCTCTTGATTATTTGCTTAACAGAATCTCCACAAACATGAAGATGATGATGATGAGAAATGATAAAATAATTATATTGCACAAAAAAAAAAAATCACCTGTTAGAGTATATTCATATCACATTTTAGCCTCCGGTTAGTGGATCCGTCGGGGCTGAGGTCTGAAGCCTTGGAAAATGGGATTCGGGAGTATGCACTGACCGGGCCATTGATGGTAATGATACAGATGGAGACAATACGTGCACTGTCGGACATCATTTTTGCCTGTATCCGTTTATTTGAGACTGACTCCAAGACACAGTTGCCAAAGCCTAGTGCTTGCCTCAAATAGGCGCTTAAAATCGAAAATGATGCTCAACAGAACACACAGTGACTCCATTTACATTGTTACCATCAATGGCCCCGTTGGTGCATATGCCCAAATCCTTTGTTTCCAGGGCTTCAAACGTCAACCTCAACGGAGCCACTAACCATAGGCTACAATGTGATGTGAAAATAGCCTTATTCTTCTCAATCATTGCTGTCAAGTTATCTTCAGAAATTTGTAAGAATGAAATAATATTCAGAGGAAAATAAGGGATATTGTATTTAGAGTGTATTAAACGGTGCACCTATCAGAAAGCACAGCAGGAATATGGAGGCAAGTAATTTTTTTGTTGCCAGTCATTTTCATTAATGCTTTTTTTCAGCATATAGTTCTTGGTTGCACAATTATTAGTGAATGTGGAGAATAGATAGCAAATGCCCTATGCCTCATGCACATGACCTTCACCTTTGCAATGTAGTTCTTTAGCAAAATCCTTCATGATTGTGAGCTCCAGCAGCACATACACCTGCATACTGTAGACTTCCAGCATCAGAAATAGCCCTGTGTTCTGTTTAAAAGCCATCCTAAGCCAGCAGGAATTGATTACAATAGGAGCAGCTCAGTGAGGCTTGGTACTCAATATGGATGCCTAGGGGACAGACGACAGGGATCTGTCTGTTGCTGGAAATTTACTGTCAATTGCTGGAGTGTGCTGCGGGTGTTTATACTGCTGGAGCTCAGAAAACAGGAGAATTTTAACAATAGTATTTTATCAGACCCTAACATCTACCAATTTTTATATCTACCAAACTCATTTTTAAATCAGGCATACAGGGGTTTTATAGAATGTATCTCCATAGGTTGTTTCCTTCTGTCATGTTCTCAGGGAAACCGCCAGGAACGCTACTGTCACCAAACTACATCGTTGAGTAGGGTAGTGAAAGACAAATTCTAGCCTACCAACTTTGCAGAAAATGTACAGTATTTTCAAATGCTGCAAAAATCATTATTGAATTTTTGTATAGATGCAGCAGTATATTTTATAAGTAATCGAGCTTAAACATAGTCAAGACCCTGGCAGCAAGGTGGCTCAGTGGTTAGCACTGTAGCCTTGCTGCTGGGTTCTTTCCCCGAAAGGACAACATCTGCAAGGAGTTTGTCTGTTCTCCCTGTGTTTGCTTGGGTTTCCTCCCACAATTCAAAGATGTACAGATAGCAGGATAAAAAACCACCACAAAATGCTTTTCTGAAATTCTAAATGCTTTATTATGTAGAAAAGCAATAAATGTCTTAAAAAATTGCCAGATCTTGTTTTTGCTCATCTCGTCTCCCAGAAAACAGAATAATACAGTAAGTGCTTAAAATTCATGTTTATCCCAAAATGGTACCAATGAAAACGCCAACTCCTTCCATAATTGCAGCTCTTGGAATATGGTAACACAAAATAATGATTGTTTAAATAGTGTTTTATTGTGCAAACGTAGTAAAACAATATAAAACTACAAAAAATATGAATTTCATGTCATCATAATGATACTGACCTGCAGAATAGATTTAACCCCTTTCTGACATTGGGCATAATAATGCATACCTGCGCCCGGGGCCTTATGGACCAGGTACGGATTATTACGCCCTGTCGATCACGCCCGCATAGAGGCTGTGCTGGCTCGATCGCCACCGTGTGTCAGCTACTCCTGCACTGCTCCCGGCCCATTTCTGGGGCATGCATAGGTAAGAGCAACCCTCTTACCTTGTATCGGTGACCCCGTGCTGTGAGTTTCCATCAAGAACTTAGGTAGATTGTGCTCAATGCATGATCTACCTAACTTGTGTCTGCAGGGCTTCTGCATCCATATGCTGTACAAGCGATCAGCCTGCAAAAAATGAAAGTCCCATAGTGGGACAAAGTATAAAAGTGCAAAAAAGTGTCAGAAAGTGAAAAAAACGTTTTAAAAAAATTGTAAAAATATAAAAAAAGAAAGAAAAAAGAATAAAAAAAATATATATATTGTACCCATAAATAAATATTCTGAAAAAAACAAACAAACAATAAAAGTATACATATTTGGTATCGACGCGTCCGTAATGACCTGACCTATAAAACTGTCCCACTATTTAACCCCTTTAGTGAACACTGAAGAAAAATAAAAAACGAAGCAAAAAACGATGCTTTATCATCATACCGCCAAACAAAAAATGGAATAAAACGTGATCAAAAAGACAAATTTAAATAAACATGGTACCGCTGAAAACATCATCTTGTCCTGCAAACAATAAGCCACCATACAGCTCCATCAGCAGAAAAATAAAAAAGTTATAGCTCTCAGAATAAAGCGATGCAAAAAAAAAATTTTCTCTATAAAGTAGTTTCTATTGTGTAAAAGCGCCAAAACATAAAAAAACTATATAAATGGAGTACTGCTGTAAACGTACTGACCCGAAGAATCAAGCTACCTTATCAACTTTACCACACGTGGAACGGCATAAAAAAAAAAGAAGCAATTCCTGAATTGTTGTTTTTCGTTTATTCTGCCTCTCAAATATCAGAATAGAAAGCGATCAAAATTGTCATGTGCCCGAAAATGGTACCAAGAAAAATGTCAACTTGTCCCGCAAAAAACAAGCTCTTACATGACTCTGTCAACTGAAATATGGAAAAATTATAGCTCTCAAAATATGGAGATGCAAAAACTAGTCTTTGCAAAAAAAAGGGTTTTGTAGTGTGTGACAGCTGTCAATCATAAAAATACGATATAACTCTGGTATCGCTGTAATCGCACCGACCCGAAGAATAAAGTCGTCTAATCACTTAAACCACACGAGGATCAGCGTAAAAAATAAACGCTAGGGTTAAGGTTGTGCTAAGGTAAGGGTTGTGCTAGGGTTAGGGTTATGCTAGAGTTAGGGTTGTGCTAGGGTTAGGGTCATGCTAGGGTTAGGGTTGTGCTAGGGTTGTGCTAGGGTTAGGGCTACAGTTGTGCTAGGGTTAGGGTTACGGTTGTGTTAGGGTTGGGGTTAGGGTTGTGTTAGGGTTAGGGCTGTATTAGGGCTGGGATTGTATTAGGGTTGTGTTGGGGTTGGGATTTTTTTAAAAGTGAAGAAAAAAAATGATGACAATATGGCAACTAGTGTTGAGCGCAAGTGCTCGCTACTTGAGTTTGCATCGGGTACTCGGGTATGCACCGAGTATAGCGGGTGCTCGAGTGACATCCTTGAGTCTCCGCCCCATATGTTTCGTACCTCTGGGTTTAAAATGTTCACTATACCCCTTGATAAAATCCTTGAGGGGTCTAGTTTCCAAAATGTGGTCACTTGTTGGGGGTTTCCACTGTTTAGGTGCATCATAGGCTCTCCAAACGCAACATGGCATCCTCTCTCGATTCCAGCCAATTTTGCGTTCAAAAAGTCACACAGTGCTCCTTCCCTTATGAACCCTGCCGTGCGCACAAACAGTGTTTTTTCCCCACATATGGGGTATTGGCTTACTCAGGAGAAATTGCACAACAAATTTCATGGTGCAATTTCTCCTGTTACCATTATGAAAATGCAAAATTGGGGGCTGAAAAACATTTTTGTAGGAAAAATGTAAAAAGTTTATTTTTACGTCTCAATGTTATAAACGTCTGTCAAGCACCTGGGGGTTCAAGGTGCTCACCACACATCTAGATCAGTTCCCTGAGGGGTCTAGTTTCCAAAATGGTATCACTTGTAGGGAGTTTCCACTGTTTAGGCACATCAGATGCTCCCCAAAAGCGACATGGCTTCCACTAAATATTCAAGTAAATTTTACATTCAAAAAGTCAAATGGCGCTCCTTCGCTTCCGAACCCTGCCATGTTCCCAAACAGTGGTTTGCCCCCACATATGGGGTATCAGCATGCTCAGGAGAAATTGAACAACAAATTTTGGGGTCCACTTTTTCCTGTTACCCTTGCAAAAATAAAAAAAAATTGGGTCAAAAGTAACATTTTTGTGAAACAAGGTTAAATGTTCCTTATTTTCTTCCACATTCCAAAAATTTCTGTGAAGCACCTGAAGAGTTAATAAACTTCTTGAATGTGGTTTTGAGCACCTTGAGGGGTGCAGTTTCTAGAATGGTGTATTGGGTATTTTCTGTCATGTAGACCCCTCAAAGTGACTTCAAATGTGATGTGGTCCCTAAAAAAAATGGTTTTGTAAATTTTGTTGTAAAAGTGAAAAATCAACTTTTAACCTCCTAACTAAAAAAAATTTTGGTTCAAAAATTGTGCTGATGTAAAGTAGACATGAGGTAAATGTTATTTATTAACTATTTTGTGTGACATATCTCTCTGATTTAAGGGCATGAAAATTCAAATTTTGAAAATTGCAAAATTTTCAAAATTTTCACCAAATTTCCAATTTTTTCACAAATAAACGCAAGTGATATTGAAGAAATTTTCCCACTATCATGAAGTACAATATGTCATGAAACACCAATCTCAGGATCAGTGGGATCTGTTGAAGCGTTCCAGAGTTATTACCTCATAAAGTAACAGTGGTCAGAATTGTAAAAATTGACCTGGTCATTAACGTGCAAACCATCTTTGGGGGTAAAGATATTAACATATGTTTTTTGTTGTTTCTTTTCCCCCCGAAAAAAAATCCTAAAATAGTTTTATTGTATAATATAGTATAATCCATAAAAGTGCAACTCATTCTGCCCAAAATAATCCTTCCTTTTGGTGTGTAAATAAAAAAAAGTTATTGCTTTTAGAAGGCAAACTAGGCAGCTTCCTTAGGGGCTTAAATGTTGCACTGTCAAATGATGTCACCTTTGATAAGTCAGTTTGTAAAATTTCTTATCTTCTAGATTACAGGTCAACTGTAAGTGCAATTATTGTAAAACTGAAAAGTTAGGGCTGGTGTACACTGCACAATCACGGCTATTAAATGTCTGGGGTTCTGCAACATGGAAGCCGATCGGCAGTCGTTTAAGGACCTGTTTAAAGCAATTATTCTGTGCACATAAAACATCATGTTCTTGGCAGCACATATCCTGTTTACCCAGGAGGCTGCAAGCATTTTTCTCACTCATTGCCAGCCAGTTTAGACAAACCAATAATTGGGAAGCAAGCTTTCAATACCATTGGCCTGAAGTTGGTAGACCATTTAAACTAACAGAGCAGGCCACAATGTGCTGAAGCATATAGCATGAAAGAAATCTCCTTTCCTCTTACTACAGAGAGTACTAAATTGCACATAGAAGAGACATCAGCACAAGATCTGTTCATCAGGTGCTTCATGGAATGGGTTTCCATGGTTGAGCAGATGAACACTAGCCTTATATTTTCACGCACAAGTTAAGGAGAAGGTAGAACACACGATACAATTTCAAAATAATTTTTCAGAATTTGAATTACAATTTGCCAGTAACGACCTAAAGGTAGGTCATCAATATTAAAATCTCTTAAATATCCTTGAAATTTTTCTTAAATTGTGCTACGTTATACAACTTGTCATAAAAAACAGTCCAATATAATCACTTGCCATTAACAAAAAAAGTATACTTAAACACATTTTTTTTAACATGGAAGACTATGAGTAATGGGTATTGCAAAAAGAACTTCGGCACTCCATACATGAATATATAAGAAATATTGTATCTAGACTAATGTCACTTTGAAAAATGAAGGTTTTTTGCGCATAATTTGGCCAATTTATGTGTCCCCATCAACCACGACAAGGTCACCTTCGTATGATGGGAAACTACGCTACGCTACCACTGGATATGCCACTCTTGGGCTGTAAGCCTGTATGGACAATATGTCTCTGCTTGGGCTTTTAACCTACAATGTATGGGCTGGCAGAGCTAGTTAAAACCACCTGTGACTGAATGGGAGGGACACATGGTCAGAAAAAAGGCTGTCAAACTTCTAATAGTGTGAACACGTACCTGCTGCAATGCTCCAGGAGCGGGATCCCAAAAATGATTAATAGAAAAAAAGAGAGGGGTCGCTCACTGGTCTATTCGGGTGCTCTGAAGAAAAGAGTAATCTCAATTGCAAAAAGAACTTCGGCACTCCATACATGAATATATAAGAAATATTGTATCTAGACTAATGTCACTTTGAAAAATGAAGGTTTTTTGCGCATAATTTGGCCAATTTATGTGTGCCCATCAACCATGACAAGGTCACCTTCGTATGATGGGAAACTACGCTACGCTACCACTGGATATGCCACTCTTGGGCTGTAAGCCTGTATGGACAATATGTCTCTGTGACATTAGTCTAGATACAATATTTCTTATATATTCATGTATGGAGTGCCGAAGTTCTTTTTGCAATTGAGATTACTCTTTTCTTCAGAGCACCCGAATAGACCAGTGAGCGACCCCTCTCTTTTTTTCTATTAATCATTTTTGGGATCCCGCTCCTGGAGCATTGCAGCAGGTACGTGTTCACACTATTAGAAGTTTGACAGCCTTTTTTCTGACCATGTGTCCCTCCCATTCAGTCACAGGTGGTTTTAACTAGCTCTACCAGCCCATACATTGTAGGTTAAAAGCCCAAGCAGAGACATATTGTCCATACAGGCTTACAGCCCAAGAGTGGCATATCCAGTGGTAGCGTAGCGTAGTTTCCCATCATACGAAGGTGACCTTGTCGTGGTTGATGGGCACACATAAATTGGCCAAATTATGCGCAAAAAACCTTCATTTTTCAAAGTGACATTAGTCTAGATACAATATTTCTTATATATTCATGTATGGAGTGCCGAAGTTCTTTTTGCAATTGAGATTACTCTTTTCTTCAGAGCACCCGAATAGACCAGTGAGCGACCCCTCTCTTTTTTTCTATGAGTAATGGGTGACTGATGAACGACATTCATAAATGCATCTGTCAAAATTATACATTTCTTTTCATGTTTGTTTAACATGTCGTGCCACACTTTTCAGGATGTTGGGTTTAGAAACAATTTAAGGACGTGTACATCTCTATCTTCTTTGGCTTAAAATGTGGGTAATTTTCACGATCACCCTTCAGATACTGTATTTACTTCATAGGCATGATAAGCGATTATTATATAATTCCTCTACAAATATAAGTATGTATTACAGGCATTCACTTACTTTTGTAATTTAACAGGCTAGTAAGGGTTTTATTTTTGCATTATGTAACTTTTATCTGACACATTTGTTGTGCTATTTGTATTGATCTCCTTTGTATTAACTATACCAATAACATTTTACTAGGTTTAAAGTAAGTTTGTTAAAAGTCAATGCGATGAATTCCATCTAAATACATACCACATGTATAATGACTCATCCTGCACCTAACTCCGTGACTAATATACATTTAATATTGGTATGTCTTGTGGTAGATTCGTTTTCTCTAACAGAATTCTACAGAGAATAACAGGATGTCCTGTTGTCAAAAGGGGCTTACAATCTATTTGCTACACCTTAAAATGCACGTATGGCAGCTTGTTTCATATTTTCAAATGCTGGTACTGTTAATATATTAGACAGACTAATATGTTACCAAACTGTAGTATTTTCTGACTCATTTTGCTATATCCTACATTTAGAAAACATGTTCCAAAAGAATAGAAAAAAATATTGAGTAAGAATTGTATAGTAATTGTTCAGTATGTGTAGTACTAGTTAGTATTACTGAGTAACAAAAAACCTTTCCATATTCTTAAAGGGGAAATTTCTTTCTCAGTAAGTGATGGCATGTGGCTAGGATATGCCATCACTTCATAATTGCTAAGGGTCCGATGTTAGGGGCTCCCATAATAAAAATGCCAGACACTGCCCTCCCTTCACATTTTTACCCTGGACTGTAGTGCTCCTAGACACAGATGTGCTTGAAACAGCACCTGGCTCAGTACCCATGTCACTAAATAATAGCATATCCTGTTTCTGTACACCCGCTGCAGTGTGGCTCAATTTATATGTCTCAATATAATCTGGACCAATTAAGGTAAAACCATGTGCAGAATAATGTAGCTGTTGCCCCTTTATTCTTAGAATCATGGGAGTCCTAGATGTCAGATCCATAGTTGTAGCATCTGTGCCGGTTCGTATCCCTTTTGTTCCTGCCTCGGCACTGTGATTGCGGGTGATGTGTGACAACATTGGTCCTACTTAATTCCTGGGACTTTTGGTGCCACTAGATCAGGGAGCTATGGAGATAATTGTCTGTTTTTTGATTAATCTTTTCTAAGAGCCTTGGGCAGGGTTGCCTGCTATTTAAACCTCTAGGTCGATGACTTCCAGTGCCAGTCATTTAGTTTTGCTACCTGACTTGTGCTCTTGTCCTTGCTTCTGCTAGTTTCCTGATTCAGCCTGTTTTCTGACCTCGGCATGAATTTTGACAATCCTCTTGTCTTATGATTCTGTTCATGACATGACCTCTTGGCGCTGACCCTCCTTGGCGACCCTTCCTGCCTCTGGTTCGTTCCTTCGGATGGCAACCCTTCAGTCGAAGCAATCCACTGTACCCCATTGTAAGACCAGATCCATGTATAGGAGTCTAAGGATGAAGGTCTGGGTACCTCTGGAACCTGCCAGATGGAGTGGCTTGTGCCAAGTTTGTCCAAGGCAGCATTGTTGATTCTGTGGCCTCTTACAGTCATGACAGATTGACTAGCCCACAAATTATGGATCCCTTCTAAACGGTGGTGGATCAAGTGAAAGACCTGCCCCATTTAGTCCAAGGTCTTGCATAGCGGATTCAGCATCATGAATCCGCTCAGGCCCATTCCCTGCAGCGCCTCCCTTGATTTTTTTTTAGCTCAAGGTTAACCTCCCTGACCAATTTTCAGTTGACTGTAGGAATTTTTTTTCTTTACGGAGACCTGTCGCCTATATTGCAGGCTCCGCCCACAATTGTCTGGTTCAGAGAGCTTACGTGTAGGACTCATTATTTCTCTTCTGCAAGGTGACCCACAGGCTTAGGCCTTTTCTCTACCCCTGGTGCTCCAGAGCTCTCAGCAGTCTACTAGTTTTTTGAAGCCTTGGGGTTCCTACATGACAATCCTTACTGAGTAGCTTTCGCTGAAAGTTAATTAACAAATTAACCACGCTCCGTCAGGGGTGACATCCTGCTGAGGATTACTGTATGGAGTTTCAGCGCTGGGTCAATGATTCTCAGTGGAATGATCAGGCTCTTTGTTATCAATTTCGTACTGGACTTTCAGAGCACATCAAGACCATGTTAGTTTAGTTCCTGTCTCTTGACTCCCTTGACTCGGCCATTTTCCTGGAAATCCGTCTTGATAGGTGGTTGTGTGAACGCAGGCTCCAGCACACTGCTGACTCTGCATCTCCATCCAAGACTGGTGTACCTATTATCCTTAAAACTGAGCCTATGCAGATTGGGATGACCAACTCCCATGATCAACAAGGGGCCAAGCACCAAACAATGAATCTTAATGGCAACTGTGGAGAGTCTGGACATCAGATGCATGCTTGCCCAAAACAACCGCTGCCAGAAAGTCGCCAACACCTAGAGGGTTTGGGGATGCCCACCTGGTGTCAAAATTTCAGTTATCCTTCTACAGTTTGACTACTAGTGGCTACTTTTGTTCACCTTAATAATTGTGCTGCAATCCCACTCCATACAACTGGAGGCTACTGTTGTGTTCTGCAATTGCCCTTTACTAAGATGGCAGATTTTGGATCCATCTTGTTTCCTGTTTGGGCCTACTTAAAGCAACATGGGTCTCTCAGTAATTGCTTGAGTATTGTTTCTAGCTGTTAGCCTGGTTTCCAGTCTCCAAGATCCTGAACATTCTTACCTAGATTGTTCTCACCTATTTACGAATTGTTTCCTACAACTCCTTGTGCTAACTACAAGAACTTCTACTACTGTTTGCTGTTCTGCTCATGCTCCTTCGGACACTGGTTTCCAGCAGTACTACGCCAGTATCGTAATGCCTGGGTGCACAGGTATTTCCCCATGATTCTGCAAAATTATTGCTCCCTGTTTGTTTGACTTATCTTGCAAAATCTGTGTGGCTTAAAGAAGCACTCCCATCAAAATTTTTATCCTTTTAATATGTTGCAATCATCATATTATATAGTCTCTCAAAATACCAGGACCCTATCAATGTGAATACTTCTCTAAGAGACTATGTCTGTTTGTGTGTGGGATAATAAGATCCTGCTGCAGTTAAAATCACCTGTGGCATAGAGGCGGAGTGCTCAGTCAAAGCTTATACAGTGGGGAAAAAAGTATTTAGTCAGCCACCAATTGTGCAAGTTCTCCTACTTAAAAAGATGAGAGAGGCCTGTAATTGACATCATTGGTAGACCTTAACTATGAGAGACAAAATGAGAAAACAAATCCTGAAAATCACTTTGTCTGATTTGGAAAGAAATTGTTTTCAAATTTTGGTGGAAAATAAGTATTTGGTCAATTACAAAAGTTAATCTCAATACCTTGTTATACATCCTTTGTTGGCAATGACAGAGGTCAAACGTTTTCTGTAAGTCTTCACAAGGTTGGCACACACTGTTGCTGGTATGTTGGCCCATTCCTCCATGCAGATCTCCTTTAGAGCAGTGATGTTTTGGGGCTGTCACTGGGCAACACGGACTTTCAACTCCTTCCAAAGGTTTTCTATAGGGTTTAGATCTGGAGACCGGCTAGGCCACTCCAGGACCTTGAAATGCTTCTTACGAAGCCACTCCTTCGTTGCCCTGGTTGTGTGCTGGGATCTTTGTCATGCTGAAAGACTCCGCCACGTTTCATCTTCAATGCCCTTGCTGATGGAAGGAGGTTTGCACTCAAAATCTCACGATACATGGCCCCATTCATTCTTTCATATACATGGATCAGTCATTCTAGTCCCTTGGCAGAGAAACAGCCCCAAAGCATGATGTTGCCACACCCATGCTTCACAGTAGGTATGGTGTTCTTTGGATGCAACTCAACATTCTTTCTTCTCCAAACACGACGAGTTGTGTTTCTACCAAACAGTTCTACTTTGGTTTCATCTGACCATATGACATTCTCCCAATACTCTTCCGGATCATCCAAATGCTCTCTAGCAAACTTCAGACGGGCCCGGACATGTAATGGCTTAAGCAGGGGGACACGTCTGGCACTGCTGGCGGCGTAGTGTGCTACTGATGGTAGCCTGTGTAACGTTGGTCCCAGCTCTCAGCAGGTCATTCACTAGGTCCCCCCATGTGGTTCTGTGATTTTTGCTCACCATTCTTGAGATCATTTTGACCCCATGGGGTGAGATCTTGTGTGGAGCCCCAGATCGAGGGAGATTATCAGTGGTCTTGTAAGTCTTCCATTTTCTAATTATTGCTCCCACAGTTGATTTCTTCACACCAAGCTGCTTGCCTATTGCAGATTCAGTCTTCCTGGCCTGGTGAAGGGCTACAATTTTGTTTCTGGTGTCCTTTGACAGCTCTTTGGTCTTCACCATAGTGGAGTTTGGAGTGTGTCTGTTTGAGGTTGCGGACAGGTGTCTTTTATACTAATAACAAGTTCAAACAGGTTCCAGTACTACAGGTAATGAGTGGAGGACAGAGGAGCCTCTTAAAGAAGTTGTTACAGGTCTGTGAGAGCCAGAAATCTTGCTGGTTTGTAATTGACCAAATACTTAGTTTCCACCAAAATTTGAAAAAAAATACTTTCCAAATCAGACAATGTGATTTTCAGGATTTTTTTTCTCATTTTGTCTCTCATAGTTGAGGTCTACCAATGATGTCAATTACAGGCCTCTCTCATCTTTTTAAGTAGGAGAACTTGCACAATTGGTGGCAGACTAAATACATTTTTCCCAACTGTACATAGAAACATAAATTGTTTCATGTGCTAAGAGTTCTCATTTATTTCTTTTTTTCTACAGCAGTAATGCTATTCAATTTTCAAATATTTCATGTTCGCATAGTTACATTACAGTGTGAGGCTTTGTTTGTTAGTTGTTTATGGAGGTAGCTGCTCCTAAGTAAGCACCTGTTCACACCTATTTCTTGTTTTGGAAGTGCCGGCCAGTTTTTTCTGTTTCTACGTATAAACTTTGACTGAGCACTCCGCCTCTATGCCACAGGTGATTTTAATTGCAGCAGGATCTTATAATCCCACACACAAGCAGACATATTCTCTTAGAGAGGTATTCACATTGATAGGGTCCTGGTATTTTGAGAGACACCTTAACGTGGCTACCAGGTACACATGAATTGGCCAATTTATGCGCTAAGATTTCTCATTTATTTATTTTTTTCTACAGCAGTAATGCTATTCAATGTTCACATTTTTCATGTTCGTATTCTTAATGTTACAGTGTGCTGCTTTGTTTGTTAGTTGTTTATGGAGTTAGCTGCTCCTAAGTAAGCACGTGTTCACACCTGTTTTTTGTTTTGGAGGTGCTGGCCAGTTTTTTCTGTTTTTATCATATTATATAGCAATTGCTCATTTTGCCTTTCTACCCAGCTAATTCTTCTGTTTTCCATTAGATCTATGACATAATGTGATTAAAAACTGACGAGCTGAATCCTACTAAGTTCTATGTAGAAACAGGAGATTAATTTTCCTTGTATGACTCACCAGTCACTGCAAAAGTCAATGGCAGGGGAGAGAGACGGAGCAGCTGGATCAGGAGTTGAAGAGGGGAATGATTTCTGCAGGGACAAGATGCTTTCTGTTTCTACATAGAGCAGAGAAAACAGAACAATTAGCTGGGTAGAAAGGCAAAATGAGCAATTGTAAGTGCACAGTGCCATAAAATATGATGACTGCAATATATTTAAAAGATGACATTTTTTATGGGAGTGATTCTTTAAGGCCTCTTTTCATTGCAGTCCGGCAGTCAATTTTGTTGATTCGAAGGTGGAAAAGTATCTTGGTTTACTCTTACTAAAATTATATTTTCCTATCAAAGTCACTTCCATTGATGATATACCTCTCATCCAGGGTGAAGTATATCACTAAGGAGGTGTCTATGCTTGGTAGTACATTACATTATGAATTTAGGTCATGTTTTGTCCTGTGCCTGCAGCTGTGCTCTTGGGTATGCCATGGTTACGTAAGCATAACCTGGTCATCGACTGGCACCAGGGTGATATGGTGCGCTGGAGCCCTGAGTCTCAGGACAAATTTATGGCTTTAAATATCAGGTATAGGCAAATCATTATTCGCAATGTATAAGTGCTAATCAAGCAAGGAATAATTAAAACATAACTTTTAATAAATATATTATATAAAATAAACGACAAAAAGTGCTAAGTGCTCGTGTAACCAAAGTGAACACACAAATGTACCGGGGAATGTTTCCTTACAGATGAAGACACCACCATTCGTCTACGGCAATATTATATTTCATTCATTGTAATTCCACCAATACACATCACCCGTATACAATGGATTCTCATAAGTAATCCCTTTTTTAAAAAAATAGATCAAAATGCAGCATAAATAGGGGATATTAAGTAGTATTGGGAACAATGTCTATTATATCCAAATACATTGTACGAACCACATTAGCCTATGTAATCCTCCTAACACATTAGCCATACAGATCGGGTGCCCCTATTACCATTAGGACTTATCCCCACTGTGGCACCATGACGCACTTCCGGTCCCAATACATAGGTGATCCAGCAGATCAAGATGGAACCACCCGACGCGTTTCGCAATTCATCAGGGGCTATTGGTTCTGGTAGTTATGATCAAGCGTTATGGCCGTCCGTGCTCTCGGGATGCCCACGCTATCAGCTGCTGTCCAACTGTTTGTGTCCGTTCTGTTTTATACATTCACCGCATTAGCGGTTACGCACCATGATGCACTTCCGGGCCCATGATGCTCCGTAACCGGAAGTGACGCGTGCTGCCTCCAGGGGAGCTGGAACGCACAACTACAGCTGGTGGACCGCACACCTCACTTCCTGTAATGCGCCCCATCAACCATATCACTTAGGTAATTTATAATTAAAAAACCGGCACATTGCGATCTACATACATACCAATATCATAATAAGACCCACATTAACCTCGGTCTTAGTGCCGGTTAAATCGTATATGCCATACAATTCCTGCCCTATCCGTTTACCCTAAAATAGTACATGCAAGATTCTCTCCTATATAATTTATAAATGGGAACTGGGAAAACAAATTCCTCTCAAACAGATTGCAAAAATGGGTATTATTAATTATCCTGTAATCATGGGTCCAAAAAGAGAGGTTTATAAAAAATGTACCAAACCATATATGTGGACCGGCGGACCTCCTGATGGAAATTATGGGTCCCCCTATTTAGACCCTAGCTATTACTCATCATGCTGACTCTACCTACGTGGAGGTTGGCACCCTGGACCTGCGCAAATGGCGCCCCCACTCATCGGCGGCTATCCCTATAATTTACCCTTTCTAACCCTATGTTGGAAAAAAGAGAGCATAGGACAGTATCTCATTCAGACCATCCGGCACAGTGGTCCCCAATCTAAAAATTCACCGGGTTTCTTTTTGCAGGATCAATAGATCCCAATCGCCTCCCTTTTTTGGGGGGCTTACCTTCTCAATGCCTATAAATTTGATTTTGGTGATGTCTCCATGATGCATTCTGTTGATGTGATTGGCTATCGGCGTATCTTTCTTATTAGCAATATCCCTAAGATGTTCCAAAACTCTTGTTCTAAATTCTCTGTGTGTTTTCCCCACGTACTCGATATTGCAATCGCCTGTAGCCTTGTACACCACTCTTTTCGTACGGCAATTGATCATTTGTCTGATTAAGTGAGAGTAAATGGTCCCTTTTACCTGGCTTCTAAACGCTTTCCCTTGCGTGATAGCATCACATGCTTTGCAGTTATTACAGTGGTAACAACCCCTTACCCCTCGATCCAACCATGTAGGAGAAACCTCAGATTCAAAATGACTATGTACAAGGCAATCTCTTAGTGATCTTCCTTTTCTATACATGATCAGTGGGTTAAGGGGAAGTTTCTCCTTGATATCCTCATCCATCAAGAGGATAGGCCAATGTTTTTGTAAAATTTCTTTAATTTGTCGGGATTAGTTACAAAAGCAAGTCACCTGATATTAAATCACACATTCTACATGTACGTACTGTACTCCAAAGACTCAGGGATCATTTGTTATTTGCTAAACTTGAAAAATGTGTGTTCTTGATTCAAGAAGTGCATTTCCTGGGGTATATCTTGTCTGCTAAAGGTTTCCGAATGGACCCCTCTAAAGTACAAGCTATTAAGGAGTGGGTATAACCCAAGTCTCTGAAGGCCTTGGAGCGTTTCCTTGAGTTTGCCAACTACTATCAAAAATTTATTGAAAATTTTTCCAAAATTGACTATTTTCTGATTTGACCAAGAAGGGGGCAGATGTAACTAATTGGAAGTCGAAAGTCATCCTCTCCTTTACTGAGTTAAAAGAGCGTTTCTTCTCTGACCCTGTATTGGTCCAGCCTGACCTAGAACATCATTTTGTAGTGGAGGTTGATGCCTCAGAGGTTGGAGTGGGAGCGGTGTTGTCACAGGGTACACCGTCTCTCACTCATCTCCGTCTGTGTGCCTTCTTTTCACAAAAAAAATTTCTGCTGAAAAAAGCAATAATATTGGCTATTGTGAATTGTTGAACAAAAATATCTGACTTGTAGAGGACCAAAGAGTGTGTGAACTGTAGGGGTTTGGTACTCACTCAGCCACTTTTGAGGTAGTCACAGGAGTCAGTTTCTTTAAAATGTCCAAGGCAGGTTTATTCGGACTTCATAAACCGCACTTTCAAAGTAATCGAAGCATAGCATTGTCTAACACAAAGTAACAAAAAAAGGAAAATAAACAGTCCATATAATACTGCAGGTTCACCTGCTCACAGTCAGTGTCCTGTAGCACAGACACGCTGCAGGTCTCCACACCTCCAGCCACAGACACTGAATGAGACAATTGGTCTCCATTTTATACACACGCCCTGGGGTGGGGATATGTGAGTAGCCAATCCCGCCCATCTCTTATGACTGCTCGTAAAACCGGCCCTAATATGCCCAATTAACCCTCTCAGCACTATGTGTGCTGGAGCATGCTTTCTGACAGTTTTACACCACTGAAGCTACTAACCTCAGCGATACATATCTCCCCTCAAGGACATGTCCGGCAGCCATCTTACATACCCTCCCTATGCCCAAAGCCGGGGGGCTTGGCACCTTCTGCTGGTAAACAGTAGACCCTCGACAATGCATCAGCATTTGCCTGCAGTTTCCCGGGCCTATGCTCTACACGGAAGCTAAAATCCTGAAGGGCTAGGAACAATCTGGTCACTCGAGCATTGTTTCCCTTCTTCTAGCTCATCCACCTGAGTGGAGCATGGTCTGATACCAACCTGAACTTCCTGCCTAAGAGGTAGTACCGTTGGGTGTCCAAGGCCCACTTAATGGCCAAACATTCCTTCTCCATTATGGAGCATTTTTTCTCACAGGATGTCAGCTTCCGGCTTAAATAAATTATGGGGTGCTCCTCCCCGTTCACCTCTTGTGATAGGACAGCACCCAATCCAACATCTGATGCGTCCGTCTGGACCACAAACTCCTTTGAGAAATCCAGAGAACACTTAGCCATAACTGACTTTGTCCCTTTAAGGAGGTCTGTCAAAGGAGCAGCTACCATGGCGAAGTTGGGGATGAACCGGCGATAGTAGCCCACGAAGCCCAGGAACGCTCTGACCTGCTTTTTTGAGAGAGGTTGTGGCCAACCCTGGATTGCGTCAATTTTATTTATTTGGGGCTTGATCACGCCTCTGACTACGACATAGCTCAAATGCTTGGCTTCCTCCATGCCCATGGCACATTTCTTCGGGTTGATGGAAAACCCCACCTTCCGCAGATCATTGAATATTGCCTGGACTTTGCTCAGATGGCTTCCCCAATCCTGGCTGTAGATCACGATATCATCCAGGTAGGCCGCTGCATACTTCTTGTGGGGAGCTAGAATCGGGTCCATGGCTCTCTGGAAGGTAGCTGGAGCTCCCTGCAACCCAAACGGCATCTTGGTGTATTGGAAACACCTATCTGGAGTTGAAAAGGCTGTCTTCTCCTTGGCATCTTGGGCCATAGGAATTTGCCAATACCCTTTTGTGAGGTCAAGGGTGGTGATGTACCTGGCCAGCCCTAGCCTTTCAATTAGTTAATCTACACTGGGCATTGGGTATGAATCGAACTTAGAGACCTCATTCAGTTTCCTATAGTCGTTGCAAAACTGCCATTCTCCATCTGGTTTCAGCACTAAGACTATGGAACTGGACCAGCCACTCTTGGATTCTTCAATGACTCCCAGACTTATATAATATAAATCAGCAAAGAGGAAAACTCTTAAAATATAACTTTTATTAAATCCTTAAAATTATTTTTTTATTTATTTTGTACCTCCAATGTCCAATATAAACTACTGATACACCCCTATTGTAGTCAAAACATCACAACAAACTCCTCGTATAATAGAGAGGGCCAACAAAATTGATTCGATCCTGATAGATGTATTTTTTTAGCAAACCTTGTTAAGGACACAAAGCATGAAAACAGGACTCTATGGATAACCTCTTACATAGCATGTTGGGAAGAACCAGTAATATTAATCCCGTCTGGTTCATACATAACTTAAACACAGTGATATAAAAACCTTAACAATTTGTGTGGATCTCACCCATTCTCTTGTCTGTGGACATCATCCAGGTTTTTTTTCTCCAATTCAGTTGTTTTGTTTCACTGAGAGTAAATCTACCCTGTTGCTCCAGCCCTAACAAGGGCAGTACCCAAGTGCATCTATTACCTCACAAAATAATGCCTCCCGACGCGTTTCTTCCTCCTCAAAAAAGATTCAGCAGGGGAGTGTAACTCGTATCTTGGGCAGCACTACAAAAAAGTGACTAAGTGCTATAAAGTGCTATGTGGTTTAAAAGCATAATCTAAAAGACCTCACAATGGTGAGTGTCCATTTTTTGTGGTACAGAGAGCTGTTACCACCTTCAAAAATGCAAATATGCAAAGAGAAAAGGGGGGGGTCCTTCACACCTATCTTCTCTGTTTAAATATACTCTTTTTCCCTCCATTTCTGGGCGTCCCATGTCACTTCCGGGGTGGGGCTTAATTTGCTTTATCATTCATTTAGCATAATTAACAACCTTTTTCTTACAAAATGTTACCCTCCATTTTCTTAAATGATACTATATATTTTAATAATGATCTAATTCCGTTTCTGCTTTAAGATAATACTCATATCACGGTGGCATCCTGTTTATCACCAAGAAATACCCTTGTGACCCTTTCCCTCCTATTATATCCACGTCCTAGGATCACAAACCTCCCACATGTCAAAATATGGAGGTCACCGAGCATTTAATTACATCGTTTATAGCGTCCAGGGCACTCGTTGCCTGCCTCTCTCTCCAGCGCTCGGAACGCATACTACCTCAGCCATTTCCGGACGCCTGGAACGCAAGCCTTCTACGTCATTTCCGGGCGTCCTGCATGTGCGCTCATCGCGTCACTTCCGGGTGTCCGGACAGCAAGTCCACATGTTACCTTAACTATTTCCGGGCGTCTGGAACGCATAGCTCCCACGTCAGCCCGGGATGTGCACTTATCGTAGTACTTCTAGGGGTCTGTACCGCAAATCCTTTTTGGGCATCTAATATGCGTGTCATTGATATAATTTCCGCCTAAAAGGGTGATTTAATGTATTCTTATACAGAATCTAATAAATCCATTTTATAAAATGCATTTTACATCCAGGTTTACCTTTTCATGGTAATTATTACTCTAGATTGCCCTCCTTTATTATATTAGGGGGAATCAATCGATGCCACCTTGATTGCAAAAACATTGAGAACCTTCCATATTACATCTCTATACCAACACTGAATCCCAGTATATGAAATTAATATAACCAATTCTTTTTAAGTGATAATACATGATTCTAATTTATAAAGTGGGCCTCTTCTTCAAAATACTATTACTGACTGATTACAAAGGTTGTTCACCCCAAAATTGCACATCCGAGGTACATATATATTGCCCTCTTTGCTATTCAGGGCATATAAACATTCGGCCTTTTTTTAAAATATGAAAGGCATCCATCATTCTAAGAAAGAATCTGACTTTTAGCTGGTCTTAGTAGGCGGTCCTTCACGTAAACATGATTGTCTACGCAGGGGGTGTTTCAAGGGGATTACTATCTATACAAAGCAGCTATAATTAAGCTGCTTGTTTAGTCCCCTAGGGGCCATAGTACCTAAACGGAAAATCCACCTTATTCTTTCTGTTGCAAGATCTTGTCCAAGTTGCCCCTCTATTGTTAATCTTCATGCATTCAATTCCCATAAAGGAGATTACCCTAGGATCTCCTCCACGTACCGAATTTACATGTTTCGCAATTGGCGTCTCTTTTTTGTTTAATATATCATTTACGTGCTCCCCTATGCATCGTCTCATCTCCCGAATAGTCTTTCCTACATATTATTTTTTGCAGATGCATGTTGCCTTATATATTACAAACTTTGTTCTGCAATTAATAAAATTTCTAATCTCAAAAGATTCCCCAGTGACATTACTCACAAAGGTCTTCGTGATTTTCACGTTTGGGTAAGCTACACAGCTGCTACATTTGTAGCAGCCCTTCGGTCTTATTGGTAACCAAGATTTATCTTTTTTTGGGGGCACATAATGACTCTTGACTACTCTTTCTCCAATTGTTCTACTTCTACAGAACGTAACTTGTGGTGTAATGCCCACTGTTCTCTTTAAATCCTCATCCATTGTTAAAATCCCCCAGTACTGATCTATGATCTTTTTGCTTCCAAGGCACCTGTATCAAAAGTAGCAATAAATCTTACACAGTCCGCATTTTCTTTTTCTTTCCCCAAGGTTTTAGGGGTAAGTAAGGTCTCTCTCTTTTGTTTTAATGCAAATTTATACGCCCTTCTAAGAACCCAATCAGGGTATCCCCAGCTTTTGAATCTTTCTCTCATCTCTTTTGCCTCCTGTATGAATTCCTCCTCAGTGGAACAGTTCCTTCTAAGCCTAATATATTGGCCCTTCGGTATTCCCTTCTTCAGGGGTAAAGGGTGGTGACTCTCACACCTAAGAAGGGAATTTGTAGCCATCGGCTTTCAATAGATGGTAGTATGTATCCCCCCCCCCTCCTTTTTGCTGATCTGTACTTCTAAGAAGGGCAGGCTCGTCTGGTGTATCTCGTATGTAAATCTCAGTCCTATCTCATTTTTATTCAAAGCCTCTACAAATTTCTCGAAATCCTTCCTGGGTCCCTTCCAGAATATTAGTATATCATCGATATACCATGTCCACAATTCAATGCATTTTGTAAAACATTGTTTTTCCTCTGTAAAGACCACGGTTTCCTCCCACCAGCCCAGGAACAAGTTAGAATAAGTGGGCGCACAAGAATTGCCCACAGCTGTGCCCCTGAGCTGGTGGAAGGTTTTATTGTTAAACAAGAAGATGTTATTTGTGAGCACGAATTCAAGAAGGGTGAGTATCAATGCATTATGAGCTTGAAATTGGTTCCCTCGGGACCATAGGAAGAACTTCACCGGCTCAATGCCTTTTACGTGTGGTTTCGAGGAGTACAAGGCCTCCACATCGATACTTGCTATCCACACGTCCTTATCTAGCTGTATCCCTTCCAATTTACGCAAAAGATCCATAGTGTCTCTTGTGTATAAGGGAAGCGCTTCCACAAAGGGTCGGAGTACTTGGTCTAGGTATATACCTACATTTTGTCCTAAACTGTCAATACCTGATACTATTGGTCTCCCCTTTAGGAGTTGCAGCCCCTTATGTATCTTTGGCAATGAATAGAATGTTGCCAGCTTGGGATGTTGAGGTATGAGAAAGTCTAATTAGTTTTTGCTTACCAAATTCTCTTCTCTAGCCTCTTTCAGGATCCTTTCCAATTTCATTCTCATTTCTACAGTGGGGTTATTTGACAACACGGCATAATTCTCTTTGTCATCCAGAATTTTCATGCAAAATTGGAGGTACAAAATAAATAAAAAAATAATTTTAAGGATTTAATAAAATTTAGATTTTAAGAGTTTTCCTCTTTGCTGATTTATATTGTCAATACTGAGGTCATATGCTGCCGTAAGTTTAAGCAGGTTGTAGCTAAGTAATTGACTCCCAGACTTAGCATCTGCTTCACTTCTTTCGAGATTACCTCTCGGCAGGCTTCGGGAATCCGATACAGCTTCAGGTTTTCCCAAACATGAGGCTCTGTAAGGACCTCATGCTCTATGATCTGGGTACAATCTGGTAGTTCAGAGAACAGGTCCCTGTTCCGCTGCAGCAACTCTCGGCACTGTTGCTTTTGGGCACCTTGACCTCTTCTACATCGGCTTCAGATTTCGCCACCAAACATGGAGCTTCCACGGGTTCCCTATCTCGCCATGGCTTGACCAGGTTGACGTGGTACACCTGGTAGGGCTTTCTCCTCCCTGGTTGGTGAATTCTATAATTGACATTCCCAACCTTTTCCACTACTTCATAGGGACCCTGCCACTTAGCCAGGAATTTGCTCTCCACTGTAGGTACCAGCACCAGTACCCGATTTCCAGTGTTGAAGTGTCTCATCCTCGCCAACCTATTGTACACCCTCGACTGTGCCTCTTGTGCTTTGAGGAGGTGTTCTTTCACAATGGGCATTACTTCTGCAATCCTCTCTTGCATTTGTGCTACAAGTTCGATTGCACTCCTGTAGGGTGTAGACTCAGCCTCCCAGGTCTCCTTTGCTACATCCAGGAGTCCACGGGGGTGTCACCCATATAACAGCTTGAAAGGGGAGAATCCAGTAGAGGTCTGTGGGACTTCTCTGATGGAGAACAGAAAGTACGGCAGTAGGCAGTCTCAGTCCCAGCCGTCTGTCTCTACGACCTTCTTCAATATGGCCTTCAAGGTTTTATTGAACCGCACCACCAAGCCAACTCTCTTTGGGTGGTAGACTGAGGTCCTGAGTTGTGTGATTTGCAGGATCTTGCACAACTTCCTCATCACCTTTGACATAAACGGAGTCCCTTGGAATCTATTTAGGCAACCCCGTCCTGAAAAAGATATGGACCAACTCCCGGGCTATACACTTAGAGGAGAAGTTTCATAGTGGTACGGCCTCCGGATACCGCGTAGCATAGTCCAGTACCACCAGGATGTACTGATGTCCTCTGGCGGACTTGACCAGGGGTCCCACTAGATCTATGGCGATGCGCTTGAACGGGATCTCAATGACAGGTAGAGGCACTAAAGGGCTACAGAGGTGAGCCACCGGAGAGGTCAGCTGACAGGTGGGACACGACCTACAATAATTCACTATCTCTCGGTGACACCTGGGCCAGTAGAACCTCTGGAGGATCCTTTCCTGGTTTTTTTCTACCCCTAGATGACCACCCAGCACATGAGCATGGGCCATATCTAGCACCCTTCGTCTGTACGGCCCTGGCACTAGTAACTGCTCGATTACCTCCCCTCTGAGCTTGGTGACCCGATATAGTAACTCCCCATTTACGGCAAAGTGCGGATATCGGGTTTCAGCCCCCGGCTCTTGAGCAATACCATTAAGAACCATTACATTATTAAACGCCCCTTTTGGAATTAAGTTCCGGAGCTGGGCGGTTCCAAAGTTTCCCCCCAGACACCTCCAGTTCAGGGATGTCAGCCTCCGGGGATGCTGCCTCATCCTCATCCCCGACCAGCACCCAAAAGGGAAACCCATTGGCTGCAGCCTGTGATGAGGTTTCTTCAGGGGCAACTTGGTTGTTGCCCGGACAACCTGGCTTCCTCCCACAAGTTCCAAAACAAGGCAAAGTACCGCCCTATTATAACAGGGTGCAACAGGTCCTTGACTACGCCGACCTCATGGGACTCGGCGCCACAGTTTGTGTCTATGACCACTCGGGCCACAGGGTAGTCCTTAGCGTCCCCATGGATACAACAGACGCCAACCTTTTTCGCAGTCTATGTGGAACTGTGGACCTCACTGGGGTTACTAAACTCCCCGAGTCTAACAGAGCAGTCACTTGCATACCATTCACTGACACGAGTTATGCCTGCGGTCCCTTGCCTGGTTGAGGGACAGCACTGCAGGCATGATATGCAAAATATGAGCAACGCTGTCCTGCGCTGCAGACCATTGACTCAGTTGTCATGGGGCACCGGGTGGCTATGTGACCTGGGGTGTGACATCTCCAACATACTATGTTAAGGGGCGAGACCTTTGGCAGCAACTCCGACCCCTCCTGGGCTCTAGGATGCCCCCCAGATGTGGCTCTACTTCCCCTCTTTTGGGTGTCTGCCCCCTTTTGGGAACCCAGTATGGAGACACTACGACCCCGGGCTTTCCCAAGGAACTTTCCATCGCCTGGTACCTTTTCACCAACCCCACCAGGTCATCGGCATTACGGGGAACTCCCTGGGCAACCCAGGCTTGCACCGACCTTGAAAGGGAGTGGATAAACCTGTCCATGAGTACCCTTTCCACCAACTGTGCTGGGGAGGAAGATTCAGGTTGCAACCACTTTTGAACCAGGTGTAGGAGGTTGAACACTTAGGACTGGGGAGGTTTGTCACTGCAATAGGCCCAATGGTGCACCCGTTGCGCCTTGACCGTCAGAGTCAATCGCGCGCCAAAATCTCAGTTTTCAATTTGGCGTACTCCTTTGCGTCCTACAAGGCCAGGTCATAATAGGCCTTCTGCGGCTCCCGTTAAATAAGGCGGCAACAGCTCCGCCCACTGCTCCGGAGGCAATTTCTCCCGCTCTGCGACCCTCTCAAAGACCGTCAGGAACCCGGGGTCGTCTTTTGCAATGCTCTCCTTACTGTCTTCCTCACGTGAGAGGAGTCACCTGGAGTAGGGGGTGGGGCGGTAGCCCTGCCACGGATCACCTCGGCCAGGAGCTCCATCTGCCTCTTGTGCTGTAGTTGCTGCATCTGCTGCTGCTGTTACCACTGCTGATGCTGCTGCTGTGCCTGCTGCTGCTGTTGCCACTGCTGCTGCTGCTGTTAATGATGCTGGAGGTTCGCCTGCCCCAGTTGCTTAATCATCTCCTCCATGCTGCCGGACGTCTCTTGCTGGCTGGCGGTCTTCATCCAGGACATAAACAGTTTTCTGTAGCAGTCACACTGCCCCTTGGGATTCGTGCCCGTGCTTCTAGCACAAATTGTAGGGGTTTGGTACTCACTCAGCCGCTTTTGAGGTAGTCACAGGAGTCAGTTTCTTTAAAATATACAAGGCAGGTTTATTTGGACTTCATAAACCGCACTTTCAAAGTAAACAATGCATAGCCTTGTCCAACACAAAGTAACAAAAACAGGAAAATAAACAGTCCATACAATACTGTGGGTTCACCCGCTCACAGTCAGTGTCCTGTAGCACAGACACGCTGGAGGTCTCCACACCATCAGCCACAGACACTGAATGAGACACTCGGTCTCCATTTTATACAGACGCCCTGGGGTGGGAATATGTGAGCAGCAAATCCCACCCATCTATTATGACTGCTCGTAAAAACCGGCCCTGATACGCCCAATTAACCCTCTCAGCATTATGTGTGCTGGAGCATGCTTTTTCCCGGTTTTACATCACTGAAGCTACCAACCTCAGTGATATATCTCCCCTCAAGGACATGTCCGGTGGCCATCTTACAGAACATATACAGTGGGGAAAATAAGTATTTGATCCCTTGCTGTTTTTGTAAGTTTGCCCACTGACAAAGACATGAACAGTCTATAATTTTAAGGGTAGGTTAATTTTAACATTGAGAGATAGAATATCAAAAAATAAATAAATAAAAAATAATTCAAGAAAATCACATTGTATAAATTAGATAATTTTTTTTTACATTTTGCAGTGTGCAATAAGTATTTGATCCCCTACAAACCATTATGAGTTCTGGCTCCTACACACCACTTTAACGCTCCTAATCACTTTGTTACCTTCAATTAAGACAGCTGTCTTGCATAGTCACCTGTATAAAAGACTCCTGTCCACAGACTCAATTAATCAGTTAGACTCTAACCTCTTCAACATGGGCAAGATCAAAGAGCTTTCTAAGGATGTCAGGGACAAGATCATAGACCTGCACAAAGCTGAAATGGGCTACAAAACCATAAGTAAGACACTGGGTGAGAAGGAGACAACTGTTGGTGCAATAGTAAGAAAATAGAAGAAATACAAAATGACTGTCAATCGACATCGATCTGGGGCACCTTGCAAAATCACATCTCGTGGGGTATCCTTGATCATGAGGAAGGTGAGAGATCAGCCTAAAACTACACGAGGGGAGCTTGTTAATGATCTCAAGGCAGCTGGGACCACAGTCACCAAGAAAACCATTGGTAACACATTACGCCTTAAAGGTTTAAAATCCTGCAGTGCCCGCAAGGTCCCCCTGCTCAAGAAGGCACATGTGCAGGCCAATCTGAAGATTGCCAATGAACACCTGGATGATTCTGTGAGTTATTGGGAGAAGATGCTGTGGTCAGATGAGACAAAAATTGCGCTCTTTGGCATTAACTCAACTCACCGTGTTTGGAGGAAGAAGAAGGATGAGTACAACCCTAAGAACATCGTCCCAACCGTGAAGCATGGTGGGGGAAACATTATACTTTGGGGGTGCTTTTCTGCAAAAGGGACATGACGACTGCACCATACCAAAGGGAAGATGGATGGGGTCATGTATCGCAAGATTTTGGCCAACAACCTCCTTCCCTCAGTAAGAGCATTGAAGATGGGTCGTGGCTGGGTCTTCCAGCAAGATAATGACCCAAAACATACAGCCAAGGCAACAAAGCAGTGGCTCAAAAAGAAGCACAGTAAGGTCATGGCGTGGCCTAGCCAGTCTCCAGACCTTAATCCCATAGAAAACTTATGGAGGGAGTTGAAGCTCTGAGTTGCCAAGCGACAGCCTCAAAATCATAATGATTTAGAGATGATCTGCAAAGTGGAGTGGACCAAAATTACTCCTGACATGTGCGCAAACCTCATCATCAACTTCATTAAACGTCTGACTGCTGTGCTTGCCAACAAGGGTTTTGCCACCAAGTATTAAGTGTTGTTTGCCAAATACTTATTTCTCACTGCAAAATGCAAAAAAAATTATCTAATTTATACAATTTGATTTTCTTGATTTTTTTTTTATATTCTATCTCTCAATGTAAAAATTAACCTACCCTTAAAATGATAGACTGTTCATGTCTTTGTCAGTGGCGTAGAAGGGAGAAGGGGAGGGGAAATGTAGAAAGCTTACCACGTTGTCGATTTCGAAACCATATGTCAGCTGGAATCCATCTTGAGGGTGACACACCCATTGGTGATCACAAGTAAATGAAAATGAAAAGGGAAATCCACCAGCACATCCAACAGGAAATGATTAAAATTGTTCTTTATTGAAGAAAAAACTAAAACATGCTAAAATGAAACCTCAGAAACCTAAGGTGTCTTTGTCAGTGGGTAAACTTACAAAAACAGCAAGGGATCATATACTTACTTCCCCCACTGTATACCCTCTAAAAACAATAATCTTTAATATCACACATTAAAAGATGCCATTCCCATGTAATGTGGGGAAAAAAGATAATCCAAAGATAAAAGACCACCATATGAAATAATTGCCCTTCAAAGTTTTTACAATAATACCATACTTTGACCAGGAATATACTTATGATTCCCTATTCTTAGCCTGAGCTGATGCTGCCTACCGTGGAGGTTGGCACCCTAATATTGACGAATTGGCATGCCCGCTCATCAGCGTCTGTCCCTCACTCTCCCTGTTATGTCCTGATATAGTGAGCTAAAAACAGAGAAATAGATGACAGCCTAATCTACAGTGGTGGCCAAAAGTATTGGCACCCCTGCAATTCTGTCAGATAATACTCAGTTTCTTCCTGAAAATGATTGCAATCACAAATTCTTTGGTATTATTATCTTCATTTAATTTGTCTTCAATGAAAAAACACAAAAAGAATTGTCCTAAAGCCAAATTGGAAATAATTCAACACCAAACCTAAAAAAGGGGGTGGACAAAAGTATTGGCACAGTTTGAAAAAACATGTGATGCTTCTCTAATTCGTGTAATTAACAGCACCTGTAACTTACCTGTGGCACCTAACATGTGTTGGCAATAACTAAATCACACTTGCAGCCAGTTAACATGGATTAAAGTTGACTCAACCTCTGTCCTGTGTCCTTGTGTGTACCACATTGAGCATGGAGAAAAGAAAGAAGACCAAAGAACTGTCTGAGGACTTGAGAAATCAAATTGTGAGGAAGCATGAGCAATCTCAAGGCTACAA
This sequence comes from Phyllobates terribilis, assembly GCF_046119375.1. Classification (NCBI taxonomy): domain Eukaryota; kingdom Metazoa; phylum Chordata; class Amphibia; order Anura; family Dendrobatidae; genus Phyllobates; species Phyllobates terribilis. The sequence goes on from NW_027362762.1 coordinate 261,085,878, forward strand.
GTCCATCTCCAAAGACCTGAATGTTCCTGTGTCTTCCGTGCGCAGTGTCATCAAGAAGTTTAAAGCCCATGGCACTGTGGCTAACCTCCCTAGATGTGGACGGAAAAGAAAAATTGACGAGAGATTTCAACGCAAGATTGTGCGGATGGTGGATAAAGAACCTTGACCAACATCCAAACAAGTTCAAGCTGCCCTGCAGTACGAGGGTACAACAGTGTCAACCCGTGCTATCCGTCGGAGACTGAATGAAAAGGGACTGTATGGTAGGATACCCAGGAAGACCCCACTTCTTACCCCGAGACATAAAAAAGCCAGGCTGGAGTTTGCCAAAACTTACCTGAGAAAGCCTAAAACGTTTTGAAAGAATGTTCTCTGGTCAGATGAGACAAAAGTAGAGCTTTTTGGGAAAAAGCATCAACATAGAGTGTACAGGAAAAAAAAAAGAGGCATTCAAAGAAAAGAACACGGTCCCTACGGTCAAACATGGCGGAGGTTCCCTGATGTTTTGGGGTTGCTTTGCTGCCTCTGGCACTGGACTGCTTGACCGTGTGCATGGCATTATGAAGTCTGAAGACTACCAACAAATTTTGCAGCATAATGTAGGGCCCAGTGTGAGAAAGCTGGGTCTCCCTCAGAGGTCATGGGTCTTCCAGCAGGACAATGACCCAAAACACACTTCCAAAAGCACTATAAAATGGTTTGAGAGAAAGCACTGGAGACTTCTAAGGTGGCCAGCAATAAGTCAAGACCTGAATCCCATAGAACACCTGTGGAGAGATCTCAAAATGGCAGTTTGGAGAAGGCACCCTTCAAATATCAGGGACCTGGAGCAGTTTGCCAAAGAAGAATGGTCTACAATTACAGCAGACCATTGTAAGAAACTCATTGATGGTTATCGGAAGCGGTTGTTCGCAGTTATTTTGGCTAAAGGTTGTGCAACCAAGTATTAGGCTGAGGGTGCCAATACTTTTGTCTGGCCCATTTTTGGAGTTTTGTGTGAAATGATCAATGATTTGATTTTTGCTTCATTCTCTTTTGTGTTTTTTCCTTGCAAGCAAATTAAATAAAGATAATAATACCAAAGAATTTGTGATTGCAATCATTTTCAGGAAGAAATTGAGTATTATCTGACAGAATTGCAGGGGTGCCAATACTTTTGGCCACCACTGTAATACATAAATAGCTCTAACATATATAAAAATAGATAGACTTATTAATTGTGGAAACTACCTTGGCGTGTTTTCCCATCTATTCAGTTAGTCAGTGTTATGATCTGCAACATAAACTAGGGAAAGAAGGGGAGAGCAGTCCCTACAGTAAGACTAAGCTGACTCCCTACGTTGTAGCGGGTAACCTGTTCCTTGTGAACAGACCCGCCTTCGTCCTCGGCTAGTCTGAACGGAGACCTATAGAGAAAGGGAGGGGTCCCTAAAAGAACTAAGGACTGGGACAAAAATGGGACACCTCCTAACAGAAGTTGTTGCAGAGCAAAAGATAAACTGACAAAAGTACTAGAGGTCCCAGAGGACCAAGCAAACTAGAGATAGATAGGTACAAAAGCACCTGGCTAGAGAGACAGTCAAAACAACACTGAAGTCCAGCAAAGCCAGAAGGCGGAGCTGGAATATATAGGAATATGGTCACGTGACCGCAAAACACAAGATAGAAACAAAAACAAACAGGAGGGTTCTAACAGTCAGGAGGCTTAATACATGGATGGTATAGAAAATAGCTGCAAATTCATGATGGATAATAACAGGCTGAGATGGTCATTTTTATATATGTTAGAGATATTTATGTATTAGATTAGGCTGCCACCTATTTCTTTGTTTTTAGCTCACTATATCAGGGCATTCCAGGGACAGTGAGGGACAGCCGCCAATGAGTGGCAGCGCCAATTCGCCTATATAAGGGTGCCAACCTCCGCGGTAGGCAGCATCAGCTCTGACTAAGAATAGGGAATCATAAGTATACTCCTGGTATTATTGTAAGAACTTTGAGGGGCAATTATTTCATATGGTCGTCTCTTATCTTTGGATTATCTTTTTTCCCCACATTACATGGGTAATGGTGTATTTTAATGTTTTATAGTAAAGATTATTGTATCGTGAATTGTTGGCAATCAAGTGGGCCTTTGAGAAATGGTGCCACTTCAATAGACAAGTTGGTCTGAAGTCAGAGAAAACCTGAGACAGGTACAGGGTAGACCGACCTCGTCTACCACATAGATGAGTCAAGCTTTGCTATTGGGAATAAAGTGTGGTTATCGACCAGAAATATCAAACTCAAGATCCCTTCTGCTAAGTTGGGTCCCAAATTCATAGGCCCTTTTGAAATAATCGAGGTGGTCAATCAAATAGCCTTTCATTTGAAACTTTCCCCCTCATGCACCCTGTTGATAACCCCCCTCCACCTTTGTTGGTTCGAGACAGTTTTGAGTATGAAGTGGGAAAAATCCTTGATAGTAAGATGAGCCTTGCAGTACTTTGTTCATTGGAAAGGCTATGAACCAGAGGAAAGATTGTGGGTGTCAGCTAATAAAATCCTTGCTACCAAGCTTATCAGAAAGTTCTATCAGTCTTTACCTGTTAAGCCTGGTCCTAAGTGTTCGGAGGCCCATCTGAAGAGATGGGGTACTGTAACATCTGTGCCGGTTCCTGTCCCTTATGTTCCTGCTTCAGCTGCTAGGCAACGCTGTGCCATTGTTGCTGGTGATGCGTGACAGCATGGTCCTACTTAATTCCTGGGACTTTTCGTTCCACTAGATCAGGGAGCTATGGAGTTATTTAATTAACTGTTTTTTTGATTACTCCTGTCTGAGAGGACAAGCACGCTCGGGTGCTCGCCGAGTATTTGTGAGGTGCTCGGCATCTAGGTTTGATCCGCCGAGGCTGAATGTGCTCATTTAAAGGGTTAAATGAGCAAGCTCGCTCAACACTAGTCACATCATCTCCCAGCTAAGGTATCAGGTGATCAAGCAGGTCCCACCCGACAGACAGAGAGGGGATAGAATCATGTAACTGAAAAGGCATGAAGCGTTTTGGATCCACCACCTACAGACGTTGGAACCCCAGGGCCTCAATAAAGACTTTGATCTAATGTTTTTGATTATTTCCTTTATTTTTTAACTAATATTACTTGTGACTAATACCACTCTTTTCCCTGTATCACAACGTGAGATATGATGGAGGGTCTGTAGTCACTCTTATGCCTCGAAGTGTTCACATTTTCGGTTTATCACACTATATCAATCACTGTGCACAAGTAAATGTCCAGCACCCCGTTATACCTTGTTCAGAATACATGTTTCCAAGTAAGTATTTTATAGTCCAGCCCCTACCATTTTATTTATTTATTTAACTTTTTTCTTGATTTTCATTATTTTTGTTTTTTTGTTTTATTTTTATATATTTTTTTATTTATTTATTTTTTGTTTTAGTTTTTTTTCACTTTTTATTATATTTTGTTTTTTGTTTATTTATTTTTTATTTTATTTTTTTGCTTTGGCTTTTTGCTTTGGTTTATCTTTTGTTTCATTTCATTTTATTCTTATTTTTATTTTTTATGGTTTGTACATTTTTTTCATTTTTTCATCTTTTCATTTTTTATTTTTGTATTATTATTATCATGTATTTTTTATTTCTGTCTTCCATTTTCTGGTCTTTTCTCTCCATATATTGCTTGCACCACACAACTTTCTTCCCCCATCCCTTTTCCCTTTCATATTGCTATTACTTTGAGGTCTGACTCATTGGATCTCCCGTCCTATAAAAACTGTCACTTTAATTGAGGCACTCACTATGGCAATGTGTCAGTACAATGTGACATTCTTGCTTCATTCAATCCGATCACAAGTTCAGTTCTCATCTCCATTGTGGACCGGAGCACGAAATGTATGCGGCGCAATCGATTATGATACTAATATCACGTGATCGGAATGTTCCAATAACATGACTCAGCTGGCCTCACTCCCATGCAGGGCCGGCTCCAGGTTTTTCTGGGCCCCGGGCGAAAGAGTCTCAGTGGGCCCCTTTAACACATACCACGATTCATGATGCAGAGATACGGCGGAGAAATATATATATATATAGTACAATGCAAAGATTTCACTTCATGAGTGATATCTATTGTAAATTCCACAATAGCTCAGAAACCGGTGAATCGCTCCACACAGAATAGTGGCCCCCATATAAGGCTCCATACGGAATACTGGTCCCCATATAATGCCCATACGGAATACTGGCCCCCATATAACGCTTCATACGGAATACTGGCCCCCATATAAGGCCCCATACGGAATACTTGCCCCCATATAAGGCCCCATACGGAATACTGGCCCCCATATAAGACCCCATACGGAATACTGGCCCCCATATAAGGCCCCATACGGAATACTGGCCCCCATATAAGGCCCCATACGGAATACTGGCCCCCATATAAGACCCCATACGGAATACTGGCCCCCATATAAGGCCCCATACGGAATACTGGCCCCCATATAAGGCCCCATACGGAATACTGACCCCCATATAAGGCTCCATGCGGAATACTGACCCCCATATAAGGCTCCATGCGGAATACTGACCCCCATATAAGGCTCCATGCGGAATACTGACCCCCATATAAGGCTCCATGCGGAATACTGACCCCCATATAAGGCTCCATGCGGAATACTGGCCCCCATATAAGGCTCCATACGGAATACTGGCCCCCATATAAGGCTCCATACGGAATACTGGCCCCCATATAAGGCCCCATATGGAATACTGGCCCCTATATAAGGCTCCATATGGAATACTGGCCCCCATATAAGGCTCCATAAGGAATACTGGCCCCCATATAAGGCTCCATACGGAATACTGGCCCCCATATAAGGCTCCATACGGAATACTGGCCCCCATATGGAATACTGGCCCCCATATAAGGCTCCATACGGAATACTGGCTTCCATATAAGGCTCCATACGGAATACTGGCCCCCATATAAGGCTCCATACAGAATACTGGCCCCCATATAACGCTCCATACAGGATACTGGCCCCCATATAACGCTCCATACAGGATACCGGTCCCCATATAATGCTGCATGCAGGCTGTTACCCCCCACATAATGCCCCATACAGGCTGTCCCCCCCTTATAATGCTCCATGCAGGCTGTTCCCCCCCACATAATGCCCCATACAGGCCCTCCCTTTTAATGCTCCATGCAGGCTGTTACCCCCCACATAATGCCCCATACAGGCTGCCCCCCCCTTATAATGCTCCATGCAGGCTGTTCCCCCCCACATAATGCCCCATACAGGCCCCCCCTTTTAATGCTCCATGCAGGCTGTTACCCCCCACATAATGCCCCATACAGGCTGCCCCCCCCCTTATAATGCTCCATGCAGGCTGTTCCCCCCCACATAATGCCCCATACAGCCCCCCCCCCTTTTAATGCTCCATGCAGGCTGTTACCCCCCACATAATGCCCCATACAGGCTGCCCCCCCTCTTTATAATGCCCCATGCAGGCTGTCACCCCTCCTCTTTATAATGCTCCATGCAGGCTGTCACCCCTCCTCTTTATACTGCCCCATGCAGGCTGTCACCCCTCCTCTTTATAATGCCCCATGCAGGATGTCCCCCCCTCTCTTTATAATGCCCCGTGCAGGCTGTTCCCCACCTTATAATGCCCCATGCAGGCTGGTCCCCACCTTATAATGCCCCATGCAGGCTGTCACCACTCCTCATTATAATGCCCCAAGCAGGAATCCCCCCCTCTTTATAATGCCCCATGCAGGCTGTTCCCCACCTTATAATGCCCCATGCAGGCTGTCACCCCTCCTCTTTATACTGCCCCATGCAGGCTGTCACCCCTCCTCTTTATAATGCCCCATGCAGGCTGTCACCCCTCCTCTTTATACTGCCCCATGCAGGCTGTCACCCCTCCCCTTTATAATGCCCCATGCAGGCTGTCACCCCTCCTCTTTATACTGCCCCATGCAGGCTGTCACCCCTCCTCTTTATAATGCCCCATGCAGGCTGTCACCCCTCCTCTTTATACTGCCCCATGCAGGCTGTCACCCCTCCTCTTTATAATGCCCCATGCAGGATGTCCCCCCCCCTCTTTATAATGCCCCGTGCAGGCTGTTCCCCACCTTATAATGCCCCATGCAGGCTGGTCCCCACCTTATAATGCCCCATGCAGGCTGTCACCCCTCCTCATTATAATGCCCCAAGCAGGAATCCCCCCTCTTTATAATGCCCCATGCAGGCTGTTCCCCACCTTATAATGCCCCATGCAGGCTGTCACCCCTCCTCTTTATACTGCCCCATGCAGGCTGTCACCCCTCCTCTTTATAATGCCCCATGCAGGCTGTCACCCCTCCTCTTTATAATGCCCCATGCAGGCTGTCACCCCTCCTCTTTATACTGCCCCATGCAGGCTGTCACCCCTCCTCTTTATAATGCCCCATGCAGGATGTCCCCCCCTCTCTTTGTAATGCCCCGTGCAGGCTGTTCCCCACCTTATAATGCCCCATGCAGGCTTGTCCCCACCTTATAATGCCCCATGCAGGCTGTCACCCCTCCTCATTATAATGCCCCAAGCAGGAATCCCCCCCTCTTTATAATGCCCCATGCAGGCTGTTCCCCACCTTATAATGCCCCATGCAGGCTGTCACCCCTCCTCTTTATAATGCCCCATGCAGGATGCCCCCCCTCTCTTTATAATGCCCCGTGCAGGCTGTTCCCCACCTTATAATGCCCCATGCAGGCTGGTCCCCACCTTATAATGCCCCATGCAGGCTGTCACCCCTCCTCATTATAATGCCCCAAGCAGGAATCCCCCCCTCTTTATAATGCCCCATGCAGGCTGTCACCCCTCCTCTTTATAATGCCCCATGCAGGCTGTCACCCCTCCTCTTTATAATGCCCCATGCAGGATTCCCCCCCTCCCCTCTTTATAATGCCCCATGCCTCCATACATTAAAAAAAAAAAAAAAATCAAATACTCACCTCCCTTCTCCTCACCTGCTACCTGCTGCCTGCTGCCCGCTGCCCGGGTCCGAACTCCAGCGTTGTCGGCGTCTTCCCGCTCAGCGCTCCCTGTGACGGCTCAGGGGAGGGCGCGGTGTAAAGACGTCACCGCGCCCTCTGACCTGAGACGTCACAGGGAGCACAGAGCAGGAAGACAGCTGATCTGCGGAGGCACGGGGAGAGGTAAGTATCGGGCTGCCGGGGCCCTGAGCAAGCGGCGGAGAAGGGCGGGCGCTGACACCGCTCTCCTCCGCCCATAGCCCAGCGGGGTGCGCGACCGCCAGTGGGCCCCTCTGCCTGCTCAGGGCCCCGGCATTTGCCCGGGTGCTGACGCCGGCCCTGCTCCCATGTGATCACGAACTGCGACATGACACTTGCGGCTCCGGGTGAGACCGGAAGTGATGCACAGCAGTGCATAAATAAACCCACCATGAGGATGCCAGGGAAGCATCCACATGGGCTGACACTGCGATCAAGGTCGCCTTCCACCACAGGCATTATGGGTCTATATCCTGAAACAGGGAAGATAGGGGTAAGAAGCATACATCGCTATTGCTACTATCATACTATATAATACTATTATGCACTCATCCTAAATTCCCCTACTTGACTCTCCACAACTAGGGATAATCTCCTTCTGCAATATCTGCCACTGCTGTGCAGACTTATCTGAATCATACCCCTGTACCCAAGAACATATGGGTAAGAACAGGTTTTCTATAGTTCTGTGACCTGTTTTAACCCCTTTACCCCCGAGGGTGGTTTGCACGTTAATGACCGGGCCAATTTTTACAATTCTGACCACTGTCACTTTATGAAGTAATTACTCTGGAACGCTTCAACGGATCCCCCTGATTCTGAGATTGTTTTTTCATGACATATTGTACTTCATCATAGTGGTAAAATTTCTTTGATATCACTTGCGTTTATTTGTGAAAAAATCGGAAATTTGGTGAAAATTTCACAATTTTCAAAATTTGAATTTTTATGTACTTAAATCAGAGAGATATGTCACACAAAATAGTTAATAAATAAAATTTTCCACATGTCTACTTTACATCAGCACAATTTTGGAACCAAAATTTTTTTTAGTAGGGTGCTATAAGGGTTAAAAGTTGATCAGCGATTTCTCATTTTTACAACAACATTTACAAAACCATTTTTTTAGAGACCACATCACATTTGACGCGACTTTCAGGGGCCTTTATGACAGAAAATACCCAAAAGTGACACCATTCTAAAAACTGCACACCTCAAGGTGCTCAAAACCACATTCAAGAAGTTTATTAACCCTTCAGGTGCTACACAGGAATTTTTGGAATGTGGAAGAAAAAAATGAACATTTAACTTTTTTCACAAAAATATTAATTTAGACCCAAATTTTTTTATTTTCGCAGGGGTAATAGGAAAAAATGGACCCCAAAATTTGTTGTGCAATTTCCCCTGAGCATGCAGATACCCCATATGTGAGGAAAACCACTGTTTGGGCGCACTGCAGGGCTCAGAAGGGAAGGAGCGCCATTTGACTTTTTGAATGTAAAATTTGCTTGAATAATTAGCGGATGCCATGTTGCGTGGGATTTCTACTGTGTCTAAACAGTAGAAATCCCGCACAAGTGACACCATTTTGGAAACTAGACCCCTCAGTGAACTTATCTAGGTGTGTGGTGAACACCTTGAACCCCCAGGTGCTACACATAAGTTTATAACATTGAGCCGTAAAAATAAAATTTTCACATTTTTCCAACAAAAATGGTTTTCAGCCCCAAATTTTGCATTTTTACAAGGGTAACAGGAGAAATTGCACCATGAAATTTGTTGTGCAATTTCCCCTGAGCACGCAGATACCCCATATGTGAGGAAAACCACTGTTTGGGCGCACGGCAGGGTTCAGAAGGGAAGGAGCACCATTTGACTTTTTGAATGTAAAATTTGCTTGAATAATTAGCGGATGCCATGTTGCGTGGGATTTCTACTGTGTCTAAACAGTAGAAATCCCACACAAGTGACACCATTTTGGAAACTAGACCCCTCAGCGAACTTATCTAGGTGTGTGGTGAACACCTTGAACCCCCAGGTGCTACACATAAGTTTATAACATTGAGCCGTAAAAATAAAATTTTCACATTTTTCCAACAAAAATATTTTTCAGCCCCCAATTTTGCATTTTTACAAGGGCAACAGGAGAAATTTCACCATGAAATTTGTTGTGCAATTTCTCCTGAGTAAGCCGATGCCCCATATGTGGGGGAAAACTACTGTTTGGGCGCACGGCAGGGTTCGAAAGGGAAGGAGCGCCATTTGACTTTTTGTATGTAAAATTTGCTTGAATAATTAGCGGACGCCATGTTGCGTTTGGGGAGTCCCTGATGTGCCTAAACAGTGGAAACCCCCCACAAGTGACCCCATTTTGGAAACTACACCCCTCCAGGATTTTATCAAGGGGTATAGTGAACATTTTGAACCCAGAGGTACGACACAGAATTTGATAATTGTCATTAGTCTAGAGTGCAAGTGCTCGCTATTTGAGCTTGCATTGGGTACTCGGGTATGCACCAAGTATAGCGGATGCTCAAGTGACATGCTCGAGTCCCCGCCCCGCATGTTTCACAGTTATTAGACACCCCAAAAAAACACATGCGGGGATCGCTCGTGCATGGCATGCAATCCCTGCGATGTTTTTTTTGGCTGTATAACAACTGCAAAACATTTGGGGCGGAAACTCGAGCAAGTCACTCGAGCACCCGCTATACTCGGTGCATACCCAAGCACCCAATGCAAACTCAAATAGCGAGGAATTGAGCTCAACATTAGTCGCCATATCGTCGTCATTTTTTTCTCTTTACTTCTGAAAAAATCCCAACCCCATCCCTAACCTTAGCCCAACCCTAACCCTAGCACAACCCTTGCCAAACCCTAGCCTAACACTAGCCCAACTCTAACACTAGCCCAACTCTAACACTAGCCCAACCCTAACCCTAGCCCAACCCTAACCCTAGCCCAACTCTAACCCTAGCCCAACTCTAACCCTAGCCCAACTCTAACCCTAGCCTAACTCTAACCCTAGTCTAACCCTAACCCTACCCTAGCCCTAGCCCAACCCTAGCCCTAGCCCAACCCTAACACTAGCCCAAACCTAACCCTAACCCTAGCACAACCCTAACCCTAAAGTTTATTTTTTACGCCGTTCCTCGTGCGGTATAAGTGATTAGACGTCTTTATTCCTCGGGTCGGTGCAATTACAGCGATGCCAGATTCATATTGGGTTTTTATGATTGACAGCTGTCACATACATTTTTTTTGCAAAGACTAGTTTTTGCATCGCCATATTTTAAGAGCTATAATTTTTCCATATTTCGGCCGACAAAGTCATGTGATGGCTTGTTTTTTCCGGGACAAGTTGACGTTTTTATTGGTACCATTTTCGGGCACGTGACATTTTTTGATCGCTTTCTATTCTGATTTTTAGAAGGCAGAATAAACAAAAAACCACAATTCAGGAATTTTTTTTTTTTATGCCGTTTTGTGTGTGGTAAAATTGATAAGGTAGCTATATTCTTCGGGTTAGTATGTTTACAGCGGTACTGCATTTATATATTTTTTAATATTTTGGAGCTTTTACACAATAAAAACTATTTTATAGAAAAAAGAATTGTTTTTGCAAAGCTTTATTCTGAGAGCTATAACTTTTTTATTTTTCTGCTGTTGGAGCTGTATGGGGGCTTTTTTTTTGTGGGACAAGATGATGTTTTCAGCGGTACCATTTTTATTTACATTCGTCTTTTTGATCACGTTTTATTCCATTTTTTGTTTGGCGGTATGATGATAAAACATCGTTTTATGTTTCGTTTTTTATTTTTATTTTTTACCGTGTTCACTAAAGGGGTTAACTAGCAGGACAGTTTTATAGGTCAGGTCGTTCCGGACGCGGTGATACCAAATATGTGTACTTTTATTGGTTTATTTTTTTTTCCATAAGATTATTTATTTATGGGTACAATATATTTTTATTTGTTTTATTATTTTTTTCATTTTTTTTTTTAAATATTTTGACAATTTTTTTTTTCACTTTCTGACATTTGTTACTTTTACACTTTGTCGCACTATGGGACGGTCACTTTTTTCAGCTGTAGAGCACAGGAATGCAGAACCATCCCTGTGCTATGCAGCTTGTCAGCGCTGCACAGGGAGAAGTTACTTTGGTCGTGCACTGCGCATGACCAAAGCAACTTCCTGCCTCCTGGTGACCCGGATGTTCTCATGATGACATCGGGTCACCATGGCAACATCTGGGACCGGACTCAGACGCCGTGGGATGCCAGCAGAGAAGGTAAGTATCGGGCGTACCTACTCTTGCCACCGGAATGCTGCAATCGATTTCGATTGCAGCATTTCGGGGGTTAATGTGCCGGGAGCAGTGCGGGACCGCTCCTGGCACATAGCACCAGGTGTCAGCTGTGACAATCAGCGGACACCCGGCGGAGATCTCGCCCACACCGCTTGTGTGCGGGCGAAATCGCCAAGGTGTACTAATACATATCAGGCCCATAAGGCCCAGGGCACAGATACGTATTAGTACGCCCTGGGCCAGAAAGGGGTTAATATAGGTGACACTGCATATATGGAAGGTGCGGATAATAAAGACTAGAGTTATCTGGTTATATGATAAGGTTCACATTATTGGCAACTGCTAATAAATTATTCAATTTACATGGGCTGTTCCCTCTTCCTTCTGAGATCTATCTTTCCTTTATTTCCTTTTCTCTTTACTGATCTGGTCTATATTGGAATCAAAAGATATCTTGTTGATAATAGGTATGACCTCTGGAGACATTTTATCGCACTAGTTCAATGTATCTCATACATTCTCTTTTCCTTTGACAGGCTGCTTTTTGAATTTTTGATCAGCCAGGATCTTAGCTCTACACATATATGTATAGATCACTAGGTAATTATGATGTTTGTCAAAAATGTTCTTTGATGTTTATATGTATAGGTCTGCGTATCTATGTTACTTTCATGGAGCTGGCTCCTGCTATTTGTTGTGGTTTTGTCTTTTTTTTTTCTATTGTTTATTTTCTATTTTGTCAGTAATTTTGTTTGGTTCATAGTGTTTTGAACTTGAACATTTTTCTTTATTATTTCAGTGTATATTCTGAAGAATGTCATAAAGACCGAAACGTCAAAAATTTTTAATACACTACACTTTAATTTCAATAAAATGTCCAAAAGAGTGCCGGATTCCATAATAATTTTTTCACTGCCAGTCAATTAGTTTTGCTATCTGACTTGTGCTCTAGTCCTCATTTCTGCTGGTTTCATGGTTCCTTCTGTTTTCTGACTTCGGCATGAATTTTGACCATCCTATTGTATGATTCTGCTCCTGATGTGACCTCTTTGCTCTGACCCTACTTGACAACCCTTCCTGCCTCTCAGAGCCTGGACAAGGGGTAGACAGGGTAGGCCCCCGAATAGGGCGCTACCTCCTGCCTATTTGAAGGGAGCGGACTTTGGAAAAAAAAAATTATAGTGTTGGATGCCTTGCGGCCGCTCGTCACCAGCGGCGGCTAGCATTTATCACAGTGATGGCAGGAGTATAGACACACAGGGCAGCAGTGTCAGTCACTGACACCGCTCACCCCTCTCTCTGCCTGTGCCTTCCTCCCTGCACTCAATTGTATTCTTGTCTCTCAGTGTGAATACAATTGTTGTGCTGCTGCCAGCACTGGAGCAGTGAAGCTGTAATCAGCCGCTTGCTCTACCGGGAGACTCCATCAGAAAGCAGGCCACCTCCGGCCTGTACCCTGTTGGAGACAGTACACTCAGCGGATGACAGATGGCGCTATGCAGTGATGTCATCGAGCCATCCAGCACCCACTGCTGTACATAATAGTAGAGGAGATGGAAAAAAAATAGGGTGTCCAGCTCCAATAAAAACAATCAAATTTTATTGATTCTACTTTCTTTTAATTAAATCCGGCCTGTTTTTATTTTTAAAATGTTTGACGCTCTATCTAACAACCAAGCACAGGAAGCCTGACAGGCATTGTGACCCCTCACAGACATTTGACGTAACACGAAAGGATGCCAACAATGTGCTTAATTTGCCTTCTGTTACTTTATCTACCCATCAAGAACAGGCACTATCGCATGGTCTGAATTTTGCTCCTAACCAGGACTTTGACCGTTTTTCTACCTTGATAGGTAGCAATAGATTCATGTGAAATTTAAAAATTAAACAAAATTTTTGGAATTCGTACTAACATTCTTTCCACGAGGAATCTATTGATTTGGCAAATTAATTTTCTGGTCTTGATTTTTTGAACAACAGTACGGATGCATGCCAAGATTTACAGTATAAATCTCATTCAAAAAATCGCACAAGCCACTAGATCACTGGACTCAAAACCCAGAACTCTCTTTTTTATCCCATTAACTCCAGAACTGAATGTATGGACAGGTTCCAGGAAACGGTGGAGCGGGAACTTAGACAACTCCATTCTTCCATTCAATATTATCCTAAGAGGCATAATCTATCCACTGCCAAGAGCAAAGCTCTGAGAGAACTTAAGAACATGGAAGAAATTACTATAAAAATGTCTGACAAGGGGGGCATAGTTGTGGTGATGGATACTGTATCATACAGAACACACATTTTAGATTTATTAAAGGATGAGTCCACCTATACTAAGCTATCACATAATCCCACAACTGTAATAATGTTGGAAACAAATAAGCTTATAGAAGAGGGTTTTGCTTTAGGGGTTTTAACTAAAAAACAAAGAGATTTCCTTATGGTAGAACACCCATGCACGTCCTCCCAAAAATACACAAGAATAAAAACCCTCCCCCCATGAGACCCATTATTTCGGGCATCGGTTCCACCACCGAAGATCTTGGCGAGTGGCTCGATGCAGCATTGCAACCCTTAGCACACAGAGCTCCAGGGTTTCTGAGGGATTCGTGCAACATTCTTAGACATTTTTCTAATAAAATATGGGACCAGAATTTCTCCTGGCTTAGTTGCGATGTCGTGTCCCTTTATATATCGATACCTCACTCGGTTGCAATTAGGGCATTAGAATTCCATATAACACAACACAGCTACTTTTTGCCAAATTTATACAACTACATTTTGCAAGTCACATATTTTCTTATGACTAACAACTTTTTCACATTTGATCAGTCCTATTATCTGCAATGTAAAGGCGTCTCGATGCCCTCGTTAGGCAACTTGGTTATGTCCTTTTGGGAGTCTGTATATCTGTATTCCACATCTAATCCTTTTTGCTCTCACCTCAAGTGGTATGGCAGATACATTAACGACCTCCTAATTATATGGGGGGGCAATGTACTGTATCTACCATACCACAATTCATGGAATATATCAATAATAATAGTTATAATTTAAAACTTACTTTCAATTCTCATCCCAAAGAAATCTCATTCATGCATCTTCAATTGTCAGGTATCCCAGGCAAAGTCATTTCTACTTCTACTTTTGTAAAACCTATTACAGGCAATACAATTCTGCATGCTAAAAGCAGTCACCCACCGCACACAATATACTCTACAGTATTCCAGTAGCAGAATTTAATAGGATCAAAAGAAATTGTAGTAATCCTGATGCTTTAAAGAATAAAATTAGGGAGTCCAAAGTTAGATTATCTAAAAGGGGTTATTCCCCATGGTTGTTAGAGCGTCAAACATTTTACAGCACAAAAACAGACCAGATTTAATTAAAAGAAACGACAAGTCTCCCTCCAATCATTCTAAGCCTACGCTCTCAATTCAATATAGCCCCCAGTTTAATTCTATGAAAAGTATTATTCATAAATTCATTCTCATCTTATATGAGGATTCTATATTATCTTCTATTTTAGAATCTGGATGTGCTGTGGTAGCTAAAAAACAGCTACTATTGGTAGTATAGTTTCTCCAAGTCTCTTCGACCCCAAAAAAATCATCTGACACATGGTTATCCCATAAAGGTTTTTATAGATGTGGAGGTAGGAATTGCCGCATGTGTGCACACGCACTAGTCACCAAAACCTTTCAAAATCATGAAAAAACTTGCCGTTATCCTATTAAAAACTTTATAAACTGCAACACCAAAAATGTTGTTTTATGCTATCAGTTGCTTATTTTGTTTAAAAAATGTGTTAGGATCCACAGTATGCAAACTTAAAGTTTGTATATCTGAATATATTAAACATAATTAGTACTAATACAGATAATCGCAATACATCTTTTGCTTCAAAATATATTATTTGCCATCATCATAAAAAAAATTTTTATTTTGAAGTATTTGGCACTGAATTAGTCAAAAAAACGCTGAGAGGAGGGTATTATGTGAGACAATTGCGCACAAGGGAAGCGTGCTTGATGTATCATTTGGGTACTTGCGCACCCAATGGATTAAATGTATGAAAAGAAATCATGTACCATTATTAGCTTCATCTATACTAGGACTTTTATGCTGTTTTTAATTGTTTAATTGTATAATGTTTTTGTATTCTGTTTTAAACCACAAGAATATGTTTATATGTTAAGATTAGGTGATCTTATGGGGAGTTGCTTCCACCTGCAGTTCATTGGAGTTATATTCAAATTTTTGCATACCATTCTCACAGCAGCTTTGACAAAGAACGCCTTGGTTGCGTTCAAAACGCGTTGCTAGAAGTCCTAGTTAATTTCATATCGGTCTGTACCGCATTCCCTTATAAAGAATGCTTTCTATTTCTGGATGAATTTTTTTTGAGAATCAATAAAATTTATTTTTATTGGAGCTGGAAACCTTATTTCTTTGCACATTCCACGTCTGGTCAGGATGCTTCTCTGTGCTCCTATCCCTAGACCACGGCAGAGGAGATGGAGGCTGCCCTGCGCTCAGCTGGGAGCCTAGATTGGGTGAGTGTATAAGCTTTTCTTTTGCATTTTTCCTATATAGTATTGTCACAGAATAGGGCCCATCAAAAGAGGGCCTGGCTGTGGGGACATAATACTGGAGGCTGGCTATGGGGTACATTATACTGGGGGTTGGCTGTGAAGACATCATACTATAAAGGGGGCTGTGATGATCATACTGTATTGGGGCCTGTTGTGACCAATCTGTATAGGTTGATGTGGGGGACATTATTCTGTATAGGTGGCTGTAGTGTCCATATTTTATAGGGAGCTGTTGTGGATATCATACTGTATATTGGGAGCTGTAGTGGATATCATACTGAGTGGGGTGTTGGGGGGGACATTATACTATATATAAGGGGCTGTGGGAGCCATTACATTGTATCGGTGATTTGGGGGTCATAGTACTGTATGGGGTTGGGCCATCATACTATATACAGTGGCATGTAAAAGTTTGGTCAGCCCTGGGTCAAGATTACTATTATTGTTAATAACTAAGCAAGTTGAAGATGAAATGATCTCTAAAAGGCCAGAAGTTAAAGATGACACATTTCCCTTGTATTTTAGGCAAAAAAAAAAATAAAATAAAAAAAATATATATATATATATATACATAATATATATTTTCATCGTTGACACTTTAAAAGTTACAAAAAGAGAATGGACCAATACAAAAGTTTGGGCACCCTGCATGGTTAGTATCTAGTAGTACACCCTTTTGCAGATATCACAGCTTGTAAACACTTTTTGTAGCCAGGAAAGAGTCTTTTAATTCTTGTTTGAGGGATTTTCATTCATTCTATCTTGGGAAATTCTTCCAGTTCTGTGAGATTCCTGAGTTGTCTTGCATGCATTGCTATTTTGAGGTCTAGCCACAAATTTTCAACGATGTTCAGATCAGGGGACTGTGAGGGCCATTGTAAAACCTTCAGCTTGTGCCTTTTGAGGTATTCTTTTGACATGTGTATAGGATCATTATCCATTTGTAGAAGCCATACTCTTTTCAACTTCAGGTTGTTACAGAATTTGTTGAAATTTCAATGAATCCATTCTTCCTTCTACTCATGAAATGTTGGCTGCCATTGGCTGCAACACAACCTCAAAACATGATTGATCCATACCTATGCTTCATGGTTGGCGAGATGTTCTTTTCCTGAAGTTCTGTGCCCTTTTTTCTCCACACATACTTTTGATCATTGTGGCCAAAGAGTTCTATTTTAACCTCATCGGTCCACAGGACTTGTTTCCAAAATTTATCATGCTTGTTTAGATGTTCTTTTGCATACTTATGATGCTGAATTTTATGGTGAGGATGCAGGAGAGGTTTTCTTCTGATGACTCTTCCCTGAAGGCCATATTTGTACAGGTGTCTCTGGACAGTAGAACAATGTACCACAAATCCAGAGTCTCCTAAATCTTTCTGAAGGTCTTTTGCAATCAAGCTGGGGTTCTGATTTGTCTCTCTAGCAATCCTACGAGCATCTCTCACTGAAATTTAGCTTGGTCTTCCAGACCTTATCTTAACCTCCACTGTTCCTTCTAACTGCCATTTCTTAATTACATTTCAAACTGAGGAAAGGGCAAATTGAAAACACTTTGCTATCTTCTTATAGTCCTCTCCTACTTTGTCGGCTTCCAACATTTTCATTTTCAGAGTGCTATGCAGCTGTTTAGAAGAACCCATGGCTGCTGTTTTTTGGCACAATGTTAGAGGAGGATGGGTTTTTATAAAGCTGGGAAATTTGCATCACCTGGCCTTTCCTAACAATGACAGTGAAAAAGCTATAACCCTAGCAGGCTAATTAGAACCTGAAACCTTGGTCAAAGTTATTTGAGCACACAAATTTCCAAGAGTACACAAACTTTTGCATTGGCCCATTTCCCTTTTTGTAATTTTTAAATGATTAAGTTCAAAATATATATATATTTTTGCCTAAAATACAAAGGAAATGTGTCATCTTTAACATTAAGCATTATAGACATCATTTCATCTTCAACTTGCTTAACTGTTCACTAGTGATGAGCAAGCATGCTCGATACTGCTCAGTGCTCACCCGAGCATCTCACTGCTCGAAATGCTTGGCGCTCGCCGAGTATTTCCGGGGTTGCTCGGAGGAAGTTCAGGTCCCCTCCCTGCATGTTTGGCACTCTTTACAGAGCCAGTGAACATTCAGGGATTGCTTGCCACTCACTGTAATCCCGCAGCCATGTTAGTTGTGGCATTACAGTGATTGGCTGGCCGCACAGCGGCATCAGGTCTATATCAGACCTGGCGCCGCCATGTTTGGCACAGTCTCTCCGGAATGACAGTGTAGGTTGAGGTGCTGCTGAGCTAGGGAGAGATTCGCTTGTTTATTAGAAAGTATAGGTAGAGCAGAAGTATATTTCACATATCCATCTCAACAAACAGTCCTTCTGAGGACTAATCCATCTGCAGAGATATCAGGCAGGCAGTGTATATAGGCAGGCAGGCAGTGTATATAGCAGACTGCAGTGCATATAGCACAAGAGGCTCTATTCCAGTTTTGTCTGCTGCTGCTGCTGTTAGATATTTCTAGGCATAGGCCCAGGTCTCAGGGGCCAGGAATAATTTTTTTTGGGAACTTAATCCTCATTATTTGCTTAAAAAGCAATCCAGAGAACACCATTTTTTTGCGCCATTTGCTTGTTGGCACTGCAGAATACAGCCAGGTTCTTTCCATATTACAGCGCTAAAAATCCAGCTATTTAAAACTGTGGTTTGTCTGTAACACGGATCACATATAATTGTACTGAAAATATTGCCACTTCTGGCCTCCATTGAAATTTTGTTTCAGTGTGTCAATGAAGCTATTGACACCAGTTTGCTGTTCAAAATAGTTACCTACAGGCCAGCTATTTAAAACGGTGTTTTCTCCATCACACGGATCACATATACATTTTCAGAAAATACTGCCATTTCTGGCCTCCATTAAAAATTTGTTTCAGTGTGTCAGTGAAGCTATTGACACCGGTTTGCTGTTCAAAATAGTTACCTACAGGCCAGGTATTTAAAACTGTGGTTTCTCCATCAAACAGATTACATATAAGGTCACTCCAAATTCAGCCATTTGTAGTGAGTGTGGAAGATATTGTCCTTAATTTAAAATGGGCAAGGCGCGTGGCAAGGGATGGGGAACTGGACGTGATGGTGATAGTGCATGCAGAGGCCTTTTAGCATTCCATCTCTCGGTACTCGGTCCCCAGCCGCCACTATTTCTCCCAGTGTGCCGTCCCCGCATTGCACAAGCATGTGTCCCAAAACATTAGCCGTGCCCTCAACAACACAGTTACCGGGAAAGTCCACCTAACCACGGACACGTGTACCATCCTCCAAAACTTTGAGGACTTCACCAAGATGGTGAGCGGTGATGACGCCATAATTAGCGTCACCATCTCGCTTCTCTGTCTTCTGAAACGCTCTCTGCTCACAATCAAAGAGGATGCATTGAAGGCAGAGCACGATGACATGGAGCAAGGAACCATACAGGGTGATTACACACAGCCTAGCCTCATCTCATCACAACGTGGATTGGGTGACACTGAGGAAGAGGAGGAGGAAGAACAGGGGCTAGTTTCATGCATCATAGACGGTACTACAAGCACAACTGTCATATCGTCTGTTCAGCGTGGATGGCCGGAGGACAGAGAGGAGGAGGAGAGCATGGTCACTCGTCCTCTTGGTGAGGACACGGAAGTCTTGCCTGTTAGTAGTCTGGCACGCCTGGCTGAGTTTATGTTACGCTGCCTTTTCCATGATCCTCACGTTCTCAAAATTTTGGGTGATAGTCATTATTGGTTGGTGACACTTCTAGACCCACACTACAAGGAGAACTTTATGTCTCTTATTCCTGAGGTTGACAGGTCTACAAAAATGGGGTAGTAGCAGAAGGCCCTTGTTGCAGAACTATTAAAAAAATTCCCATCTTAAAACGCTGGCGGCAGAGGTCACACTTCGTTGGACAACCAAGGACTACAGGCGAGAGAGACACAACTCCAATCCAGCACAGGCAGGGGAACACTGTCAAAGTTCTGGGAGAATTTTCTCAGCCCCTCCCATCGCACAGGCCCTGAGGCGCGGGGTACTCTCACAAGGAGTGCAAAGTTTGGGAAGATGCTGAGGGAGTACCTTGCCGACCGTACCAACGTCCTCCGTGATTCCTCTGTGCTTTATAATTATTGGGTATCCAAGCTGGATACGTGGAATGAACTGGCTCTCTACGCCTTGGAGGTCCTGGCCTGCCCTGCTGCTAGCGTTTTATCAGAGCGTGTTTTTAGTGCTGCTGGTGGAATAATAACTGAAAATGCTGACAGGCTGACTCTTATAAAAATGAACAAGGGCTGGATTGGGCCAGACTTCTCAACACCACTGAATGATAGCAGCGTAACATAAACTCAAATCCAGTGTCTGTTTTTGGGAGGTGTATTCCCATGCACCTTTTCACACCCACACATGGGTATACGCTTTCTGATTTTGGCTATTTGCTCTTGTCCTCCTCCTTCTCCTCATCCTCCACCACCATATCACCAGGGTGACCGTGGTCCGTGATGCAACACTCTTTTATAAGAGTCAGCCTGTCAGCATTTTCAGTTGACAGGCGGATGCGCTTATCAGTTATAATTCCATCAGCGGCACTAAAAACCCGCTCTGATAAAACGCTGGCGGCAGGGCAGGCCAGGACCTCCAAGGCATAGAGAGCCAGTTCATTCCACGTATCCAGCTTGGATACCCAATAATTATAAAGCACAACGGAATCACGGAGGACGTTGGTATGGTCGGCAAGGTACTCCCTCAGCATCTTCCCAAACTTTGCACTCCTTGTGAGAGTACCCCGCGCCTCAGGGCCTGTGCGATGGGAGGGTCTGAGAAAACTCTTCCAGAACATTGACAGTGTTCCCCTGCCTCTGCTGGATTGAAGTTGTGTCTCTCTCGCCTCTCGCCTGTACTCCTTGGGTGTCCAACGAAGTGTGCCCTCTGCCGCCAGCGTTTTCAGATGGGAATTTTTTTAATAGTTCCACAATAAGGGCCTATTGATACAACCCCATTTGTGTAGACCTGTCCGCCTCAGGAATAAAAGATATAAAATTCTCCTTGTAGTGTGGGTCTAGAAGTGTCACCAATCAATAATCACTGTCACACAAAATTTTGAGAACGCGAGGCTCATGGGAAAGGCAACGTAACATAAACTCAGCCATGAGTGCCAGACTACTAACAGGCAAGACTTCCGTGTCCTCACCAAGAGGATGACTGACCATGCTCTCCTCCTCCTCCTCTCTGTCCTCAGGCCATCCATGCTGAACAGACGGTATGACAGCTGTGCAGGTAGTACCGTTTATAGTGCATGGAACTAGCTTCTGTCTTTCCTCCTCCTCCTCCTCTTTCTCATTGTCACCCAATCCACGTTGGGATGAAATGAGGCTTGACTGTGTGTAATCATCCTGTATGGTTCCTTGCTCCATCTCATCGTGCTCCGCCTGCAATGGATCCTCTTTGATTGTGAGCAGAGAGCGTTTCAGAAGACAGAGAAGCGGGATGGTGATGCTAATTATGGCGTCATCGCCGCTCACCATCTTGGTGGAGTCCTCAAAGTTTTGGAGGATGGTACATATGTCTGACATCCATGTCCACTAATGAGGTCTTATGTGTAGAGTCTGAACTAAATACCGACGGCCTTGTTGATGCTGGTACTCAACAACTACCCTCTTCTGCTCACAAATCCTTCCCAACATCTGCAGTGTAGAGTTCCAACGCGTGAGGACATCACACACCAGTCTGTGAGCCGGAAGCTGCAAATGCTGCTGAAACACAGCAAGGGCTGCAGAAGCTGTAGCTGACTTTCTAAAATGGGCACACAGGCGGCATACTTTAACAAGCAGATCCGGCAGCTCTGGGTAGGATTTGATAAACCGCTGAACCACGAAGTTAAGCACATGGGTCAGGCATGGTATGTGTGTGAGCTCGCCTCGCCTCAGAGCCGCCACCAGGTTCCGGCCATTGTCACACACGACAATGCCTGGCTGTAGGTTCAGCAGTGTGAGCCACAGATCTGCCTGCTCTATCAGAGCTGTCCACAACTCTTCAGCATTGTGCGGTTTGTCACCTAAGCATATTAGCTTCAGCACAGCCTGTTGCCGCTTGGCCGAGGCAACCCTGATTGACCTAGGGCCCACAATCTTTGGCGTTGGGAGGACTTGTTCCGTCCCAAGGTCCGACTGGGTCCCGGCTTCCACTATGTTAACCCAGTGTGCTGTCAGCGAGGTGTACCGTCCCTGCCCACAATCAATTGTCCACGTGTCTGTGGTTAGGTGGACTTTCCCGGTAACTGCGTTGTTGAGGGCACGGCTAATGTTTTGGGACACGTGCTTGTGTAATGCGGGGACGGCACACCGGGAGAAATAGTGGCGGCTGGGGACCGAGTACCGAGGGGTGGCCGCCGCCATCAGGTTGCGGAATGCTTCCATCTCCACGAGCCTAAAAGGCAACATTTCGAGCGCAAGCAGTCGTGAAATGTGAGAATTTAGTAGTGTGGCCTGTGGGGCGTTGGCTGAATGTTTGCGCTTGCGTTCTAAGGACTGGGGTATGGACAACTGAACGCTGCGCTGGGACAAGGACATGGACGTGCTTCCTGATGCTGCTACTTAAGAGTGCGCAACGACAGGTGCAGGGCAGGAGGCATTTTCGCATGCACCATGGACAGGGGATTGGCTTGCATGCACAACAGCGGAAGAAGCAATGGTGCCACTTGTAGACACTGTTCCTGGACCCTGGGGTTCGGCCCACAAAGTCGGGTGCTTTGCTGCCATGTGCCTGATCAGGCTGGTCGTTTTGCCACCCCTGCTGATGCTGGCCTGGCAGGTAGTGCAAATGGCCTTTCTGGGGTTATTGGCAGAGTCTTTAAAAAACAACCAGACTTGGGAAGACCTAACAGTTTTACTGGCAACTTCCTTCGTGTTGGTGTTATGGGGAATGGTTGCCTGCCTTCTGTCTGCGGCCACCACACTGCTTCTTCCTGCCTGTTGGGGTGCTCTGCCTACCTCCCCCTGTGTGCTGCTGTCCTCGCATGTCCTCCTGCCATGTTGGTCAGTTACTATATCATCCACCACCTCGTCTTCCACTTCCGCACCCTGGTCCTCCTCCTGACTTTCTGGCAATTGTGTCTCATCATCGTCCACCTCTTGTGACACTTTCCCACCATTGCCTTCGTGTGACCGTGGCTGCTCAAATATTTGGGCATCGCTACACGCGATCTCCTCTTGCCCCACTTCAAGAGGACCGGGCGAGAGGCCCGCATCTATAAATGGAAAAGTGAACAGCTCTTCAGAGTGTCCAAGTGTGGGATCATTTGTCTCCGGGCACTCAGCATGGTGGGAGGAAGGAGGATCAGGGTGAGGAATATGCGGTCCAGACTCACGGCTACTGAGACTTGACCGTGTGGAAGACAGGGTGGTGGTGGTGGCTAAGTGACTGGAAGCATTATCCGCTAGCCAACCAACAACCTTTTGACACTGCTCTGGGTTCAATAATGGTGTGCTGCGGTCCCCTAGGAATTGGGACAGGAAGGTCAGATGAGAAGATGTGGGTGTTTGTTGTGGCACAATTTCAGCTTGCCCACGGCCTTGTCCTCGGCCTCTGCATGCACCATCACCATCACATCCAGTTCCCCATCCCATGCCACGTGCCTTGCCCATTTTAAATGGAGGACAGTATCTTCCACGCTCACTACAAATGACTGAGTTTAGATCGAACTTATATGTGATCCGTGTGACGGAGATAACAGAGTTTTACATACCTGGCCTGTAGGTAAGTAGTTTGAACAGCAAACTGGTGTGAATTGCTTCACTGACACACTGAAAGAAATTTTTAATGGAGGCCAGAAATGGCAGTGTTTTCTGACAACGTATATGTGATCCGTTTGACGGAGAAAACATTAAAATAGCTGGATTTCTAGCGCTCTAATATGGAAAAGACCTGGCTGTATTCTGCAGTGCCAACAAGCAAATGGCGCAGAAAAACGGTGTTCTCTGGATTGCTTTTTAAGCAAATAATGTGGATTAAGATCCAAAAAAAGATATAGGTATGGAAATATCTAACAGCAGCAGAAGGCAGAATTGGAATGGAGCCTCTTGTGCTATATGCACTGCAGTCTGCTATATACTACCCTGCCTGCCTGCCTATATACACTGCCTGCCTGATATCTCTGCAGATGGATTAGTTAGTCCTCAAAAGGACTGTTTGTTAAGATGGATATGTGTAATGTACGGTTTTTCTCCCTACACTACCTAATACACAAGCAAATCTCTCCCTGATTCAGCAGCACCTCTCCCTACTCTGCCTGATTCCGGAGTGACTGTGATGAGCATGGCGGCGCCAGGTCTGATATAGACCTGATGACGCTGTGCGGCCAGCCAATCACTGTAATGCCACAACCAACATGGCTACGGCATTACAGTGAGTGGCAGGCAATCCCTGCATGTTGATTGGCGCTCTAAAGAGCGTCAAACATGCAGGGAGGGGACCCGAGCTCCTGCCGAGCAACCCCGGAAATACTTAGCAAGCGCCGAACATCTCGAGCACTGAGATGCTCAGGCGAGCACCGAGCAGTAGCGAGCATGCTCGCTCATCACTACTGATGATGTGTCACACACCACATAGCCAGATAAGGTTGTAAAATGTTAAAATCAAAAATGCTACATGTGAACATAGCCCCAGGTGTGGAGGAATATTTTTGGTATTGGTTATTTATTTTGCCTTATATACAAGTCATTACCCTGGAAAGGATGTACCTTAACATATTTCCCAGGAAAATCCATTTTGGTTTCGTTTTTGTATGATTTATTGTGAGTCCATAAAAGTGGCGTTATACCTCTGACAACGTAGTTGACAGCAGTGACATGGGAGTCATAAATGCTTCCAGGGGTCTTCCCCATGCTCTTCCCATGTCATTTGAGCACTGTTTCCATCGATTTGGGCAATTTTTAAGCCCTCTGCAGACCGCCAGGGGGAGCCACCTGAAAAATGCTCGAGTTTCCCATAGACTTACATTGGGCTCGTTGCTCGGGTCGAGCACCCGAGCATTTCAATTTGCTCGACCTCAGCATCGAGCACCTGAGCATTTTAGTGCCCGCCCATCACTACTGTTCACAATAACAGTAATTTTGGTGCCTAAACTTTTACATGCCACTGTATGGGGAGCTGTGGTGATGACGACACTATATAATGGGGGTCAGTGGTGGATATCATACTGCATGGAGGGCTGTCGTGGACATCATAGTGTATGTTGGGGGGCTGTTGTGGATATCATACTATATGGGCGGCTGTGGTGACCATCATACTGTGTAGGGGGACAGTGTGGGGAGGGGGTACAGTCTGGAGAGGGCAGTATGGGGGGCAGTATTAGGTCATAGTGTGAAAAGGGGACACAGAACTGATATGTAGTGGAGGCAGTATTAAATGAGGGCACAATATGGTTAACATATTGGGGGTACTGTGAAGATTCAGAAAGTGTAAGGGAAAACAGTGGAGAGGGGACAGCCATGGTATATAGAATGTGGTTCATAAGGGTGGACGGTGTGGTGATTGTAGCTTATAAGGGCAGATGGTGCATGGCTATAGATCATTAAGGCAGACTGTGGAGGCATATACCATAGAAGGCTTATTTAGGACATAGTTTGGACAGATATTTTTATGCAGAGGGCATTTTACTAACACACTTATTTTTAAGTGCACCATATTGGGATGTGCTGCAGAAGACAGGAGAAGAGGGAATCTGCAGAAGTGAGATGTGGATGTGAAAAGTCATTGTGGAGTCTGGACAAGATGGAGATGAAAAGAAAGAACAAATCCAATCAGAGAAGAGTGCACCTCTAAGGCACCTGGATGTAAATGTTTGCATGTTGATACTGACTTTGTCTCATCAGTTTTGTGGTTCCTTTATGGTCCGCAGTCTGATTATGACTGATAGCAACAACTTCCAGCATCTCCTTAACATTGTTAAGGACACACTGGGAGTTGTAGTTTCATGCGAAACAAATGTATATAACACATTAATGTATTGATGGTGGTTCTGGTGACATATTTATTTACTGATGATGGTTCTGGTGCCATATTTATGTACTTCTGATGGCTCTGGTGTTCTATTTATGCTCTGATGATGATTTTGGTTTTGTATTCATGTACTGATGATCACTCTGGTGATGAATGCAGCACCATAACCTTCATCACTACATAAATACATCACCAGAGTCATCATTAGTACATGAATATAGCACCAGAACTACCATAAGAACAGGAATGCGACACCATAACTACCATCAGTAGATGAATACACCACCATAACCACTATACGTACAAGAATATGGCACCAGAACCACCATCAGTTTTGTTGCAAACGGTATTTGTCACATGACGGATGCAAAAAACATCATATGTATCCTTTTATCTATAATGGGGTCTGTTTAGTTTCCACTAGGGTATCCGCCAAATGCTGGGCACCTTTATTGAAACCAAATGGCCTCCATTATAGTTAAGTTATATTAATGTCCATGACTATCCTTGTGTCTGACATTTAAAATATGGGACGTCAGGGATGAATATTGCTATTTGTCCCTGGTGTCATACAAATAGTCCACAAACAATGAATGAATCTATATCTAACTTTGAAATTGCACTCCTTGTTGTGCCTCACCCCTAAAATACACCACTTTTTTTTACTTTTGCTGGTATTTTTTTGGTGAAAAAAGTAACAATTCTAGTGGAAGTGGTCATCAGAGCTTCTTATCTGACCCATTGGAGGAATGTGGGGGTGCATTAGGGGTCCTGTTACCTTACTTTCTCACCCATTCTTTTGTTTGGGGGCTGAGGGTTTATCGGTGGGGAGAGCGGGGTGGGCACCATTGGGTTCATCTGCCTAGGGCACAAAATACCTTGTCCCGGACCTGCTGCCTCTGCTTCGCTCCTTCAGACGTCAGCCCTTCCAAGGACGCAATCCACTGGACCCCATTGTTAGACGAGATCTCTGTACAAGGGTTAAAGGGTGAAGGTCAAGGTACTTCTGGAACCTCTCAGATGGAGTGACTTCTGCCAAGTCTGTCCAAGGCAGCATTTTTCAACCTGTGGCTTCTTACAGTCGTGACAATAGTGATAAGTAAATTATTGCATATCTTAGCAATATGCCCTGGCTTAACTAGTAACACTTACGTAAGTATATGACAAGGTTTCTTTCTATTTTTTATTAAGGTAAAGTCTACAAAAATTCTCTAGCCCTGATAGGCAAATACCATATTTTGTGCTATATACAGTACAGACCAAAAGTTTGGACACAACTTCTCATTTAAAGATTTTTCTGTATTTTCATGACTATGAAAATTGTATATTCACACTGAAGGCATCAAAACTATGAATTAACACATGTGGAATTATATAGTTAACAAAAAAGTGTGAAACAACTGAAAATATGTCTTCTATTCTAGGTTCTTCAAAGTAGCCACCTTTTGCTTTGATGACTGCTTTGCACACTCTTGGCATTCTCTTGATGAGCTTCAAGAGGTAGTCACCGGAAATGGTTTTCACTTCACAGGTGTGCCCTGTCAAGTTTAATAAGTGGGATTTCTTGCCTTATAAATGGGGTTGGGACCATCAGTTGTGTTGTGCAGAAGTCATGTGGATACACAGCTGATAGTCCTACTGAATAGAATGTTAGAATTTGTATTATGGCAATAAAAAATCAGCTAAGTAAAGAAAAACGAGAGACCATCATTACTTTAAGAAATGAAGGTCAGTCAGTCCGAAAAATTGGGCAAACTTTGAATGTGTCCCCAAGTGCAGTTGCAAAAACCATCAAGCGCTACAAAGAATCTGGCTCACATGAGGACCGCCCCAGGAGAGGAAGACCAAGAGTCACCTCTGCTTCTGAGGATAAGTTTATCTGAGTCACCAGCCTCAGAAATCGCAGGTTAACAGCAGCTTAGATTAGAGACCAGGTCAATGCCACACAGAGTTCTTGCAGCAGACACATCTCTACAACAACTGTTAAGAGGAGACTTTGTGCAGCAGGCCTTCATGGTAAAATAGCAGCTAGGAAACCACTGCTAAGGACAGGCAACAAGCAGAAGAGACTTGTTTGGGCTAAAGAACACAAGGAATGGACATTAGACCAGTGGAAATCTGTGCTTTGGTCTGATGAGTCCAAATTTGAGATTTTTGGTTCCAACCACCGTGTCTTTGTGCGACGCAGAAAAGGTGAACGGATTGACTCTACATACCTGGTTCCCACCGTGAAGCATGGAGGAGGAGGTGTGATGGTGTGGGGGTGCTTTGCTGGTGACACTGTTAGAGATTTATTCAAAATTGAAGGCATACTGAACCAGCATGGCTACCACAGCATCTTGCAGCTGCATGCTATTCCATCCTGTTTGCGTTTAGTTGGACCATCATTTATTTTTCAACAGGACAATGACCCCAAACACACCTCCAGGCTGTGTAAGGGCTATTTGACCAAGAAGGAGAGTGATGGGGTGCTATGCCAGATGACCTGGTCTTCACAGCCACCAGACCAGAACCCAATCGAGATGGTTTGGGGTGAGCTGGACCGCAGAGTGAAGGGAAAAAGGCCAACAAGTGCTAAGCATCTCTGGGAACTCCTTCAAGATTGTTGGAAGACTATTTCCGGTGACTACCTCTTGAAGCTCATCAAGAGAATGCCAAGAGTGTGGAAAACAGTCATCAAAGCAAAAGGTGGCTACTTTAAAGAACCTAGAATATAAGACATATTTTCAGTTGTTTCACACTTTTTTGTTAAGTATATAGTTCCACATGTGTTAATTCATAGTTTTGATGCCTTCAGTGTGAATGTACAATTTTCATAGTCATGGAAATACAGAAAATTCTTTAAATGAGAAGTTGTGTCCAAACTTTTGGTCTGTACTGTATAATAATGAAGTATATTTTAATACATTTTTAAGGTTTAACTTATCTAATCAATATCAATATAAGAGAATGTTCTATGTTAAACTGAAAAAGATTTTAAGTAAATATAAGGTTCATAAAACATGTTACTGGGATAACTGTTTCCATAAGTCAATACTGGCACTGATGAGCTGCTGTTCTGTTAATCAGTGAAAGAAATATTCCAGTCATCACAGTCACTATTGTAGGCACATAGCCAAACGAAACAAGCTTGTTATTGAAAAAGACCCTAAAAAGCCATTTCATAGATCTTGTAAACATTTATTAAAAAAGTCAAACTTGGGGTTATTCAAAAAAGGAAAGCTTAGGTGCGATCTAATAACGATTACTACTGAGATCTTTTTAACAATTGTTTTACACCTAGACCTGCAACCATGACAAGAGGACATCTACTACATCTAGAAGTAAGAAGGTGCAGTCATCGTAGGTGGAGATTCTTTACTGTATGAGCAGAGATTATAGAAATCTCTGCTGCAACATTTTGTAATGGCTGATTCACTAAACAAAATCAAGGAGAGCCTGGCTGCCTTTATTGAAGAATAAATAACAGGAGAGACAAGTGGCTCTTTTAAAATTTGAATTTGCGCAGTGGCTGAGGCAGGAGCAGCACAGTAGAGAATTAGGACAAGGCAGGCAAGGAGAAACTGTATGTGGCCAGTGACCAGCAGCCCTGGCAACTATAGTACTACAGCATAGATGACATGGTGGACAAACTGTTGATGCCCGGCTGAGTGTGGTCAATCGGCACTGGTGGCAGCAGAATGAGGGGCCCTCCATTTTAAAATGGGGGATACATGGTAGCACAGACCCTTTAATTTTATATATTTATTAATATGACATTTTTATCATTTACATGCTCGCACAGTTGATCTCTAGTAGGTTGGAACCAGTTTTGAGCAGTTAAACTGAGCGGGCTTTTTACGGTTTGTGATTGATGGACTCAAAAAAGTACGGGAATCTACAGGAGTATTTAATAAAGGATCCAGTCACTAACGGGCATTCGCCGTCGGATCAAGGCTGAAGACACCCTCCCTCCCTCCCCCTTTTATTTTGAACTGTCGTGATGTTTTAATTAGAGGGATAATCGCCCAGCTTTTGATGGGTGGAGTTGGTCATGGTTGGTTATGGTTATATGGTTTTAAGTTAATTTAATAGTATTAAATGGAATTATTATATTAAAATTATTTATTATTGGCATATTATTTATTTATTAAATTAAAGTAACTCTTAATAAAAACATCACGGCCTATTTTATGCCACAAGTTAATGTGTGTAGTGTTTTTATTTATTTAGGATAATATAAGAATGGGTCTTGTGCTACCATGTAATGTAGACGACAGGAAATGGATAGGCAGCAGATGGTATAGCCAATTTAATAATTGTTATCAGCCACCAGCGCATGAAAGCCTGCACTGATCCATGCCTTATTCATTTTCACAATTGTTAGGTTTTCCACTATAGTGGCAGATAGCCTGGTTCGCTCTGGTGTGACAAAAACACCGCCAGCGCTAAATGCCCTCTATTACATGACACTAGAGACTGGCCATGACAGTATGGCTATAGCAAACTGGGCAAGTTCTTGCTATTCGTCCAATTTGTTGATACAACAGTGAATTCCAGCTGGATGCAATGTCACAAACCAGCCTGTTTTTTGTAAGGCCAGGAGGGCATTCTTTGCCACCTAAGAATTACTGAAAAGAGTTGACACTTTTTTTGGCCATAGCCACCACCTTCCACAACCAAGTAACCAAGTATATTTGTGAAATAAATGTTGCACTATTAAATTCTTGACATGGGCCATGCGTGTGTGAGTTACTTTGCCTGGCCATAAAGCAGACAGAATATTCCTGGCATTGTGACTCACAACAATTCTGAGTTGCAGTTCACGGGGAGCCAGCCAGCGGGTGAGATGTCACTTGATGCACAACAGCAACTTGTCAATCATATAGCTTTCAAGCTGGAAAACTACTTTGCAGCGTTTTGCCTTAAATGAGCAAAATAATGCAGGTGGTGAATGGAATCAAAGATGTGCCTTGTGGCTGTTGAGGATGGGGTCATATCACTTGAACAGGATCTGCAGGAAGTGTGGGGATACACAAATAACCACTGCCTAGCGGTGGAAATAGATGTAGCTCTGAATTATGGCGGCCTCGTCACTTTTCCCAGTTACCGTGGTGCATGGCTGCAGCTGAATACATTCATCCAGTGAGCCGTGAAACAAATACTGTATATTGTCACTGGTCATAGTTGTTGCTCTAAGTATCTAGAGTGCAGTGTACTTTGTAGCTCAAAGACAAGTCGAGAGAGCGGTCTATGTCCTCCTGCATGTGAGAACAGAGAGTGGGCACTCCTTGGGTGAGGCTGATCACATGCCATCATTTCTCAAAAAGCAACAAAAGCCACAAGCTGTTAAAGGAACTCTGTCAGCACAGAATGTCTATTCAAAGCACAGGTACTCAGTGCATTATGGCGCTGCCAATAATTTAGAGGGGTTTTCCCACAAACAAAAGTTCATTTTAATCAATGGATGTGTGTGACCATGCAGGAACACGGTCTGATCATACCACAGCTCCTGGGCAGGGGAGAAGCAAAAGAGTATAAAGACATTACAGCATGGGATCACAGCTGATTCATTCTATGAAGTAAAACATTGTTTAAAAACAGGCAAGGAAATTTTTTACCTCACAAAATGAATCCTCTTCGATCCCCTGCTGTAATGTCTATATTATCTTTTGCTTCCTCCCCTGCCCAGGAGCTGTAGTATGTTCCCTACACGGTCAGACACAGCCATTGATTAAAATTAACTTTTGTTCAAGGGAAAACCCTTTAAGTGCATCTTTCCACCGACTTGTTTTCCCTTAAACTCAACCCCCTCTTCATTGTCAAATCAGGCTTCATATAGACAGACTAGGGCGGAAATAGAGGCAAAACAAGCAAGTGAGAAGGTGTAGTTAAATAATTTGGTCCCACCATGATGCACTGAGTCCCTTTAAGCCAACAACTGCACCACCAACAACTTGACAAGGTGCTTGTTTAGTTGGAATCGCATCAAATGACTCAAATGACTGAGCGTGTACGCTTGCTTCCTTGACACATAATCAGAGATGGATATTTGTTGTTGGAACAAAGAAGGAGGAGATGGCATAATTGGAGTACAACATGTAGTAAAAGGAGGATGACAATGATCATGATGGTGATGATGACACCAACCAGGTAGTACTTAACGGGATGGCTTGACTTACAGAAAGATGAGCAAGGTGAAAAGGTGGAGGATGACAATTTGAGGTATCTTCTGATTGCTGGCCAGGTTAACTTTACCAAATAAGTAGGTGATGTTGGTTAATGTGCTGATGGACAACCATATTACCTAGTCTATATGAGCGGGGACTTCCACAGCTTATTTTTCTTTTGCAGAACATGCAGAGTGCCAAAGAATTATCCGGCAGCAACTTATAAATTATCTCCCACACATGAGAAGTCTGCATGTATGACTCATCACCACTGCAACCAGGCCTTCTAGGTACTACCACTAAAGCTACTACCACTCATGTGAGAGAATCAACTCCATTATCCTAATGACACTCAGCTCAAACTCTGTCAGAGTTTGATCCGAGTGTCAGTTTACTGTGATCAGATTCTCTTGCAGCACAGGTGTGGAGAAGATGGAGAGCTTACTTTCTCCATCTTCTCCATTCTCTGAGTCTGTGGATGTCAGACTGCACTCAAATGACATCCAAATGCAGTCCAATGTTTCACACGCTCCCATAGACTTCTATGTATGCGCGTGATACAAATTCCATAGCCACTCGCAGCATGCTGTGATTTTTTTTCTCATGCCAAATAGGCATGAGAAAAAAAAACAGCAGATCTGCACTGCCCCATAGTATAACATTGGTCGAGTGCTATCTAATAAAATATTGGATAGCACTGGACCATGTTATATGCTCATGTGAGTAAGCCCTTACATTGTCTATACCACCATGGCTCTTAGAGCCTGCAACACACAGCTTGGCATTATCATACTCTTGTCCATCTCCTCCGGCATCATGTTTTCCAAGAGCAAGGGCTGAATGCTAAAAAGATCAACTGGAAGAAATTGTTCTGGTGTAGTATGTTCCTTAGAACAAATGGCGATGTAGGTTAAGGGGCAGAACAGAAAAAGGTGTCATTGACAGAATGGAAATTCTGCTATGTACGTCATTAAGTGTTATGGCGTTGAAGCAGGTGGACCAAGCAAAACATTGACTTAAGCTGATGGCGTCACTGTCAGAGGCTACATCATCCTGTTGTTATTTAGATGAGAGATGGGACAAATACCCCCATTACACCCTTCACTTGATCCCCATTTAAATACTTGCCAGAAACAAAGGAGATCAAATGTGACCTGCATTTGGTGCTACTACTGTTGGAATGGTTGCTGTCAGCATAATAAGAGGGTTTTTTTCTATTGCCCTACCACATCCCATACCACGTTTGGGTTTAGCATACATTTTGCACATAAGCATAATATTTAATTAATTTCTAAATTTTGTTAAAGGGGTTGTCCACTACTAGGACAACCCGCTCTCAATCTGAGTGTTTGCCCCTGTTAAAATAAAAACACCTATACCCCCTTCCGGTGCCGAAGCAGTTCCAGCTGCATTCGCGGGGTTCACGTGAGCCCTGATTTCAATCAGTGCTGGCATCACTGTCTTCACCTTCGGATGTATAAGTAATCAAGAGGAAGTGAGCGACCAGCTCTGACTTCAGATTGTTATATATGAAGTAGAGAAGGACTTTTCCTCTAATATGGGTAAATTATCATCAATCTCATTGGGGTTTTCGCCTTACTATGGATCAACAAATTAGGTAATAGGTTGAACTCGATGGACTTGTGTCTTCTTTCATGAAACTACAAAAATGACAAGTAGGAGGGAGGAATTGAAGATTGTGTCTGAAGAGAACTTTCCAATAAGTATTATTTAGTTTAACTACCACAGCACAACATACTGTACAATAATGTTCAAAATGGAAGGTAGATCTTACATTTCAACATATAGTTGTGCCCTGGAGTCCATCCTAAAAATGACCCACATAAGAAAATGAGGCTTTTCACATATTTTGTTTTAGCAAATAAATATTTGTGAATGCACAATTGGACACGGGTGTGTGAGCAAGGCCATATAATTTTCATAGAATCATAGAATAATAGAATGGTAGAGTTGGAAGGGACCTCCTGGGTCATCTGGTCCAACCCCCTGCTCAAAGCAGGATTCACTAAATCATCTCAGACAGATATCTGTCCAACCTCTGTTTGAAGACGTCCATTGAAGGGGAACTCACCACCTCTCGTGGCAGCCTGTTCCACGCATTGATCACCCTAACTATCAAAAAGTTTTTTCGAATATCTAATCTGTGTCTCCTCCCATTCAGTTTCATCCCATTGCTTCTAGTCTTTCCTTGTGCAAATGAGAATAAAGATGATCCTTCTACAATGTGACAGCACTTGAGATATTTGTAGACAGTTTAATTGTTTCTCAGTCTTCTTTTTTGCAAGCTAAACATTCCCAAATCCTGTAACCGTTCCTCATAGGACATGGTTTGCAGAGCGGTCACCATTCTGGTCGCTCTTCTCTGAACTTGCTCCAGTTTGTTGATGTCTTTTTTAAAATGTGGTGCCCAAAACTAGACACAGTATTCCAGATGAGGTCTGACCAAAGAGGAATAAAGTGTGGTAATGACTTCACGTGATCTAGACTGTATGCTTCTGTTAATGCATCCCAGAATTGTATTTGCCTTTTTTGCTGCTGCATCACACTGTTGACTCATGTTCAGTCTATGATCTATTAATATACAGTACAGACCAAAAGTTTGGACACACCTTCTCATTTAAAGATTTTTCTGTATTTTCATGACTGTGAAAATTGTACATTCACACTAAAGGCATCAAAACTATGAATTAACACATGAGGAATTATATACTTAACAAAAATGTGTGAAACAACTGAAAATATGTCTTATATTCTAGCCACCTTTTGCTTTGATGACTGCTTTGCACACTCTTGGCATTCTCTTAAGGAGCTTCAAGAGGTAGTCACCAGAAATGTTTTTCACATCACAGGTGTGCCCTGTCAGGTTTAATAAGTGGGATTTCTTGCCTTATAAATGGGGTTGGGACCATCAGTTGTGTTGTGCAGTAGTCTGGTGGATACACAGCTGATAGTTCTACTGAATAGACTGTTAGAATTTGTATTATGGCAAGAAAAAAGCAGCTAAATAAAGAAAAACGAGTCACCCTCATTACTTAAAGAAATGAAGGTCAGTCAGTCCAAAAAATTGGGCAAACTTTGAAAGTGTCCCCAAGTGCACTTGCAAAAACCATCAAGCGCTACAAAGAAACTGGCTCACATGAGGACAGCCCAAGGAAAGGAAGACCAAGAGTCAACTCTGCTTCTGAGGATAAGTTTATCCGAGTCACCAGCCTCAGAAATCGCAGGTTAACAGCAGCTCAGATTAGAGACCAGGTCAATGCCACACAGAGTTCTAGCAGCAGACACATCTCTTCAACAACTGTTAAGAGGAGACTTTGTGCAGCAGGCCTTCATGGTAAATTAGCTGCTAGGAAACCACTGCTAAGAACAGGCAACAAGCAGAAGAGACTGGTTTGGGCTAAAGAACACAAGGAATGGACATTAGACCAGTGGAAATCTGTGCTTTGGTCTGATGAGTCCAAATTTGAGATCTTTGGTTCCAACTACCGTCTCCTTGTGCGACGCAGAAAAGGTGAACGGATGGACTCTACATGCCTGGTTCCCACCGTGAAGCATGGAGGAGGAGGTGTGATGGTGTGGGGGTGCTTTGCTGGTGACACTGTTGGGGATTTATTCAAAATTGAAGGCATAATGAACCAGCATGGCTACCACAGCATCTTGCAGCGGCATGCTATTCCATCCGGTTTGCGTTTAGTTCGACCATCATTTATTTTTCAACAGGACAATGACCCCAAACACACCTCCAGGCTGTATAAGGGCTATTTGACCAAGAAGGAGAGTGATGGGGTGCTACGCCAGATGACCTGGCCTCAAAAGTCACCAGACCTGAACCCAATTGAGATGGTTTGGGGTGAGCTGGACCGCAGAGTGATGGCAAAAGGGCCAACAAGTGGTAAGCATCTCTGGGAACTCCTTCAAGATTGTTGGAAGACCATTTCCGGTGACTACCTCTTGAAGCTCATCAAGAGAATGCCAAGAGTGTGCAAAGCAGTCATCAAAGCAAAAGGTGGCTACTTTGAAGAACCTAGAATATAAGACATATTTTCAGTTGTTTCACA
Organism: Phyllobates terribilis; assembly: GCF_046119375.1. NCBI lineage: Eukaryota > Metazoa > Chordata > Amphibia > Anura > Dendrobatidae > Phyllobates > Phyllobates terribilis. Next base: position 261,122,094 of record NW_027362762.1, read on the forward strand.
CTTTTTTGTTAAGTATATAGTTCCACATGTGTTAATTCATAGTTCTGATGCCTTCAGTGTGAATGTACAATTTTCAAAGTCATGAAAATACAGAAAAATCTTTAAATGAGAAGGTATGTCCAAACTTTTGGTCTGTACTGTACCAAAGTCTTTTTCACATGTACTGTTGTTTAGCTCTATTCCTCCCATTCTGTATATGCTTTTTTTTTCCCTGTTAAAAACCATTCTGTTAGTTGCTGCCCACTGCTCCAGTTTATTTAGGTCTTTTTGAATCCTCTCTCTCTCTTCTCTAGTATTAGCTATCCCTCCTAGCTTTGTGTCATCAGCAAATGTAATCAGTTTGCCCTCAATTTCTTCATCTAAATCATTGATAAAGATGTTGAACAATACAGGTCCCAGGACAGAGCCCTGTGGTACCCCACTTGAGACATTCATCCAACTGGATGTGAAGCCATTTACAACCACACTTTGAGTCCGATCACTAAGCCAGTTATGAATCCATCTAACAGTTGCCTTGTCCATTCCATACTTGGTCATTTTTTCAATAAGGATGGTGTGAGATACTTTGTCAAATGCTTTGCTGAAGCCAAGATATACTATATCTACTGCATTTCCCTGATCCACCCAGTCAGTGATTCTGTCATAGAAGGAAATTAAGTTAGTCTGACATGACTTGTTAGTTACAAACCCATGCTGACTCTGGTTAATAACTTCGTTCTTATCCAGGTACTTACATATATGTTGTTTAATAATTTGTTCAAAGATCTTTCCTGGTATAGAAGTCAGACTCACCGGCCTATAGTTCGCTGGGTCCACCTTCTTCCCCTTTTTGAAGATAGAAACAACATTTGCTCTTCTCCACTCTACTGGGACTTCTCCTGTTTTCCAAGAATTTTCAAAGATTATGGAGAGTGGTTCTAAAATTTCTTCTACGATCTCCTCCAGTACTCTGGGGTGTAATTCATCTGGACCTGGAGACTTGAACTCATTTATGTTAGCTAAATATTCCCTCATAATCTTTCTGTTTACAGATAACCTGGATTCTTCTATTCCTTTAATAGGACAGATCAGTTGATGTTACATTTTCTTTCTGAGAGAAAACAGATGCAAAATAGGAATTAAAAAGTTCGGCCTTCTCAACATCCTTTCTTACCATTTCACCATTTTCATCCTGTAAAAAGCCTATAGCATTTTTGACTTTTCTTTCACTTTTGACATACCCTCAAAATCCTTTTTTATTGCTTTTGACATCTCTTGCAAGCCTTAATTCATTGTCAGCTTTAGCTAACCTGATACGTGCTCTGCAGGTTCTACAGACTGCATTATAATCTTCTTTAGATATGCCTCTCTCTTTCCATTTTATAAACATTTCTTTCTTTCTTTTTAGCATGTGTTTAAGTTCTGTGTTCATCCATCCTGGTTTCCTTAAATGCTTCCCATTCTTCCTACTTTTTGGGATTGTTAACGATTGTGCTTTGAGAATCTCATTTTTAAAAATTTCCCATCCTTCCTGGACATTTTTGTCCTTAAGGATATCCAGCCATTGGATCCCTCCTATTCTCTTTCTGAGTCACTTAAAATCTGCCTTTCTGAAATCTAACCTTGAAGTTTGAGTCTTCACATGTCTTCCTCCTCTAGTTATCCAAAATTCTATAATAGCATGATCGCTGCCTCCTAAGGTCTCAGCCACTTTTACCTCCTCAACCATTTCCTCCCTGTTTATAAGGATTAGATCCAAAGTAGCAGATCCCCTTGTTTTCTCCCCTACTTTTTGGAAGATAAACTTGTCAGCAACAGAGGATAAGAATTTTCTTGACCTGTTAGTTTTACTTGAGAGAGATTCCCAACAAATATCTGGATAGTTGAAATCTCCCATGACCACTACATCATATTTTTTGGAGAACTTGGTCATTTGATACATAAAGAGTTCATCCATATTTTCAGCTTGCCCAGGTGGCCTGTAGTAAATGCCTACAATGGGGTCCTTTCCGTTGTTCTCTCCTTGTATTCTTACCCAAACAGTTTCCACAGAACTCCCAGTCTCTGAAGCTTCAATCTCTGTGCAGATATACGCTTTTCTAACATACAATGTGACACCTCCTCCTCGTTTATCAAGTCTGTTTCTTGCAATTAAGTTGTATCCTTTTAGCCTTGTATTCCAATCATGTGTAACGTCTCACCAAGTTTCAGTGATTCCAATGAGATATTTCTTTTCCTGCGTTAGTAGTTCCAATTCTCCTTGTTTGTTGCCCATGCTTTGTGCATTTGCATAAAAGCATTTTAGTTTGTGATTGGTTTCTCTTCCTCCCATATTTTTATTATCTAGATTTTTTTGTCTTTGTTCTTCCTTTCCACTTCCAATAGCAGAGATCTCAATAGTATTTGTCAGCTGTATGGCTTTTTCTGGCCTTTTGCTTCCCTTCCCACATTGTTCTAGTTTAAAGCTCTCCTGATGAGTGTAGCAAGGCGACTTCCAAATACATGTTTTCCAGCCTTCGTAAGGTGCACCCCATCTCTAGCAAGTAGTCCATAATATAGGTAATTCATTCCGTGATCCAGAAATCCAAATCCTTGCTGACAGCACCATCGACATAGCCAGTTGTTCACCTGTAGAACCTTATTCCACCTCATTGTTCCATGGCCATCCACTGGAAGGATGGATGAGAAGATCACCTGCGCTCCCAATTCTTTCCCTTTCTTACCTAAGTTTTCAAAGTCACTGCAGATGGTTTCCAGGTCCTTTCTTGTGGTGTCATTTGTCCCCACATGTATTAGCAGGAAAGGGTAGTGATCTGTAGGTCTGAAGACTCTTGATGTCCTGTCAGACTCATCTTTAATTTTTGCACCTGGAAAACAGCACATTTCTCTTGAAGTTATGTCTGGTCTGCAGATAGCGACCTCTGTTCCTCTCAACAGGGAATCCCCCATGACCACCACTCTCCGTTTTTTCTGCACAACATTTTTCTTTCTCCATCCAGGAGGATTCTGAGGGCTTAGAAGGTTCTTCATTGTGGGCAAAGTCTTATCTTGCTGTATTTCTTCATGGTTCTCCTGCGTGAGAGCCTGGTACTGGTTCCTGAGCAGTGTGGGTGCTGACTGCCTTTCGATCCTCCTGCTTCTTTGGGTCACAAGCTTACATTCCTCTGTTTGGTCAAGTGCAGTTCGAATTTCTTCTCTTTCTGTATCATGAAGAGATAATTATGCTCTGTCTAAGAACTCTTCACCTTCCTTAATGATTTTCAAGGTAGTTAACCTCTCTTCTAGATTTCTCAACTTTTCCTCCAACAGAGACACAAGCTTGCATTTCTGGCATGTGAAATTTGGCTTTTCCACTGGCAAGTCTGTGAACATGTAGCAGGATATGCAGCTCACCAAATGGCTCCTTGACTCTTCCATGTTCTTATTGTTAATATGTTATGAAAACAGTGAAAATTTTATTTTGGATGCATTGCCAAATTGCCCAAATACTCACTTGGGTACAGAGGTGGGGGACTAGATGAGGGACTGATAGATGAGGCTTTTTTCTTAACTACAGTACAGAACTTTTAGACCCACATCTTATCTAAAATAAGGCAATTTATGAACTTCTCAAAATTAAAATACAGTAGTAAATATTTGGATTTTGGATGTTAAGCCTGTTAACAAGCCATGAACGCTTATATTATGATCTTCATGGTTCACATTTATATACTTACAGTATCTTGTTTTTTTTTATAATACCTTTTAAGGAATAGTTTAGGTAATATTATAAAGAGTTAAAATTGAAAGTAAAAATGTATAATAAGTAAAAAATAAATGTTCTCCATTGGAACAGAAAATCAATATCTAGAATCACATTTTTTATGCAATATTATTTTCTCATAATAAAAATTATTATAAGATGTTATAGAGACATTATAGTTTATAGGTATTAAATTGGTACTAGAGATGAGCGTTGTTCTACTCGAACTGTTCGCCAATCTCAAATTCGAGCTGTTTTGGGCGGTGTTCGAGCCGATCGGCGAACACGAACAATTTGAGAAAAATTCGGCTGTTCGAGGTTATGTTCGATAACTGTTCGTGCACCAAAATCATAACTGGATTTTTTCTCAGTAATGATGAAAATTAATGTTAATACGCAGTTTGAGTGTACAGCGGGGTGGGGGGAGGGGCAGGGGATGGATCTCTGCAGGAACAATGAAGATCTCCATTTTTTTTTCTCTTTCCCGCATTTGCAGTGGGGAGGTGCAATCTGTCAGCCTATCAGCAGCGCACACACGGAGCGAAGTGCTTTTTTTCACACAAGCAAGGGCATGTGTCATTGGCAGTGTATGTCACATGTCCTTGCCCTATAAGACCAAGCCATTTTCCCCGTCGCCACCATTTTCTCACTGCTGCAGCTGCGTGTTAGACGGCACCGCTGTTGCTGTGTGCGCTATACCTTGTTAATTTCAAGCCAATTTTCGCACAAATATACAGATAGCTTGGGAGTAGGGAATAGTTGTGATTGCAGTCCTTTTAAGGACTAGGTTACAGCATTTCCTACGACTTTTATCAGGCAGGTCTGTGCTCTTAAATAGATAGATTGTGGGAGTAAAGACTAATTGTAATTGGAGTCCTTTTCAGGACTAGGTTACATCAGTTCCTATCAGTTTTTGCCAGGCAGGTCTGTGCCAGTGCTGTGCAAGTTTTTTTCACAGCATTTGGCTGAATCTAGCAAAGCTAATCCTTTTTGGCCTATTGCAGAGTGTGTTAGTCAGTGGAGTAGCCTATCTGTGTTGCAAGATATACCACCTGTGTATAGAATACCAATTTTTTTACTGCACCTAGTGAAGTAAAATCTTTTGGGCATAGCATCATTCTATTAGTCCATCTATACTGACCTCCATCAGGTTGCAAACTGAATATAATTTTTTTCTGCATCTAGCTCTGAAAAAATATTTGGGCTTCTAGCAGTGTGTGGGACTTGGTCTATTAGTCCATCTATACTGACCTCCATCAGGTTGCAAATTAAAAATAATTTTTTTCTTCATTTAGCTCTGAAAAAATATTTGGGCTTCTAGCAGCGTGTGGGACTTGTTCTATTAATCCATCTATACTGACCTCCAGCAGGTTGCAAATTGAATATAATTTTTTTCTGCATCTAGCTCTGAAAAAATATTTGGGCTTCTAGCGGTGTGTGGGACTTGGTCTATTACTCCATCTATACTGACCTCCATCAGGTTGCAAATTAAAAATAATTTTTTTCTGCATCTAGCTCTGAAAAAATATTTGGGCTTCTAGCAGTGTGTGGGACTTGGTCTATTAGTCCATCTATACTGACCTCCATCAGGTTGCAAATTAAAAATAATTTTTTTCTTCATTTATCTCTGAAAAAATATTTGGGCTTCTAGCAGCGTGTGGGACTTGTTCTATTAGTCCATCTATACTGACCTCCATCAGGTTGCAAATTAAAAATATTTTTTTTCTGCATCTAGCTCTGAAAAAATATTTGGGCTTCTAGCAGTGTGTGGGACTTGGTCTATTAGTCCATCTATACTGACCTCCATCAGGTTGCAAATTAAAAATAATTTTTTTCTTCATTTATCTCTGAAAAAATATTTGGGCTTCTAGCAGCGTGTGGGACTTGTTCTATTAGTCCATCTATACTGACCTCCATCAGGTTGCAAATTAAAAATAATTTTTTTCTGCATCTAGCTCTGAAAAAATATTTGGGCTTCTAGCAGTGTGTGGGACTTGGTCTATTAGTCCATCTATACTGACCTCCATCAGGTTGCAAATTAAAAATAATTTTTTTCTGCATCTAGCTCTGAAAAAATATTTGGGCTTCTAGCAGTGTGTGGGACTTGGTCTATTAGTCCATCTATACTGACCTCCATCAGGTTGCAAATTAAAAATAATTTTTTTCTGCATCTAGCTCTGAAAAAATATTTGGGCTTCTAGCAGTGTGTGGGACTTGGTCTATTAGTCCATCTATACTGACCTCCATCAGGTTGCAAATTAAAAATAATTTTTTTCTTCATTTATCTCTGAAAAAATATTTGGGCTTCTAGCAGCGTGTGGGACTTGTTCTATTAGTCCATCTATACTGACCTCCATCAGGTTGCAAATTAAAAATAATTTTTTTCTGCATCTAGCTCTGAAAAAATATTTGGGCTTCTAGCAGTGTGTGGGACTTGGTCTATTAGTCCATCTATACTGACCTCCATTAGGTTGCAAATTAAAAATAATTTTTTTCTTCATTTATCTCTGAAAAAATATTTGGGCTTCTAGCAGCGTGTGGGACTTGTTCTATTAGTCCATCTATACTGACCTCCATCAGGTTGCAAATTAAAAATAATTTTTTTCTGCATCTAACCCAGCCAATAGTTTTGGCCTAATACCACAGTTTGGCCACTCAGCTCTGCTCGGTTACCATCCATTGTTTTTTTGTGCAAACAACTCCAGAGTTGTGAATTAGTTAACCACCAAAATGAGTGGAAAAAGGCCTGCTGCTGGTGGAAAGGGGAATAGGCGTGTTGGGAAGGGGAAAAAAGGTTGTGTCCGTGGGGTAGGTGCAGAAGAAAGACCATCTTCCAGCCAAACTAAAATGTCTACTTCTTTTAGCGGACAATGTGATAAGATCCCTTTCTTACGGCCACGCCAATCGCTACAAATTCCAGATGAGGCACAAAAACAGCAGGTGCTTCAACGGATATCAAGTGCTCCTTTAAGTGGGCTCTCCTCCACATCAACTTCAACATCACAAATACTCCAGTCCTCAAAGGTGTCACCCAAATCGCACTTGCTTCCTCACAGCTCCCAAATCTCCAGCTGCCCGTCTGAGTATGAGGTAGAACAGATGGTTGAGTCTGCAGAGCTGTTTACTCATACTATAGCCTGGGAATCAGAGGTCGACTCCAGCGCTTCTGTGAATCCAGACGAGGAAATGATCTGCACTGATGCCCAGAATCTTTATGAGTCGGATCCAGGACCAGACGCAGAAGGTTCTGACCATAATGTAGACCCTCATTCCCAAACTGTAACTCCTGTTGGTGGAGACAATGAGGAAGACGATGATAAGACTCAAATACCTGATTGGAGCGACAACTTTAGTTTTTTGTCAGGGCAGGAACAGGTTGGCTCTGAGGACGATGGGTGTGATAACGCACAGGGTGATGATGATGAGGTCGGAGATCCCACTTACTGTCAACCCACAGTCAGCCAAGAGATGAGGTCAGCAGAGGAGGTGGAGGAAGATGCTAGTGACGACGAGGTCAGGTTGCGCCTTCCTGGACAGAGACGTAGTACTGGAAGCACGTCAACAACTGCATCCTCAAACACAACTCTGCCTCTCACCACAAGTCGTGGTGGCTCTTCAGGTCGCATGGGTGCTAAGCCTTGCATAGCCTGGGCATTTTTTCAGATCGATAAAGATGACCCAACTCGTGTTATCTGTAACATTTGTCAGCAAAAGCTAAGTAGAGGCCAAAAAATACATAGTTTGAGTACTTCATGCATGAACCGGCACATGGACATGAAGCATAAGTTGCAGTGGGAAGCTCAGTGTGCTACAATGCGGTCTAGCCGGCCGGGCCAACCACCGTCTGCCATATCTTGTGCATCCGCGGCCTCTTCATCCTCTGTGACTGGGGGGACAGCAGTCACACCTGTTTTGGGGCGCAGACCTGCCACCTCTTTACCCGCAACAGCCAGCGTGATTGGCAGGTCATCATTTTCTTTGGAGGTGGTAACACCAGCTGGTCTTGAGCGCTGTCCGACATCGATAGCACCACCTTTGGATCAAGGCAACCTAACATGTCCGCCTGCATCTTCCTCACAGACCCGCAGTTTGCCGGGGACACCCTTATCAACCCCGTCTAGGCACAATAGCCAGCCCTCGGTCCCTCAGATGTGGACAAGTAAAAGACCATTTCCTCCTAGCCATGAGAAAGCTAATAGGTTGAATTTCACCATCTGCAAGCTCTTGGCTACAGAAATGCTGCCTTTCCGCCTGGTGGACACAGAGGATTTTCGAGACCTTATGTCCGTCGCAGTGCCCCAGTACCAGATGCCCAGTCGGCACTACTTCTCAAAGAAAGGTGTGCCTGCGCTCCACCAGCATGTCGCACACAACATCACCGCTTCTTTGAGAAACTCTGTGTGTGACAGGGTGCATTTCACCACAGACACTTGGACGAGTAGGCATGGATAGGGGCGTTACATGTCGCTGACTGGGCACTGGGTAACTATGGTGACAGCAGGACAAGGGGCTGCTGTCCAAGTCTTGCCGTCCCCACGAGTTGTGCGTCAATCCTCTTTATGTCATTTTTCCTCCACTGCTTCTGCCTCCTCAACCTCCTCTCGGTCTTCCACCTGCACCCAAAGCCTGTCTGGTCATGCCACAAGCTTTCTAACTGCGCAGAAGGGATCCTGCACACCTCCTTACTATGCTGGCAGTAGGGCTCAACGTCATCAGGCGGTTTTTACATTGAAATGTCTGGGAAATGTGAGTCACACAGCTGAGGAGTTGTGGTCAGCTCTGGAGAACCAATTTCATGAATGGTTGTCTCCACTGGACCTGAAACCAGGGAAGGCCGTGTGCGACAATGCTGCAAACCTGGGTGCGGCCCTTCGCCGGGGCAATGTCACACACGTGCCTTGTATGGCTCACGTGTTGAACCTGGTTGTCCAGCAATTTTTAGCCCACTATCCCAGACTAGATGGCCTTCTGCAGAGGGCACGGTCGCTGTGTGCTCACTTCCGCCGTTCGCATCCCGCAGCTCAGCGACTTACATCTCTACAGAAGTCGTTGGGCCTGCCACTTCACCGGCTAAAATGCGATGTGCCTATCCGGTGGAATTCAACTCTGCACATGTTGCAGCGACTGTGGCAGCACCGACAAGCCCTGGTGCAATACGTTCTGACGTATAGCCTGGGCCAACGAGATTCAGAGGTGGGGCAAATCACGCTGGAGGAGTGGTCTCAGATCAGGGACCTATGCACCCTTCTGCACAGTTTTGAAATGGCGACGAAGATGTTTAGTGCTGACGATGCCATTATCAGCATGACTATTCCGGTGATTTACATGCTGGAGCACATGTTAAACAGAATTCGGAGTCAGGTGGTGGCACAAGAGGAGGTGGAGGAAGTAGAGGAGGAGGAGTTGTATGCGGAAGGGCTAACATCTGCAAGGTCCAGACGGTCGGCAGCACCAAGGCGGCAGGCATGTGAGGGTGGGGGAGATGATTTTACCAGGGCGCATGGTAGCAGCCAAACTAGTGAGGAAGGTGCAGGAGCCCAGGAAGAAGTGGAGGACGAACTGATGGAAGACTCATCAGATGAGGGAGACCTTGATCACATTTCTGTTGTGCGAGGTTGGGGGGAGAGGACAGAGGAAGGAAGCATGATTGCTACCTCGCCACCAACACAACAGGGACTTGGTGCTCCTGGATGCGCAACACACATGAGTGCCTTCTTGCTGCACTACCTGCAACATGACCCTCGAATTGTGAGAATTAGAAATAATCCTGACTACTGGGTTGCCACACTGTTAGATCCCCGGTACAAAAGTAAATTTGCAGAAATTATTCCTGCCATAGAAAGGGATGCACGCATGCAGGAGTATCAGCAGAGACTGTTGCAGAATCTTACATGTGCTTTTCCACAAAATACCAGTGGTGCACGTAGTGAATCTCACAGTTCCAACTTGCCAACCGTGGGACCGTCAAGTGTTCAGCACTCAAACCGTAACAGAACCACAGTATCTGCTGGTAACATCAATTTTGCGGAATCATTTCACCACTTTTTTAGCCCATCCTTTGCAAGGCCACAGGAGACAAGAAGTCTGACACATAGTCAACGCCTAGAGACGATGGTACAGGAGTATCTCCAAGTAAACATTGAAGCCACGACTGTGTCACTGGACCCTTGCTCTTTTTGGGCTTCCAATCTGGATAAATGGCTGGAGCTAGCCACTTACACCTTGGAGATCTTGTCATGCCCCGCAGCCAGCGTTCTGTCTGAACGTGTGTTCAGCGCTGCTGGTGGTGTGCTGACAGATAAGCGCACGCTGCTCTCCACTGATAATGTAGACAGACTCACGTTCATAAAGATGAACAAATCATGGATCCGAAACGACTTTTCTACCCCTGTGTCATCCTGGGGAGAGTAAAAGCTTGATGATTGGTTAAAATCACCCTACCAACCGTTTTAAGCTTTCAAATTACTAATCATGTTTATCTGTATCTTGACTGGAAAATAATTTGGGCTTTGTAGCAGTGTGCAGCACTGATCCTATTAGGCCATCTATAATAAGCTTCACCAGATTTAAAATTAAAAATAATTTTTAGCTGCATCTAGCCCGGAAAATAATTTTGGGGCTCCGAGATGCGCAAGACACATAAGTGCCTTCTTGCTGCACTACCTGCAGCATGACCCTCATATTGTCAGAATTCGAAGTAATCATGACTACTGGGTTGCCACACTCTTAGATCCCCCAAACTTTTCGATCAACCTTTTCATTTTAATAAAGACCAAAAAAATGGTCATTTTTGAAATTATAAGCATTAGCAGGTTGTTAGAAACTGAAATCAAACAGTTTTCAACTCAAAACTTTATTCTAGGTGATGTTACATTTTCACATAGGACCCCTTGTTCGAAAGGAGCTTCTGAACTCTCTCGTCCATTGAATTTGTCAGGTTTTGGATGGTTTCTGCTTCAATTGTTTTGCATGAGGACAGAATACCCTCCCAGAGCTGTTGCTTAGATGTGAACTGCCTCCCGCCATCATAGACACTCCTTTTAATGATGCTCCAAAGGTTCTGAATGGGGTAGAGGTCAGGGGAGCATGGGGGTCACACCATAAGTTTGTCCCCTTTTATGCCCATATCAGCCAGAGATGCAGATGTTTTATGTGCAGCATGAGATGGTGCATTATCATGCAGAAAAATGATCTTGCTGTGAAATACACGGTTCTTCTTCTTGAACCATGGCAGGAAGTGCTGTTTGAGAAAATCCACATACATTATGGAGTTCATCTTTAGCGCCTTCAGGGATCCTAAAGGGGCCGACAATCTCTCTCCCCATGATTCCAGCCCAAAACATTACTCCACCTCCTCCTTGTTGGCGCTGTAGCCGTGTTTGCGTGGGGTGTCCATCAACCAGCCATCCTCCACTCCATTCATCTGGACCATCGAGCGCTGCACGGCACTCATCCGTGAACAAAACAGTTTTGAAATCAGTCTTCATGTAATGTTTGGCCCACTGGAGCCGTTTCTGCTTGTGTGAAGTGGATAGAGGAGGTCGACAGGATGGCATATGCACAGCTGCAAACCTCTGAAGGACCCTGCATCTTGTTGTTCGGGGGACGTTGGAGGCACAAGCAGCTTCAAAAACTTGTCTGCTGCTATGACAAGGCTTTTTTGCCGCTGCTGTTTCAACCTGACGTAATTGCCTGTAGGAAAGAGTCCTCAATTTGCCCTTATCAGCACGCACACGTGTGTACTGTGAATCAGCTACATACTTCTTGATTGCCAAGACACTTCATCCTGATCATCGCACAATGTTGATTGTAGTCATGCCTTGACCTAAACACTCCACAATTTGTTGCTTCTCAGCAGCCGACACATCCTTTTTCTTTCCCATTTTGGCAGAAAATGTAGGCTGCTTAATAATGTGAGAGAGCCTTCTTAAGTAGTCTTGCCTTTCATTGGACACACCTGCCAAACTAATTAGCACAGGTGTCTGCAATTGCTTACAGTGATATAAAGAGCCCTGACACACATCACCATCAATGAGTTTAACTGACAAACAAACAAATTCTTCCCTTATCACTCCTAAACACTTTTTGCATAATAATTTGGAACGCGGTGTACATGTGCTTTTCCACAAAACACCAGTGGTTCACGTAGTGAATCTTACAGTTCTAACTTGCCAACCGTGGTCTGTATGGAATTGTTCAATAAAGGGCCCAAAATTAAGATAACATAGATGGGAGAGGTCTCTATGAATAGGAATTCCTAAGTATTTGATACCCTGTGAGGGCCAGGCAAAGGGAAAGTTGGACTGGATGGAATCCTATATGGATTTAGGGAGGGAGACATCGAGGGCCTCAGACTTCGCTGCATTGATTTTAAAATTTTACCATGTAACAAAGTGATCTATTTCAGCCATAACAGCAGGGATGGATATATGTGATTGAGTGATATATACTAGGACATCATCAGCAAATAGAGAGCACTTGTACTCGGTGCCTCCCACCTCAATCCACCTAATATTGGGGTTATGGCGAATTGATGAGAGCAGGTGCTCCGTCACTAGGATGTATAAGAGAGGGGACAGAGGACATCCCTGCCTTGTCCCATTGGTGATTGTGAAAGGTGATGAAAATGTTCTGACGCACCCCCTGGGCCTTGGGACACCCGGAGCCGGACCCTTTTTGGTGGATGCTGGTGGTTGTAGTCTTCGTGGCGGCGATCCGGTTCCGTGGCTCAGGGCGGTCAAACCAGTGGCGGAACTAATTATGTGGTTTTGATGTTTAAATGTCTGACTACGCCACCCGTGGATTGCGGTCAGAGTGAACCGCCGCTACAGGGCAGACCGCTAAGGCTGGTGTTGTGGGTGCAGCAGAGCGTAGCATAACTCCCCACGGGAGGAGTATAGCCTCAGGGCAGTGTATGCGGAGGATGGGGGTGATGGTGCAGGGCAGCAGCAGTAACGACACGGAGTCAGTGATGCAGTTCAGGGCCTTTACTCACAGTTCTTATTATCCAGACCACGTCTGCAGGTAACGGCTGCCCACGTCGTACTGTGCTCACCAGGTGAGGGGCTCAGACAACTCCCAGATAACTTTGGAGCGCTTCACAGGACCCCCTTTGTGTGTCCTTTGTCTGGCCTTTCTTACCAACACTTCTGTCCGGCTGCCTCGGGCCTCCTCTTGGTAAACTTGGCGCCAGTTTCCCTGACCCTATGTGGTGCCTTCCTAGCGGGTGGAGCAAGGGGCTGCGCCACATAAAATGTCAGAGCCTCCGGTTTCTAGCTGAGGGTCGTTTCCTGCCTCCACTAGTTCGGGGACCGGTCTCCCCCTTTGGCCTGACCCCTCCACGCAGGTGGATTCGGGCGTGCGGTGGCGACTCGCCCGTCCGCACCCCTGGGATCCCTTCATTCCTCGTTCCTGGAGCCTTCTCCGCTCCTCTTCCTTCCTTCTCCCTCTTGCAGGCCTGGGCCTCTGTTACTAGGCCCGCCTCCGGAGCAGAGCTCATGCAGAGCCCCTGCTCCCTGCCACTTCTGCTCAGACTTCTCTGCACTGAACTAAGATGGTGCCCACCTTTTATACTCCCTTCTCAATGCACCCATCAACTGCTTCCTCCCTGCTCCTGCACTGCAGGGTTCCCCTTCCTCAGTGTTCCCTCCCCCCACTCCAGCCAGGGACAGGGACTGTCGTGCCCATCTCAGGGGCATATTGGTCGCCCTGCCCCACGGCAATGTGGTGTAATGCATGCAGGTGTCGGGTCCTGATCCACACTCCATCCTTATCTGAGAGTGAGATATCACACCTCTGGGTGAGGTGCAATACGTCTGTAGCAACCGAGCCCTCGGTGCTACAGTTCCATTTATCTTCAGCCTAGGTGACGTATTGTGATACAGGGCCGTGATTTTGGCTATAAAAGGGTCCCCTAGACCCCTACCCCAAGCTTTTTAAGAGAATCATATATGGCGTGCCAGGAGACTCTATGGAATGCTTTCTCAGCATCTACTTACAAATTTTTAACTGCATCTAGCCCAGGAAATACTTTGTGCCTAGTAGCAGTGTCTGCTAGTCAGCGGATTATCCCGGCTGTTAAGCAAGCTACACCACCTGTAGTTTGGACACTTAATTTTTTCAAAGGAAATGCTTCGGGACCACGGGATACTTAGTGAAGAGCATCAGGAGGCACCCCAAGGCATAGGGGCTGGGACTGGCACTAGGATGCCTTGCGGTGGACAGCCGAGCTCGATCCTTATAAAAGCTTTTTAACTGCAGCAGCTTTAGTGGACGCTACTGGAGCTGGAATTACGCGGCTGCTGGCATGAGACTTGCCCTCCAATAGATCCTTGTAAATGGATTTAAAGTGTATTCATTTAAATTAGAGGGACAATTTAAATTAAAAAGCTTAGAGCTGCCTTCACCACAGGGGGGCTCTCTCGACCCACCAGCGGACAGCCACCAGTATTGGGAGAGGGGGGCTGGCCGTCAGGGTTCACCGCGGCTCTGGCACAAACCCGGCGACACGGAGGTGGCACGGGCAGGAGCGGACTGGCCGTCTCGGCTTCTCACTTTTTGGATTTTAGAAGGGCATGACATGCCTATATCTGTGTCTCCCCCTCCTTTTACTCCTCTACCTCTTTTCTTTTCGCATGACTTGTACTTGTCACTTTTCCATGTGTTAGTTGTGTCTTCTGAGCAGTTTGTCAGCTTTTGGACACCTTTGAAGGTGTTTTCTATGTGTTTCTATGTGTTTTTGTTTGCCTGCCATTGGTTTTAACGGTGTTCGAAGGTGTTCGACGAACAGTTCGACGAACAGTTCGGCGAACACACGGGTGTTCGACGAACCGAACCGAACTCGAACACTACGGGGGTGGCTCAACACTAATTGGTACTTAAAAAAATACAACTCATCCTACAAAATAATAAAACCTCACAATACCAAGTCTAAAAGTGATAACTGCTTTAACTCAGCAGATCAATTTAACTCAATTCAAGAAATTAATTAAAAGAGGTATTAGTGATTTTTCTGATATACGGTAGGTCAAAGGAAATCATTTCATATAGAGGTTATGCTGGAGCGCTCTCAGTAAGCATACACAGGAAAATAATGTAAGAGAGATTAAGTCTTTAGGGATGGGTAATGGACTCCCTAAAGACTTAATAAGATAAATAGACAGTCTATTTATCTTTGGTATTTCTTCATACTTAACGTTTCTTAAGGTATTCTTGCAAAAATGTTTAATTACTATTATATCATAATAATACATGAAATCAACAGTATCGATATAATATATTTTACTTTCTTATAACCTTCATTAACTTGTAGATTAGAGACTCCTTGTGCTTTGTGAGAAGTATCTTCAGTTGCAGAGGTAATATATTAATTGCTGTCATATGTAGTGGTTGAAGGACATGCTATTTGACGAGGAATACTTTCTGTTAAGCATGCTTAAAAAATAAAAGCATTAAGGCTATCTTCATACAACGTCTTTTAGATGCTGGCATGCCCGCCTAGTTTTGCAAGAGGAAGAAACTTCAGGAAAATGCTGGCACCTTATTTTACATATTGTGTTTCACTTGTTTTGCAAGTTTTGCAACTGGTGTTTTTTTTGGGTGCTAAATAATGGCTTTCTTGTGTTAGTGCAGGTTTCTCCATACTGCCCTGTAGCCATCCAATCACATGGTGTAGCACACAGTCAAACAGGGAGTTATCACAGCAATATAAAATATAGCGGCTGGCCTGGACACCATTTTATTCCTATACTGTGTAGGCTGCAAACAGAAAGTATTTAAACACCCAGGCCTGGGTGTCAATTAGCAGGAGGAAGGTAGCCGCTGGGTCCTAGAGTGAGACAGATCTAAGAAGGTGTCTGTAATGCCAAACGAAAACATCTTCTGCAACCAACTTCAGGGCGACTGTCTGTCACATTTGATACACCCGTGACAGTACTCCCCCTCTACGAGTGGCCTCCGGACACTCAGGACCAGGTTTCTCAGGATAAGAGGTGTGGAATGAATGAACCAACCTGGGAGCATTCACCTCTGATGCTGAAACCCACATCCTCTCTTCTGGACCATAACCCTTCCAGTGCACCAAGTATTGTAGGGAACGATGTTGGAGACAGAATCTACAATCCTCAAATTCTGAAACTCCAGATTACCATCAACCATTATTGGGAGCAGCGGTAGGGGTGAGGCTCAAGAGGTTCCACATATTTCTTGAGTAAGAACTTGTGGAAAACATTGTAGACCTTAAGGGCATAAGGAAGCAAAAGACGAAACGCTGCTGGGTTAATGACGGGGGTTATTTTATAGGGACCAATAAATCTAGGTCCCAGCTTCCAAGAAGGTACTTTCAACTTAATATTCCTGGTAGACAACCACACAAAATCATTCACATTCAGGTCCAGACCTTGCAAGCGTTTTCTGTCAGCCATACGTTTATACCTGTCTCCCATGATCTTTAAATTACTCAGAACACTCCACCACACCGAGGAGAGCGATAAAGTAAAACGTTTCTTCTCAAGAACTCCCGAAGCTCCTCCTCCACTAAAGGTACCAAACTGTGGATGGTAATCGTATGCACCAAAGAACGGCGACCTGCCAGTGGATTCCTGACGATGATTATAAATGGCAAATTCTGCCAGCGGTAAGAAGGATGCCCAATCCTCCTGATTTTCGGACATGAAGCACCTGAGGTAGGTCTCCAAATTCTGATTGACACGCTCGGTCTGTCCATTCGACTGAGGGTGGAAGGCAGAGGAAAAGGACAGCTGCAACCCCAGTCGAGAGCAGAATTCTTTCCAGAACTTAGAAACAAACTGGGTCCCCCGATCTGACACCACATCGGAGGGAACCCCGTGAAGCTTCACCATCTCATTTCTAAACACCTGTGCAAGTGTCTTGGCAGTTGGAAGTGCAGGTAATACGACGAAGTGAACCATTTTACTGAACCTATCTACAACCATCAAAACCACCGTTTTGCAGAAACTGGTAGGTCAGTAATAAAATCCATGGACAAATGTGTCCATGGCCTGCTAGGGATAAGTAGCGGAAGAAAAGTACTAGATGGATGGGTATGCGTTAATTTAGAATGCGCACAAATACTACAAGCATATACGTGTTCAATGACATCCCGATGCAACCCCGGCCACCAAAAATGACAAAAGAGGAGGTTCACGGTTGCCTTACCACCTGGATGACTGGCAAGCACAGAGTTGTGATGTTCCTTAATTACTTTGCAGTGCAGAGTAATGGTACAAATAAACTTCCTGAAGGGCAGGAGGCAGGGGCGTTCCCCTGAGCCTCCAACACCTCACCCTCCAGTTCAGGATACAATGCCGAAATGACTACCCCCTTCTGTAATATTGAGGCAGGGTTCTCATGGTCACCGCCACCAGGGAAGCTCCGGGACAAAGCATCACCCTTGACATTTTTGACCCCTGGACGAAAACTGACAACAAAATTGAACCTAGTAAAAAACAGGGACCATCTGGCTTGCCTAGGGTTGAGACGTTTAGCTGATTGGCGATATGACAGGTTCTTATGGTCAGTAATAACAGTAATAGGATGGAAAGCCCCCTCCAACTAATGTCACCATTCTTCGAACGCCAATTTGATCGCCAAAAGTTCCCTATTACCCACGTCATAATTTCTCTGAGCCGAAGACAATTTTTTAGAAAAGAAAGCACATGGACACCATTTACAAGGGGACAGACCCTGAGACAACACAGCCCCAACCCCCACCTCCAATGCATCAAATTCAATAATAAAGGGCTGGGAAACATCCGATTGACTGAGTATAGGTGCCGTGGCAAAACAGTTCTTTTAGGAACAAAAAGCCTGGAGGGAGGCATCCGACCATTTGGTAAAATCAGACCCCTTCTTAGTAATGTCAGTAAGGGGTTTCACGATTACTGAGTAATTTTGGATGAATTTCCGGTAAAAATTAGTAAATCTCAGAAACTTTGTAGAGACTTCAGGTTCTCGGGACGGTCTCAATCAAAGACTGCACAGATCCTCTCCATACAAAAATCCAAAGATGACAACAAGTACCCCAAAAACTATACCTCCTGAATGGCGAAAACACAGTTCTTTAATTTGACATATAGTTTGTTATCCCTTAATATCTGGAGCACCTGTTTAACGTGCCCCCGATGTGTCTCAAAATCAGGTGAGTAAACCAAAATATTTATATAATTTATATAATTTGAAAGCCATAAAGGATTTCATTGCGGAAAGCCTAGAGAACGTACACATCAGGCCCTCATCTTAGCCCGTGGCGGCTGGGTTCTTCTTCGTGAAGAAAAAAGATGGCAGCGGTCTGGAACACTGGAACGCTGGAACACCGCAGGTGCATTGGTCAAACCGAAAGGCATAACCAGACTCTCTAAATGCCCTTCATTGGTATTGAACGCTGTTTTCCAATCATCCCTTTCCCTGATTCTAACCATATTGTAGGCTCCCCTTAAATCCAACTTGGAGAACACCTTAGCTCCCAAAACCTGGCAGAACAAATCTGGAATCAGAGGAAAAGAATATGGATCTCGGATGGTAATTTGATTTAATTCCCGGAAACCTAAACAGGGACATAGGCCGCAATCTTTTTTCTTCAAGAAGAAGAACCCTGCCGCCACGGGCGAAGATGAGGGCCTGATGTGTCCCTTCTCTAGACTTTCCACAATGAAATCCTTCATCGCTTGTCTCAAAGGGCCAGAAAGATTATACAGTCTGGACTTTGGTAGTTTAGCCCTGGGGTTCAGGTTAATAGGGCAGTCATATGCACGATGAGGCGGCAAATCCTGACACCCCCTCTCAGAAAAAACGTTCCTCAAAACCAGACAGAAAAGTAGGTAATATTTCAGTAGAGACTGTAGCAAACAGAAAGTATTTAAACACCTAGGCCTGGGTGTCAATTAGCAGGATGGAGGTAGCCGCTGTGTCCTGGAGTGAGACAGATCTAAGAAGGTGTCTGTAATGCCAAACGAAGAGATGTTCTGCAGCCAACTACAGGGCGACTGTCTGTCACATCTGACGCACCCGTGACACTGTCTGACACTCATCTATGTGATCGGAGATTGCAGAGCAGAAGCGGAAGCTTACCGGGACTAGAACGGAGACTGCACAAACTGAGCAGCCAAAGAACCTTCCACCTGATTAATTCAAGGACCTTTCAGGTCATCTAACTGATCACATTACCTGAAAGGTCATTGAGTTAATTGTGTGGAAGGTCCTTCAGCAGCACAGTTCGTGCAGTCTCCCTTCGGCTGCTGATCAGGAACTTCAAGATTTGGTAATGTATAATGTGTGTGTGTGATGTGGTCTGGCTCGGACTGGTCCAAAGGGAAACAGATAAATCCCCCGATGGGCCTCCACTCTACCTATATGAGCAGTAGTTGGCACAATACACTTGATTCACTTTTTACAAAGGCAGCAGCTCAGTTTATCCATATATATAAAAGCATAGGTACATTTGTAAATTGGAGTAAAGTAATAGTTACAAACATCGGCATCCCAATGTAGTAATGTATAGTGTGTGTGTGTGTGGTGTGGTAATGTATAGTGTGTATACAGTACAGACCAAAAGTTTGGACACACCTTCTCATTTAAAGATTTTTCTGTATTTTCATGACTATGAAAATTGTCCATTCACACTGAAGGCATCAAAACTATGAATTAACACATGTGGAATTATATACTTAACAAAAAAGTGTGAAACAACTGAAAATATGTCTTATATTCTAGGTTCCTCAAAGTAGCCACCTTTTGCTTTGATGACTGCTTTGCACACTCTTGGCATTCTCTTCATGAGCTTCAAGAGGTAGTCACCGAAATGGTCTTCCAACAATCTTGAAGGAGTTCCCAGAGATGCTTAGCACTTGTTGGCCCTTTTGCCTTCACTCTGCGGTCCAGCTCACCCAAAACCATCTCGATTGGGTTCAGGTCTGGTGACTGTGGAGGCCAGGTCATCTAGTTAAATGGATCACGATACCACCCGCGGCTGTTAGGGACACATAACAGCTGTACAGATCAGCTGTCATGTCCCCGGAAAGGTCCGGGGTCACCCCCGGAGCCCGCACCAAAGGGACAGACCCGACATGTGTCGTAATAGTACGGCACATATCTTGTTTTCCTCAGGCAAACTTGGCCCAAATTGATTTCTCTGACACTGAAAAGTCAAAAACTGTTACAAGTCTTACTAGTCTTACAGAGGGACGCAGCACCACTGTGCGAGACACATCAGTTGAAACATCAAGGCTGGTTCTGCCAAATGCACGTGGGCATCCAAATCATCAAGATCCACTGCTGGCAGCTCAAATTGCAATTGTCACCCAATGGTTTCTGTCTAAAATACATTTTGTTATCGCACACTATAGGTAGAACGGATGTGATGTTCCCTCTTGAAGGCCTTTTCATGGGGTATCCTACTTGGTTTCTAGACCAATCTCTGGCTATCATTTTCTCCAAGACAAAAGCGGGAATCATCTCTGAAAAAGATAGATCTTCATTCCAGCCTCCATTGCCTCTTGCTCTGCAACATGATAGCCTTTGAGAGCAGTGACATAAGGTCAGTAGAACAGCTGTAGCTGGACATCTGTCTCGTATCCCAATGTTTTGCAAATACCTTTTGATGGTTTGTGCAGACACTGCTTTAAGCTATAGGTTTGGCATGTGACGTCCAGCTTCACTTGTAATACTGAATGGACCACATCGCTGCATTCTTCTTATTTGACGATCTGTCCGTGCATAGGTTCACCTCTGTGCACCTCTTGCTGTCATTATAGTTTTCTGTTCTCCCAACCATTGGGACAAGTAACGTTGAACAGTGTGGAGATCTCAACCTATTTGCTTAGCAATATGTCAGTGATAAACCAAGGTCTCTCAGTTCTGTCCCTCTTAGTTTGCGATAAATGGCATCTCGATGAACAGGAGACACTTCACAACCATTCCACAAGACTTAATCCAATTTTAGAAGTTTCATGCTGCTAAAAAAAGGTCGAAAAAAATGTTTTCAATCTGGCTTTTATGCCTCACCCACATGCCACAGATTGAAGCTAAGTGCTTGAAAATGTTATCGTTTGTAGATCTTATCGACACCTAACTACTTCCTCAAGTTCCATAACCTTACAGCTTGTCTTTCTTGGCCATGCAATCTTAATGTTGACGAATGTATATATATTCAGTGCTCAGCATAAATGAGTACACCCTCTTTGAAAAGTAAAATTTTAATCAATATCTCACTGAACAGAAGAATAATTTTCAAAATTTTGACAAGTCTTATTTTCATACAACCTTTTTTTAACTCATAACATTAAAATAAGGTTAATAATACACCTTTAACCTCTTTCTGTCCCAGGGCGTACTAATATGTATCTGTGCCCTGGGCCTTATGGGCCTGATATGTATTAGTACGCCCTGGCGATTTCACCCGCACACAAGCGGTGCGGGTGAGATCGCCACCAGGTGTCAGCTGATTGTTACAGCTGACACCCGGTGCTATGTGCAGGGAGCAGTCCTGCATTGCTTCCTGCACATTAACCCCCAAAATGCTGGGATTGAAATCGATAGCAGCATTCCGGTGGCAAGAAGAGGTAAGCGCGATACTTACCTTCTCTGCCGGCGTCCCGCGGTGTCTGAGTCCGGTCCCGGATGTTGCCATTGTGACCCGATGTCATCATGACAACATCCGGGACACCAGGAGTACAGTGTCCATTTTAGGACATGATCAGATATCAAAATCAAACATCAGAATGATGTCAGTTTGAGGCTAAATACCCTGTCTGAGAATTGATTTTGATAAGTGTTTCTGACAAGTGATTTTGAGGAGTGATTCTGACAAGTGATTTTGATGAGTGATTCTGACGAGTGATTTTGACAAATGATTCTGACGAGTGATTTTGACGAGTGATTCTGACAAGTGATTCTGACAAGTGACTTTTAAATCTGTAATAATAATAAAAAAATAATGTAACTGTTTGCTGATGGGACTTGAACCCATTCTGTGTCCTAAAGCCAGTGCACTAACCACTGAGCTATAAACTCAGGTGTAAAAACCTAGGAGTTCTATTTGGTTATATGATTTTCAGTGCAAACTTGTCTAAAGCTCATTGGGACTTATGCACAGACTGCAAGCTAGCCAAAATCAAATGATGCTTGATTTTGATGTGTGAGTCTGATATGTGACTTTCTTCAAACATCAGAATCAGAATCACAATGACTTTTAGTCACCCTGAGCATTTTCATTGTTGATCTCATAAAACATTTAAAGCTATCAGTATGACTTGACTGGATAGCTTAATGGTAAGGCATCAGTCTCTGAAACTACAGTGTTAAGAGTTCAAATCCTGATAGGAGTAAGATATATATTTTTTTTATTATGGCTATTTAGCACACCAACTACAGGGGTGTTTTACTTTTAATATCTGACACTCTGATTGTCATCCTGATGTGTTAAGAGTTTCAGACACGCTGTCTATTTGCATGGTAAATTACATAGCAAAAATAAATTGGGAGTTTTCAGCCAGTACTTGGGTAGATGGAAATAAAAATTTACAATAAAGACATTTTATCATTAGACCCCTTTAAGAAATTCTGCAAATATAAAGTCACTTGGAAATAGATACAGTTATATGAAAAAGTTTGGGCACCCCTATTAATTTTAAGCTTATTGTTTTATAAAAATTGGTGTTTTTGCAACAGCTATTTCAGTTTGATATATGTAATAACTGTTGGACACAGTAATGTTTCTGCCTTGAAATGAGATTTATTGTACTAACAGAAAATGTGCAATCTGCATTCAAACAAAATTTGACAGGTGCATAAGTATGGGCACCTCACCAGAAAAGTGACATTAATATTTAGTAGATCCTCCTTTTGCAAAAATAACAGCCTCTAGTCGCTTCCTTTAGCTTTTAATGATTTCCTGGATCCTGGATGAAGGTATTTTTGACCATTCCTCTTTACAAAACAATTCCAGTTCAGTTAAGTTTGATGGTCGCCGAACATGGACAGCCCTCTTCAAATGATCCCACAGATGTTCAAGGATATTCAGGTCTGGGGACTGGGATGGCCATTCCAGAACATTGTAATTGTTCCTCTGCATGAATGCCTGAGTAGATTTGGAGCGGTGTTTTGGATCATTGTCTTGCTGAAAGATCCATCCCCTGCGTAACTTCAACTTTATCACTGATTCTTGAACATTATTGTCAAGAATCTGCTGATACTGAGTGGAATCCATGCGTCCCTCAACTTTAACAAGATTCCCGGTGCTGGCATTGGCCACACAGCCCCAAAGCATGATGGAACCTCCACCAAATTTTACTGTGGGTAGCAAGTGTTTTTCTTGGAATGCTGTGTTTTTTTGACGCCATGCATAACGCCTTTTTGTATGACCAAACAACTCAATCTTGGTTTCATCAGTCCACAGGACCTTCTTCCAAAAAGAAATTGACTTCTCCAAATGTGCTTTTGCATACTTCAGCCGACTCTGTTTGTGGCGTGCTTGCAGAAACGGCTTCTTTCGCATCACTCTCCCATACAGCTTCTCCTTGTGCAAAGTGCATTGTATAGTTGACCGATGCACAGTGACACAATTTGCAGCAGGTCGATGCTGCAGCTCTCTGGAGGTGGTCTGAGGATTGTCCTTGACTGATCTCACCATTCTTCTTCTCTGCCTTTCTGATGTTTTTCTTGGCCTGCCACTTCTGGCCTTAACAACAACTGTCCCTGTGTTCTTCCATTTCCTTACTATGTTCCTCACAGTGGAAACTGACAGGTTAAATCTCTGAGACAGCTTTTTGTATCCTTCCCCTGAACAACTATGTTGAATAATCTTTGTTTTCAGATCATTTGACAGTTGTTTTGAGGAGCCCATGATGCCACTCTTCAGAGGAGATTCAAACAGGAGAACAACTTGCAAGTGGCCACTTTAAGTAGCTTTTCTCATGATTGCATACACCTGGCTATGAAGTTCAACGTTCAATGAGGTTACAAAACCAAAAAAAGTGCTTTAGTAAGTCAGTAATAAGTAGGTAGGAGTATTTAAAACAAGAAAATGATAAGGGTGCCCATACTTATGCACCTGTCAAATTTTGTTTGAATGCAGATTGCACATTTTCTGTTAGTACAATAAACCTCATTTCAAGGCAGAAACATTACTGTGTCCAACAGTTATTACATATATCAAACTGAAATAGCTGTTGCAAAAACACCAATTTTTATAAAACATTAAGCTTAAGATTAATAGGGGTGCCCAAACTTTTTCATATAACTGTATGTAGTAAATTAGTGTCTCCCAATTTACTTTGACGAGCGTCAGAATCGCTCGTCAGAATCACTCGTCAGAATCACTTATCAAAATCAGTTCTCAGACAGGGTATTTAGCCTCAAACTGACATCATTCTGATGTTTAATTTTGATATCTGATCATGTCCTAAAATGGACACTGTACAGGAGGCAGGAAGTTGCTTTGGTCATGCGCAGTGCACAACCAAAGTAACTTCTCCCTGTGCAGCGCTGACAGGCTGTATAGCAGAGGGATGGTTCTGCATTCCTGTGCTATACAGCCGATCAGGCTGCAAAAAGTGAACGTCCCATAGTGGGACAAAGTGTAACAGTAATAAAAATGTCAGAAAGTGAAAAAAAAATTAAAAAAATATTTAAAAACAAATGAAAAAAATAATTAAAAAAATAAAAATATATTCTACCCATAAATAAATAATCTTATGAAAAAAAAAAATAAACCAGTAAAAGTACACATATTTGGTATCGCCACAGCCGGAACGACCTGACCTATAAAACTGTCTACCCCTTTAGTGAACACGGTAAAAAAAACAAAAAAAAAACGAAACATAAAACAATGTTTTATCATCATACAGCCAAACAAAAAATGGAATAAAACGCAATAAAAAAGACAAATGTAAATAAAAATGGTACCGCTGAAAATGTCATCTTGTCCTGCAAAAAACAAGCCGCCATACAGCTCCAACCACCGAAAAATAATAAGTTATAGCTCTCAGAATAAAGCGATGCAAAAACAATTCTTTTTTCTACAAAATAGTTTTTATTGTGTAAAAGCGCCAAAATGTAAAAAATATATATAAATGCGGTACCGCTGTAAACGTACTGACCCGAAGAATAAAGCTGCCTTATCAATTTTACCACACGCAGAAAGGCATAAAAATAAAATAAAAAAAACAATTCCTGAATTGTTGTTTTCTGTTTATTCTGCCTTCTAAAAATCAGAATAAAAAGCGATCAAAAAATGTCATGTGCCCGAAAATGGTACCAATAAAAACGTCAACTTGTCCTGCAAAAAACAAGCCATCACATGACTCTGTCGGCCGAAATATGGAAAAATTATAGATTTCAAAATATGGCGATGCAAAAACTAGTGTTTGCAAAAAAATGCATCTTTTAGTTTGTGACAGCAGTCAATCATAAAAACCCGATATGAATCTGGCATCGCTGTAATTGCACCGACCCGAAGAATAAAGACGTCTAATCACTTATACTTAGGGTTAGGGTTGGGCTAGGGTTAAGGTTGGGCTAGGGTTAGGATTGTGCTAGGGTTAGGGTTAGGGTTAGGCTAGGGTTAGGCTAAGGTTGGGGTTAGGTTAGGGTTAGGCTAGGGTTAGAGTTGGGCAAGGGTTGGGCTAAGATTAGGGTTAGGGTTGGAATTTTTTCAGAAGTAAAGAAAAAAAATGACGACGATATGGCGACTAATGTTGAGCGCAAGTGCTCGCTACTTGAGTTTGCATCGGGTGCTCGGGTATGCATCGAGTATAGCGGGTGCTCGAGTGACATGCTCAAGTCTCCGCCCCAAATGGTTTGCAGCAGTTATACAGCCAAAAAAACCTCGCTGGGATTGCCTGCCATGCACGAGCGATCCTCGCATGTTTTTTTTGGGTGAAACATGCAGGGCGGGACTCGAGCATGTCACTTGAGCACCCGCGATACTTGGTGCATACCCGAGCACCTGATGCAAACTCAAATAGCGAGCACTTGCACTCAAGACTAATGACAACTTATTCAATATGATGACCTAATGTTATCAAATTCTGTGTCATTCAAAATGTTCACTATACCCCTCGATAAAATCCTGAAGGGGTGTAGTTTTCAAAATAGAGTCACTGGGGTGGGGGTGGGTGGTTTCCACTATTTAGGCACATCAGGGACTCCCCAAGCGCAACATGGCGTTCGCTAATTGTTCAAGCAAATTTTACATTCAAAAAGTCAAATGGTGCTCCTTCCCTTCCGAACCCTGCCGTGCGCCCAAACAGTGGTTTTCCCCCACAAATGGGGTATTGGCTTACTCAGGAGAAATTGCACAACAAATTTCATGGTGCAATTTCTCCTGTTACCTTTATGAAAATGCAAAATTGGGGGCTGGAAAACATTTTTGGTAGAAAAATGTGAACATTTTATATTTACGTCTCAATGTTATAAACTTCTGTGAAGCACCTGAGGGTTCAAGGTGCTCACCACACATCTAGATAAGTTTCCTGGGGGGTCTAGTTTCCAAAATGGTGTCACTTGTGGGGGTGTTTCCACTGTTTAGGCACATCAGGGGCTCCCCAAACGCAACATGGCGTCCTCTAATTATTCAAGCAAATTTTACATTCAAAAAGTCAAATGGCGCTCCTTCCCTTCCGAACCCCGCCGTGCGCCCAAACAGTGGTTTTCCCACACATATGGGGTATCGGCTTACTCAGGAGAAATTGCACAATAAATTGCATGGTGCAATTTCTTCTGTTACCCTTGTGAAAATGCAAAATTGGGGGCTGAAAAACATTTTTGTTGGAAAAATGGGAAAATTTTATTTTTATGGCTCAATGTTATAAACTTCTGTGAAGTACCTGGGGGTTCAAGGTGCTCACCACACATTTAGATAAGTTCCCTGCGGGGTCTAGTTTTCAAAATGGTGTCACTTGTGGGGGGTTTCCACTGTTTAGGCACATCAGGGGCTCCCCAAGCGCAATATGGTGTCCACTAATTATTCAAGCAAATTTTACATTCAAAAAGTCAAGTGGCGCTCCCTCCCTTCTGAGCCCTGCCGTGCACCCAAACAGTGGTTTTTACTCACATATGGGGTATCTGCGTGCTCAGGGGAAATTGTACAACAAATTTTGGGGTCCATTTTTTCCTGTTACCCCTGCGAAAATAAAAAAAATTGGGTCTAAAGTAACATTTTTGTGAAAAAAGTTAAATGTTCATTTTTTTCTTCCACATTCCAAAAATTCCTGTGAAGCACCTGAAGGGTTAATAAACTTTTTGAATGTGGTTTTGATCACCTTGGGGGGTGCAGTTTTTAGGATGGTGTCACTTTTGGGTATTTTCTGTCATAAAGGCCCCTCAAAGTCACGTCAAATTTCCGATTTTTTCACAAATAAATGCAAGTTTTACCACTATAATGAAGTACAATGTGTCACGAAAAAACAATCTCAGAATCAGCGGGATCCGTTGAAGCGTTCCAGAGTAATTACCTCATAAAGTGACAGTGGTCAGAATTGTAAAAATTGGCCTGGTCATTAACGTGCAAACCACCCTCGAGGGAAAAGGGGTTAATTACAAAATCTTCAGTTTTATTCAAATTAGTTGATGTAAAAAAAGCTCTTAAAGAGGTTATTCTTGAAAAAAATGGAAAGAAATTTTACAGTATGTCGCCAACTTGTTCATTCCATTCTTAGAAGACTTGGTGCTGTCCTTAAATATCATGGAGGTCATACAAAATACTAGATGAAGTTATTTTTGATGTATGATGCACTCATTTTTTTATTTTATTAATATAGAGGTATTGGCTAATATATGTTTTCAAAAACCTTTGCATAACAACATATTACCTTCAACTCTTTTTTGTAATCTTTCTTTTTTTTCAGAATGAAAAGATTTGACGCTATGCTCTGTATACCTAGTAATGCGAGCATATGTGCAGTGCATGTGTAGTCACCTCACACCTAGCCATGTTCTTGTACTGCATTGTGCAATTGATTACTTTCATGTCACACAACCTTATGCGAGTACAAATGAAGGTTTATAGAGCTGAGGTTGAAAGAAGAATATTGAAATAAATTGATTTTCAGTCAGGTATCTCAGATCAGTCATATTTTCAATTGCTCACCCTAGGCCAAATGAGCTCTTCAGAAAGTTTCCAGCGCAAAGCAAGCTGCCTGGGAGACAATGTAGAATGCAAACTGTAGTAATCACAACATCATCAACTCTATTCTCCGAGGTGGCTGGACAATAATGCTGCTCTAATTGAATAACTTAGCCACAGCTATTTCCCCTGGGAAGGGATCACAGCTCAGACTTACAGCTGAAACAGATGGTGTAGAATTGACAATGAAAGTAGCATGTTTTTACCAATGGAATTCTATACATGTGATTTATTATACTTGGCTTGATTCAATGATTTCTTAATTATTACTATACAAGAACTAGAAAGCTGTTGGATTGATAACTTAACAAGGTTGACTGTAATCATAAATGGAAAGATTTGACAACTTGCTCAGGAAACTCATGAGCACTTCATACCTTTTAATAAATACATATAGGATTGTACACACCTGTTTAATATAATAGTCACCTCTGTAGGTGAATGCTCTGCATCCACTTAAGTGGTTTTCGCAAGTCCAGAGAAAGAGACTTCTTGACAGACTCATTAGCATATGCAAAGCTGTAGGATAAAAG
The DNA here is from genome assembly GCF_046119375.1 of Phyllobates terribilis. NCBI lineage: Eukaryota > Metazoa > Chordata > Amphibia > Anura > Dendrobatidae > Phyllobates > Phyllobates terribilis. Next base: position 261,150,487 of record NW_027362762.1, read on the forward strand.
TAGATTCTTCATAGATTTCAGCTTTAGTAATACACACCAAACACTTTAAGAGATTAGAGAAATGAATGCATACCTCTATAATAGTGGCTGGGGACAGTCAGGGGACCTGACAGGTTATCTTTAAAATAATACTTTGTGCTGATATGCTTGTGCTGATGTTGGAGTGAGTGATTGTGGTTTGAGTGAGTGTGAATGGTTATTCTTCAGTATTTTGCACCTGTACTGCCTCTGCCTTTTATCGTGGGTTAGAAGAAATCACGGCACTCGAAACAATTGTGTTGTAAGGTTGACATTACTTTAATGTCTATGCAATCCAACTGTTATGATCTGCAAAAAGAACTAAGGAAAGCTTTCCCTACAGTAAGACTAAGCTGAATCCCTACGATGTAGCGGGCTGCCTGTTCCTAGCGAACAGACCCGCCTTAGTCCTAGGCTACTCTGAACGAAGACCTATAGAATAAAGGGAAGGAGTCCCTAAAAGAACTAAGGACTGGAACAAAAAGGGACACCTCCTGAAAAGAGAAGTTGTTGCACAAAACAAAATAAAAACTGACAAAAAGGTACTAGAGGTCCCAAAGGACCAAGCAAACTGAGAGATAGGCACAGAAGCACCCGGCTATCAAAACAGTCAAACAACACTGAAGTCCAGCAAAGCCAAAAAGGCGGAGCTGCAATATAAAGGCAGATGGTCACGTGACCGCAAAACAGAAGATGGGAAAAAACAAACAGGAGGATTCTAACAGTACCCCCTCTTTTAAGAGGATCATCCGGATCCTCCAGACCTAGGCCTATCCGGAAACTTCTTATGGAAAGCTCTAACAAGCCTAGGAGCAGAGACATCATCCGCCCTCACCCATGAGTTATCTTCGGGATCGAAACCCTTCCAGGAGACGAGATACTGTACTATCCCTCTATGCCATCTAGAATTCAAGATATGTGAAATTTCATATTCACTGTCTTCCACCACAGGAGGAACTGAGACAGTAGCATCCCTATCAGATACATCCGCTTTTTTCAACAAGGAAACATGAAACACAGGATTAATCTTCCAGGAAGTAGGAACATCCAACCTAACCGCAGATGGGTTAACAACCTGAAGCAGTTTATATGGACCCACAAACTTAGGACCCAGATTTTTAAAGGGAATCCTCAACCGCAGGTTCCTTGAGGACAACTAAACCATGTCACCCACAGTAAACAAAACATCCTTTCGTTTCCTGTCAAAATGCTTCTTGGACTTCTTGTTAGCCTCTTGAAGGTTGCAATGTACATTAGTCAAAACTCTCTTCAAATCACCGGAAAAATTCTCCTCCTCAGGCACCGCCGACCCAATTTGGAGAATGAACCAAAAGACGGATGTCTCCCAGTACAACAAAAAAAAAGGAGAACACCCAGCTGAGGAGGATGTATGATTGTTAAGAGCAAATTCTGATAGAGGCAGAAACTCAGACCACACCTCTTGATTGTCCGCCACAAAACATCGCAAAAACTGTTGTACATCCTGGTTCTTTCTTTCAGTCTGTCCATTAGACTCAGGATGATACCCAGACGAAAATGACAAATGAACTCCCAACCTGTCACAAAAAGCACGCAAAAAGCGAGCCACAAACTGAGGTCCTCTATCAGAAACAATATCCGTTCGAACGACATGAAGCTTGACAATCTCCTTAACAAACGTCTTAGACAGTGTTTTGGCGCAGGGCAACTTAATGAATGGAACCAAATGACACATCTTACTAAAACGGTCCACGACCACCCAGATGACAGTAAAACCCTCGGACATGGGAAGATCAGTAATAAAATCCATTGTGAGATGCGTCCAAGGCGCACTAGGAACCTCCAGAGGGCAAAGCAACCCTGCAGCAGGAGTATGTGAAGCCTTTGACCTAGCACACACCGTACATTGACACACCAACTTGATGACTTCTTTCTGCCATCCAGGCCACCAAAAACTGCGACTGATAAGTCTCTTAGTCTCAGAAATTCTTGGATGACCTGCCAACCGAGACTCATGACACTCCACAAACAAGTCTCTCCTAAAGGTTCTAGGCACGAACAACCTCCCATGGGGAGTGTTAGATGGAGCATCATCTTGAGCTTTTAGAATCCCATTCTCTAAAACGGAATCCAATGCTGCCACCACAACTCCTTTCTGTAAAATGTTCTCATCCTCCTCGGCACCGACCGCAGGAGAGAAGCTGCGAGATAAAGCATAGGCTTTAACATTCTTAGTACCAGGGATATAGGTAACAGAAAAATGAAACCGAGAAAAAAAAAGTGCCCACCTAGCTTGACGGGAATTCAAACGCTTGGCAGTATCCAGATAGATCAAATTGTTATGATCTGTGAAAACCTGAATAGGAAATCTAGCGTCCTCAAAAACATGATGCCAAGTTCAAACGCGAGTTTAATAGCCAGCAACTCTCGATTTCCAACATCATAATTCAATTCGGTTTCCGAAAATTTTTTCGAAAAGAAGGCACAAGGATGTACTCTATCCCTGTTCTCTTGAGACAAAACTGCTCCGACCCCCACCAATGAAGCATCGACCTCGACCAAAAAAAGGCTTGGTCTCATCAGGCTGCATAAGGATAGGGGCTGAACTGAACCTCTCTTTGAGATACTTAAACGCTTCAATGGCCTCCGTAGTCCATTGGACCGTATTTGCACCTTTCCTGGTGAGATCGGTTAGAGGCTTAACAATTACAGAAAAATTCTTAATGAACTTCCTGTAATAATTGGCAAAACCCAAAAATCTCTGTATAGATTTCAAACCTATAGACCTAGGCCATTCCTGCACAGCCTGAACCTTCACAGGGTCCATCTCAAAGCCCTTGCTGGAGACAATGTAGCCCAAAAAAATAATTTTCTTCACGGTGAACTCACATTTCTCCAGCTTAGCAAAGAGTGAATTATCACTCAATAACTGCAAAACTTCACATACACTCTGCCAATGGGACTCCAGATCTGGCGAAAAAATCAAAATGTCATCCAAATACACAACAACATTCTTTTTAATCAAAGGTCTCAAGATGTCATTAATAAGGTTGTGAAAAAATGCAGGTGCATTGGTAAGCCCGAAAGGCATCACCAGATTCTCAAAATGACCTACCGGAGTGTTAAAAGCAGTTTTCCACTCATCACCCTCCTTCACTCGTAGCAAATTGTATGCCCCCCGGAGATCAATCTTAGAGAACCACTTGGCCCGCACTAACTGGTTAAACAAGTCAGGAATTAATGGCAATGGGTAAGAATATCGTATGGTAATCATGTTAATGTCACGAAAATCCAGACACGGACGCAAACCCCCGTTCTTTTTTTAACAAAGAAAAATCCAACTGCCACAGGCGACTTAGAAGGTCTAATGTGACCAGCAGCCAGGCTAGTCTGTATGTACTCCTCCAAGGCCTTTCTTTCAGGGATAGTTAGATTAAACAAGCGACTCTTGGGAAGAGTAGCTCCTGGAATAAACTCAATGGCACAATCATAATCTCTATGAGGAGGTAAAACTTGCGACTCCTCCTCCGAAAAAACCCTCCAAAAATCTTGAATAGGTACTGGTAATTCCCCTTTTCCCACAGCTGCAATGCGACCATTACAAAATTTATCATAGCATTTCGGACTCCAAGACTTAATCATATTAGTAGACCAGTCCAGCAAAGGATTGGGCAGTTTTAACCAAGGCAATCGTAGAACGACCGGAGAGGGTAAATTATCTAATACAACCAAGTCCAAAATTTCTTGGTGAAGACCATTGATAGTGAGGGAAAATGCAGCAACCTTCTGAGTAATACATTTCAAGGGAGTGTTATCAATTGCAATCACAGAAATAGGTGATGACAAAGGTTTGGATTTCAATTTAAGTTTTTCCAAAAACCCTTTATCAATCACATTAAGTGTTGAACCATAATCCACAAATACCTGAAATTCAATCAATTTTTTCTGCAAAGTGGTGCTCCCTGAAAGAAATACTCCTGCAGAACGTAAACAAGCTATACGGGCGTACCTGAACCTTTTTTTTCATTACTTAAACGAAGCTCACAATACTTAATCAAATGGTCAGCTTTACCACAATAAAGACACAATCCCTCGGCGAACCTCCGGTCTCTTTCCTGAGAGCAGAGCGACATCGCCCCAACCTCCATCGGTTCTCCACCATCTGAGCAGATTTTCTGGGGACTAGGACCTGGCATTACTGGAGTCTTTACCTCATTCTGCCTAGATCTCAGCCTCCTATCCACACAAACAGCTAATTGCATGGCATCCTGCAGAGTCTCAGGTAAGGGGAATGCAATTAGCAAATCCTTAACCCTTTCACTCAGACCAGCAAGAAATAAACATTTCAGAGCAGTATCATTCCATCTGACCTCAGAAGCCCACCTTCTAAAGTGTGTGCAATAAGTCTCAGCATCATCTGACCCCTGATTCAAATGCCTGAGTTCTGCCTCAGCAGATGACATTCGATCATGATCGTCATTTAATAGACCCATAGCAGAAAAAAACTCTTCTACCGACCTCAAACATGGATCATTAGGTTGAAGAGAAAAGGCCCACCCTTGTGGTTCATTGCGCAAAAGTGACATAAACCCAATGCACTGTGATTCATTCCCAGAGGACCTTGGTCTCAAATGAAAATATAACAAACAAGCATTTTTAAAGGAAAAAAAATCTTGCTGTTTACCATAAAAAACATCTGGCAGTCCTACCTCGGGTTCCACAAAATGGGGTCCGGAACAGCTACTCACGTGTTGCTGGAGCTCGGCCACCTCCAGAGTTAACCCCTGAAAGTGTTGAGCCAAATCCCGGATGGAAGCCATACTGATCCCCATATTAATATTTCCTTTATTTTTTGGGGGAGGCTAGACTTACTGTTATGATCTGCAACAAGAACTAAGGAAAGAAGTGGAAAGCTTTCCCTACAGTAAGACTAAGCTGAATCCCTATGATGTAGCGGGCTGCCTGTTCCTAGTGGACTGACTCGCCTTAGCCCTAGGCTAGTCTGAACGAAGACCTATAGAATAAAGGGAAGGAGCCCCTAAAACAACTAAGGACTGGAACAAAAAGGGACACCTCCTGAAAAGAAAAGTTGTAGAAAACAAAATAAAAACTGACAAAAAGGTACTAGAGGTCCCAGAACCAAGCAAACTGAGAGATAGGCACAGAAGCACCCAGCTAGCCTAACAGTCAAACAACACTAAAGTCCAGCAAAACCAAAAAGGAGGAGCTGAAATATAAAGGCAGATGGTCACGTGACCGCAAAACACAAGATGGGAAAAAGCAAACAGGAGGATTCTAACACCAACTTAAACATGCGACGTTTCGGTATTTAACCCCTTCATAACCTATGACGTATGATTACGATCCCTGCCTTTGATGCAGGCTCAAATGCTGAGCCCGCATCTTTCCCTGCAGTTGATGGCTAATTTAGTCAGCCACCAAGTGCCTCTAACAGCCGCGGGTGGATCTCAGCTGTTAAATGCCGCTGTCAGTCACTGACGTCTGTATTTTACACATGCAGACAGCACGCGTATCATTGATCTCACCCATCGGCGCACCCGCCATGTGATCGCGGGACGTCAAGGGTCTGCTGAAAACCATTGTGCCTGTCATCACAATCCTCCTGTGACCGCTGGCCCGTGGTTGGCGTTAATAGGAGATCATGATTTTTGCTATGCATAGAAGCACTAAAGCCCTGCTATGAATAGCACAGGTGATAACAGCTTCAAGTCTCCCAAGGGGACTATTAAATACAGTAAAAAGTAAAAAAAGGTTTTTTTAAAAATATTAACAAAAAAAACACAAACGTTCAAATCACCCCACTTTTGCTCCAATAAAAATAAAACAATTCTAATAAAAAAATGCACATATTTGGTATCGCCGATCTATCAAAATACAAAATAAATTAATCTGATCGGTAAACGGCGTAATGGGAAAAAAATCAAAACACCAGAATTACGTTTTTTACTTGCTTCAACATTGCAATAAAAGGCAATCAAAACATCGTATATGCCCCAAAATGGTATCAGTTAAAGCGTCAGCTGAGGGCGCAAAAAATAAGCCTTCACACAGCCCCAGATCTCGAAGAATGAAAACGCTATTGGTCTCGAAAAATGTCGACAAAAGCGGATTTTTTTTTGAACAATTTTCTGTTTTTTTTTATTACCAGTTAAATAAAAAAAACTATACACTTGAATTTTTTTCCCCATTTTCCAATACACTATGTGGCAGAATGAATGGTGGCATTCAAAAGTACAACTCATCCCGCAAAAAAAAAAGACCTCATACAGCTATATGGCTGGAAAAATAAAAACGTATGGCTCTTTGAAGAAGGGGAGGAAAAGATGAAAACAAGAAATGGAAAATCGCCCGGCGGTGAAGATATTAAGACTTTCATCAGACAACACAGATTGCACCTTGTCCCATCAAAAAAGTTACTTTCACAGATGGTACTAGATAACGAACTCACTTAAGGAAGGGTATATCAAGTGAATGAAATGCCAATTTGTATATAAAGTTATTCAACTTTCACCACTGTCGCCTGTTTCAGCACAGTCTGGTAATTTCGCTCCTCCTGAGTGCCGATCGATCTCTTCACGGCCTGTGTTCGATCATCAGATCTAAATTGGATTTCATCTGTACTCCTTGGTACAAACTCTGGAGCCTCTTGACTTAGTTCACTCTCCTGAGGATGGTACATCCCTCTCCTTGCCGGTCCGAGAAATACAACGGTGTGTTCTTCTTCATCTGAAATTTCAAGGTCACTATCCACCTTCGGAGCTTCAGTCTGTGGTTGTCCCTTAGTTGATCTCGGACGATGTCGGTCTACTTCTGGGAAGTCTTTTTGTGGTGAGAGATAGTCACAGGGTAGTAATAAATTCCAATGGACTATTCTGGTTTTCTTGTCCCCCGTTTCCAATCAGATTTCATACACTGGGCTGTTGTCAGCTTTCCTCTTTACGACCACATACACCTTGTCTTCCCAGTACGCACAAAGTTTTCCTGGACCGCCTTTCCCACGTACGTTCTTGACTAGCATCCGGCTTCCCGGTGCCAATTCTACTCCATAACATTTTCGATCATAGTACTCCTTGCGTAACCACTTTGGATGCCATGTTGTATGCCTCTGCCATCCGTTCCTTCCATTTCCGAATGTACTCCGGATACATTCTGTAAGTCTCTGACATCGGAGTGTCGAACATGATGTTGATTGGCAGTCTTGGCGATCGTCCATACAATAGGAAGAAGGGTGAGTAACCCGTTGCATCGCTCTTTGTACAGTTATAGGCATGTACCACTTTGGACAGAGAACTCTTCTAGTCTATCTTCTCGTCAGCTGTTAAAGTGCGCAACATTGACAATAATGTCCGGTTAAAACGTTTCACTTGTCCATTACCCTCTGGTTGATAGGGCATTGTGTGGGATCTCTGAATTCTACAGTACTTTCCTAGCTTGGCAAAGAGCTGGTTCTCAAATTCTCTTCCTTGGTCATGGTGTAACCTCGTAGGGAACCCAAATCTCAAAGCAAGATCTTCTCTGCTGCTGTTCGACACGCTTTATTGGTGGGGGCATATGCTTGAGCAAATCGAGTAAAATGGTCCATCACCACCAAGATGTATTCGTAACCATCCTTCCACGTCTCGAGTAGTGTTGAGCCACCCCCGTAGTGTTCGGGTTCGGTTCGTCAAACACCGGCATGTTCTCCGAACGGTTCAGCGAACGGTTCGTCGAACACCATTAAAACTAATGGCAGGCAAACAAAAACACATAGAAACACATAGAAAACACATAGAAAACACCTTCAAAAGGTGTCCAAAAGCTGACAAACTGCTCAGAAGACACAACTAACACATGGAAAAGTGATAAGTACATATAGTCATGCGAAAAGAAAAGAGGTGGAGGAGTAAAAGGAGGAGGAGACACAGATATAGGCATGTCATTCCCTTCTAAAATCAAGAAAGGCTGGAGTAAAAATCTAAAATCAGCCTACCAACACCCAGACGTCGTGACAAGAAAATTAAAAAAAGAAATATCTTTAGGTAGAATGGCGGTTCCATTCAGAACACTTTCCTTACAAGACCTAGTGGTATCCCCGTTGGGAGTCGTGCCAAAAACGGAACCCAATACATTCGGACTAATCCACCATTTGTCATATCCAAGGGGCAGGTCAGTAAATGACAACATCGACGCGGATCCAATTACAGTAGTATATACTGTACCTCCTTTGACAAGGCAATCAGGCGGGTCAAGAAGTTGGGAAGTGGCACCCTAATGGCCAAAACAGACATTGAGGGGGCGTTCCGGTTACTTACTACCTGTGCCTCCGAATAGTGTCCGCCTATTGGGCTGCTTCTGGGAAGGAGCATACTATATAGATCGCTGTTTGTCCATGGGGTGCTCCATATCCTGCTCACTATTTTAGACATTTAGTTGCTTCCTCGAATGGGTCGTCATGGACGTTTCTAAGGGGTCACATATTATCCATTACCTCAACGACTTCTTATGCCTGGGCCCAAAAGATTCTCCACAGTGTGAATACACGTGGTAGTCCACCTGTGAGAAGGAGAGAGCTGGAGGGAGAGCGGACACCACAGAGCCGAGGGGTTAGATGGAGAACGGAAGAAGGAAAGAGGGCGAGGGAGGTAAGGGAGTACGGTGGAATGCCGACCTGAGCTCCCCCACGTTCCTGCTGGGCGGGGAACAGCCCTGGGAAGAAAAGCCGCTTGCGCATCCCTTTGAGGTTACGGGCGCGAGCGGGCAGAGGGACTACGCTGGAGTGCGAAGCTGACATGGCCAGGCCGTTTCTGCCTGTGCGACCTCCGTGTCGCCGGGTTTGTGCCAGAGCCGTGGTGGACCCTGACGGTTAGCCCCCCTCTCCCAATATTGGTGCCTGTCTGCTGGTGGGTCGAGACCCCCCGCGGTGGAGGCAGGTCTAAGCTCTGCAATTTAAATTGGCTCTGTAATTTGAATGAGTACACTTTAAATCCTTTTACAAGGATCTATTGGAGGGCAAGTCTGGTGCCAGCAGCCGCGGTAATTCCAGCTCCAGTAGCGTCCACTAAAGCTGCTGCAGTTAAAACGCTTTTATAAGGGTCGAGCTTGGCGGTCCGCCGCAAGGCGTGCTACCACCAGTCCCAGCCCATTTGCTTTGGGGCGCCTCCCCGATGCTCTTGACTGAGCGTCCCAGGGGCCCGAAGCGTTTCCTTTGAAAAAATTAAGTGTCCAAAGCACAGGTGGTGTAGCTTGCTTAACAGCTGGGCTACTCCGCTGACTAGCAGACACTGCTACTAGGCCCAAAGTATTGCCTGGGCTAGATGCAGTTAAAAATTTGTAATTAGATCTACAGGCGGTGTAGCTTGCTTAACAGCTGGGCTACTCCGCTGACTAGCAGACACTGCTACTAGGCCCAAAGTATTGCCTGGGCTAAATGCAGTTAAAAATTTGTAATTAGATCTACAGGTGGTGTAGCTTGCTTAACAGCTGGGCTACTCCGCTGACTAGCAGACACTGCTACTAGGCCCAAAGTATTGCCTGGGCTAGATGCAGTTAAAAATTGTTATTAGATACAAAGGCGGTGTAGCTTGCTTCAGATGGGCTACTCCGCTGACTACGAGACACTGCTACTAGCCCAAAAGGATTTCCTGGGTTAGATGCAGTAAAAAATTGTTATTAGATACACAGGCAGTGTAGCTTCCTTCACAGGTGGGCTACTCCACTGACTACCAGACACTGCTACTATGCCCAAAAAGATTTCCTGGGTTAGATGCAGTAAAAAATTAGAATTAGATACACAGGCGGTGTAGCTTCCTTCACAGGTGGGCTACTTCACTGACTATGAGACACTGCTACTAGGCCCAAAAAGACTTCCTGAGTTAGATGCAGTAAAAAATTAGAATTAGATACACAGGCGGTGTAGCTTCCTTCACAGGTGGGCTACTCCGCTGACTACCAGACACTGCTACTAGGCCCAAAAAGATTTCCTGGGTTAGATGAAGTAAAAAATTAGAATTAAATACAGAGGCGGTGTAGTTTCCTTCACAGGTGGGCTACTCCGCTGACTACGAGACACTGCTACTATGCCCAAAAGGATTTACTGGGTTAGATGCAGTAAAAAATTGTTATTAGATACACAGGTGGTGTAGCTTGCTTCAGATGGGCTACTCCACTGACTACCAGACACTGCTACAGGCCCAAAAGGATTGGCTGAGCTACATTTCGCCAAATGCTGTGAAAAACACTTGCACAGCACTGGCACAGACCTGCCTGGCAAAAGTGCTATGAACTGCTGTAACCTAGCCCTCAAAAGGGCTGCAATTAGAACTAGTCCCTACTCCCTAAACCTCTCTCTCTATATAACTGGAAATTCGCTCGCAATTCACACAGTTATACTGTATAGCGCCCACAGCAGCAGCGGTGCCGTCTAACACTCAGCTGCAGCAGTGAGAAAATGGTGGTGACGGGGATAATGGCTGGGTCTTATAGGGCAAGGACATGTGACATACACAGCCAATGACACATGCCCTTGCTTGTGTGAAAAAAAAGCACTTCGCTGCGTGTGTGCGCTGCTGATAGGCTAACAGACTGCACCGCCCCACTGTAAATGTGGGAAAGAAAAAAAAATGGAGATCGGCATTATTTCTGCAGCGATCCATCCCCTGCCCCTCCCCCCGCCCACTCTACACTGAAACTGTCTATTAACATTGATTAACAGTATAACTGTGAAAAAATCCAGTCACGCTTTTGGTGCACGAACAGTTATTGAACATAACCTCGAACAGCCGAATTTTTTGCAAATCGTTCGAGTTCGTCGATCGACTCGAACACCGCCCAAAACAGCTCGAATTTGAGATTGGCGAACAGTTCGAGTCGAACACCGCTCATCTCTAGTATCGAGATGTAGAAGTCTGTTGAGACCATCTCAAACGGATATGCAGTTTGGATGTTGTCCATAGGTACCCAGGTTGATGTGTTGGGATTTTTATCTTTCAGACACCCACACTCCCTGGTCACGTACCTCTCAATATCTCTCTGCATGTACAGCCAGAAGAAACGTTCATGGATCAAGTTTGTTGTCCTTTCCACTTCCAGGTGTCCCATGTTTTCATGGAGTTCTTTGAAGACCAACTGACAGAATACCAACTGTCAGTTTTGTCCTCCTTTACTATACAGGATACCGTCTTCACTGAGGTAGAGCTTCGTTCATTCTTTAACTAAAACAGATACTGCTGGTGACTCATTATCTCTCTCCCATTTACTTGGAAACCTATTTTGGTCCACATAAAGTAGTATTCTACCACTTTTCTGATCTTCTCATTGTGCTCTACTGATTTTTCCTTTTGGTAGTTGTTGAATAGACAGGGGGAGATCTTGTTCTCTCGCTTCTATGGTGGTTTTCACCTTCAATGGACACCACAATGATGTGTCTTCCTCTTGATAAGCTTGTACTGATGGGTAGTGCTCTAAATTGCTTCCAGACTGACTTCCTCTGAGCATTCTTGCATGAACTCTTCAGGCTCTAGTGGCATTCTCGACAATCCGTCAGCATCCGCATTGCATTTTTCTGGCCTGTACTTGATGCTGAAATTGAAGTCAGCTAGTTCAGTGACTCATCTCTGACCCATTGCATTCAGTTTGTCTGTAGTGAGGACATAGGTCAAAGGGTTGTTGTCAGTGTATAACTCAAACTCTTTGCTGCAGTAGAGATAATCTTTAAGTCATTCACAGATAGCCCATTTCAATGCCAGGAACTCCAATTTTCCGGAATGTAGATGGTAATTCTTCTCGGCATCTGTCAACGTTCTAGAACCATAACCAATGACTCTCAACTTTCCATCTTGATGCTGATACAGGGAAGCTCCCAGTCCAACCTGAGAAGCATCACAATGAAGAACAAATGGTAAGTTGAAATCAGAATATCCCAAGATGGGTGGTTTTATCAGATAGTCTGCTAGTTCTTCCAATACCTCCTGGTGGTCTGCTGTCCAGGGAATGGGCTGTTGGGAGTCTTGGGACGAAACAGTGTTGTTTCTTTTAAGCCCGGTCCTACCCGCGTTCTTCTTTTTCTTCATGGGTGTTGTGGACTCTTTCATCACAAAATTGTTGGTACCCCTCGTTTAATGAAAGAAAATTCCACAATGGTCACAGAAATAACTTGAATCTGACAAAAGTAATAATAAATTAAAAACCTATGAAAATGAACAAATGAAAGTCAGACATTGCTTTTCAACCCTGCTAAAACAAATTAAACTCATGAAATAGGCCTGGTCCATGTTGAGTGTGGCACACACCATGTCACCAAACAGCACAGTGAGTATCTGTAGCCTTATATACAGGCCCACTGACTGATTACAAGATTGTTGACACCTGTGATGCCAATTAGTGGACACAACTTGATTAAACATGTCCCTTTTATCACATTATTTTCAGGGGTACGATCATTTCTGTCCAGGCCTATTTCATGAGTTTAATTTTTTTTTTAAATTCTGTGGCAGCAGGGTTGAAAAGCAATGTCTGACTTTCATTTGTTCATTTTCATATGTCTTTTAAGGCCAGTACCAGAGCGATTTCTGCTGGGTCCATGGTATATCCATCTCAGGACACAATGTTCCCTAGAAATCGGACTTGCCTTTTGAACTGTTCACACTTCTTTGGGGTCAACTTAACTTGATACCTCTGTAAAATGGTCCTTAGATGTTCAACATGCTCCCGGAAGGCTCTGCTGTGTAACACATTGTCATCCAAGTACGGCTGGCAGATTTCGTCCCTCAATCCTTCTAAATAGGTCTCCATGCTCTTCTGAAATTCTGCTGGAGCTGAACTGAGCCCAAGCGGTATGCGGATCCACTTATATAATCCCCACGGTGTGATGAATGCTGTCAAAGGTCTACTGGACTCTTCAACAAACCCTTGATGGTATGCTTTACCCTGATTGAGGACAGACAACCAGGTACTTCCTGATAGGCTATCCAGCATATCCTGAATCTTTGGTATCGGGTGCCGATGAGGTACTAACTTTCGGTTTAGTTCCCGGAATCACAGCAGAGTCTCAACATACCATTCTTCTTCCTAACACAGACAATAGGAGAGGAATAAGACAACTTCGACTTTTGGACCCAACCTCTGTTGATTACATTTTGTAAATACTCTTTCACTTCACGGTGTAATGGTTTCGACACAGACATGTAACTTCTGGTTACTGGGGTCGTGTCTTTCAAATTGATTTTCAACTGCATCGACAGAATACAGCCTATATCAGAGTCATCTTTGGAGAATGCATGACACTTCTCTCTCAGCATCTGTTTTGCTACAGCTCGATCTTCAGCACACAAGTGTTCCTGGGGTACTGGGTGATCCCAGGACCCCGAGGTGGGTCGTGCAATTTCCTCCCCTGGGCAACTCCTGTTCCTTGGTGGGGAGACTGAATTCACTGTAGACCCTTGGGCTGGTCTCACACTGGCTGGATATACTGTTTTAATGGTTTCAATGCGACCTAACACAGTCTTTGGATCCAGTCTAATTTCATGTTTCATAGTATTCATAACCGGTACTGTCACTCGAGCAAACCCACCAGTAGGAATCGTAAGCACAGTCTCACCTTGAACTAGGCCTTCCGGAAGTTCTGAGGAGTCTTTTGGCATGAACAGTCTTTTCTGGACTTTTCTTCCCTGTTCTACCCGGACTCCACACCTCACCCCCACCATTTAGATTGCAGGGATGACGGTTGGGCCATTGTATTCTGTGCTTTCTTTACGCTATGAATCACATTTTCCGCCACAGCATTGGGTATGGCAAGTAATGTAGCAATTACATCCACCACCAGCATCCCTGACTTGTGTTTCGTGATGACCACACTGATTTCATTATAACCCAGAATAGGATCCTCTGCCATGTTCTGATCACTGGTCACAAGAAAAGGTACTTAAAGCTCAATGGTGTTGCTGTTCTTTGTGGACCTCAGTTGGAAAGTCACTTCCACCCCGCCTATAAAAGGGATGTCGGTCTGGTTGAAGGCTTTGCCGTGGAGTTCCACTGTTCCAGAGAGTTCTTTTAGCGACCGAAGGCAAGTATGTGGCAGGTAGCGCCTTCTCCGTTCTTCATTTAAAAGGCTCGCTTGGGCTCCGGTGTCCCACAGTGTTCTTACCAGGAGTCCATCTAGCTGGCAATGTATAAAGCACCTTTCACCGATTAGGCTGATGAGGCTATCTTTACTGACTGAGGAATCCTCCTACCAGGAGTACATAGTTTGACTTCCGCACTGGGCATTAAGTAACTGATGCCCCTGTCTCTCTTGCAGCTGTTGTAGATGGGAACACACTTGGGGATAGTACTGACGCAGCCGTTTTACCTCATGCACCGTTCTGGGGGCTGGTGGGATTTGGACTTGCTTCTGGGGCCTCCTCCATTTCGCGGTTACCAGTCGAACTGCACTGGCAACCTCCTGTCTTTTATCCCAAACGACAGTGACCATTGGCACTCCTAGGCATAATGTCCTTCCTGACCACATCTCAGACAGTGGACACATACCGTACTCTGATTTGTTGAACGGCACACTTCACAAGCTGGGTATCTTCTGTTTTGGAGCTCACTTCTGGGTCTGAGGGATACAGGGCCTGGCCTGGAACAAATCAACTTTTTCACATCAACTCGATTCGCAGTTCTCCTATTACTTCCTCCCAGTCAGCGCTGTTGGTCCTCTCTTTTGTTGGTGATTTAAGGTTCCCTCTCGGAGGTGGCACTGGATGGTCTCCATGGTGATCTTCGGACTGGCCACCGGGGGTCTCCAACTTCAGCTGACTCATTTTGGTGATTTTAGGAACAGAGCCTTTCTATAACTTCTGTTCGCACTCTGACTCCAAACTAGCTGCCTCATTAATTTTTTCAATTAGGACTTTGTGAAGAATGCCAGGTTCTTCTAGGTACTGTTTCAGCTGCTACTTGATATATGTGCTGATTAACACTGTTCCCAATGACCTCAAGAACTTCTTCTGGACTAGTCCTGCATCAAATTTTTCCTCCACTTCTACATCTCTGGATGCAAACAACAGTCTATCCTTAAGTTCAATTGTTCTGAACAGGAAATTTTGGGTTGATTCATTATTTTCCTGTGAGATGTTAATGAGTCGGTGGAACAATTCTGAAGTACTCTCTTCTTTATAGTGCCCTTTTAAAATCATCTTCAGCTGTGACAAGGTCACTTGACTCTTCATTTCTAGCATACTATAGAGGTTCAGTCCTGGGCTGATCGCTTTCACCACCCCCTCAAGGATCTCATCTGGCTGGTAGCCTTTCTGTAATTCTGCATCGATCTGGTGCAACAAGTTCATATAAGACAGTTTCTCTTCCTGCTTACACTCTCTAATCTGTCCCAGGATCTTGAATTCTTTCCTTATGGTGATTTGTGGTGTTAGAGAGGACTGTCTTCCTGGTTTATCTTAACCGAGCAGGTTATAGGTTCTGTCTGAGTCTGTCACACATTCAGAGGTTTTGGTCAATTCCTGCAGGGCTGTTGTTAGGGCTTTGAATTGTTCTTTCAATTCCTGTAGTTCTGTCTGCGGACTGAGATTCCCGCTTTTGGTAATTGGTGCCGCCCCTCCATCTTCCAACCTCAACCCGGTTAGAAACTGTGTTAGCTCCTGGAGGAGCGTCCCCATAATGTCTTCAGCTTCTTTCTCTCCCAGCTCATCCATTTTTGCATTAATGGCATTAATGGCAGCTAAAAGTTGTCTGCGGTTGCGTGCTTTAGAAATCTGTACTTCTGACATCTTTATATGTTCTGCTACTGTTCTCAATTCTTCACAGGTTAACTGAAGAAGCAGCTCACTAATTTTGTCCACTTGTATTTCCACATCCATCGCTGCTAGTGCGTTTTCTTTAGGGCTGGTCCCCTTTAACTGGTGTAGCAGAGTTGAATTGAGGTACTGTTCTGCTGTGTTTTTACAGACACTTTTCCTCTTGTCCCTCTACACACTAATTCCCACTCAGGCCTCCCTGTACGGGCCACCAATGTTACACGCATGGTGCTAGGTTCAGATAGGGCGAGACGGGTTTCATGAATTCGTTGGAATCCTGAGTAATCCATTACTCAGGGCGACCATAGGCTGCTGCTTCTCTCTGGCACACGATAGATTCAGTTGCTCAACAGACACATCTGACAAGAGTCTTTTTTAACAGTTTAACAGTGGAATTTAATCTGAAGGACAGCCAGTGGAATTCAGGGACATTACAGCAACAATCTTACAGTACAGTCTAATAAAGCAGGCCCAGTAATGTCAGTCTCTTCAGTGGCATAATTCAACACAGATTTGATCTCTTAGAATCACACTTCTATGCATACACAACCACAGGCTTTTTCTTCACAAGGACTCAATAGTACACAGCATTCTTTATCCTGCATGGAGATGGGAGGGGGGGGGATTTGATGAGGGACAAAATCCCTATGACACGATTCCTTCCAGTCCTCATCTTTCTGCCCGATAATACTCCACACTGTTAGCTCAGGGAGTCTATCTGACCTGTGTTTAGCTTCCCTCCTGACCTGAATTCTGTTCCCTTACCTTCTATGAGATACAGATCACAAACACACCACCTTTCTCTTCAGCTCCAGCCAGACAGTAAATAACTTCCCCACAATCCCCCTTTGGCTCTGCTAAAAAAACTCCCTGTCTCCTGCGACTGTGTTAATCCCTCTAGTTGCTGGATGCTTCTGGAGCACAACACTTCTTCTGCATGTCACAAATGGCTGCTGTATCCATAAAAGAAAAGAAAGAGGAAGTTTAATATAGCTTACCGGACTGCAACTTATAACAGTCAGAAAAATGGCAAGTAAAAACATCCGTCTCTAAAGTGAAATGTGCAGTAGGAAGTGAGCCTACTGTTAAAGGGCGAGATTCCCTCCAAAAATATCAGTAATTAATGGGGGAGCTCTCCTACACCTCTATTGAGGTCCGATATTAACTATTAACATCAAACTTGACTATTAATAATTAATATCCACTAACGTTATCTGTGCCTTATACTATACACCAACTGAGTCAAAACCGTGTGCTAATAAAAGGTATTTATTACACCAAAGTCTACAGTTAATATACTACTATTTATCCCACTACACAATATTGTGTAGTACACAATAATAACAACAATATACAATTCCCAATTACCTATTTTCCACCCATGTTTCCTAATCACTCATGCAATATCAGCCCACCCAACTATACTAACTTTCCCTATATATATATACAGATACAAGGATAGGGTTAGTACAGGGTATGTAGGGCTAGTAAGTAAAGAGTTACAGGGGAAGAGAGATACTCAGCCATGTGTTATGTCCATCTCTCCAACAGTCCAAAGAGAGCTAGCACATGAGTGCTCTGGGGTTTTAAATCCAGCACAGGAAATGATGTATTATTCCCCGCCCACTGGCTAAGGTCTTTGTTCATGTCCAACCATACTCCCAAAACCTGTTTTAGTACATGGTGGACATTTTGTTGATCCTGCCCCCAACAGCAGCAAACAGACTGAAACACATAAGGAGATGGGGGCCAATATATACATGTATACTTATCTGCAAACATGGCTAGCATGTAGATACATATATACATGTACAACCTAGTACACTTCCCTTTACAATCCCCCTGTTGTCGAGAACACGACAATGAAATTTGAAGGAAGTGTTGTACTGGGATATATTTGCCTACTCAAGCCCCGTTTATAAGTTGTGACAGTTCAGGATGGAATGAAGTATAATTCTGCACTTAGATTACGGTGAACGGCAGGGAAGAACTGATGGCCACGTGGGTGATGTCTAGGTACCTAACGTCTCCATCCATAGAAAACACCTGGCTTCTTTCTTGGTCTTTAATCAAAGTTTTTTTTTGTCATTAAAGTCTTTTTGCTGTGGTCATGTCGTTGCCAGTCTTCAGGTATCTGCCTATCCCAAAGTCGTCTTGCTGATCAGACTCTGGAATGGCTTTACCCTCAGTGTATAGGTTGGCCCAAGTCACTATCCTGTGTACACCCCTCACCCTGCCAGTCTTTCTATTCCTCTCCCGCAGCTTGCTTCTGCAGGGTTATGAGTAGGTCTGGCGTGATGAGACTGCTGGGTGTCAGTCTGTAGTTGGGCCTCACCACGTGGTTTCTTTGAGCACCTCCTTCTTTTTGGGGTACGGTAAATCATGGTCTTCCAGTAGAGGCACGACATCCCTCAGGCACGACTTTCATCAGGCACTTTTCCTGTAGTCTTGATTGAAGATCGTTGATGAGTTTCTTCCATGGATAGATACGCAGATCTTTACTAGGCAGGTCAGAATTTCTCGAGTAGGGAGTGATGTCACAATACCTAAGTTGACTGCGGGAAGAAACACCGTCTGATTCTAACAGACATTCAATCCATCCCTTACGAACTTCACAATAGCTAGGGTTGAAGTGGCAAATACCTTATAAAGTGAGGGGACCTGTCCCTAGAGAACCTAACTCTATTTCCCCATTCACACAGAACACACATTACAATTCCATTCCAAAATAAGCTTTTGGTTTGAATTCATATAGAGACTTGAGCTAACATAGCATGTGATTCATAGAGCACATGCAGATCATTGATCCATGCGCAATTGGAGTAACTACCGGCTGCAAATACATGAACACCGTTACATGAACACACTTATTGTGGACTGAGTATGTCCATGCACAGGTAGTTCTGCATTTACACCTAAAGTGTCTATATGTACACATATGGAATTTCAGTATACAGTAAAACTCAAATTTGCATTAAATTATATATACACAATATATATTGGATTCGGGGTAAAGGACTGTGTTTGTCTTATGTCCTTAACCCCCGTCTCTTGCTGAGCTCATGGAGCTCAGCCTGACTTCTGTGCAGTTGGGCAGACAGTCTTTTGATCCTCCTGCAAATCAGAAACAGTCCAATATATAAGATTATGACCAGGAGGCAATGACAGGAAGAGGCTGATTTGGGGCTTTATTACAGTCTCCTCCTCATGGCTAAAATATGAGAGGAGATGTTTCAGCTCTGTGACAAACACAAGAGGGGTCTTCTGGCATCTCTCAGGGGTATCTGGGTGAAGGTCAAGACTTCTCTCAGGAGTGATAGGTGTTCTTCAGCAATATGCTCTGCTACATCGATACCTAAAATGGGATTAAGGGAACAATACGCTCCTGGGAGTTCTCCCGGTGCAGTTATTCAACATCCTGACACTGGATAACCTCCCTTATTTTGATCTTCCCTGTCCCATCAAACTCCCATTCCTTCAGGGTGACCTCCCCCTGTTAACCTTTCTTGAGCTGCCTAGCAAGTTCCTATTGCATAGGCAATGCCTTGACTCTCTTGAACCCCACAAAATGAATGCAATTTTTCTTTAGTATGCTCCTAGTCAATTGCCTCTGCTTCCCATACAGACACCCCTTCCAGTTTTTCACAATACAAAAGAGTAACACACAGCCCTCGCAGCTACTTATACTCCTGTACATAGTTTCAAACAGACTACACAGAGACAAAGGCTCATCGTGTATGGTTGGCTTGAACTAATTCAGGATTTCTGGAGTAACATCCCAGTTTGCCCGCCTCATGCCTCATCATGAAACTGCCCATCCCTGGGTTTAGTACTCCCCGTTGCCACATACTACCGATTAAGATATGTAGGCAACCACAACCAGCTGGAACTTCAAGGCCTAGGTGCACAATATATACCTATCCACACCTTTCTACCTATCTTAGTCCATGCCGAAAAACCAGCTCACTCATGGATATGGCTCTATTATCAAAGGAAAAATGTTAATCACTTAGGAAAACTAAACGTCAAACTAAGGTTCACTGTTTTAGTTGTATCCTGCATCAAGATTTAAACAAAACCATTTTATCCGTCCAAACTTCAAGGTCTAAGCACGCAATATAACACGACACTCCATCGTGTACGTCAGTTACCTGTCCATGCTTCTCTGCCTGTCTTAGCTCACGTAATACACCCTTTATTCAATCCAAAATGCACAGAAAACAAAAAAAACCAAACCATTAACAAATTATCCGCCTGAACTTCAAGGCCTAGGTGCACAATATATACCTGTCCACACCTTTCTACCTATCTTAGTCCATGCAGCAAAACCAGCTCATCAACGGATGTGACTATTACCAAATGAAAACAAAAAAAATAAAATAAACATTCCTGCGATCTGTGAGACTCTTAACCTTATGAATTCTATGGAAAAACTGGAGCTAAAAATAAAAGTACCAGCAAATAAACCTCATTTACTTGACAGGGGGTCTGATAGAAAACAGAAAACAACCAGCATACCAACAAATCCTGTTATACATTGCATACACAGTGAGACCCCTATAAAGCCTTTCTGCCACCTGCCGGAGCCTCACAGGTCTAACGATATATTTAAACTGTAAAAGAACAAACCTAGTAAACAACAGAACAGTAAAATAAACTAATAAGACAAAACAACTGTATACATAAAGAACAGTACAGGTCTGTTAGAAACTCTGCTGATAGAGTTTAAATCAAGGCCTTACTAGGGAGCAAAATTTACCCTTTCATCCCTTGCTTGTAGTCGGCCATTTTGACACATCTGCACATGGTGGGGCACATGAGAGTGAGAGAAAATACTATTTTGTCTCTGTAAATGTCTGTTCTCCATGCTGGACTTCTCACAATTAATTCTCCAATGACAATTCCTTGCAATGTGTCCAAAGTGACCACATTTAAAACATTTAATGCAGCAATATTTCCTCTCTCTCCTTGTACCTGACAATTTGCAGTACCTGGCAATATGACCTGAGCCATCACAGGCATAACATCTAATGGATGCCATGCTTGATGTAGGGCCCCTAACAGAACATACTTCCTTTTGTCTGGATATTTTAAACTGTTCCATCACTAGGGATGCACTTTTAACAATTTTACATTTGCATTTTCTCATTATTTTACACTTGTCGTTACAGTTATTGATTGGATCAAAATTTGATGAAATATTTGATCCATCACTCCCCCCTTTTTGCCCTGCACAGGGCACAATTGGTAGATAATCTGGCCTTGGTCTCAGAGACAAAGAGAAGGCCGGCACCATGTTTGAAAAATCATTGATGATATTTTGCAAATTTTTAATCAGTTGGGATCTAGTATCAAGATCAACACTCAACTGATTGATTAAGGCATCACTAGCTGCTGCCTTGTCCTTAAAAGCTTTGATCTCAGCCCCAGACCGAGTCAGCTGTGCACCAATATCAACACAATGATTTTTCATCTCAAGCAGTTGCGATTCAAGCATGCAGATCTGCTTATCTCTATCTATATCACAGTTACCATTCTCTGCCAGTTGTGTCTGTAAGGCACAAACTCTCTGCAAATTTGTTACACAACACTGGCAGTGAAACTTTGGGGGATCTTCCTTACACAGTGAGTCCTCATATACACAAATCAGTTTTGCTAGCATGTGGAGCCGTTTGCTTGTTTTATTCAAAACAGACCGTCTGTCTATACACATGCTATCACGAGCACATGCTTGCTCCAATAGAGCAGACCACAGCAATTCTGCAGATTTGGGTATACTGGGGTGCACTGGGTTAAATTTACTGTGCTTTGCCAAGCATTTCAGGGTGGATAAATCCATGCTCACTCTTCCTGGAGCCATCACGGTCATCCTCCTTGTCCCTTCTGTGCTGCTTGAAAAAGGTCCTTTTACCTCCAGAACGCCTTTTCCTGACCAGCTGGACTTTATCTTGAGAACGACTATGCCTCTTTGGAAGAATGCCTTGGTATAGATCACACCAAATGCTCAAAGATTGTAAAGCAAACAGAAAAACGTTTAAAAAAAAATCAGAACAAAACAAAAGATTGGGTTCTCTGTTATAGATTTTGTCCCGTGTACAGCTCATGCTGAAAAGCTGTGTCATTCGTCTGAACTTTCAGCGCTCTGAACACACAGAATTACACAACAGTTCACTCTGTATCAATGTAATCTGTCCATGTCCCCCTGGCCTGATCAGTTCACAAACAATAACGACAGATAATCACAGAGCAAAACACGAAAAACAAAATCACAACAGTTGGGCCTGGCTCACCATTGTTAAAGGACGAGTTCAAAAGAAAACAAAAGATTGGGTTCTTCTGTTATGGATTTTGTACTGTGTATCACTCAGGCTGAAGAGCTGCGTCGCTCATCCGAACTATCAGGGCACCGAACGCACAGAATATAGTATTTACATAGTATTTACATAGTTTGTAAAGCCGAATAAAGACTTGCGTCCATCAAGTTCGACCTGTAAGTTCTGTAGTTGCTAAAGTTGATCCAGAGGAGGGCAAAAACCCCAAATGATTTAGCCAATCTTCACCTGAGGAAAAATTCCCTCCCGACTCTGAAACCAGCAGTCAGAATAAATCCCTGTATCAACCTACTATTTTATTCTATTTTTAAGTATATGCAGAAATCTGCCTGGTATCTAGAAAAGCATCCAGTCCCCACTTGAACTGGTGTAGTGAATCCGACATTACCGTCTCCTCACTCAGTGAATTCCATATTCTCACTGCTCTTACCGTAAAGAACCCCTTCCTATGCTGGTGCTGAAACCTTTTCTCTTCCAGTCTTAGTGAGTGCCCTCTTGTTACCGTAATATCCCTCCTTTTGAACAAATCCCGGGCAAGGTCTCTATACTGTCCCCTAACATATTTGTACACATTTATCATGTCCCCCCTCAACCTTCTCCTTTCCAGGCTGAATAGTCCTAGTTTTGCCAACCTCTCTGGGTATTGCAGTCCCTCCATTCCCTTTATTAATTTTGTTGCCCTCCTTTGTACCTTTTCAAGCTCATCTATATCCCTTCCATATATTGGGGCCCATAACTGAGCACAGTATTCCAAGTGTGGTCTGACCAGTGCTTTGTACAGTGGAAGAACAATGTTCTCATCCTTTGCAGCTATACCTCTTCTGATACATCCCATTACCCTGTTTGCCCTTACAGCAGCGGCCTGACTTTGGGCACTCCAATTTAGTTTGCTATCAATCAAGATGCCCAAGTCCTTCTCCATCTCTGAATTCCCCAATGATTTCCCATTCAGTGAGTACTGGTGACTTCCATTTTTCCTTCCCATATGTATGACCCTACATTTCTCCTCGTTAAACCTCATTTGCCATTTAATGCTCCACCTACCCAGCTTATCCAAATCCCTCTGAAGGTCTTCACTATCCTCTTTTGTATTAATTGTTTTACATAACTTTGTGTCATCTGCAAATATTGATATTTTACTATTTATCCCGTTGACTATGTCGTTAATAAAGATATTAAATAACATTGGGCCTAGTACAGACCCCTGTGGTACCCCACTAGTGACGCTTACCCAATCTGAGTATATTCCATTTATAACCACCCTCTGCCTTCTATCCTTTAGCCAGTTAGCTACCCACTTGCAGACATTTTCCCCCAGCCTCATCATTCTCATTTTGTATACCAACCTATTATGTGGCACGCTATCGAACGCTTTTGAGAAGTCGAGATACACGACATCCACTGGTTCCCCCTGATCTACTCGAGAGCTAACCTCCTCGTAGAAGTCAATCAGGTTTGTTTGGCAGGAGCGATTCCTCATGAATCCATGTTGGTTCGGGGTTAATAGATTATTAGCGTCAAGATGCTCCATGATTGCCTCATTAATAAAGCCTTCAAAAATTTTGCCCACAACGGACGTCAGACTCACCGGCCGATAGTTTCCGGCGTCACTTTTTGCTCCCTTTTTGAATATTGGCACTACATTCGCCTGTCGCCAATCAAGTGGTACAGACCCAGTCTCAACAGAGTCCTTAAATATAAGATATAACGGTCTGTCTATCACATTACTTAGTTCCCTTAGTACCCGTGGGTGTATGCCATCAGGTCCTGGTGATTTGTTTATTTTAATGTTACTGAGGCGTTTCTGTACCCCAGCTTGGGTTAGATTTGTCATACTTAGTGGAGGATTAAGCTTGTCACTTCTCATTTCGCCTGTTAGTTCTTTTTCCTTTGTGAAAGTTGACGAAAAAAATTTATTTAATAGATTAGCTTTATCCTCATCTTTCTCTATGATTTTGCCTTCATCACTTTTTATCGGTCCAATATTATTCGATTTAATCCTTTTACTATTTATATACGTAAAGAACAGTTTGGGATTTGATCTACTTTCCCTAGCAATACGTCTCTCTGTTTCCTCCTTTGCTATTTTTATTTGTTTTTTGCAGGTTCTCGTTTTTTCCTTGTAACACATTAGTGCCTCCTTGCTGTTTTCCTGTTTTAATCTCTTGAATGCCTCTTTTTTGCTATTTAACGCCCCTTTTACGTTCTTATTCAACCATATTGGTTTCCTCTTATTTCTGGCCCTTTTATTCCCATACGGTATATACCTCTCGCACTGAGTATTCAGAATTCTTTTGAAGGTTTCCCATTTACTATTCGTATTTCCTTGATTAAGAACTTTGTCCCGGTCTATAAGTTGAAGGTTTTCTTTCAGCTGATCAAACTTCGCCCTCCTAAAGTTTAATGTTTTAGTTGTTCCCTTATTGATAACCCTACTGAAGGGCATTTTGAAATTGATAATATTATGATCGCTATTACCTAGGTGCCCCCCTATCTGTACCTCAGTTATTCTATCAGGCCTATTAGTCAATATTAAGTCCAACACTGCCTTCCCTCTCGTTGGTTCCTGCACTAGTTGGGAGAGATAATTATCCTTGATATTTGTCAAGAACCTTTTTCCTTTCTGCGATCTACAGGTTTCTGTTTCCCAGTCAATATCCGGGTAGTTGAAGTCCCCCATTACAATCACCTCATTATGTTTTGCTACTTTGTCTATTTGTCCTAATAGCAGTTTCTCATTCTCCTCTGTTATATTGGGTGGCTTATAGCAGACCCCCAGTAATATTTTATTATTATTTTTTGCCCCCTCTATCTCTACCCACATGGACTCGACCCCCTCTTCTCCCTCTCCTATATCTTCCCTTAGTCTGGGCTTTAGACGTGACTTTACATATAAGCAGACTCCTCCGCCCTTCCCCTGTTTCCGGTCCCTTCTAAATAAACTATAATCTGTTAAATTTACCGCCCAGTCGTAGCTATCGTCTAGCCAAGTCTCTGTTATACCTACGATGTCATACCTCTCCTCCGATATAAGCGCCCGCAGCTCATCCGCCTTATTGGTCAGGCTTCTTGCGTTGGTCAGCATGCAAGATAAAACTTTGGGGTTATTTAGCATCCTATTCTTCTCTAACGATCTAACTGTACTATCCCCACCCCCCTCTCCACCCTCATTATATTCACTTCTCCCCTTCCCCCTTGCTTGCCTCACATCCCACCTATTTCCTTGGTTTCCCCCCCCGTCTCTAGTTTAAAAACTCCTCCAACCTATTAGCCATCTTCTTCCCCAGCACCGCTGCACCCTCCCCATTGAGGTGCAGCCCGTCCCTACGGTAGAGCCTGTAGCCGACAGCGAAGTCGGCCCAGTTCTCCATGAACCCAAACCCTTCTGCCTTGCACCAACTCTTTAGCCACTTATTCACCTCCCTAACCTCCCGTTGGCGCTCCTGTGTGGCTCGCGGGATTGGTAGTATTTCTGAGAAAACTACCTTGGAGGTCCTTGCCCTAAGCTTCCTACCTAGATCCCTGAAATCATTTTTAAGGACCCTCCATCTACCACTCACTTTGTCATTGGTGCCAATGTGGACCATGACCGCTGGGTCTTCGCCAGCCCCACCCAGTAACCTGTCAACCCGATCCGCGATGTGCCGGACTCGAGCGCCAGGGAGGCAGCACACCGTTCGGCGATCCCGGTCTTTGTGACAGATTGCCCTGTCTGTCCCCCTAATAATAGAGTCACCCACTACCAGGACCTGTCTAGCCTGCCCTACACTTCCCCCCTCCCCCTCATTACTGGAGCATACACTCCCCCGGCGGTCAGAGGATCTGTCGTGCTCCAATAATGCCGGTTCTGAACCAGCCTTCCTATACTTCTTCCCTCTAACCCTTCTAACCGTTACCCAGCTCCCTGCCTGTTCAGCCTGCGCTTCCCCACTAAGCTCCACCCCCAGTGTTGACCCATTGAGTGTCTGCTCGGTGAGCAGCAAACTCCGTTCCATGTTGTCGATGCTCCTCAGTACCGCTATCTGAGCACTTAGATCCAGGATTTGGGCTTCCAAGTGCACGATATGCTCACATCTCTCGCAGCAGTATGGATCCCTGAGCGGTAGCTCAGGGAATGCATACATTGCGCAAGATGTACACTGCACGGCTCCGGCCAACATGGACGTCATTCTAAATATGGGGATACAGTCAGTATATATGTACAAGTACAAAACACAATTATTTATATATAGGTGTATGGACGGGGATCAATTAGGGATGTGCAAGTGTATCGATTAGATATCGGCGCGGGATCAGTTAAGTATGGACGGGGGATCAATTAAGTATCAATTAAGTATGGACGGGGGATCAGCTGAGTGGGTCAGGTGGATTAATAAAGTGTGGACGGTGTGTCAATTAACTATGGACTGGGATCAATAAGTATGGACTGGGGAAATAATTAATTGTGGACTAGGGATTCAATCAATTAATTATGGACAGGGGGTTTAATTAAATAGGATGGGGGGTAAAGCAAAAAAAATAGGTATGGACGGTGGGTCAATTAACTAAGGACTGGGGATCAATAAGTATCAAT
The DNA here is from genome assembly GCF_046119375.1 of Phyllobates terribilis. Taxonomy (NCBI): domain Eukaryota; kingdom Metazoa; phylum Chordata; class Amphibia; order Anura; family Dendrobatidae; genus Phyllobates; species Phyllobates terribilis. Next base: position 261,177,177 of record NW_027362762.1, read on the forward strand.
AATATCAATAAATATGGACTGGGGAAATAATTAATTGTGGTCTGGGGAATCAATCAATTAATTATGGACAGGGGTTAATTAAATATGGTGGGGGATAAGGCAAATAGATAGGGACTGGGGATGAGTAAAAGTGGACAAGGGGAATCTATTAAATAGGACAAGGGGGATCAATCAATTATGGGCTGGGGGGGTCAATCATTTAAATGTGGTCAGGGGGATCACTTTAATATGGACGGGGGGTGGTCGGGGATCAATTAAATGAGGACGGGGGGGTCAATTTAATGTGGTCAGAGGGATCAGTTAAATATGGACGGGGGTGTTCAGGGGAATCAATTTAAATATGGACGGGGGGGTAATCAATTAAATATGGACTAGGGAATACAATACAATTACAATACAGATACAAATACAATACAGTACAGTACACACTTGGGTTCAGTAGGGCCGCTTATCGCGGCCTCCTGCCCCTCACTCACCTCCTCTAGGGACGCTGCACGCTATCCAAGCGCTTGTCCCTCCGGTCGCCTCTTACCGGTCCTCCTGATCACCTCCTGGTAACCACCACCTGGCACCCTCCGCTGGCCGGCACTGCACGCTGCCACAGCGCTCTCTTGCGCTCGTCCCTCCGGTCGCCTCCTACTGGTCCTCCCGGTCCACTCGGTCACCTCCGCCTGGCTCTCCTCCCTTTGATAGCACAACACTTCACCGTGTATCAATGCTATCTCTGTCCACGTCCCTTCGGCCTGATCAGCTCACGGACACAGGTTTTCACAGAGTGAAACACGAAAACTAAATCAACAGTTGGGCCTGGCTCGCCATTGTTAAAGGGTGAGATTCCCTCCAAAAATATCAGTAATTAATGGGGGAGCTCTCCTACACCTCTATTGAGGTCCGATATTAACTATTAACATCAAACTTGACTATTAATAATTAATATCCACTAACGTTATCTGTGCCTTATACTATACACCAACTGAGACAAAACCGTGTGCTAATAAAAGGTATTTATTACACAAAAGTCTACAGTTAATATACTACTATTTATCCCACTAACACAGTACACAATAATAACAACAATATACAATTCCCAATTACCTATTTTCCACCCATGTTTCCTAATCACTCATGCAATATCAGTCCACCCAACTATACTAACTTTCCCTATATATATATATATATATATATATATATATATATATATATACAGATACAAGGATAGGGTTAGTACAGGGTATGTAGGGCTAGTAAGTAAAGAGTTACAGGGGAAGAGAGATACTCAGCCATGTGTTATGTCCATCTCTCCAACAGTCCAAAGAGAGAGCTAGCACATGAGTGTTCTGGGGTTTTAAATCCAGCACAGGAAATTATGTATTATTCCCCGCCCACGGGCTAAGGTCTTTGTTCATGTCCAACCATACTCACAAAACCTGTTTTAGTACATGGCTGGACATTTTGTTGATCCTGCCCCCAACAGCAGCAAACAGACTGAAACACATAAGGAGATGGGGGCCAATATATACATGTATACTTATCTGCAAACATGGCTAGCATGTAGATACATACAGTACAGACCAAAAGTTTGGACACACCTTCTCATTTAAAGATTTTTCTGTATTTTCATGACTATGAAAATTGTACATTCACACTGAAGGCATCAAAACTTTGAATTAACACATGTGGAATTATATACTTAACAAAAAAGTGTGAAACAACTGAAAATATGTCTTATATTCTAGGTTCTTCAAAGTAGCCACCTTTTGCTTTGTTGACTGCTTTGCACACTCTTAGCATTCTCTTGATGAGCTTCAAGAGGTAGTCACCGGAAATGGTCTTCCAACAATCTTGAAGGAGTTCCCAGAGATGCTTAGCACTTGTTGGCCCTTTTGCCTTCACTCTGCGGTCCAGCTCACCCCAAACCATCTCGATTGGGTTCAGATCTGGTGACTGTGGAGGCCAGGTCATCTGGCATAGCACCCCATCACTCTCCCTCTTGGTCAAATAGCCCTTACACAGCCTGGAGGTGTGTTTGGGGTCATTGTCCTGTTGAAAAATAAATGATGGTCCAACTAAACGCAAACCGGATGGAATAGCATGCCGCTGCAAGATGCTGTGGTAGCCATGCTGGTTCAGTATGCCTTCAATTTTGAATAAATCCCCAACAGTGTCACCAGCAAAGCACCCCCACACCATCACACCTCCTCCTCCATGCTTCACGGTGGGAACCAGGCATGTAGAGTCCTTCCATTCACCTTTTCTGCGTCGCACAAAGACACGGTGGTTGGAACCAAAGATCTCAAATTTGGACTCATCAGACCAAAGCACAGATTTCTACTGGTCTAATGTCCATTCGTTGTGTTCTTTAGCCCAAACAAGTCTCTTCTGCTTGTTGCCTGTCCTTAGCAGTGGTTTCCTAGCAGCTATTTTATCATGAAGGCCTGCTGCACAAAGTCTCCTTTTAACAGTTGTTGTAGAGATGTGTGCTAGAACTCTGTGTGGCATTGACCTGGTCTCTAATCTGAGCTGCTGTTAACCTGCGATTTCTGAGGCTGGTGACTCGGATAAACTTATCCTCAGAAGCAGAGGTGACTCTTGGTCTTCCTTTCCTGGGGCGGTCCTCATGTGAGCCAGTTTCTTTGTAGCGCTTGATGGTTTTTGCAACTGCACTTGGGGACACTTCAAAGTTTGCCCAATTTTTCGCACTGACTGACCTTCATTTCTTAAAGTAATGATGGGCACTCGTTTTTCTTTACTTAGCTGCTTTTTTCTTGCCATAATACAAATTCTAACTGTCTGTTCAGTAGGACTATCAGCTGTGTACCCACCAGACTTCTGCGCAACACAACTGATGGTCCCAACCCCATTTATAAGGCAAGAAATCCCACTTATTAAACCTGACAGGGCACACCTGTGAAGTGAAAACCATTTCCGGTGACTACCTCTTGAAGCTCATCAAGAGAATGCCAAGAGTGTGCAAAGCAGTCAATAAAGCAAAAGGTGGCTACTTTGAAGAACCTAGAATATAAGACATATTTTCAGTTATTTCACACTTTTTTGTTAAGTATATAATTCCACATGTGTTAATTCATAGTTTTGATGCCTTCAGTGTGAATGTACAATTTTCAAAGTCATGAAAATACAGAAAAACCTTTAAATGAGCAGGTGTGTCCAAACTTTTGGTCTGTACTGTATATACATGTACAACCTAGGACACTTCCCTTTACACCTACCAATGGACTTAAAGGGGTTTTCCCAAAAACGAAAGTTAATTTTAATCAATAGATCTTGGAATAATAATAACTTCTACGATAGGATGTGTTTAAATCAAATGTTCCTGTGCTGAGATAATCTTATAAAGGTTCCCCTGTGTAATGGCTGTGTCTGACTGTGTATGGAATATGGTCTGATCATACCACAGCTCCTGGGCAGGGGAGGAAACAAAAGAGTATACAGACATTAGAGCATGGGAGAACAGCTGATTATTTTTGTGAGGTAAAACATTTCCCTGCCTATTTTTAAACAATGCTTTACTTCAAAGAAAGAATCAGCAGTGATCCCATGCTGTCTTGTCTGTATACTCTATTGAGTACTCCCCTGCCCAGGAGATGTGGTATGATCAGACCATGTTCCAGCAAGGTGAGACACAGACATTACACAGTACACAGCAGGGGCACATTTATAAGATTATCTCAGCACAGGAACATTTTATTTAAACACATCCAATTGTGGAACTTATTATCATTCCAAGATCTATTGATTAAAATTAACTATTGTTCATGGGAAAACCCCATTAAATTAATTACATTAATGTAATTAAATCTAATTACATTAGATGCGGAAAATCTGCAGCAAAAAACTCACTTGCGTTCTTAGTGTGTTTCTGTGGTGGAAACACATAAAAAGTGGGTGTAATCTGCTCCTAAGTATGGCAATAAAGTTTTGTCAAAGCAAAAAAACACACAGTATCAAAAACAAAGCAGCTTTATTTAAAGAACGATAAAAATGCATGTTAAAAAAAACGCACACAAAACGCAAAAAAAAGCAAGTAACCTAATTTAAATAATAGGAGCAGAAATTCTGCAACATCAATAACGCATCAAAAGCTCATCATGGGAACATAGCTGTGGGTCCAGCAAAGTGGACGGGGTTTATAGAAATCTCAGGTCCACTGTGCTTTTTTTTTCCGACCTGCAGTGCCTCTGAATCTGCAGCATGTCAATTTACATTGACTTTTATGTGCAGATTTTCCTCATAGAATTGCATTAGATACAGAAGGTAAAACACGCATATGTGTTTTTAGGCAATTTCAGCTGCAGAAAAGCACTAAAAAGCATGTAATCCACACACCACTTGTATCAAAGCCAAATAATCCACTCCTAAGTATGTCAATAAAGTTTTGTCAAATTAAAAAAAAACATGAAGTATCAAAAACAAAGCAGCTTTATTGAAAACATGACATACCAAAAAAAGACAAAAACTGCAGCATGCGATAAACACGTATGTATAAAAACGCACTAAAAAATGCAATGAAACCCCCACAAGAAACCTAAAATATCATCAAAAACTCACAAAATGAAAAAAAAATCAGTGTGAAAATTAGTGTAATTTTCTACATCTGTATTTTCAGCATTTTTTAAGATCTATTGGTAAAAATGCTAGAAATATCGCCATACTCAAGCTGAGTCAAAAAATGCTACAAAAATGGCACAAACCACATTGTGTATGTGTTATATATTGCTCTATAGAAGCATTGTGTATGTGTTATATATTGCTCTATAGACGCATTGTGTATGTGTTATATATTGCTCTATAGACGCATTGTGTATGTGTTATATATTGCTCTATAGATGTATTGTGTATGTGTTATATATTGCTCTATAGACGCATTGTGTATGTGTTATATATTGCTCTATAGATGCATTGTGTATGTGTTATATATTGCTCTATAGACGCATTGTGTATGTGTTATATATTGCTCTATAGACGCATTGTGTATGTGTTATATATTGCTCTATAGACGCATTGTGTATGTGTTATATATTTCTCTATAGACGCATTGTGTATGTGTTATATATTTCTCTATAGACTCATTGTGTATGTGTTATATATTGCTCTATAGACGCATTGTGTATGTGTTATATATTGCTCTATAGACGCATTGTGTATGTGTTATATATTGCTCTATAGATGCATTGTGTATGTGTTATATATTGCTCTATAGACGCATTGTGTATGTGTTATATATTGCTCTATAGACGCATTGTGTATGTGGTATATATTGCTCTATAGATGCATTGTGTATGTGTTATATATTGCTCTATAGACGCATTGTGTATGTGGTATATACTGCTCTATAGACGCATTGTGTATGTTATATATTGCTCTATAGACGCATTGTGTATGTGTTATATATTGCTCTATAGACGCATTGTGTATGTGTTATATATTTCTCTATAGACTCATTGTGTATGTGTTATATATTGCTCTATAGACGCTGTAATGCACACGCCCGGGCAGACGCGGTGGACAGGGCAGAGCAAAGCGAAACCGCATGGGTTAATTGGAGCAGCTGGTTTAAATTCCAGGTGACAGACAGCAATAGGCTGAGGACGCACAAGGGGTGTGCCTGCAGCAGGTACAAAAAGCAGGAAGTGATCGGGCGCCGCCCATAAGCAGCAGAAACAAAAACAAACAGCATGGAGGGAAGCCAGAGAGACATTCTGAATTGGAGATCAAGTGCGCTCTCTTGCACAGTGGGAGATAGACCACTATGCAAGGACGCCGCCAGGTATGTTACAGTACACCCCCCCCCCTTACGCCCCCTCTTCTACAGGCCTGCCAGAATCTTCCGCAGGGAATTCGAGGGCCAATCCTTCACTTCAAGAAGATCACTTCCACTGTCCACAGGAAAAACTGGTCTCATCTGAGTAGCTAGGATGCTACCTCCTATACAGCCATCCACAGCAACAGACGAAACGGGTGGAGTACCAGGAACAGCACACAAGGAAGTCTCTCTCCACATATTTTCAGGTGGCACCCCAGAGGGTACAGAAGACAACTGGAAGTCCTCCGCCGGGTTGGAGGGGGGCAGAGACTCGGGGGTAACCTCCGCTTCGGAGTACACTTGTTCAGACTCACTGGATGAAGCAGGCGAGGTATCAGGTACCGAGTATAGGAGAGTCTCAGTCCATTCGCTATCAAGTAGCACCCCGAAGGGTTCAGGAGACACCTGGAGGTCCTCTGCCAGGTCAGAGGAGGGCAGAGACTCGGGGGTAACCTCTGCTTCAGAGAACACTAGGTTGGACTCACTGGACGAAGCAGGCGAGGTATCAGATCCAAGATATAGGAAAGTCTCTGTCCTTTCGCTACCAGGTAGCACCCCGAAGGGCTCAGGAGACAACTGGAGGTCCTCCGCCAGGTCGGAGGGGTGAAGAGACTCATGGGTAACCTCTGCTTCAGAGTACACTAGGTCGGACTCACTGGATGAAGCAGCCGAGGTATCAGGTACCGAGTATAGGAAAGTCTCTATCCATTCGCTACCAAGTAGCACCCCGAAGGGTTCAGGAGACAACTGGAGATCCTCCGCCTGATCGGAGGGGTGTAGAGACTCGGGGGTAACCTCTGCTTCGGAGAATACTAAGTCGGACTCACTGGACGAAGCGGGCGAGGTATCAGGTGCAGAGTATAGGGAAGGCTCTGTCCATTCGCTACCAGGTAGCACCCCGAAGGGTTCTGGAGACAACTGGAGGTCCTCCGCCTGGTCGGAGGGGAGTAGAGACTCTGGGTTAACTACCGCTTTGAAGTACCCATTGTCAGGCTCACAGGACGGAGCAGACGAAGTATCGAATACCGGGTGTAGGGAAGTCTCTCTCCATTTGTCATCAGGTGGTATCCCGGGGGATTCAGGAGGCAACAGGGGGTCCTCCGCCAGGTAGTAGAGATGCACAGACTCGGAGGTAATCACTGCTTCAGAGTACCCTTGGACAGGCTCACCGGTTTAAAGTGGGTGAAGCATCAGATACCGGGTGCAGGAAGTCCTCCAGTGTGGATTCTGGGTAGGCAGTAGTCTCTTCGGGCAGGAGAACTGGTGCGCTACCCACGCTCATTACCCGTCGAGGCTGCTCCGGGATACCAGGAAATGAAGCTTCAGCAGGAACCTCAAGGTTGGAATCAGGAGGTCTTTGGGAGAACAGACCTTGGCGTGACGGCTTGCCTCTACGCCTAGCACGTCTGGACTGCCTCTTGAGGTCGTGAAAAGTATTCCAGAGAGCGTAGTCATCCTGTGTGGATTCTGGGTGGGCAGTAGTCTCTTCGGGCAGGAGGACTAGTGCGCTACCCACACACATTACCCATTGGGGCTGCTCCGGGATATTGGGAAGTGAAGCTTCTGCAGGGGCTTCAGGGTTAGGGTCCTCAAAGACCTTACGAAAGGCCACCAGGAAGGCCTGCAGGTCAAGGCCGACAGGATCCCATGCTTCCCATAGGGGGGTGACCCATTTCAAGGCATCACCCGCTAGGTAGTCAATCATAAAGGCCACTTTAGCCCAATCGGAAGGAAAATAGAGAGGGGAGGCCTTAAAGTGTAGCATGCATTGCTCCACAAATGCATGACTCTGTCTTGGATCCCCATAGTACCGTGGCGGATCCGCAGGAACGAGTGCAGAAAGATCCATCTGGACGGGTGCGTAATTCGCCTGGAACTCAGCTAAAGAAAAAAAAATAATAATAAATATATATATTTTTTTATTTATTTTTAATGCATGTATTCGCTGGAAAAAGTCTCAGAGAGCGAAGGCCGTGGGGCTCAACGGGAACCATGGCCTGAGCATGCTGTAATGCACACGCCCGAGCTGAGTGGCGTGTGCGTGTGTATGTAGTGATTCCACTGTGCCATGAACCGGAGAGTGCCTGGAGAGGCGTAACTAAGTATCTGCCCGATCCCACCAAGGTCGCACGACGGCATACGACGCCAGTGGACCAGGGTCTACTCCTGGTCAGACTCCGGACACGGCTGTTGACCCACACCGGGGAATACAGGAACAGGCAGACTAGAGCGCAGACTGGGTAGAGTCCAGTACAGACGCGGAGGGGACAGGGCAGAGCAAAGCGAAACCGCAGACGCGGAGGGGACAGGGCAGAGCAAAGCGAAACCGCAGACGCGGAGGGGACAGGGCAGAGCAAAGCGAAACCGCAGACGCGGAGGGGACAGGGCAGAGCAAAGCGAAACCGCAGACGCGGAGGGGACAGGGCAGAGCAAAGCGAAACCGCAGACGCGGAGGGGACAGGGCAGAGCAAAGCGAAACCGCAGACGCGGAGGGGACAGGGCAGAGCAAAGCGAAACCGCAGACGCGGAGGGGACAGGGCAGAGCAAAGCGAAACCGCAGACGCGGAGGGGACAGGGCAGAGCAAAGCGAAACCGCAGACGCGGAGGGGACAGGGCAGAGCAAAGCGAAACCGCAGACGCGGAGGGGACAGGGCAGAGCAAAGCGAAACCGCAGACGCGGAGGGGACAGGGCAGAGCAAAGCGAAACCGCAGACGCGGAGGGGACAGGGCAGAGCAAAGCAAAACCGCAGACGCGGAGGGGACAGGGCTCTGTTCACACGGAACAGACTGGAAGAGAAAGGCAGAACCAGATATACACAGGATACTTGCAATGAAGTAGAGAGTGGACGCCAAACTCACAAACGGGAATACAAAGACAACGAGTAGGAGATAGGTACGGGATCAGATTCTGCAAGAAAAGGGAAGGTACAGACAGAGAAAAACAGATAACAGGCTAGAAGAGTATACAAACAAGAGCAGGCAAGATGCAGGAACGGGTCTAGGTATGCGGCCCCTAGAAGGCGGAAAGAACAGGCTAGGAGCGTGTTCACACTGGCCTGGAAATACAGCCTCCAGGATAGGCAGAAGACAACAGGCTAGAGAGTGTGTACAGACTGCAGGTTAGAGTACACAGGTAGGACACAGTACAGACACGGGAACAAATACTGCAAGACAGATAACATACACAGGACCTGGCATGTTCAAGACAAAAAGCCAACTGACAGGGCAAGATGCTCAGGCATGGGTTAATTGGAGCAGCTGGTTTAAATACCAGGTGACAGACAGCAATAGGCTGAGGACGCACAAGGGGTGTGCCTGCAGCAGGTACAAAAAGCAGGAAGTGATCGGGCGCCGCCCATAAGCAGCAGAAACAAAAACAAACAGCATGGAGGGAAGCCAGAGAGACATTCTGAATTGGAGATCAAGTGCGCTCTCTTGCACAGTGGGAGATAGACCACTATGCAAGGACGCCGCCAGGTATGTTACAGACGCATTGTGTATGTGTTATATATTGCTCTATGGACGCATTGTGTATGTGTTATATATTGCTCTACAGACGCATTGTGTATGTGTTATATATTTCTCTATAGATGCATTGTGTATGTGTTATATATTGCTCTATAGACGCATTGTGTATGTGTTATATATTGCTCTATAAACGCATTGTGTATGTGTTATATATTGCCCTATAGACGCATTGTGTATGTTATATATTGCTCTATAGACGCATTGTGTATGTGTTATATATTGCCCTATAGACGCATTGTGTATGTGTTATATATTGCTCTATAGACGCATTGTGCATGTGTTATATATTGCTCTATAGACGCATTGTGTATGTGTTATATATTGCTCTATAGACGCATTGTGTATGTGTTATATATTGCTCTATAGACGCATTGTGTATGTGTTATATATTGCTCTATAGACGCATTGTGTATGTGTTACTGTATATATTGCTCTATAGACACATTGTGTATGTGTTATATATTGCTCTATAGACGCATTGTGTATGTGTTATATATTTCTCTATAGACTCATTGTGTATGTGTTACTGTATATATTGCTCTATAGACGCATTGTGTATATGTTACTGTATATATTGCTCTATAGACGCTTTGTATGTGTTATATATTGCTCTATAGACGCATTGTGTATGTGTTATATATTGCTCTATAGACGCATTGTGTATGTGTTATATATTGCTCTATAGACGCATTGTGTATGTGTTATATATTGCTCTATAGACGCATTGTGTATGTGTTATATATTGCTCTATAGACGCATTGTGTATGTGTTATATATTGCTCTATAGACGCATTGTGTATGTGGTATATACTGCTCTATAGACGCATTGTGTATGTGTTATATATTGCTCTATAGACGCATTGTGTATGTGTTATATATTGCTCTATAGACGCATTGTGTATGTGTTATATATTGCTCTATTGACGCATTGTGTATGTGTTATATATTGCTCTATAGACGCATTGTGTATGTGTTATATATTGCTCTATAGACGCATTGTGTATGTGTTATATATTGCTCTATAGACGCATTGTGTATGTGTTATATATTGCTCTATAGACGCATTGTGTATGTGTTATATATTGCTCTATAGACGCATTGTGTATGTGTTATATATTGCTCTATAGACGCATTGTGTATGTGTTATATATTGCTCTATAGACGCATTGTGTATGTGTTATATATTGCTCTATAGACGCATTGTGTATGTGTTATATATTGCTCTATAGACGCATTGTGTATGTGTTACTGTATATATTGCTCTATAGACACATTGTGTATGTGTTATATATTGCTCTATAGACGCATTGTGTATGTGTTATATATTGCTCTATAGACGCATTGTGTATGTGTTACTGTATATATTGCTCTATAGACACATTGTGTATGTGTTATATATTGCTCTATAGACGCATTGTGTATGTGTTATATATTTCTCTATAGACTCATTGTGTATGTGTTATATATTGCTCTATAGACGCATTGTGTATGTGTTATATATTGCTCTATAGACGCATTGTGTATGTGTTATATATTGCTCTATAGACGCATTGTGTATGTGTTATATATTGCTCTATAGACGCATTGTGTATGTGTTATATATTGCTCTATAGACGCATTGTGTATGTGTTATATATTGCTCTATAGACGCATTGTGTATGTGTTATATATTGCTCTATAGACGCATTGTGTATGTGTTATATATTGCTCTATAGACGCATTGTGTATGTGTTACTGTATATATTGCTCTATAGACACATTGTGTATGTGTTATATATTGCTCTATAGACGCATTGTGTATGTGTTATATATTGCTCTATAGACGCATTGTGTATGTGTTACTGTATATATTGCTCTATAGACACATTGTGTATGTGTTATATATTGCTCTATAGACGCATTGTGTATGTGTTATATATTTCTCTATAGACTCATTGTGTATGTGTTATATATTGCTCTATAGACGCATTGTGTATGTGTTATATATTGCTCTATAGACGCATTGTGTATGTGTTATATATTGCTCTATAGACGCATTGTGTATGTGTTATATATTGCTCTATAGACGCATTGTGTATGTGTTATATATTGCTCTATAGACGCATTGTGTATGTGTTATATATTGCTCTATAGACGCATTGTGTATGTGTTATATATTGCTCTATAGACGCATTGTGTATGTGTTATATATTGCTCTATAGACGCATTGTGTATGTGTTATATACTGCTCTATAGACGCATTGTGTATGTGTTATATATTGCTCTATAGACGCATTGTGTATGTGTTACTGTATATATTGCTCTATAGACGCATTGTGTATGTGTTATATATTGCTCTATAGACGCATTGTGTATGTGTTATATATTGCTCTATAGACGCATTGTGTATGTGTTATATATTGCTCTATAGACACATTGTGTATGTGTTATATATTGCTCTATAGACGCATTGTGTATGTGTTATATATTTCTCTATAGACTCATTGTGTATGTGTTATATATTGCTCTATAGACGCATTGTGTATGTGTTATATATTTCTCTATAGACGCATTGTGTATATGTTACTGTATATATTGCTCTATAGACACATTGTGTATGTGTTATATATTGCTCTATAGACGCATTGTGTATGTGTTATATATTGCTCTATAGACGCATTGTGTATGTGTTATATATTGCTCTATAGACGCTTTGTATGTGTTATATATTGCTCTATAGACGCATTGTGTATGTGTTATATATTGCTCTATAGACGCATTGTGTATGTGTTATATATTGCTCTATAGACACATTGTGTATGTGTTATATATTGCTCTATAGACGCATTGTGTATGTGTTATATATTGCTCTATAGACGCATTGTGTATGTGTTATATATTGCTCTATAGACGCATTGTGTATGTGTTATATATTGCTCTATAGACGCATTGTGTATGTGGTATATATTGCTCTATAGACGCATTGTGTATGTGTTATATATTGCTCTATAGACGCATTGTGTATGTGTTATATATTGCTCTATAGACGCATTGTGTATGTGGTATATACTGCTCTATAGACGCATTGTGTATGTGTTATATATTGCTCTATAGACGCATTGTGTATGTGTTATATATTGCTCTATTGACGCATTGTGTATGTGTTATATATTGCTCTATAGACGCATTGTGTATGTGTTATATATTGCTCTATAGACGCATTGTGTATGTGTTATATATTGCTCTATAGACGCATTGTGTATGTGTTATATATTGCTCTATAGACGCATTGTGTATGTGTTATATATTGCTCTATAGACACATTGTGTATGTGTTATATATTGCTCTATAGACGCATTGTGTATGTGTTATATATTGCTCTATAGACGCATTGTGTATGTGTTATATATTGCTCTATAGACGCATTGTGTATGTGTTATATATTGCTCTATAGACGCATTGTGTATGTGGTATATACTGCTCTATAGACGCATTGTGTATGTGTTATATATTGCTCTATAGACGCATTGTGTATGTGTTATATATTGCTCTATTGACGCATTGTGTATGTGTTATATATTGCTCTATAGACGCATTGTGTATGTGTTATATATTGCTCTATAGACGCATTGTGTATGTGTTATATATTGCTCTATAGACGCATTGTGTATGTGTTATATATTGCTCTATAGACGCATTGTGTATGTGGTATATACTGCTCTATAGACGCATTGTGTATGTGTTATATATTGCTCTATAGACGCATTGTGTATGTGTTATATATTGCTCTATAGATGCATTGTGTATGTGGTATATATTGCTCTATAGACGCATTGTGTATGTGTTATATATTGCTCTATAGACGCATTGTGTATGTGTTATATATTGCTCTATAGACGCATTGTGTATGTGTTATATATTGCTCTATAGACGCATTGTGTATGTGTTACTGTATATATTGCTCTATAGACACATTGTGTATGTGTTATATATTGCTCTATAGACGCATTGTGTATGTGTTATATATTTCTCTATAGACTCATTGTGTATGTGTTACTGTATATATTGCTCTATAGACGCATTGTGTATATGTTACTGTATATATTGCTCTATAGACGCATTGTGTATGTGGTATATACTGCTCTATAGACGCTTTGTATGTGTTATATATTGCTCTATAGACGCATCGTGTATGTGTTATATATTGCTCTATAGACGCATTGTGTATGTGTTATATATTGCTCTATAGACGCATTGTGTATGTGTTATATATTGCTCTATAGACGCATTGTGTATGTGTTATATATTGCTCTATTGACGCATTGTGTATGTGTTTATATATTGCTCTATAGACACACAATGCGTCTATAGAGCAATATATAAACACATACACAATGCATGTGTTATATATTGCTCTATAGACGCATTGTGTATGTATTACTGTATATATTGCTCTATAGACGCATTGTGTATGTATCATAGATCATAGTATCATAGAATGGTACCTCCTCGGTCATCTGGTCCAACCCCCTGCTCAAAGCAGGATTCACTAAATCATCTCAGACAGATGTCTGTCCAGCCTCTGTTTGAAGACGTCCATTGAAGGGGAACTCACCACCTCTCGTGGCAGCCTGTTCCACTCATTAATCACCCTAACTGTCAAAAAGTTTTTTCTAATATCTAATCTGTGTCTCCTCCCATTTAGTTTCATCCCATTGCTTCTAGTCTTTCCTTGTGCAAATGAGAATAAAGATGATCCTTCTACAATGTGACAGCCCTTGACATATTTGTAGACAGCTATTAAGTCTCCTCTCAGTCTTCTTTTTTGCAAGCTAAACATTCCCAAATCCTGCAACCGTTCCTCATAGGACAGGGTTTGCAGACCAGTCACCATTCTGGTCGCTCTTCTCTGAACTTGCTCCAGTTTGCTCCAGTTTGTCTATGTCTTTTTTAAAATGTGGTGCCCAAAACTGTACACAGTATTCCAGATGAGGTCTGACCAAAGAGGAGTAAAGACCGATAATGACTTCACGTGATCTAGACTGTATGCTTCTGTTAATACATCCCAGAATTGTATTTGCCTATTTTGCTGCTGCATCACACTGTTGACTCATGTTCAGTCTATGATCTATTAGTATACCTAAGTCTTTTTCACATGTTCTGTTGCTTAGCTCTATTCCTCCCATTCTGTATATGCTTTTTTCATTTTTATTGCCCAGATGTAGTACTTTGCATTTTTCCCTGTTAAAAACCATTCTGTTGGTTGCTGCCCACTGCTCCAGTTTATTTAGGTCTTTTTGAATCCTCTCTCTCTCTTCTCTAGTATTAGCTATCCCTCCTAGCTTTGTGTCATCAGCAAATTTAATCAGTTTACCCTCAATTCCTTCATCTAAATCATTGATAAAGATGTTGAACAATACAGGTCCCAGGACGGAGCCCTGTGGTACCCCACTTGAGACATTCATCCAGCTGGATGTGAAGCCATTTACAACCACCCTTTGAGTCCGATCACTAAGCCAGTTATGAATCCACCTAACAGTTGCCTGGTCCATTGCATACTTGGTCATTTTTTCAATAAGGATGGTGTGAGATACTTTGTCAAATGCTTTGCTGAAGTCAAGATATACTATATCTACAGCATTTCCCTGATCCACCCAGTCAGTGATTCTGTCATAGAAGGAAATTAAGTTAGTCTGACATGACTTGTTAGTTACAAACCCATGCTGACTCTGGTTAATCACTTCATTCTTATCCAGGTACTTACATACATGTTGTTTAATAATTTGTTCAAAGATCTTTCCTGGTATAGAAGTCAGACTCACCGGCCTATAGTTCCCTGGGTCCACCTTCTTCCCCTTTTTGAAGATAGGAACAACATTTGCTCTTCTCCAGTCTTCTGGGACTTCTCCTGTTCTCCAAGAATTTTCAAAGATTATGGAGAGTGGTTCTAAAATTTCTTCTACAATCTCCTTCAGTACTCTGGGGTGTAATTCATCTGGACCTGGAGACTTGAACTCATTTATGTTAGCTAAATATTCCCTCACAATCTTTCTGTTTACAGATAACTTGGATTCTTCTATTCCTTTAAAAGGACAGTGAAGATCAGTTGATGTTACATTTTCTTTCTGAGAGAAAACAGATGCAAAATAGGAATTAAAAAGTTTGGCCTTCTCAACATCCTCTCTTACCATTTCTCCATTTTCATCCTGTAAAAATCCTATAGCATCTTTGACTTTTCTTTTACTTTTGACATACCCCCAAAATCCTTTTTTATTGCTTTTGACATCTCTTGCAAGCCTTAATTCATTGTCAGCTTTAGCTAACCTGATACGTGCCCTACAGGATCTGCAGACTGCATTATAATCTTCTTTAGATATGCCTCCCTCTTTCCATTTAATAAACATTTCTTTCTTTCTTTTTAGCATGTGTTTAAGTTCTGTGTTCATCCATCCTGGTTTCCTTAAATGCTTCCCATTCTTCCTACTTTTCGGGATTGTTAACGATTGTGCTTTGAGAATCTCATTTTTAAAAATTTCCCATCCTTCCTGGACATTTTTGTCCTTAAGGACATCCAGCCATTGGATCCCTCCTATTCTCTTTCTGAGTCTCTTAAAATCTGCCTTTCTAAAATCTAACCTTGAAGTTTGAGTCTTCACATGTCTTCCTCCTCTAGTTATCCAAAATTCTATAATAGCATGATCGCTGCCTCCTAGGATCCCAGCAACCTTTACCTCCTCAACCATTTCCTCCCTGTTTATAAGGATTAGATCCAAAGTAGCAGATCCCCTTGTTTTCTCCCCTACCTTTTGGAAGATAAAGTTGTCAGCAAGAGAGGATAAGAATTTGCTTGACCTGTTAGTTTTACTTGAGAGAGATTCCCAACAAATGTCTGGATAGTTGAAATCTCCCATGACCACTACGTCATATTTTTTGGAGAACTTGGTCATTTGATGCATAAAGAGTTCATCCATATCTTCAGCTTGCCCAGGTGGCCTGTAGTAAATGCCTACAATGGTGTCCTTTCCGTTGTTCTCTCCTTGTATTCTTACCCAAACAGTTTCCACAGAACTCCCAGTCTCTGAAGCTTCAATCTCTGTGCAGATATACGCTTTTCTAACATACAATGTGACACCTCCTCCTCGTTTATCAAGTCTGTTTCTTGCAAATAAGTTGTATCCTTTTAGCCTTTTATTCCAATCATGTGTATCGTCCCACCAAGTTTCAGTGATTCCAATGACATCATATTCCTTTTCCTGCATTAGTAGTTCCAATTCTCCTTGTTTGTTGCCCATGCTTTGTGCATTTGTATAAAAACATTTTAGTTTGTGATTGGTTTCTCTTCCTCCCATATTTTTATTATTTAAATTGTTTTGTCTTTGTTCTTCCTTTCCACTTCCAGTAGCAGAGATCTCAATAGTATTTGTCAGCTGTATGGCTTTTTCTGGCCTTTTGCTTCCCTTCCCACATTGTTCTAGTTTAAAGCTCTCCTGATGAGTGTAGCAAGGCGACTTCCAAATACATGTTTTCCAGTCTTCGTAAGGTGCACCCCATCTCTAGCAAGTAGTCCATCGTATAGGTAATTCATTCCGTGATCCAGAAATCCAAATCCTTGTTGACGGCACCATCGACGTAGCCAGTTGTTCACCTGTAGAATCTTATTCCACCTCATTGTTCCATGGTCATCCACTGGGAGGATGGATGAGAAGACCACCTGCGCTCCCAATTCTTTCACTTTCTTGCCTAAGTCTTCAAAGTCTCTGCAGATGGTTTCCAGGTCCTTTCTTGCGGTGTCATTTGTCCCCACATGTATTAGTAGGAATGGGTAGTGATCTGTAGGTCTGAAGAGTCTTGATATCCTGTCAGACACATCTTTAATTTTTGCTCCTGGAAGACAGCACATTTCTCTTGAGGTTATGTCTGGTCTGCAGATAGCGGCCTCTGTTCCTCTTAACAGGGAATCCCCCATGACCACCACTCTCCGTTTTTTCTTCACAACATTCTTCTTTCTCCATCCAGGAGGATTCTGAGGGCTTACAAGGTTATTCATTGCTGGCAAAGTCTTATTTTGCTGTATTTCTTCATGGTTCTCCTGCGTGAGAGCCTGGTACTGGTTCCTGAGCAGTATGGGTGCTGACTGCCTCTCGATCCTCCAGCTTCTGTGGGTCACATGCTTCCATTCCTCTGTTACCTCAGGTGCAGTTCGAATTTCTTCTCTTTCTGAATCATGAAGAGATAATTCTGCTCTGTCTAAGAACTCTTCACCATCCTTAATGATTTTCAAGGTAGTTAACCTCTCTTCTAGATTTCGCAACTTTTCCTCCAACAGGGACACAAGCTTGCATTTCTGGCATGTGAAGTTTGGCTTTTCCACTGGCAAGTCTGTGAACATGTAGCAGGATATGCAGCTCACCAAATGGCTCCTGGACTCTTCCATGTTCTTACTGTTAATGTTCTGAAAACAGTGAAAAAAGCTTCAAAAAAAGCTTCAAAATGCACGCGCCGGCAGGCGCGCGGTTTACCGATGTCCTCTTTTCAGCTCCAACAGCCAAAATCCAGTGTTCTTTGAGCTCGCGGAGACTCTTCACTTACCCCAAAATGCAGTGGGAATGTGTTTCTGTATATATTGCTCTATAGACGCATTGTGTATGTGTTATATATTGCTCTATAGACACATTGTGTATGTGTTATATATTGCTCTATAGACGCATTGTGTATGTGTTATATATTTCTCTATAGACGTGACTCGCCCCCTGGGCCGTGGGGCACTCGGATCCGGGCAATAGGGGAATGATGGGAGTAGTAATGGCAACCCGGTTCCGTGGCTCAGGGTGGTCAGGCAAGTGGTAGTCCGTTATGTGCTATTGATTATGTCCGACTACGCCACCCGTGGATTTGCGGTCATTAGGAACCGCCGCTGCAAGGCAGACCGCTGGGGCTGATGATGTATGCAGCTGGGATGGTGTGACTCCCCACGGGAAGAGTGCGGCCCCAGGGCAGTGTAGTGGATGGTGGGAGTGATGGTAGTGAGAGTCCCAGTGCTGATAGTGCTGGAGGAGCAAGGAGCACACAGACAACAGGTTGCAGTCCAGGGTCTTTACTAGAACAGGTAAACTTACCCACAAACAGTCCCGGCTAGGAGGGGACCTGGATGTCTGAGAGCAATGGGGAAATTGGCCCTGGTCAGGGTGAGGGTGTAGGCCTACCGTGCTTTCTTCTCTCCTTCTGGCTATCTCCTCCTTATAGGGTAACAGCCCACGTTTCCGAGCTCTTCGTGTATTCTCGCCTGTATGACCTGCGACGTGGGTTCCTTTCTGCTCCCAGCCTTGTACGGCTTTGCTGGTCCCTTCTGTTGTGGCAGAACCTCCAGGCTTCTTAGGCCAAGGAATATACAGTCCCCTGCGGACTGGTTATCTGCTGGGGGATGTGGAATCCTCCCAGCCTCAGACACCAAAGTCTGGTAAATTAAGTCCGTTATCTGCCAAGACAGGCTCACTTCGCCTCTTGTCTCTGGCTTGTGGCTCTCCTCCAGCCACACTTCCTCTTAGGTGCAATAGAACTTTCTGTCCCTGCTCTGCTCTGGGACACGTAGCTCCCCCTACTGGCCTGAGACAGGAGGTACTGCATGCTAATGTTCCCCTGACTAGAGAACCTCCCCCTTGCTCTCAGACACAGCTTTATTACATTTTGTGGCATCCAGGCCAGGGTGACACATTCCCCCCTAGTGAAATTTAGTACTCCGGGACTAAACAATAAACAAAGACAATATGCATAACCATAAAACATTAATAGACAGACGACGCACAAATTGAGTTCTTAAGGTCACAGTGTGGCCGGTGACCGGGTGTCCATATTACCAGCACAACGGGGAGCCTTAACCAGGTGGGGGTCTGTCCTACCCCAAGTCCTTCACAGTCTTAGTTCATTCCTGGGTTAGGCTCCGAACGCAGTCCATACCAGGTCCCGGTTATAAAAAGTCCATAACCTTTGAGTCCTTACGGTAGCTGCAAGAAACTGAAACACAGAATTACCAAACATGCATGTAACTTGGCAAACATTTCAACATTTTGCAACAGGGTTATTTACAATTTTAGTACACTCTATATTCTCCAGCGAGCGGGTATCTGCCCTTTTGTGCTCCTGGTCGACCTACGTAGCCCACTGTCTGGTGGTGGACTGACTTGGCTTTCCCCCCTAGCGTTAGGGGTGCAGCTACCAGCTGGGTGTACAGGTAGGGCAGGCAGCTGTCTGCGGGTCCTTTGGCTTACCGCAGGCATGGCAGGCTCACTGTCAGCAGAGGGTTGACTCTCCTGGGCTGCTGGTACAGGCTCTTCTGCCTCTGGATCCGCTTGCTCCTCTTCACCTTCCGGCTCTGGTGTTGGTTGTTGCTGTGCCGGTTGCAGGAAATGCAGGACGGGTACCACTATGGCATCATTTATGCGAGTCCAGGACTGAGGGAACTCTCCGAGAATGGTGCTGATCATTTCTTCCTTGTCCTCTGCGGGTTCAAGGTCACTCTGATCCCCTTCTGCACTACGAAGTTGCTCGGGGCATCTTTTGAGGTGGTCTCTGGAGACGGTGCTAGTGGTTTCTCCTCCGTCCTTGGTGATCACGCACACCTTCGGGTTGTCGTGATCAGACTGCAGTACGGTGTAGGGTTCCCTTTCCCACTGGTCGTCCAACTTATGTAGCCTTCTCTTCCGCTTCAGGACTTGCTTACCAGGTTCTAGGGGACCAGCAGGGGCGTGTTGGTTGAAGAGTCTTTCTTGCTTCTCTCTCACCTGGGCCAGGCTCTTCTCCACACTCTCCTGTACCTTCTTGTACTGCAGTTGCCTTTCCGTATCCCAGTCTGCATCCGGGTAGGTGTCCTCAGGTGTTAGGACTCCCATCTCCAGGTCTACAGTCAGCTTACCTGGTCTGGCTCGCATCAGGTAAGCCGGGGTGCAGTTGGTAGCATTCACCGGGATATGATTGTATAAGTCTATCAGGTCCGGCAGTTTTTCTGGCCACAGGCTGCGTTCCTCCAGGGGCAACGTCTTCAGGAGATCAATAACTATATTGTTCATCTTCTCACACATCCCGTTGGTTTGTGGGTGGTAAGGCGTTGTCCGAATCTTCTTACAGCCAGAGAGGTTGCAGAACTCCTGGAAGATTTCAGCCTCGAACGCTGGACCATGGTCTGTCAGGACCTGTTCCGGATACCCGTGTGGATGGCAGAAGTATTGCTGGAAGGCTCTGGCCGCTGTGTGGACTGTCAAGTCCTTTACCGGGACCACCACTAGAAAACAGGAATAGTGGTCCACGATTGTCAGGGCATAGATGTATCCTGACCGGCTGGGAGCCAATTTGACATGGTCCAGAGCTATCAGCTCAAGAGGCTGCGTGGTGACGATGGGCCTCAAGGGTGTCTTCTGGCTGGCACGGTCCTTCCTCCTTAGGTGACAAGGGCCACAGTCTCTGCACCATTTTTCTACAGCTCCTCTCATGCCGACCCAAAAGAACCTTCCTCTTAGCAGGAACTCCAGTTTCTTCCAACCGAAGTGTCCCGCTCTGTCATGGTAAGCCCCCAGGACCATAGCTGCATCCCGCCTTGGAACCACGACTTGCCAGGTCAGCTCGTGCGTCCGGTGGTTGGCAATCCTTCTGCACAGCTTGCCTTCGTAGAGGAACAGCTTGCTCTTCTCTTTCCATAGCTGCTTGGCTTCCTCAGGGGCGTCCGGATCTAAGCGGGCGTCTTCCCAGGTCAGCAGATCTTTCACCAGGCGGATAGCAGGGTCACTATCTTGGGTCTCGGCCCAGCTGTGGTGAGGAAGGGGATTTATCATCATGGTTGTTAGATCCTCCTCCTTCACACGGTAGGAGTATTGAGCGGCTCCATACCGGTGAAACGCGGGGAGTTCTACCTCCTCCAGCTCTTCTGGGTCTTCGTCACCTTCAGGTAAGTGAGGCATCCTCGATAGGGCGTCAGCGTTGGCATTGGTTTTGCCGGCCCGGTACTTGATCACGAAGTCATAGTTGGAGAGACGGGCCATCCACCGCTGTTCTAGGGCACCCAGTCTTGCATTGTCCAGGTGTGTCAACGGGTTGTTGTCCGTGTACACGATGAACTTTGCGGAGGCCAGGTAATGCTTGAAGCGTTCCATCACGGCCCACACCACCGCCAAGAATTCTAGCTTGAAGGAGCTGTAATTCTCCGGGTTCCTCTCGGTGGGCCTCAGCTTCCGGCTGGCGTACGCGATCACCCTTTCTCTGCCCTGCTAGTTTTGGGACAGTACTGCTCCCAGTCCCACATTACTGGCTTCAGTGTGGAGAATAAAAGGCTGACCATAATCAGGGTAGGCCAGGAGCTCATCCCCCATGTGGGCCATCTTCAACTGGCGGAAGGACTCCTCTTCCGGTTTATCCCACTTGGAGGGCGGCTTTTGGCTCCTGGACTTCGACTGTCCGATTAGGAGGTCCTGCATAGGAGCTGCCATCCTAGTGAACCCGGGGATGAACCTTCGGTAGTAGCCTACCAATCCGAGAAACTGTCTCACCTCTTTGATGTTCGAGGGGCTTGGCCAGCTCTTGATTGCCGTGACCTTGTCAGGGTCGGGGGCCACTCCTTCCGCGCTTACCACGTGCCCTAGGTACTGGACCTTTGGTTTCAGCAGGTGACACTTCGATGGTTTCACCTTCAGGCCATAGCCTGCCAGGGCTTCGAACACCTCGGCCAGGTGCTTTAGATCAGTGGTCCCCAACCTTTTTTGCACCAGGGACCGGCTTGAAGCAAGATCATTTTTCCATGGCCCAGCAAGGAGGGGGTGGGGTGGGCGGGGCTTTGGTCATATGGGGGCGGGGTAATGGAGGGATTTGGAGTTTAGTGCATACTTATCATATAGTGTAGACCAGGTCCCCGCCAGGAGCTATGCCAGGAGCCCCACATAATGTGCTGTGCCAGGAGCCGCATCACTGAGGCCCCATCACGCCCTGCAGCAGGACAGGGCAGCTGTCCTGACAGCTGCTGTTCAGCTGCATTTACTTCATCCCAGGGGCGGACACAGACTGTAGTGGGCCCCTGTGCAAGAAATTTTTGGGGGCCCCCCCCGCCCTTCATAAGGCAACAAAGTTATGTAAACATAACCCCCCCATGTGCATCTCTCACCCCCCCATGTGCAGCTCACCCCCGTGCATCTCTCATCCCCCTCCGTGCATCTCTCATCCACCCCCCGTGCATCTCTCATCCCCTCCGTGCATCTCTCATCCCCTCCGTGCATCTCTCATCCCCCCCGTGCATCTCTCACCCCCCCGTGCATCTCTCACCCCCCCGTGCATCTCTCATCCACCCCCCGTGCATCTCTCATCCCCCCCGTGCATCTCTCACCCCCCCCGTGCATCTCTCATCCACCCCCCGTGCATCTCTCATCCCCCCGTGCATCTCTCACCCCCCCGTGCATCTCTCACCCCCCCGTGCATCTCTCATCTCTCCCCTCCCTCCCATGTGCATCTCTCATCTCTCCCCTCCCCCCATGTGCATCTCTCATCTCTCCCCTCCCTCCCATGTGCATCTCTCATCTCTCCCCTCCCCCCCATGTGGATCTCTCATCTCTCCCCTCCCCCATGTGCATCTCTCATCTCTCCCCTCCCCCCCATGTGGATCTCTCATCTCTCCCCTCCCCCATGTGCATCTCTCATCTCTCCCCTCCCCCCCATGTGGATCTCTCATCTCTCCCCTCCCCCATGTGCATCTCTCATCTCTCCCCTCCCCCCATGTGCATCTCCCATTCCCCCCACTCCTAGTTAATTGTATTTAAAAAAAAATAAAACTTGTTATACTTACCCCCATGCGATCCCTGCAGAATCCTGGCGCTCGTCCAAATCGCTGACACCAGGTTCTCCTGACTTCCGGCTATGTGACGGCGCCGTCACATGACCGGAAGTCAGGGGAATCATGAAGGTGCTGCCGCAGCAGCGCGGCGCTAAGATGTCCCGGACCCGGCGCTTAGCATGCGGCCGGGGGCCCCATGAGGAGAGAGACGCACAAGAGGGGGGCTCCGAGGGGGCTCCTACCGGCCGGGCCCCATACTGGAGTCAGGGCAGTCATGCCCTGATGGCGGCCCTGCTGGAGGCTGGAGGGGCCCCCTCTCCCCGCGGACCGGCTGAAAAACCCCAACGGCCCGGTCCTGGTCCGCGGACCGGCGGTTGGGGACCTCAGATGGTCCTCGTAGGTCTTTGAATAGACGATCACGTCGTCCAGGTAAAGGAGGACCGTCTCGAAGTTTCAGTGCCCTAGACAGCATTCCATCAGCCTCTGGAAGGTCCCTGGTGCGTTGCAGAGCCCGAAGGGCATACAGTTGAACTCACTCAGTCATAGTTACATAGTTACATAGTTTATAAGGCCGAAAAAAGACAAGCGTCCATCCAGTTCAGCCTATTTCTTGTGCACTTCAGCTATTCCGCAGCGTTGGTCCAGGGGAAGGCAAAAAAAAAAAACCATGCGGTATAGGCCAATTTACATCGAGGAAAAATTCACTTCCCGACACTAATCTGGCAGTCAGATTAATTCCCTGGATTAATTAACTATCACTAAGCATAAGATGTAATTTTATTGTTCTCAAGAAAGGCATCCAGGCCTCTCTTGAACTCATTAAGTGAGTTGGACATCACCACTTCCTCTCCCAGAGAGTTCCAGAGTCTCACGGCTCTGACTGTAAAGAATCCCCTTCTATGCTGGTGCAGGAACCTCCTTTCCTCCAGACGCATAGTGTGCCCCCAGTCCCATCGGGGTGGTGAAGGCGGTCTTCTCCTTGTCAGCCTCTGCCACAGGAACCTGCCAGTACCCGCTAGTAAGGTCCAAAGTAGAAAAGAAGTTAGCTGATTTTAGTGCGGCTAAAGACTCCTCTATTCTAGGCAACGGATATACGTCTTTGTGGGTGATACGGTTGATTTGTCTATAGTCCACGCACATTCTCATGGTGCCGTCTTTCTTTTTCACCAGAACCAAGGGGGCTGCCCAGGGGCTACAGCTGTCTCTAATGACCCCAGCTTCTTTCATTTCTCTTAGCATGCCCTTGGCATTCTGATAATGTGCAGGGGGTACAGGCCTGTGTCTCTCTTTTATTGGTGGGTGGCTCCCTGTGGGGATGTGGTGTTCTATCCCCTTTACTCTGCCGAAGTCTAGCGGTAGACTCCTTGTTTTTGGTGCAGGGGAGTGGAGTCAGCACCCACATGGAGTTTCTGGCACCAGTCCTCCTTTTGTTTCTGGGAGCCATTACCCTCCGCCTGAGGAGATGGAGGCAAGGGTTCCACGGCCCTGATAGCTTTGTGTTCGACCACAAACAGCTTGGCGAGTGTAGCGTACCTGGGTAAGTGTACCTCCCTCTCCCCAATGTTGAGGATGCGGACGGGCACCCTCCCATGACGGACATCAACCACCCCCCGGGCTGTCAAAATGGTGGACCTGCTGTCTGAGTACACGGGTTCTACCATGGCTTGGTAGTCTCTACCTCTCAACCCGATTGCAGTCCGACACCAGATCATCATTTCACTTTTGGGAGGCATGGAAATGGGGAATGGGTCACTCAGTCTTACGCTACCAATCTCACCACCAGACAGTTCTACCTGCTGCCGTCTCATCAGGGATTTTATCTCCTTGTTGAGGACTCTCTGTTGGCTGGAACTAGCATTCACCGCCACCTGTTGTAAGATTACAATTACCTCTGAAAGACAATTTTCAATCACGTTAGTACCCACAGTTATTTTAGGGTGACTTTCACGACGGTTGATGTCCACAATAATCACTCCCTGTGCCGGCAGTTCAACTTTACCAATTTTAATGGTCATCTCCTTGAACCCCATCTGCGGCACGGATAAGCCATTACTGGCGATGATGCTCAAATTACTGTCTGGATACCGTGTGATATCAGCATCAGTCCAATACTGCTTAAAAAGTACATAAGGGATAGTGGTTACTTGTGACCCAGTATCCAGCAAGGCGCTCATGGGGATACCGTCCAGCACCACGGGTAAAACCGGGCGCCCCCCAACGTACTTATCACGCCAATTATAAGGGCCTGGTGATCTTATGCCTGGGGGTTGGCCCTCTGCCCCAGGTTGGACCCGTTTAAATTACAGTACCTGGAAATGTGTCCGGGCTGGTTGCATCGACGGCAAATGGGCTGTCCATCCTCTGCGTAGCGGTCTGCGGGCCTCCCTCGGAATGACGGGATCCTCCTCTGTCGACACCACGGGACATCCTCCGGACTTGAAGCCAGCTCGATGGGTCTTGACGGGTTCACTTGCAACGCCTGGACGGTCCTGGTCAACGCCGCGACGCTCCTGGTCAGCTCCTGGACTTGGTGGTGCAGGTCTTTCGACGGGGCTTGGTTCAGGGCCTGAGCATCAGCCCCCACGGGGTCCATAGAGGAGGGCGCCGTCTCCTGGTGGTAGGTGAGAGCAGAGCGCCGGGGGTTTATGGCGCCACTGGTTGCAGATTCACGGAGCACCCTTATGGCCCTGTCCTTAAATTGGGCAAAGGACAGGTCGGGGTTCTGAAAGAACATGAGGCGCAGTTGGGCCCTGTGGGCGCTAGACAGCAGACCTTCTATGAATTGTTCTGTTAGCAGCTTATCCGTTTCCTGCACACTGCCAGGGTCAGTTTGTTGAATAGCCCTCAAGGCTTCCTGCAGATTTAGGGCATAGTCTCTGATGCTGTCCTGTGCCCGCTGCTTACATCCATAGAACCTCATTTTAATTTCAGCGGAGGTACGGGTGTCAAAGGTACCCCACAGCCGGGCCAGAATACCCTTCACGGTCCTTTTCTCCTCAGTGGGCCATGATTTTACCTCCCTTTGGGCTGCGCCAGTTAACTGCCCTGTTAGTATGCTAATCTTCTGTTCCTCTGTCAGGGGGTAGACTTGGAACAAACTGTACAGCCTTTCCTTAAAGTCAGTTAGGGCATGGGGCTCCCCTGAGTACTTGGGCAGCCAGGCCACTCCAGGGATGTAGGGCAGGGAAAAGGGCATCACCGCTGCTGCAGCTGCGTTGGTGGTAGTGGGGGCCTCCGTGTCCGACATCTTCCTCCCCCCTAGTTAAGCGTGGCCTACCTTCCGACGATCCTCTTCTGTAGGCCGCGGCTCCGCTGCTGCTGCTCTGGACGAGGACCTTGCGTCGCGTCCTGATGATGTCAGCGTCGCTCTCTCTCCCTTCCAGGACCTTGTGCAGCATCGGTGCGTGGGGCGGAGCTTCGGATCTCGCGCGGTTTGGACGTTCACGCCCCTCTTATTCCCGCGCGGCGTCCTGAAGATGGCGTCCGATGGTGGGAAAACGGCTGAAGATGGCGGGAACCGATGGAAGATGGCGGGAGACGGCTGGAAATGGCGGGAAACGGCTCCGGATGGCGGGAAACCTCTTTTCAGGTAAGTGCAAAGTCTTTTTCAGGCGCGCAATACCCGTTTGTGGCGGGTTGGTTGCAATCCTGCCGACTACGCCAAAGCTGACTCGCCCCCTGGGCCGTGGGGCACTCGGATCCGGGCAATAGGGGAACGATGGGAGTAGTAGTGGCAACCCGGTTCCGTGGCTCAGGGTGGTCAGGCAAGTGGTAGTCCGTTATGTGCTATTGATTATGTCAGACTACGCCACCCGTGGATTTGCGGTCATTAGGAACCGCCGCTGCAAGGCAGACCGCTGGGGCTGATGATGTATGCAGCTGGGATGGTGTGACTCCCCACGGGAAGAGTGCGGCCCCAGGGCAGTGTAGTGGATGGTGGGAGTGATGGTAGTGAGAGTCCCAGTGCTGATAGTGCTGGAGGAGCAAGGAGCACACAGACAACAGGTTGCAGTCCAGGGTCTTTACTAGAACAGGTAAACTGACCCACAAACAGTCCCAGGTAGGAGGGGACCTGGATGTCTGAGAGCAATGGGGAAATTGGCCCTGGTCAGGGTGAGGGTGTAGGCCTACCGTGCTTTCTGCTCTCCTTCTGGCTATCTCCTCCTTATAGGGTAACAGCCCACGTTTCCGAGCTCTCCGTGTATTCTCGCCTGTATGACCTGCGACGTGGGTTCCTTTCTGCTCCCAGCCTTGTACGGCTTTGCTGGTCCCTTCTGTTGTGGCAGAGCCTCCAGGCTTCTTAGGCCAAGGAATATACAGTCCCCTGCGGACTGGTTATCTGCTGGGGGATGTGGAATCCTCCCAGCCTCAGACACCAAAGTCTGGTAAATTAAGTCCGTTATCTGCCAAGACAGGCTCACTTTGCCTCTTGTCTCTGGCTTGTGGCTCTCCTCCAGCCACACTTCCTCTTAGGTGCAATAGAACTTTCTGTCCCTGCTCTGCTCCGGGACACGTCTCAGTGCCCTCTAACCCTGCCCCCAGCACCAGCTTTTATAGGGGCAGCCTGCTCCCCCTACTGGCCTGAGACAGGAGGTACTGCATGCTAATGTTCCCCTGACTAGAGAACCTCCCCCTTGCTCTCAGACACAGCTTTATTACATTTTGTGGCATCCAGGCCAGGGTGACACAGACACATTGTGTATGTGTTATATATTGCTCTATAGACGCATTGTGTATGTGTTATATATTGCTCTATAGACGCTTTGTATGTGTTATATATTGCTCTATAGACGCATTGTGTATGTGTTATATATTGCTCTATAGACGCATTGTGTATGTGTTATATACTGCTCTATAGACGCATTGTGTATGTGTTATATATTGCTCTATAGACGCAATGTGTATGTGGTATATACTGCTCTATAGACGCATTGTGTATGTGTTATATATTGCTCTATAGACGCATTGTGTATGTGTTATATATTGCTCTATAGACGCATTGTGTATGTGGTATATACTGCTCTATAGATGCATTGTGTATGTGTTATATATTGCTCTATAGACGCATTGTGTATGTGTTATATATTGCTCTATAGACGCATTGTGTATGTGTTATATATTGTTCTATAGACGCATTGTGTATGTGGTATATACTGCTCTATAGACGCATTGTGTATGTGTTATATATTGCTCTATAGACGCATTGTGTATGTGTTATATATTGCTCTATAGACGCATTGTGTATGTGTTATATATTGCTCTATAGACGCATTGTGTATGTGTTATATATTGCTCTATAGACGCATTGTGTATGTGTTATATATTTCTCTATAGACGCATTGTGTATGTTATATATTGCTCTATAGACGCATTGTGTATGTGTTATATATTTCTCTATAGACGCATCGTGTATGTGTTATATATTGCTCTATAGACGCATTGTGTATGTGTTATATATTGCTCTATAGACGCATTGTGTATGTGTTATATATTGCTCTATAGACGCATTGTGTATGTGTTATATATTGCTCTATAGACGCATTGTGTATGTGTTATATATTGCTCTATAGACGCATTGTGTATGTGGTATATACTGCTCTATAGACGCATTGTGTATGTGTTATATATTGCTCTATAGACGCATTGTGTATGTGTTATATATTGCTCTATAGACGCATTGTGTATGTGTTATATATTGCTCTATAGACGCATTGTGTATGTGTTAT
Organism: Phyllobates terribilis; assembly: GCF_046119375.1. Taxonomy (NCBI): domain Eukaryota; kingdom Metazoa; phylum Chordata; class Amphibia; order Anura; family Dendrobatidae; genus Phyllobates; species Phyllobates terribilis. The sequence goes on from NW_027362762.1 coordinate 261,206,035, forward strand.
ATATTGCTCTATAGACGCATTGTGTATGTGTTATATATTGCTCTATAGACGCATTGTGTATGTGTTATATATTGCTCTATAGACGCATTGTGTATGTGTTATATATTGCTCTATAGACGCATTGTGTATGTGGTATATACTGCTCTATAGACGCATTGTGTATGTGTTATATATTGCTCTATAGACGCATTGTGTATGTGGTATATACTGCTCTATAGACGCATTGTGTATGTGTTATATATTGCTCTATAGACGCATTGTGTATGTGTTATATATTGCTCTATAGACGCATTGTGTATGTGTTATATATTGCTCTATAGACGCATTGTGTATGTGTTATATATTGCTCTATAGACGCATTGTGTATGTGTTATATATTGCTCTATAGACGCATTGTGTATGTGTTATATATTGCTCTATAGACGCATTGTGTATGTGTTATATATTGCTCTATAGACGCATTGTGTATGTGTTATATATTGCTCTATAGACGCATTGTGTATGTGTTATATATTGCTCTATAGACGCATTGTGTATGTGTTATATATTGCTCTATAGACGCATTGTGTATGTGGTATATACTGCTCTATAGACGCATTGTGTATGTGTTATATATTGCTCTATAGACGCATTGTGTATGTGTTATATACTGCTCTATAGACGCATTGTGTATGTGTTATATATTGCTCTATAGACGCATTGTGTATGTGTTATATATTGCTCTATAGACGCATTGTGTATGTGTTATATATTGCTCTATAGACGCATTGTGTATGTGTTATATATTGCTCTATAGACGCATTGTGTATGTGTTATATATTGCTCTATAGACGCATTGTGTATGTGTTATATATTGCTCTATAGACGCATTGTGTATGTGTTATATATTGTTCTATAGACGCATTGTGTATGTGTTATATATTGCTCTATAGACGCATTGTGTATGTGGTATATACTGCTCTATAGACGCATTGTGTATGTGTTATATATTGCTCTATAGACGCATTGTGTATGTGTTATATATTGCTCTATAGACGCATTGTGTATGTGTTATATATTGCTCTATAGACGCATTGTGTATGTGGTATATACTGCTCTATAGACGCATTGTGTATGTGTTATATATTGCTCTATAGACGCATTGTGTATGTGGTATATACTGCTCTATAGACGCATTGTGTATGTGTTATATATTGCTCTATAGACGCATTGTGTATGTGTTATATATTGCTCTATAGACGCATTGTGTATGTGTTATATATTGCTCTATAGACGCATTGTGTATGTGTTATATATTGCTCTATAGACGCATTGTGTATGTGTTATATATTGCTCTATAGACGCATTGTGTATGTGTTATATATTGCTCTATAGACGCATTGTGTATGTGTTATATATTGCTCTATAGACGCATTGTGTATGTGTTATATATTGCTCTATAGACGCATTGTGTATGTGTTATATATTGTTCTATAGACGCATTGTGTATGTGTTATATATTGCTCTATAGACGCATTGTGTATGTGGTATATATTGTTCTATAGACGCATTGTGTATGTGTTATATATTGCTCTATAGACGCATTGTGTATGTGTTATATATTGTTCTATAGACGCATTGTGTATGTGTTATATATTGCTCTATAGACGCATTGTGTATGTGGTATATATTGCTCTATAGACGCATTGTGTATGTGTTATATATTGCTCTATAGACGCATTGTGTATGTGTTATATATTGCTCTATAGACGCATTGTGTATGTGTTATATATTGTTCTATAGACGCATTGTGTATGTGTTATATACTGCTCTATAGACGCATTGTGTATGTGGTATATACTGCTCTATAGACGCATTGTGTATGTGTTATATATTGCTCTATAGACGCATTGTGTATGTGTTATATATTGTTCTATAGACGCATTGTGTATGTGTTATATATTGCTCTATAGACGCATTGTGTATGTGTTATATATTGCTCTATAGACGCATTGTGTATGTGTTATATATTGCTCTATAGACGCATTGTGTATGTGTTATATATTGTTCTATAGACGCATTGTGTATGTGTTATATACTGCTCTATAGACGCATTGTGTATGTGGTATATACTGCTCTATAGACGCATTGTGTATGTGGTATATACTACTCTATAGACGCATTGTGTATGTGTTATATACTGCTCTATAGACGCTTTGTATGTGTTATATATTGCTCTATAGACGCATTGTGTATGTGTTATATATTGCTCTATAGACGCATTGTGTATGTGTTATATATTGCTCTATAGACGCATTGTGTATGTGGTATATACTGCTCTATAGACGCATTGTGTATGTGGTATATACTACTCTATAGACGCATTGTGTATGTGTTATATACTGCTCTATAGACGCTTTGTATGTGGTATATACTGCTCTATAGATGCATTGTGTATGTGTTATATATTGTTCTATAGACGCATTGTGTATGTGTTATATATTGCTCTATAGACGCATTGTGTATGTGTTATATATTGCTCTATAGACGCTTTGTATGTGTTATATATTGCTCTATAGACGCATTGTGTATGTGTTATATATTGCTCTATAGACGCATTGTGTATGTGTTATATATTGCTCTATAGACGCATTGTGTATGTGGTATATACTGCTCTATAGACGCATTGTGTATGTGGTATATACTGCTCTATAGACGCATTGTGTATGTGTTATATATTGCTCTATAGACGCATTGTGTATGTGTTATATATTGTTCTATAGACGCATTGTGTATGTGGTATATATTGCTCTATAGACGCATTGTGTATGTGTTATATATTGCTCTATAGACGCATTGTGTATGTGGTATATACTGCTCTATAGACGCATTGTGTATGTGTTATATATTGTTCTATAGACGCATTGTGTATGTGGTATATATTGCTCTATAGACGCATTGTGTATGTGTTATATATTGCTCTATAGACGCATTGTGTATGTGGTATATACTACTCTATAGACGCATTGTGTATGTGTTATATACTGCTCTATAGACGCTTTGTATGTGTTATATATTGCTCTATAGACGCATTGTGTATGTGGTATATATTGCTCTATAGACGCATTGTGTATGTGTTATATATTGCTCTATAGACGCATTGTGTATGTGGTATATACTGCTCTATAGATGCATTGTGTATGTGTTATATATTGCTCTATAGACGCATTGTGTATGTGTTATATATTGTTCTATAGACGCATTGTGTATGTGGTATATACTGCTCTATAGACGCATTGTGTATGTGTTATATACTGCTCTATAGACGCATTGTGTATGTGTTATATATTGCTCTATAGACGCATCGTGTATGTGTTATATACTGCTCTATAGACGCATTGTGTATGTGTTATATATTGCTCTATAGACGCATTGTGTATGTGTTATATATTGCTCTATAGACGCATTGTGTATGTGGTATATACTGCTCTATAGACGCATTGTGTATGTGTTATATATTGCTCTATAGACGCATTGTGTATGTGTTATATATTGCTCTATAGACGCATTGTGTATGTGTTATATACTGCTCTATAGACGCATTGTGTATGTGTTATATATTGCTCTATAGACGCATTGTGTATGTGGTATATACTGCTCTATAGACGCATTGTGTATGTGTTATATATTGCTCTATAGACGCATTGTGTATGTGTTATATATTGCTCTGTAGACGCATTGTGTATGTGTTATATACTGCTCTATAAACGCATTGTGTATGTGTTATATATTGCTCTATAGACGCATTGTGTATGTGTTATATATTGCTCTATAGACGCATTGTGTATGTGTTATATATTGCTCTATAGACGCATTGTGTATGTTATATATTGCTCTATAGACGCATTGTGTATGTGTTATATATTGCTCTATAGACGCATCGTGTATGTGTTATATATTGCTCTATAGACGCATCGTGTATGTGTTATATATTGCTCTATAGACGCATTGTGTATGTGTTATATATTGCTCTATAGACGCATCGTGTATGTGTTATATATTGCTCTATAGACGCATTGTGTATGTGTTATATATTGCTCTATAGACGCATTGTGTATGTGGTATATACTGCTCTATAGACGCATTGTGTATGTGTTATATATTGCTCTATAGACGCATCGTGTATGTGTTATATATTGCTCTATAGACGCATTGTGTATGTGGTATATATTGCTCTATAGACGCATTGTGTATGTGTTATATATTGCTCTATAGACGCATTGTGTATGTGTTATATATTGCTCTATAGACGCATTGTGTATATGTTATATATTGCCCTATAGACGCTTTGTATGTGTTATATATTGCTCTATAGATGCATTGTGTATGTGTTATATATTGCTCTATAGACGCATTGTGTATGTGTTATATATTGCTCTATAGACGCATTGTGTATGTGGTATATACTGCTCTATAGACGCATTGTGTATGTGTTATATATTGCTCTATAGACGCTTTGTATGTGTTATATATTGCTCTATAGACGCATTGTGTATGTGTTATATATTGCTCTATAGATGCATTGTGTATGTGTTATATATTTCTCTATAGACGCATTGTGTATGTGTTATATATTGCTCTATAGACGCATTGTGTATGTGGTATATACTGCTCTATAGACGCATTGTGTATGTGTTATATATTGCTCTATAGACGCTTTGTATGTGTTATATATTGCTCTATAGACGCATTGTGTATGTGTTATATATTGCTCTATAGACGCATTGTGTATGTGGTATATACTGCTCTATAGACGCATTGTGTATGTGTTATATATTGCTCTATAGACGCATTGTGTATGTGGTATATATTGCTCTATAGACGCATTGTGTATGTGGTATATATTGCTCTATAGACGCATTGTGTATGTGTTATATATTGCTCTATAGACGCATTGTGTATGTGTTATATACTGCTCTATAGACGCATTGTGTATGTGTTATATATTGCTCTATAGACGCATTGTGTATGTGTTATATATTGCTCTATAGACGCATTGTGTATGTGTTATATATTGCTCTATAGACGCATTGTGTATGTGTTATATATTGCTCTATAGACGCATTGTGTATGTGTTATATATTGCTCTATAGACGCATTGTGTATGTGTTATATATTGCTCTATAGACGCATTGTGTATGTGTTATATATTGCTCTATAGACGCATTGTGTATGTGGTATATACTGCTCTATAGACGCATTGTGTATGTGGTATATATTGCTCTATAGACGCATTGTGTATGTGGTATATATTGCTCTATAGACGCATTGTGTATGTGGTATATACTGCTCTATAGACGCATTGTGTATGTGTTATATACTGCTCTATAGACGCATTGTGTATGTGTTATATATTGCTCTATAGACGCATTGTGTATGTGTTATATATTGCTCTATAGACGCATTGTGTATGTGTTATATATTGCTCTATAGACGCATTGTGTATGTGTTATATATTGCTCTATAGACGCATTGTGTATGTGGTATATACTGCTCTATAGACGCATTGTGTATGTGTTATATATTGCTCTATAGACGCATTGTGTATGTGGTATATACTGCTCTATAGACGCATTGTGTATGTGGTATATACTGCTCTATAGACGCATTGTGTATGTGTTATATATTGCTCTATAGACGCATTGTGTATGTGGTATATACTGCTCTATAGACGCATTGTGTATGTGTTATATATTGCTCTATAGACGCATTGTGTATGTGGTATATACTGCTCTATAGACGCATTGTGTATGTGTTATATACTGCTCTATAGACGCATTGTGTATGTGTTATATACTGCTCTATAGACGCATTGTGTATGTGTTATATACTGCTCTATAGACGCATTGTGTATGTGGTATATACTGCTCTATAGTCGCATTGTGTATGTGTTATATACTGCTCTATAGACGCATTGTGTATGTGTTATATATTGCTCTATAGACGCATTGTGTATGTGTTATATATTGCTCTATAGACGCATTGTGTATGTGTTATATATTGCTCTATAGACGCATTGTGTATGTGTTATATATTGCTCTATAGACGCATTGTGTATGTGGTATATATTGCTCTATAGACGCATTGTGTATGTGTTATATACTGCTCTATAGACGCATTGTGTATGTGTTATATATTGCTCTATAGACGCATTGTGTATGTGTTATATATTGCTCTATAGACTCATTGTGTATGTGTTATATATTGCTCTATAGACGCATTGTGTATGTGTTATATATTGCTCTATAGACGCATTGTGTATGTTATATATTGCTCTATAGACGCATTGTGTATGTGTTATATATTGCTCTATAGACGCATTGTGTATGTGGTATATACTGCTCTATAGACGCATTGTGTATGTGTTATATATTGCTCTATAGACGCATTGTGTATGTGTTATATATTGCTCTATAGACGCATTGTGTATGTGTTATATATTGCTCTATAGACGCATTGTGTATGTGGTATATACTGCTCTATAGATGCATTGTGTATGTGTTATATACTGCTCTATAGACGCATTGTGTATGTGTTATATATTGCTCTATAGACGCATTGTGTATGTGTTATATATTGCTCTATAGACGCATTGTGTATGTGTTATATATTGTTCTATAGATGCATTGTGTATGTGTTATATATTGCCCTATAGACGCTTTGTATGTGTTATATATTGCTCTATAGACGCATTGTGTATGTGTTATATATTGCTCTATAGACGCATTGTGTATGTGTTATATATTGCTCTATAGACGCATTGTGTATGTGTTATATATTGTTCTATAGACGCATTGTGTATGTGTTATATATTGCCCTATAGACGCTTTGTATGTGTTATATATTGCTCTATAGATGCATTGTGTATGTGTTATATATTGCTCTATAGACGCATTGTGTATGTGTTATATATTTCTCTATAGATGCATTGTGTATGTGTTATATATTGCTCTATAGACGCATTGTGTATGTGGTATATACTGCTCTATAGATGCATTGTGTATGTGGTATATACTGCTCTATAGATGCATTGTGTATGTGTTATATATTGCTCTATAGACGCATTGTGTATGTGTTATATATTGCTCTATAGACGCATTGTGTATGTGTTATATATTGCTCTATAGACGCATTGTGTATGTGTTATATATTGCTCTATAGACGCATTGTGTATGTGTTATATATTGCTCTATAGACGCTTTGTATGTGTTATATATTGCTCTATAGACGCATTGTGTATGTGTTATATATTGTTCTATAGACGCATTGTGTATGTGGTATATACTGCTCTATAGACGCATTGTGTATGTGTTATATATTGCTCTATAGACGCATTGTGTATGTGTTATATATTGCTCTATAGACGCATTGTGTATGTGTTATATATTGCTCTATAGACGCATTGTGTATGTGTTATATATTGCTCTATAGACGCATTGTGTATGTGTTATATATTGCTCTATAGACGCATTGTGTATGTGGTATATATTGCTCTATAGACGCATTGTGTATGTGTTATATATTGCTCTATAGACGCATTGTGTATGTGGTATATACTGCTCTATAGACGCATTGTGTATGTGTTATATACTGCTCTATAGACGCATTGTGTATGTGTTATATATTGCTCTATAGACGCATTGTGTATGTGGTATATACTGCTCTATAGACGCATTGTGTATGTGTTATATATTGCTCTATAGACGCATTGTGTATGTGGTATATATTGCTCTATAGACGCATTGTGTATGTGTTATATATTGCTCTATAGACGCATTGTGTATGTGGTATATACTGCTCTATAGACGCATTGTGTATGTGTTATATATTGCTCTATAGACGCATTGTGTATGTGTTATATATTGCTCTATAGACGCATTGTGTATGTGGTATATACTGCTCTATAGACGCATTGTGTATGTGTTATATATTGCTCTATAGACGCATTGTGTATGTGTTATATATTGCTCTATAGACGCATTGTGTATGTGTTATATATTGCTCTATAGAGGCATTGTGTATGTGTTATATATTGCTCTATAGACGCATTGTGTATGTGGTATATACTGCTCTATAGACGCATTGTGTATGTGTTATATATTGCTCTATAGACGCATTGTGTATGTGTTATATATTGCTCTATAGACGCATTGTGTATGTGTTATATATTGCTCTATAGACGCATTGTGTATGTGTTATATATTGCTCTATAGACGCATTGTGTATGTGTTATATATTGCTCTATAGACGCATTGTGTATGTGGTATATATTGCTCTATAGACGCATTGTGTATGTGGTATATATTGCTCTATAGACGCATTGTGTATGTGTTATATATTGCTCTATAGACGCATTGTGTATGTTATATATTGCTCTATAGACGCATTGTGTATGTGTTATATATTGCTCTATAGACGCATTGTGTATGTGTTATATATTGCTCTATAGACGCATTGTGTATGTTATATATTGCTCTATAGACGCATTGTGTATGTGTTATATATTGCTCTATAGACGCATTGTGTATGTGTTATATATTGCTCTATAGACGCATTGTGTATGTGTTATATATTGCTCTATAGACGCATTGTGTATGTGTTATATATTGCTCTATAGACGCATTGTGTATGTGGTATATATTGCTCTATAGACGCATTGTGTATGTGGTATATACTGCTCTATAGACGCATTGTGTATGTGTTATATATTGCTCTATAGACGCATTGTGTATGTGTTATATATTGCTCTATAGACGCATTGTGTATGTGGTATATACTGCTCTATAGACGCATTGTGTATGTGTTATATACTGCTCTATAGACGCATTGTGTATGTGTTATATATTGCTCTATAGACGCATTGTGTATGTGTTATATATTGCTCTATAGACGCATTGTGTATGTGTTATATATTGCTCTATAGACGCATTGTGTATGTGTTATATATTGCTCTATAGACGCATTGTGTATGTGTTATATATTGCTCTATAGACGCATTGTGTATGTGTTATATATTGCTCTATAGACGCATTGTGTATGTGGTATATATTGCTCTATAGACGCATTGTGTATGTGGTATATACTGCTCTATAGACGCATTGTGTATGTGTTATATATTGCTCTATAGACGCATTGTGTATGTGGTATATACTGCTCTATAGACGCATTGTGTATGTGGTATATACTGCTCTATAGACGCATTGTGTATGTGTTATATATTGCTCTGTAGACGCATTGTGTATGTGTTATATATTGCTCTGTAGACGCATTGTGTATGTGTTATATATTGCTCTGTAGACGCATTGTGTATGTGTTATATATTGCTCTATAGACGCATCGTGTATGTGTTATATATTGCTCTATAGACGCATCGTGTATGTGTTATATATTGCTCTATAGACGCATCGTGTATGTGTTATATATTGCTCTATAGACGCATCGTGTATGTGTTATATATTGCTCTATAGACGCATTGTGTATGTGTTATATATTGCTCTATAGACGCATTGTGTATGTGGTATATACTGCTCTATAGACGCATTGTGTATGTGTTATATATTGCTCTATAGACGCATTGTGTATGTGTTATATATTGCTCTATAGACGCATTGTGTATGTGTTATATATTGCTCTATAGACGCATTGTGTATGTGGTATATACTGCTCTATAGATGCATTGTGTATGTGTTATATATTGCTCTATAGACGCATTGTGTATGTGTTATATATTGCTCTATAGACGCATTGTGTATGTGGTATATACTGCTCTATAGACGCATTGTGTATGTGTTATATATTGCTCTATAGACGCATTGTGTATGTGTTATATATTGCTCTATAGACGCATTGTGTATGTGTTATATATTGCTCTATAGACGCATTGTGTATGTGGTATATACTGCTCTATAGATGCATTGTGTATGTGTTATATATTGCTCTATAGACGCATTGTGTATGTGTTATATATTGCTCTATAGACGCATTGTGTATGTGTTATATATTGCTCTGTAGACGCATTGTGTATGTGTTATATATTGCTCTGTAGACGCATTGTGTATGTGTTATATATTGCTCTATAGACGCATCGTGTATGTGTTATATATTGCTCTATAGACGCATTGTGTATGTGTTATATATTGCTCTATAGACGCATTGTGTATGTGTTATATATTGCTCTATAGACGCATTGTGTATGTGGTATATACTGCTCTATAGACGCATTGTGTATGTGTTATATATTGCTCTATAGACGCATTGTGTATGTGTTATATATTGCTCTATAGACGCATTGTGTATGTGTTATATATTGCTCTATAGACGCATTGTGTATGTGGTATATACTGCTCTATAGATGCATTGTGTATGTGTTATATATTGCTCTATAGACGCATTGTGTATGTGTTATATATTGCTCTATAGACGCATTGTGTATGTGGTATATACTGCTCTATAGACGCATTGTGTATGTGTTATATATTGCTCTATAGACGCATTGTGTATGTGTTATATATTGCTCTATAGACGCATTGTGTATGTGTTATATATTGCTCTATAGACGCATTGTGTATGTGGTATATACTGCTCTATAGATGCATTGTGTATGTGTTATATATTGCTCTATAGACGCATTGTGTATGTGTTATATATTGCTCTATAGACGCATTGTGTATGTGTTATATATTGCTCTATAGACGCATTGTGTATGTGTTATATATTGCTCTATAGACGCATTGTGTATGTGTTATATATTTCTCTATAGATGCATTGTGTATGTGTTATATATTGCTCTATAGACGCATTGTGTATGTGGTATATACTGCTCTATAGATGCATTGTGTATGTGGTATATACTGCTCTATAGATGCATTGTGTATGTGTTATATATTGCTCTATAGACGCATTGTGTATGTGTTATATATTGCTCTATAGACGCATTGTGTATGTGGTATATACTGCTCTATAGACGCATTGTGTATGTGTTATATATTGCTCTATAGACGCATTGTGTATGTGTTATATATTGCTCTATAGACGCATTGTGTATGTGTTATATATTGTTCTATAGACGCATTGTGTATGTGGTATATACTGCTCTATAGACGCATTGTGTATGTGTTATATATTGCTCTATAGACGCATTGTGTATGTGTTATATATTGCTCTATAGACGCATTGTGTATGTGGTATATACTGCTCTATAGATGCATTGTGTATGTGTTATATATTGCTCTATAGACGCATTGTGTATGTGTTATATATTGCTCTATAGACGCATTGTGTATGTGTTATATATTGCTCTATAGACTTTAAAGTAATATTTGGCTGCACACAAAAAACACATGTAAAATGTGGTATTTTTTACAAAAAGGCTGTCTGAGAAATACAGTCAAATGTATGTTCAGCTGTATAAAAAGGAATGATGTATGGAATGGCATCCTTATACAGTAAATTAGGCCTTATCAGTAGGTCAGCATTAGTAATACTCAGTTTATTTCATAAAAAAAGCAAATTAGATTTGAAAGGCGATTTAGAGCAGTGTGTTTGTCTATGATAAGTATAATGCCCTCACCATTCTGAGACTGTGAAATCAGACATCAGATGGACATCTTTTAAATCCGAGCACATATAAGCTCATTTCTGCAACGGGGAAAAAGACATTTGCAATTTATTTTTAACTGCATTTATTATTCTCATGATATCTTAAGGTGTACGAAGGAGAGAGGTGGACAAAGGAGTGGGACATAAGACTGAGGTGGGTAGGAAAGCAGAGACAGCTGTCATCGGCCTACTAATCTGACAGATGACAGGCCCAGAGGCATATAGAGATCTGCCAGTGTAACAGCCTGCAGTGTCTGCCAAAAAAGCCAAATGCAGTAAGTGGAAAAAAATGTCTTTAGAAGCTTAGCATCTGGGTCCTGCAGTGGATAGCCTCGTGTTACCTAAAATCTGTCCTTAGAGTGAACTGTAACCTTAAACATGACATTGTTTGCATATAAATGATTGTCAGCAGCACACAGCTGCCAAATGCGAGTATAAATCAGGCGAATGTATGAAATATACAAAAAGGAAATCCTGCATAATGACAAAATGCCCGTACTAGATTCATATAGAATAGAGCCGAGACGGTGTGACTTGTCTAAAACGCGCCGGTGCTCAGTGTGGCTTCTAGAAATGATGTGTCAGTGCAAGAATCTGGGTCTTACAGTAGGTAACAATGGCTGCAATCAAATTAATATAATAGGGTAATAAGCCGAAATAACATAGGATGGAAAATACTAGCGCTGGGCTCACTGGGTTGGAGCTGATTTGTTTTCTTCCTATCGCTCCTGCTAGACTGCAACCGCAGAGACAATATATATGTCACATTTGCAAACACCCACACAGATACTCCAGCTGTCCTCTCTGCAGCTTCTTATCACTGTTACAATTCAGGCTGCAAGGGGAAAAACACAGACACTATGCAGCAGAATTTATTTTGTTTTGCAACATTTTAGTTTCTCTGCTCAGTCTTGAAGACACAATCATTCAGACTGCGCAGCATTTAACTACACTTTATACAGTCTAAAGTGACTAGGCAATATATAGTTGGAAATACACCCTGGGTAATACTGTCTGTGCTATAGAATAAGATGTTGGTTACTTTATCACTATATCCGGCATGAATGAAGATGCATCATCTGAATGTTATATACTTTTGTTTTTTGCTACTAGGCCTGTAGGTGTCACTGTTGCTATTGCTGTATGTTGGTTTTACTAACCAATGACTTTGTAGCACATTTATAATTGTACACACTTGTCCTGTAATAGACGGAAACGATTACATAAAGATTTCATCTTCTGAGGCGCACTAGTGATCAATACTAAACAGCCAAAAAAGTACAGTAAAACAACACTGCCCATTTGTCATAACATTATGATAAAATGTCATGTAAAGTATAATAAATGAACTGAATGAAATACTTGCTTTGTGAATACTGTGGTCTTAGTAGCGGTGGAGAACTACAAGTCTCAGATGACTAGTCCCAGGCTTCTCTCCGCACAGCTCCAGCTGACTGACAGGTCTCTCCCTATACACATACATACAGTCATGGCCAAAAGTTTTGAGAATGACACCAAAATTATATTTTCACATGATCTGCTGGCCTCTGGTTTTTATTAGTGTTTGTCTGATGTTTATATCACATACAGAAATATAATTGCAATCATATTATGAGTACCAATAGGTTATATTGACAGTTAGAATGAGTTAATGCAGCAAGTCAATATTTGCAGTGTTGCCCCTTCTTCTTCAAGACCTCTGTAATTCTCCCTGGCATGCTCTCAATCAACTTTTGGACCAAATCCTGACTGATAGCAGTCCATTCTTGCATAATCAATGCTTGCATTTTGCCAGAATTTGTTGGTTTTTGTTTGTCCACCCGTCTCTTGATGATTGACCACAAGTTCTCAATGGGATTAAGATCTGGGGAGTTTCCAGGCCATGGACCCAAAATCTCTAGGTTTTGTTCCATGAGCCATTTTGTTATCACCTTTGCTTTATGGCAAGGTGCTCCATCATGCTGGAAAAGGCATTTTTGGGCGCCAAACTGCTCTTGGACGGTTGGGAGAAGTTGCTCTTGGAGGACATTCTGGTACCATTCTTTATTCATGGCTGTGTTTTTAGGCAAGACTGTGAGTGAGCCGATTCCCTTGGCTGAGAAGCAACCCCACACATGAATGGTTTCAGGATGCTTTACAGTTGGCATGAGACAAGACTGGTGGTAGCGCTCACCTCTTCTTCTCCGAATAAGCTGTTTTCCAGTTGTCCCAAACAATCGAAAAGGGGATTCATCAGAGAAAATGACTTTGCCCCAGTCCTCAGCAGTCCACTCCCTGTACCTTTTGCAGAATATCAGTCGGTCCCTGATGTTTTTTCTGGAGAGAAGTGGCTTCTTTGCTGCCCTCCTTGAAACCAGCCCTTGCTCAAAGAGTCTCCACCTCACAGTGCGTGCAGAAGCACTCACACCAGCCTGCTGCCATTACTGAGCAAGCTCGGCACTGCTGGTAATCCGATCCCGCAGCTGAAACAGTTTTAAGATACGGTCCTGGCGCTTGCTGGTCTTTCTTGGGTGCCCTGGAGCCTTTTTGACAACAATGGAAGCTCTCTCCTTGAAGTTCTTGATGATGCGATAGATTGTTGACTGAGGTGCAATCTTTGTAGCTGCGATACTCTTCCCTGTTAGGCCATTTTTGTGCAGTGCAATGATGGCTGCACGTGTTTCTTTAGAGATAACCATGGTTAACTGAAGAGAAACAATGATACCAAGAACCAGCCGCCTTTAAAGTGTCCAGTGATGTCATTCTTACTTAATCATGACTGATTGATCGCCAGCCCTGTCCTCATCAACACCCACACCTGTGTTAATGGATCAATCACTAAAACGATGTTAGCTGCTCCTTTTAAGGCAGGACTGCAATGATGTTGAAATGTGTTTTGGGGGTTAAAGTTCATTTTCTGGGAAAATATTTACTTTGCAAGTACAGTAATTGCTGTTAAGCTGATCACTCTTTGACATTCAGGAGTATATGCAAATTGCCATTACAAAAAATTAAGCAGTAAACTTTGGAAAAATTACTATTTGTCTCATTCTCAATACTTTTGGCCATGACTGTAGAGACCTGTCAGTCTAGGGGAGTGAGGCAAGGAGAAGCTGACAGGATCTGGACTAGGATGAGATGCATATTGAAAAATAAAAACATATTGGGTCTCAGAAAATGGTACCAAAAAACATATTTTTTTGTAAACTTCTGATTTTTATCGCAACATTAAATTTAACAAAATCAATACAAGTTTGGTATCAGTCATACTGACCTGTAAAAATCATGATGACAGGCCATTTTTATCATAACTAAACCATAAATAAAACCCCACCAAAAATGGAGGAATTGCATTTATTCACTGTATGTTTACATTTCAATTTTCACTTCAGTTAGCAGAAAAGTCAGAATCGCTGCTGCCAGCCATCCTCTGTGACACTGTCCACATCGCAGTCACAAACAAATGTCCCTACACTGTGATCCTAAACTTCATCCTCCCTTACCCTTTTGCAAACACTATGTAGCAGAGGAGTGACGTCAGACACGTGCAGATCCTGCACATATTTACTGTAGTTTGTCATGGTTCGACTGTGTTGGCTCTGTCTCACTGCTGATAATGCTCTTGTCTTTCTTTTGCATTGTTGCTTCTATGCAGGTGTTTTCACATCCTCGTTTTGGTTTGCCCTATCACATCTTGGGAGGGGCTATTTATAATCTTCTGGCACATGCAGTCTTTGCTGGCTATATTCCAATTTAGATGGATGTTTGGAGTCCCAGCTCCCCAGTGAAGGATTATCCTGCTGAGATTTTCTCCATTGCTTCCCCTGCGGTTTATTTGTACATTCCCCTTCTGAGCTCTTTTCCCATTTTATTACATTGAGGGTCTGGGGGTTTTCACATATAGCAAAGGTCTTTTTGGGTTCCTTTCTTTTCCTTACGTCTTTAGCCCTGTGCTCCTCATCCTCTTTGTGCACTCTGTGAGGGTTACACTCTGAGTACAAGCTAACAGAGTAGAGTACACAAATGGTATATAAATATTATCTAACATAAACATCCACTAAAAATATAAACTTTATTAAGATTATTAAAATGTCCAAAAAATATTCCAACCAAAAACATTTTTGAAAGTGTTAATAGTCAAATAATATATATGTTTTCGATCAGTCCGTACCAGAAATATCTTCCTCTAATTTACATTGCATCCTTTTATCAATTACGTCGGTCCTTTATTAATCTTTCTAATGAGTTACAGACCATTTTGGGAATAACAGGGAAATTCAAGGCCAGACGACTTGTGAGTGGGGGCCTCACTGGTCTGCTGTTTTAGGGTGCCAACCCCTGTGGTCAGGAAGGGTCACTTCCACTAACTTATTAACCACTGATAAGTATAATATAGAGATCCTTCTTGGCAATGGTCACTGTATTTTTTATTGAGATGAATTGGCCACTGACTAGACCATTGGCTTAGGATCAGATATTCCATCAGTTGTTGTACGGACTAATACTGAAAAAATATGTCTGTTTTCTATGCACATTTTTACAGATGTTTTTGGTGGGAATATTTTTTTTGGACATTTTAATAATCTTAATAAAATGTATATTTTTAGGGGATGTTTATGTTAGATATTACACTCTATGTGTAGCTGAGGGTGCAATTAAGGACACATAGGGTTAGTTAATGTCGAGTGTGGCGCGCCGTTGCATAATTTTACAGTGCCAACCTCCGTGGTTAGCCAGGGACAAATCAGGGTCAAGTTAGGGATTTGCCCAGTCTTCATAGGAACCTGTGATGTGCAGGTTGATCATCACTAGTTTGTTCATCCCTGTGCGAGTGTTAGGGCTCAGTCATAATACAGTCATAAGACGAGCTAGCATATTACACTAGGTTTTCATGACAAATGTCAGCACCTGCTCCCCCTGGTGTTTAAAAGTTGAAAATATCAAAACTTTTTAAAACATTTTTCATAGTTCATACCATTAAGAAAACAAACTTTTTTGAAAGTTAAAATGTTAATATTTTACACTTATTCCCTTTCAAAGAATGGGTGAATGCAGTATCAGAACAGATTATGAAATCTGGGGTTATTCAGTTTGAAAAAACGAAGGCTTATTGGCGATCTTATTACAATGTACAAATATATGAAAGGACAATATGGAGCTAGAATGATCTTTTTATGTCTAGGTCTGCAACGATGACAAGGGGAGCATCCTCTACGTCTAGAGGAAAAAAGATTTAATCACCATTATAGACGGCGATTTTTTTAATGTAAGAGCAGTGAGACTGAGACTATGTAACTCTCTGCCAGGTGATGTTATAATGGCCGAAGCAAATTTTGATAAATATAACATTACAAGTTCTGGGTACCAGATTCTGTGACGGGGCGTTGATCCAGGGAACTAGTCTGATTGCCGTATGTGGAGACCGAAAGGAATTTTTCCCCTAATATGGGTCAGTTATCATCTGCCTCGTGTTTTTTCCTTCCTTTGGATCAACATGTTAGGTTATAGGCTGAACTTGTTGGACTTCTTTTTTTCAGCCTTAAAAACGATGAAACTCTAATCTTATTATTTTATTCATGCTGTGGAACCATACACAGAATGCATGCATTATAGGCAACATTATGAACTTGTGACCTGCAGAAATCTACAATAATATCACATTTAGCAGAAAGAAAACTTGCTAAAAGAAGAAAACACAGATTGTGAATAGTCATTTCTCTGTGACATGTGTATTCTCTATTTTTTAAGTACCTGATACATGTATGTTAACATCGGAAATTAAAGAAAACCTTAGACCTTTTCAAATGGATCAAGCTAATTCCTCATTAATATGCATGCAGATAGGCTCTGAAATTAAACACGTTAATTTTATGTAGATGAGCTACAATCTGAAATCCAAGCTTCATGCTTTGTTGCAAGAAAAATGTGAAAATAATCCACTCATCATGAATAGATAAGTAACTTGATGCCACTGTCTGCGCCTTCCTGACAAAAATATAAAAATGGCAAATACAATTCACACAGTTTAAGCATCATTGTAGGTGAAACATCACATTTAACAAGAAGCATTTTTTCCATTATATAAAAAGTTTTCAGGTGAAACCAATAGCATCATAATGTCTTTTACCTGTAAAAGTGAATTTATCTGAATTGCATGAAATTGCTGCTGATGTATGGAGCTGAGTTTAGTGCAACAGATCCGCCACATCTACTGTAGATATACTATAATGACAAAGTGCTGATCATTAGCACCAGCATTCATTCATTCATTCATTCATTCATTGCTAATTAATATGAACACTTCTTTTTTATATTTCCTGCATTTTTTTCTCTGAATTTCCACTCTTAAATATCTATTATAATGCCACATAATCCTATTCCTCCCTTTGAGATCTTCTTGCAGTATCCAGCCTGGGGAATAAAAGTGTCCTGGTGTCATCCTGTCAAAGTGCCATTTATTGTCTAACTATATCATATCACAGGCACAGTGAATATCATCATATGACAGTGAATAGGCAAAATCACTCTGCAAGAATCAATTAAAAGGAAATATACATAAATGAACTTTTCATCTGTTTCAAATAATGCTACACATTGCAGAATACTTACTGAATGATAGAAAATTATATATGTGTACGGCATAGCTATAAGCCCGCATCCCCGAGGAGCAGACGTCATGTCAAAGTAACAGAATATTACTCCATCAAACTTACTGCAATCAACAGCGGGAAGAGAACAGGGTGCAAAATTATATCAATATATCAATTATGTATAAGATCATTTACAATTTATAACAACTACATCGTTGCGTTGACGCAAGCCTCATATATATTACTATCATTCCTGCTAGATAAAAATGAAGATTCCCATCACAAATTTTATAAAATAGTGTCTTACATTTAATCACCAGTACTGGTGATACAGGGACATTTTTATCTAGAGGTGGGCATGACCTCTGTGAAACCCACAATTACCAGCAATAAAGTTTTACTTGAATATTCATCGACCCCTTCATTTTCAGGATCAGTGGAGGTTCCTATGGTAGGGAATAATAATAATAATATGCGATAAGTTTATGAATTGGTCAAATGCCTTATATGAGGTAATACAGAAAAGTTCTACACTTGGAACCAGCTTTTTTAGCCAGGGTGGAGAATCATAAAGAGCAGTGGTTCTCATTCATGTATTACACCAATGTCCTTCTAATGTCAGTTGGTGCAGGGTAGTCCTTCATTCCCTCAGCGTCATCAATGGGGATTGCTTACCCTTGCAATAACAGTACATTTTTGGGGAACCATTCATCTATACAGGGGTAGTCGAAAGCAAAACCCCAACTATGACCTAACTAACATTATAAGAGTGTCCTTTTATTTTAGCTCAGTTGAATTTTTAGAAAGTAATAATACAGTTTCTTTTGACCATCTTGATTGTAAAGGCCACTATTCACAGACAGCAATTCTAGTAAATATATGTTTCATGATGCCAAACACCTAATGATGTAAGGGCCACAATATACAGAGGTGATACCTGATCAGATTTAGCAGCTTCTAGTTCTACACGCAGCCACAAACTCTACAGATGTCATAGCCAGCTACAAGAAGCCTATTCATAGGAGCGATGTCAAACTGTATACTACTCCATCTATTTAAGGAATTTAAGTTTAAGGCCCATTGTCTAACATGATTTCTATGACAACAAGGGATCAGTTTTGATATTTAAGTTGTTTACTACTTGGACAACCCCTTCTCAATTGCTAAATTCCCCATTATAAAATAACTAAGGTCTATAAACATCTCTGGTGCTGGTGCAGTTCTAGCCATTATGGCACTGGCTCCCCGGGTCTTGAGTAATGTTATCTAACGCAAGCCCTACAGCCATTCAGGTTGCACCATGATAGCCTGTGAGTGGCAAGAAGTCAGTGGAACATCTGCAGTGGGATGTCTCTCTTGTAGCCTAATGTGTAAATACTGATACTTCTGATAGTATGGGGTGGCATAATGTATGGTAGTCAGAGCGTACAGCTTAGCGTTACATTGTTTACATCATGGAACCAGTGGTACTGCCATTTCTCCAAAGAGTACAAGTAGCTGTCAGTCCGCATGTTGTTTGGGCTACTGTGAGCAGTGTGCATGGCTGAAACATTCTACAATGGCCTTCAGCATCTCCAGACTTGTCTCCCATTAAAGACATCTGGGATGTCATTGGTCGACCATTGCAAGGGGAGCTGCCAGAAGTGGATTTTGATTATTTCCGTGCCCAAGTGCATTCAGTGTGGCAGAACATTCCACAGACAGCCTTTAATAACCTCATTGGCAGCATACCAAAGCCCATGAGTGCATATATTTCTGCAAGTAGTGCTCATATTCGGTGCTAAAAAATCTAGAACATCACACTGGTACTATTGCAGGGATTATGATGTGAGGCGGCAGAATGTACGGTAGCTAGACTCATCTAGTCTTCATTCCAGGTACAATAAAAGCTTGGCGTTAATCTGTTTTGGTGGTGGAACCAGCAGCACAGCCATTTCTCCAAAGTGTACCAGGAGATGTTCTTCAACACAGCATCAGGCTGTGTATTGCATGTGCTAACTGTGAGCAGCTTGTATGTTCCGAATGTGCTACCATGGCCTGCAGCGTCTCCAAACTCATCTCCCATGATGCACATCTGGGACGTCATTGGTTGGCAATTGCAAAGGGAGCTCCAGCAGCAGATCTTGTTCATTTGTGTGCCCAAGTTCATTCATTGTGTCAGAAAATTGCTCAGGCAACCATTAATAACCTCATTGACAGCATGGCATCTACAGTAAGTGCATGAAATTATGCGCGCTTATACTCAATACTGAATATTCAAGATGTTTTGAAAATGTTGTTTATGTTTTTTCATCATATGCATATAATTAGCATGTTTATTGGTCCTGAGCTTTCCATAATTCCATGACTTTGCCTTCTTGGTTTTGCAACTTCAATGTTGAGGAGTGTATATACGAGAGTGAGTCACAAATTATCTGCACTGTAGAATTTATTTAAATCAACTTTCAAAAAAGACAAATGCATAATTTTTCAACATAGTCTCCCTGATTTTCAACACACTTAGTCCATCTGTCATCAAGATTTTTGTATTACCTCATTAAAAAATATTTTAGGCTGAGCTGCTAGCCACGCATGCTGTTTTCACCTCTTCAACAATTGTGAATTTTTGTCCTCTTAGCGCTCTTTTCAGGGGACTAAACAGGTGATACAACAAGAGTGAGGTCTAAAGTGCTTATCTGGCAGTAAAATCAATGGTCCAACCATTCATATCCATTCACTGAAATGCAAGGAACCTGCAGGCGAGTAGGACATCAGAGAAAATGAAGAAAATCCATCACACAATCCAGCATTTCTTTTAAAATCCATAAATGACTTATTTAATTCCACGTAAAATGGACACACAAACAATCACAAAATGAGGTAGGAAGATACATCTCAAACTGTGCGCTGCGGGGATTCGCTGGTTTCTGAACTGGGACTGGAGGGTATGTACAGCATAAGGTATACATACCCCTGGCTAATGGGCACGGCCTTACTCCCATATACTTGTATTGAGCGAGGCTGCACCCCGTCTAGTGACGCATGGCCGAATAGAGGGCGGTCCCGGCTCAGAAACCGGCGAGTCCCCGCAGCACGCAGAGCGTGCGCTGGGAAGATTCATAAGTCAGCAGTCACACAGAGTGACTACAGGCTTATTGATTTGGACTGGACAACCCCTTTAAACCCTTCTCAACCGTGGGATTTTCCATTTATGTTTTTACGTTCTTTGCTCCGTCTTCCCAGAGCCATAACTTTTTTATTTTTTCGTCAATATGGCCGTGTGAGGGCTTGTTTTTTAAGGGACGAGTTGTACTTTTGAACGACATCATTGGTTTTACCATATCGTATACTGGAAAATGGGGAAAAAAATTCTAAGTGCGGTGAAATTGCAAAAAAAGTGCAATTCTACAATTGTTTTTTGTTTTTGTTTTTTTTACAATGTTCACTAAATGCTATTATGATTTTCCAGGTCATTATGACTTCATAAATACCAAACATGTATAGGTTAATTTTTATTTAAGTGGTGAAAAAAAAAAATCTAAAGTTTGTAAAAAAACAAACATGGTGCATTTTCTGATACCCGTAGCATCTCCATTTCTCGGGATCTGGTGATGGGTAAGGGCTTATTTCAGTTTTTCTTTTTTAATAAATTAGCAAAAATTTCTACATTTCTGTTTTTTTCAGTCAAGATTGGGTGTAGAGTGTACATTAATGAGAAAAAAAAATGAACTTTTTAGAATTTACTAAATGCCTGCACTGAAACATAAAGTGAAAAATTTAAAGGGCTCTGAATACTTTCCGTACCCACTGTATATGTAAATATATATAAACATTTATATATGTGTGTGTATGTATATATATATATACAAACACACACACACACACACACACACACACACACACACTGCTCAAAAAAATAAAGGGAACACTCAAATAACACATCCTAGATCTGAATGAATGAAATATTCTCATTGAATACTTAGTTCTGTACAAAGTTGAATGTGCTGACAACAAAATCACACAAAAATCATCAATGGAAATCAAATTTATTAACCAATGGAGGCCTGGATTTGGAGTCACCCCCCAAAATTAAAGTGGAAAAACACACTACAGGCTGATCCAACTTTGATGTAATGTCTTTAAAACAAGTCAAAATGAGGCTCAGTATTGTGTGTGGCCTCCACGTGCCTGTATGAACACCCTACAATGGATGGGCATGCTCCTGATGAGGTTGCGGATGGTCTCCTGTGGGATCTCCTCCCAGACCTGGACTAAAGCATCGGCCAACTACTGGATAGTCTGTGGTGCAACGTGACGTTGGTGGATGGAGCGAGACATGATGTCCCAGTTGTGCTCAATCGGATTCAGGTCTGGGGAACGGGTGGTCCAGTCCATAGTTTCAATGCCTTCATCTTGCAGGAACTGCTGACACACTCCAGCCACATGAAGTATGGCATTATCCTGCATTAGGAGGAACCCAGGGCCAACTGCAACAGCATATGGTCGCACAAGGGGTCTGAGGATCTCATCTCGGTACCTAATGGCAGTCAGGCTACCTCTGGCGAGCACATGGAGGGCTGTGCAGCCCTCCAAAGAAATGCCACCCCACTGCCAAACCGGTCATGCTGAAGGATGTTGCAGGCAGCAGATCGCTCTCCACGGCGTCTCCAGACTCTGTCACGTCTGTCACATGTGCTCAGTGTGAACTTGCTTTCATCTGTGAAGAGCACAGGGCGCCAGTGGTGACTTTGTCAATCCTGTTGTTCTGTGGCAAATGCCAAGTGTCCTGCACGGTGTTGGGCTGTGAGCACAACCCCCATCTGTGGACGTCAGGCCCTCATACCACCCTCATAGAGTCGGTTTCTAACCGTTTGTGCAGACACATGCACATTTGTGGCCTGCTGGAGTTCATTTTGCAGGGCTCTGCCAGTGCTCCTCCTGTTCCTCCTTGCACAAAGGCAGAGGTAGCGGTCCTGCTGGTGGGTTGTTGCCCTCCTACGGCCCCCTCCACATCTCCTGGTGTACTGGCCTGTCTTCTGGTAGCGCCTCCAGCCTCTGGACACTATGCTGACAGACACAGCAAACCTTCTTGCCACAGCTCGCATTGATGTGCCATCCTGGATGAGCTGCACTACCTGAGCAACTTCTGTGGGTTGTAGAGTCCATCTCATGCTACCACGAGTGTGAAAGCACAACTAACATTCAAAAATGACCAAAACATCAGCCAGAAAGCATTGGTACTGAGATGTGGTCTGTGGTCCCCACCTGCAGGACCACTCCTTTATTGAGGGTGTCTTGATAATTGCTAATAATTTCCATCTATTGTCTATTCCATCTGCACAACAGCATGTGAAATTGATTGTCAGTGTTGCTTCCTAAGTGGACAGTTTGATTTCACAGAAGTTTGATATATTTGGAGTTATATTCTGTTGTTTAAGTGTTCCCTTTATTTTTTTGAGCTGTGTATGTATATGTATATATATATATATATATATATATATATATATATATATATATATATCAGTACAGACCAAAAGTTTGGACACACCTTCTTATTTAAAGATTTTTATGTATTTTCATGACTATGAAAATTGTACATTCACACTGAAGGCATCAAAACTATGAATTAACACATGTGGAATTATATACTTAACAAAAAAGTGTGAAACAACTGAAAATATGTCTTATATTCTAGATTCTTCAAAGTAGCTACCTTTTGCTTTGATGACTGCTTTCCACACTCTTGGCATTCTCTTGATGAGCTTCCAACAATCTTGAAGGAGTTCCCAGAGATGCTTAGCACTTGTTGGCCCTTTTGCCTTCACTCTGCGGTCCAGCTCACCCCAAACCATCTCGATTGGGTTCAGGTCTGGTGACCGTGGAGGCCAGATCATCTGGCGTAGCACCCCATCACTCTCCCTCTTGGTCAAATAGCCCTTACACAGCCTGGAGGTGTGTTTGGGGTCATTGTCCTGTTGAAAAATAAATGATGGTCCAACTAAACGCAAACCGGATGGAATAGCATGGCGCTGCAAGATGCTGTGGTAGCCATGCTGGTTCAGTATGCCTTCAATTTTGAATAAATCCCCAACAGTGTCACCAGCAATGCACTTCCACACCATCACACCTTCTCCTCCATGCTTCACGGTGGGAACCAGGCATGTAGAGTCCATCCGTTCACCTTTTCTACGTTGCACAAAGACACGGTTGTTGGAACCAAAGATCTCAAATTCGGACTCATCAGACCAAAGCACAGATTTCCACTGCTCTAATGTCCATTCCTTGTGTTCTTTAGCCCAAACAAGTCTTTTCTGCTTGTTGCCTGTCCTTAACAGTGGTTTCCTAGCAGCTATTTTACCATGAAGGCCTGCTTCACAAAGTCTCCTCTTAACAGTTGTTGTAGAGATGTGTCTGCTGCTAGAACTCTGTGTGGCATTGACCTGGTCTCTAATCTGAGCTGCTGTTAACCTGCGATTTCTGAGGCTGGTGACTCGGATAAACTTATCCTCAGAAGCAGAGGTGATTCTTGGTCTTCCTTTCCTGGGGCGGTCCTCATGTGAGCCAGTTTCTTTGTAGCGCTTGATGGTTTTTGCAACTGCACTTGGGGATACTTTCAAAGTTTTCCCAATTTTTCGCACTGACTGACCTTCATTTCTTAAAGTAATGATGGCCAATCGTTTTTCTTTACTTATAATTTGTATTATGGAAAGAAAAAAGCAGCTAACAGTCTATTCAGTAGGACTATCAGCTGTGTATCCACCAGACTTCTGCACAACACAACTGATGGATGGTCCCAACCCCATTTATAAGGCAAGAAATCCCACTTATTAAACCTGACAAGGCACGCCTGTGAAGTGAAAACCATTTCCGGTGACTACCTCTTGAAGCTAATCAAGGGAATGCCAAGAGTATGCAAAGCAGTAATCAAAGCAAAAGGTGGCTACTTTGAAGAACCTAGAATATCAGACATATTTTCAGTTGTTTCACACTTTTTTGTTAATTATATAATTCCACATGTGTTAATTCATAGTTTTGATGCCTTCAGTGTGAATGTACAATTTTCATAGTCATGAAAATACAGAAAAATCTATAAATGAGAAGGTGTGTCCAAACTTTTGGTCTGTACTAATATATATATATATATATTTATTTATTATACACATTATACACATGTAAAACTTTTTTTTTATTTTTTACTTGCTTCAATAGTCTCCTTAGGAGACTTGAAGCTGCGATCGTCTGATAGCTGGTGCTACACATAGAAGGGCTTCAGCCCTGGTATGTTTTTCAGAAATGATCGTCTGCTATAAACGTCTGCTATAAATACAGCAGCAGAATTTTACAAACTCACCCAGTTAGTTTTTCTCTTTTGTCAGATACCAACTCTCTGATTTAGTGAGTGGCGTTAATGGCTGGGGGTGGTGCTAACGTCATCGCTGGGTGACAAGCTAGCCACTCAGCCTGTAATTTTAATAAATTAAATGCCTGTTCTTCTGCTGGACAGCATGATTGCTGCCCTGCTTCATTCATTATTTTAATTAATGTGACTTAGGTTTTACTGGCCAATAGCAGAGCATGGCACCCTATTTAAACTTGCACCTGACATCCTGTACCCTGCCAGTTAGAAGCATTTATTCAGTTCCTGGTGATAGATTTCTGGTTTTCTTCTATTAGTTGATCAGACTTACCTTGAATTGACTCTGGACTGTCTTATCCCCTTTCTTCTCAGCTGATTTTGTCTTTGTTCATGTCCCACTAGTTTTGACCCCAGCTTTCTTTCTGAATTCATCCCTGTCTGACTTTGTCCTTGGTACAATCCCTTGTTGAATTGTCAACATATTCACTGTCAACTCACTCGATTGGCCAGCAGCTATTTGGTACCTGCAGCTACTCAGTACCTTAGGGTCATTTGCAGTGTAGACCAGATGCCTGTACAGGGGTGAAAGAGTGAACAACATAGCACTCCCTTGTATGGGACCAGTGGAGTGGCTAGTGCCAAGACTATCAGAATAAGCACATATCATAAATCCTGCACCAGAATATGCATGATATTTATATGGTTCTAGAACTAAGCTCATAATATAAATGCAGTAGTAGAATCGAGGTCATTACTTATATTCATTACAAGAAACCAACTCATAACAACAATACAGCAGCAGTTGGGTTGAGGTCAGGACTTTGCACTTTTGCAATACCTTGATTCTTTTTTTTTTTTAACCATTCTAACATTCTGTTGCAGTTTTGCTAATATGCTTAGGATCATTGTCCTGTTTCATGATCCAGTTTAAGCTTCAGCTTTTGGATGAATGGCCTTATATATGACTCTAGAATACGCTATACAGAGGAGTTCATGGTCAAATAATTCCCGCCTTTTGTGCACCGCAAAGTAATATTGAAAAAGACTTGGGTATACTAATAGATCACAGACTGAACATGAGTCAACAGTGTGTTGCCGCAGCAAAAAAAGGCAACTACAATTCTGGGTTGCATTAGCAGAAGCATAGTCTAGGTCACGTGAAGTAATTGTCCCACTGTACTCTTCTTTGGTCAGAACTCATCTGGAATATTGTGTCCAGTTCTGGGCACCACATCTTAAAAAAGACATGAAAAAACTGGAGCAAGTTCAGAGAAGAGTGTCCAGAATGGTGACCGGTCTGCAAACAATGTCCTATGAGGAAAGGTTAGAGGATTTGGGAATGTTTAGCTTGCAAAAAGAGAAGACTGAGAGGAGACTTAATAATTGTCTACAAATATCTCAAAGGCTGTCACACTGCAGAGGGATCAGCTTTATTCTCATTTACACAAAGAAGGACTAGAAGCAATGGGATGAAACTGAAAGGGAGAAGATACAGCTTAGATATTAGAAAAAACTTTTTGACAGCGAGGTGATCAATGAGTGGTACAGGCTGCCACGAGAGATGGTGAGTTCTCCTTCAATGGTAGTCTTCAAACAGAGGCTGAATAGACATCTGTGTGAGATGGTTTAGTGAATCCTGCATTGAGCAGGGGATTGGACATGATGACCCTGGAGGTCCCTTCCAACTTTTACATTCTATGATTCTATGATTGCCTACACAAAGTATTAATGTTTTGCTCAGTGCCCTAAACAGTAATGATGCCTCCCTTAGGCCTCATACACTGATAGTTTAGTGCCTCATACATTAATATAGTTCACTGTTGTGCCCATACAAAGTTATGATGCCCCTTTCTGTTACCTTGATAGTAATAATGCAACTTTAATGCTAATAAATCCCCTTTCTGCCATAGCATAGTAATACTATCCCCTTGTGTCTCCACAATAAAAATTATCCTTCTAAAAAATAGTTAAATGGGATGTTTGGGCATTTAGTATTGTTGACCTTTCCATAGGATAGATTATCAATATCAGATGGGTGGTGATCTGACAACCGGTGCCCCCATCAATCAGCTGTCTTTTACTGAAGCACCAGCTGGATTCAATCACTTTGAATGGAGCTGCTTTAGCACAGTTCTGACAAAATGCAGCGGTAGCTGTCGAATGACAATGACCGTCAGCAGCCGCTAAACTTTGATTGGAGCTGTGTTCAGCAGTTCCGTCCAAATTGCTAACATCCGACAGGTGCAGGAGCAAAAAATAGCTGATCGATGGGGGCGCCTTTGAGTCTGAGGCCCAACTCTTTGCATTCAATAGTTAGAGTAATTCCATAAACATTTGTTGGTGTCGATCTGATGGGTGTGTGAAGTGGGTAATTCTTTACACACATCTAAATTTCTTTACTAAAGATCTCTTTCCACTAATAATAGTGCCAAACCTCCATGCGTTCAGCTCAATTGGAGTGACTGAGGCTGAGCTAAAACACTCTATCTGTAGAGATGTGTGTTACGGGTCCGAGTGGTGGAACCTCTGTGCAGAAGTGCAAGGAGGGACCCAGAGGGGCGTGACTAAGTATCCACCCGAACCGACCCTGGTCGTACGGCAGCTAACGACACCGTGACCAGGGAGGATCCGGGCTGAGGGACCAGGTGATACTCTGGGGACGACCTTGTAAAAGAGCAGGTGGCTCCCACGGGTCAGATGGCTGGGACTGACCTTTATGGCGGATGGACACGGCAAGCAGGCGGAAGTCTCTGGTAGCAGACAGGTGGTCACAGTTCGAGAAAGCAGGGCAAGTAGCAGTCTTTAGGTTTACCAGGAAGGTGGTCACAGCAAGTGATGGCAGGGTCTCCAGGCAGGCTGGCAGGAAACAGGCAGGTTCTCCCAGGTGGGCGGGCAGACAGACAAGGCAGGTAACTGGCAGGTAACAGGTGGGCGCTCCCTGGTGAGCGGACAGACAGATGAGGCAAGTAACAGGCGGGTGCTCCCAGGTGAGCGGGCTGACGGACGTAGCAGGTAACTGGTGGGCGCTCCCAGGTGAGCGGGCAGACAGACGAGGCAGGCGGATGCTCCCAGGTGAGTGGACAGATAGCCAAGGCAGGTAATAGGCAGTTAACAGGTGAGCGCTCCAGGTGAGCAGGCTGGCAGGCTCGGCAGGTAACGGGCAGATAACAGGCTGGCAGACAGGACGAGAAGTCAGGCTAGCAGCGGGACCTGAGGGCTGAAGCACAGATCAGACACAGTGCAAACAACTTTACTCGGGCACCTCCATTTTGGAGGAGGTGCCTTATATATGGTAAGTCCTCCGGCAATTGGCCGGGGACTCCTTAGGACGACGCGTGTGGCCCCTTTAAGAGAGGGGGGAGCGCGCGCTCCCTAAGCACAGTGCCCGGGAAGGAGCGCGCGCCAGCAGCAGCGAGGGAAGGAGCGCTGGAGGACGCCGCGCTCTGAACAAACCCGTTGTCCTTAACACTTTTTCTGACAATCCAGGTACTCCTCCTACTCCGGTTTATGCTGAGGACGTCTTTGAAGTGGAGTATCCTGTACACCAAGAGGGTAAGAGGGAGAACCTTTTTTCTGGTGGATTGGAAGGGGTTTGGTCCTGAAGAAAGAACTTGGGAACCCAGGGAGAACATCAATGCTCCGCTTCTCCTTGAGAAATTTCTCTCTGGCCTAAAAAAGGGGGGGGCCTAATGGGGGGGTACTGTTGCATCGGCGACTCTGCCTCCTGCTAGGCAGAGACGCCGTCCCTCTCACCTTCCTGCTCAGCGCGCGGCATCCTCCAGTGCTCCTTCCCTCGCTGCTGCCGGCGCGCGTCCTTCCCGGGTACTGTGCTTGGGGCGCGCGCGCTCCCCCTCTCTTAAAGCGCTGGAGGAAGCCGCGCGCCGAACAGGAAGGTGAGAGGGACGGCGTCTCTGCCTAGCAGGAGGCAGAGTCGCCGATGCAACAATGTGTAGCACTTTACGTGGAATAGGCCATACTTTTCTAAATCTGTGCAACTCTTTTTTTTTATTTTTTTTCCTTCTTTTATACTTTTGTACTAATTTATCAGGGCATGTGTAACATTGTGTCACATCCAGTAGGCCTCCATGGACCTTAATGTAATTAGGCCATCATTAACATTCCTTGTCCTACATCTGGTGGAGGCATGTGAGTCTTTGTAACTCTCTGCAGGGGGCCTTGCTGATACACAACTTTTTAGATTGGCCAGACACAAGGCTTCTGGGACCTTGTTTGACTCTTTGAATTAAATGTACCTTATGGTTAAGGGGGTGGCGTGTGAGCCTCTCTACCCAACCAGGGGACTGATCCCAAGAAGAAGGCAGAAAGGAAAGACTCATGTTTGAGGTTTGCAATTGGTGTTATGTCTTAGAAGGGCTAGGGTCTGCTGCTGAGGCCAGATCCTGGTGCCACTACTGGGACATTTAGAGACTGGAGATCTTCTGCCACGTACTATTGTCACCCAGTTTGGATACCCTGCTGGATTAGAGAAGCTATTCAAAAGACCAGTGTTGCATTTTCCTTTGCATCGGATTACCATGTGGCACCCCCAGATTTATTCCTTTTGTTGCGGCCATATTGAAGACTTTAAGGAATTATAACTATGTTTGGTGGAATATTATCCAAGTGACAATATAAATTGTTTGATTGTTTGCCGGTCTGCTGTCCCTACGTGCGCTGTCGCACACCCTGTCACTGTATGAACTCTACTTTTCTGTCATGGTTGCAAATTATAAAACAGAGCACTTTAAGTAAAAAATCTGCACATTTTTATGTTTTACTCTTCTCTGGTTATTTTCCAAAAGTGATAAGAAAAGTTGGCGGAGAAACTAGGGTAAATTTCTGCTACTTCATAACAAGCATAGATTTTATTTTCTGGCACACATTTATTTTTTTTCTCCTCTATCCTTGAGTGATCTGGGGTTTGGGTGGGGTAATTGGAAAATAATATACATTTTTTGTATTGTATGAAGGAGTTTATTTAATAAAATAAAAAAACTAAAGATTTTTAATAGAGCGAAGTATGTTTTAATACTGGCATATGAGATATCAGTCTTGTTAAATTTCTCATTGTGCATATTTATATTTTTGTAGTCTGTGTCTATGACGATTCTGCTACAAAAGCAGCATATTCAGTTCCATAAGTTTACAACGTCATATGATATGTGAATTTATTACACAATCACAAATCCTCTAAATGTTAATGACCATTTGCTAATTCTGTAAGTACAGTATCACATACAGTATACAGTACATGTATAATATATACTATTGGAACGTTTTGATTTCAGGTTTCTTCTGTCACTGAGATACATGCAGCTGGTATTAACTGTGTAGCTCTACTGAAGTTCCATTGGAAAACCTCTTGACAATAGACATCAAAAGCCCTATTTTCTTTTGTTGGGTCCCCCCTAAGGAGTACAGTGTAAATATTTTAATTAGACCTACAATTTCAAATAGCCTAATCAGTATTCTGATCTCCTTAATTCCCACACAAAATTACTGAATATTTCACCACTGACGCTTGTTTTTTTTCTCCTCCAGAAAACAGATGAATGGTACTTTATGTAATTTAATGTTATTAACTGAAAGACGTATACATACTGCAGATTTTCTATAATATGCAACCAACAACAGTTATGGGGGTTACTGCGTCATTATAAAATACACGTGTTTAAAGGCAGGAATATAAACAATTTAATATATCTATTTTAGTATATTTGGATAGATTAAATTGTCTATATTCAATAATGGCCAGAACTGCAAATGTGTAATTTTCAATGGGACATTGTTAGTATTTTTTTGTGTTCTCGGTTATTTTTTTTAACCCCTTCACGACCTTTGACATAGCAATATGTCATAGTCAGACAGGGGTTCAGAGTCTTTGACGTATGGGGTGCGTAATTGTGATTATGCGGGCACAGGAGCTGTACCTTCGAGATCGACATCGGGAGTTCAGCTTAAGTTAAAGCCGAGACCCAGTTGTCACTGCCAGGAGTGGTGCCCTCAATGCTTCGGGCATTTTAACCTCTAAATTCCACGATCTATATCGATCGCACCATTTACAAGGCTGGGAGAGGGAGGGGGCTCCCTCCCCCGTCCGATAGGCGCCCATGCAACATCATCGCAAGGCCCCGATTGTTGCCATGGCAACCCAAGGTCGTCATGATGACCTACAGGTCAGCCAGTTATGGCAAGCCTGTTAGACCATGCCAAGATGATAGTCTAAGAGGCATTCTGTCAGTTCTGGTGCACTGCAATGCGTTATAGCAGGGATCAGAGTAAAAAAAAAGTTAAAGTCCCATAGAGAAACTAAGTAAAAAAGTAAAAAAAATTCAAACAAATATTAAAAAAAAAAATCCCCAAATAAAGAACAAAAAAAAATAAAAAAAATATTACACCAATAAATACATATATTTATGTAAAATAAACAGAAAAAGTACACATATTTGGGATCACTGCATCCGGAATGACCCAACCTATAAAATTGTAACACTAGTTAACCCCTTCATTGAACACTGCGAATGTATTAAATAAAACGTGGCAAAAACTATGCTTTATCATACCGCCGAACAAAAAGTGGGATAAAACGCAATCAAAAAGTCAAAAGGAAAAAAAAAATGGTATGGCTGAAAATGTAATCTTGTCCCACAAAAAAACAAGTTGCCATATAGCTCTGTCAGCAGATAAATAAAAAAGGTATAGCTTTCAGAACATAGCGATGCAAAAGCAATGCTTTTTTCTATAAAATAGTTTTTATTGCATAAAAGAAGCAAAACATAAAAAAATGATATAAATATTGTATCCCTATAATCAGGATCAAGAATTAAGCTGCCTTATCACTTTTACCACACGGTGAACGGCATAAAAAAAAATAAAAAAGCAATTCCTTAATTGCTGGATTTTGTTCATTCTGCCTCCCAAAAATTGGAATAGAAAATAATCAAAAAATGTTATGTGCCCGAAAATAGTACCAATAAAAACGTCAAATCGTCCCACAAGGAAAGCCTAAGATAAAAACAAAATGAGCATATACACTGCAGTAAATATAAAAATAACAATGGTGTATGAAAATGACATAGGGTACTTGGGTAACAATTTAAAAAAAAAAAAAGAAAAAGCCATCCCACCACATCAGGGTGACCCTATTCGGGACAATCCTAATCTCTAGTGTTTAAAACATTACCATATGTCGAATGACATGAATGTGAATAAGGAACAAGCAGGACTGAGACCCTGACTAACAGACACTCAGCAGTGGGGAGCTATATAAACATAATGTCCAGCTCAAAGAAAAGGGAGGTCACACCCTTATTTGCACGGAGTGATAAAACCTGAAACAAAACCCTAATGAGATAAACTGGAATATAAGTTGGTATGCATGCAAAGTGTAGGTGCATCTTTACACTGGCCACTAAACATACAAAACCTAATATAAAATAAAATGAGCAAATATCCCACAGTAAATAAATAGCAATAGTGCATGAAAATAACATAGGATACTTGGTTAACATAATTTTGATTAAAAAAAATTAAAAGCCATCCCACCACATCACGGTGACCCTATTCGGAATGGTCCTACTTCTAACCTCTAGTATTAAAACCTTACTATATGTCAAATGATGTGAATGTGAATAAGGACCGAGCAGGACCGAGACCCTGACTTATGGACACCAAGCACTGGGGTGCTATATAAACATAATGTCCAGCTCAAAGAAAAGGGAAGCCATGCTCTTATTTGTCGAGTGCAGAAAACTGAAACAAAAACCTAAAGAGATAAACTGGAATATAAGTTGGTATGCATGCAACGTGTAGGTGCATGTTTACACTGGCCATTAAACAAACAAAACCCTATTCGGGACGGTCCTCTAATATTAAAGCCTTACCGTATGTCAAATGACATGAATTTGAATAAGCTCCCCACTGCTGGGTGACCATTAATCGGGGTCTTGATCCTGCTTCCCCTATTTCACATTGAAATTTTAATACTAGAAGTTAGGACTGTCCCGAATAGGGTCACGGTGATGTGTCGGAATGGCTTTTATGTTTATTTTGTCAAAATTATGATAACCAAGTACCCCATGTTATTTTTATACACTATTGCTATTCATTTATTTACTGCAGGATATTTGCTCATTTTGTTTTTATCTTAGGTTTTGTCTGTTTAGTGGCCAGTGTAAGCATACACCTACACACTGCATGCATGCCAACTTATATTTCAGTTCATCTCTTTAGGTTTTTGTCCAGCAAAAAACAATGATTCTGTCATCAAATATATAGGAAAATTATAGCTCTCAAAATATGATGATTCAAAAACTTGTTTTTGCAATAAAAAGCGTTTATTAGTAGGTAGTAAGAATGATTGTCTCTGACTTGATAAACTCTTGAATTGATACTCCAATATAGAGGGTACTGTTCAACACAAGGCAATTAGACACCTGGTTTTAGTTTCACCTTCACTGGTAAGACTGGTAGCCTGCCGACATTAGTCTTTCCAGTCACCCATAGTGTTTCAGGGACCTGAGCCAGATAGTCATCTAGTAAGTGATTTTTTTCCTCTGATTTACACTGACACAGGTACAAATACACTCGTTCAAAAAGAGTAGTTTGAGGCTGCGTGCCCACGATGTGTTTTTCATGCGTTTCCGCTGCAGAATTTCCGCAGCGGAAACGCATCAAAAACGCATGGTAATCGGCACCCCATGGTCCCCAATGGCATTCCGCAATGTCAATGCACATGCTGCGGATTTTTACGCAGCGTTTCTGCAGCGCAAATTAATCCGCAGCATGTTCATTAATTTTGCGGAAGCGCCACCATTGACTTGCATTGAGACGCATAGAATCCGTGTCTGTACATTTGTACAAGCGGATTATATGTGTCTCTATGTGCGGATGGTACCCAGTTCTGGAGGAGAGAAGACTCTCATCCAGACCTGGGTACCATTGTACCTGTGAAAAAAAGAATAAAATAAAGTTTTATTCACCTGTCCGGCGGCCCCTGCAGCGCTTCTCCTTCCAGGACCTGAGATGACGTCGCGGTCATGTGACCGCAGGCTGTCTCGCGAGATGCCGGCAACCCGGAAGAAGCCAGGACGAGCGCGACAGCACACGCGGCGGGGGATCGGGGGTAAGTATAGCTTTATTTTTTTATTTTTACGGTCACACTATATAAATCCATGCCTTTTGCATGGATTTATATAGTGTGACCTAGTTGTCAAGCACTTTCCAAGTGATGCTATCGCTTGGAAAGTGCTTGTCAGTCCGCATGCGGAAACACATGCGTTAACGCATGTGGGTACGCATGTGAATCCGCATGTATTCCGCATGTATTCTGCAGGAAAAACGCATGCACAATCTGCATGCGTTTTTTCTGCCAGGGAGATGCAGAAATGCTGCAGAAATTTTCTGCTTCATTTCTACATCGTGGGCACATAGCCTGACACTAAACAACCATGGGTTATGCAAATCACACCCTTCTGTGAGCATACTCTGTATAACAAGGAATTTTCGTGGTGCTCAGCCTCTGGGGCAATTCAAAATTCACGCTGAGTAAGAGAAGAGCGTCACTCACTGTTTCCTTAAAATAGTCCTTTATTCCATAATGCAGGACATAGACGTGGTGTGCAGGGGGTGCAGGGAGAGTGAAGGATGATAACCAATTCGTGTTAGAATGTTTCTACATGTCCAAAATGGGTACAAGAATACTCCAACGGCATAGAGTTGATCTTCTCTAAGACTGGAAGTTAATGATACCATGCCAACTCCATTGTATTGAATATTAGCTTGTAGGGCACTAAGTAAATCTTTGGGATGGATGTAGTGTCTCTGCAAGGTTAAGTAAGTGGGGAGTTTCTTGGATCACCATCCACCTCAAACATTCAATGAAATACTCAGGTATTTCACATGGAAAAACATTATGTGCATGCATGACAGGCATGGCTGCCCCAGTATCTGTCAAGAAATCTAATGTTCTATCTGCAATCAGAGTTAATTTAACCATTGGGGTAGGACTTGTAATACTAGGAACTACTATAGGATGCATGCTAGCTACTGGGTTGCCAAATTCCTAAAGGAAGAGGAAGAATCATCCACAGTGATTTGTTGCATAAGCTACTACTTCAGAGGTACTTTGCAGTCCTTCTGTATGTGACCCTGCTGTCCACAGTTGTAACAGACAATAGGGCCATGCCTCCTGTCATATCCTCTACCCGTTTAGCTACTGTAAAAGGTCTTTTGGGTCTTTTTTATAAGTCCCTCCCTAAGGGGTTTTGTTAGTCCATCTACAAAAGGAGTTGCCAATATACGTATATTAAGGATGTCTCTCTGTGAATATCCCATATCCGTCCAAGTCATCTGCAAACGGGCAAAATATTTTTCTACTTTCTCGTCTTTTTCCTGAGTTATGTCATTAAAGGATATGGATTGTTCCCGTTGTTTGGTCAAAGCCTATTTCTGCAGGACCTTACAATACTCTTCCGCTGAGTTTAACGTCTGTAAATATGCAGTCCCATATCTTCTAACCACATACTCTTTTTAAGGTCCCATTTCTTGAATTATAATATGTGCAGTCACATCTCTCTACTTCACATCTACTAATTCCTCAAGATCCAGCCATGTACAGTTATATCTAATCAGAATCTATTCAATTTGTCTGAAGAAAGGAACGGGTTTCTCATCATGGTTATGAAGTTGTTTCATCATAGCTAACTGTTCATTTGGACTCCAGGATCTGTACTCTGTCATAGTCACCCTTTAAGGAGGTGCAGTCCCTTGTGCACAAAAAGAACTAGTCTTTGGTTGTTGGGGGGTCTCCATCAGCCCCACCTCCTGAATTACTCTTTTCCCCCTCCCCACTCCATGTTACTAGCTGTGGGTGAGGTGGAGTATTGTCTTCTCCAGCAACTACATGAGATTTTGTTACAACAGGC
This sequence comes from Phyllobates terribilis, assembly GCF_046119375.1. Classification (NCBI taxonomy): domain Eukaryota; kingdom Metazoa; phylum Chordata; class Amphibia; order Anura; family Dendrobatidae; genus Phyllobates; species Phyllobates terribilis. Next base: position 261,242,502 of record NW_027362762.1, read on the forward strand.
ATAATAGGAGCACTAGGGGAATTTGGCTTAAGTCTGGTCACCGTACAGTTTAAACAATTATGTTTCCATTCTAGATTCTGTACTCTACATAATATACATGTCCATTGTCCTGGCCCATTATAGGGAGGAGGTACTGATGGTTCTGTGTGATTAAGTTTGTCCAATCCATTGTCAAAACATTCATACAGCACTCTATTACTTATCATGGTTTCTTTACAATCCCCCGCTAATCATTTCCTCAGCTACATTCCTCCACTGCTCAGCATTAAACATCACACCATTGTCTTCTAACCAACCATAGTACTCGTTCATGAACAGCTTCCACATAATCACACCAAGACTCCCCTCTGGGGGAAAACCAGCCCTTTTCAACATTCTTTTACAATCTGTTACAGCATATTCTTTAACTATTATCCTCACTGTTTTTCCTTTAAATGTATCTGTTTTTATTTCTTTACTCGATTTACTTTCCATTACTTGCCATCAAGCTCCCTCAGGCAAAACACCCTTTAAGCTTGTATCTGTGCTGGAACACTTTTCTTTTAATGTAGGTAGTCACCATGACACTTAATATCTTACAAACAACCAGTAAACAGCCTAGAAGATACCCTTCTGTTGAGTTTAACCTTCAACAGCCAAACAAGAAACAGCAATACTAACAATCCTCCAAATACAAGTACCACTATATTTCACACTTATATACCAATCCCATTATATGCACACCATTCACAAAGGCATAGGTAATGCTCTAGTTCTTAGACCAGACTATTTAATGCAAAATAACCAACCCAGTATGGAAGTAGACCAACTTTCAGTAAACGTGAAATACAAATGTAACAATAACCTTCTTACCTTATGCTGCAGCGTTAGAATTCACTTTTCCTGGAGGATCCTCCTCAATCAAGATCTGGTTGGTAGAATGCGTGTCTAGTCCCGGGTTTCGGCACCAAATTTCTGTGAGCAATATTCACTCTTTTCTATGCCTTTTTAATTCCAAATATTATGTATGTTTCAAGATCTCAAGGAAATCAAAACAGCTTAGCCTTGTATGGTGTACTAAATAGTATTTCTGCTTTATTAGCACATGTAGACAATTACATAGTGTCACAAACAAAGGAAAAGTTCCTCCAAAATGTGAGCCAATAGGAACTTTAGGGGTGTGAATAGAAATTTGAAACTTCTCGCCCATAAGTGTTATTTGACCACCATGACACAGGAGTTAAGACAAGAAGGATACCACAGTCACAAAATGCAGTTTGTTCTGTCACAGAAAGGCAAGTTGAAGAATGTACTGCAGTTGAGCCTTTCAAAGGATAAATACAGATCCAATAGAGTTTCCTAGAACCCACTGCACTCTACACAAAATGTATCTCAGAATACCTGCCTCTACTATTTTAAGATAAGATTGGAAGGAATGTGCCTCTGTAAACTATAGTTGTGTAACTGACATCAAAACTACTACTACTGCTGCTGCTGCTGCTGCTGCTACTACTACTACTTTCCTGTTCTCCTCATTGCTTTCCATTATGGCATATACCCTACAACTTTCACATGAGGTTACAGCAATTGCCAGTGTCACACCCGCACATTCATCATAATATGCGCACCACTGCATCAGAGCACAAGGCAACAGACAGAGCCACCACCAATGACACTAGGATCCAACCCATTCCCCATGTACTTATTACTGCATACTCCAAATATTCATTCATCCAGAAGAACGTTTGAGGTCATACAGTTAAAAGAAAAAAAGTGGTTTGGTACCGTGTTAGCCAATTGAAAAAAGATTTCTCTCAGTGGGAAAAACAAGATAATGTCTCACTACAAAATCTGAGGAATCTGCTCCAGAGACAGCGAGGACACCAGACCTATGATCTTACATAGATATTAGGACCATAAACCTTTCACACCACTAATCTAATCCAATTAAGGACTCACTCTCCAAGCTCAGTTTGTTTGTTTATCTAAATGTCATGTTATTATGCCATGCATCTGTTTTTGTTTTTCTTTGTTTTCCTTCATGTATACCATACCATGCCTGAGGAGGGGACCTAAGTTTTCCAGAAAGTTTGCCTTATAACATCATTTATTTTATTTTTGTTAGCCATTAAAAGGTATCATAACTACAAGATTATCTTGTTTTTCCCACTGAGAACAACCTGAGGTCATACACTGATGTTGGATGAGACCGCTTGGCTTACAATTCCTGTTCTAGTTCATTCCAAAGGTGTTCAATGAGGTTGAGGTTAAATCTCTGTGTGGGCCAGTCAAGTTCTTCCACATCATACACACCCAACCGTCCTCTTATGTAATTTGCTATGTGCACTGGGGCACAGTCGTAATGGAAGATAAAAAGGAACTTTCCAAAACTGTTCCCTCAAAGTTGAAACCATACAATTGACCAAAACATGTTGGTATCCTGGAGTGTTAAGATTTCCCTTCACTGAAACTAAGAGGCCCAGGCCAACCTTTGAAAAAACATCACCATTACAATTTTAATACGTCACTAAAATTCAAATTTACAAAAGGTACCCATGCCATGAAACTCCTGTTGCAGTTTTGAGCAGATTTTAATACAGAGGAGGTTTGGAACTCTGCAGTCATTGAGTCAGCAGAAAAAAAATAAAGCCTTTAAAAAATAATATTTGTGAGGTCTTATTGGAAATTTTTCAGACTTGTGCTGTCATAGGAAGAATGAACAGGGCTTTAGAATTGTCCTACAACTGCAGTTAGGTGCAATGAATGAAACCGTATGATGATGATGAGCAGTTACAGATATCCTCAGTGACTTTTCAATTGTTCATTGTAACTTTTACATAGCTGTTGACGCTTCTCCACTTACATGAATATTAGTAAAAATCCGTGCATGACTCTAGTTTATGGATGGAGTGCAGCAGAGCATGCACGCAGAGTTTAACCTGTGCTATAATATATCAACTTTAAACCACGGATTCCTTGACCTTAGAAGATGCAGTTGTTTCCTTGTGTGGGCATTACAAACATTACTGAAGGGTTTTTCACATTATAAATATTCATGGTCTAATAACAGATCCCCATATTGAAATAGTTTGATCAGATATAAAAAAAAGGAAACAGAAAAGAAAAAACTCAGGAAAGATACATGAAATTCCTGATGTTACTGCCTCAAAAAGTGCATAAAGAAAAATAAAATTGATTACATATCTAAAATCTTTCTTTACATTACCTGGATGCTTACCCTAATCAGGTTTTTAACCACTGCACAGAAGCCTGGATAGGTGAGCAATGGCAGAGACATGCTGGGGTTCATCTATAAGAAACATTAGAGCCAAATAAATGTTTAATAGTCTGAAAAAATAGTTACACAGGGAAAGTCTGATTGTTTTTTCTTAAGATAATGGAAAATGGGAATTCTATTTACAAGTATATTATCATTGTAAGGAGTACATGACAAGTTGGATACTATATAGCACACACAGTCTGCTTCCTTTATATTGATCTTTAAAACTGAATATGAATCAGGTTTTCTGGTTAAAATTAAGTTTGTTTTAATCATAATATAATTTACAACAGGTCATAAATATAATACATTTCTTGGGCTTTAAAAATAAAATGGGAACTCTATTGATTCCTAGTTTTGCACTGATCCCAGACTTGCATAGTATTTATATGTGTTGTATAGCTATATAAATTGTATTTCTCTATGTCATCAGTTGGTGTCATAAATTTGCCATTATGAGGATATTAGTGAGTGAACTTTTACATTGCCTTTGGTGTTAACATAATTACATCCATTAAACCAGTAATAAATATGAGAGCTGTAAAAGCAGAGCTCCAGTATTTGACATACAAAGATGAAGATTTGTCAGATATTCTGCTTTACATTCTAGGATCTTCTATAGTAAGATCATAAATAGCTTTAACAATGCCCTTTCTCAAATGATACACTGCATATTCACATTCTTATTGATGTATCATGTGGTTTGTGATACCAAATACATTGGCATGTCTGCAGAAAACACTATAGTCTATTGGTAAAATGTGGACTTCATTTTGCAGCTGTGCAAATAGTGATGTATATTATAGAATTGTTAAAGGTGCTGACTTTTGAAAACAGGTTATCTTATCACCTATTCCTAGTATAGGTGATAACTTATTGATCGTGGGGGTCTGACTGCTGGGACTAACACAAATCAGCAGAATAGGGCACTTTTATCCCATTTAGTACATGGTAGAGCTCATGCTCAACTGCTCATTTATTTTCTATAGGGCTGCCAAATGCTACTCTCAACTATTTACAGGAACCCTATAAAGAAAGAATGGAGGAGCGGTCAGGCATCTAAACTGCTGCTTTATTTTGTAAAGGGGAAAAAGTGCACAATCGGGGATAAATATTCCTCGTTCTGCTGATCAAGGAAATGGACAACCCCTTTAAAATACAGGTGATAATAAAAAATACTTAAATATGACAAGTATTATGTAAAGTTTTTTTATAATGCTTAGACTTTATAAATAAGGTAGATTTCTTCTGGGGTGTATGTAAAAATGTAAGTCATACTAAATGCCTACTTTATGTAGTGTGTGGTTATATCTTTGCTAGGTCATATTAAATTTTTGATCACCAGTGAGACCTACTGTACGTGCGCATATCTCCATGGTGGTCTCTCCAACGTAGAATAGACCATAAGGGTAAGTAATTGCATAGACGACATAACGAGAGGAGCAAGTAAATCTCTCTTATGTGATATTGTTTGCATTTCCGGGAATAAGAAAATGTATCACTCTTAATCATATTGCCACAACTTGCACACCCCAGACATGGGAAATTCCCCAGTCTAGAGGTGCCCAGTGTTCATTTTATTAATTTCATAATGGAACAGATATCAGATTTAAGCAATTTATCCCATAAATTTACTACACATTTATAAGACAAAGACGGCGGATACACAAATTTATGTGTAGGGGAATAATCTCTCTTTAAAAGGGACCAGTGTTTCCTCAAAATTCCTGCAATACAACCACTGACTGGACAAAAAGTACACAAAGGGAATCCTTTTTTTCTTTATCATTTGCCTGTCTTTTCACCAAACGCTCATCACACTTTAATCCCTTAGCATTTTCCCTTTATTTAAATACTTCGATAGTTGCATAACCTCTATATATAAATTTCCAACACATATCATCTAGTCTTGAATCTACCTTCTGTTCACAGCTAACTATCCTTCTCACTCAAATAAGTTGTCTCCATGGCAAGGAGTCATTCAATCCAAGAGGATGGTTACTATCAAAATGTTCTTATCAGTCTTATTAACAAAGAGATCTGTATTCAAAATACCATCCATATTAAAATAAGCTCTGCAGGTAGATTTATCGGGGAGATCTGTGTCTGACCCATAGATCTTAACAGTTAATTTCCATATTAAGAAAAACATGCATTTGTCTGGAATAAGACATCGAATCACAAATTATTGGTATCATTTTACTCAACTTTCTATGACCTGCATGCACACAGACAGCTTAGAAGGGTTGATCCTACTGACAAATTCCCTTTAAATGCTAATGTTATAAAGAACATGATCTTATAGATTTAAGAATATGGTTACAATACTATGATGTATCGATTTTTCCCTGCGATACGACATAATCGGCGGACCTTAACCCCTTCCAAACATTTGTAGTATATATACACATCATCGGGAAGGGCTTCCTGACTGATGCAATATATATACATCATGGCGATCACCCGCACACAGCTGACACCTGGGACTCAGTGCCAGGAGCGGTCCCTGCACTGCTCCCAGCACTTTAACCCGCTAAATGCTTCGATCGCTGGGAACGCAGCATTTAGCATGCAAGCAGAAGAGCTGGCAGGGGGAAGAAAGCCCCTCTGCCCTTGGATCGGAGACCCCGCGATGTCATCGCAGGGCCCGATCGCTGCCATGGTAACCTGGTGTCTTCATGGGTCACCAGAGCTAGCAAAGTTCATAGATCATGAGCAGTGCATGATCTAACAAGATTGCCTGCAAAATATACACGCGATCAGCCTGCAAAAAGTGAAAGTCCCACACTGGGACAAAGTGAAAAAGTAAAAAAAAAGAAAAAAAAAATCAATAATAATAGTAATATACACACGCACATATATATACATACATACATACATACATATATAGTGGGTACGGAAAACATTCAGACCCCTTTAAATTTTTCACTCTTTGTTTCATTGCAGCCATTTGGTAAATTCTAAAAAGTTCATTTTTTTTTCTCATTAAAGTACACTCTGCACCCCATCTTGACTGAAAAAAAAAAACAGAAATGTAGAAATTTTTGCAAATTTATTAAAAAAGAAAAACTGAAATATCACATGGTCATAAATATTCAGACCCTTTGCTCAGTATTAAGTAGAAGCACCCTTTTGAGCTAGCACAGCCATGAGTCTTCTTGGGAATGATGCAACAAGTTTTTCACACCTGGATTTGGGGATCCTCTGCCATTCTTCCTTTCAGATCCTCTCCAGTCCCGTCAGGTTAGATGGTGAACGTTGGTGGACAGACATTTTCAGGTCTCTCCAGAGATGCTCAATTGGGTTTAGGCCAGGGCTCTGGCTGAACCAGTGAAGAATGGTCACAGTGTTGTTCTGAAGCCACTCCTTTGTTATTTTAGCTGTGTGCTTAGGGTCATTGTCTTATTGGAAAGTGAACCTTCAGCCAAGTCTGAGGTCCAGAGCACTCTGGAAGAGTTTTTTATCCAGGATATCTCTGTACTTGGCTGCATTCATGTTTCCTTCAATTGCAGCCAGTTGTCCTGCCCCTGCAGCTGAAAAACACCCCCATAGCATGATGCTGCCACCACCATGTTTCACTGTTGGGATTGTATTGGGAAGGTGATGAGCAGTGCCTGGTTTTCTCCACACATGCCACTTAGAATTATCACCAAAAAGTTTTATCTTCGTCTCATCAGACCAGAGAATCTTATTTCTCATAGTCTGTGAGTCCTTCATGTGTTTTTTAGCAAACTCTTTGCAGGCTTTCATATGTCTTGCAGTGAGGGAAAGTTTCCGTCGGGCCACTTTGCCATAAAGGCCCGACTGGTGGAGGGCTGCAGTGGTCCCAAACTTCTTCCATTTAAGGATTATGGAGGCCACTGTGTTCTTAGGAACCTTGAGTAATGCAGAAATTCTTTTGTAACCTTGGCCAGATCTGTGCCTTGCCACAATTCTGTCTCTGAGCTCCTTGGGCAGTTACTTTGAACTCATGATTCTCATTTGGTCTGACATGCACTGTGAACTGTGAGGTCTTATATAGACAGGTGTGTGCCTTTCCAAATCAAGTCCTATCAGTTTAATTAAACACAGCTGGACTCCAATGAAGGAGTAGAACCATCTCAAGGAGGATCACAAGGAAATGGACAGCGTGTGACTTAAATATGAGTGTCTGAGCAAAGGGTCTGAATACTTATGACCATGTGATATTTCAGTTTTTCTTTTTTAATAAATTTGCAAAAAATTCTACATTTCTATTTTTGTTCAGTCAAGATGGGGTGCAGAGTGTACTTTAATGAGAAAAAAATGAACTTTCTAGAATTTACCAAATAGCTGCAATGAAACAAAGAGGGAAAATATAAAGGGGTCTGAATACTTTCTGTACCCACTGTGTATATATATATATATATATATATATATATTATTATTATTTATTATTATAGCGCCATTTATTCCATGGCGCTTTACATGTGATAGGGATATACATAACAAAAGCATTTACATAATCTTAACAAAACGAGTCAGCGACTGGTACAGGAGGAGCGAGGACCCTGCCCGCGAGGGCTCACAGTCTACGAGGGATGGGTGAGGATACAGTAGGTGAGGGTAGAGCTGGTCGTGCAGTGGTGTTTACTGCAGGTTGTAGGCTTGTCGGAAGAGGTGGGTCTTCAGGTTCCTTTTGAAAGTTTCCACGGTCGGCGAGAGTCTGATATGTTGGGGTAGAGAGTTCCAGAGTAGGGGGGAAGCACGGGAGAAATCTTGTATACGAGTGTGGGAGGAGGAGATAAGAGGGGAGTAGAGCAGGAGATCTTGTGAGGATCGGAGGTTGCGTGCAGGTAAGTACCGGGAGACTAGGTCACAGATGTATGGGGGAGACAGGTTGTGGATGGCTTTGTATGCCATGGTTAGAGTTTTGAACTGAATTCTCTGGGCAATAGGGAGCCAGTGAAGGGATTGACAGAGAGGAGAGGCCGGGGAATAGCGGGGGGACAGGTGGATTAGTCGAGCAGCAGAGTTTAGGATAGATTGGAGAGGTGCAAGAGTGTTGGAAGGGATGCCACGGAGCAGGAGGTTGCAGTAGTCGAGGCGGGATATGATGAGGGCATGCACTAGTGTTTTTGCAGAGTCTTTGCTGAGGAATGCACGGATCCGGGAGATGTTTTTGAGTTGGAGTCGGCAGGAGGTGGAAAGGGCTTGAATATGTGGCTTGAAGGAGAGATCAGAGTCCAGGGTTACCCCAAGGCAGCGAGCTTGTGGGACTGGGGAGAGTGAACAGCCATTGACGTTGATGGATAGGTCGGATGGGGGATGTGAATGAGAGGGTGGAAAGATGATGAACTCTGTTTTATCCATGTTGAGTTTTAGAAACCTGTCGGAGAAGAAGGATGAGATGGCGGACAGACATTGTGGGATTCTGGTTAGTAGGGAGGAGATATCGGGTCCAGAGAGGTAGATCTGTGTGTCGTCAGCATAGAGGTGATACTGAAAGCCGTGAGACTCTATGAGCTGTCCCAGGCCGAAGGTGTAGATGGAGAAGAGCAGGGGTCCTAGAACTGAACCTTGGGGGACACCGACAGATAGGGGGCGAGATGAGGAGGTGGTGCGTGAGTGGGAGACGCTGAATGTCCTGTCTGTTAAGTATGAGGAGATCCAAGATAGAGCCAAGTCCGTGATGCCAAGAGATGAGAGAATCTGGAGTAAGAGGGAATGGTCCACTGTGTCAAAGGCAGATGACAGGTCCAGAAGGAGGAGGATGGAGTAGTGTCGCTTGGATTTGGCATTTAGTAGGTCGTTTGTGACTTTGGTCAGGGCAGTTTCAGTCGAGTGATGCGGTCGGAAGCCAGATTGTAGACGGTCGAAGAGGGAGCAGGAGGAGAGGTGGGAGGACAGTTCAAGGTGGACATGTTGTTCTAGAAGTTTTGAGGCAAAGGGGAGAAGTGATATGGGGCGGTAGCTGGTCAGAGAGGAAGGGTCAAGGGAGGGCTTTTTGAGGATGGGTGTGATTGCGGCATGTTTGAAACATGAGGGGAAGACTCCGGTTGTTAGTGATAGATTGAAGAGGTGGGTTAGGGTTGGGATGAAGACTGAGGTGAGGTTAGTGATGAGGTGGGATGGGATTGGGTCAAGTTCGCAGGTGGTGAGGTGTGATTTGGAGAGTAAAGAGGAGACTTGACCTTCTGTAATGGTGGAGAAGTGGGGTTTGGAGGAGGATGGTTGAGTAGATATGAGGAGGGGTTGTGTGGACTTTAGGCCAAAGTTTTGTCTGATGGTGTCAATCTTCTGTTTGAAGAATGAGGCAAAGTCGTCGGCTGAGATGAGAGAAGAGGGAGGAGGTGCTGGGGGACGAAGGAGAGAGTTGAAAGTGTTAAATAGCTGTTTAGGGTTGTGAGATAGGGAGGATATGAGAGATGAGAAGTAGGTTTGTTTTGCTGTAGTGAGTGCGGACTTGAAATTAGTGAGGGATTGCTTGAATGCGATGAAGTGCTCGATGGAGTGAGACCTTTTCCATCTCCGCTCCGCAACCCTGGAGGCCCGGCGCAGTTCTTTGGTAAGTTTAGTGTGCCAGGGTTGCCTGTTGAATGTGCGAGGTGTGGTGTGTGTGAGAGGGGCGATCGAGTCTAGAGCTGCAGCTATTGTGGTGTTATATGAAGCAGCAGCAACGTCTGCATCGTGCAAGGAATTTATGTCTGTGAGAGGAAGGAGGGATTCAGAGAGAGAGTGTAGGTCAAGGTGTTTGAGATTTCTGCGAGGGTGTGTGAGTTTGTGGAGTGGGGATTGTGCACCCGGAGAGGAGAGGGTAGAGAATTTGAGGAGGTTATGGTCAGAGAGAGGGAGTGGTGAGTTAGAGAGGTTAGATAGGGAACAGAGGCGGGTGAAGAGGAGGTCCAGTGTGTGGCCATCTTTGTGGGTGGGTGTGGAAGACCATTGAGTGAGTCCAAAGGAGGAGGTGAGGGATAGGAGCTTAGAGACAGACGAGTGGGGAGTGTCAATGGGGATGTTGAAGTCACCCATTATGATAGTGGGGATGTCAGTGGAAAGGAAGTGAAGCAGCCAGGTAGTGAAATGGTCTAAGAAGGTGGTGGCTTGCCCTGGGGGTCGGTAAACGACGGCCAGTTGGAGGTTGGAGGGGGAATAGATGCGCACACAGTGCACCTCAAAAGAGGGGAGTGTAACGGAGGGTGGCAGTGGGATTTTGGTGAGAGCGCAGAGTTCCGATAGGAGGAAACCTACGCCTCCACCATGTTTGCCATTGGGGCGGGGGGTGTGGGAATGGTGGAATCCGCCATATGAAAGGGCAGCTGGGGAGGCTGTGTCAGAGGGGGTGAGCCAGGTTTCAGTGATGGCGAGGAAGGAGAGTTTGTTTGTAATGAAAAGATCGTGGATGAAGGAAAGTTTGTTGCAGACAGAGCGAGCGTTCCATAGAGCTCCTGTTAGTATAGCTGAGGAGGTGGGTATTAGTTGGATGGGTATGAGGTTAGAAGGGTTGTGACAGTTTGAGGAAGGTCGTGGATAGGAGGTAGAAGTGACTGTGGGGATATGGCGAGGAGGACCAGGATTTGGAGAGATATCTCCAGCAGTGAGGAGGAGCAGAGAAAGTGTTAGCAGGTGGGAGCAAGAGAGAGCATGAGGTGGCTGTCTGTGTTTGGAGATCCAGGATTGAATGCTGAGGAATAATTTGGAGGAGGAGGTGAGATGAATGGGGAGAATAGAGGGAGAGATGAAGAGTTTCTTACTTGGTGTAGGGATTTGAGGGGTTATTAGAAAGTGGAGGACTATAGAGGAAAAAGTGAGAGCTAACAGAAACATAGTTAAAAGAGACTAAGTGGTCAAAGTGTTTGTTACCTGACTCCTGCCCTGACTAACTGCCTCTGAAATAACTGCCACTTCTCTCCGAAGCCACTTTGCACAAGAAGACGCGTGAACACCCCAGCACGCGTGCACCCCTTACAGAGAGTCTAAATATATAGGCCACATTAAACTATATCAGGTGTAGGGCATTGTGGGAACGGCTTGTGGATAAATTAACAGCTGGTCATTTCAACAGGAGATGGCTGGGTGATCAAAGACAGAGCCAGGACGCAAGTCTCTGCAGTTTAACACCTCTAAAAATCAGATAAGGTATATAGTGGGGAAAGAAGAAACATATGTGAATATTGATTGGAGTGGGACAGATGAAGCAGGGGAATTATGCGGAGCATGTGACGCGCCCCTGGGCCTGTGTCGCGCTGCGGTGCGCACGCGGGAGCTTACCCGGAGCCGGATCCGTGGAGGGTTGTAATCTCGTGGCGGTGACCCGGTCCGTGCCCAGGGAGTCAAACTAGACGGCAGTCTATTAGTAGTAAATAGTTGATGACTACGCCACCCGTTGAGTGCAGCCAGGAAGCTGCTGCTGCAGGGCAGACCGCTGAGGCCGGTGGTAGGATTGTGCAGCGTGATAGTATAACCCCCAACGGGAGGGGTATGGCCTCAGGGCAGCCGACGTGGATGATGGGGGTAGCAGGAACCACTCAGAGACGGTACGGTGTAGTTCAGGGTCTTTACTGGTAACAACGACAGACCCTCCCGGAGTACTTGCTAGCAAACGGGGCCTGGTCAGTCTTTGAGCAGATGGGATCTCCCCTGGCCAGGCGTAGTTGTAGGCCTCCCAAACTGACTGTACTCTTCTGGCTACCTTGCTAGAAGCTGATGTAAGTAGCCCACGTCCCTGAGTGTACCGTGTGGTGCTCACCCGTATGGCCGGTGACTCGGGGCCTTCTAATGGCTTCCGCTCCACGATGGCGGTGCTGGTCCCACGCGTGTGACCGTGCCTTCGGGCTTCTGGGCCAGAGGACCTGAAATCCCCTGCCCGACGGATTCTGCTGCTGGGTAGGAGTTAGTCCCCACAGCCTCGGACTCCGGGTCCGGTAAAGAATCTTCTTAGTCAGGGCGAGCTCTGTAGCTGCCAGCCCCTGACTCCTTGTAACTCTGCTGTTTCCTATGCTGCTTCTCTTCTCCACTCTCCTTGTCTGACTCACCCTGCCTCAGCCCCGGGTTTATACAGGGGAAGTTCTTCCCCTCCCAAGACTGGGCAGGAGGTGTGGCATGCACAGGATCCCTGACCAAAGGACCTCCCACCTGCTCTCAGACATAATATCTCTATCACTGTGGCAACCAGACCCCTGGGGTGTCACATTCCCCCCTAGTGAAATTTAGTACTCCGGGACTAAACACATTTAGAAAAACATAACAAAGCATAACAATAACAATACTATAAGAAAAACACATAAGATGGTTACGGCGTGTCCGCAACCGGATGCAGTCTTTGAAGAAAAGCAAAGGTGTCCACTTCACCAACACAGGGAGACGTAACCAGGTAGGGGTCTGTCCTACCCCGAGTCCTTAACAGTCTCTAGTCCATCCTGGGTTACGCTCCAACTATATACAAGGATTCCCGGTAAATCCACCAAGGTTTCCTAAAAATAACTAGAAACACAAAATTATACACAAGCAACAAGACACAGAAAAACATAAATAAAACAATTTATACACTTTAAATTCTCCAGCGTGCGGGTAACTGGCCTCTAGTGGCCCGAGTGGACCTACGGAGCTGACTGTCTGGCCCTGAACTACAGGGTGTAGGAGCTGTCAAGGGTAAACTGGGCAGCTGTCTACCGGCTCTTTGTCTCACTAGGGGTACGGCAGGCTCACTATAAGCAGAGGGTTGATTCTCCTGTTCTGCTTGTGTGGAGTCTTCTGCCTCCTGGACCGGCTGTTCTTCCAGCTCTACCCGTTGCTCCGTAGGTTCTTGGGGTGATGGTTGGAGGAAGGTGAGTACGGGTACCACAACTGCACCATTGACTTGAGTCCAAGACTGAGGAAAGTCCCCGAGCACGGTACTAACCATATCTTCCCTTTCTTCCACGGGTCGATGGTCTTCTTGTTCCTCTTCAGGGTTCCTCAGTTGTTCGGGACACTTCTTCAGGTGGTCCCGGGATACAATGGCTGTGGTTTCCCCTCCGTCTTTACTGATGGTACAGACCTTCGGGTTCTCGTGGCTTGAGGGCAGTACGGTGTACGGGTCCTTCTCCCACTGGTCGTCCAACTTGTGGAGCCGTCTCTTCCTCTTCAAGACCTGCTCTCCGGGTACCAGGGGAACAGCGGGAGCATACTGGTTGTAAGTTTTCTCTTGTCTTTCCCTAGCCTGACAGAGACTTCGCTCCACGCTCTCCTGTACTCTCCGGTACTGCTGCTGCCTCTCTGTGTCCCAGTCTGTTTCTGGTGAAGTGTCCTCGGGGGTCAGGACTCCCATTTCCAGGTCAACAGGTAACTTACCAGGTCTTGCCCTCATTAGGTAAGCCGGGGTACAGTTGGTGGAACCTACCGGGATGTGGTTGTATAGGTCCACCAGATCGGGCAACTTTTCAGGCCACAGACTGCGTTCTTCCAGGGGCAACGTTTTTAGAAGATCCATTACCACCTGGTTCATTTTTTCACAAAGTCCATTAGTCTGCGGATGGTAGGGTGTCGTCCTTATCTTCCGGCAGCCATACAGATTGCAGAATTCCTGAAAGACCTCCGCTTCAAAGGCAGGTCCCTGGTCCGTCAGCACTTGGTCCGGGTACCCGTGTGGACGGCAGAAGTGCTGCTGGAAGGCTCTAGCTGCTGTTTGAGCCGTTAAGTCCTTGACGGGGACGACAACCAAGAACCGGGAGTAATGATCCACGATGGTTAACGCGTAGACGTAGCCACTTCTGCTTGGGGTCAGTTTTACATGATCCAAGGCTACCAGTTCCAACGGTTGCCGGGTGACGATGGACTGCAGGGGAGTCTTCTGGCTGGCTCGGTCCTTCCTTCTCAGGTTGCACGGGCCACAATCTCTGCACCACTTCTCGATGGTTCCCCTCATGCCTACCCAGTGGAACCGCTCGCGCAGCAGGAACTCCAGCTTTTTCCACCCAAAGTGTCCAGCTCCGTCGTGGTATGCCTCCATCACCATGGCTGCGTCTCTTCGTGGCACCACTACTTGCCAGAGTAATTCATGCGTCCGGGAGTTAACCATTCTGCGGCACAACTTCCCTTTGTAAAGGAACAGTCGACTCTTCTCTGCCCATAGTTGTTTGGCTTCCTCCGGAGCGTCTGGTTCAAGGCGAGCCTCCGGCCGAGTCAGCATCTCCTTCACCAGTCGGACGGCAGGGTCGCTGTCTTGCGTTTCCGCCCAGTTGTAGTGGGGTAAGGGGTTCAACGTAGCAGCCTGCTTACTCCTTACCCGGTGGGAATACTGAATAGTCCCATGACGGTGGAACGCAGGGAGTTCAACTTCTTCCAGTCCCTCCGGATCTTCTCCTCCGTCCGGCAGGTTGGGCATCCTGGACAGGGCGTCCGCGTTGGTATTGGAGCGTCCTGCCCGGTATTTAATTGTGAACTCGTAGTTGGACAGACGGGCCATCCACCTCTGCTCCAGGGCACCGAGTCTTGCCGTGTCCAGGTGTGTCAGCGGGTTGTTATCCGTGTACACGGTGAACCGGGAAGAAGCGAGGTAATGCTTAAAGCGCTCAGTGATTGCCCATACTACGGCCAGGAACTCTAACTTAAATGAGCTGTAATTCTCGGGGTTCCTTTCGGTGGGTCGCAGTTTTCGGCTGGCGTAGGCGATTACTCGTTCCTTCCCCTGCTGGATCTGGGACAGTACGGCTCCTAGCCCGATGTTACTGGCGTCGGTGTAGAGGATAAAGGGCTGGCTATAATCCGGGTACGCCAGGATTTCGTCCCCCGTGAGGGCCATCTTCAGCTGGCGGAAGGACTCTTCTTCCAGCTCTTCCCATTTGAAGGGCGGCTTCTGGTTCTTGGCCTTCCGGGACTGGCCTATCAGGAGGTCCTGCATAGGTGCTGCCTTTTTGGTGAAACCGGGAATAAACCTTCGGTAGTAGCCTACCAACCCGAGGAACTGCCGCACTTCTTTTACGCTGGAGGGGCTTGGCCATCCCTTAATTGCGGTGATCTTATCGGGGTCGGGAGCCACTCCGTCAGCGCTCACCACGTGTCCCAGGTACTGCACCTTTGGTTTCAGGAGGTGACACTTGGAGGGTTTCACCTTTAGGCCGTAACTCGCCAGAGCCTCGAACACTTCCGCCAGGTGTTTCAGGTGGTCCTCATACGTCTTGGAATATACGATGACATCGTCCAGGTACAACAGGACCGTCTCGAAGTTTCTGTGGCCCAGACAACACTCCATTAGGCGTTGGAAGGTTCCTGGTGCGTTGCAGAGTCCGAACGGCATGCAGGTGAACTCGCTAAGTCCCATCGGGGTGGTGAATGCGGTCTTCTCCCGGTCCGCCTCTGCTACAGGAACCTGCCAGTACCCGCTAGTGAGATCCAAGGTAGAGAAGAAGTTAGCAGATCTTAAAGCAGCCAATGACTCCTCTATCCTTGGTAAGGGGTACGCATCCTTGTGTGTGATACGGTTGATTTTCCGGTAATCTACACACATCCTCATGGTGTTGTCTTTCTTTTTGACTAAAACTAATGGGGCTGCCCAGGGGCTACAACTATCCCGGATTACCCCAGCCTCCTTCATATCTCTAAGCATCCCCTTGGCGTGTTGGTAATGTGCAGGGGGTACGGGTCGATACCTCTCTTTTATGGGAGGATGATCTCCCGTGGGGATGCGATGTTCTACCCCCTTGACTCGCCCGAAGTCTAACGGGTGTTTACTAAACACTCTCTCATACTCTTGAACCACCCGATAGACTCCTTGTTTCTGATGTGAGGGAGTGGAGTCAGTACCCAAATGTAGTTGCTGACACCAGTCCTCCATGTCTTTCTTAGAGCCGTTACCTTCCTCCGGGTGAGATGGAGGCAAGGGTTCCACAGATTGTATAGAACTTTGATTAGTGGTATATAATTTGGCTAGCGTGGCATACCGGGGCAGGTACACTTCCCTCTCCCCGATATTTATTATGCGAATGGGCACCCTCCCATGGCGTACATTGACCACCCCCCGTGCTGTCAAAATGGTGGGCCTACTGTCTGAGTAAACTGGTTCTACCATTGCCTGGTAATCTCTACCTCTCAGACCAATAGCTGCCCGGCACCAAATCATCATTTCACTTTTTGGGGGCATGGCAATAGGAAAAGGGTCACACATTCTTACGCTACCAATCTCACCGCCGGAGAGTTCCACTTGTTGCCGTTGCATCAGTGCCCGGATCTCTTTCTGGAGCACCCGCTGCTCGCCGGAGCTGGCATTCTTGGCAACCTGCTGTAAAAGGAAAATCACCTCTGCAAGACAATTTTCAATTACATTAGTTCCTAGAGTTATTTTTGGGTGACTCTCATGTTTATCAATATCTACAATGATCAGTCCCTGTGCGGCCAGTTCGACTCTACCAATTTTGATGGTCACCTCTTTAAATCCGATCTGTGGCACGGGCTGACCATTGCTGGCGATGATACTCAAGTCGTCGTCGGGGTAGCGGGTAATATCCGAGTCATTCCAGTACTGCTTGAAGAGCACGTACGGGATGGTGGTGACCTGTGACCCGGTGTCCAGTAGGGCACTCATGGGAATGCCATCCAGTACCACAGGCAAGACTGGACGTCCTCCCACATATCTGTCGCGCCAGTTCGATGGGCCTGGTGATCTTTTTCCTGGGGGTTGGCCCTCTACCCCAGGTTGTGCCCGTTTAAAGAACAGTACCTTGCCATATGTCCGGGTTGATTGCAGCGGCGGCAGATGGGTCGTCCGTCCTCACTGTATCGGTCACTGGGTCTTCCTCTGGCCGGTGGGGTCCTCCTTGGTCGACGCCACGGGATGTCCTCCGGTCCGGATGCCAGCTGGATCTTCCCTGGGGTGGAAACCTGTAAAGACTGCACAGTTCGGGTTAGCGCAGCAACGCTCTTAGCTAGCTCTTGGACCTGATGGTGTAGGTCTGGAGCCGGGTCATTGTCCAAAGCCTGCGCATCAGCTCCCACAGGCCCTGCTGACAAGGGCGCCGCCTCCTGGTAGTAAGTGGTAGTGGGGCGTCTGTGGGTCACAACGCCACCTGGTGCCGGTTCTCGGAGCACCCGGATGGCTCTGTCCTTGAACTGTGCAAAGTCCAGATGGGGATCCTGTAAGGCCATTGCCCGCAACTGGGTTCGGTGGGCATTGCAATATAAACCCTCTATAAATTGTTCAGTCAACAGCCTGTCCTCGTTTCCCACCCCATCAGGGTCGGTCTGCTTTATGGCCCTCAGGGCCTCTTGTAGGTTTAGTGCATAGTCCCTTATACTCTCATGCGCTCGCTGCTTGCACCCGTAGAATCTAAGCTTAATCTCGGCTGAGGTGCGGGTATCAAAGGTGTCCTTCAGCCGGGTTAGTATCCCTGCGACAGTCTTCCTCCCAGGTGGCCAGGATTTTACTTCCCTTTTGGCTGCCCCTGTTAGTTGGGCCACCAGGATGCTCACTTTTTGCTCTTCTGTGAGGGGGTACACCTGGAAGAGGCTATCCAGCTTTTCTCTAAAGTCATGCAGGGTATGTGACTCCCCTGAGTACTGGGGTAGCCAAGCTGCTCCCGGGATATAGGGCATGGTGAAGGGCATAACTGCAGCAGCGGTAGCGCTGGCGGGGGCTGAGGCAGTGAAGCTCTCCTCCGTATCCGACATCTTCCTCCCCCCTAGTGGACCGTGGCCTACCTTGCGATGATCCTCTTCCGTAGGCCGCGGCTCCGCAGTGGATCGTCAGGGTTGAGGACCTTCCGTCGCGCTCCTGTGACGTCGGCGTCTGCTGGGCTCCTTCCAGGACCTTACGCAACGTCCGGACGTGAGGCGGGGCTTCAGTTCTCGCGCGCTTTCGGAGTCCACGCCCCTCTTCTTCCCGCGCGGCGTCCTCAAGATGGCGTCCAATGGCGGGAAAACTCCACGGATGGCGGGAAGAAGGTCGAAGATGGCGCCGGATGGCGGGAAAACTTCGCGGATGGCGGGAAGAAGGTAGAAGATGGCGCCGGATGGCGGGAAACCTCCACGGATAGCGGGAATCTTCACCACTGGTAAGTTTGAACAGTCTTTGCTTTTCAGGCACGCAGTACCCGGTGGTTGCGGGCACGAAATCCTGCCGACTACGCCAAAGTTGACGCGCCCCTGGGCCTGTGTCGCGCTGCGGTGCGCACGCGGGAGCTTACCCGGAGCCGGATCCGTGGAGGGTTGTAATCTCGTGGCGGTGACCCGGTCCGTGCCCAGGGAGTCAAACTAGACGGCAGTCTATTAGTAGTAAATAGTTGATGACTACGCCACCCGTTGAGTGCAGCCAGGAAGCTGCTGCTGCAGGGCAGACCGCTGAGGCCGGTGGTAGGATTGTGCAGCGTGATAGTATAACCCCCAACGGGAGGGGTATGGCCTCAGGGCAGCCGACGTGGATGATGGGGGTAGCAGGAACCACTCAGAGACGGTACGGTGTAGTTCAGGGTCTTTACTGGTAACAACGACAGACCCTCCCGGAGTACTTGCTAGCAAACGGGGCCTGGTCAGTCTTTGAGCAGATGGGATCTCCCCTGGCCAGGCGTAGTTGTAGGCCTCCCAAACTGACTGTACTCTTCTGGCTACCTTGCTAGAAGCTGATGTAAGTAGCCCACGTCCCTGAGTGTACCGTGTGGTGCTCACCCGTATGGCCGGTGACTCGGGGCCTTCTAATGGCTTCCGCTCCACGATGGCGGTGCTGGTCCCACGCGTGTGACCGTGCCTTCGGGCTTCTGGGCCAGAGGACCTGAAATCCCCTGCCCGACGGATTCTGCTGCTGGGTAGGAGTTAGTCCCCACAGCCTCGGACTCCGGGTCCGGTAAAGAATCTTCTTAGTCAGGGCGAGCTCTGTAGCTGCCAGCCCCTGACTCCTTGTAACTCTGCTGTTTCCTATGCTGCTTCTCTTCTCCACTCTCCTTGTCTGACTCACCCTGCCTCAGCCCCGGGTTTATACAGGGGAAGTTCTTCCCCTCCCAAGACTGGGCAGGAGGTGTGGCATGCACAGGATCCCTGACCAAAGGACCTCCCACCTGCTCTCAGACATAATATCTCTATCACTGTGGCAACCAGACCCCTGGGGTGTCACACATGTACCAGAGAGACGGGTCAGCAGAGCATTAGCAGACAGCATACATAGGAGCAGGGGAATTATGCGGAGCATGTACCAGATATATATATATATATATATATATATATATATATATATATATATATATATATATATATATATATATATATATAATATATAATATATAATATATTGTACCCATGAATAGATATTTTCATGAAAGAAAAAAAGTACACATTTGCTACTGCCCCACTAGTTAACCCCTTCAGTGAACACCGTAGAAAAAAATGAATAACAAACAAGGAAAAAAAACTATGCTTTATCATGAACAAAAAGTGGAATAAAACGCAATCAAAAACACGAATGCAAATAAAAATGGTATCACTGAAAACATCACCTTGTCTTGCAAAAACCAAGCCACCATAAAGATCCACCAGCGGAAAAATAAAAAAAGCTATAGCTCTCAGAATAAAGCAATATAAAAAGAATCATTTTTTCTATGAAATAGTTTTTATTGTGTAAAAGTATCAACATATAAAAAATATATAAATGTGGTATCATTGTAATCGTACTGACCCGAAGAATTTTACCACACGTGGAGTGGCATAAAAAAAAAAACAACAAAAACACAATTCCTGAATTGCTGGTTTTTGTTCATTCTGCCTAGCAAAAATCAGAATAGAAAGCGATCAAAAACTATCATGTGCCCAAAAATGGTATCAATATAAATGTCAACTCTTCCCTCAAAAATCAAACCCGCACATGACTCTGTTGGCCAAAATATGGAAAAATTATAGCTCTCAAAATATGGCGATGCAAAAACTAGTTTTTGAAATAAAAACCATTTTTAGTGTGTCACAACTGCCAAACATAAAAACCTGATATAAATCTGGTATCGCTGTAATCACACCAATCCAAAGAATAAAGTCATCTAATCACTTATACCGTATGAGGAATACAACCAATTCTTCACCTGCTGTTTATTTGTTCATTCTGCCTCCCAAAGATTGCAGTAAGGCTCGGCTCACATTTACCGTGCGCTCTGCGCTGAGCGCTTACACTGAGGTTTCCGTGTAAATCTCTGAAATAAGTGATGCAGACGGAACTCCCTACAGAAGATTCCCTATAATGAAGCAGATGGAGGCACTGGACGCCGTAGGACTTGTGATCCGGCAGTGTCCATTTTTTTATTAGGCGTGCATAAAAGTGCCATCAGCATCAGTTTTGAGTACTTCTGAAAAGAAGGACATTGCTGAACAGAGGCCAGCCAAAGTCCAGAGTAACTGTGCTGCCTCATTATAGAGAATGGATCCCTCGGAGGTTTCATCTGAATCACGTCATTTGGAGATTTAGATAAAAACCTCAAAGCTAAGTGCTCAGTGTAGTGTGCCAGATAAATGTGATCAACAATGTTATGTAAAATGTTCCTAACAAAAGCTTTAAATCAATCCACCAAAAAAACAAGTCCCCACTCAGGTCTGTCATCTGTTATCGGCAATATAGGGGCTTCCTCGTTTGGTAGAACAAAGGCTCTGGAAAAGCGCTATGGCCCCTCGACCCCCAAAAGAAATTAGGCAAATTCTGCACTACCAAACACAAATGTCGCCCCCTCCCTTCTGAGCTCCATAGTGTGCCTAAATCGCAGTTAGCATCCAAATGTTTGGCATTTCTGTAGCAATGACAGCCAGCCTTATTTACAGGTGTGTGTCTCCAGAAGATCGAGATCGGCACAATGTACTGGTCACTACAACGTACTGGTCACTACAATGGCAGTTGCAATTTTCAATCAGCAACATCCGCTGCTGCTTGCTTCTGGAAAACACCCACCGAGTCAAAATCGTCATTACACCTGTAGATAAATTCCCAAAGGGGTATAATTTCCAAAATGTGGTCATTGAGGGGGGATTCTGCTCTTCTAGCACTTAGGATTCTATATATGGAGTCCGCATACTATTCTAGAAAAATCTGCGTTCCAGGAGGCAAATAGCACTCTGTCCCTACTGAGTCTCGCCGAGTGGCTAAGCAGTACTGTACAGCCACATATGGGGTATTTATTAACTCAGCAGAAATTGTGGGACACATTTTGATACAATTTTTACCAAATTCTTAGTGTAAAAATGTAAAATCTGGGGCTAAAACAACCTTTTGGTGGTAAAAATGTAATTATTTTTTTCTTCACTGCTCAATGGTATAAAATTCTGTGACCCACCTGTGATGTCAAATATGATCACTGCACCCCTAGATGAACTCATTGAGAGGTGCAGTTTGTAAAATGGGGTCTCTTATGGGGGGTCTGCTGTTCTGGCCCCTCAGGGGCTCTGTCAATGTGACATGGCACCCTCAAACCAGTCCAGCAAAATCTGAACGCCAATATGATGCTCCTTTCCCTTCTGAGCTTTGCACTGTACATCAAAAGTAGTTTTCGACCACATGTGAGGCATCTGTGTACACAGGAAAAATTGCACAACAAATTTTGGGGTCCATTTTCTCCTGTTTCTCCATTGAAAAAAAAATTGGGGACTAAAAAACATTTTTGTGGGAATTTTTTATTTTTTTATTTTCATGGCTCTATGTTATAAACTTCTGTGAAGCACTTGGGGGGTTAAGGTGCTCATCACACGTCTAGATAAGTTCCCTGAGGGTCTAGTTTCCAAAATGGTGTCACTTATGGGGGGTTGCCACTGTTTAAGCACATTAGGGGCTCTCCAAACGTGACATGGCGTCTGCTAATTATTCCAGCAAATTTTACATTCAAAAAGTCAAATGGTGCTCCTTCCCTTCTGAGCCATGCCATGCGCACAAACAGTGGTTTTCCTCCATATGTGGGGTATTGACTTGCTCAGGAGAAATTGTACAACAAATTTTATGGTGCAATTTCTCCTGCTACCCTTATGAAAATGCAAAATTTGGGGCTGAAAAACAGTTTTTTGGGAAAAATGTGAAATTTCAATTTTTATGGATCAATGTTATAAACTTCTGTGAAGCACCTCGGGGTTCAAGGTGCTCACCACACAATGGTGTCACTTGTGGGGGCTTTCCACTGTTTAGGCACATCAGGGGCTCTCCAAATGCGACATGGCGTCTGCTAATTATTCCAGCAAATTTTGCATTCAAAATGTCAAGTGGCGCTTCTTCCTTTCCATGCCATGCCGTGCACCCAAACAGTGGTTTTCCCCCACTCATGGGGTATTGGTGTTCTCAGGAGAAATTGCACAATAAAGTTTGGGGTTAATTTTTCCTGTTACCCTTGAAAAAATAAAAAAAAATGAGTGTGGAAAAAAAGTTAAATGTTCATTGTTTTCTTCCACATTCCAAAAATTTCTGTGAAGCACCTGAAGCATTGATAAACTTCTTGAATTTGGTTTTGAGCACCTTGAGGGGTGCAGTTTTTAGAATGGTGTCACTTTTGGGTATTTTCTATCATAAAGGCCCCTCAAAGTCACTTCAAATGTTATGGGAAATGTTATTTATTAACTATTTTGTGTGACATATCTCTCTAATTTAAGGTCATAAAAATTCAAAGTTTGAAAATTGTGAGATTTTCAAAATTTGCGCCAAATGTCCAATTTTTTTACAAATAAATGCCAGTCATATCAAATAAAACAATATGTCATGAAAAAACAATCTCAGAATCAGTGGGATCCGTTGAAGCGTTCCAGAGTTATTACCTCATAAAGTGACACTGGTCAGAATTGTAAAATTTGGCCCGGTCATGAAGGTGAAAACAGGCACGGGGGTGAAGGGGTTAAACTCATCAGTATTAGGGTGTGAATCCTGTAAAAGGGTATGTGCACACGGTCAGGAAACGCTGCGGATTGGATGCAGCGCACTTGCGCTGCGTGCAAACCACAGCGTTCTACATTACAAGCAAAGTGGATGGGATTTCAAGAAATCCCCTGCCCACTATGCGTTTCCATGCACCTGCGGATCACCCGCAGACACGGACATGTGGCATGTCTTTTCAAATCGCAGCATGTCAATTTCTCTTGCGGAGTCGCTAGTCTCCACAATAGAAATTAGATCAGTGCAATGTATTGATTACAGTGAATCTGCATGGTTCAATGAACACATGGGGATTCACCTGCGTGCAGCAGTTTGGACGCAGCATAAAGTATGCCGACAGCATGGACCGTGTGCACGTACCCTTACAGGCCAATACTTACTTAAAATGTGGCTGATGCGTCTACTACACTGATTATACAACCCTGTTGGGACGCTGAGTAAAATGTAAAGAAAACAAAAAAGCAATGATTTGGAAATCATTTTATCTAGATAGAGCTCCAAAGGTGATAACATTGAGTCAGTAAATGCCACTATAGGCCATCCAGCCTTTCCAACTAGTTGCAGGTACCTTAGATAAAACACTTTTGTAATGGGATATTGTTTTGTCAAAAATATTTCTGTTTTTGCTCCAATCAAATGCGCAAAGAGCATAAATTTTCATCAGGTGGGTGAGACAAGTATAAGCTACTGCAGCATTTAGAAAAACCTTACTACACCTCTAATTTAGAATAAACACACAAGGCTCTAGACATCCGAGAAAAAAACACTATTATAATCAAAGCAGCAGAAAATATCAGGTTCTGAATAATATTTAAAATTGCACATAAAGGGCATCAGCCATAACCCTGACTTCTTATGTCAGAGGTCCTCCATATGTCAGAATACAATGCACTGCAGGAACACAAAAAATACAGTAAACGAAATATAAAATTGGTCCATATTAAATATTATTATTATTAAATATTTATATAGCGCCATTAGGTTCCATGACACTTTACAAGTGTAGGGGCAGACAGGGACATGAATATGAAACATCAAACGAGGCGCACTGGTACAGTAGGGCAAGGGGTCCTGTCCACGAGGGCTCACAGTCTATAGGGGGTGGGTGGGGAGACAGGAGGAAGGGGAGAGGAGAGGATGAGATGGTGTAGCGGATGGGTCTCAGTGTGGGCTGTAGGCCTGAAGGAAGAGGTGGGTCTTTAGGTTTTTCTTGAAGGTTCCCAGGGTAGGGGAGTGTCGGATGTGATGGGGGAGAGAGTTCCAGAGTATGGCGGATGCACGAGAGAAGTCTTGTAGGCGGTTGTGGGAGGAGGAAATGAGAGGGGAGAAGAGGAGAAGTTCTTGAGAGGAGCGAAGATCGTGCGGGGGGACATATCTGGATACCAGGTCGGAGATGTAGGGAGGCGACAGGTTATGTATGGCCTTGTATGTTAGGGTTAGGGTTTTGAACCGTGAACTCAGGGCAATGGGGAGCCAGTGGAGGGCTTGGCAGAGGGGGGAGGCGGTGGTGAAACGGGGAGATAGGTGGATGAGTCGGGCAGCGGAATTGAGGATGGTGCGGAGAGGTGCGAGGGAGGAAGCTGGGAGGCCAGTGAGCAGGGGGTTGCAGTAGTCGAGACGGGAGAGGATACCCACTATTCTATATCAATGCTTGAGACGAGCGAATAAATTGAATATAGCGACTGGTCCAATGACCACTTCAGTTAGCAGCACAAAACTCCCATAGACAGTAGTCACCTTAAGATTCATCTGCACCTTGCATATCCTCAGTCATTCACATTTCCATACAAACACTTTTATGTATACAGTGCCTACAAGTAGTATTCAACCCCCTGCAGATTTAGCTGGTTTGATAAGATGCAAATAAGTTAAAGCCTTCAAACTGCAAACGAGAGTAGGTTTTATGAACAGAAGCATAAACCTTACAAACCAAAAAGTTATGTTGCTCAGTTGAATTTTATTAAATTTTAAACATAAAAGTGTGGGTCAATTATTATACAACCCCTATGTTTAATATTTTGTGGAATAACCCTTGTTTGCAATTACAGCTAATAATCGTCTTTTATAAGACCTGATCAGGCCGGCACAGGTCTGTGGAGTTATCTTGGCCCACTCCTCCATGCAGATCTTCTCCAAGTTATCTAGGTTCTTTGGGTGTCTCATGTGGACTTTATTCTTGAGCTCCTTCCACAAGTTTTCAATTGGGTTAAGGTCAGGAGACTGACTAGGCCACTCCAACACCTTGACTTTTTCCCTCTTGAACCAGGCCTTGGTTTTCTTGGCTGTGTGCTTTGGGTCGTTGTCTTGTTGGAAGATGAAATTACGACCCATCTTAAGATCCTTGATGGAGGAGCGGAGGTTCTTGGCCAAAATCTCCAGGTAGGCCGTGCTATCCATCTTCCCATGGATGCGGACCAGATGGCCAGGCCCCTTGGCAGAGAAACAGCCCCACAGCATGATGCTGCCACCACCATGCTTGACTGTAGGGATGGTATTCTTGGGGTCGTATGCAGTGCCATCCAGTCTCCAAACGTCACGTGTGTGGTTGCACCAAACATCTCGATCTTGGTCTCATCAGACCATAGAACCTTGAACCAGTCTGTCTCAGAGTCCTCCAAGTGATCATGAGCAAACTGTAGACGAGCCTTGACATGACGCTTTGAAAGTAAAGGTACCTTACGGGATCGTCTGGAACGGAGACCATTGCGGTGGAGTACGTTACTTATGGTATTGACTGAAACCAATGTCCCCACTGCCATGAGATCTTCCCGGAGCTCCTTCCTTGTTGTCCTTGGGTTAGCCTTGACTCTTCGGACAAGCCTGGCCTCGGCACGGGAGGACACTTTCAAAGGCTGTCCTGGCCGTGGAAGGCTAACAGTAGTTCCATAAGCCTTCCACTTACGGATGATGCTCCCAACAGTGGAGACAGGTAGGCCCAACTCCTTGGAAAGGGTTTTGTACCCCTTGCCAGCCTTGTGACCCTCCACGATCTTGTCTCTGATGGCCTTGGAATGCTCCTTTGTCTTTCCCATGTTGACCATGTCTGAGTGCTGTTCACAAGTTTTGGGAGGGTCTTAAATAGTCAAAAAAGGCTGGCAAAAGAGATCTTTACTCCACACACGTGAAGCTCATTATTCTTGGTGCCTGAACTACTTCTTAATACTTTTGGGGGACCAAACAGAATTCTTGTGGTTTAAGGGGTTGAATAATAAATGACACTCTGAATTAACTTTAAAAAAAAAAAAATTTGCTGCAGTGCATTTCCCACTTCCAGGCTGATCTACAGTACAAATGTCACAATGCCAAGTTAATTCCGCATGTGTCAACCAGCTAAATCTGCAGGGGGTTGAATACTACTTGTAGGCACTGTATATGTATTTCACAGGAATACTTATATTTCCCCTTCACGTTTTATTATTCTTCATTTAATTGCATCAATGCATGTTTTGTACTCTTTTTTATAGAAAAATTCTTCATTTAGATCATAAAATTGGTTTAATAATTATCATATTTTAGTTTTGCTCACCTTACATTGTGTGCCAGTGCCATATGTGGAATCTATGTTCATGCACCACTGCAATAAGTGCGCATGGAGTTACCCAGAAACACCCTTTAGAAATGGGTTGTTATTAGTGTTGAGCGAGCACTAAAATGCTCGGATGCTCGAAGCTCGGGCCGAGCTCACCGTGATACTCGGGTGCTCGACCTGAGCAACGAGCCCAATGTTAGTCTAAGGGAGGCCAGAGCATTTTTGTGGGGGCACCCCCGACAGTCGGAAGAAAGCCTAAAAAGTGCCCAAAACGATAGTGACAGTGCTCAAATGACATGGGGACAGCATGGGGATCGCCACATGAAAGCATTTCTGACCCCCAGGTCACTGCTGTCAACAACATGGTCAGAGGTATTAAGCCACTTTTACGGGCTCACAATAAAAGGTTCAAAAACTAAACTGAAACTGCTTTCCTGTGAAATATGTTAAGGAACATCCTTTCCAGGGTAAATACTTGTGTATAAGGTAAAATAAATAACCAAAAACAAAAATACTCCTCTACACCTTGGGCTATGTTCACAAGTAGCATTTTTTATGCGTTTTTGCACTTTTGTATTGCTTTCAACCTTGACACATGCATACAGTACTGAAAAGACATGGGAACAGCATGGGGAAGACCCCTGGAAGCATCTATGACACCCAGGTCACTGCCTAAAAGTGTGCCCATCAGAAGTGATCCTTGCCGCATCAGAAGATGAAGACTTGCAACTATCCCCGTGCAAGTCCTTGTCCCAGAGCAGTGTTCAATTGTACCTCCCCCATTCCTTGCAATGCAAGCGCAAGTATGCAGTCTGCCACCGACCCACCCCCAGGCTGCAATACTATACTGCTTGCTTGCAGTTGAAATTGGGCCTTTTAGGCATGTGGAGGTGGAATCTGGCCACCACATCATGGCTGCGTCGGGGGCCTCGTATCCATACTCAGTCCCCAGCCGCCCGGCGGCCGGGTGTCCACACTTGGTACCCAGCCACAAGGGGACGCCGGGGTGTCTATACTCCGGTTCCCAGCCGCTCCACGGCCGGGTGCCCACACACGGTCCCCAGCCGCCTGGGGGCGGCCGTGTGTCCATAAACGCTCCCCAGCCGCCCCTATTTGTCCCGGTGCACCTTCTACACAAGCGCATACTAAAACATTACCTATGCCCTCCCCAGTGCATTTAGTGGAAAGGACAGCCTAACCACAAACAACTGGACAAGTGAACATGGCGAGGGATGGTCCATCTCACTGACGCCTTCACACTGGGTTAATATTGTGGAAGCCGGGACACAGTTGGACACTGGGATGCAACACGTCCTCCAGACAAAGAGGATAGCGGGTCCTGGGTCAATCAGGCTTCAACACAAAGTTCAGAAGGTAGACAGCAGCAGTGGTCGGCCTCCTACACAACGAGTAAATTATTCATGATCATGAGGCCATCCATCTCCTTAGGTTTCTGTTCCTTGGAATGCAAGTGCATGTATGTAGCAGCGGCTAGGCCTGAGGTGGTCAGCGTTTTGGCGCATATCCTACCTCCTCCGAGGATTGCTGGATGTTTTCCTGCTACTATCACAGTTCTATGACTTCCGTTAAAACAAAGCTTCAGGTGATGAATGATGGATGAGGTGGTGGCAAAGGAGAAAGAGCAGGAGGAACAGGGACCATTCACATCAATTTCAGGCCAGTCAACCACACATGTCTTGTAGGATATGTTTCTGTACCAAAAGGAGCAGTTCGGCTACACAGTTATAGGGCATACAGTGAGTGCAATGCCTACCAAAAATTTTGAGGCACTCCAATGCCCCTTGGAAGTGACATGGAGGTCAGAGGGCCTTAACTAAACCGTTTTTTTCCATTTATAGCAACTGGGTCTCCTGTACACTGTTGGCCTAAGCAGTGAATGAAAGGCTTTCCAAAAATTATAAGGAACTGCAATGCCCCTTGAAACAGACGTGGATTACAGCGTACTAAAAACCTTCTACCCATTATTGGGGAGTGGGTCTCCCTTAGTGTTCACCTATGCATTGAAAAGCAAAAGCTGACTAAAATTAGGAGGAAATCCAGTGCCCGTTGGAAGAGTCGTGAAGGTTAGAGGTAATTAAAAACAACATTTCAATGCCCCTTGGAAGAGCTGTGGAGTTCAGAGTGGTTTAGCAATATGGTTTTAATGCCCCGTGGTAGAGACGTGGAGGTCACAGTAGCTTAACAAGACGGTTTTAATGCCACGTAGAAGAGACGTGGAGGTCCCAGTGGAATAAAAAGACAATATCAATGCCCCTTGGAAGAGTGGTGGAGGTCGCAGTGGATTAAAAAGAAAATATCAATGCCCCTTGGAAGAGTGGTGGAGGTCCCAGTGGAATAAAAAGAATATATCAATAACCCTTGGAAGAGACTTGGATGTCACAGTAGCTTAACAAGACGGTTTTAATGCCCCTTGGAAGAGACGTGGAGGTCACAGTAGCTTAACAAGACGGTTTTAATGCCCCTTGGAAGAGACGTGGAGGTCACAGTAGCTTAACAAGACAGTTTTAATGCCCCTTGGAAGAGATGTGGAGGTACCAGTGGCATAAAAAGACAATATCAATGCCCCTTGAAAGAGTGGTGGGGGTCCCAGTGGAATAAAAAGACAATATCAATGCCCTTTGGAAGAGTGGTGGAGGTCCCAGTGGAATAAAAAGACAATATCAATGACCCTTGGAAGAGACGTGGAGGTCACAGTGGCTTAACAAGATGATTTTAATGCCCCTTGGGAGGTCACAGTAGCGTAACAAGACGGTTTTAATGCCCCTTGGAAAAGATTTGGAGGTCACAGTAGCTTAACAAGATGGTTTTAATGCCCTTTGGAAGAGACGTGGAGGTCAGAGTAGCTTAACAAGATGGTTTTAATGCCCCTTAGAAGAGACATGGAGGTCACAATAGCTTAGCAAGATGGTTTTAATGCCCCTTGGAAGAGATGTGGAGTAGAGAGTGGTTTAACGAGACGGTTCTAATGCCCCTTGGAAGAGACGTGGAGGTCACAGTAGCTTAACAAGACGGTTTTAATGCCCATTGGAAGAGACGTGGAGGTCACAGTAGCTTAACAAGACGGTTTTAATGCCCCTTGGAAGAGACGTGGAGGTCACAGTAGCTTAACAAGACGGTTTTAATGCCCCTTGGAAGAGACGTGGAGGTCACAGTAGCTTAACAAGAAGGTTTTAATGCCCCTTGGAAGAGACGTGGAGGTCCCAGTAGCTTAGCAAGATGGTTTTAATGCCCCTTGGAAGAACCGTGGAGTACAGAGTGGTTTAACGAGACGGTTCTAATGCCCCTTGGAAGAGACGTGGAGGTCACAGTAGCTTAACAAGATGGTTTTAATGCCCCTTGGAAGACGTGGAGTTCAGAGTGGTTTAACAAGACGGTTTTAATGCCCCTTGGAAGAGACGTGGAGGTCACAGTAGCTTAACAAGACAGTTTGAATGCCCCTTGGAAGAGACGTGGAGGTCACAGTAGCTTAACAAGACGGTTTTTATGCCCCTTGGAAGAGACGTGGAGGTCACAGTAGCTTAACAAGACGGTTTTAATGCCCCTTCGAAGAGACGTGGAGGTCACAGTAGCTTAACAAGACGGTTTTAATGCCCCTTCGAAGAGACGTGGAGGTCACAGTAGCTTAACAAGACGGTTTTTATGCCCCTTGGAAGAGACGTGGAGGTCACAGTAGCTTAACAAGACGGTTTTAATGCCCCTTCGAAGAGACGTGGAGGTCACAGTAGCTTAACAAGACGGTTTTAATGCCCCTTCGAAGAGACGTGGAGGTCACAGTAGCTTAACAAGATGGTTTTAATGCCCCTTGGAAGAGTGGTTGAGGTCCCAGTGGAATAAAAAGACAATATCAATGCCCCTTGGAAAAGATGTGGAGGTCACAGTAGCCTAACAAGACAGTTTTAATGCCCCTTGGAAGAGACGTGGAGTTCAGAGTGGTTTAACAAGACGGTTTTAATTCCCCTTGGAAGAGACATGGAGGTCCCAGTGGAATAAAAAGACAATATCAATGCCCCTTGGAAGAGTGGTGGAGGTCCCAGTGGAATAAAAAGACAATATCAATGACCCTTGGAAGAGACGTGGAGGTCACAGTAGCTTAACAAGATGGTTTTAATGCCCCTTGGAAGAGACGTGGAGTTCAGAGTGGTTTAACAAGATGGTTTTAATGCCCCTTGGAAGTGACGTGGAGTTCAGAGTGGTTTAACAAGATGGTTTTAATGCCCCTTGGAAGAAACATGGAGGTCACAGTAGCTTAACAAGATGGTTTTAATGCCCCTTACAAGAGCCATGCAGTACAGCATATTAAAAACATTGTTCCCATTATTGGGGAGTGGGTCTCCCATAGTCTTTGCCTTTGCCTTCCATGCAAAAGATGACAAAAATTAGGATGGAGGGACTTGCAATGCCCCTTACAAGAGCCATGCAGTACAGCATATTAAAAACATTATTCCCATTATTGGGGAGTGGGTCTCCCATAGTCTTTGCCTTTGCCTTCCATGCAAAAGATGCCAAAAATTAGGATGGAGGGACTTGCAATGCCCCTTACAAGAGCCATGCAGTACAGCATATTAAAAACATTATTCCCATTATTGGGGAGTGGGTCTCCCATAGTCTTTGCCTTTGCCTTCCATGCAAAAGATGCCAAAAATTAGGATTGAGGGACTTGCAATGCCCCTTACAAGAGCCATGCGGTACAGCATATTAAAAACATTATTCCCATTATTGGGGAGTGGGTCTCCTGTAGTCTTTGACTATGCCTTCCAAGCAAAAGCTGCCAAAAATTAGAACGGAGGAACTTGCAATAATGGCAACACGGACCACGGTCACCCTGGTGGTATAGTGGTGGTGGAGGCTGAGGATAAGGAGAAGAGCAAAAAACAGCCGAAATGAGGAAGCGTATACCCATGTGTGGGTGTGAAGCGGTGCATGGGAATACACCTCCCGAAATAACACAGTGGATTTGACTTTATGTTACTCTGCTGTCATTTGGTGGTGATGAGAAGTCTGGCCCAATCCAGCCCTTGTTCATTTTGATAAGGGTCAGCTTGTCAGCATTGTCAGTTGACAGGCGAGTGCGCTTATCAGTTATAATTCCCCCAGTGGCACTAAAAACACGCTCCGATAGCACGCTAGCGGCAGGGCAGGCCAGGACCTCCAAGGCGTACATAGAGAGTACATTCCAATTGTCCAGCTTGGATACCCAATAATTAAAAGGCACAGAGGAATCACGGAGGACGCTGGTACGGTCGGCAAGGTACTCCCTCACCATCTTTTGAAACTTTCCACTTTTTGTGAGAGTACCCCGCGCCTCAGGGCCTGTAAGCTGGGCGGGTCTCAGAAAACTGTCCCAGAACGTTGATAGTGCCCCCCTGCCTCTGCTGGATTGGAGTTGCGTCTCTCTCGCCTGTACGCCTTGGTTGGGCAACGAACTGTGACCTCTGCCGCTAGCGTGTTCAGATGGGAATTTTTTTTAACAGTTCTGCAGCAAGGGCCTTCTGGTACTGCCCAATTTTTGTAGACCTCTCCACCTCAGGAATAAGAGAGTGAAAGTTCTCCTTGTAGCGGGGGTCTAAAAGTGTCACCAACCAGTAATGACTGTCACCCAACATTTTGACAACGCGAGGGTCACGGTTAAGGCAGCGTAACATAAAGTCAGCCATGCGTGCCAGACTGGTAACGGGCAAGACTTCCATGTCCTCACCAAGATGACGACTGACCATGCTCTCCCCCTCCTCCTCTTCCACCCCCCTGTCCTCAGGCTACCCACGCTGAACCGACGGTATGACAGTTGTACAGGTTTTACCGTCTACAGCGCATGATACAAGCTCCTTTTCTTCCTCCTCCTCTCCCTCATTGTCCCCCAATGCACGTTGGGATGAGATGAGGCTGGGCTGTGTGTAATCGCCCGCTACGGCTTCTTGATCCATCTCATCATACTCTGGCTGCAAGGCCTCCTCTTTAATTCTCT
This sequence comes from Phyllobates terribilis, assembly GCF_046119375.1. NCBI lineage: Eukaryota > Metazoa > Chordata > Amphibia > Anura > Dendrobatidae > Phyllobates > Phyllobates terribilis. The sequence goes on from NW_027362762.1 coordinate 261,275,074, forward strand.
GCAGAGAGCGTTGCAAAAGACATACAAGTGGAATGCTGACGCTAATGATGGCATCATCGCCACTCACCAGCTTGCTGGACTCCTCAAAGTTTGTCAGGATGGGACATATGTCAGACATCCAGGTCCACTCCTGAGGTCTTTTGTGTGGAGTCTGACCTGAATATCGACAGCCTTGTTGCAGCTGGTACTCCACAACTGCTCTCTTCTGCTCACAAATTCTTTGCAACATGTGGAGGGTAGAGTTCCAACGTGTGGGGACATCACACACCAGTCGGTGTGCCGTAAGCTGCAAACGCTGCTGCAACACAGCAAGGGCGGTGGAAGCTGTAGCAGACTTCCAGAAATAAGCTGACAGGCAGGCGGCGTACTTTCACGAGCAGATCTGGCAACTCGGGGTACGATTTAAGAAACCGCTGAACCACGAGGTTAAGCACTTGAGCCAGGCATGGTATGTGTATGATCTCGCCTCGCCTCAGAGCCGCCACCAGGTTACGGCCATTGTCACACACGACCATGCCTGGATGTAGGTTCAGTGGTCTCCTCCACAGATCTGCCTGCTCTTTCACAGCTGTCCACAACTCACAAGCAGTGTGAGGCTTATCACCTAAGCTTATGAGTTTCAGCACAGCCTGTTGCCGCTTGGCTGAGGCAGTACTGAAGTGCTTCCAGCTTGTAACTGATGTGGTGATATCTGAGATGGAGGCTGAACATGAGGAGGAGGAGGAGGATGATGCGCGGGAGCTGTACACTGTGGGGGCAACTTTGACTGACATAGGACCCGCAATCCTCGGTGTGGGGAGGATGTGTTCCGTCCCAAGGTCCGACTGGGTCCCTTCTTCCACTACGCTTACTCAGTGTGCCGTAAGGGAGATGTACCGTCCCTGGCCACAAGCACTTGTCCACGTGTCCGTTGTCAGGTGGACTCTCCCAGTAACTGCGTTGTTGAGGGCACGGCAGATGTTTTGGGACACATGCTTGTGTAGTGCGGGGATGGCACACCAGGCAAAATAGTGTCGGCGGGGGACCGAGTACCGAGGGACGGCCACCGCCATAAGGTTGCGGAAGGATTCCATCTCCACCAGCCTAAAAGGCAGCATTTCCAACGCAAGCAGTCGTGAAATGTGCAAATTTAGGACTGTGGCCTGTGGGGCGTTGGCTGCGAATTTGCGCTTTCGTTCAATGGTCTGGGATATGGACAATTAAACGCTGCAGTGGGACGTGGACGTGGACGTTGATGCCGTTTCTTGAGAAACTGCCATAACAAGTGAAGACTGAGAGGAGGGTGCATCTTTGCATGCAGTATGGACAGGGATTGCCTTGCACGCACAACAGGGGGTTCTCTTACACGCACAACAGCGGAAGAAGTAGTGGTGACACCCGCTGACACTGGTCGTGGACCCTGGGGTTCGCCCCACAGTCAGGTGCTTTGCTGACATGTGCCAGATCATGCTGGTGGTGGTCAGGCTGGTTTTGTCACCCCTGCTGATGCTGGCCTGGCAGGTGGTATAAATGGCCTTTTTGGGGTTATGAGCAGAGTCTTTAAAAAAATTCCAGACTCTGGAAGACCTACCGGTTGTACTGGCAACGTCCCTCGTGTTGGTGTTACGGGGAACGGTTCACCACTTTCTGTCTGCGGCCACCACACTGCTTCTTCCTGCCTGTTGGGGTACTCTGCCTCCCTCCCCCTGTGTGCTGCTGGCCCCGCTCTTCGTGTCCTCCTGCCACGTTGGGTCAGTTACTAGATCATCCACCACCTCCTCCTCTTCCACTTCCGCACCACGGTCCTCCTCCTCACTTTGTGGCAATTTTGTCTCGTCATCATCCACCTCTTGTGACAAATTGCCAGCATTGCCTTCCTGTGGCCGTGGCTGTTCAAATATTTGGCCATCGCTACATGGGATCTCCTCTTCCACCACTTCAAGCGGAGCAGGCGAGGGGCCCAAATATGGAAATGAACCAGTGAACAGCTCTTCAGAGTGTCCAACTGTGGGATCAGTTGCTGTCTGACGACACTCGGCATGGTGGGAGGAAGGAGCATCAGGGTGAGGAGGAGTATGCAGTCGAGACTCATGGCTACTAACACTTGACCGTGTGGAAGACAGACCAGAGGTGGTGGTGCCCAGGTGACGAAGTATTATCTGCTATCCAATTAACCAGAACCTGTTTTTGCCTTCGTGACCGGGCCAATTTTTTCAATTCTGACCACTGTCACTTTATGAAGTAATTACTCTGGAACTCTTCAACGGATTCCCCTGATTCTGTTTTTTCATGACATATTGTACTTCATGATAGTGGTAAAATTTCTTCGATATCACTTGCGTTTATTTGTGAAAAAATCAGAAATTTGGCGAAAATTTTGAAAATTTTGCAATTTTCAAACTTTGAATTTTCATGCCCTTAAATCAGAGAGATATGTCACACAAAATAGTTAATAAATAACATTTCCCACATGTCCACTTTACATCAGCACAATTTTGGAACCAAAATTTTTTTTTTGTTAGGAAGCTATAAGGGTTAAAAGTTGACCAGCGATTTCTCATTTTTCCAACAAAATTTACAAAAACATTTTTTTAGGGACTACATCTTATTTGAAGTGACTTTGAGGGGCCTTTATGACAGAAAATACCCCAAAGTGACACCATTCTAAAAACTGCACCCCTCAAGGTGCTCAAAACCACATTGAAGAAGTTTATTAACTCTTCAGGTGTTTGACGGGAATTTTTGGAATGTGGAAGAAAACAATGAACATTTAACTTTTTTTCACAAAAATGTTACTTTAGACCCAATTTTTTTATTTTCACAAAGGTAACAGGAAAAAATGGAATACACAATTTGTAGTGCAATTTCTCATGAGCGCGCTGATACCCGATATGTGAGGGAAAACCACTGTTTGGGCGCACTGCAGGGTTCAGAAGGGAAGGAGCGCCATTAGACTTTTTGAATGTAAAATTTGTCTGAATAATTAGCAGACGCCATGTTGCGTTTGGAGAGCTCCTGATGTGCCTAAACAGTGGAAACCCCCCACAAGTGACACCATTTTGGAAACTAGACCCCTTAGGGAACTTATCTAGATGTGTGGTGAGCACTTTGATCCCCAAGGTGCTTCACAGAAGTTTATAATATTGAGCTGTAAAAATAAAATTTTCACATTTTTCCCACAAAAACGTTTTTCATCCCTAATTTTGCATTATCATAAGGGTAATAGGATAAATTCCACCATGAAATTTGTTGTGCTATTTCTCCTGAGTACGCCGATACCCCATATGTGGGGGAAAACCACTATTTGGGTACACTGCAGGGTTCAGAAGGGAAGGAGCGCCATTTGACTTTTTGAATGTAAAATTTGTTTGATTAATTAGCGGACCCATGTCGCATTTGGGGAGCACCTAATGCACCTAAACAGTGGAAACCCCCCACAAGTGAAACCATTTTGGAAACTATACCCCTTAGGGAACTTATCTAGATGTGTGGTGAGCACCTTGCACCCCCCAGGTGCTTCACAGAAGTTTATAATATTGAGCCGTAAAAATAAAATTTTCACATTTTTCCCACAAAAAATGTTTTTCATTCCCTAATTTTGCATTATCATAAGGATAACAGGAGAAATTGCACCATGAAATTTGTTGTGCAATTTCTCCTGAGTACGCTGATACCCCATATGTGGGGGAAAACCACTGCTTTGGTGTACGGCAGGGTTCGGAAGAGAAAGGAGCGCTATGTTGGCTGGGATAGGTTGCAGACACCATGTCACATTTGAAGAGTCGCTGACATGCCGAAACAGCAGAAACCCCCACAAGTGACCCCATTTTGTAAACTACACCTCTCAAGGAATTCATCTAGGGAAGTAGTGAGTATTTTTTAATTTTTTAATTTATACCATTGGGCAGTGAAGAAAACATAATTATATTTTTACCACAAAAAAATGTTTTATCCTCAGATTTTACATTTTCACACAGGGCAATGGGTAAAAATGGTGCCGAAATGTGTCACACAATTTCTTCTAAAAGTGGCAATACCCCATATGTGGCTCTATCATACCGCTTAGCCATACAGCGAGATCTGGGAGGGACAGAGCACTATTTGACAATTGGAGAACAAATTATTGTAGAATAGGCATTTGGATTTGGGAGCACAAAATTTTCTGAATTTCTTTTGGGGGGCAAGGCCCATTTCGCTTTTCCAGAGCCTTTCTGCTACTAGTAACTTAGAAGTCCCTTATATTTTTAACAGATAACGGACCTGAGTGGGGACTAGCTTTTTTTGAAGACTGAGTTGAAGCTTTTATTGGGAACATTTTACGTAACATTTATCCGGCGCTCGAGGCTGTGCACTTACATCGGGGTTTCCATCTAAATTTCCAAGTGATGTAATTCAGATGAAACCCCTGTGGGATCCATTCACTGTAATGAGGCAGCAGAGTTACTCTGGACTCCGTCTGGCCTCTGTTTAGCAGTGTCCCTTTTTTCAGAAGTGCACAAAACTGTGGCCAACCGCACTTTTATACACGCCTAAAAAAACTGACACCGTGGGATCACAGGCCAGACGGCATCCACAGTGGCCTATATCTGCCTCATTACAGGGAATCTTCCGTCATGGGTTCCGTCTGAATCACGTATTTCAGAGATTTACACGGAAACTCTGGTGTAAGTGCTCAGCGCAGAGCGCAGGATAAATGTGAGCAGAGCCTTACTGCGATCTTTGGGAGACATAATAAACAAATCAGTAGCAGGTGAAGAATTGGTTTTATTTATTTTTTACGCCGTTCCTCGTGCGGTATAAGTGATGAGATTACTTTATTCTTTGGGTCAGTGCGATTACAGAGATACCAGATTTATATCGGGTTTTAATGATTGACAGCTGTCACACACTAAGAGACGCTTTTTTTTGCAAAATCTAGTTTTTGCATCGCCATATTTTGAGAGCTATAATTTTTCCAGATTTCGGCCGACAGAGTCATGTGACAGCTTGTTTTTTGCGGGATGAGTTGACATTTTTATTGGTACCATTTTTGGGTACGTGACATTTTTTGATCGCTTTCTATTCCGTTTTTTGGGAGGTAAAATTAACAAAAACCAACAATTCAGGAATTGTTTTTTGAGTTTTTTTTTATGCCGTTCTGCGTGTGGTAAAAGTGATAAGGCAGCGTTATTCTTTGGGTCAGTACGTTTACAGTGATACTACACTTACTGTATATTTTTTTTATGTTTTGGCGCTTTTACACAATAAAACAATTTTATAGAAAAAATATTTTTTTTGCATTGCTTTATTCTGAGCGCTATAACTTTTTTATTTTTCGGCTGATGGAGCTGTATGGCAGCTTTTTTTTGCGGAACAAGATGACGTTTTCAGCGGTACCATTTTTATTTCCATTTTGCTTTTTGATCGCATTTTTTTTCCACTTTTTGTTTAGCGATATGATGAAAAAGCATAGTTTTTTGCTCCGTTTTTTATTTATTCTTATTACGGTGTGCACAGAAGGAGTTAATTAGTGTGACAGTTTTATAGATCGGGTTGTTTCGGACGCGGCGATACCAAATATGTGTACTTTTTTTTTTTTTGCATAAATATGCGGATTTATTGGTTTAATATTTTATTTATTTCTTTTTATTTATTTTGTGGGTTTTTTTTAACAGTTTGAAAACATTTTTTTTACTTTTTTTTTTACATTTTTACTGTATGGGACATTAATTTTTATTTTTCTAATCACTGATCTCATGCAATGGATGAATAAAAAAAAGGGAAAAGGAGAAAAGAAAGGGGGGCGCAGATCTAAGTGTAATATTTTAACAATATCAAATTAGAATTAAAAATTGCTCTCACCTTTGTGGTGTCTTGTTATCCAGCATGTATCCCTGTCTTTAGGGAGTGGAGTAGTTGTCTGGATCTGCTGGCCTGCAGCTCAAAAACAGGTAAAACGAGCTCCTTTGCAGGAGACTCATCAGAAAGTGCAAGAAAAAGTTTCCAGTTTGTCAGGGAGCGCTTCCAGATGATTCATTACTTACTCCAAATCTTTCAGGAATAATCCAGTTTATTTTTATATAAACAACGCTTTTCGGCTATACATAACATTAGCTTTCATCAGGTAAAATCATAGTTGTCTTTAAAGAATACATTTATATAGCATAAAAAGAGGAGGAGGAACTAATCCAACCCCTCAATCAATTTTCATCAATTTAAAACACATGTGCACTTCTAAAAGGTATTAAGCAGTTAATTAAAAGTGAACTCTATATGGATTTAGAAAGGGGGGAGGGGGAAACAAAAAAAAAAAAATTTTTTTTTTAAAAAATAAAAATAAAAAACACCACTATATATTGTTTTTTCCTATTCAATAATTTTTTTTTTTTTTTCTATAAAATACAATTATTTGTCATATGACTCCATTTACTATCCTATTTTCTACTTCACTGATAGGGGAGAAATATTTTTCCCGATTCTAGAATATAACGATGTCATCAATATTAAGAACTCCATTTTTTATCTTATCTACTACATCACCAATAAGGGAAAAATATTTCTCCCAATTCTAAGGTATGACGAATTTATCACCAATATATGAACCAGTATCTGCCAGGATTGGAACTCATACATTTAGATTCCCCATATCTACAATATTTGCGTATTTACTCCATTGAGCCACTCACAGTTATAGTCTCTGGGTGCTTAATTTTTCTTTTTATTCTCTTTAGCTTTTCTCCCTCTACCTCATTTACGAGGTTTGCAGACTTCGATTTTTAACCCCCAAAAATTTAGCGGTATTATATGTTCTCTAGTTTATCATTGAGGCCGTCTGGGTACAGAGTCCTCAATCTGTATATCCAGAAGGCCTCTTTTTTATTTAACTGTTGTATCCTATTGGAAACATCTCTAGGGATCTGTTCAATCGGTGTCAAAGTAACATTGAATTCTTTTTTATGCGTTAGCAAAAGGTGTCTTGATAGACTATGGATAAGGAGACCGACTCTGGCATTGTGTCTGTGGCCATTCAGTCGGGTTTGGACCATTTGAGTGGTCCTCCCCACATACTGGAGGCCACAGTCACAATTTATAACATATATAACAAAGTCGCTTATACATGTCAAATGTTGTTCTATCTGAAATATTTCACCTGTACTCTTGGAAACTATTTGTTGTTGTTTATCTGCTATATTATAGCAGCACTGACATTTTTTTCTGGTTACATTTATATACTCCAGGTTTATTCACCTTTTTTGAGCAATTGTGGGTTTTCATGAAGTTTTTCAATCGACTGGGAGCTACCATGTTCCTTATTGTTTTTCCCCTTCTAAATGTCATATTGGGGACTTGTGGTAATACATTTCGTAGCAAGGGATCTTGTTTTAAGATATACCAGTGTTTTTTCAAGATTCCACGAATTTTTTCGTTATCTTTATTATAGGCTGTAATGAAGTTGAACTGCCATTTCTCATCATTAGATTTCAGGTGAGATTTAGTTGTATCCATGACAGCATTTTCTCTCACAGTTTTTTCAGTGCTTTTTTCTCTAGTATTTTCAAGCGTTTTTTTCAAACATTCACCCTGAGTTTTTGCTAAGTTTACCTTATAAGCTTGTTGTATTAGGGTTTTTGGATACTTTTTTTCCCGAAATCTGTTAGTCAGGATCTTGCTTTGTGTTATATAATCCTGTTCACTACTATTATTTTTCCTTATTCTTAAATATTGACTGAATGGAATATTATTCTTCCATTTAGTATAGTGTGCACTGTTATAATGTAAATATCCATTAATGTCTACTTTTTTAAAATGTGTTTTTGTTACAATTTTCTTTTTCATATGTGAAATCTCTAAATCCAAGTAAACTATTTTTTCAGCGCTGATAGTGGATGTAAAGGAAATGCCCCATGTGTTTTGATTCATTATGACGCAAAATGAATTGCAAACCAGTCAGAAGAAATTCTACTTGTTCATCTGGCATTTTTTCATTTTTCTCCAAATAAAATCTGGCAGCTCTTATACCCAAATTATGTTCTATATTTGAATATAACGCTACCACATCTAGGGTTAGAAATAAAAAATTCTCCTCCCAATCCATTCCCTCCAAGAAACTAATGAGGTGGCTCGAGTCTTTCAAATATGAGGGCAGTGATTTGACATGTGCTTGTAAATGTAAATCCAGGTAGTGTGACAAACAGCTAGTGAGAGAATTAATCCCCGAAATAATAGGTCGTCCAGGTGGATTTTCGAGGTCCTTATGGACTTTGGGGAGATGGTAAAAAAAAGCCATAGCTGGTTCTTTGTTAATTAAAAATTTTTTCTCTCTTTTTGTTATAATTCCTTTCTCAGAGGCCTCATTCAGAAATAGGTGATATTCTTTAGAAAAATCAACAGTAGGATCCTTTTCCAATTTTTTATAGTATTTTCGATTGGATAGTATTTTAACTGCCTCACTGAGATAATCCTTCCTATCTTGAATAACAGTACCACCGCCTTTATCAGCCTCTCTAATTATTATTTCAGTGTTCTCTCTTAGATTTTTTAAGGCTTCTCTTTCTTGGGGGGTAATGTTATATTTAGCAATTTTTTTGGCAGTTTTTGATTTCTTATGTAAATTTTTACATTTTTTATCTTTGCTCTTTATTTTATCAGTAGTATTCAACTTACGGAAATCATCACCTACTAGAGATAAAAATGTTTCAATATAGCTACCCCTATGTTGAATGGGATTAAAGGCAGATTGTGGTTTCACTTCCATATGTATATATGGTGTTTCATTTGTTATCCTTGCCGTTTGTTCCAATTCTTTCTTAAAAACAATGTTTTTGTCATTTTTCCCTTTATTACGATCTTGCAATACAAAGTGTCTTTTTAGGGTAAGACGCCTTATATAGTGATTAAGATCAATAAAAAGCTCAAAATTATTACTATGTTGTGTGGGGCAAAAATTTAGCCCTTTACTCAAGACCTTTTCTTCATCTTGTGTAAGTACATGCGAGGACAAGTTGAAGATTTTTTGAGAGGATTTAGGGGAAATTTTATTTTTGAAAAAAGACCCTTTTGTTGAGTTAGTTAAAATAAACTCGGATTTTTTATCTTTTTTGAATTGGACTCTTCTACCACCCCTGCAGCCCCTGGTACGTCTTTTCTTTTTTGGGGGCTATAAGTGTGGGAAAGAAACTGGTTATTTGTCTTTGAGCAGCTATTTGAGGGGATATAGTCTCCAAATTCTGTGGCAGGAATTGAGCTATAGGTGTTAAGGAGGGGGCTTGTAGGGATTTGGCTACTATTTTGGGTACTAATGTTTCTAACAGAGTGGGAGTCTGGAGAGGGCCTATTTCTAAAAAAGAAATCTGTGAATTAAGGGATGATTGAGATGGGCCCAAAGCTTGTAAAGCTGTAATGGAGGGTACATTTTTCTCCTCAGTACTATGTGTAGTAAAGATACTAAGATCAAAGGAACATTCTTCCTCATTTTTCTCAGTATCACAAATTATTGTGTTGTTATCGGAATTGAATATCTCGCAGTCAGGAATATTTTTTAAGGAAAATTCTGAATTAGTTATAGATGTGGATTCAATATTAATATTTTCATCTCCTATATAGTTGGAAGAAGGCATAGGATTATTAAATTTTTTAGTTGTTTTATGTCCTGATTTATAAGTAAAATCAGGTCTAAACGGATTATAGAATTTATTTTTTGGTATAGCCCCCAAATTTTTGTTAATCACATTCGTATTCATTCTTAAATCGATGTTTTTCTTATTAGAATTTGCTCCTGCTATTTTAGAGTTGTAAAAGACTCGTAGACTATCTACTGTGTCTCTTTGTTTTTTCGATAGACCTTCAATATTCCCTAATGGTTGTAAGGTATTCTTATTAGTAATCATATTAGTTTTAGAGTTAATTTTATTTTTATATTTTTTATCAGATGCGATTTCAAACATATCTCTCCGTAGTTTTTTAGTTTTTGTTTCCATTAAGTTATTTTCATACATTTGAAGGTTACGATTTGTATCCTCATTTATAGCACGATAATAAACTAATTTTTCATACTGTTGCAATTTCTCCATTAGTTGTTCACAAATATCAGTGGCTTTTATAGCTAACTGTTTGCGTTTGTGTACTAGGAGGGACATTAATTCATATGAGCATTTATCTAAAATCTCTTTCCATTTGTCTGAAAAATCTGTACCATTCGAAAAAGTACTTTCAAAATGAATCTCTAGACCCTTCGGTATAATTTTTCGATCAATACAGATACTCAAAAAATCAGCATCAAGTTGATGTCTTATCTCTGTCTTCATACTTTTCTCAAAGCTGGAGAACAGATTTCTAATATTTTTCTTAGTCTCTAAGTCAATGTCATTGTGCGTAGGTATTGAAGTCATGTCCACACTTAAATTTGTTGAGGAGAATTTTTTATTTCTAACCCTAGATGTGGTAGCGTTATATTCAAATATAGAACATAATTTGGGTATAAGAGCTGGCAGATTTTATTTGGAGAAAAATGAAAAAATGCCAGATGAACAAGTAGAATTTCTTCTGACTGGTTTGCAATTCATTTTGCGTCATAATGTCTTTGAGTTTGATGGACAACTGTACCTGCAGCAGCATGGTACCGCGATGGGGACTCGGGTAGCCCCAAGTTTTGCAAATTTATTTATGGGGCTATTCGAGTCCCTATCCCCACTTAATTCAGAAAAATACAAAGACAACATAATAATGTATAAACGTTTTATAGATGACTTATTAATCATTTGGAGGGGGGATATAGAACAAGCCCATTTGCTGGTGAGGGAAATTAATCAAAACACATGGGGCATTTCCTTTACATCCACTATCAGCGCTGAAAAAATAGTTTACTTGGATTTAGAGATTTCACATATGAAAAAGAAAATCGTAACAAAAACACATTTTAAAAAAGTAGACATTAATGGATATTTACATTATAACAGTGCACACTATACTAAATGGAAGAATAATATTCCATTCAGTCAATATTTAAGAATAAGGAAAAATAATAGTAGTGAACAGGATTATATAACACAAAGCAAGATCCTGACTAACAGATTTCGGGAAAAAAAGTATCCAAAAACCCTAATACAACAAGCTTATAAGGTAAACTTAGCAAAAACTCAGGGTGAATGTTTGAAAAAAACGCTTGAAAATACTAGAGAAAAAAGCACTGAAAAAACTGTGAGAGAAAATGCTGTCATGGATACAACTAAATCTCACCTGAAATCTAATGATGAGAAATGGCAGTTCAACTTCATTACAGCCTATAATAAAGATAACGAAAAAATTCGTGGAATCTTGAAAAAACACTGGTATATCTTAAAACAAGATCCCTTGCTACGAAATGTATTACCACAAGTCCCCAATATGACATTTAGAAGGGGAAAAACAATAAGGAACATGGTAGCTCCCAGTCGATTGAAAAACTTCATGAAAACCCACAATTGCTCAAAAAAGGTGAATAAACCTGGAGTATATAAATGTAACCAGAAAAAAATGTCAGTGCTGCTATAATATAGCAGATAAACAACAACAAATAGTTTCCAAGAGTACAGGTGAAATATTTCAGATAGAACAACATTTGACATGTATAAGCGACTTTGTTATATATGTTATAAATTGTGACTGTGGCCTCCAGTATGTGGGGAGGACCACTCAAATGGTCCAAACCCGACTGAATGGCCACAGACACAATGCCAGAGTCGGTCTCCTTATCCATAGTCTATCAAGACACCTTTTGCTAACGCATAAAAAAGAATTCAATGTTACTTTGACACCGATTGAACAGATCCCTAGAGATGTTTCCAATAGGATACAACAGTTAAATAAAAAAGAGGCCTTCTGGATATACAGATTGAGGACTCTGTACCCAGACGGCCTCAATGATAAACTAGAGAACATATAATACCGCTAAATTTTTGGGGGTTAAAAATCGAAGTCTGCAAACCTCGTAAATGAGGTAGAGGGAGAAAAGCTAAAGAGAATAAAAAGAAAAATTAAGCACCCAGAGACTATAACTGTGAGTGGCTCAATGGAGTAAATACGCAAATATTGTAGATATGGGGAATCTAAATGTATCCTGGCAGATACTGGTTCATATATTGGTGATAAATTCGTTATACCTTAGAATTGGGAGAAATATTTTTCCCTTATTGGTGATGTAGTAGATAAGATAAAAAATGGAGTTCTTAATATTGATGACATCGTTATATTCTAGAATCGGGAAAAATATTTCTCCCCTATCAGTGAAGTAGAAAATAGGATAGTAAATGTAGTCATATGACAAATAATTGTATTTTATAGAAAAAAAAAAAAAAATTTATTGATTAGGAAAAAACAATATATAGTGGTGTTTTTTATTTTTATTTTATTTTTTTTTAAAAAAATTTTTTTTTTTGTTTCCCCCTCCCCCCTTTCTAAATCCATATAGAGTTCACTTTTAATTAACTGCTTAATACCTTTTAGAAGTGCACATGTGTTTTAAATTGATGAAAATTGATTGAGGGGTTGGATTAGTTCCTCCTCCTCTTTTTATGCTATATAAATGTATTCTTTAAAGACAACTATGATTTTACCTGATGAAGGCTAATGTTATGTATAGCCGAAACGCGTTGTTTATATAAAAATAAACTGGATTATTCCTGAAAGATTTGGAGTAAGTAATGAATCACCTGGAAGCGCTCCCTGACAAACTGGAAACTTTTTCTTGATCTCATGCAATGTAATAGACATGTATTGCATTGGATGAGATCTTTGCTGACAGTTTTAACACTGTCTGTCTACTGCTAGAGTTCAGCTGCAGGCTAAGCCTAGCAGGACAGCATATATGGCAGATCTGGAGGCGGTCATGTGACCTCCAGCTGCCTGGAAGGCATCAGGGGGCCGTCGGAGAGGTAAGTTGACGACCCCCTCTCCTCTCACTATTTTCTATATGCCGCAATCACTATAGATCGCGGCATATAGAAGATAAGAAAGGGTTAACATCATTGGGACCTGATCCAATCAGGTCTCGATGATGTCCCCTGTCAGAGCTATCGCTCTGCACCAGAACTGCAGCACTTGCAGGACCCTGGGGGTCCTGAGGGCTGCGGGACCACCCACCATTTTTAAACGTTGGCGCTGCACAGAGCCCAGGCAGCGCTGACGTTTATGTACAGTGAGCGGTCCTGAACCGGTTAATAACCTGTTCACACTGATCAGTTCGCAATAGTGGTGCTGTTATGTGCTTCCCTAGCAATTCAGTAAAGAAATGGGAGCGAGAAGTTGTGGCTGTCGGTTGTGGCACATTTTCACCTTGGCCACGGCCCCATCCTCTGCACGCACCATCACCAGAACGTCCAGTTCCACGTCCCTTGCCACGCGCCTTGCCCATTGTAAATGAAGTAAAATAGCTTACACTCGCACTATCAATGGCAAAAGGGTAATAAAAAGGAGATTTGAACCGTGGAAGAGGAAAACCACAGTTCTAGTTATCTGGCCTGCACCAGAATCTTTTAAACAGATATATTTGTGTCTGAACAGTCAGCGAGACACTCAAAATGTTTTTTTTTATGGAAAAAAGGCAAAAAAGTGGATAATACAGAGATTTGAACCGTGGAACTGCAGAACCACAGTTCTAGTTATATGGCCTACACCAGACTCTTTAAACAAATATATTTGTGTCTGAACAGTCAGCGAGACACTCAAAATGTTTTTTTTTATGGAAAAATGGCAAAAAAGTGGATAATACAGAGATTTGAACCGTGAAACTGCAAAACCACAGTTCTAGTTATCTGGCCTACACCAGACTCTTTTAAACTGATATATTTGTGTCTGAACAGTCAGCAAGACACTCAAAATGTTTTTTTTTTTATGCAAAAAGGTGGATTACACCCAGATTTGAACCGTGGAAGAGGAAAACCACAGTTCTAGTTATCTGGCCTACACCAGAATCTTTTAAACAGATATATTTGTGTCTGAACACTCACAGACACACTCAATTTTTTTGGGGGGGTGAAAAAATACCGAAAGGTTAATAAGACAGTCTGACTGAGGAAAAAAAAAAGAAGAGGATTTAGATGAAAAAAAAGGATTTTTCCTGGCCCCTGAGACCTGGGGCTAGGTCTAGCAATTTGAATAGCAGCACACAGGACTGTAATGCAGTGTTTGTTGGTATAACCACTGCGTCTCCTATACAGCCTGCCTGCCTGATATCTGGGATGGATATTAGTCCTGAGAAGGACTGTTTGTTTTATTTTTCAGGCTTTAGAGACCCTACACTACCTTTTTCGCAGTATAAATCTCTCCCTAGCTCAGCAGCACTCTCCCTACACCATCTGATCCGGAGCGACTGTGTCCAAGATGGCGGCACCCGGTTTTAAATACTCGAGGTGACGCTGTGCGGCCAGCCATTCACTGTAATGCCCACAACCAACATGGCTGCGGCATTACAGTGACTGGCTGGCAATCCCTGCATGTTCATTGGCTCTGTAAAGAGCGCCAAATGTGCAGGGTGGAGACCCGAGCTCCCGCCCGAGTAACCCGGAAATGCTCGGTGATCGCCGTACATCCCGAGTAGTGAGATACTCGGGTGAGTACCGGGCAGTGACGAGCATGCTCGCTCAACACTAGTTGTTATATAAAATGTTCTATTTACTCGTAAAGCCCCTGTCCAGTAATGACCGCACCTTAGTCACGTCCACTTCGAACGGCGCTACTGCTATATGGGGAATCTAGGCAATGAGTGCGCATGCGATGATCCACAAACCCTTATGACTTCCGGACCTGCGCAGTGAACACAGCATGCATTTCATTGTATGTGTGTCAAGCGCGGCGCCACAGGAAGTCCCTTTGGCATACAGGGGTATGGAGTGATCGATGCATGCGCCGTGATGCTTGCCTAGGTAGGTCAATTAAGGACAGCTGTTAAATAGCATATATATAGTTATACGATCGGAAGTTGGTTACCCCCCCTTTTGGAAGAAGCCCAAGGCAAAACGGCATCGTCGGGGTAAAGACCAGCACCACCATCCACTCTTTGACACTGCTAATCTGTAAGTACATTCTCCATATCATTGCTCACATAGATGAGAACATGGTAGAAATATCAACAAAAAGACCCTAGCCTGACCCCTGTATATTTGACTACTCCATGGCTTATACTTCAATAGATTTTGGCACTTGCACTTTATTTGTACAGTACAGACCAAAAGTTTGGACACACCTCATTTAAAGATTTTTCTGTATTGTCATGACTTTGAAAATTGTACATTCACACTGAAGGCATCAAAACTATGAATTAACACATGTGGAATTATATACTTAACAAAAAAGTGTGAAACAACTGAAAATATATCTTATATTCTAGGTTCTTCAAAGTAGCCACCTTTTGCTTTGATGACTGCTTTGCACACTCTTGGCATTCTCTTGATGAGCTTCAAGAGGTAGTCCCCGGAAATGGTCTTCCAACAATCTTGAAGGAGTTCCCAGAGATGCTTAGCACTTGTTGGTCCTTTTGCCTTCACTCTGTGGTCCAGCTCACCCCAAACCATCTCAATTGGGTTCAGGTCTGGTGACTGTGGAGGCCAGGTCATCTGGCGTAGCACCCCATCACTCTCCTTCTTGGTCAAATAGCCCTTACACAGCCTGGAGGTGTGTTTGGGGTCATCGTCCTGTTGAAAAATAAATGATGGTCCAACTAAACGCAAACCAGATGGAATAGCATGCCGCTGCAAGATGCTGTGGTAGCCATGCTGGTTCAGTATGCCTTCAATTTTGAATAAATCCCCAACAGTGTCACCAGCAAAGCACCCCCACACCATCACACCTCCTCCTCCATGCTTCACGGTGGGAACCAGGCATGTAGAGTCCATCCGTTCACCTTTTCTGCGTCGCACAAAGACACGGTGGTTGGAACCAAAGATCTCAAATTTGGACTCATCAGACCAAAGCACAGACTTCCACTGGTCTAATGTCCATTCCTTGTGTTCTTTAGCTCAAACAAGTCTCTTCTGCTTGTTGCCTGTCCTTAGCAGTGGTTTCCTAGCAGCTATTTTACCATGAAGGCCTGCTGCACAAAGTCTCCTCTTAACAGTTGTTGAAGAGATATGTCTGCTGCTAGAACTCTGTGTGGCATTGATCTGGTCTCTAATCTGAGCTGCTGTTAACCTGCGATTTCTGAGGCTGGTGACTCGGATAAACTTATCCTCAGAAGCAGAGGTGACTCTTGGTCTTCCTTTCTTGGGGCGGTCCTCATGTGAGCCAGTTTCTTTGTAGCGCTTGATGGTTTTTGCAACTGCACTTGGGGACACTTTCAAAGTTTGCCCAATTTTACGGACTGACTGACCTTCATTTCTTAAAGTAACGATGGCCACTCGTTTTTCTTTACTTAGCTGCTTTTTTCTTGCCATAATACAAATTCTAACAGTCTATTCAGAAGGACTATCAGTTGTGTATCCACCAGACTTCTGCACAACACAACTGATGGTCCCAACGCCATTTATAAGGCAAGAAATCCCACTTATTAAACCTGACAGGGCACACCTGTGAAGTGAAAACCATTTCCGGTGACTACCTCTTGAAGCGCATCAAGAGAATGCCAAGAGTGTGCAAAGCAGTCATCAAAGCAAAAGGTGGCTACTTTGAAGAACCTAGAATATAAGACATATTTTCAGTTGTTTCACACTTTTTTGTTAAGTATATTATTCCACATGTGTTAATTCATAGTTTTGATGCCTTTAGTGTGAATGCACAATTTTCATAGTCATGAAAATACAGAAAAATCTTTAAATGAGAAGGTGTGTCCAAACTTTTGGTCTGTACTGTATATGGAACTGCTATTTGATGGTCAATGGGACAGAGGGGTATGAAAGGGCCATTTGGTTCAATGAACCTGGCATTTGCACTTTACAGGTTTTTGCACCTTTAATATGGGGATAGGTGCAATTAAACATTAATTTATAGAATAGAAATCTGCAGCAGATATTGTGATTTCAGCTTGTTACTGGTGCTGATTGCATTTTGAAAGTACCTGGATTTTCTAATGTTTATTTTAAATTGCATAAAATAATAATATTTATTTTAAAATTATGTTGGTTATCTTCCTATTTTTGAAACTAGTGTAACAGGATACTAGCTTCTGGTTGTGATTATATGATAATTGGGAAGCAATTATAATTGGACCTTGAGTGTATTAGTAGTCATAGGGCTTTAGAAAAAAGGTGTAATGACTCTCCACTTATTATAAAACAATTTTTAATAGATACATTTTGAAAAAAGAAATGTAGACAAATTATAAAAAGGGCAAGGTTACCTCAAGGAATATACTAGGTAAAGGCAAAATAGTAAAACCAAAGTGCCACACTATTGTATGTGCAAGAAAAAGGGGGCCACTCTCTGCAGCGAGTCATTCTCCTCTGCTCCTCAGCATGTGCAGTCGCCTCAAGCCAGGTGAGTATAGTGATTTTTTTATTTTATTGCTATTTTTAAACATTTTTGATCGCAGCACAAGCAGGGGACAATGATGAGCAATTCTTTCAGCATCCGGTTCTTGGGAACAGCGCGAACTGTACCGCTGATTCCCAGGTGCCGGTACGTGTCATCCGTGTGTCAGTGTGCATGTGTTTTTGACGTTTTACAGTCCGTGCTGCGTGCAAAAAACAGACATGTCAGCATATTTTGCTTACGGACACACAGTCCATGAAAACACACTGAGATGTGCGCAGACCCATTCATTTGAATGGGTCTACGTATGTTTGTGTCTCCAGTACGTGTGTAAACTGGCACCACATGTACTGGAGACACTGACGTATGAAAGAACCCTAAAAGAGCCCTTTAACAGTGGGGTACCACAGGGGTCAGTATTGGGCCCCCTTCTTTTTAACATATTTATTAATGACCTTGTAGGGGGCATACAGAGTAGTATTTCAATATTTGCAGATGACACTAAACTCTGCAGGGTAATCAATACAGAGGAGGATTGCTGGAGGATATATGTAAACGAGAAACTTGGGATGATAAATGCCAAATGAGCTTTAATGGGGATAAATGTAAGGTAATGCACTTGGGCAGAGGAAATAAAATGTATAATTATATGCTTAATTGTAAAACACTGGGCAAAACTGTCACTGAAAAAGACCTGGGTGTATTGGTGGACGAAAAGCTCACGTTTGGTGGCCAGTGTCAGGCAGCTGCTGCAAAGGCAAATAAAATGATGGGATGCATTAAAAGAGGCATAGATGCTCATGAGGAGGGCATAGTTTTACCTCTCTACAAGTCACTAGTGCGACCACTCTTAGAATACTGTGTACAGTTCTGATCTCCGGTGTATAAGAAAGACATAGCTGAACTAGAGCAGGTGCAGAGAAGAGCGACCAAGGTTATTACAGGACTGGGGGGTCTGCAATACCAAGACAAGTTATTACACTTGGGGTTATTTAGTTTGGAAAAATGAAGGTTTAGGGGTGTAAGAGCAGTGAGACTAAGGAACTCTCTGCTGCATGATGTTGTAATGAGTGATTCACTATTAAAATTTAAGAAGGGCATGGATGCCTTTCTTAAAAAATATAATATTACAGGTTATATATACTAGATTCCTTGATAGGACGTTGATCCAGGGAACTATTCTGATTGTCGTATGGAGTCAGGAAGGAATTTTTTTCCCCAATGTGGAGCTTAGTGTTTGCCACATGTTTTTTTTTGCCTTCCTCTGGATCAACATGATAGGCTATGGGTTGAACTAGATCGACTTAGTCTTCCTTTAACCTTAAAAACTATGTTACTCTATGTTACTATGTAAAACTCATTGTCTGTGAACACAGTTGGCTGTACAATCCACAAATGCAAGTTAAAGCTCTGTCATGCAAAGAAGATGCCATATACATCAACACAATCCAGAAGCACTGCTGTCTTTTCTGAGCCAAAGCTCCTTAAAAATGGACTGAGGCAAAATGAAAAACTATTCTGTGGTCAGATTAATCAACATTTTAAATTCTTTATGGAAACCACGTGCATCGTGTCCTGCAGACTGAATAGGAAAAGTACCATCCAATTTGTTATCAGTGCACTGCACAAAAGGCATCTCTGATAGTATGGGGTTGCATTATTGTCTATGGCATGGACAGCTTACACATCTTGAAAGTTACTATCAATGCTGAGCATTATATATTGGTTTTAGGACAACATCTGCTCACCTCCAGACATATATTTCAGGGAAGGCCTAGCAAATTTCAACAAGACAATACCACATAAACCACATGCTGCATCCATCACAACAGCATGGCTTTGCAGAAGAAGAGTTGAGGTAATAAACTGGCCATCTGCAGTCCAGACCTTTCACTAGTAAAAATGACCTGAGATCCTCATCAACCTTCCATTATTGATTCAATCTTCTGTTGAATCTCATACTTATGGTCACCATCCAGGGATACATATACAGCACCATTTGACAATTGTCTCTGGGTCTCAGCAGTTGGACCCCAGTGATCATCACTGCGATGTGACGAAAAAAGGAGACATATGTGCATATCCCAACATATCCCAAGGCAGAGTGCTACACTAGTATTGCTGCAAAAACAGATACTGAAAAAGCAAATACCAATTGGCGTGCACACAAAACATTTAGAATTAATACATTAGGGTTTATTTAACGCAATACATAAACTACATGAACATGCACAGGAAACCACAGGAAATATCAACTGCCAATCACATATAGATAGTGAGAACTAAAACCATTATCTCAAAAAAACCTCATAATAAAGGGTAACCCATTATAGAAGGTCCAATAAACCATATGGTGAAAAATACAAGGATGAAACCTAATTAGCAAAAAAATTGTGCCCATTGAATTTAAAAGTTTTAAAGGGCCTAAATAATGCGCAGATGAGCTAGCTCCTCCGGAAGTAGAATTGTTCTTTTTAGAGCTGCTCTCTACTATGGTTAATAGGGGATGGTTCAGGGGCAGGGGACTCCTCTCTACTTCATCCAAATGCCCAAATTGGCCATACAGTATTAAGAGGTGTTGTCTAAGCCAGACAAACTTTTAGGTCCCTGACTAAAAATTCACAATTAAATAAACATATTAGAGCTTGCATCAGGAAAAAAAATGCAGTTCTGACCAGATACTTCAGAAATGTACTAATGTGTAATAATGATTGTGTAATTTATCCTGTTCTTTGGTTCTGCAGTTGCAGACGAATGCACAGCTCTTACATTATGAGACTTGTATGTTAAATGTATTTATAATGAGACATAATTCTGTTGCTCCGTAAAGGGCAAGTACATCTTAGGCATTTATATATCCCCAGCAACTTGTCAAAAAATGTTCTGAGCAAGAAATGTCTGTGATTGTAGCTTACAGGACAGACATTAACAAAACTGAAATGAGTTGAATGTATGCATTACTAAAGAGAGATAGTTTCTAATGTTATGTTTTATTTTGAGGACAGCGCATATCCCTTGTGTTATGAACTAATTAAAATTATGGCTACTTAATTTGAGAATGTCATGTACTGTAGACAATATAATTGAATTAACTGAAGAAGCGGCTGCCACAAGTGTATTTTCCAAGTAATAAAAAGAAGGCATAAACTTAACAGACATTTTTAGATATGGAATTATAGCAACAAGTGAATCTTTAATAGGATTAATGAAGAATATAAAAGTCAACTTACGTCAGGTCTGTTGTAAGAGCATCATGCTATATTTATGTACTAATTAAAAGATAAAGGTTTGTAGAAACTATTTTGAGCAGTGCAGCTCTAATGCATAAATATATGGTAACAATTTATATTAGAAGTGAGTGCATTTTAGCACAATGTAAGATCAGCAATTGATTACATTATTCTAAGAACCGTGATTTCTTTCAACCAAAGTGTAAAACTCATATTTTTCTTTCTTTATGTGAACTAGGTACTTGAATATTAAATATTTTTGTTATTGGAAAATATCTTTTCCTAGATGTATAAGCAGAACTTTTAGGGCTGCATTGTGCAGTCAGTATTTTCTCGATTCACGTGTTTGAATGTGAACATAATTGTGGTATTGCAAAAGGAACATCACCACAAGAGCCTTATGTCAACCCTCTCAACCATCCCATATTCAGCAGGATTCACTTAAATTAATTAATAGACAAAGTATGCATTTCAAGTGGGCAAGAAAGAATTGCAGAAGCAAAAATCAAGTGGGCTAAAGGTGGTTTATCTCTATATTCAAATAGACCCTGCTTAACTATTGAGAGATATAAACAGCTATTTAAGATAATTATATCTATATGAGGGGAAAAAAAAGAAGAAAGAGAGAGACAAAGAAAAGAAAAAAAGGAGAGAGGAAAAAAAGAAGGGGTGGTGTGGGGTGGTGGGGTAAGGGAAAAGCTAGGAATACATGAATAATGGAGAACCTCCAACAGTAAAATCAGTTCTTAAAATCAATTAGAAACTCGACACTTGAGGATAGCTTGAAATATCTGTCTTTAAAGTCCAGCCAAGAGGCCAAAGTGTGAACAAATGCATGCTCTCTGTTTTGATCATCAGCCATAAGTTCCTTTAGTCGCATTATTCCATTCAACTCAAGAGTCCACTCATTAATAATTGGGACAGTCGACAATCTCCAATGACATAGAGTAACAGCTCAAGCAGCGGCCAAAACAAAAGTAACACTGATATTTTTTTATATATACAAGTGCAGCTCACCAAATTATCATCAAAAAGTTAATTTCAGTTCTTAAATACAAAAAGTGAAACTCATATATTATATAGAGTCATTAGAAACAGAGTGATCTATTTCAAGTGTTTATTTCTGTTAATGTTGATGATTATGGCTTACAGCCAATGAAAACACAAAAGTCATTATCTCAGTAAATTAAAATAATTAACGAAAACAAAAACACCTGCTTCCTACGCATTTAAAAAGGTCCCTTGGTCTGTTTCAGTAGACTCCACAATCATGAGGAAGACTGCTGACTTAACAGATGTCCAGAAACAGTCAATGACACACTCCACAAGGTCCTAGAGTTCCAATTTTCATTTGGAAATCAAGGTCTCAGAGTCTGGAGGAAGAGTGGAGAGGCACACAATCCAAGCTGTTTGAGGTCTAGCGTGAAGTTTCCACAATCAGTGATGGTTTGGGGAGCCATGTCATCTGCTGGTGTAGGTCCACTGTGTTTTATCAAGACCAAAGTCAGCGCAGCCATCTACCAGGAAATTTTAGAGCTCTTCATGCTTCCCTCTGCAGACAAGCTTTTTGGAGATGGAAATTTCATTCTCTAGCAGAACTTGGCACCTGTCCACACTGCCAAAAGTACCAATACCGGGTGTAAAAACAACAGTATCACTGTATTTGTGTCACGGGTGTATCAGAGGTGACAGGCAGTCGCCCTGCAGTTGGTTGCAGGAGATCTCTATGTTTTTCATTACAGACATCTTCTGAGATGAGAGGCTGTCTCTAGGACCTAGCGGCTACCTCCCTCTGGTAATTAGCTCCCTGGCCTGGCTGTATATATATCTGGTGTGTCTGAGAGCAAGTGCTATATTCATTTCTACTTGTGAAGGTTTAGCAAGAGCAATACTTTGTCCTCTCTGGAGCTTAAGGCCGAGTTCGCATTTGTCTGGAGTCATCTAAAGCTAAGCATTCTCCCCCTATTTTTCTACCCTTGTTGTCTATAGAGTTTAGTGGAGATCGACTAGTGCTCATCTCCTCCCATCCCTAGCCTTAACCATACGCCCGGGAAAGAAAGGGTGAGGCACGCATGCAGCTATTGCTGAAGAGGCAATATAGGGATGGTAGTTGAGACAGGGTGACACTAGACCGGTCTAGGAGGTCTCCGCTTCCCCCTTTTCCTAGTGTCTGGGCTCCCTTTCCCTCTTCCCTTTGTGTTGCACTAGTCTTTCCCACACCTGGCATGACAGCTTGATTGGCCAGCAAACCCACCTGACCTTAACCCCATAAGGGTATTGTCAAGAGGAAAATGAGGGACACTAGACCCAACAATGCAGACGAGCTGAAGGCTGCTATCAAAGCAACCTGGGCTTCCATAACACCTCAGCAGTGCCACAGGCTGATCGCCTTCATGCCGTGCCGCATTGATGCAGTAATTGATGCAAAAGGAGTCACGACCAAGTATTGAGTTCATTTACTGAACATACATTTCAGTAGGCCGACATTTTGGAATTTTAAAAACATTTTTCAAGCTTTTGTTATAAAGTATTCTAATTTACTGATATAATGATTTTTGTGTTTTCATTGGCTGTAAGCCATAATCATCAACATTAACAGAAATAAACACTTGAAATAGATCACTCTGTAATGACTCTATATAATATATGAGTTTCAATTTTTGTATTGAAGAACTGAAATAAATTAACTTTTTGATGATATTCTAATTTAGTGAGAAGCACCTGTGTATATATATATATTTTGATAGAACCAGCAATAATGGAAAGAATGTTGTTTTGGAGTATTTGGAATAGCAACTCCACTAACTTGTAGATAGAGCTGAAGTTTGTTGGCCCAGAAAAACTTGATTGGCTTACAAGCCCACCAAATAAGTAACATGGTGCCTTTATCAGACAGGCATCTCCAGCAAATGTCAGGGACTTTCGGGGGCAAAAGAATATACCATCACAAAACATCTATATCAACAGGAAGGAATTTACTAATTTCTTTCTTGAGCTCCACAAGCAATAGTCATTAAATGTATAATGGTACATGCCTTTTCTTTGTCCTCAAGACTAAGGATTTCTTCTAACTCTGTGACCCATTTATCTAAGAAAGGTGGGTACCCTGAGCTAATATGAGAAGGAAGATTTTGGTGTAATACAGAAATGCACTTAGAGGGAATATCTGAAATTGACCGAATCCTCTCCAAATCTGTCTTTTCTATAAGAAGAGAGCTCAAGGATGAAAGTGATTTAACAAAGCAGCTCAACTGATAATATGAAAGCCAAGATACAGTTTTCTTTGAAGCAGGAGCCCTAAATTCTGCCTAAGAGGGGATGGGTCTCTCAAGATATGGCATAAACTCATAGGATGAACTGAGTTCCAGACTAGGAAGGTTGAAGCTCCCAGGTCGGAGGGAAGTTTGGGTTGTCAAAGATGGGTGTCAATGGGACTGGCCTGTGTGAGATGGGCCATCTTTTGAGTATTCTATCCCAGACCTGCAAAAGAGGGGAAACCAGAAAGGTGAGACTTGTGGGACATGGTCGGCATTCAGGAGTAGAGATGAGCGTTGTTCTACTCGAACTGTTCGCCAATCTCAAATTCGAGCTGCTTTGGGCGGTGTTCGAGCCGTTCGGCGAACACGAACAATTTGAGAAAAATTCGGCTGTTCGAGGTTATGTTCGATAACTGTTCGTGCACCAAAATCATAACTGGATTTTTTCTCAGTAATGATGAAAATTAATGTTAATACGCAGTTTGAGTGCACAGGGGGGTGGGGGGAGGGGCAGGGAATGGATCTCTGCAGGAACAATGAAGATCTCCATTTTTTTTTTCTCTTTCCCGCATTTACAGTGGGGAGGTGCAATCTGTCAGCCTATCAGCAGCGCACACACGGAGCGAAGTGCTTTTTTTCACACAAGCAAGGGCATGTGTCATTGGCAGTGTATGTCACATGTCCTTGCCCTATAAGACCAAGCCATTTTCCCCGTCGCCACCATTTTCTCACTGCTGCAGCTGCGTGTTAGACGGCACCGCTGTTGCTGTGTGCGCTATACCTTGTTAATTTCAAGCCAATTTTCGCACAAATCTACAGATAGCTTGGGAGTAGGGAATAGTTGTGATTGCAGTCCTTTTAAGGACTAGGTTACAGCATTTCCTACGACTTTTATCAGGCAGGTCTGTGCTCTTAAATAGATAGATTGTGGGAGTAAAGACTAATTGTAATTGGAGTCCTTTTCAGGACTAGGTTACGTCAGTTCCTATCAGTTTTTGCCAGGCAGGTCTGTGCCAGTGCTGTGCAAGTTTTTTTCACAGCATTTGGCTGAATCTAGCAAAGCTAATCCTTTTTGGCCTACTGCAGAGTGTGTTAGTCAGTGGAGTAGCCTATCTGTGTTGCAAGATATACCACCTGTGTATAGAATACCAATTTTTTTACTGCACCTAGTGAAGTAAAATCTTTTGGGCATAGCATCATTCTATTAGTCCATCTATACTGACCTCCATCAGGTTGCAAATTGAATATAATTTTTTTCTGCATCTAGCTCTGAAAAAATATTGGGCTTCTAGCTGTGTGTGGGACTTGTTGTATTAGTCCATCTATACTGACCTCCATCAGGTTGCAAACTGAATATATTTTTTTCTGCATCTACCTCTGAAAAAATATTGGGCTTCTAGCTGTGTGTGGGACTTGTTCTATTAATCCATCTATACAGACCTCCATCAGGTTGCAAACTGAATATATTTTTTTCTGCATCTACCTCTGAAAAAATATTGGGCTTCTAGCTGTGTGTGGGACTTGTTGTATTAGTCCATCTATACTGACCTCCATCAGGTTGCAAACTGAATATATTTTTTTCTGCATCTACCTCTGAAAAAATATTGGGCTTCTAGCTGTGTGTGGGACTTGTTCTATTAATCCATCTATACAGACCTCCATCAGGTTGCAAACTGAATATATTTTTTTCTGCATCTACCTCTGAAAAAATATTGGGCTTCTAGCTGTGTGTGGGACTTGTTGTATTAGTCCATCTATACTGACCTCCATCAGGTTGCAAACTGAATATATTTTTTTCTGCATCTACCTCTGAAAAAAATATTGGGCTTCTAGCTGTGTGTGGGACTTGTTCTATTAATCCATCTATACAGACCTCCATCAGGTTGCAAACTGAATATATTTTTTTCTGCATCTACCTCTGAAAAAATATGTGGCCTTCTAGCAGTGTGTGGGACTTTCTCTATTAGTCCATCTATACTGACCTCCATCAGGTTGCAAACTGAATATAATTTTTTTCTGCATCTAGCTCTGAAAAAATATTTGGCCTTCTAGCAGTGTGTGGGACTTTCTCTATTAGTCCATCTATACTGACCTCCATCAGGTTGCAAATTTAAAATAATTTTTATCTGCATCTACAGTACCTCTGAAAAAATATTTGGGCTTCTAGCTGTGTGTAGGACTTGTTCTATTAGTCCATCTATACTGACCTCCATCAGGTTGCAAATTGAATATAATTTTTATCTGCATCTAGCTCTGAAAAAATATTTGGCCTTCTAGCAGTGTGTGGGACTTTCTCTATTAGTCCATCTATACTGACCTCCATCAGGTTGCAAATTGAATATAATTTTTATCTGCATCTAGCTCTGAAAAAATATTTGGCCTTCTAGCAGTGTGTGGGACTTTCTCTATTAGTCCATCTATACTGACCTCCATCAGGTTGCAAATTAAAAATAATTTTTATCTGCATCTACCTCTGAAAAAATATTTGGGCTTCTAGCTGTGTGTGGGACTTGTTCTATTACTCCATCTATACTGACCTCCATCAGGTTGCAAACGGAATATATTTTTTTCTGCATCTACCTCTGAAAAAATATTGGGCTTCTAGCTGTGTGTGGGACTTGTTGTATTAGTCCATCTATACTGACCTCCATCAGGTTGCAAATTAAAAATAATTTTTATCTGCATCTACAGTACCTCTGAAAAAATATTTGGGCTTCTAGCTGTGTGTGGGACTTGTTCTATTAGTCCATCTATACTGACCTCCATCAGGTTGCAAATTGAATATAATTTTTATCTGCATCTAGCTCTGAAAAAATATTTGGCCTTCTAGCAGTGTGTGGGACTTTCTCTATTAGTCCATCTATACTGACCTCCATCAGGTTGCAAATTAAAAATTATTTTTATCTGCATCTAGCTCTGAAAAAATATTTGGCCTTCTAGCAGTGTGTGGGACTTTCTCTATTAGTCCATCTATACTGACCTCCATCAGGTTGCAAATTAAAAATAATTTTTATCTGCATCTACCTCTGAAAAAATATTTGGGCTTCTAGCTGTGTGTGGGACTTGTTCTATTAATCCATCTATACAGACCTCCATCAGGTTGCAAACTGAATATAATTTTTTTCTGCATCTAGCTCTGAAAAAATATTTGGCCTTCTAGCAGTGTGTGGGACTTGTTCTATTAGTCCACCTATACTGACCTCCATCAGGTTGCAAATTCAAAATAATTTTTTGTCTGCATCTAGCTCTGAAAAAATATTTGGCCTTCTAGCAGTGTGTGGGACTTTCTCTATTAGTCCATCTATACTGACCTCCATCAGGTTGCAAACTGAATCTATTTTTTTTCTGCATCTACCTCTGAAAAAATATTGGGCTTGTAGCTGTGTGTGGGACTTGTTCTATTAATCCATCTATACAGACCTCCATCAGGTTGCAAACTGAATAAAAAAATTTTCTGCATCTACCTCTGAAAAAATATTTGGGCTTCTAGCTGTGTGTGGGACTTGTTCTATTAGTCCATCTATACTGACCTCCATCAGGTTGCAAATTGAATATAATTTTTTTCTGCATCTAACCCAGCCAATAGTTTTGGCCTAATACCACAGTTTGGCCACTCAGCTCTGCTCGGTTCCCATCCATTGTTTTTTTGTGCAAACAACTCCAGAGTTGTGAATTAGTTAACCACCAAAATGAGTGGAAAAAGGCCTACTGCTGGTGGAAAGGGGAATAGGCGTGTTGGGAAGGGGAAAAAAGGTTGTGTCCGTGGGGTAGGTGTTAAAGCAACAGTAACATCTGCAGAAGAAAGACCATCTTCCAGCCAAACTAAAATGTCTACTTCTTTTAGCGGACAATGTGATAAGATCCCTTTCTTACGGCCACGCCAATCGCTACAAATTCCAGATGAGGCACAAAAACAGCAGGTGCTTCAACGGATATCAAGTGCTCCTTTAAGTGGGCTCTCCTCCACATCAACTTCAACATCACAAATACTCCAGTCCTCAAAGGTGTCACCCCAATCACACTTGCTTCCTCACAGCTCCCAAATCTCCAGCTGCCCGTCTGAGTATGAGGTAGAACAGATGGTTGAGTCTGCAGAGCTGTTTACTCATACTATAGCCTGGGAATCAGAGGTCGACTCCAGCGCTTCTGTGAATCCAGACGAGGAAATGATCTGCACTGATGCCCAGAATCTTTATGAGTCGGATCTAGGACCAGACGCAGAAGGTTCTGACCATAATGTAGACCCTCATTCCCAAACTGTAACTCCTGTTGGTGGAGACAATGAGGAAGACGATGATAAGACTCAAATACCTGATTGGAGCGACAACTTTAGTTTTTTGTCAGGGCAGGAACAGGTTGGCTCTGAGGACGACGGGTGTGATAACGGACAGGGTGATGATGATGAGGTTGGAGAACCCACTTACTGTCAACCCACAGTCAGCCAAGAGATGAGGTCAGCAGAAGAGGTGGAGGAAGATGCTAGTGACGACGAGGTCAGGTTGCGCCTTCCTGGACAGAGACGTAGTACTGGAAGCACGTCAACAACTGCATCCTCAAACACAACTCTGCCTCTCACCACAAGTCGTGGTGGCTCTTCAGGTCGCATGGGTGCTAAGCCTTGCATAGCCTGGGCATTTTTTCAGATCGATAAAGATGACCCAACTCGTGTTATCTGTAACATTTGTCAGCAAAAGCTAAGTAGAGGCCAAAAAATACATAGTTTGAGTACTTCCATGCATGAACCGGCACATGGACATGAAGCATAAGTTGCAGTGGGAAGCTCAGTGTGCTACAATGCGGCCTAGCCGGCCGGGCCAACCACCGTCTGCCATATCTTGTGCATCCGCGGCCTCTTCATCCTCTGTGACTGGGGGGACAGCAGTCACACCTGTTTTGGGGCGCAGACCTGCCACCTCTTTACCCGCAACAGCCAGCGTGATTGGCAGGTCATCATTTTCTTTGGAGGTGGTAACACCAGCTGGTGTTGAGCGCTGTCCGACATCGATAGCACCACCTTTGGATCAAGGCAACCTAACATGTCCACCTGCATCTTCCTCACAGACCGGCAGTTTGCCGGGGACACCCTTATCAACCCCGTCTAAGCACAATAGCCAGCCCTCGGTCCCTCAGATGTGGACAAGTAAAAGACCATTTCCTCCTAGCCATGAGAAAGCTAAGAGGTTGAATTTCACCATCTGCAAGCTCTTGGCTACAGAAATGCTGCCTTTCCGCCTGGTGGACACAGAGGATTTTCGAGACCTTATGTCCGTCGCAGTGCCCCAGTACCACATGCCCAGTCGGCACTACTTCTCAAAGAAAGGTGTGCCTGCGCTCCACCAACATGTCGCACACAACATCACCGCTTCTTTGAGAAACTCTGTGTGTGACAGGGTGCATTTCACCACAGACACTTGGACGAGTAGGCATGGACAGGGGCGTTACATGTCGCTGACTGGGCACTGGCTAACTATGGTGACAGCAGGACAAGGGGCTGCTGTCCAAGTCTTGCCATCCCCACGAGTTGTGCGTCAATCCTCTTTATGTCAAAGTTCCTCCACTGCTTCTGCCTCCTCAACCTCCTCTCGGTCTTCCACCTGCACCCAAAGCCTGTCTGGTCATGCCACAAGCTTTCTAACTGCGCAGAAGGGATCCTGCACACCTCCTTACTATGCTGGCAGTAGGGCTCAACGTCATCAGGCGGTTTTTGCATTGAAATGTCTGGGAAATGTGAGTCACACAGCTGAGGAGTTGTGGTCAGCTCCGGAGAAAAAATTTCATGAATGGTTTTCTCCACTGGACCTGAAACCAGGGAAGGCCGTGTGCGACAATGCTGCAAACCTTGGTGCGGCCCTTCGCCGGGGCAATGTCACACACGTGCCTTGTATGGCTCACGTGTTGAACCTGGTTGTCCAGCAATTTTTAGCCCACTATCCCAGACTAGATGGCCTTCTGCAGAGGGCACGGTCGCTGTGTGCTCACTTCCGCCGTTCGCATCCCGCAGCTCAGCGACTTACATCTCTACAGAAGTCGTTGGGCCTGCCACTTCACCGGCTAAAATGCGATGTGCCTACCCGGTGGAATTCAACTCTGCACATGTTGCAGCGACTGTGGCAGCACCGACAAGCCCTGGTGCAATACGTTCTGACGTATAGCCTGGGCCAACGAGATCCAGAGGTGGGGCAAATCACGCTGGAGGAGTGGTCTCAGATCAGGGACCTATGCACCCTTCTGCACAGTTTTGAAATGGCGACGAAGATGTTTAGTGCTGACGATGCCATTATCAGCATGACTATTCCGGTGATTTACATGCTGGAGCACATGTTAAACAGAATTCGGAGTCAGGTGGTGGCACAAGAGGAGGTGGAGGAAGTAGAGGAGGAGGAGTTGTATGCGGAAGGGCTAACATCTGCAAGGTCCAGACGGTCGGCAGCACCAAGGCGGCAGGCATGTGAGGGTGGGGGAGATGGTTTTACCAGGGCGCATGGTAGCAGCCAAACTAGTGAGGAAGGTGCAGGAGCCCAGGAAGAAGTGGAGGACGAACTGATGGAAGACTCATCAGATGAGGGAGACCTTGATCACATTTCTGTTGTGCGAGGTTGGGGGGAGAGGACAGAGGAAGGAAGCATGATTGTTACCTCGCCACCAACACAACAGGGACTTGGTGCTCCTGGATGCACAACACACATGAGTGCCTTCTTGCTGCACTACCTGCAACATGACCCTCGAATTGTGAGAATTAGAAATAATCCTGACTACTGGGTTGCCACACTGTTAGATCCCCGGTACAAAAGTAAATTTGCAGAAATTATTCCTGCCATAGAAAGGGATGCACGCATGCAGGAGTATCAGCAGAGACTGTTGCAGAATCTTACATGTGCTTTTCCACAAAATACCAGTGGTGCACGTAGTGAATCTCACAGTTCCAACTTGCCAACCGTGGGACCGTCAAGTGTTCAGCACTCAAACCGTAACAGAACCACAGTATCTGCTGGTAACATCAATTTTGCGGAATCATTTCACCACTTTTTTAGCCCATCCTTTGCAAGGCCACAGGAGACAAGAAGTCTGACACATAGTCAACGCCTAGAGACGATGGTACAGGAGTATCTCCAAGTAAACATTGAAGCCATGACTGTGTCACTGGACCCTTGCTCTTTTTGGGCTTCCAATCTGGATAAATGGCCGGAGCTAGCCACTTACGCCTTGGAGATCTTGTCATGCCTCGCAGCCAGCGTTCTGTCTGAACGTGTGTTCAGCGCTGCTGGTGGTGTGCTGACAGATAAGCGCACGCGGCTCTCCACTGATAATGTAGACAGACTCACGTTCATAAAGATGAACAAATCATGGATCCGAAAAGACTTTTCTACCCCTGTGTCATCCTGGGGAGAGTAAAAGCTTGATGATTGGTTAAAATCACACTACCAACCGTTTTAAGCTTTCAAATTACTAATCATGTTTATCTGTATCTTGGCTGGAAAATAATTTGGGCTTTGTAGCAGTGTGCAGCACTGATTCTATTAGGCCATCTATAATAAGCTCCACCAGATTTAAAATTACTAATCATGTTTATCTGTATCTTGACTGGAAAATAATTTGGGCTTTGTAGCAGTGTGCAGCACTGATCCTATTAGGCCATCTATACTAAAGCTTCACCAGATTTAAAATTAATAATAATTTTTAGCTGCATCTAGCCCGGAAAATAATTTTGGGGCTCCGAGATGCGCAAGACACATAAGTGCCTTCTTGCTGCACTACCTGCAGCATGACCCTCATATTGTCAGAATTCGAAATAATCATGACTACTGGGTTGCCACACTCTTAGATCCCCCAAACTTTTCGATCAACCTTTTCATTTTAATAAAGACCAAAAAAATGGTCATTTTTGAAATTATAAGCATTAGCAGGTTGTTAGAAACTGAAATCAAACAGTTTTCAACTCAAAAATTTATTCTAGGTTATGTTACATTTTCACATAGGACCCCTTGTTCGAAAGGAGCTTCTGAACTCTCTCGTCCATTGAATTTGTCAGGTTTTGGATGGTTTCTTCTTCAATTGTTTTGCATGAGGACAGAATACCCTCCCAGAGCTGTTGCTTAGATGTGAACTGCCTCCCGCCATCATAGACACTCCTTTTAATGATGCTCCAAAGGTTCTGAATGGGGTAGAGGTCAGGGGAGCATGGGGGTCACACCATAAGTTTGTCACCTTTTATGCCCATATCAGCCAGAGATGCAGATGTTTTATGTGCAGCATGAGATGGTGCATTATCATGCAAAAAAATGATCTTGCTGTGAAATACACGGTTCTTCTTCTTGAACCATGGCAGGAAGTGCTGTTTGAGAAAATCTACATACATTATGGAGTTCATCTTTAGCGCCTTCAGGGATCCTAAAGGGGCCGACAATCTCTCTCCCCATGATTCCAGCCCAAAACATTACTCCACCTCCTCCTTGTTGGCGCTGTAGCCGTGTTTGCGTGGGGTGTCCATCAACCAGCCATCCTCCACTCCATCCATCTGGACCATCGAGCGCTGCACGGCACTCATCCGTGAACAAAACAGTTTTGAAATCAGTCTTCATGTAATGTTTGGCCCACTGGAGCCGTTTCTGCTTGTGTGAAGTGGATAGAGGAGGTCGACAGAATGGCGTATGCACAGCTGCAAACCTCTGAAGGACCCTGCATCTTGTTGTTCGGGGGACGTTGGAGGCACCAGCAGCTTCAAAAACTTGTCTGCTGCTATGACAAGGCTTTTTTGCCGCTGCTCTTTCAACCTGACGTAATTGCCTGTAGGAAAGAGTCCTCAATTTGCCCTTATCAGCACGCACACGTGTGTACTGTGAATCAGCTACATACTTCTTGATTGCCAAGACACTTCATCCTGATCATCGCACAATGTTGATTGTAGTCATGCCTTGACCTAAACACTCCACAATTTGTTGCTTCTCAGCAGCCGACACATCCTTTTTCTTTCCCATTTTGGCAGAAAATGTAGGCTTCTTAATAATGTGAGACAGCCTTCTTAAGTAGTCTTGCCTTTCATTGGACACACCTGCCAAACTAATTAGCACAGGTGTCTGCAATTGCTTACAGTGATATAAAGAGCCCTGACACACATCACCATCAATGAGTTTAACTGACAAACAAACAAATTCTTCCCTTATCACTCCTAAACACTTTTTGCATAATAATTTGGAACACAGTGTACATGTGCTTTTCCACAAAACACCAGTGGTTCACGTAGTGAATCTTACAGTTCTAACTTGCCAACCGTGGTCTGTATGGAGTTGTTCAATAAAGGGCCCAAAATTAAGATAACATAGATGGGAGAGGTCTCTATGAATAGGAATTCCTAAGTATTTGATACCCTGTGAGGGCCAGGCAAAGGGAAAGTTGGACTGGATGGAATCCTATATGGATTTGGGGAGGGAGACATCGAGGGCCTCAGACTTCGCTGCATTGATTTTAAAATTTGACCATGTAACAAAGTGATCTATTTCAGCCATAACAGCATGGATGGATATATGTGATTGAGTGATATATACTAGGACATCATCAGCAAATAGAGAGCACTTGTACTCGGTGCCTCCCACCTCAATCCACCTAATATTGGGGTTATGGCGAATTGATGAGAGCAGGTGCTCGGTCACTAGGATGTATAAGAGAGGGGACAGAGAACATCCCTGCCTTGTCCCATTGGTGATTGTGAAAGGTGATGAAATGTTCTGACGCGCCCCCTGGGCCTTGGGACACCCGGAGCCGGACCCTTTTTGGTGGATGCTGGTGGTTGTAGTCTCCGTGGCGGCGACCCGGTTCCGTGGCTCAGGGCGGTCAAACCAGTGGCGGAACTATTTATGTGGTTTTGATGTTTAAATGTCCGACTACGCCACCCATGGATTGCGGTCAGAGTGAACCGCCGCTCCAGGGCAGACCGCTGAGGCTGGTGTTGTGGGTGCAGCAGAGCGTAGCATAACTCCCCATGGGAGGAGTATAGCCTCAGGGCAGTGTATGCGGAGGATGGGGGTGATGGTGCAGGGCAGCAGCAGTAACGACACGGAGTCAGTGATGCAGTCCAGGGCCATTACTCACAGTTCTTATTATCCAGACCACGTCTGCAGGTAACGGCTGCCCACGTACTGTGCTCACCAGGTGAGGGGCTCAGACAACTCCCAGATAACTTTGGAGCGCTTCACAGGACCCCCTTTGTGTGTCCTTTGTCTGGCCTTTCTTATCAACCCTTCTGTCCGGCTGCCTCGGGCCTCCTCTTGGTAAACTTGGCGCCAGTTTCCCTGACCCTATGTGGTGCCTTCCTAGCGGGTGTAGCGAGGGGCTGCGCCACATAAAATGTCACAGCCTCCTGTTTCTAGCTGAGGGTCGTTTCCTGCCTCCACTAGTTTCGGGGACCGGTCTCCCCCTTTGGCCTGACCCCTCCACGCAGGTGAATTCGGGCGTGCGGTGGCGACTCGCGCGTCCGCACCCCTGGGATCCCTTCGTTCCTCGTTCCTGGAGCCTTCTCCACTCCTCTTCCTTCCTTCTCCCTCTTCCAGGCCTGGGCCTCTGTTACTAGGCCCGCCTCCGGAGCAGAGCTCATGCAGAGCCCCTGCTCCCTGCCACTTCTGCTCAGACTTCTCTGCACTGAACTAAGATGGTGCCCACCTTTTATACTCCCTTCTCAATGCACCCAGGAACTGCTTCCTCCCTGCTCCTGCACTACAGGGTTCCCCTTCCTCAGTGTTCCCTCCCCCCACTCCAGCCAGGGACTGTCGTGCCCATCTCAGGGGCATATTGGTCGCCCTGCCCCACGGCAATGTGGTGTAATGCATGCAGGTGTCGGGTCCTGATCCACACTACATCCTTACCTGAGAGTGAGATATCACACCTCTGGGTGAGGTGCAATACCTCTGTAGCAACCGAGCCCTCAGGGTGCTACAGTTCCATTTATCTTCAGCCTAGGTGACGTATTGCGATACAGGGCCGTGATTTTGGCTATAAAAGGGTCCCCTAGACCCCTACCCAATGCTTTTTAAGAGAATCATATATGGTGTGCCAGGAGACTCTATGGAATGCTTTCTCAGCATCCAACGAGAGTATCTAATTACAAATTTTTAACTGCATCTAGCCCAGGAAATACTTTGTGCCTAGTAGCAGTGTCTGCTAGTCAGCGGATTATCCCGGCTGTTAAGCAAGCTACACCACCTGTAGTTTGGACACTTAATTTTTTCAAAGGAAATGCTTTGGGACCACGGGATACTCAGTGAAGAGCATCAGGAGGCACCCCAAGGCATAGGGGCTGGGACTGGCAGTAGGATGCCTTGCGGTGGACAGCCGAGCTCGATCCTTATAAAAGCTTTTTAACTGCAGCAGCTTTAGTGGACGCTACTGGAGCTGGAATTACGTGGCTGCTGGCATGAGATTTGCCCTCCAATAGATCCTTGTAAATGGATTTAAAGTGTATTCATTCAAATTAGAGAGACAATTTAAATTAAAAAGCTTAGAGCTGCCTCCACCACAGGGGGGCTCGCTCGACCCACCAGCGGACAGGCACCAGTATTGGGAGAGGGGGGCTGGCCATCAGGGTTCACCACGGCTCTGGCACAAACCCGGCGACGCGGAGGTGGCACGGGCAGGAGCGGACTGAACGTGTCGGCTTCTCACTTTTTGGATTTTAGAAGGGCATGACATGCCTATATCTGTGTCTCCCCCTCCTTTTACTCCTCCACCTCTTTTCTTTTCGCATGACTATATGTACTTGTCACTTTTCCATGTGTTAGTTGTGTCTTCTGAGCAGTTTGTCAGCTTTTGGACACCTTTGAAGGTGTTTTCTATGTGTTTCCATGTGTTTTTGTTTGCCTTCCATTGGTTTTAACGGTGTTCGAAGGTGTTCGACGAACAGTTCGACGAACAGTTCGGCGAACACACGGGTGTTCGACGAACCGAACCGAACTCGAACACTACGGGGGTGGCTCAACACTATTCAGGAGATAACCAAGGGAGAGACCAAATGGATTGTGGGCAAAGGTCCCTTTCTAATGAGACCTATAACTTAGTATTGTCGTGATGGAGCAAATGGAGAGTCTAGTAAGCATGGTGGCCCAATAATAAAGCTGTTAATCAGGCAAGCTCGCCCCTCCCCTACATTTGGGATTCATCAAAATGAATTTGGAAATCTGTCGTCTATTACCCCCTCCCCAATCAAAATAAATAAATGCTGAAGATGCCTGTTTGAAATACTAAGCAGGTAAAGCAATCGGGACAGTCTGAAATAGGTATAGGAACCTTGGCAAAATATCCACTGTAAGCACGTTAATTCTTCCAAACTGTCAGGAATGGTTGCTCCGTACCTGAGCAGGCCCCTCACGCTTCTGGACGGGCTCTGGCTCTCCGGCGGGTCACCTGCTGCCCTTCACTGCCTATGAGAGGTAGGGTATCACCTCCAGGGGGCGGAGTTTGCGGGGGTGCTCGCTCAGTCCGGATATCGCATTATAGGAGATACCCTCCTAGCATCGCTGAGAGGTGGCATGCCACTACTCTCAGCAATTATGCTGTGTGGGGACCTCAGGGTGCTGGGTCTCCTGGTGTTAGCTGCTTCCAGCGGGAGCGGGGCGCCATACCTGCTGGGGCAGTCAGCTGGTGGGAGGTTCCCTCCAATCTTCTCTCCCCTCCTCCGGTGTCTCTGTGGTCTAGGAGTGAAGATTGGGCGTTGCCCCAGTGTGGTCAGGTGACTGGTGGGAGGCAGATTTAAACCTGCCATTTCCTCCTTTTCTTTGCTGATTATTTCAGTTCTGGTGGGTGGTTATGGTCAGCGTTTCTGTGCTTCTGAGGTGGTACATACTTTGGTGCCTGTGCTTGGTTTATTATTGTCCACCTTAGTTAATGCAGTTGCACTGTAGTTTCTTGGTTTTGGTGTGGTTGCCCTGTCTGCTGTTTGTGCGTTCGGTCACCAGCCACCGTGCTGCTCTCTGCCTGGGAAGGGTTCTGCTAAGGTTCCCCCTTGCCAGGACTGGGAGGGGGTGAAGAATATACCCAGCCCTCAAGGGCGGGCAGCAGTACGACTGCTAGCACCAAGTGCGACCAACACATTGCTCTTGCTGGCTAGCAGTGGGTCATTTCACCATCACCCAGCTTTACACAAACCAGGATTTTTTATTAAAATAATTCAAATCCTTGACTATTCTAGCCTGTAAAGGAGAGAAATTAAGCTGAAACATGGAGTTTAGGTGTGATGGGATGTGGATACCAAGGTATTCATTGCCTGTAGTTGCCATTTAAAAGGAAAGGATGATTGGAGCGTATTCCCCTCTCTAGCTCTAAATTAAACCTTCAAAACATCAGATTTTGAATAGCTGATTCTAAAGTTGCTTTATGCTGGGAGATCCCTACATTCAGGCCTCTAGTATCTGTATAGGACTTTAACGCCACAGCCAGATGTTCCATGGTCAGGACATAAAGTAGAGAAGATAGAGGGTATCATTTCTAACTTGAAAAGATTCAGAAAGGATACTGTTGACCCTTACCCTGGCAAATGACTCAGTGTAAAGAGAAAGGATCTCTTCAGAGATAAACCCCCTAAACCACACCTGCCAGATGGATACGTCCAGGAAACCCCAATGCACCCTGTCAAATGCCCATTGGGCATCAACTGACAGGAAAGCAAAGACTGATCCCGGAAAACCTTGAGTAGGACATTAAAGTTAGTGGTCTTTGCTTCCAGACCCCTCACAAAACCGACCTGGTTACGATTTATAAGACGAGAAAGGACTGGTTGCAACCTATTTTAGAATAAAACTTCACATCGCAATTGCTCAAGCAACTAGGATGATAACTGTCACATAATGATGAGTCCTTCCTTGGCTTTGGTAAGACCATGATATTAGCTTCTGCTTAGGCAAAGGAGTGTCATGGGAGACAACATTAAAGACCCTTGTAAGAACGAGGCTGTGTTTTAAGAGATTTATATAATCTAAGGGTAAAGCCTGAAGGGACATATCTTGAGGTCAGGCATGGATGTATAGATCTGGCTAAAGACCTACCACATATATAAGCATGTTCATAATAATGCTTTCACATTCTACTTCTATATAGAATGTGTTTTTGATCTATCATCTTCTGTATTTTCTCCCATACATTTAGTAGTTCTAAAGCCACATCTACAGACAACGTACATTTATGGGTGTCCTCTAGTACCTGAAGAAAGCTAAGAAAGCTTGCAAATTCATAAGAACATTCCTTTTTGAGCAGTATTGTATTCAAGACCACTGCTCCTTTCAAACTCCTGAACTTGAAAGCCCCATTCTCAGGATCGGTGGGAGTCCCAACAGTGTGAAAATGTAGTAACATGCATTTATAGTACAACAACCTTAAAGGTCCAAGAGCTCTGTTTCTGGTAGAAAGCTCCAAATCTAATTAGAAAATACCGACTGCATAAAACCATCAATACTGGAAGCCCAAGGCATATTGACTACGGCTATATAGCGGTTTCTCATGTGCAGGGCTGTTCCTGCAACACAGCGTGCTTCCTTGATCTTTGGACCCCATAGCAGCTGTTATTGATGCTATGGCTTTTGTTATGCCTATACACTGTAAAGTTCATATATCTACAATATTTTATGTCTATAACTGGGATAATTAATCTTGTAATTCAAACACAATATGATTTATCTGAGTATTTATATTATGTCATGCCATGTATATCAGTCGCTTGCAGAAGTCTCCTATTTTTAGCTCTAGGAAATATCCGAATCTTGAAGGTTAAACAGAGACAATCGTTTATTGACGCATTTGTCAATTTTTTGAGTCGTATAGTCAGATACTTCTTTGATCCAGATTCAGAATGAAATTTCATTGAGCCATCAATACCCTGAGTAATCTGTAGTGGAATAATGATGAATATGAAATTCAATCATATGTTTTCAGTGTGTGAATCTGTGCCTTCCAGCCAAATATAGAGCATTCATTAAAATGTTTCCCTATCTCAAATGATATTTACATGCAAAATAGGGTCTGCACCTTTCATAAAATCACCAACGCTCACCATGTTGTGGTCAGATACTAAACTGTGAAACTTTATGTTCCTTTAAATGATAATAGCAATGCCGGAGAGGCACATAAAACACAACTGCAGTCGTCACTTTGCACTGAAGGCTTATAGGAGTTAAAATAAAGCAATGAATACATATATATTTAAAGAAGTTAAAAGATATGTATTCCAAAAAGTAAAAAAATAAATAAAACACATATATATATATACAGTACAGACCAAAAGTTTGATACATGGTACGTTGGGGAACCTGTCATAGGTTTTTCATGGCAGCTCAGAGCCTTCAACTTACAGTATAGACCAAAAGTTAGGACACACTTTCTCATTTAAAGATTTTTCTGTATTTTCATGACTATCAAAATTGTACATTCACACTGAAGGCATCAAAACTATGAATTAACAAATGTGGAATTATATACTTAACAAAAAAGTGTGAAACAACTGAAAATATGTCTTATATTCTAGGTTCTTCAAAGTAGCCACCTTTTGCTTTGATGACTGCTTTGCACACTCTTGGCATTCTCTTGATGAGCTTCAAGAGGTAGTCACCGGAAATGGTCTTCCAACAATCTTGAAGGAGTTCCTAGAGATGCTTAGCACTTGTTGGCCCCTTTGCCTTCACTCTGCGGTCCAGCTCACCCCAAACCATCTCGATTGGGTTCAGGTCTGGTGACTGTGGAGACAAGGTCATCTGGCGTAGCACCCCATCACTCTCCTTCTTGGTCAAAAAGCCCTTACACAGCCTGGAGGTGTGTTTGGGGTCATTGTCCTGTTGAAAAATGAATGAATGTCCAACTAAACGCAAACCGGATGGAATAGCATGCCGCCGCAAGATGCTGTGGTAGCCATGCTTGTTCATTATTCCTTCAATTTTGAATAAATCCCCAACAGTGTCACCAGCAAAGCACCCCCACACCATCACACCTCCTCCTCCATGCTTCACGGTGGGAACCAGGCATGTAGAGTCCATCCGTTCACC
The DNA here is from genome assembly GCF_046119375.1 of Phyllobates terribilis. Taxonomy (NCBI): domain Eukaryota; kingdom Metazoa; phylum Chordata; class Amphibia; order Anura; family Dendrobatidae; genus Phyllobates; species Phyllobates terribilis. The sequence goes on from NW_027362762.1 coordinate 261,314,968, forward strand.
TTTTCTGCGTTGCCCAAAGACACTGTGGTTGGAACCAAAGATCTCAAATTTAGACTCATCAGACCAAAGCAGATTTCCACTGGTCTAATGTCCATTCCTTGTGTTCTTTAGCCCAAACAAGTCTCTTCTGCTTGTTGCCTGTCCTTAGCAGTGGTTTCCTAGAAGCTATTTCACCATGAAGGCCTGCTGCACAAAGTCTCCTCTTAACAGTTGTTGAAGAGATGTGTCTGCTGCTAGAACTCTGTGTGGCATTCACCTGGTCTCTAATCTGAGCTGCTGTTAACCTGCCATTTCTGATGCTGGTAACTCAGATAAACTTGGCCTCAGAAGCAGAGGTGACTCTTGGTCTTCCATTCCTGGGGCGGTCCTCATGTAAGCCAGTTTCTTTGTAGCGCTTGATGGTTTTTGCAACTTCACTTGGGGACACTTTCAAAGTTTTCCCAATTTTTCGCACTGGCTGACCTTCATTTCTTAAAGTAATGATGACCACTCGTTTTTCTTCACTTAGCTGCTTTTTTCTTGCCATAATACAAATTCTAACAGTCTATTCAGTAGGACTATCAGCTGTGTTTCCACCAGACTTATGCACAACACAACTGATGGTCCCAACCCTATTTATAAAGCAAGAAATCCCACTTATTAAACCTGACAGGGCACACCTGTGAAGTGAAAACCATTTCCGGTGACTACCTCTTGAAGCTCATCAAGAGAATGTCAAGAGTGTGCAAAGCAGTCATCAAAGCAAAAGGTGACTACTTTGAAGAACCTAGAATATAAGACATATTTTCAGTTGTTTCACACTTTTTTTATTAAGTATATAATTCCACATGTGTTAATTCATAGTTTTGATGCCTTCAGTGTGAATGTACAATTTTCATAGTCATGAAAATGCAGAAAAATCTTTAAATGAGAAGGTGTGTCCAAACTTTTGGTCTGTACAGTATAGTTCGCATTATTATTTATAATTCTGAATACTTCCTTCCCCAAAAAATAGAAAATAAGGATAAAAAACAGACAACTCAGAACAAATATGGAAGAAATATGAATACATTATGGAAATAGAAATGAAATTGAGCATAAATGCAAACAATTCACATTTCACATGTGTTTGATTCAAATTTTCATATGCAAGTGTAAATGAGCTTTTATATTATACAGTAGAATCACGGTACACTGGTATAGGTCCTGCTCAGGCCCAGACTGCTAATCTGCCTTATTGGGCAGATGTCCGGTGGGCTGGTCTGTTAGGTCATAAAATGGGCTGCCTGGCTACTGTTGTCAGTGTACCATTGTGTATCAGTGAGTCATGCATTCTGTGTGGCGTCTTAGGTTATCTGCTTATCTAGTTATCTTTATAATAGGTAAATAAACAAATGACTGGACAACTCAGAGTTCTAAGAGTTTTGGATGGGCAATCCAGACACAGATTTGACTTTGAAAAGCTGGTCTTGTATATTGTGCACTAATTAATAGCTTCTAATGCCTCTGCAGAGTTTGCTCTGAAGAGTTTGTTATTGTCAGAACAGTCATTCACACATGTACCATTCCTCCAGTATTCACTGGGAAAATACTAATGTGGTTACAAAATAACAGTGCTCATGAAGCAGAGCTGGGCTGTGTTAAGGTGGCAAGGGTTCCTGAAGTGACAAGGTGGCGAGCTAAGACCGTGCAAATCTAAGTATCTGTATATACACACACTGAACAGTACCACTTCTCCTGTCCTGTATATATACATTGCACCGTACCACTTCTCCTGTCCTGTATATATACATTGCACCGTACCACTCCTCCAGTCCTGTATATACACTGCACAGTACCACTTCTCCAGTCCTGTTGTCAGAGAGGCGTCAATATTGGTTTAGTATTTTCAATATTACTATGGCCAAATAAAAATAAGTATTGGAAAACCTGTTCAAATTGATTATCCCAAGTAATCCCCTCTCCTCTGGATAGGGGATAACTGTCCAATTGCAAAAGATCCGACTGTTGGGACCCCCATGATCCAGAGAATCGGAGCTCTGTAGCGCACCATGTAAATGGAGCTGTGGCTGATCATACGCACTGTGGCGCCATATATATAGTGGATGGGATTTGTAGAAATCCCATGTCCACTATGTGTCGCTGTGCACCTGCGGATCACCTGCGGACACGGATATGTGACGTGTCTTTCCTGACTGCAGCATGTCAATTTGCATGCGGATTCACCTGCATGCAGCGCTTTGGACGCAGCATAAAGTATGCTGCGTTCAAAGCGCTGCCAATACCGTCCGTGTGCACATACCCTTATAGTTTGTGGGCAGGTAGGGTTTGTGTGGCAGGGCTTCTTTTTTGACCCAGTCCGGCCCTGGTCTTGCTTTGGCTAACCATTCTTTTGTGTGCACAGCAATGTGGTTGGGAATGGAGTACTAGGGTAAAAATATACTCTGTACCCAAAAATAATGAATACAATGTAGATTAGTTCCATTTGATAACAATTAGTGATGAGTGAGCATGTTCTGTTAACCTTTTTGGTGAGCATGCTCGGATGCTCGCTGAGTATCTTCAGCATGCTCAGGTGTTATGTTTGAGCCACTCCGTGTGAATGATTTGCAACTGTTTGACAGTTTTAATACATGTGAGGAATGCCTAAGAAATAGGCATTCCTCACATGTATTAAAGCTATCAAACAGTCGCAAATCATGCACATGGAGTGACTCAAACATAACACCCCAGTACGCTGAAGATACTCGGAAAACACCCAAGCATGCTTGTAAATCTCGAGTAACGAGCATGCTCTCTCATCACTAATAACAATACATTGAAATATAGACACATGTGATATTTGACTCTAACTTACCTTTTATTAATCAATTTACTCTTTGTTAAAGGTGAAGGATCTAACTTATCTTAAGGCCCATTTACTTTAGCCAACTGATGGCACTAAACGACCACGACCACCAGCCAGCACTTGATTGCAGATGCACACTGAACTATCTGTAATAGATTATTCAGTGCAGATAGGCTGCCATCATTCTCGGCAGCACAGTTCCTATTTGCACTGGACGATAAGTTGTCAAGAACAATGATCTTTTGTGCAAACCAAAAGAACATTTCACCAGATTAACAATTTTGCTAGTTTGTTAGGATATCGGCAGTCTATTTCCAGGAATGTTCATCCAAAACCCTGTCCTCATGGCTCCCAAAAGATCATGTTTTCAGGATTTCCTTAGTACTGCTCAGGTGAAAGAAACTGTGGAAGTTTCTGATACCTTAATAATTCCATCACCTGTGCAATACTAAAGAAATCCTGAAAACATGATGTGTCAGGGGCTGGGAGGACTTGAGTTTGGGAAACCCTGGTGTAAATGGACCTTTAATCTCATTTAATTGTTTGAATGCGCTGGACTAGAGATAAGTAGGGCTAAATAGGTGCCATTTTTGCAACACCGTATAAATGGAGTTGAGGTGGAGAAAAAATCAGGTCACTAATGGAAAAAAAAACACCATGATGTTTGCTACACATGATGCACCAGATTTATAAATGATACATGGTACGTTAGGGAACCTGTTATAGGTTTTTCATGGCAGCTCAGAGCCTTCAACTTACAGTACAGACCAAAAGTTTGGACACACCTTCTCATTTAAAGATTTTTCTGTATTTTCATGGCTTTGAAAATTGTACATTCACACTGAAGGCATCAAAACTATGAATTAACACATGTGGAATTATATACTTAACAAAAAAGTGTGAAACAACTGAAAATATGTCTTATATTCTAGGTTCTTCAAAGTAGCCACCTTTTGCTTTGATGACTGCTTTGCACACTCTTGGCATTCTCTTGATGAGCTTCAAGATGTAGTCACCGGAAATGGTTTTCACTTCACAGGTGTGCCCTGTCAGGTTTAATAAGTGGGATTTCTTGCCTTATAAATGGGGTTGGGACCATCAGTTGTGTTGTGCAGAAGTCAGGTGGATACACAGCTGATAGTCCTACTGAATAGACTGTTAGAATTTGTATTATGGCAAGAAAAAGCAGCTAAGTAAAGAAAAACGAGTGGCCATCGTTACTTTAAGAAATAATTGTCAGCCAGTGCGAAAAATTGGGCAAACTTTGAAAGTGTCCCCAAGTGCAGTTGCAAAAACCATCAAGGGCTACAAAGAAACTGGCTCACAAGAGGACCGCCCCAGGAAAGGAAGACCGAGAGTCACCTCTGCTTCTGAGGATAAGTTTATCCGAGTCACCAGCCTCAGAAATCGCATGTTAACAGCAGCTCAGATTAGAGACCAGGTCAATGCCACACAGAGTTCTAGCAGCAGACACATCTCTACAACAACTGTTAAGAGGAGACTTTGTGCAGCAGGCCTTCATGGTAAAATAGCTGCTAGGAAACCACTGCTAAGGACAGGCAACAAGCAGAAGAGACTTGTTTGGGCTAAAGAACACAAGGAATGGACATTAGACCAGTGGAAATCTGTGCTTTGGTCTGAGGACTCCAATTTGAGATCTTTGGTTCCAACCACCGTGTCTTTGTGCGACGCAGAAAAGGTGAATGGATGGACTCTACATGCCTGGTTCCCACCGTGAAACATGGAGGAGGAGGTGTGATGGTGTGGGGGTGCTTTGCTGGTGACACTGTTGGGGATTTATTCAAAATTGAAGGCATACTGAACCAGCATGGCTACCACAGCATCTTGCAGCGGCATGCTATTCCATCCAGTTTACGTTTAGTTGTACCATCATTTATTTTTCAACAGGACAATGACCCCAAACACACCTCCAGGCTGTGTAAGGGCTATTTGACCAAGAAGGAGAGTGATGGGGTGCTACGCCAGATGACCTGGCCTCCACAGTCACCAGACCTGAACCCAATCGAGATGGTTTGGTGTGAGCTGGACCACAGAGTGAAGGCAAAGGGGCCAACAAGTGCTAAGCATCGCTGGGAACTCCTTCAAGATTGTTGGAAGACCATTTCCGGTGACTACCTCTTGAAGCTCATCAAGAGAATGCCAAGAGTGTGCAAAGCAGTCATCAAAGCAAAAGGTGGCTACTTTGAAGAACCAATAATATAAGACATATTTTCAATTGTTTCACACTTTTTTGTTAAGTATATAATTCCACATGTGTTAATTCATAGTTTTGATGCCTTCAGTGTGAATGTACAATTTTCATAGTCATTAAAATAGAGAAAAATCTTTAAATGAGAACTTGTGTCCAAACTTTTGGTCTCTACTGTACATCCCTATAAAATGTAATGTATAAAAAAAAAATTAAATCTTGATTTATGTTTATGTAAATACAGAAAAGCAACAGTGATTTTCCCATAACACCATATATTTTTTTTTATAGAAATTATCCAGAAAAAAAAAGAATTTGTCTATAAGAAAACAGGTGACAAAATATTGAGACGTTTGCTTACTCTTTGCTTTGATTCAGGCACTTCAATCACATTAAATATTTCTACTTTGTTAGTACATTATAAAGTGTGGATATTTAGTTTTGCTATTTTGTCAAGGTGCTTGCCTTTTTGACGGGATGGTTGCTGAATTTTTATGTCTGCTTTTCCAGTTATAACAGGCCTCTAGAGACCTGTGAGAAGGAAAAACACACATTCTTTATGCCTTTATAGTGCACATGGCTACAGCTGTTAAAAGTACTATTTATGTTGTCTATACAGTTTATGTTGGCTCAACTACTTCTTTATGGTTCAGAGTGAGTTATTCACATTTTATTAAACAGCCAGAGCCCAACTATTAAATATATGAGGCTTGCTTCAACATTCTGTGAGGATTGCAGTACTAGTGTGGAACTACATAAAACCGGACAGTCCAAGAAGAAAAATGGAATTATATACTGAGTGCTGCAGAGTTCATTGTAGAAGACATTATATAATAATGTCCTTACAATTTAAACATTATTACTAGGGATGATTGAATCGGTTTAATGCAAATTTAATTCATGTTGAATTTTATGATATTCACAGGTCCCTTGAATTTGAACAGTTTACAAATTGATTCATGCAAATTGCCCAAAAAAATGCCCGGCCATTTTACATACTTCCCAATATTGCATCAGCCACAGAAAGCCCACATAACTAGCACGGCCACACAGGCTTCTCTATAATGCTTTGAAGCTATCACATTGCATGGTGTTGAGTGGCCAATCAGGAGGGACCATTATCTCTACAGTATATACATATTTGCCAAATTTGAGGCAGATTGGTCTAGTCGTTTGGCCATGCATTAAGAACGGACATCAGACAACAGTCAACAAAAATTAATTTTCATATATATATATATACAGTACAGATGAAAAGTTTGGACACACCTTCTCATTTAAAGATTTTTCTGTATTGTCATGACTTTGAAAATTGTACATTCACACTGAAGGCATCAAAACTATGAATTAACACATGTGGAATTATATACTTAACAAAAAAGTGTGAAACAACTGAAAATATGTCTTATATTCTAGGTTCTTCAAAGTAGCCACCTTTTGCTTTGATGACTGCTCTGCACACTCTTGGCATTCTCTTGATGAGCTTCAAGAGGTATTCCCCGGAAATGGTCTTCCAACAATCTTGAAGGAGTTCCCAGAGATGCTTAGCACTTGTTGGCCATTTTGCCTTCACTCTGCGGTCCAGCTCACCCCAAACCATCTCGATTGGGTTCAGGTCTGGTGACTGTGGAGGCCAGGTCATCTGGCGTAGCACCCCATCACTCTCCTTCTTGGTCAAAAAGCCCTTACATAGCCTGGAGGTGTGTTTGGGGTCATTGTCCTGTTGAAAAATAAATGATGGTCCAACTAAACGCAAACCGGATGGAATAGCATGCCGCTGCAAGATGCTGTGGTAGCCATGCTGGTTCAGTATGCCTTTAATTTTGAATAAATCCCCAACAGTGTCACCAGCAAATCACCCCCACACCATCACACCTCCTCCTCCATGCTTCATGGTGGGAACCAGGCAAGTAGAGTCCATCCGTTCACCTTTTCTGTGTCGCACAAAGACACAGTGGTTGGAACCAAAGATCTCAAATTTGGACTCATCAGACCAAAGCAGATTTCCACTGGTCTAATGTCCATTCCTTGTGTTCTTTAGCCCAAACAAGTCTCTTCTGCTTGTTGCCTGTCCTTAGCAGTGGTTTCCTAGCAGCTATTTTACCATGAAGGCCTGCTGCACAAAGTCTCCTCTTAACAGTTGTTGAAGAGATGTGTCTGCTGCTAGAACTCTGTGTGGCATTGACCTGGTCTCTATCTGAGCTGCTGTTAACCTGCGATTTCTGAGGCTGGTGTCTCGGATAAACTTATCCTCAGAAGCAGACGTGACTCTTGGTCTTCCTTTCCTGGGGCGGTCCTCATGTGAGCCTGTTTCTTTGTAGCGCTTGATGGTTTTTGCAACTGCACTTGGGGACACTTTCAAAGTTTTCCCAATTTTTCGCACTGACTGACCTTCATTTCTTAAAGTAATGATGGCCACTCGTTTTTCTTTACTTAGTTGCTTTTTTCTTGCCATAATACAAATTCTAACAGTCTATTCAGTAGGACTATCAGCTGTGTATCCACTAGACTTCTGCACAACACAACTGATGGTCCCAACCCCATTTATAAGGCAAGAAATCCCACTTATTAAACCTGACAGGGCACACCTGTGAAGTGAAAACCATTTCCGGTGACTACCTCTTGAAGCTCATCAAGAGAATGCCAAGAGTGTGCAAAGCAGTCATCAAAGCAAAAGGTGGATACTTTGAAGAACCTAGAATATAAGACATATTTTCAGTTGTTTCACACTTTTTTGTTAAGCATATAATTCCACATGTGTTAATTCATAGCTTTGATGCCTTCAGTGTGAATGTACAATTTTCATAGTGATGAAAATACAGAAAAATCTTTAAATGAGAAGGTGTGTCCAAACTTTTGGTCTGTACTGTATATCTATATATATATAATTGTCTTATCCCGTCTGTCAGTCTGTCTGTCTGTCCAGGAAATCCCGCATCGCTCATTGGTCCGGCAGCGGGATTTCTGAAAAAAGATGGCGGCCGTTAGCGGCTCATCTGCGGGACGGAGCTGAGCGGCGATGCAGCCGGGAGATGAGCGCCGCGAGGCGCTCATCTCCCGGCCGGCAACAGCAGAAGGAACCCGACCGCCGGACCCATCTGTGGGACGGAGATGCAGCCGGGAGATGAGCGGCGCGAGGCGCTCATCTCCCGGCCGGTATCAGCGGAAGGACCGCCGGCGCCACTGACCTCCATGCGGAAGAGAGGACCGGGGAGCGGCGCTGCGGGTCGGGATACTTCTGCTGCGAGCGCCCGCTATGTCCCGGGTTCTCGCAGCGTAAGTACCCGCACAGGCAGCGCCGCTCCCCGGTCCTCACCAAGATGATTCGATGATTGGTCGCGGTCTTCGGACCCGACCAATCACTGATCTTAGCGCAAAACTTAAACACCGCTGTGCTGATTGGTCGCCGACGCTGCCCGCGACCAATCACGGATTTGGGCGCCACATTTAAATATCGGCCGCGAACAATCAGCACAGCGGTGTTTAAATGTGGAGCCAAGATCGGTGATTGGTCGCGGCCGATATTTAAATTTGGCGCCCAAATCGGTGATTGGTCGCGGGCAGCGTCCGTGACAAATCAGCACAGTAGTGTTTAACTTTGGCCGCAAGATCAGTGATTGGTCGCGGGCCAAGTCCGCGACCAATCAACGATTTGTGCGGCACATTTAAATAGCGGCCGCGACCAATTGGACCCGCAGCGCCGCTCCCCGGTCCTCCCTTCACGCCCTAGCCGCATGGATGTCAGCGGCGCTGCCTGTGCGGATACTTCCGCTGCGAGAACCCGGGACATGAGCGTGCGCTCGCAGCAGAAGTATCCCGACCCGCAGCGCCGCTCCCCGGTCTTCCCTTCACACCCTATCCGCTGATGTCCCCATAGTATCCGCATGGTGTTACACGGTCCGGACATTTGTGTTAAAAATCGCTAATTGGTCGCAGGCGATGCCCGCGTCCAATCACCTATTTGGGCGCCAAATTTAAATATCGGCGGCGACCAATCACCGATCTTGGCTCCACATTTCAACACCGCTGTACTGATTGGTCGCGGACGCTATTTAAATGTGCCGCCCAAATCGGTGATTGGTCGAGCACAGCGTCGGCGACCAATCAGCACAGCGGTGTTTAACTTTAGCTCCAAGATCACTGATTGGTCGCGTGCGGAGAGCGCGACCAATCAGCGAATCGTATTGGTGAGGAGCGGGGAGCGGAATCGTATTAGTGAGGACCGGGGAACACCGCTGCCTGTGCGGATACTTCCACTCAGAGAAGCCGGGAGATGAGCGACTGCTCGCAGCAGAAGTATCCTGACCCGCAGCGCCGCTCCCCGGTCCTCCCTTCACACCCTGGCCGCTGATGTCCCCACAGTATCCGCATGGTGTTACAAAGATCCGGACATTTGTGTTAAAAATCGCTGATCGGTCGCTGGCGCTGCCCGCGACCAATCACCGATTTGGGCGCCAAATTTAAATATCGGCCACAACCAATCAGCACAGCGGTGTTTAAATCTGGAGCCAAGATCGGTGATTGGTCGCGGCCGATATTTAAATTTGGCGCCCAAATCGGTGATTGGTCGCGGGCAGCACCAGCGACCAATCAGCGATTTTTAACACAAATGTCTGGACCTTTGTAACACCATGCGGATACTGTGGGGACATCAGCGGCTAGGGTGTGAAGGGAGGACCGGGGAGCGGCGCTGCATGTGCGGATACTTCTGCTGCGAGAACCAGGGACATGAGCGGCCGCTCGCAGCAGAAGTATCCCGACACGCAACGCCGCTCCCCGGTCCTCCCTTCACACCCTAGCCGCTGATGTCCCCATAGTATCCGCATGGTGTTACAAGGTCCGGACATTTGTGTTAAAAATCGCTAATTGGTCGCAGGCGCTGCCCGCGACCAATCACCGATTTGGGCGCCAAATTTAAATATCGGCCGCGACCAATCACCGATCTTGGCTCCACATTTCAACACCGCTGTACTGATTGGTCGCGGACGCTATTTAAATGTGGCGCCAAAATCGGTGATTGGTGGCCCCCAGCGTCGGCGACCAATCTGCACAGCGGTTTTTAAATGTGGAGCCAAGATCCGTGATTGGTCGCCGCCGATATTTAAATTTGGCGCCCAAATCGGTGATTGGTCGCGGGCAGCGCCTGCGACCAATTAGCGATTTTTAACACAAATGTCCAGATCTTTGTAACACCATGCTGATACTGTGGGGACATCAGCGGCTAGGGTGTGAAGGGAGGACCGGGGAGCGGCGTTGCAGGTCCGGATACTTCTGCTGCGAGCGCCCGGTCATGTCCCGGCTTCTCGGAGTTGAAGTATCCGCACAGGCAGCGCCGCTGACATCCATGCGGCTAGCGTGTGTAGGGAGGACCGGGGAGTGGCGCTGCGGATCCGGATACTTCTGCTGCGAGTGCACGCTCATGTCCCGGCTTCTCGGAGCGGAAGTAGCCGCACAGGCAGCCGCTCCCCAGTCCTCACCAATACGATACGCTGATTGGTCACGCCCTCCCGACGCGACCAATCAGAGATTTGAACTCTGAATTCAAACACACTGTCCGCTGCTTAGTAACACGGCGCGCGACCAATCACAGATTTCCGCGCCAAATTTAAACACGCTCTCCGGCCAATTACCACAACATTTCAAATATCTACGCCACGTACGGGAGATAGCACGGCTAACTCCGCCCATGTGGTCATGTGACTCACAAAATGCTCATAACGTACTGAGCAGGTTTTCTCTGTCACACTGTGCGAGGGACTTCAGTCAGACTGTGCGAGGGACTTCTGTCACACTGTGCGAGGGACTTCAGTCACACTGTGCGAGCGACTTCTGTCACACTGTGCGAGGGACTTCAGTCACACTGTGCGAGGGACTTCAGTCAAACTGTGCGAGGGACTTCTGTCACACTGTGCGAGGGACTTCTGTCAGGTTTACTGAACACGTTCTGCCAGTGACAGCGCGCTGAAGAGATACTTCTTTACGCTTCCTGTTTTATAATGGGTCGTAAGCGAAAATATGCCACGGAGGAAGACAGAAAAGCAGCAGAAGCAGCAAGAAAACGACAACGTCGAGAGCAACAGACACCACAACATACTGCCGCCAGACAAGCCCAGGATGCGGAAGCTCACAAAAAACGTCGGGAACAGGAGATACCGCAACACACTGCCGCCAGACAAGCCCAGGATGCGGAATCTCACAAAAAACGCCGGGAACAGGAGACACCGCAACACACTGCCGCCAGACAAGCCCAGGATGCCGAATATCACCAAAAATGCCGGGAACAGGAGACACCGCAACACACTGCCGCCAGACAAGCCCAGGATGCGGAAGCTCAACAAAAACGCCGGGAACAGGAGACACCGCAACAAACTGCCGCAAGACAAGCCCAGGATGCGGAAGCTCAACAAAAACGCCGGGAACAGGAGACACCGCAACACACTGCCGCCAGACAAGCTCAGGATGCCGAATCTCACAAAAAATGCCGGGAACAGGAGACACCGCAACACACTGCCGCCAGACAAGCCCAGGATGCCGAATCTCAACAAAAACGCCGGGAACAGGAGACACCGCAACACACTGCCGCAAGACAAGCCCATGATGTGGAAGCTCAAAAAAAAACGCCGGGAACAGGAGACACCGAAACACACTGCCGCCAGACAAGCCCAGGATGCGGAAGCTCACCAAAAACGCCGGGAACAGGAGACACCGCAACACACTGCCACCAGACAAGCCCAGGATGCGGAATCTCACCAAAAACGCCGGAAACTGGAGACACCGCAACACACTGCCGCCAGACAAGCCCACAATGCAGAATCTCAACAAAAACGCCGGGAACAGGAGACACCGCAACACACTGCCGTCAGACAAGCCAAGGATGCAGAATATCGCAAGAAACAACGGGCGCAGGACACACCGCAACACACTGCTGCCAGACAAGCCCAGGATGCGGAATCTCACCAAAAACGCCGGGAACAGGAGACACCACAACACACTGCCAGCAGACAAGCCCAGGATGCGGAAGCTCACAGAAAATTTCAGAAGCAGGAGACAACACCACACACTGCCGCCAGACAAGCACAGGATGCAGAATCTCAACAAAAACGCCGGGAACAAGAAAAACCACAACACACTGTCGCCAGACAAGCCCAGGATGCGGAATCTCACAGACAACGTCGGAAACAGGAGACAACACAACACACTGTCGCCAGACAAGCCCAGGATGCGGAATCTCACAGACAACGTCGGAAACAGTAGACACCACAAGACACTGCCGCCAGACAAGCACAGGATGCGGAATCTCACAGACAACGTCGGGAACGGGAAACACCGCAACACACTGCGGCTAGACACGAACACGATGCAGAATCCCATAGACAATGTCGTCTGAATGAATCTCCAGAATCCAGGACAAACCGAGAACAACACGATCGACAAATTTATCAAAAAAGAATGCTCTACCAACTAAGGCAAACCCAGCAGAACATTCAACAACTTGCACGTTACGTAACAGACAATGAAACTATCATTATTCAACACTACTGTGGGAAGATGAATGTAGTTTGTTCAAAATGCGAATCTATGAATTTTATCGAGGAAAAACCATCTGACAATCAGTTTACTCAATGCTGTCAAAAAGGAAAAGTGATGCTACCAAGATGTCACTACTCAGATCTGTTTGAGCAGTTGATGAAAGGAACGCATGAATACAGTAGAAATTTTATGGAAAATATCAGAAGTATCAACAGTTCTCCTACGTTTGCTTCATTTGGTGCCAACATTGCACCGCCCCCTGGATTCGGACCGTATTATTTTAAAATTCATGGCCAGATCTACCACCGTACTGGAACACTTCACCCAGAACTAGGACAACCACCAACATTTGCACAATTATACATCTTTGATCCAAATGAGGCTACAGAACAAAGGATGAACCGAAAAGAAAATGAAAAGTGTAATGCAGAACTGATGAACCTAATTGCCGTACATTTACAAACAATCAGCCCATTTGCTGCCGCATATCGCATGCTAAAAGACGTTGAAGCTGAGGAGGAACAGAGAGCTATACAAAATGGGACGGAAATGCCTTCTATTATCATGACCATTAAACAAGAACGTCAACAAGATCCCCGATGTTACAACAAACCAAGTGTAAGTGAGGTCGCAGTTGTTTTTCAAAACGATGATGGAGAGCCTCCTTTTCAAAGAGATATATTAGTCCATCTTAAGCCAGACAAAAACAACCCTTTCGTTCCTAAAACACAACGGATTAGCATTTTGCACAGCAACCTTGATGCTCTTCTGTATCCGCTATTCTTTCCAAGCGGTGATCAAGGGTGGCATGAAAACCTACACCAGCAAGGAACTTCAAGAAGAATTACACAACTACAGTACTACAGTTTTCTTCTGTCTGTGAGAAAATACTTCAATCCTATTTTAAACAGTGGGAAACTGACACAACAGTACTTAGTAGACGCATACGTTAAAATTGAAGCAAATTGGCTCAATTTCGTACGAAGAAATCAAAAACAACTTAAAGTTGAAGACTACTGCGTTCTTCAAGAACATTTGCAAAAACAATCCATTCAAAAAGGAATTCCAATTGGAAAAACAGTAATTCTCCCGTCGTCCTTTGAAGGTAGCCCCCGCAACATGCAACAGCGTTATCAAGATGCAATGGCAATAGTAACAAAGTATGGAAGACCTGACATTTTTTTAACAATGATCTGTAATCCTAAATGGCCGGAAATTACAGAAAATCTACAACCCTGGCAGCAAGTTGAACACAGGCCGGACTTAGTTGCACGCGTATTTCGGCTAAAACTCAGCAGCCTTTTTGAAGACATCAAAAAAGGCCTTTTTGGAACAGTCGTAGCAATGGTACACGTCATAGAGTTTCAGAAACGAGGTCTCCCACATGCGCATGTACTAATTATTTTAGATGCGGATTCCAAGTTTCGCACGGAGGATGAAATTGACAACATAGTGTGGGCTGAAATTCCTAACCAAGAAAAGTATCCTGAACTGTATAATATTGTAATCTGTAATATGGTTCATGGCCCATGCGGTGTAGCAAATCCAAAAAGTCCATGCATGCAAAACGGAAAGTGTACAAAAGGGTTTCGAAAGCAGTTGAAACAGCACACTGTTAAAGATTTGGACGGCTACCCATCCTACCGGAGACAACTGATTGATAACATTGTACACAACAAAAAGATTATAAATAACTCATGGATAGTTCCATACAACCCGTACTTATTAAAACGCTACAACTGTCACATCAACGTTGAAATCTGCGCTTCAATAAAAAGTGTTAAATATCTTTTCAAGTACATCTACAAGGGGCATGACAAAGCTAACGTCAAAATCCAACAAAAAACAGTCAATCACGATGAATCATCACGGTTTGTTGACTCAAGATATGTCAGTGCTCCAGAAGCTGCTTGGAGAATATTTGCATTTCCAATGCATTCACAGTCCCATGCCATTATACGTTTAGCTATTCATTTACCAAATCAACAGCAGCTTTATTTCTTTGAAAATGCTCAAGTCGAAGATGTCTCCAAAAATTTAAGCACAACGTCAACATTAATGGAATGGTTTTTGCTGAACCAACGTGACGAAAACGCAAGGCAGTATTTGTATCGAGAGATTCCAGAGCATTACGTTTGGAATAAAACTTGGAAGCCAAGACAACGAGGACTTAGCAGAATAATTGGACGCATGTATACTGTTAGTGTCAAAGATCAAGAAAGATATTGCCTTCGGCTGTTACTACTGCATGTCAAAGGAGCTAGAAGTTACGAAGATTTGAAAACAGTTAATGGAGTATTGCACGATACATTTAAAGCTGCAGCTTTGGCTTTAGGACTTCTATTGGATGATACTATGTGGACACTTACTTTAGAAGACGCAGTTACTCTACATATGCCTAAGAAACTTCGTGAATTGTTTGCCTACATTTGTGTCTTTGGACCGCCTACAAATCCGGCTCAACTTTGGACAAATTTCAAAGAACATATAATTGAAGATTACTGCTTACGTCTTCACAACAAAAGTGGAAATTGTCACAATTGCGAATCTTATGCCATGCAAGATGTCCAAAATATCCTACTACTGCATGGAAAAACGTTTTCAGACTTTAATTTGCCACAGCCTGCAAGTCAAGTTGCACAAATTCAAGAGTATGACGAAGCTTATGAATTATTGTTGGCAACAGAGAAGAAAAACTTCTTAAATCAAGAACAACGGATTGCATATCACACTATTGTGAGCGCTGTAGAAAACCAAGCCGATCCAACGCCAAAATGTTTCTTTATTGACGGTCCTGGAGGCAGCGGTAAAACATACCTATATGAAGTTTTAATGCATCACGTTAGAGGGTTAGGAAAAGTCGTATTGCCATCGGCTACAACAGGTATTGCAGCAAACCTTTTACGAGGAGGTCGCACTATGCATTCTCTCTTTGGGATACCAGTTCCGGTCAATGAAATCTCCGTTTCCAGAATCAAACAAGACACATTTGCAGGAAAACAGTTGAACAGTGCAAATCTTTTGATACTTGATGAGTGCACCATGGCGCCCAAATATGCTTTGAGCTTAATTGACAGACTTCTGCGTGAAGTTATGACTACAAATATTGCTGAAAAAAATGAAATTCCTTTTGGAGGTAAAGTTTTTGTCCTTGGCGGAGATTTTAGGCAATGCCTTCCAGTTGTACCAAATGGAACAAGAACAAATATTATCGAGTCAACCTTAAAAATGTCAGACCTTTGGAAAGAGTTTAATAAACTACAACTAATTAACAACATGCGATCTTCTGACCCAGAGTACAGCAACTGGCTTCTTAAACTTGGGAATGGTGAACTGAGCAATGAATATAACCTTGGAGAAGACATTATTGAAATACCAGAAGACATGGTGTGCACTGACTGCATCGTAAGTGATGTTTTTGGACAACGCGTTGAAATAGATGTAAACTACCAAAGCAGTGTTGAGAGGGCCTCTTCCTATGCAATTCTCTGTCCCAAGAACGATGACGTAGCTCTGCTAAATTCCCGTGTGATGGATAGAATGCCTGGAGAGTATAAATTATACAAAAGTGATGATTCGGTGGATGTCGACAATGAAGATGAACGAGAGCATTATCCAGTTGAATTTTTAAATAGTGTTACGCCATCAGGAATGCCATTCCACAGACTACAACTTAAAGTTGGAGCAATCGTAATGTTGCTTCGGAATCTAAATACAAGAAATGGTCTATGTAATGGAACTCGCCTTATTGTTACTGGACTCCATTCCCACATAATTCAAGCAACAGTGATCACTGGATCTGCAAAAGGAGAGGAAGTGTTCATTCCACGCATTGATTTATGTCCTTCAGACACCGGTCTTCCATTTAGGCTTCGACATCGACAGTTTCCAGTAAAACCAGCATTTGCCATGACAATAAACAAGTCACAAGGTCAAACTCTACAACGTGTTGGCATATATTTACCGGAGCCCGTTTTTGGACATGGACAACTCTATGTTGCATTTTCAAGAATTAAAATGAGATCCAATGTCAAGGTGCAAGTTTTGGATACCCATTTACAAGGAAAGTTGCTTCCAGATAGTCCAAAAGTATTCACCAAAAATGTCGTGTACAAAAATATTTTAGGTTGATATTGTTAATAAATAAATTCTAGGGTCGTACTTCTTTTGTCCGATGATTTATTGTAAAATATTGTTACATATTCATGGAATGGTTGATATATTTTGATCATCTGTTTAATAATTTTGTTCCGTTGTATTAAGTTCTATAACCAATAATAGTTAATAAAGTATTATTCTGTGTATTCATTGTATTATTGTTAAATCTTCATAGCGGCATCTGCAGCATGTGCTACTAAAGTGAATGCAGATTTGTGCCTCTCCACGCACTTAGTCCTGGCGTGGAAAGCAGCGAATCTACAGACAGCAGCTAATCACAGCAGTATCTGAGAGTGCGTGCTGTGCCTCACATCCTGCGAGGAGCTGCTGAAAACAGGACAGACAGCGCTAGAGCAGAGAAAGGAAACAAGGGGAGGATTAGTGTAGTAGAGAGAAGATTTCCCTTTTTCGGCGCTTCCAGAGGATAAGGATCGTTACAGATGAATTCTTTTTCTCAAAATCAGATTTATTCGGACACTATATTAAGAACAAACAACGCGTTTCTGCCAGCAACGGCCTTCATCAGGTATAATATGCACTTGTAGGACTTTAAGGGAAGGCAATCTTTATAGACTGTAGCGTCGGCGTCCCTGCCCCCTGCTAGGCAGGGACGCTGTTCCCCTCACCCCTCCGCTCCGAGCCCGGCGTCCTCCTCCCGCTCTGCTGGCAGCGCGCGCTCCTTCCCGGCCACGGTGCTTAGGGCGCGCGCGCTCCCCCCCTCTTAAAGGGGCCGCGCGCGCCATCCTAAGGAGTCCCCGGCCAATGGCCGGAGGACTTCACCATATATAAGGCACCTCCTCCAAAATGGAGGTGCCCGAGCAATGTTGTTGCACTGTTCACTACTCTGCTTCAGCCCTCAGGTCCCGTTGCCTGTTACCTGCCAGTTACCTGCCAGTTGCCTGCCAGTTTCCTGCCAGTTTGCTGCCTGATTCCTGCCTGTCATCCGCTTTCCTGCTTGCTAGCCTGAGGTCCGACGGTCTGCCTTCCGACACCTGTCAGTCTGTCTATGGACCAGCTTGCCCGCTCACCTGGGAGCGCTCACCTGCTACCTGTCTGTTAGCCTACCTGGAGGCTCCGCCGTCACGTGCTGTGACCATCTGCCAGTCCAGAGACTCTTGCCTGCTCACCTGGGAGCGCTCATCTGCATCCGCCTGTTAGCCTACCTGGAGGCTCCGCCGTCACATGCTGTGACCACCTGCTTATCCAGAGACTCTCGCCTGCTCACCTGGGAGCACACACCTGCCATCCGCCTGCTAGCCTACCTGGAGGCTCAGCCGTCACAGGTCGTACCAACCCTATACCCAGAGACTGTCCCGGTCACTTGCTGTGACCCCCTGCCCGTTCTCCCAGAGACTGCCCCGGTCACTTGCTGTGACCTCCTGCCTGTTTACCCAGAGACTGTCCCGGTCACTTGCCGTGACCTCCTGCCCGTTTACCCAGAGACTGTCCCGGTCACCTGCTGTGACTACCTGCCCGTATTCCCTGGTCACCACCCGCTTCCTTACAAGGATCGCCCCCTTGTATAGTTGCTCAGAGGTTCCGCCTCCCAGACCCGTTACAGTTTGCTCGGGCCATGGAACCCGGTGGTACCCAAGCTCCCTCGCTCTCGGACCTATGTCATGAACTGTCCCGTCAGAGGTCCCAACAGGAGTCCATCCTGGGTCACCTGCGGAATGTCAACTCTCGCCTGGACACTCTGACTGCTCAACCAGCAACCACCGCTAGTGTCATGACTTGCAACCCGGCAGCGCCGCTGCCCACCAATACCATGGTATCCTGTCCTGGACCCCGGCTTTCCGCACCTCCTCGCTACGGAGGTGACTCCGCTCAAGCTCGGGGCTTCATAAACCAGTGCACCCTGCACTTCGAACTCTTGTCTCACCAGTTTATCTCCGACCGGTCCAAAGTGGCCTTTATCATGTCCCACCTCACGGGGGAGGCTCTGGCTTGGCTGAATCCTCTATGGGAGAGAGGAGACCCTCTGGTGTCCAACTTGTCAGCCTTTCTCACGGCTTTCCGGAAAGTCTTCGATGAACCCGGACGGAAGACCTCATCCGCATCGTCTCTGCTACGCCTCCGTCAGGGAGATCTCACCGTGGGCCAATATGCCATACGGTTCCGTACCCTTGCCTCGGAGCTGGCCTGGGATAATGACGCTCTGGTGTCTGTCTTCTGGGTGGGTCTGTCCGGCCGTATTAAAGATGAACTCGCCGGTCGGGACATTCCTAGCACTCTCGACGACTTAATAACTCTTGCCACCCGGATTGACCTACGGTTCCAGGAGCGCGCCAAAGAGGTCTCTCGTGAGAGAAGGTTTCCACGTCTAGCTCCCATCTTCCAGAGACCCGTTATTCCCTCCGTTTCTCCCTAGGCACACTCTCCTGAGCCTATGCAGGTTGACCAGACCAAGATGGTCAAAACCCGTCAAGACTTACGCCGTGCCGAGGGGAGCTGCTTCTACTGTGGCAGTAAGGAGCACCGGATCCGTACCTGCCCGGAGAGGTCGGGAAACGCCTGTGTCTAGGATCGCTCGGAGAGGTCGTCCTAGACAAGAATAAATCCTCTCCATCTCTGCTGTTGTCAGTCTCAATCGTCTGCGGGGAGAACCGTTATTTCGAACTAGCCCAACTTGACTCTGGAGCAGCCGGGAATCTTATTTCACAGTCCCTGGTAGAGAAATACCGCATCCCCACCAAACCTCTGCCTGTACCCTTATCTGTCGCTGCCGTGGATGGGGGCCTCTTACCACGTCCCATCCAACTCATCACCGAGTCCATTACTCTGCAGGTGGGAATGCTGCATTCTGAGAGTATCTCCTTTCATGTTCTGCCTGTACTCTCTCATGCCCTCTTGCTAGGCCTACCTTGGCTCCAGAAACATGCACCCGTGCTTGACTGGCAGACCGGAGAAGTCCTTCGCTGGGGACAGGACTGCCATAAGACTTGTTTGGTTCCCGTCCATTCCGTCCGTCCTTCTCCTACCCCAGCTAATCTACCTGGACTTCCGATTCCTTATTGGTCATATGCTGATGTCTTTAATAAAAAGGAGGCAGAGACACTACCCCCTCATAGACCATACGACTGCCCTATCGACCTGTTACCCGGTACTACTCCTCCCCGTGGGCGTATTTACCCATTGTCCGCTGCTGAGACCCGGTCTATGTCCGAAATATATTGAGGAGAACCTGGCCCGGGGATTTATCCGGAAATCTACCTCCCCGGTGGGAGCAGGCTTCTTCTACGTTAAAAAGAAGGACGGCTCTCTCCTTCCCTGCATAGACTATAGAGGCCTAAACCAGATCACGGTGAAGAATAAGTACCCCCTTCCGCTCATTCCGAAATTATTTGATCGTCTGAGGGGGGCTAGAATCTTCACCAAACTGGACCTTCGTGGGGCGTACAACCTGGTCCGTATCCGTCAGGGGGATGAATGGAAGACGGCATTCAACACCCGGGACGGCCACTATGAATATCTGGTAATGCCCTTCGGTCTCTGTAACGCTCCCGCCGTCTTTCAAGAGTTGGTCAATGACATCTTCCGGGACCTTCTCTACTCCTGCGTGGTGGTGTACCTGGACGACATCTTGGTCTTCTCTCCGGATCTCCAGACTCACCGGAGGGATGTTCGTCAGGTCCTGCTCAGGCTCAGGCAGAACCACCTCTTCGCTAAATATGAGAAGTGCCTTTTTGAGCAGACCTCGCTTCCGTTTTTGGGCTACATAATTTCTCAGACCGGCCTACGAATGGATCCTGAGAAACTGTCTGCCATCGAGAAGTGGCCTCGACCGGAGGGGTTGAAGGCCATTCAGCGGTTCCTGGGCTTCGTCAACTACTACCGCCTCTTCATACCGCACTTCTCTTCCCGGACTGCCCCAATTTCTGCACTCACCCGTAAGGGCACTAATCCCAAGGAGTGGCCGCCCGAAGCAGAGGAGGCCTTTCTTTCCTTAAAACAGGCCTTCTCTTCCGCCCCGGTGCTGCATCGCCCAGATGGCAACAAGCAGTTCTTCCTGGAAGTTGACGCCTCCTCCTCTGGAGCCGGAGCGGTACTTACCCAAAAATCGTCTTCCGGGAGAATGGTAACTTGTGGCTTCTTCTCCAAACTCTTCTCCCCTTCGGAGCGCAACTATTCCATAGAAGATCGAGAGTTATTGGCCATCAAGCTGGCATTGGAGGAGTGGCGTTACCTGCTCGAAGGGGCTCTTCACCCGGTAATAATTTACACTGACCACAAGAACTTGGCTTATCTCCAGCATGCCCAGAGACTTAACCCGCGCCAAGCCCGGTGGTCCTTGTTTTTTGCTCGATTTGATTTTGTTCTTCATTTTCGCCCGGCTGACAAAAACATCAAGGCGGACGCCTTGTCCCGATCCTTTCTGGTGTCTGATCTCGAGGAGGAACCTAAACACATCATCGATCCCGCCAGAGTAATGCAGGTGGCTCCCGTGAGTCTAAATCGTCTCCCTCCCGGTAAGACGTTCGTATCAGTACCTGATCAGGAGAAGATCCTACACTGGGGTCACTCGTCTAAACTAGCTGGCCACGCCGGTCAGAAAAAGACCCTCCAGCTTATTACCCGGCACTACTGGTGGCCTACCCTGCACAAGGACGTAATTGACTTTGTTTCTGCCTGTGTGTCCTGCGCCCGCAACAAGGTTCCGAGACATCTGCCAGCCGGTCGCCTCCTTCCGCTTCCTGTACCTGCTGCCCCCTGGCAGCATATAGCTATGGACTTCATAACTGATCTCCCCGTCTCTGCTGGTTGTACGGTCATTTGGGTGGTCGCTGACCGCTTTTCCAAGATGGCTCATTTCGTTCCCCTGCCAGGCCTCCCGTCTGCACCCAAGCTGGCTAAAGATTTTATCCGCCACATCTTTCGTCTTCATGGCCTGCCCCTCCACATCGTGTCGGATCGTGGGGTACAGTTCACCTCACGCTTCTGGAGAGCCACTTGTAAACTGCTAGACGTCACCCTGGACTTCTCCTCCCCTTACCACCCACAGTCTAATGGTCAAGTGGAGCGGATCAATCAGAACCTGACCAGTTACCTCCGGCACTTCGTTAATGCCCACCATTCTGACTGGGTGGATCTCCTGCCATGGGCTGAATTTTCGTACAATAACCACAAGAGCGAATCTTCCTCCAAATCCCCGTTTTTTGTAGTCTTCGGTCAGCATCCTCGGATCCCATTTCCCGTCTCCACCTCGGTGGATAATCCGGCTGCGGAATCTCTCGTTAACAAATTTTCCTCCATTTGGGAGAGTACCCGATCCGCACTCCTTCAGTCGTCCGAGCGGATGAAAAGACACGCTGACAAAAAACGTCTGGATCCTCCACAATTCCGTCCTGGGGATAAAGTCTGGCTCTCGTCCAAGTATGTCCGGCTCAAGATTCCTTCCTATAAGTTAGGGCCTCGGTTCATCGGTCCTCTGGAGGTTATCAGTCAGATCAACCCGGTGGCCTATAAATTGAAACTCCCGGCCAACCTACGGATCCCTAACTCCTTCCATGTATCTCTCCTCAAACCCGTGGTACTTAACTCTTTTTCCAAGTCTACAGGTACGCCTCCTGCTCCGGTTTCTGCTGAAGACGAGTTTGAGGTAGAGAACATTCTGGCCACCAAAAGGGTAAGAGGAAAGACCTTTTTTCTAGTAGATTGGAAGGGGTTTGGTCCTGAGGAGAGAACGTGGGAGCCCCGGGAGAACATCCATGCCCCTCTCATCCTTGCTAAATTTCTGTCTGGCCTAAAAAAGGGGGGGCCTAAAGGGGGGGGGTACTGTAGCGTCGGCGTCCCTGCCCCCTGCTAGGCAGGGACGCTGTTCCCCTCACCCCTTTTGAGTTTTTTTCAGGTTGGTTTCATAGACTTCTGCTATCAAAATGAATGTCTGTATGAAAAACTCACAGAAAAACAACAGTGCTCTGTAATAGACAATGAACAAACAAATACATACAAAAAGAGAGATAAAGAAAATAATACAAGATGGCAATATAATTTTATTACTGCTTTTAATCAGGGAAGTGTGAAAGTAAGACAGATTTTAAAAAAGTATTGGTACATTCTAAGAAGGGA
Organism: Phyllobates terribilis; assembly: GCF_046119375.1. Classification (NCBI taxonomy): domain Eukaryota; kingdom Metazoa; phylum Chordata; class Amphibia; order Anura; family Dendrobatidae; genus Phyllobates; species Phyllobates terribilis. The sequence continues at coordinate 261,337,761 of NW_027362762.1, forward strand.
TTCCTTTCTCAAAAAGTGGCTACCGGAGAATCCTGGTATCACATTCCGGAGGGGGGTTACTATTGGGAACATTGTTGCGCCTAGTGTCTTAGGGAAACCCGTCTCTCCTTTAAGACCAAAAAAGACTCCTATACAAAATCCCCTTGGAGTTTTTAGATGTGGATCAAAAAAATGTCATTGCTGCAATATCATTAGTCACAAACAAAAATGTATCACATCAAGAAACACAGGAGAGACTATAAATATAAACCAGCACCTTACTTGTGAGAGTGATCACGTTATCTACGTGATCAATTGTGCCTGTGGTCTTCAATACGTGGGCCGCACTACACAGACACTGCGGTCGCGTATGAATGGCCACAGACACAACACCAAAAAAGGTTTTATAAAACACAGTTTGTCCAGACACCTTTTAGTTAAACACCACAAACAATTTGACATAAAGGTAACTCCTGTTGAACAAATACCACAGAATGACATAAATAGGATCCAGAAACTAAACAGAAAAGAGTCTTATTGGATCCTTAGATTGAAAACCCTATATCCAGATGGTCTTAATGATATAGTGGAAAATGTGTGAGGGGGAAAAAGAAGAGGGAAAAAAATAAAATAAAAAAATAAGTGTGTATTTAATAATGCACAGCCCTATTTACCAATACTGAAAAAAAATATATATATTTGTTTTATTGTAAGATCTCATTTCTGTAAAAATAACTTATATTTTATGAATTTTTTTATATACTAGACTAACAATTATGTATTTTTATGATCAGTACTATGTAATTTATTTATTTATATATATATATATATATATATATATATAACCATCACCAGGTATATTTTAATCACAACTATGTATTCTAAAATTACTATTATATATCACTTCCTCTTTCTATATATATAGGGAGGGGAAAGTGAAGGAAACGATAAGAGAAAGGAATTTTATTATATATATGTTCATTCTAATATCAAAAAATATACCATTCTAGTACACAGAATGGTGTTAGAATGTAATGCTGAACAACTACGTACTCTCCTAACTTAATTGGGGTGTGGTGTCAATCCTAATCAATTCAACCAAGTCAAGGAAAGGAGAAAAAAAAAAAAAAAAAGAAAAAAAAAACCACTACATCTTAAGAGTAACCAGTCTATAAAGATTGTCTTCCCTTAAAGTCCTACAAGTGCATATTATACCTGATGAAGGCCGTTGCTGGCAGAAACGCGTTGTTTGTTCTTAATATAGTGTCCGAATAAATCTGATTTTGAGAAAAAGAATTCATCTGTAACGATCCTTATCCTCTGGAAGCGCCGAAAAAGGGAAATCTTCTCTCTACTACAATATCCAACATGCAAGCCTTATACCAGGGCTGACATAGTTCCCGCATTTGTGCTGCAGACCAGAGGATTGCAAAGAGCTGATCCACTATACGGATCATTTGAGTGAAAATACAAGACATCTAAAGGGTGAGTGCAACAAACAAATATTGTTGTGGCAAATGCACATATTCATCTACACTTAGACTCTGCGCCCCTTGTCTCCCCTTTTATTCTTTTTTTTATATCAAGGGGAGGATTAGGGTTTAGTTTTTGAACTGTGCTGTAGAGATGGGGGAATGAGTAGGTCATACAAAACCAGGATAAGGGGGCCATACAAGCTGCATCCGCAAATAGTTGTGATGTAAACTGAAGCAACATACGGCTTCAGGCGGGAGAATTACGTGCTGGCTGTGCGTCGTCAGCGATGTTGTCACAAGCAGGATTGACAACATGACGTAATGACAAAATTCATTAGGGGCACCGAGGGGATACATTGTGAAGTTAATTAAAAGTAGTGCACAACCCATTTACACACTGCTTCGCTGCTTAGTGGCGCCCGGTCAGTCGCATGCATATTCTAGATTACCCGATGCATTAGAATCGGGCCACCATCTAGTATATATATATATATATATATATATATATATATATATATATATATATATATATATATATATATATATATATATATATATATATATATATATATATAACAAATTTCTATTGTTTGTTGTCTGATGTCCGTTCATGGCCAAACGACTAAACCAATCTGCCTAAAATTTGGCAAATAGGTAAATCAGGCACATAAAAAGGTTTTACACCAGGTGTCAGCTCTCTTGGATCTACTGTTCTGGAGCTATTCGCCAAAAAAACGCAACACAAAGACAAATATTATTTTACAGTCAAACAACTGAACCAATTTTCCCCACATTTGCCACATAAGTAAATCAAGATTGCTCTCAGTGGGAAAAACAAGATCTTGTAGTTACACACGTGGTCAAAATTGTTGGTACCCCTCGTTTAATAAAAGAAAAACCCACAATGGTCACAGAAATAACTTGAATCCGACAAAAGTAATAATAAATTAAAAATCTATGAAAATGAACAAATGAAAGTCAGACATTGCTTTTCAACCTGCTTCCACAGAATTTAAAAAAAAATTAAACTCATGAAATAGGCCTGGACAGAAATAATGGTACTCTTAACTTAATATACTGCAATCAAGTGATTCCTGTAACTGTCAATGAGACTTCTGCATCTCTCGACAGGTATTTTGGCCCACTCCTCATGATCAATCTGCTCCAGTTGTCTCATGTTTGAAGGTTGCCTTTTCCAGACGGCATGTTTCAGCTCTTTCCAAAGATGCTCAATAGAATTTAGGTCAGGGCTCATAGAAGGAAACTTCAGAATATTCCAATGTTTTCCTCTTAGCCATTCTTGGATGTTTTTAGCTGTGTGTTTTAGGTCATTATCCTGCTCCAGAGACAGTGAAGGCACCAGGCCTATGATCTTACATGGATATTGGGGCCATAAAACTTTCATACCAATTAAGGACTCACTCTCTAAACTCAGTTTGTTTGTTTATTTAAATGTCAATTTTTATACTATGCATCTGCTTTTCTTTTTTATTGTGTGTGCATATATTAGTGTTTCTTCCTATATCTTGTTATACCATGCCTGAGGAAGGGACCTAAGTTGTCTTAAAAGCTTGCCTTGTAACATCATTTATTTTATTTTTGTTAGCCATTAAAAGGTATCATAACTATAAGATTATCTTGTTTTTCCCAATGAGAGCAATCTTTTTCAACTGGCTAACATGGTACCAAAACACTTTTTTTCTTTTAAATAGGTAAATCAGACACATTGAAAGGTTTCATATCAAGAATCCGCTCTCTCTGACCTACCGTTTTTGAGATATTTGCCAAAAAACATAACACAAATGCAAATAATAATTTACAGACAAACACCAATCTTCCCCACATATGTTAAATAGGTAAATTAGGAACTTCTGAGGGTTTTACACCAGGTTTAAGCTAAGCTCTCTAAGACCTATTTGCCAAAAAATGTAATACAAAAGAGTTCTTGAGATATTCGCTAAAAAACTAAAAACTGAATACAAATGATGAGAAGCAAATATTAATTTACAGCTAAACGACTGGACCAATCTGCCCCAAATTTGCCACATAGGTAAATTAAGAATGTCGCAAGGTTTTACACCTTTTGAAGGCTTTACATCAGGATTCAGCTTTCTTGAGATTCTTGCCAAAAAAGTGGAATATGAAAGCAAATATTAACGTATAACCAAACGACAGGATCGATTTGCACCAAATTTGGCATACAGGTAAATCATGCACGTCCTATGGTGTTAAACCGGCTTCAGCTCTTTAGAACCTACCAGAATTTCAAAAAGAGAATACAAATAAAAATGAACACTTTTTTTGCTTTTGCATATTTGTTTTACCTGTCCAATGTGAAAAGTCTTCAAGACACAGCAATCTTACAGGCTATTGTATTGATGCATTTGTCTTCCTTTGTGAGCACCAAAATGCTATTTTTTGTATAAAAAAAAATGAAATAAAAATGTAATTAAATCTACACATTCAACAGTGCAGGTCTGTTTTGGCACACCTGTTTAAATATTCATATTTGCCTTTTTGGGCATCACATGTACACTATCTAGCATTTCTTATTCACCTATTGAACAGTGGTTGAACATTTTTGTAAGTAATATACTTGCGTGCAAAATGCATGGTAAAAGAAAAAGTAGTGCTGGCAACAGACGAGATAGAGTGAAAGAAAAGAAAAAAGCATTCCACGGCTAACAACATTGGTGCCCCTAGAAGCAGCAATACCATAACTGCTGGCACTTAGTAAAAACTAGGTGTATCCCAATCGGGACGGTCTTATCCTCTAGTATTAAAACCTCCCCTTGTATCAGACGACCTTAATTTAGATGGGGCAGCGCGGGACAGGGGGCCGACTGGTCAGACACATGGGAAGCTAGATAAAAGAAATGCCTAGCTCAAAAAATGGAGCCACACCCCTGTTTGTACAAAGTACAAAAAACTACAGCAAAAAAAAAGAAATAAGCTGGAGCATAAGTTGGTATACATGCAATGTATAAGAGCATGTTCGCAATGTTGCCATTTAAGAGGCAAAACCTAAGTGGAGTCAGTAACAGCAGGATTTTGTTACCTTTAGACAGTGACCCTGTCAGTTGAGTCAGTGTACTTCATAGTCCATCTCATCTGACACCATAGCACTTAATCTTTCCCACAGCAGGACTTTCAGTGTCATCTAAGAAAACTTTATCCATTTAGTCACTTAAGTCACAGCACCCCAGTGGCTAAGGGAGATATTTCACAAGAACTACTCCTTCCAGTTGATTTGATGGATGAAATGAACAATCAGCCTTTGTATTCGTTTGATATGTGGGTGAAGGAGATGTAGTGCACAATTTAAATGCCTAGTTCTGTTGCTGGCACTGTCAGATGTGGTGGTAGCGACACTGTCAGTGGTAGTGGTACTCAAAGTCTGGGCAAATCTAGAGATTAGAGATAGGCAGTGGGGGGAGAAACTAATAACAACCAGATTGGGTGTTGAAGAGGTGTTGTCATCAGAGAATAAGGGGCCTCAGTGATATACAAGTAACATGTGGCCAAAAGATCCACTGCTTATTCTACTGCCAGCTTGAGAGCAGGCAGGCCCGGACTGCTAATCTGCCTTTTTGGGAAGATGCCCGGTGGGCTGGTCTGTTAGGTCATAAAATGGGCTGCCTGGTTACTGTTGTCAGTGTACCATTGTGCACCAGTGAGTCATACATTCTGTGTGGAGTCTGAGGTTATCTGCTTATCTACTTATCTTTATGATAGGTAAATAAACAAATGACTGGACAACTCAGAGTTCTAAGAGTTTAGGATGGGCAATCCAGACGCAGATTTGACTTTGAAAAGCTGGTCTTGTATATTGTTCACTAATTAATAGCTTCTAATGCCTCTAACTGCAGAGTTTGCTCTGAAGAGTTTGTCATTGTCAGAACAGTCATTCTAATAGGTACCATTCCACCAGTATTCACTGGGGAAATACTAATGTTGTTACAAAATGACAGTGTTCATGAAACAGAGCTGGGCTATGTTAAGGTGGCAAGGGTTCCAGAAGTGACAAGGTGCTGGGCTGAGACCGTGCAAATCTAAGTATCTGTATATACACACACTGCACAGTACCACTTCTCCTGTCCTGTATATATACACTGCACAGCACCACTTCACCTGCCCTGTATATATACATTGCACAGTACCACTTCTCCTTTCCTGTGTATATACACTGCACAGTACCACTTCTCCTGTACTATATATATATATATATATATATATATATATATATATATATATATACCGCGTGCAGAATTATTAGGCAAATGAGAACTTTGATCACATGATATTTTTTAATACATGTTGTCCTACTCCAAGCTGCATAGGCTTGAGAACCAACTACCAATTAAGTAAATCTGGTGATGTGCATCTCTGTAATGAGGAGGGGAGTTGACTAATGACATCAACACTCTATATAAGGTGTGCTTAATTATTAGGCAACTTCCTTTCCTTTGGCAAAATGGGTCAGAAGAGAGATTTGACGGGCTCTGAAAAGTCCAAAATTGTGAGATGTCTTACAGAGGGATGCAGCAGTCTTGAAATTTCCAAACTTTTGAAGCGTGATCACCGAACAATCAAGCATTTCATGGCAAATAGACAACAGGGTCGCAAGAAGCATGTTGGCCAAAAAAGGCGCAAAATAACTGCCCATGAATTGAGGAAAATCAAGTGTGAAGCTGCCAAGATGCCATTCGCCACCAGTTTTGCCATATTTCAGAGCTGCAACGTTACTGGAGTATCAAAAAGTACAAGGTGTGTGATACTCAGGGACATGGCCAAGGTAAGGAAGGCTGAAAAACGACCACCTTTGAATAAGAAACATAAGATAAAACGTCAAGAATGGGCCAAGAAATATCTTAACACTGATTTTTCAAAGGTTTTATAGACTGACAAAATGAGAGTGACTCTTGATGGGCCAGATGGATGGGCCAGAGGCTGGATCAGTAAAGGGCAGAGAGCTCCACTCCGACTCAGATGCCAGCAAGGTGGAGGTGCGGTACTGGTATGGGCTGGTATCATCAAAGATGAACTTGTGGGACCTTTTCGGGTTGAGGATGGAGTGAAGCTCAACTCCCAGTCCTACTGCCAGTTTCTGGAAGACAACTTCTTCAAGCAGTGGTACAGGAAGAAGTCGGTATCGTTCAAGAAAAACATGATTTTCATGCAGGACAATGCCCCATCACATGCATCCAACTACTCCACAGCGTGGCTGGCCAGTAAAGGTCTAAAAGAAGAAAAAATAATGACATGGCCCCCTTGTTCACCTGATCTGAACCCCATAGAGAACCTGTGGTCCATCATAAAATGTGAGATCTACAGGGAGGGAAAACAGTACACCTCTCGGAACAGTGTCTGGGAGGCTGTGGTGGCTGCTGCACGCAATGTTAATTGAAAACAGATCAAGCAACTGACAGAATCTATGGATGGAAAGCTGTTGAGTGTCATCGTAAAGAAAGTTGGCTATATTCATCACTAATTTTTTTGGTTTTTGCATGTCAGAAATGTTTATTTCTAAATTTTGTGCACTGATATTGGTTTACCTGGTGAAAATAAACAAGTGAGATGGGATTATATTTGGTTTTTATTAAGTTGCCTAATAATTTGGCACAGTAATAGTTACCTGCACAAACAGATATCCTCCTAAGATAGCCAAATTGAAAAAAAGCCCACTCCAACTTCCAACAATATTAAGCTTGGATATTTATGAGTCTTTTGGGTTGATTGAAAACATAGTTGTTGATCAATAATAAAAATAATCCTCTAAAATGCAACTTGCCTAATAATTCTGCACACAGTGTATATATATATATACATACATATATATATATACAGTATATATATACATATATTTATACACTGCTCAAAAAAATAAAGGGAACACTTAAACAACAAAATATAACTCCAAGTAAATCAAACTTCTGTGAAATCAAACTGTCCACTTAGGAAGCAACACTGATTGACAATCAATTTCACATGCTGTTGTGCAAATGGAATAGACAATAGATGGAAATTATTGGCAATTATCAAGACACCCTCAATAAAGGAGTGGTTCTGCAGGTGGGGAGCACAGACCACATCTCAGTACCATTGCTTTCTGGCTGATGTTTTGGTCACTTTTGAATGTTGGTTGTGTTTTCACACTCGTGGTAGCATGAGACGAACTCTACAACCCACAGAAGTTGCTCAGATAGTGCAGCTCATCCAGGATGGCACATCAATGCAAGCTGTGGCAACAAGGTTTGCTATGTCTGTCAGCGTAGTGTCCAGAGGCTGGAGGCGCTACCAGGAGACAGGCCAGTACACCAGGAGACGTGGAGGTGGCCGTAGGAGGGCATCAACCCAGCAGCAGGACCGCTACCTCCGCCTTCGTGCAAGGAGGAACAGGAGGAGCACTGCCAGAGCCCTGCAAAATGACCTCCAGCAGGCCACAAATGTGCATGTGTCTGCACAAACGGTTAGAAACCAACTCCATGGGGGTGGTATGAGGGCCCGACGTCCACAGATGGGGGTTGTGCTCACAGCCCAACACCGTGCAGAACGCTTATCATTTGCCATAGAACACCAGGATTGGCAAAGTCGCCACTGGCGCCCTGTGCTCTTCACAGATGAAAGCAGGTTCACACTGAGCACATGTGACAGACGTGACAGAGTCTGAAGACGCCGTGGAGAGCGATCTGCTGCCTGCAACACCCTTCAGCATGACCGATTTGGCAGTGGGTCAGTAATGGTGTGGAGTGGCATTTCTTTGGAGGGCCGCACAGCCCTCCATGTGCTCGCCAGAGGTAACCTGACTGCCATTAGGTACCGAGATGAGATCCTCAGATCCCTTGTGAGACCATATGCTGGTGCGGTTGGCCCTGAGTTCCTCCTAATGCAGGACAATGCCAGACCTCATGTGGCTGGAGTGTGTCAGCAGTTCCTGCAAGATGAAGGCATTGAAGCTATGGACAGGCCCGCCCATTCCCCAGACCTGAATCCGATTGAGCACATCTGGGACATCATGTCTCGCTCCATCCACCAACGTCACGTTGCACCACAGACTGTCCAATAGTTGGCGGATGCTTTAGTCCAGGTCTGGGAGGAGATCCCACAGGAGACCATCAGCAACCTCATCAGGAGCATGCCCAGGCATTGTAGGGAGGTCATACAGGCACGAGGAGGCCACACACAATGCTGAGTCTCATTTTGACTTGTTTTAAGGAGATTACATCAAAGTTGGATCAGCTTGTAGTGTGTTTTACCACTTTAATTTTGGGGCTGACTCCAAATCTAGGCCTCCATTGGTTAATAAATTTGATTTCCATTGATGATTTTTTGTGTGATTTTGTTGTCAGCACATTCAACTTTGTACAGAACAAAGTATTCAATGAGAATATTTCATTCTTTCAGATCCAGGATGTGTTATTTGAGTGTTCCCTTTATTTTTTTGAGCAGTGTATATATATATATATATATATATATATATATATATATATATATATATATATATATATATATATATATTAGACTGCACAGTACCACTCCTCCTGTCCTGTATATTCACACTGCACAGTACCACGTCTCCTGTTCTGTATATATACAGTACACTGCACAGTACCACTCCTCCTGTCCTGTATATACACTGCACAGTACCACTTCTCCAGTCCATTTGTCGGAGAGGCGTCAATATTGGTTTAGTATTTTCATTATTACTATGGCCAAATAAAAATAAATATTGGAAAACATGTTTAAATTGATTATCCCAAGTAATCCTCTCTCCTCTGGATAGGGGATAACTGTCCAATCGCTGGAGATCCAACTGTTGGGACCCCCATGATCCCGAGAATTGGATCTCTGTAGAGCACCATGTAAATGGAGCTGTGGCCAATCATACGCATTGTGGCGCCATTCACATGCGGCTCTTCAAATAACTCCTTTTAGGAGCGTGAGGGGCACGACAAAGTAAAGCAAAATTCACTGATCGGGGGTAATGAGTGTTAGGGTACATGCACACGATCGGTAATTGCTGCGGATTGCACGCAGCGCACTTGCGTGCAATCCGCAGGCGCCAGATGTTACAGCATAGTGGATGGGATTTGTAGAAATCCATGTCCACTATGCGTCTCCGTGCACCTGCGAACACAGATATGTGGCGCGTCTTTCCAGACCGCAGCATGTCAGATTATATCAGTGCAATGTATAGGATGCGGTGAATCCGCATGTTTCAATGAACAAAGTATGCTGCGTTCAAAGCGCTGTCAATACCGACCGTGTACACATACCCTTATAGTATGTGGGCTGGTGGGGTTTGTGTGGCAGGGCTGCTTTTTTTACCCATTCTGGCCCTGAGAGCAGGTGATGCCGCACATGTTCTTGATGGGGGAGGCTCAACAGCATCTGAAAGCTCTGGTCAATGCCATGGTTGTGGCAACACCTATGTGGTGCCATCTCAGATATAGAAGTTCTTTACCTTGTTGGTGACAGACAGATGAATCCTTGGCTGTCTGCAGGTTCAGCAGCAGGAAAATAAGCCATGGACGTCCAAGCTTATGGAATAGGAACTACGGCTCTCCATCAGCACATGAAGCAACGTCAACTGCCCATTTGGGAACATAAGCTGGCCAGCAATCTGAGCAAGACTTAAATTGTTTTCCTACCCCTTCTCTTCATGCTCATCTTTCTGCTAAGCTGACAGCATTTTCAAGAAAACCTGGTTGGTGTCATCATCATCGTACCATCTGATTACACTTAGCCAGATATGTTAAAGTCATATTCACATTTTTAAGACGGTGTTTGAGTTAAAAAGCGTGAAAGTCCTAGAAGACCTCCAATCGTTTCTGATAAATCAAAGACTTAGTAGTACTTGAAATTCGCGGTGAATCGATTCCCTGCAAATTATTTTTGGGAAAAATTAGTTGAAACTAGGAAATTCGATTTTCAAATATTTGATCATTTCTTATTATTTCCAATGTACAGCATTGTAAATCAAAATGGGAAATTGATTTTTCAGAGCTAGCTATTTAATTACATGAGACTTTTTTTTCTTTGACATTATTCATAATCAATGTAGTGGTTTTCTTCTTCAATAAGCTTAATAAAAAAATTTGCGAGTCAGTAACTTGGAAATTATTGGATTCCTCAAGAAAGAATCAAATATGAATTTGCCTTCAATATGAAAATATGAAATTATCCAAAAAGTTCCTCAGGGGCTTAGAGTTGTATGAAACAAAAAACTAAGTGATACACACCTACTGGCACTCACCTAGATCTAGTGCAGTCTGCTCCATGGTCTGCACTGACGCAGGAAAGAGAGTCCTCACCATTCCACCACTGACAGGACAGCTGCAGCCTGTGATTGGTGGCAGCAATCAAGTGGCTTGAGCAGTGCATCGTCAGAAAAACATTTGATGACACATTGTTCAAGTTACCTACAGCAAATCACAGGTCACAGTTCCGCTTCAGGTGGAATAGTGAAGTCTCCTCTTCCTGTGTCACATTAGACAAAAGAGCTGATGGGTGAGTATCACTTAATTAGTTATTTTTTACAGCTCACGTCCGAATTTTAGTAGCTTTCCTTCCCTGAAAACCAAAGGATAAGGTATTTGAATTTCAAATGCCCATGATGGAATATTTCTGGAGGCCCCCATACACATCAGATAGTCAACCAATCTGGCTGAAATTGATGGGCTTCATTTACTTTTATCTAATGTGTACAGTATACAGCAGAAGCCTTTACTCTGAGCACTGATAACAGAAATTCTGGGACAGGCCTTTATATCATATAAGAAGATACTAGTAGGTGGCGCTGGTAAACTCACAACCTGGACCTGCTGCTGATACTTACAGTGAACCAAAAAGGCTGCCTAGGTAAAAAACAGAGATGGGGTATCTGCGCTGGTCTAGGTGGATGTAGAAATACTAAAGAAGTGGCTGTAGACAGATATTAAAATCAAAGTATTTATTCGTAATTAAACATCAGTTAGAAAGGTAGTTTAAAAAGTAAGTGTGTCAGACATATACGGGGTTCAATAAAATGAGTGGGGGTGACTAGCCCCCTAAAAACAGGTACAAAGTGACGCTGAGTGCCGTGATAGTAGGAAGGTTACTTGAAGCTTGCTTCAGGGGGTATTATAGGTGATGGCCTGAGGTAGATGGAGGAGGCCTAGGAGAAAGGAAGGGAGGGGTAGTTAGATAGGCCTAACACTTGAGGATTTATACCTCAGATTTGATAATGGAAGGAGGTAATTACCAGTTTAGGGTTGTAGGGTATTTGATGTAGGGTGATGGAACGGCTTCAGAAGGTTGGTCTGAGGTCCAGGTCTGTGGGGAAAAGGGATATTTATAGGGAAGGAAAAGCAGCTGCACGCAGATTGACCAGTGGGTGGTGATGTACCTGAGTCCTTTGGGGTACTGGAGGTTGCTGGTAGAGTGCAGGTTCAGTGTGGTCACGTGACTGCAGGCTGCTACGTCTGACTGGTCAAGTTTAGATGAAATTAGTATAGTAGAGTATATGGTGTCCTGTTTGATAAGGGGATAAGGATAATTAGTACTGATATTATTATTAATATTACCTTGTATTAGGTAGAGAAATTGTTCCTGTGTACCACTGGTTTTCAGTCCTTAGTGTATCATGGAGCACTGAGGCTGGTGGACAGGGAGGGAGGATTATCCCCCTTCAGGTGCTCAAGAATCACTGCCCGTGATGCTGAGCGTGGATGAAGGGCAGCAGAGCCTTGTTGTGTCGGTACAGAGGTCGTGTACCTGTTAGAATGGTGGTGGCTGCTGGCGTCGCAGGCACGTGGATTTGCTGGAACTTCGCTCGTTGGTGGTGCTGAGTGGATTCGCAGGTACTGACCTGGTGATGAGAGCCGGATGGTCTGGCTGCGTCGCGCCGCACACGGAGTCCCGGCCGGAGGCTCCGGTGGTAGCGAGCGTTCCAGGTACCTGTTTCCTAATCGCACAGATAGGCAGGACGTCCGGTCACGTGGTGTGTGACATAGGATCCCGCGGAGTCTCGCGATGGAGCAGGTACGGGTAGCACTGAGGACCTTTCCTACGCGTTTTGGATTTGCACGGAATCCTTCGTCAGGGATGGTCCTTCAATGCTGGATGCTTCCTTATATAGGTAAGTACTCGGTCCTCATGTGCTCTTTAATTGAATCCATTAATGTACAGATGAGATGAGCAAGTTCTTGTGGATACTAGAGTCCTTAATAGGGATTAATAGCAACTTGCTGCTGATTATAAAGTGTAGCTTGGATAGATAGGTTAATAGATTGAGAGCTGCAATTAATAGGTATTCCGGTTGTGCAGTCTAATTAAATGCAAACAATTCTATCTCACTGTTAAGACCTTTAGGTCTCAGTGAGTTGAGTTTAAAAATCCAGCTGCTTTCGATACGGGATATCTGGTTGATGTAATTGCCCTGTCTCCAATGTTTCTGCACAATTTGGATACCCGTAATTTAGATATCCTTGGTTGAGCCTCCATGTTTGTCTGCAAAATGTTTGGAGAGAGGGTGTTTTGCGAACGTAGTCCGTATATTGTGTAGGTGTTCACCCACTCTCCTGTTTAATGGACGTATTGTGCGTCCAACATATAGTTTATCACAGGGACATTTAAGTCCATAAATAACTCCCTTGGTGGTACAGGTGATAAAATCCTTGATTGGAAATTAAATATCTCCATGAGAAATTTGATTCTGTTTTTTAGTATGCAGATTTTTGCACACTGTGCATTTATTACAAGGGTAGAAGCCGACTGGGTTTATGGATAGGCTTTTTGAAAGGGTGATGGACGGAGGATTTTTTATAGATGGGGCTCTTAGGTTTCCCAAATTTCTGGCTTTCCTAAATATGAATTTAGGTTTTGGGGGGATCTGGTCACCTACTATCTTATCATCTCTAAGGATGTTCCAATGCCACTGGATAATTTTCCTTATGAGGTGGGTGGTAGAATTATAGGTAGTGATAATTGGAATATCAAAGTTGGCGTCACCTAGGTTCTCATTATTATCACTAGTGATTTTCTTTATTAGCCAGAAATTTTATTCGAGGGGTTTTGCATGTCGGTTTTCTGGCTTTGGTAAGAAGTGCTGGATCGTACCCTTTTTTCAGGAATTTAATCGTCAGATTTGCTTCTTCCTCAAAGTCCTTATATTTGGAACAGTTCCGATATAGTCTTTGATATTGGCTGTTTGGTATATTTAAAAGCCAACTGGGAAGGTGACAGCTACTCATATGAATAAAGCTGTTAGTATCAGTGGGTTTAAAAAAAAGTGCGAGTGCATATTTGGCTATCTTTGATGTATATACTTAGATCCAGAAAGTTCACCTGATTAGTACTTGTGAATGAGGTGAATTGAAGGAAAAAATCGTTATTGTTAAGGTCAGCCAGGAATTGTTTTAAAGAGTCCTGGCTACCCGCCCAAATGAACAGGATATCGTCAATGAAACGATGCCAAAATATTATGTTGGGATGGAGGTTGCCATTGGAGAAGATATGGTAGTGCTCCCACATGCCCACATACAGATTTGCAGAACTGGGCGCAAAGCGTGTGCCCGTCGCGGTACCCCATCTCTGCCTATAATGTTTGTCTTCATATTTAAAAGAATTGTGGGTTAGAATAAAAAGCATACATTCCTCAATAAAGTTAATTTGTTGTTCTGGCATAGTGGTGTGTAGCTGTAAGAAAAATTTTGCAGCTTGGCAGCCCTTTTGGTGTTGGATAACTGTATAGAGGGATGTGATATCCGGGGTTCCTAATGTATAATGGTTTTTCCATTTGATTTTATCCAGCAATTGTAGAGTATGTTTTGTATCTTTCAGGTGTGCTGGCAGTAGGGGGATTAAATTTTGTAGATGGTTATCAATATATCTGGATAGATTGGAGGTCAAACTTTGAATGCCAGATATGATGGGTCTTCCAGGCGGGTTGGTCATAGATTTGTGAATCTTTGGGAGATAATAAAATATTGCAGTTCTTGGGTACGGTGTGAATATGTACTCATATTCATTCTTACTGAGAAGGTTTTCATTAAGACCTTTGTCCAACAATTTTTTTAGTTCCATGGTGTATATGGGAGTGGGGTCAGAGGGCATAAGTTCATAAGTCTGTGTGTCCCCTAGGAGTCTGATGCATTCTTTATGGCATTGTGTGTAATCCAGGATTACAATACCTCCTCCTTTGTCTGCTGGTCATATAACCAGATCATGGTTCTGTGCCAGTGTGTTAATTGCTTGATGTTCACCTCGTGTGAGGTTGTATTTGAATTTAGAGCACTTTTTATCACTTATCCGGTATAAGTCGTCAATCACATTTTTTTTGGAACGCTTCCATTGCTTCAGAGTACTCATTTAGAGGGTGGAAGTTAAATTTCTTCTTTAGTGTGGTATATTGGATGCTCTGATTGGTGGTGTGGGGAGAGTTATTAATGTTGTTGGTGTTTTTTAAGAAATGTTTTTTTATGGAGAGCTGTCTCATGAATTTCTTCACCCCTATGAAGGCTTCGAATTTATCAAATCGGCACGCTGGTGCATATTTTAGACCCTTAATCAATAATTTACACTCATCTTGTTTCAGAGTGTAGTGGCTAAGGTTGAAAATGGATGAGTAATCCTGATTTATTTCCTGGGGGTGTGACTTTTTCTTTTTGGTGAGTTCCCCCCCCCCCCCTACAGCCCCTCTTGCGTTTCTTTGTGGTACCCTGTGAAAAAAATTTGAGTTAGCTTGGCGTTTGTCCCTGTGATAAACTATATGTTGCACGCACAATACATCCATTAAACAGGAGAGTGGGTGAACACCTACGCAATATACGGACTAAGTTCGCAAAACACCCTCTCTCCAAACATTTTGCAGACAAACATGGAGGCTCAACCAAGGATATCAAAATTACGGGTATCCAAATTGTGCAGAAACATTGGAGACAGGGCAATTACATCAACCAGATGTCCCGTATCGAAAGCAGCTGGATTTTTAAACTCAACTCACTGAGACCTAAAGGTCTTAACAGTGAGATAGAATTGTTTGCATTTAATTAGACTGCACAACCGGAATACCTATTAATTGCAGCTCTCAATCTATTAACCTATCTATCCAAGCTACACTTTATAATCAGCAGCAAGTTGCTATTAATCCCTATTAAGGACTCTAGTAACCACAAGAACTTGTTCATCTCATCTGTACATTAATGGATTCAATTAAGGAGCACATGAGGACCGAGTACTTACCTATATAAGGAAGCATCCAGTACTGAAGGACCATCCCTGACGAAGGATTCCGTGCAAATCCGAAATGCGTAGGAAAGGTCCTCAGTGCTACCCGTACCTGCTCCATCGCGAGACTCCGCGGGATCCTATGTCACACACCACGTGACCGGACGTCCTGCCTATCTGTGCGATTAGGAAACAGGTACCTGGAACGCTCGCTACCACCGGAGCCTCCGGCCGGGATTCCGTGTGCGGCGCGACGCAGCCAGACCATCCGGCTCTCATCACCAGGTCAGTACCTGCGGATCCACTCAGCACCACCAACGAGTGAAGTTCCAGCAAATCCACGTGCCTGCGACGCCAGCAGCCACCACCATTCTAACAGGTACGCGACCTCTGTACCGACACAACAAGGCTCTGCTGCCCTTCATCCACGCTCAGCATCACGGGCAGTGATTCCTGAGCACCTGAAGGGGGATAATCCTCCCTCCCTGTCCACCAGCCTCAGTGCTCCATGATACACTAAGGACTGAAACCCAGTGGTACACAGGAACAATTTCTCTACCTAATACAAGGTAATATTAATAATAATATCAGTACTAATTATCCTTATTCCCTTATCAAACAGGACACCATATACTCTACTATAATAATTTTATCTAAACTTGACCAGTCAGACGTAGCAGCCTGCAGTCACGTGACCACACTGAACCTGCACTCTACCAGCAACCTCCAGCACCCCAAAGGACTCAGGTACATCACCACCCACTGGTCAATCTGCGTGCAGCTGCTTTTCCTTCCCTATAAATATCCCTTTTCCCCACAGACCTGGACCTCAGACCAACCTTCTGAAGCCGTTCCATCACCCTACATCAAATACCCTACAACCCTAAACAGGTAATTACCTCCTTCCATTATCAAATCTGAGGTATAAACCCTCAAGTGTTAGGCCTATCTAACTACCCCTCCCTTCCTTTCTCCTAGGCCTCCACCATCTACCTCAGGCCATCACCTATAATACCCCCTGAAGCAAGCTTCAAGTAACCTTCCTACTATCACGGCACTCAGCGTCACTTTGTACCTGTTTTTAGGGGGCTAGTCACCCCCACTCATTTTATTGAACCCCATATATGTCTGACACCCATACTTTTTAAACTACCTTTCTAACTGATGTTTAATTACGAATAAATATTTTTAATTTTAATATGTCTACAGACACTTCTTTAGTATCTCTACATCCACCTAGACCAGCGCAGATACCCCATCTCTTTATATCATATAGAAGTCATTGGCAGATAAGACCTTTAATTTCCTAAAAGTGAGCCTTAAACACATAAAACATTAATCGACCCAATGTATCCTAAAAAATAGACAACCAGAAAATTGATTAGTATATCAGCAAACTGAGCAGATATACATTATATAGTCAAACATATGTTACCTCCTCTCCTATATACTGAGCTTGGTTGTTTCAGCCTCACTAATTGCAAACAAATGCATAAAATCAAATACACAGCCATGTAAATTCCATTACTGAGCCAGTGTTTTAGGCAGGTGTGGAAACAATGCTATAACGTAAAAATGCGTTCACAAATAGAAATGCAAAGTAAACAAAAGAAAAATCCAAATAAAATCAATATTTAGTTTCACCACCCTTTGCCTTCAAAACAGCATCAATTCTTCTTCTTCAATGTAGACTTGCGCAAATTCTTCTGTCTTTTCATGTAATCCCAGACAGACTTGCAATAATGTTGAGATCACGGCTTTGTGGGGGCCACATCATCATTTCCAGGACACCTTGTTCTTATTTATACTGAAGATATTTTTAATGGCATTGTCTTTATGTATGGGTCATCTCCCTGCAGATTAAATTTGGAGAAAATCAGATGTCTCCTTGATGAAAGAAGAAAAATAAGTATGCGCCTTAGTGTCTCAGCATTGAGGATACAATTAATCTTGACCAAATATCTATTTACTGAAATGCAGCCCCAAATTTGTAAGGAGCCTCCACTACTCTATACTGTTGCCTGCAGAAACGTATTATGGTACTGCTCTCCTGCCCTTTGGCAAAAACAATATTTAAAATTTTGACTCATATCAGGTAGGCCAGAGAATTTGCTGCTATTTGTCTGCGCCTCAGTTTCTATGTTTTTGCACATAGTTGAGTCACTTGGTCTTGTATCCATGTCGAAAGTATTACTTTTTGGCCAAAATTCTTCCATGATGGCCCCTTCTGCCAGACTTCTCCAAGCACTATATGAGTGTAACTGGGTCCCATTGGTTGCTGCCTATTCTGAGTGGATGACAATACTCGTCATCCTTTGATTTCAAAGGGAAGTAAGCATGATGTGATTTCATTCGTTTTCTTGGCCGACCACTGCACCTAGAGTCCTCTACATTGCCTGTTCCTGGGTGCTTCTTCAAAAGAGCTTGAGCAGCACATTTTGAAACTCCAATCTACTTTGAAATCTTTGCCTGGGAGAGACCTTGCTGATACAGTATAATGACCTTGTGGTTTGATAGTCTCCACATTGTTATGATCTCAACATTATCGAGTCTGTCTGGGATAACATAAAGAGATAGAAAGATTTGCATAAGGCTGTGTGCCCACGATGCGTATTTCATGCGCTTTTGGTGCGTAAATTTCCGCAGCGTAAACGCATGATAAACGCATGGTAAGCCTTCTGCCATGGTCCCCTATGCAATTCCGCACTTTCAATGCCCATGCTGCGGATTTTTCCGCAGCGTTTATGCTGCGCTCAAAAATCCGCAGCATGTCCATTAATTATGCGGAAGCGCAGCGTTTTCGCCGCCATTGACTTGCATTAGAACGCGCTAATGATGCAAGACTGCATCTGTGCTTGCGTAATTGGCGCGTTCTAATGTGCGGATGGTACCCGGGTGTAGAGGAGAGGAGAGTCTCATCCACACCCAGGTACCATTAAAAAATCTGTAAAAAAAAGAATAAAATAAAAAATAAATGTATACTTACCTTCTGGCAGCCGCGCTGCGCTCCTACTTGCTTCCCGGCACTTTGCAGTGGATTGAAGGACCTGCGCTGACGTCAGAGTCAAGTGACCGGTCACGCGACGCTGACGTCGGCAGGTCTTTCAATTCACCGCTGCCGGCAGCCGGGACCGAGCGAAACAAGCCAGTGTAACAAGGAGGGTAAGTATATATATTTATTTTTTTCTTTTTAACCACTCTCTCGGTCACACTATATAAATCCATGCCGTTTGCATGGATTTATATAGTGTGACCTAGTTGTCACAAGCACTTTCCAAGTGATGCTAATCGCTTGGAAAGCGCTTGTCAATCCGCATGCGGAAATGTCAGTGAATAACGCTCCATTTCCGCATGTCCCTGGCAGGAAAACGCATGAACAATCCGCATGCGTTTTTTTCTGCCAGGGAGATGCTGAAACGCTCAGGAAAAAATCCTGAGCATTTCTGCATCGTGGGCACATAGCCTAAGACTACATTCATAGATAATCTGTGGTTAGTTCTCCAAGATGTTTGGAACAACTTCTCTGCCCATTTCCTTCAAAAACTGTGTTCAAGTGTACCTAGAGTTGATGATGTTTTGAAGGAAAAGGGTCGTGACTAGTGATGAGCGAGTATGTTCGGTTAACCCTTTCGGCGAGTATGCTCGGGCGAGTACAGAGTATCTTCAGCGTACTTGGTGATATGTTTGAATCACTCCTGTGTGCATGATTTGCGACTGTATGACAGCTTTAATACAGGTGAGGAATGCTTGTTTCATTGCACTGTATTGTATAGGGGTATATACAGTATATCTTGGTAATAGAATAGGTCATACTGAGCTCAATACTGCATACCAGATGCCAGACATTACAAATCAGTTCATGACATTTCTGTATTCTGCCAGATCAGTCATAGTCAATTGTAAGCACTATTGTTGTGAAGTGGACCTGCACACCAGCCTCAGATCACCATGTAGAGTGCCAAGCATCTGCTAAAGTATTGTAAGGCTATGTGCCCACGATGCAGAAATGAAGCAGAAAATTTCTGCAGCATTTCTGCATCTCCCTGGCAGAAAAAACGCATGCGGAATGTACATGCGTTTTTCCTGCGAAATACATGCAGATTCACATGCGCTTTCCAAGCGATTTTAGCATCACTTTGAAAGTGCTTGACAACTAGGTCACACTATATACGGTAAATCCATGCAAACAGCATGGATTTATATAGTGTGACCTTTAGAATAGTTAAAAATAAAAAAATAAACCTATACTTACCTTCCGATGGCCCGGCGTGTGTTGCTGCGCTCCTTCCTGACTGCCAGCTGATCGCGGGACACTGAAAGACCTGCCGTCACATGACTGAGACGTCACCGCAGGTCCTTCAGTCCTGCCCGCAAGCACAGGGAAGGAGTCCGGGGGCCGACGGAAGGTGAATATAATCTTTATTTTTTATTTTATTCTTTTTTTTACAGTTTCTATGGCACCTGGGTGTGGATGAGAGTCTTCTCTTCTCCACACCCGGGTACCATCCGCACATTAGAACGCGCCAATTACGCAAGTACAGATGCAGTCTTGCGGAATTGGCGCGTTCTAATGCAAGTCAATGGCGGTGAAAATGCAGCGCTTCCGCAAAATTAATGGACATGCTGCAGATTTTTGAGTGCAGCATAAACGTTGCAGAAAAATCCGCAGCATGGGCATTGAGAGTGCGGAATAGCATAGGGGACCATGGCAGAAGGCTTACCATGCGTTTCCCAAGCGTTTACGCTGCGGAAAATTCCGCAGCAAAAACGCTTGAAAAACGCATCGTGGGCACATACCCTCGCTGTAACTGGACTCTGGAACAATGTAAATGTGCTGTCTGAAGTGGTTAACCCTGTTTCACTATCTACAAGGCTGATGGATGAATCTGGGTTTGGCACATAATGCTACCTACCTGAATGCATAGGGCCTAATGTAACATTTGGTCGAGGGGGATATTGGTGTGTAGCTTATTTTTAGGGATTTAGCCAAGTCCCTTATTCCCTGTGAAAGGCATTTTAGACAATTGTATGCTTCCATCTACTAAATTCTACACATTACATTAAATGCAGCAATTTTATAGTTCATATTTAAAATTAAAATGTAAAATAGTCCAAGTCTCAGCTTTCAGAAAGAAAACTTTAGAAAGTGTGACATATAAAGTAACTCAGCGTGGCTCAAAATCAGAGCGCATGAAAGCTTTTATTTCAGACAGTTTTTGATCTGCCTCTTGACATCAGCACTTAATAGCAGAAATAAATGTGGAAAACAGCAAGAGGCCTCCAGGCTCAATGGACCAGGTTTACACTGTGGTAGCAGACGCCTGTTTGAATTAATCTTTATGTTCTCTGATCTCTGAACAACATATGCATGCAGGGCCGCCATAGAAGCACTGTATTTTCATTGGAAAGCTGACATATATATGTTTATATATGTGTGTGTGTGTGTGTATATATATATATATAGAGAGTATATATGTGTATATATATATATATATATATATATATATATATACATATAAAATCTGTATATACTATATATATATATATATATATATATATATATATATATATATATATATATATATATATATATATATATATATATATATATATACAGTATGTATATATAATATACAGAGGGGGAAATAAGTATTTGATCCCTTGCTGTTTTTCTAAGTTTGCCCACTAACAAAGACATGAAAATTTTAAGGGTAGGTTAATTTTAACATTGAGAGATAGAATATCCAAAAAAAAATCAAGAAAATCACATTGTATAAATTAGATATTTTTTTGCATTTTGCAGTGAGAAATAAGTATTTGATCCCTCTGACAAACTACACTTAATACTTGGTGGCAAAACCCTTCACAGCAGCCAGACTTTATTTTGTAGTTGATGATGAGGGATGCGCACATGTCAGGAGGAATTTTGGTCCACTCCTCTTTGCAGATCATCTCTAAATCATTCAGATTTTGAGGCTGTCGCTTGGCAACTCGGAGCTTCAACTCCCTCCATAAGTTTTCTATGGGATTAAGGT
This sequence comes from Phyllobates terribilis, assembly GCF_046119375.1. Lineage (NCBI taxonomy): Eukaryota > Metazoa > Chordata > Amphibia > Anura > Dendrobatidae > Phyllobates > Phyllobates terribilis. The sequence continues at coordinate 261,359,458 of NW_027362762.1, forward strand.
CTGGAGACTGGCTAGGCCACTCCATGACCTTACTGTGCTTCTTTTTGAGCCACTCCTTTGTTGCCTTGGCTGTATGTTTTGGGTCATTGTCTTGCTGGAAGACCCAGCCATGACCCATCTTCAATGCTCTTACTGAGGGAAGGAGGTTGTTGGCCACAATCTCGCGATACATGACCCCATCCATCTTCCCTTCAGTACGGTGCAGTCGTCATGTCTCCTTTGCAGAAAAGCACCCCCAAAGTATAATGTTTCCCCCACCATGCTTCACGGTTGGGACAATGTTCTTAGGGTTGTACTCATCCTTCTTCTTCCTCCAAACACGGCGAGTTGAGTTAATGCCAAAGAACTACATTTTTGTCTCATCTGACCACAGCACCTTCTCCCAATAACTCACAGAATCATCCAGGTGTTTATTGGCAAACTTCAGACAGGCCTGCACATGTGCCTTCTTGAGCAGGGGGACCTTGCGGGCACTGCGGGATTTTAAACCTTTAAGGCGTAATGTGTTACCAATGGTTTTCTTGGTGACTGTGGGCCCAGATGCCTTGAGATCATTAACAAGTTTCCCACGTGTAGTTTTAGGCTGACCTCTCACCTTCCTCATGATCAAGGATACCCCACAAGATGAGATGAGATTGCATGGTGCCCCAGATCGATGTTGATTGACAGACATTTTGTATTTCTTCCATTTTATTACTATTGCACCAACAGTTGTCTCCTTCTCACCCAGCATCTTACTTATGGTTTTGTAGCCCATTCCAGCTTTGTGCAGGTCTATGATCTTGTCCCTGACATCCTTAGAAAGCTCTTTGGTCTTGCCCATGTTGTAGAGGTTAGAGTCTGACTGATTAATTGAGTCTGTGGACAGGAGTCTTTTATACAGGTGACTATATAAGACAGCTGTCTTTAAGGCAGGTAACGAGTTGATTAGGAGCATCTAACTGGTCTGTTGGAGCCAGGACTCATAATGGTTTGTACGGGATATTCTCTCAGTGTTAAAATTAACCTACCCTTAAAATTATAGTCTTCTTCAATCTTCTTCTTGTCTTCTTCAATGGGCAAACTTACAAAAACAGCAAGGGATCAAATACTTATTTCCCCCACTGTATATATGTATATACACTGCTCAAAAAAATAAAGGGAACACTTAAACAACAGAATATAACTCCAAGTAAATCAAACTTCTGTGAAATCAAACTGTCCACTTAGGAAGAAACACTGATTGACAATCAATTTCACATGCTGTTGTGCAAATGAAATAGACAATAGATGGAAATTATTGGCGATTATCAAGACACACTCAATAAAGGAGTGGTCCTGCAGGTGGGGACCACAGACCACATCTCAGTACCAATGCTTTCTGGCTGATGTTTTGGTCACTTTTGAATGTTGCTTGTGCTTTCACACTCGTGGTAGCATGAGACGGACTCTACAACCCACAGAAGTTGCTCAGGTAGTGCAGCTCATCCAGGATGGCACATCAATGTGAGCTGTGGCAAGAAGGTTTGCTGTGTCTGTCAGCATAGTGTCCAGAGGCTGGAGGCGCTACCAGGGGACAGGCCAGTACACTAGGAGACGTGGAGGGGGCCGTAGGAGGGCAACAACCCAGCAGCAGGACCGCTACCTCCGCCTTTGTGCAAGGAGGGACAGGAGGAGCACTGCCAGAGCCCTGCAAAATGACTTCCAGCAGGCCACAAATGTGCATGTGTCTGCACAAACGGTTAGAAACCGACTCCATGAGGGTGGTATGAGGGCCCGACGTCCACAGATGGGGGTTGTGCTCACAGCCCAACACCGTGCAGGACGCTTGGCATTTGCCACAGAACACCAGGATTGGCAAAGTCGCCACTGGCGCCCTGTGCTCTTCACAGATGAAAGCAGGTTCACACTGAGCACATGTGACAGACGTGACAGAGTCTGGAGACGCCGTGGAGAGCAATCTGCTACCTGCAACATCTTTCAGCATGACCGGTTTGGTAGTGGGTCAGTAATGGTGTGGGGTGGCATTTCTTTGGAGGGCCACACAGCCCTCCAAAGAAGGGCTCGCCAGAGGTAGCCTGACTGCCATTAGGTACCGAGATGAGATCCTCAGACCCCTTGTGAGACCATATGCTGTTGCAGTTGGCCCTGGGTTCCTCCTAATGCAGGGCAATGCCAGACCTCATGTGGCTGGAGTGTGTCAGCTGTTCCTGCAAGATCAAGGCATTAAAGCTATGGACTGGCCCGCCCATTCCCCAGACCTGAATCCGATTGAGCACATCTGGGACATCATGTCTCGCTCAATCCACCAACAGACTGTCCTATAAGGCCCTGAATAAAATAAGAAAAGGGTCAATGACTGTGAGGGAGTTGGTGTTGAGACCCTTAAGGGTTAATTAAAAGTGCGGGAAAGGTCTGGGGCTGCACGAGAAATTAGGGGGCGTGGTATGCAAATGGTCATAAACACGGAGGAAAAGGCAGCAAAGAACAGTCACACAGCGTCATACCTGAGAAGAAGAAACCCGCCCACCCTCCCCGTTTCATTATGTTTCGGATGATAGGGAAACAAGTGGACGGAGAAATTTTTTCGTGTATTAGTGTGGTTTTTGTTAGTTGTCATAGTGTGGCGGTTCTCGTCAGTGCTAGATAAGTTTTATTCACAAGGCCCGCTGTAAACCAGCGGTTGGCCTTTGGTTATTTTATTGTTGGTTAAAAAAGCAGAAAAAATTAGCATTGACGAGGAAGGTGTTTTGGCAATGTATGTACGGTGTTTTTTTGGCTAAATAAAAAAGCTGTGGCCAACCCACATAACCCAACATTGGTTTTACAGTATCTTTATTAAGGTGGCTCCTCAGGCCGCGGTCAATGTTTGGTTAATGCCGCCCCAGGACACTGGTAAGAAAAGGTATGGTGATGTGTTACACTCCTCGCAGTCAGGAGTTGGCGGATGCTTTAGTCCAGGTCTGGGAGGAGATACCACAGGATACCATCCGCAAGCTCATCAGGAGTAGAGATGAGCGTTGTTCTACTCGAACTGTTCGCCAATCTCAAATTCGAGCTGTTTTGGGCGGTGTTCGAGCCGGTCGGCGAACACGAACAATTTGAGAAAAATTCGGCTGTTCGAGGTTATGTTCGATAACTGTTCGTGCACCAAAATCATAACTGGATTTTTTCTCAGTAATGATGAAAATTAATGTTAATACGCAGTTTGAGTGTACAGCGGGGCGGGGGGAGGGGCAGGGGATGGATCTCTGCAGGAACAATGAAGATCTCCATTTTTTTTTCTCTTTCCCGCATTTGCAGTGGGGAGGTGCAATCTGTCAGCCTATCAGCAGCGCACACACGGAGCGAAGTGCTTTTTTTCCCACAAGCAAGGGCATGTGTGATTGGCAGTGTATGTCACATGTCCTTGCCCTATAAGACCAAGCCATTTTCCCCGTCGCCACCATTTTCTCACTGCTGCAGCTGCGTGTTAGACGGCACCGCTGTTGCTGTGTGCGCTATACCTTGTTAATTTCAAGCCAATTTTCGCACAAATATACACATAGCTTGGGAGTAGGGAATAGTTGTGATTGCAGTCCTTTTAAGGACTAGGTTACAGCATTTCCTACGACTTTTATCAGGCAGGTCTGTGCTCTTAAATAGATAGATTGTGGGAGTAAAGACTAATTGTAATTGGAGTCCTTTTCAGGACTAGGTTAAATCAGTTCCTATCAGTTTTTGCCAGGCAGGTCTGTGCCAGTGCTGTGCAAGTTTTTTTCACAGCATTTGGCTGAATCTAGCAAAGCTAATCCTTTTTGGCCTATTGCAGAGTGTGTTAGTCAGTGGAGTAGCCTATCTGTGTTGCAAGATATACCACCTGTGTATAGAATACCAATTTTTTTACTGCACCTAGTGAAGTAAAATCTTTTGGGCATAGCATCATTCTATTAGTCCATCTATACTGACCTCCATCAGGTTGCAAACTGAATATAATTTTTTTCTGCATCTAGCTCTGAAAAAATATTTGGGCTTCTAGCGGTGTGTGGGACTTGGTCTATTAGTCCATCTATACTGACCTCCATCAGGTTGCAAATTAAAAATAATTTTTTTCTGCATCTAGCTCTGAAAAAATATTTGGGCTTCTAGCAGTGTGTGGGACTTGGTCTATTAGTCCATCTATACTGACCTCCATCAGGTTGCAAATTAAAAATAATTTTTTTCTTCATTTATCTCTGAAAAAATATTTGGGCTTCTAGCAGCGTGTGGGACTTGTTCTATTAGTCCATCTATACTGACCTCCATCAGGTTGCAAATTAAAAATAATTTGTTTCTGCATCTAGCTCTGAAAAAATATTTGGGCTTCTAGCAGTGTGTGGGACTTGGTCTATTAGTCCATCTATACTGACCTCCATCAGGTTGCAAATTAAAAATTATTTTTTTCTGCATCTAGCTCTGAAAAAATATTTGGGCTTCTAGCAGTGTGTGGGACTTGGTCTATTAGTCCATCTATACTGACCTCCATCAGGTTGCAAATTAAAAATAATTTTTTTCTTCATTTATCTCTGAAAAAATATTTGGGCTTCTAGCAGCGTGTGGGACTTGTTCTATTAGTCCATCTATACTGACCTCCATCAGGTTGCAAATTAAAAATAATTTTTTTCTGCATCTAGCTCTGAAAAAATATTTGGGCTTCTAGCGGTGTGTGGGACTTGGTCTATTAGTCCATCTATACTGACCTCCATCAGGTTGCAAATTAAAAATAATTTTTTTCTTCATTTAGCTCTGAAAAAATATTTGGGCTTCTAGCAGTGTGTGGGACTTGTTCTATTAGTCCTTCTATACTGACGTCCAGCAGGTTGCAAATTGAATATAATTTTTTTCTGCATCTAGCTCTGAAAAAATATTTGGGCTTCTAGCGGTGTGTGGGACTTGGTCTATTAGTCCATCTATACTGACCTCCATCAGGTTGCAAATTAAAAATAATTTTTTTCTGCATCTAGCTCTGAAAAAATATTTGGGCTTCTAGCAGTGTGTGGGACTTGGTCTATTAGTCCATCTATACTGACCTCCATCAGGTTGCAAATTGAATAAAAAAATTTTCTGCATCTAGCTCTGAAAAAATATTTGGGCTTCTAGCGGTGTGTGGGACTTGGTCTATTAGTCCATCTATACTGACCTCCATCAGGTTGCAAATTAAAAATAATTTTTTTCTGCATCTAGCTCTGAAAAAATATTTGGGCTTCTAGCAGTGTGTGGGACTTGGTCTATTAGTCCATCTATACTGACCTCCATCAGGTTGCAAATTAAAAATATTTTTTTTCTGCATCTAGCTCTGAAAAAATATTTGGGCTTCTAGCAGTGTGTGGGACTTGGTCTATTAGTCCATCTATACTGACCTCCATCAGGTTGCAAATTAAAAATAATTTTTTTCTTCATTTAGCTCTGAAAAAATATTTGGGCTTCTAGCAGTGTGTGGGACTTGTTCTATTAGTCCTTCTATACTGACGTCCAGCAGGTTGCAAATTGAATATAATTTTTTTCTGCATCTAGCTCTGAAAAAATATTTGGGCTTCTAGCGGTGTGTGGGACTTGGTCTATTAGTCCATCTATACTGACCTCCATCAGGTTGCAAATTAAAAATAATTTTTTTCTGCATCTAGCTCTGAAAAAATATTTGGGCTTCTAGCAGTGTGTGGGACTTGGTCTATTAGTCCATCTATACTGACCTCCATCAGGTTGCAAATTGAATAAAAAAAATTTCTGCATCTAGCTCTGAAAAAATATTTGGGCTTCTAGCGGTGTGTGGGACTTGGTCTATTAGTCCATCTATACTGACCTCCATCAGGTTGCAAATTAAAAATAATTTTTTTCTGCATCTAACCCAGCCAATAGTTTTGGCCTAATACCACAGTTTGGCCACTCAGCTCTGCTCGGTTACCATCCATTGTTTTTTTGTGCAAACAACTCCAGAGTTGTGAATTAGTTAACCACCAAAATGAGTGGAAAAAGACCTGCTGCTGGTGGAAAGGGGAATAGGCGTGTTGGGAAGGGGAAAAAAGGTTGTGTCCGTGGGGTAGGTGCAGAAGAAAGACCATCTTCCAGCCAAACTAAAATGTCTACTTCTTTTAGCGGACAATGTGATAAGATCCCTTTCTTACGGCCACGCCAATCGCTACAAATTCCAGATGAGGCACAAAAACAGCAGGTGCTTCAACGGATATCAAGTGCTCCTTTAAGTGGGCTCTCCTCCACATCAACTTCAACATCACAAATACTCCAGTCCTCAAAGGTGTCACCCAAATCGCACTTGCTTCCTCACAGCTCCCAAATCTCCAGCTGCCCGTCTGAGTATGAGGTAGAACAGATGGTTGAGTCTGCAGAGCTGTTTACTCATACTATAGCCTGGGAATCAGAGGTCGACTCCAGTGCTTCTGTGAATCCAGACGAGGAAATGATCTGCACTGATGCCCAGAATCTTTATGAGTCGGATCCAGGACCAGACGCAGAAGGTTCTGACCATAATGTAGACCCTCATTCCCAAACTGTAACTCCTGTTGGTGGAGACAATGAGGAAGACGATGATAAGACTCAAATACCTGATTGGAGCGACAACTTTAGTTTTTTGTCAGGGCAGGAACAGGTTGGCTCTGAGGACGACGGGTGTGATAACGCACAGGGTGATGATGATGAGGTCGGAGATCCCACTTACTGTCAACCCACAGTCAGCCAAGAGATGAGGTCAGCAGAGGAGGTGGAGGAAGATGCTAGTGACGACGAGGTCAGGTTGCGCCTTCCTGGACAGAGACGTAGTACTGGAAGCACGTCAACAACTGCATCCTCAAACACAACTCTGCCTCTCACCACAAGTCGTGGTGGCTCTTCAGGTCGCATGGGTGCTAAGCCTTGCATAGCCTGGGCATTTTTTCAGATCGATAAAGATGACCCAACTCGTGTTATCTGTAACATTTGTCAGCAAAAGCTAAGTAGAGGCCAAAAAATACATAGTTTGAGTACTTCATGCATGAACCGGCACATGGACATGAAGCATAAGTTGCAGTGGGAAGCTCAGTGTGCTACAATGCGGTCTAGCCGGCCGGGCCAACCACCGTCTGCCATATCTTGTGCATCCGCGGCCTCTTCATCCTCTGTGACTGGGGGGACAGCAGTCACACCTGTTTTGGGGCGCAGACCTGCCACCTCTTTACCCGCAACAGCCAGCGTGATTGGCAGGTCATCATTTTCTTTGGAGGTGGTAACACCAGCTGGTCTTGAGCGCTGTCCGACATCGATAGCACCACCTTTGGATCAAGGCAACCTAACATGTCCGCCTGCATCTTCCTCACAGACCGGCAGTTTGCCGGGGACACCCTTATCAACCCCGTCTAAGCACAATAGCCAGCCCTCGGTCCCTCAGATGTGGACAAGTAAAAGACCATTTCCTCCTAGCCATGAGAAAGCTAAGAGGTTGAATTTCACCATCTGCAAGCTCTTGGCTACAGAAATGCTGCCTTTCCGCCTGGTGGACACAGAGGATTTTCGAGACCTTATGTCCGTCGCAGTGCCCCAGTACCAGATGCCCAGTCGGCACTACTTCTCAAAGAAAGGTGTGCCTGCGCTCCACCAGCATGTCGCACACAACATCACCGCTTCTTTGAGAAACTCTGTGTGTGACAGGGTGCATTTCACCACAGACACTTGGACGAGTAGGCATGGACAGGGGCGTTACATGTCGCTGACTGGGCACTGGGTAACTATGGTGACAGCAGGACAAGGGGCTGCTGTCCAAGTCTTGCCATCCCCACGAGTTGTGCGTCAATCCTCTTTATGTCATTTTTCCTCCACTGCTTCTGCCTCCTCAACCTCCTCTCGGTCTTCCACCTGCACCCAAAGCCTGTCTGGTCATGCCACAAGCTTTCTAACTGCGCAGAAGGGATCCTGCACACCTCCTTACTATGCTGGCAGTAGGGCTCAACGTCATCAGGCGGTTTTTACATTGAAATGTCTGGGAAATGTGAGTCACACAGCTGAGGAGTTGTGGTCAGCTCTGGAGAACCAATTTCATGAATGGTTGTCTCCACTGGACCTGAAACCAGGGAAGGCCGTGTGCGACAATGCTGCAAACCTGGGTGCGGCCCTTCGCCGGGGCAATGTCACACACGTGCCTTGTATGGCTCACGTGTTGAACCTGGTTGTCCAGCAATTTTTAGCCCACTATCCCAGACTAGATGGCCTTCTGCAGAGGGCACAGTCGCTGTGTGCTCACTTCCGCCGTTCGCATCCCGCAGCTCAGCGACTTACATCTCTACAGAAGTCGTTGGGCCTGCCACTTCACCGGCTAAAATGCGATGTGCCTACCCGGTGGAATTCAACTCTGCACATGTTGCAGCGACTGTGGCAGCACCGACAAGCCCTGGTGCAATACGTTCTGACGTATAGCCTGGGCCAACGAGATTCAGAGGTGGGGCAAATAACGCTGGAGGAGTGGTCTCAGATCAGGGACCTATGCACCCTTCTGCACAGTTTTGAAATGGCGACGAAGATGTTTAGTGCTGACGATGCCATTATCAGCATGACTATTCCGGTGATTTACATGCTGGAGCACATGTTAAACAGAATTCGGAGTCAGGTGGTGGCACAAGAGGAGGTGGAGGAAGTAGAGGAGGAGGAGTTGTATGCGGAAGGGCTAACATCTGCAAGGTCCAGACGGTCGGCAGCACCAAGGCGGCAGGCATGTGAGGGTGGGGGAGATGGTTTAACCAGGGCGCATGGTAGCAGCCAAACTAGTGAGGAAGGTGCAGGAGCCCAGGAAGAAGTGGAGGACGAACTGATGGAAGACTCATCAGATGAGGGAGACCTTGATCACATTTCTGTTGTGCGAGGTTGGGGGGAGAGGACAGAGGAAGGAAGCATGATTGTTACCTCGCCACCAACACAACAGGGACTTGGTGCTCCTGGATGCGCAACACACATGAGTGCCTTCTTGCTGCACTACCTGCAACATGACCCTCGAATTGTGAGAATTAGAAATAATCCTGACTACTGGGTTGCCACACTGTTAGATCCCCGGTACAAAAGTAAATTTGCAGAAATTATTCCTGCCATAGAAAGGGATGCACGCATGCAGGAGTATCAGCAGAGACTGTTGCAGAATCTTACATGTGCTTTTCCACAAAATACCAGTGGTGCACGTAGTGAATCTCACAGTTCCAACTTGCCAACCGTGGGACCGTCAAGTGTTCAGCACTCAAACCGTAACAGAACCACAGTATCTGCTGGTAACATCAATTTTGCGGAATCATTTCACCACTTTTTTAGCCCATCCTTTGCAAGGCCACAGGAGACAAGAAGTCTGACACATAGTCAACGCCTAGAGACGATGGTACAGGAGTATCTCCAAGTAAACATTGAAGCCACGACTGTGTCACTGGACCCTTGCTCTTTTTGGGCTTCCAATCTGGATAAATGGCCGGAGCTAGCCACTTACGCCTTGGAGATCTTGTCATGCCCCGCAGCCAGCGTTCTGTCTGAACGTGTGTTCAGCGCTGCTGGTGGTGTGCTGACAGATAAGCGCACGCGGCTCTCCACTGATAATGTAGACAGACTCACGTTCATAAAGATGAACAAATCATGGATCCGAAACGACTTTTCTACCCCTGTGTCATCCTGGGGAGAGTAAAAGCTTGATGATTGGTTAAAATCACCCTACCAACCGTTTTAAAATTACTAATCATGTTTATCTGTATCTTGACTGGAAAATAATTTGGGCTTTGTAGCAGTGTGCAGCACTGATCCTATTAGGCCATCTATAATAAGCTTCACCAGATTTAAAATTAAAAATAATTTTTAGCTGCATCTAGCCCGGAAAATAATTTTGGGGCTCCGAGATGCGCAAGACACATAAGTGCCTTCTTGCTGCACTACCTGCAGCATGACCCTCATATTGTCAGAATTCGAAGTAATCATGACTACTGGGTTGCCACACTCTTAGATCCCCCAAACTTTTCGATCAACCTTTTCATTTTAATAAAGACCAAAAAAATGGTCATTTTTGAAATTATAAGCATTAGCAGGTTGTTAGAAACTGAAATCAAACAGTTTTCAACTCAAAACTTTATTCTAGGTGATGTTACATTTTCACATAGGACCCCTTGTTCGAAAGGAGCTTCTGAACTCTCTCGTCCATTGAATTTGTCAGGTTTTGGATGGTTTCTGCTTCAATTGTTTTGCATGAGGACAGAATACCCTCCCAGAGCTGTTGCTTAGATGTGAACTGCCTCCCGCCATCATAGACACTCCTTTTAATGATGCTCCAAAGGTTCTGAATGGGGTAGAGGTCAGGGGAGCATGGGGGTCACACCATAAGTTTGTCCCCTTTTATGCCCATATCAGCCAGAGATGCAGATGTTTTATGTGCAGCATGAGATGGTGCATTATCATGCAGAAAAATGATCTTGCTGTGAAATACACGGTTCTTCTTCTTGAACCATGGCAGGAAGTGCTGTTTGAGAAAATCCACATACATTATGGAGTTCATCTTTAGCGCCTTCAGGGATCCTAAAGGGGCCGACAATCTCTCTCCCCATGATTCCAGCCCAAAACATTACTCCACCTCCTCCTTGTTGGCGCTGTAGCCGTGTTTGCGTGGGGTGTCCATCAACCAGCCATCCTCCACTCCATTCATCTGGACCATCGAGCGCTGCACGGCACTCATCCGTGAACAAAACAGTTTTGAAATCAGTCTTCATGTAATGTTTGGCCCACTGGAGCCGTTTCTGCTTGTGTGAAGTGGATAGAGGAGGTCGACAGGATGGCGTATGCACAGCTGCAAACCTCTGAAGGACCCTGCATCTTGTTGTTCGGGGGACGTTGGAGGCACAAGCAGCTTCAAAAACTTGTCTGCTGCTATGACAAGGCTTTTTTGCCGCTGCTCTTTCAACCTGACGTAATTGCCTGTAGGAAAGAGTCCTCAATTTGCCCTTATCAGCACGCACACGTGTGTACTGTGAATCAGCTACATACTTCTTGATTGCCAAGACACTTCATCCTGATCATCGCACAATGTTGATTGTAGTCATGCCTTGACCTAAACACTCCACAATTTGTTGCTTCTCAGCAGCCGACACATCCTTTTTCTTTCCCATTTTGGCAGAAAATGTAGGCTGCTTAATAATGTGAGAGAGCCTTCTTAAGTAGTCTTGCCTTTATTGGACACACCTGCCAAACTAATTAGCACAGGTGTCTGCAATTGCTTACAGTGATATAAAGAGCCCTGACACACATCACCATCAATGAGTTTAACTGACAAACAAACAAATTCTTCCCTTATCACTCCTAAACACTTTTTGCATAATAATTTGGAACGCGGTGTACATGTGCTTTTCCACAAAACACCAGTGGTTCACGTAGTGAATCTTACAGTTCTAACTTGCCAACCGTGGTCTGTATGGAATTGTTCAATAAAGGGCCCAAAATTAAGATAACATAGATGGGAGAGGTCTCTATGAATAGGAATTCCTAAGTATTTGATACCCTGTGAGGGCCAGGCAAAGGGAAAGTTGGACTGGATGGAATCCTATATGGATTTAGGGAGGGAGACATCGAGGGCCTCAGACTTCGCTGCATTGATTTTAAAATTTTACCATGTAACAAAGTGATCTATTTCAGCCATAACAGCAGGGATGGATATATGTGATTGAGTGATATATACTAGGACATCATCAGCAAATAGAGAGCACTTGTACTCGGTGCCTCCCACCTCAATCCACCTAATATTGGGGTTATGGCGAATTGATGAGAGCAGGTGCTCCGTCACTAGGATGTATAAGAGAGGGGACAGAGGACATCCCTGCCTTGTCCCATTGGTGATTGTGAAAGGTGATGAAAATGTTCTGACGCACCCCCTGGGCCTTGGGACACCCGGAGCCGGACACTTTTTGGTGGATGCTGGTGGTTGTAGTCTTCGTGGCGGCGATCCGGTTCCGTGGCTCAGGGCGGTCAAACCAGTGGCGGAACTATTTATGTGGTTTTGATGTTTAAATGTCCGACTACGCCACCCGTGGATTGCGGTCAGAGTGAACCGCCGCTACAGGGCAGACCGCTAAGGCTGGTGTTGTGGGTGCAGCAGAGCGTAGCATAACTCCCCACGGGAGGAGTATAGCCTCAGGGCAGTGTATGCGGAGGATGGGGGTGATGGTGCAGGGCAGCAGCAGTAACGACACGGAGTCAGTGATGCAGTTCAGGGCCTTTACTCACAGTTCTTATTATCCAGACCACGTCTGCAGGTAACGGCTGCCCACGTCGTACTGTGCTCACCAGGTGAGGGGCTCAGACAACTCCCAGATAACTTTGGAGCGCTTCACAGGACCCCCTTTGTGTGTCCTTTGTCTGGCCTTTCTTACCAACACTTCTGTCCGGCTGCCTCGGGCCTCCTCTTGGTAAACTTGGCGCCAGTTTCCCTGACCCTATGTGGTGCCTTCCTAGCGGGTGGAGCAAGGGGCTGCGCCACATAAAATGTCAGAGCCTCCGGTTTCTAGCTGAGGGTCGTTTCCTGCCTCCACTAGTTCGGGGACCGGTCTCCCCCTTTGGCCTGACCCCTCCACGCAGGTGGATTCGGGCGTGCGGTGGCGACTCGCCCGTCCGCACCCCTGGGATCCCTTCATTGCTCGTTCCTGGAGCCTTCTCCGCTCCTCTTCCTTCCTTCTCCCTCTTGCAGGCCTGGGCCTCTGTTACTAGGCCCGCCTCCGGAGCAGAGCTCATGCAGAGCCCCTGCTCCCTGCCACTTCTGCTCAGACTTCTCTGCACTGAACTAAGATGGTGCCCACCTTTTATACTCCCTTCTCAATGCACCCAGGAACTGCTTCCTCCCTGCTCCTGCACTGCAGGGTTCCCCTTCCTCAGTGTTCCCTCCCCCCACTCCAGCCAGGGACAGGGACTGTCGTGCCCATCTCAGGGGCATATTGGTCGCCCTGCCCCACGGCAATGTGGTGTAATGCATGCAGGTGTCGGGTCCTGATCCACACTCCATCCTTATCTGAGAGTGAGATATCACACCTCTGGGTGAGGTGCAATACGTCTGTAGCAACCGAGCCCTCGGTGCTACAGTTCCATTTATCTTCAGCCTAGGTGACGTATTGTGATACAGGGCCGTGATTTTGGCTATAAAAGGGTCCCCTAGACCCCTACCCCAAGCTTTTTAAGAGAATCATATATGGCGTGCCAGGAGACTCTATGGAATGCTTTCTCAGCATCCAACGAGAGTATCTACTTACAAATTTTTAACTGCATCTAGCCCAGGAAATACTTTGTGCCTAGTAGCAGTGTCTGCTAGTCAGCGGATTATCCCGGCTGTTAAGCAAGCTACACCACCTGTAGTTTGGACACTTAATTTTTTCAAAGGAAATGCTTCGGGACCACGGGATACTTAGTGAAGAGCATCAGGAGGCACCCCAAGGCATAGGGGCTGGGACTGGCACTAGGATGCCTTGCGGTGGACAGCCGAGCTCGATCCTTATAAAAGCTTTTTAACTGCAGCAGCTTTAGTGGACGCTACTGGAGCTGGAATTACGTGGCTGCTGGCATGAGACTTGCCCTCCAATAGATCCTTGTAAATGGATTTAAAGTGTATTCATTCAAATTAGAGGGACAATTTAAATTAAAAAGATTAGAGCTGCCTCCACCACAGGGGGGCTCTCTCGACCCACCAGCGGACAGGCATCAGTATTGGGAGAGGGGGGCTGGCCGTCAGGGTTCACCGCGGCTCTGGCACAAACCCGGCGACACGGAGGTGGCACGGGCAGGAGCGGACTGGCCGTCTCGGCTTCTCACTTTTTGGATTTTAGAAGGGCATGACATGCCTATATCTGTGTCTCCCCCTCCTTTTACTCCTCCACCTCTTTTCTTTTCGCATGACTATATGTACTTGTCACTTTTCCATGTGTTAGTTGTGTCTTCTGAGCAGTTTGTCAGCTTTTGGACACCTTTGAAGGTGTTTTCTATGTGTTTCTATGTGTTTTTGTTTGCCTGCCATTGGTTTTAACGGTGTTCGAAGGTGTTCGACGAACAGTTCGACGAACTGTTCGGCGAACACACGGGTGTTCGACGAACCGAACCGAACTCGAACACTACGGGGGTGGCTCAACACTAATCAGGAGCATGCCCAGGCATTGTAGGGAGGTTATACAGGCACGTGGAGGCCACACATATTACTGAGCCTCATTTTGACTTGTTTTAAGGACATTACATCAAAGTTGGATCAGCCTGTAGTGTGTTTTTCCACTTTAATTTTGGGGGTGACTCCAAATCCAGGCCTCCATTGGTTAATAAATTAGATTTCAATTGATGATTTTTGTGTGATTTTGTTGTCAGCACATTTAACTTTGCACAGAACAAAGTATTCTATGAGAATATTTCATTCATTCAGATCTAGGATGTGTTATTTGAGTGTTCCCTTTATTTTTTCGAGCAGTATATATATATATATATATATATATATATATATATATATATATATATATATATATATATATATATATATATATATATATATATATATATATATATATATATATATATGAGTGGGACCTAATGGACAGACTTACTGTATTTTTAAATTCATATTCAACGTATGCATTATTAATAGTGTTGAGCGAGCACTAAAATGCTCGGGTGCTCGAAGCTCGGGCCGAGCTCGCCGTGATACTCGGGTGCTCGACCCGAGCAACGAGCCCAATGTTAGTCTATGGGAGACTCGAGCATTTTTGCGGTGGCACCCCCGGCAGTCTTTTAAAAGCCTAACAAGTGCCCAAAACGATAGTGACAGTGCTCAAATGACATGGGGACAGCATGGGGATCGCCCCAGGAAGCATTTCTGACCCCCAGGTCACTGCTGTCAACAACGTGGTCAGAGGTATTAAGCCACTTTTACAGGCTCACAATAAAACGAAAGTGAAACTTTTTTCCTGTGAAATATGTTAAGGAACATCCTTTCCAGGGAAAAGACTTGTGTATAAGTTAAAATAAATGACCAAAAACAAAAATACTCCTCCACACCTTCGGCTATGTTCACAAGTAGCATTTTTTATGCGTTTTTGCACTTTTGTATTGCTTTCAACTATGACAAATGCATTCACCGTGAAATGTCATTTTAACATTTTACAACCTTATCTGGCCATGTGCTGTGTGACACATGCATAAAGTGCTGAAAAGACATGGGAACAGCATGGGGAAGACCCCTGGAAGCATCTCTGACTCCCAGGTCACTGTCTAAAAGTGTGCCCATCATAAGTGATCCTTGCCGCATCAGAAGATGCAGACTTGCAACTATCCCCATGCAAGTTCTAGTCCCAGGGCAGTGTTCAATTGTACCTCCCCCATTCCTTGCAATACAAGCGCAATTATGCAGCCTGCCACCCACCCACCCCCAGGCTGCAATACCATACTGCTTGCTTGCTTGAACTTGAAATTGGGCCTTTTAGGCATGTGGAGGCGGAATCTGGCCACCACGTCATTGCTGTGTTGGCGGCCTGGAATCCATACTCAGTCCCCAGCCGCCCGGCGGCCGGGTGTCCATACTCAATCCCCAGCCGCCCCGCGGCCGAGTGGCCACACGGTCCCCAGCCGCCTGGGGGCAGTCGGGTGTCCATAAACGGTCCCCAGCCGCCCCCATTTCTCCTTGGAACATCCCCCCACACACTTTTCTTAGCCCGGCCTGCTTTAGGCAGGATTGGACGAGCCCACCAGAGAACCAGACTCCTCCGGTGGGCCCTGACTTCTCCATCGGTGGAGTTGAGAGTGCCAAGGTGAGGAGCATGATGATGATGACAGAAGTTAGCATCTGCTATGTTTTCTTTTAATGCAAGTGTAAGTGTGCAGCCTGCCACCCACCCACCCCCAGACTGCAATTCATACTGCTAGCTTGCACTTGAAATGGGGCCTTTTAGTTTAGAGGAGGCCGAAGCTGGCCACTACCTCATGGCTGCTTCGGCAGCGAGGTATCCATACTCAGTCCCCAGCCGCCCCTATTTGTCCTGGTGTGCCTTATACATAAGATTAAGCGCGTATACCAAAACATTACCTGTGCCCTCCCCAGTGCATTTAGTGGGAAGGAGAGCCTATTCCGCTGTAGTGTGTGCATTCCAAACCCCTGTTCATGGTACATGCGAAGATGCCTCCCACCTTGCACCTGTCGTTGCAGACATGCAACTATCCCCATTCAAGTCCTTGTCCCAGGGCAGTGTTCAATTGTACCTCTCCCATTCCTTGCAATGCAAGCGCAAGTATGCAGCCTGCCACCCACCCACCCCCAGGCTGCAATACCATACTGCTTGCTTGCTTGCACTTTAAATTGGGCCTTTTAGGCATGTGGAGGCGGAATCTGGCCACCACGCCATGGCTGTGTCGGCGGCCTGGTATCCATACTCAGTCCCCAGCCGTCTGGTGGCCGGGTGTCCCCGCTTGCTCCCCAGCCTCCAGGGGGTGGCCGGGTGTCCATACTCAGTCCCCAGCCACCCCTATTTGTACCGGTAACCTTTCCCACACTTTTCTTAGCCTGGCCTGCTTTAGGGCAGCATTGGCCGAGCTATCAGACTCCTCCGGTGGGCCCTGGCTTCTCCATCAGGGGAGTTGAGAGTGCCAAGGTGAGGAGCATGATGAGGATGATAGAAGTTAGCATCTGCTTTGTTTTGTTGTAATGCAAGCGCATGTATGTAGTAGCGGCTAGGCCTGAGGAGGTCAGCGTTTTGGCGCATATCCTACCTCCTCCGAGGATTGCTGGATGTTTTCCTGCTACTATCCAAGTTCTATGACTCCCGTTAAACAAAGCTTCAGGTGATAAATGATGGATGAGGTAGTGGCAAAGGAGAAAGAGCAGGAGGAACAGGGACCATTCACATCAATATCAGGCCAGTCAACCAGATATGTCTTGTAGGATATGTTTCTGTAGCAAAAGGAGCGGTTCGGCTACACAGTTATAGGGCATACAGTGAGTGCAATGCCTACCAAAAATTTCGAGGCACTCCAATGCCCCTTGGAAATGACATGGAGGTCAGAGGGCGTTAACTAAACCTTTTTTTCCATTTATGGCAACTGGGTCTCCTGTGCACTGTTGGCCTAAGCAGTGAATGGAATGCTTTCCAAAAATTATGAGGAACTGCAATGCCCCTTACAAGAGCCATGTGTGGCACCCCAGGGGTCTGGTCACCACAGTAATAGAGATTACGTCGGAGAGCAAGTGGGAGGTTTCCTGGTCAGGATCCCTTAAACATGCAACATCCTCCTGCCCCAGTCCTGGGAGGGGAGAATTCTGCCCTTATAAACTGGATCTGGGGTGGGGTTGAGTGAGTCAGAGAACAGAGAACAGTCAGAGTCAGAGTGAGAGCAAGGGAAAGTAACAGCAAGGATCTCTGTAGGAGCTAGGAGCTAAAGACGAGGGGCTGGAAGCTGAGCAGAGCTCGCCCTGGCAGAAGACAATATGAACCGGACACAGGAGTCCGAAGCTGTGAGGACTTATATATCCAGCAGCAGAAAACAGCCGGCAGGGGATTTCAGGTCCTCTGGTCATAGAAGCCCGGAGGCTCAGTCACAAGCAAGGGACCAGCACCGCCGTCGTGGAGCGGAGGCTAACAGAAGGCACCAAGTCACCAGCCATACGGGTGAGCACTACACGGTACACTCAGGGACGTGGGCTACTTCTACCCGCTTACAGCAAGGTAGCCAGGAAGAGTGCAGACAGACGGGGAGGCCTACAACTCCACCTGGCCAGGGGAACTCCTGCTTGCTCACAGACTGACCAGGCCTCTTATGCTAGCCAGTACTCCCGGGAGGGTCTACCTTATAATCATCAGTAAAGACCCTGAACTGCACTGCAAAGACTCTGAGTCATTCCTGCTGCGCTCGTGCACCATCACCCCCATCATCCACACTCACTGCCCTGAGGCTATACTCCTCCCGAGGGGAGTTATCCCATTTTATGCTGCGCACACAACACCAGCCTCAGCGGTCTGCCTCGCAGCGGTGGTACTCCCTGACTGCAATCCACGGGTGGCGCAGTCGGACAATTAACCTCAAAACCTAAGAAAGATTGCCACTGGTTTGACCAGCCTGAGCCATGGGACCGGGTCACCGCCACGGAGACTACAGACCCCAGAGACCCGGCACCGGGTATCCCACACACGTGTACACACGGCCCAGGGGGCGCGTCACATGCAGTACAGCATATTACAAACATAAGTCCCATTATTGGGGAGTGGGTGTCCCATAGTATTTGCTTATGCCTTGCAAGCAAAAGCTGCCAAAAATTAGGACGGAGCAACTTGCAATGCCCCTTACAAGAGCCATGCAGTACAGCATATTACAAACATAAGTCCCATTATTGGGGAGTGGGTCTCCCATAGTATTTGCTTATGCTTTCCCAGCAAAAGCTGCCAAAAATTAGGACGGTGCAACTTGCAATGCCCCTTACAAGAGCCATGCAGTACAGCATATTACAAACATAAGTCCCATTATTGGGGAGTGGGTGTCCCATAGTATTTGCTTATGCCTTGCAAGCAAAAGCTGCCAAAAATTAGGACGGAGCAACTTGCAATGCCCCTTACAAGAGCCATGCAGTACAGCATATTACAAACATAAGTCCCATTATTGGGGAGTGGGTCTCCCATAGTATTTGCTTATGCTTTCCCAGCAAAAGCTGCCAAAAATTAGGACGGAGCAACTTGCAATGCCCCTTACAAGAGCCATGCAGTACAGCATATTACAAACATAAGTCCCATTATTGGGGAGTGGGTCTCCCATAGTATTTGCTTATGCTTTCCCAGCAAAAGCTGCCAAAAATTAGGACGGAGCAACTTGCAATGTCCCTTACAAGAGCCATGCAGTACAGCATATTACAAACATAAGTCCCATTATTGGGGAGTGGGTCTCCCATAGTATTTGCTTATGCTTTCCCAGCAAAAGCTGCCAAAAATTAGGACGGAGCAACTTGCAATGCCCCTTACAAGAGCCATGCAGTACAGCATATTACAAACATAAGTCCCATTATTGGGGAGTGGGTCTCCCATAGTATTTGCTTATGCTTTCCAAGCAAAAGCTGCCAAAAATTAGGATGGAGCAACTTGCAATGCCCCTTACAAGAGCCATGCAGTACAGCATATTACAAACATAAGTCCCATTATTGGGGAGTGGGTGTCCCATGGTATTTGCTTATGCTTTCCCAGCAAAAGCTGCCAAAAATTAGGACGGAGGAACTGGCAATGCTGGCACCCTGGTGGTATAGTGGTGGTGGAGGCTGAGGATAAGGAGAAGAAGATTAAACAGCCGAAACGAGGAAGCATATACCCATGTGTGGGTGTGAAGCGGTGCATGTGAATACACCTCCCGAAATAACACAGTGGATTTGACTTTATGTTACTCTGCTGTCATTTGGTGGTGATGAGAAGTCTGGCCCAATCCAGCCCTTGTTCATTTTGATAAGGGTCAGCTTGTCAGCATTGTCAGTTGACAGGCGAGTGCGCTTATCAGTTATAATTCCCCCAGCGGCACTAAAAACACGCTCCGATAACACGCTAGCGGCAGGGCAGGCCAGGACCTCCAAGGCGTACAGAGCGAGTTCATTCCAAGTGTCCAGCTTGGATACCCAATAATTAAAAGGCACAGAGGAATCACGGAGGACGCTGGAACGATCGGCAAGGTACTCCCTCACCATCTTTTGAAACTTTCCACTCCTTGTGAGAGTACCCCGCGCCTCAGGGCCTGTAAGCTGGGCGGGTGTCAGAAAACTGTTCCAGAACGTTGATAGTGTTCCCCTGCCTCTGCTGGATTGGAGTTGCATCTCTCTCGCCTGTACGCCTTGGTTGGGCAACGAACTGTGACCTCTGCCGCTAGCGTGTTCAGATGGGAATTTTTTTAAGAGTTCTGCAGCAAGGGCCTTCTGGTATTGCCCCATTTTTGTAGACCTCTCCACCTCAGGAATAAGAGAGTGAAAGTTTTCCTTGTAGCGGGGGTCTACAAGTGTCACCAACCAGTAATAACTGTCACCCAATATTTTGACAACGCGAGGGTCACGGTTAAGGCAGCGTAACATAAAGTCAGCCATGCGTGCCAGACTGGTAACGGGCAAGATTTCCGTGTCCTCACCAAGATGACGACTGACCATGCTCTCCTCCTCCTCCTCCTCCTCTTCCTCCTCCCCCCTGTCCTCAGGCCACCCACGCTGAACCGACGGTATGACACTTGTACAGGTACTACCGTCTACAACGCATGATAGCAGCTCCTGTTCTTCCTCCTCTTCCTCCTCATCCTCCTCTCCCTCCCTGCACGTTGGGATGAGATGAGGCTGGGCTGTGTGTAATCGCCCGCTACGGCTTCTTGATCCATCTCATCATACTCTGGCTGCAATGCCTCCTCTTTAATTCTCTGCAGAGAGCGTTGCAAAAGACAGACAAGTGGGATGCTGACACTAATGATGGCGTCATCGCCACTCACCATCTTGGTGGCCTCCTCAAAGTTTGTCAGGATGGTACATATGTCAGACATCCAGGTCCACTCCTGAGGTCTTATGTGTGGAGTCTGACCTGAATATCGACGGCCTTGTTGCAGCTGGTACTCCACAACTGCTCTCTTCTGCTCACAAATCCTTTGCAACATGTGGAGGGTAGAGTTCCAACGTGTGGGGACAACACACACCAGTCGGTGTGCCGGAAGCTGCAAACGCTGCTGCAACACAGCAAGGGAGGCGGAAGCTGTAGCCGACTTGCGAAAATGAGCTGACAGGCGGCGTACTTTCACGAGCAGATCTGGCAACTTGGGGTACGATTTAAGAAACCACTGAACCACGAGGTTAAGCACAAGAGCCAGGCATGGTACGTGTGTGATCTCACCTCGCCTCAGAGCCGCCACCAGGTTGCGGCCATTGTCACACACGACCATGCCGGGATGTAGGTTCAGCGGTCTCAGCCACAGATCTGCCTGCTCTTTCACAGCTGTCCACAACTCACAAGCAGTGTGAGGTTTATCACCTAAGCTTATGAGTTTCAGCACAGCCTGTTGCCGCTTGGCGGAGGCAGTACTGCAATGCTTCCAGCTTGTAACTGATGTGGTGAGATGGAGGCTGAACATGAGGAGGAGGAGGAGGAGGATGCGCAGGAGCTGTACACTGTGGGGGCAACTCTGACTGACATAGGGCCCGCAATCCTCGGTGTGGAGAGGATGTGTTCCGTCCCAAGGTCCGACTGGGTCCCGGCTTCCACTATGTTTACCCAGTGTGCCGTCAGAGAGATGTACTGTCCCTGGCCACAAGCACTTGTCCACGTGTCCGTTGTCAGGTGGACTCTCCCAGTAACTGCGTTGTTGAGGGCACGGCAGATGCTTTGGAAGACGTGCTTGTGTAGTGCGGGGATGGCACACCGGGCAAAATAGTGTCGGCTGGGGACCGAGTACCGAGGGACGGCCACCGCTATAAGATTGCGGAAGGATTCCGTCTCCACCAGCCTAAAAGGCAGCATTTCCAATGCAAGTAGTCGTGAAATGTGCGAATTTAGGACTGTGGCCTGTGGGGCGTTAGCTGCGAATTTCCGCTTTCGTTCAAAGGTGTGGGATATAGACAATTGAACGCTGCGGTGGGACGTGGACGTGGACGTTGATGCTGTTTCTTGAGAAACTGCCATAACAAGTGAAGACTGAGAGGAGGGGGCATCTTTACATGCAGTATGGACAGGGGATTGCCTTGCACACACAACAGGGGGTTCTATTGCACGCACAACAGTGGAAGAAGCAGTGGTGACACCCGCTGACACTGGTCGTGGACCCTGGGTTTTGCCCCACAAAGTCGGGTGCTTTGCTGCCATGTGCCTGATCATGCTGGTGGTGGTCAGGCTGGTAGTTTTGTCACCCCTGCTGATGCTGGCATGGCAGGTGGAACATATGGTCTTTTTGGGGTTATCAGCAGAGTCTTTAAAAAAATTCCAGACTCTGGAAGACCTACCGGTTGTACTGGCAACGTCCCTCGTGTTGGTGTTACGGGAAACGGTTGCCTGCCTTCTGTCTGCGGCCACCACACTGCTTCTTCCTGCCTGTTGGGGTACTCTGCCTCCCTCCCCCTGTGTGCTGCTGGCCTCACTCTGCATGTCCTCCTTCCACGTTGGGTCAGTTACTAGATCATCCACCACCTCCTCCTCTTCCACTTGCGCACCACGATCCTCCTCCTCACTTCCTGGCAATTGTGTCTCGTCATCGTCCACCTCTTGTGACAGATTGCCAGCGTCGTCTTCCTGTGGCCGTGGCTGTTCAAATATTTGGGCATCGCAACATGGGATCTCCTCTTCCACCACTTCAAGCGTATCAGGCGAGGGGCCCAAATATGGAAATGGACCAGTGAACAGCTCTTCAGAGTGTCCAAGTGTGGGATCACTTGCTGTCTGACGACACTCGGCATGGTGGGAGGAAGGAGCATCAGGGTGAGGAGGAGTATGCGGTCGAGACTCACGGCTACTAAGAGTTGACCGTGTGGAAGACAGACTGGAGGTGGTGGTGCCCAGGTAACTGGAAGTATTGTCTGCTATCCAATTAATAACCTGTTCACACTGATCAGTTCTCAATACTGGTGTTGTTCTGTGCTTCCCTAGTAATTCGGTCAAGAAGTGGGAGCGAGAAGATGTGGCTGTTGGTTGTGGCACATTTTCACCTTGGCCACGGCCCCGTCCTCTGCACGAACCATCACCAGAACGTCCACTTCCACGTCCCTTGCCACGCGCCTTGCCCATTGTAAATGAAGTAAAATAGCTTACACTTGCACTATCAATGGAAAAAGGGTAATAAAGAGTAGATTAGAACCGTGGAAGAGGAAAACCACAGTTATTGTTTACTGGGGTATACCACACTTTTTTAAATAGAGATATTTGCGGCTGAACAGTGAGCGACACACTCAAACTGCTTTTTTTTTAGATACCAAAGGCCCAAAACTGGATAGTACAGCGATTTGACCCGTGGAACTGCGAAACCACACTGGGATGTCGGGCCTACACAAGACTATTTTCAACAGATATATTTTTGTGTCACAACAGTCAGGAGACACTACTGTTTTTCTTTACGGAAAAAACTACCAAAACCTGAATAATAGAGATTTTTTACCGTGGAACAGCAAAACCACAGTTATAATTTACTGGTGTATACCAGGCTTTTTAAAATATATATATATTTGCGGCTGAACAGTGAGCGACACACTCAAACTGTTTTTTTTAGATACAAATGGCCCAAAAGTGGATAATACAGAGGTTTGTACCGTGGAACTGCAAAACCACACTTGTATTTCTCGGGCCTACACCAGACTATTTTCAACAGATATATTTGTGTCTGAAAAATCAGGGAGACACTATTTTTTTTTTTTTTTTTTTACAGCAAAAAATGCAAAAAGCAGGATAATAGAGATTTTTTACCGTGGAACAGCAAAAGCACACTTCTGTCTCTCTGGCCTACACCAGACTATTTTCAACAGATATATTTGTGTCTGAAAAATCAGGGAGACACTATTATTATTTTTATACAGCAAAAAATGCCAAAAACAGGATAATAGAGATGTTTTACCGTGGAACATCAACACCACAGTAATAATTTACTGGTGTATACCAGGCTTTTTAAAATATATATATATATATTTGCGGCTGAACAGTGAGCGACACACTCAAACTGTTTTTTTTAGAAACAAATGGCCCAAAAGTGGATAATACAGAGGCTTGTACCATGGAACTGCAAAACCACACTTGTATTTCTCGGGCCTACACCAGACTATTTTCAACAGATATATTTGTGTCTGAAAAATCAGGGAGACACTTATTATTTTTATACAGCAAAAAATGCCAAAAACAGGATAATAGAGATGTTTTACCATTGAACATCAAAACCACAGTAATAATTTACTGGTGTATACCAGGCTTTTTAAAATATATATATATTTGCGGCTGAACAGTGAGCGACACACTCAAACAGTTTTTTTTAGATACAAATGGCCCATAGAACTGCAAAACCACACTTCTACTTCTCTGGCCTACACCAGACTATTTTCAACAGATATATTTGTGTCTGAAAAATCAGAGGCACACTTTTTTTTGGGGGGGGGGGGGCACCAAAAGGTTAATAAGATGGGTATTTGTACATTGTGAAGGAGGAAAAAAAAAAGAGGATTTAGATTAAAAAAAAAGGATTTTTCCTGGCCCCCGGGACCTGGAGCTAAGTCCAGCAATTTCAGCAACAGGAGCAGCACACAGGACTGTAATGCAGCGTTTGCTGGTATAACCACTGCGTCTCCTATACAGCCTGCCTGCCTGCCTGATATACCTGGGATGGATATTAGTCCTGAGAAGGACTGTTTGTTTGATCTGGCAGCCTTTACAGACCCTACACTAACTATTTTGCAGGATATATCTCTCCCTAAATCAGCAGCGCTGTCCCTACACTGTCTGATCCGGAGCGACTGTGTCCAAGATGGCGGCGCCCGGTTTTAAATACTCGAGGTGACGCTGTGCGGCCAGCCAATCACTGTAATGCCCACAAACAACATGGCTGCGGCATTACAGTGACTGGCTGGCAATCCCTGCATGTTCATTGGCTCTGTAAAGAGCGCCAAACATGCAGGGCGGAGACCCGAGCTCCCGCCCGAGTAACCCGGAAATGCTCGGTGCTCGCCGAACATCCCGAGTAGCGTGATGCTCGGGTGAGTACCGAGCAGTGTCGAGCATGTTCGCTCAACACTAATTATTTAATTATTAATTATACAGGGTGGGCCATTTATATGGATACACCTAAATTAAATGGGAATGGTTGGTGATATCAACTTCCTGTTTGTGGCACATTAGTATATGGGAGGAGGAAAACTTTTCCAAATGGGTGATGACCATGGTGGCCATTTTGAAGTAGGCCATTTTGGATCCAACTTTAATTTTTTCAATGGGAATAGGGTCACGTGACACATCAAACTTATTGAGAATTTCATAAGAAAATCTTCACAGCATAGACAATTACCCTCAGATGACCCCAAAGATAAAAGTCTAAGGGGGTCAGATCGGAAGACCTTGATGGCCATTTAACTGGCCCACGATGACCAATCCATTTTCCAGGAAACTGTTCATGTAGGAATGCTTGGACCTGACCCCCATAATGTGGTGGTGCACCATCTTGTTGGAAAAACTCAGGTAACGTGCCATCTTCAGTGCATAAAGAGGGCAACACATCATCATGTAGCAATTTCAGATATCCAGTGGCATTGAGGTTTTTCCATTGATGAAGAATGGCCCCACTATCTTTGTACCCCAAATACCACACCATACCATCAAGATACGAGATGTGCAGCATCTGAAACAATGGATACTGGAAGCCTGTGCTAGCATTTCTTCTGTGGTGTTGCAATCAGTGTGTCAAGAGTGGCAGAAGAGGGTTGCATTGCCAATTCAAAACAATGAGCAGCACTTTGAACACATTTTATAAGTGGTCATAAACTTGTAAGAAACTCATGAAAGAATAAAGTTACATTAAAACCAAGCACACCATTGTTTTTCTTATGAAATTCTCAATAAGTTTGATGTGTCACATGACCCTCTTCCCATTGAAAAAAATAAATTTGAATCCAAAATGGCCGACTTCAAAATGGCCGTCATTGTCACCACCCATCTGGAAAAGTTTTCCTCCTCCCATCTACTAATGTGCCACAAACAGGAAGTTGATATCACCAACCATTCCCATTTAATTTAGGTGCATCCATATACAGTGCATTGTGAAAGTATTTGGCCCCCTTGAACTTTTCTACCTTTTGCCACATGTCTGGCTTCAAACATAAAGATATAAAATTGTAATTTTTGGGGGGAAGAAACAACAACACGTAGGACACAATCATGAAGTGGAACGAAATTTATTGGATATTTTAAACTTTTATAACAAATTAAAAACTGAAAAGTGGGGCATGTAATATTATTCGGCCCCTTTACTTTCAGTGCAGCAAACTCACTCCAGAAGTTCAGTGAGGATCTCTGAATGATCCAATGTTGTCCTAAATGACTGGTAATGATAAATAGAATCCACCTGTGTGTAATCAGGTCTCCGTATAAATACACCTGCTCTGTGATAGACTCAGGGTTCTGTTTCAAGTGCAGAGAGCATTATGAAGACCAAGGAACACACCAGACAGGTCCGAGATACTGTTGTGGCGAAGTTTAAAGCCGGATTTGGATACAAAAAGATTTCCCAAGTTTTAAACATCTCAAGGAGCACTGTGCAAGCAATCATATTGAAATGGAAGGAGTATCAGACCACTGCAAATCTACCAAGACCCGGCCGTCCCTCTAAACTTTCATCTCAAGCAAGGAGAAGACTGATCAGAGATGCAGCCAAAAGGCCCATGATCACTCTGGATGAACAGCAGAGATCTACAGATGAGGTGGGAGAGTCTGTCCATAGGACAACAATCAGTCGTACACTGCACAAATCTGGCCTTTATGGCAGAGTGGCAAGAAGAAAGCCATTTCTCAAAGATATCTATAAAAAGTCTAGTTTGAAGTTTGCCACAAGCCACCTGGGAGACACACCAAACATATGGAATAAGGTGCTCTGGTCAGATGAAACCAAAATCAAACTTTTTGGCCACAATGCAAAACAATATGTTTGGCGTAAAAGCAACACAGCTCATCATCCTCAAAACACCATCCCCACAGTCAAACATGGTGGTGGCAGCATCATGGTTTAGGCCTGCTTTTCTTCAGCAGGGACAGGGAAGATGGTTAAAATTGATGGGAAGATGGACGGAGCCAAATACAGGACGATTCTGGAAGAAATCCTGTTGGAGTCTGCAAAAGACATGAGACTGGGACGGAGATTTATCTTCCAACAAGACACTGATCCCAAACATAAAGCAAAATCTACAATGGAATGGTTCAAGAATAAATGTATCCAGGTGTTAGAATAGCCAAGTCAAAGTCCAGACCTGAATCCAATCGAGAATCTGTGGAAAGAGCTGAAAACTGCTGTTCACAAACGCCCTCCATCCAACCTCAATGAGCTTGAGCTATTTTGCAAGGAAGAATGGGCAAGAATTTCCACCTCTCGATGTGCAAAACTGATAGAGACATACCCCAAGCAACTTGCAGCTGTAATCGCAGCAAAAAGTGGCGCTACAAAGCATTAACTCAAGGGGGCCGAATAATATTGCACGCCCCACTTTTCAGTTTTTAATTTGTTAAAAAAGTTTAAAATATTCAATAAATTTCTTCCACTTCACGATTGTGTCCCACTTGTTGATTTTTCCCAAAAAAAATTGAATTTTATATGTTTATGTTTGAAGCCAGAAATGTGGCAAAAGGTTGAAAAGTTCACAATGCACTGTAAATGGCCCACCCTGTAGAATGTAATTTTAGATTACCGACACTAGTGGTTAATAAGGCAGCTAAGAATAAATATACAAGAATGTCACCATAGATACAGATTTTCAATATTATGATGCAATATGATTAAAATTATTATTAGGCCATTTTAATTTTTGCTGATTAATTTTATTACTATAGTGATGTTGGTCAATCCAAAAAGTTAATAAACCTGAATATTTAAGAAAGTAAAAGTCTTTCTTAGGAGAATAGCTGAATTATTGGCAACTATTAGTGTTCAGAATTATTATGCAACTAAATTAAAAATGTAAATTTTCCCACCTCAATTGTTTATTTTCACCTGTTAAAGTGAGAATTATAGCTAAACAACTTGAAATGTACAAAAATACATTTCTGACATTTCTAAAAAATATCAGGTACGAATATAGCCACCCTTCTTTTCATTAACAGTATTAAGCCTTCCTTCCGTCCATGGAGTCTGTCTGCCTGTTTCTTGATCCGTTATTGAACAACTTTATGGGCAGCATCAAACACATCCTCCCAGACAGTATTCAGAGAGATGGACTGTTTTCTTTCACCGTAAATCTCCCAAATAAGAAAGGCCCACAAGTTCTTAATAGGGTTTAGGTCAAGTGAGGAATTGGCAATGTCATTATTCTTTCATCTTTAAGGCCTTTACTGGCAGCCAAGCAGTGGAGACTTCGATCTTTTCTTGTAATATGCAGACTTTTTCCCTGTACCACTGCTTGAAGAAAGCGTGTTCTTAAAACTGGAAATAGGTTTGGGAGTTGATTTTGAGTCTATCCTCAACCCAAAAAGGTCTAACTACCTCATCTTTAATAATTTCTGCCTATAGCAGTACAACACCTCCACCTTACTGGCGTCTGAACTGAAGTGCAGGTCTGTGTCTGTTACTGATCCAGCCACGGGCCCATCCCTATGATACATCAAGAGTCACTCTCATTTCATTATTCCATAAAACCTTGAAAAAATCTGTCTCCAGATATTTCTTGGCCCAGTCTTGATATGTCAACTTATGTGTTTTGTTCAGTGGTGGTCAAGTTTCAGCCTTCGTTACCTTACCTTGGCCATGTTTCTGAGCACTGAACACTTTGTTCTTTGGGACACTCCAGGGAGGTTGTAATTCTAGAATATGACACCACTGGACAATAATGGGTTCTTGGTTGCTTCACGTTTGATTCTTCTCAGTTAATGTGCGTCCTTGTTCTCAACATGTTTTTTGTGACTCTGCTGACTATTTGCACCAAAACTTTCGATGGTTCTGTGATCATAACCCAACATCTTGTAAGACTTTTCACAATTTTTGACTTTTCAGAGTTTCTTTTTTGGACTATTTTTTCATGAGGAAAACAAGCTACCCAATAATTCCGCCCACCTTAATAAAGGGTGTTGATATCTTTACCACTGTACCCTTCATCATTACACAAATGCACATCACCTGATATGCTTCATCCAATAAGCATTCAAGTTTATACAGCTTGGAGTTGGAAAATCTGTATAAAAATGATGATAGGGTCAAAATATTCACTTGCCTAATAACTGTGCACACAGTGTATACAAAATATTATCCTTAGGATAAGCTACAGAATCAAACTCAGGTGCCTAGGGATCACTTGTGATATTGATTCTGGCGGCCAAACGTTCTTCTAAGTTAATATATTACCTTTTCCATTTTAGGATTCATGCAGACATAAAAATGTGCATTTTGGCAAAATATTTACAATTTAAATGGTTACTGTCACTTCAACAAACTTTGCAGAAAACAATAGTATGCATATTTATTAGAATAATTTTTCATGCTCGTTATTACAGAAAATGCCTATTGCTTCACTTTATCTCCTTCCTGCCTCCTCAACTAATCATTTACTCTCAAATTATTGGTACAATATGTCTTGAATAACAAGTTCACTGAATGATCATGTTATATGCTGGCCATAGAAGTCTATGGAGAGGGGAGGAGAAAGCCAGTGCAGAGTGAAAAAGAAGTTCAGAGAGGCACATAGAAACTGCTGCAAAATGGTCTAGTAAGTATTTGATGTAACCTCAGTGCTAATTTAACAACTATCGCAGCTACACTGCTCACTACTAAAGTATAATGTTTTTATTATGCCACTGGATATAGGATGAGAGCATAATGAATCGGAAGTCAGGGGTCAAAAAACTAAGTGTAAAGCAAGAGGTATTAGCAGAATAATCGAAAAAGGGAGATGTAGAAAAATCCAGGAACAAGGTTTTGGCCAGCATCAATACATATATAATTTAGATACAGAAGCTATAATATGGAATAAACAAATAAATTAACAGACAATGTGATGCAGCTGGAGTCATCTTTAATTAAGTCAACAGGACTGACATCAGCAGTTAAAAATTACAGAGCTGCAGTCAACAGCAGATGCAACATTGGCGCGGATGAAAGGTGATTAAGATGGGCATGCAACTTGAAGATGACTGAGAATTGATCAATTACTTCAGTGGTGTTCACTGTTAACTGGGTTCAATATTAGTTTTCGAGGGTATTAATTGGTTAGCCCAAGCCTAATGTTCCATTAATCTGTGATCAGTGGTGCCAAAGACATGGGACCTGTACCCAAAAGCAGAACAAAAAGACAACAGATTATACTTGAATGAACTGAGCCACACACATATGGATGTTGCTCTGTGAAGAACTCAACAAAAGGGGCTAAGGTGCTCCAGTCACTGTCACTCCTGCTAAATCTGCTTATCGTCGGGGTCATACGCACTATAAATAAAGAAAGAACATTAATGTAAATCCCAGAAAGCTTCTAAAGGTCAAAGATATAACATTTACAAAATGTCATGCACTGTAAAAGTAGACATAGTTCTTTTCTGGTCTACGACTGTCCCTGATGGTCTCCAAATGCTTTCTTCTATCCCTTAATATTAAAAGGATGGTTACAGTGATTATTAAGACTGTGACACAACATCTTATAATCATAATCAGCCAGACATCTAGATTTGTTAGGCCAAGAGAAATACACTATTATGTGTCTGTTGACTTGTAAATATATGTATATTTCTGTGGCTGGTCAAGAAGGACATACGATTATTTGTATAACCATGATTATTGTCTTCTTTTGTTTCTGAAATAATGATGTTTGTTACTATGCTAATTGCATATTATACCAAGCTAGCCAGTTAATTTACCAGAGCCCCCTGCTATACCAACTATGTAAACTGATTAGTGAGACCTGAGTGAGCCCTGCACCTTTACCTCTGAACTGTGACTGATGGCCTTAGCAACATATGGAAATATAAAAAAGGGTTTTTCTATACTGCTGAAAAGAGATTTGAAACAGAATTGAAAGAGATTTTACAAGGAGAATCAAAGATCAGACTCTCTCAGACCATCAGCTTGGTAGCATCTATTTATCCAAAAAGACACAGATTTGTATTCTACATGATTCCAGCCTAAGGGTATGTGGCCCTGACGGGAAAGATACGGATCTGCTCCATTCCCCATCAGAGAGCCCATGGACACATTTGGGGAGACCAGGTTGGGACGATGAAGTCATCTGGCCCCATGAATATGTTGTTTGGGGTTGCCATGTGAGACCCTCCAGTTGCCTGGAACCCATGGAGACATTCGGAGAAGCCAGATTGGGACCAGCCAGTCATCTGGCCCCATGGAAACTCTCAGAGAGGCCAGAGTGGGACCCTCGGGTCTCCTGGCCTTGCACCTCGATGGACTGCTAGCTTCCTAAGCTTGCCCCTACCTTTTCTCTGTGGGGGCCCACCAGAAGCGGGGGGCCACTGGTTGAGGTAGTTGGCCCTTGAAGTCGCAAAGTCGCAGGGGTCAGCGGAAGGGTGAGACTGTGTAATGTTGCACCATCGTGGGCATTTGCTGGGACTGTTCTATCTGTTTATTGTCCGTTTGGTGGTTCAATAAAGAATTGCCCCACTGTTTAACCCTCATCCTTTGTTGTCTGAGTAGTATTACGCTCACGGAAGACCCGTGTTTTCACAAAGACTAATACATATAAAAGAAAACATATTTCAAATAGAAAATGACAAGTCTACTGGTGAATAGCCATTAAAATGCACATTTTCCCAAGGGCCAGGCAGTCAAAACCCTAACCATAATTGACCAGGATTGAGGGAAAATTGAAGCTGTAATCATGATTTCTGGAATAAAACTGCTAATAGTTTCTAATTCACATGACAAATATATATCTGAATAAATATTATTTGTTTATGATAATGCATTCTATTTTTAATAAATAGCTATATTAAAAACACTGACAAAGGGTTAAAGGGTTTCAAGAGTTCTTAAAGTGTGTCTGGCTTTCTCCTTTCCAACCAGAACTTTATATCTGACAGTGGAAGACACATCTTGCAGACCAGGTACTATTGTTACCAAGGCAACTACATGAGCTGCGAAGCTGCTTTGCAAAATAGCCTTCAAGTGTGGTACAGTTGCCTTGGCAATACTGCCACGAAATCGGCTTCTCTCACCAACAATATTGGTGCTGCCCTTTAATGAAAATAAGCATTATGTCCTATAAGTATTAGGATTATATTTTGGTCAAGAATTATGATGTTTGAAAATGAAAAAAATAGGATTGGAGATGAGCACTAGGTATAAATCTAAAATAAAACAACCCATACAGGTTATACTGTACCCTTCTTGAACAAGTATACTTACCATTGCACGCTTATAGGGAATATGTCAGGCTTAAAGGGAATCTGTCACACCCTGGTACTTATCTGACCTCTAATATGGGCATACAAGTGATAGAAATGTGAATCTATACCTACCTGTATGCCTCCTATTAGAGGTCTTGTTGCTGTGAAATGTCTTTTTATTCAGTCAACTTTCGGATGCTTGCATGCCCGGGACCCTGAAGAAATCCCTGCCTACTGTGGTAATTATAATGTTTCCTCCCTTTCCTGCACATCATTGCCCTGTGACGTCCAGTTGCCACAGCCAAATCCAGGCACTGTGACGTGCAAGGGAGGGGGGAAACATTGTAATTACCACAGCAGGCAGAGATTTATTCAAGGCCCTGGGCCTGCAAGCATCAGAAATTTGACTGAATAAAAAGGCATTTCACAGCAACAAGACCTCTAATATGAGGCATACAGGTACAATTGAAACCAGAAGTTTACATACACTATATAAAAAGACACATATGCATGTTTTTCTCAATATCTGACATGAAATCAGAATAAACATTTCTCGTTTTAGGTCAATTAGGATTACCATAATTTTTAATATTTGCCAAATGGCAGAATAATGAGAGAGAGAATGTTTTAAGGCATTTTTATTACTTACTGCAAAGTCAAAAGTTTACACACACTAAGATTACTATGCCTTTAAACAATTCTGGACTGCCCATATAATGATGTCATGTGTTTGGAAGCATCTGATAGTTTTTTTGGCAAAATCTGAGTTAATTAGAGACATACCTGTGTATGTATTTTAATGCACACCTGAAACACACTGCTTCTTGTAGTGTAGCATCATGGGAAAGTCTAAAGAAATCAGTCAAGATATCAGGAAGAGAATTGTGGACTTGCACAAGTCCGGCTCATCCTTGGGTACAATTTCAAGATACCTGAAAGTGCCTTGTTCATCTGTACAAACAATTATACACAAGTACAAACAAGATGGGTATGTCCAGCCATTATACCACTCAGGGAGGAAACGAGATCTATGTCCCAGAGATGAACGTGCTTTGGTCCGACATGTGCATATCAACCCAAGGACAAAAGCAAAATACCCTGTGAAGATGATGGCGGAAGCTGGTAAGATTGTGTCAATAACCATAGTGAAATGAGTACCATATCAACATGGGCTGAAAGGCTGCTCTGCCAGGAAGAAGCCATTACTCCAAAAGAAACCTAAAAAAAGCCTGATTAATGTTTGCAAATGCACACAGGAACAAAGACCTTAATTTTTGGAGACATGTCCTGTGGTCTGATGAAACTAAGATTGAACTTTTTGGGCATAATGACCATCGTTACATTTGGAGGAAAAAGGGAGAAGCTTGGATGACTAAGAAAACCTCCCAACTGGGAAACACGGGGGTGGCAGCATCATGTTGTGGGGTTGTTTTGCTGCAGGAAGCACTGGTGCACTTCACAAAATAGATGGCATCTTGAGAAAAGAAAATTATGTGGCAATATTGAAGCAGCATCTCAAGACATCAGCCAGGAAGTTAAACTTGGGCGAAAATGGGTCTTCTAAATGGACAATGACACGAAGCATGCTGCCAAAATGGTAACAAAGTGGCTTAAGGATAACAAAGTCAATATTTTGGAGTGGCCATAACAAAGCCCTGATCTCAATCCTATTGAAAATGTATGGGCAAAGCTGAAAAGGCAGGTGCGAGCAAGGAGACCTACAAACCTGAATCAGTTACACCAGTTTTGTCAGGAGGAATGGGCCCAAATTGCGACCAATTATTGGAAGGATATTCTAAACATTTGACCCAAGTCATTCAGTTTAAGGGCAATGGTACCAAATACTAATGAAATGTATGTAAACTTTTGACTTTGCAGTAAATAATAAAAATGCCTTAAAACATTCTCTCTCCCTCATAATTCTGGCATTTGGCAAATATTAAAATTACGGTAATCCTAATTGACCTAAAACGGGAAAGGTTTATTCTGATTTCATGTCAGATATTGAGAAAAACATGCATATGTGTCTTTTTATATAGTGTATGTAAACTTCTGGTTTCAACTGTAGGTATAGATTTACATTTTTATCACCTGTATGCCCATATTAGAGGTCAGATAAGTGACAGATTCCCTTTAAAATACAGTCCAATGTGTGGATAGCATGTTGTTATGCAAAGATGCTGAGTATACTGATATTTAAACAGATCAGTAAGACTATCAGTAAAACTATTTATTTTACATATCTTCTTATTCTGATTCTCAGAGTCCAATGGGCAGTTCTTGTTAAAATGTATACAAAGAGATAATCAGTAGGTAGATCCGCCCACTGGACTCCAAAATACAGAAGAAGGAGCAGGAATTAAATGATAACGAAAGCCATACTAAATCTTTTTTTCCACCATCCCGTATATATTATCGGCTGAGCTTCTTCTCTTTGATAACATGCTGCTGCTCATTGATCGTACTGAACATTCTCTTTAAAATTCATGTATTATTTTGTCTTTTATGAGTCTTTTTTAGCTTTTAAAGCAGCCAGACTTAGTGACAGTAACATGCGTTAGGGATTGTTTAAGAGAAAAAAAAACGATTGTTAAGTCATTCTATGATTCACCATAATTGGTCCAAACATCTCAATTTTAGCAAAATGTCGTTGGTTCTTGCAGATGCTATCAAAATCACAGCATGAATGAGATTAAGGTAACTTTCACTCATCTCTCAAAATAACAGATAATCTACCTTAAAATGAGACATCTAATTATAGCCCATAAGGAAATACTTTTATATATCCACCTGCAATCTTTACTCTTTCACCAGAGCTTTCTGTAGCTATGGTCATATGCTACCATTATAAAGCAGATACATAATCTTATACAGCACCTTTGTATTGAACACAGATTGCACTTCCCTATCCAAGGATGCAATTCATCATACACGCGTCCATAAAAACAAAGCATATAAATGAAGACACAGGGGACCATTTTCAGCAGTCACAATATGGTGCTCTTTTCAGCTGCTCATCCAAAGAATTGCACCTCCACCCTGCTGTGTTTACCCTCATGTATATTTCAGGCTTTCCTCCCTCCAGCTCAGTAAACACATACGAGGGGAATATATTCCTAGACACAAGACTTGCACCACTAAAGTACATTTCAACCTAAAAATTAAGTCTTGTTCTAGGTGAGCAATACAACTACACGCTACTTTTGCTTTTACCTATGAAACCCCAGAATCCAATTTGTATCCAAGCCATTAGAAGTGAGAATGCAGACAATAACCATCTAAATACAAACTTCTCTCTATTCATGCATCATATCTACTGCAAATTTTCCCACTATTAGATTAATGTTTTGTCATGTCAAAATAGTTTCCATTATCATGATGTACAATACAAAGTTATATTGTGGTACCGTGTTATCCAGAAAAATCGATGTAAATACTTTTTTTCCAAAAATGACAAAAGTATTCTCGGAGTGATACCTTTGGCTAACCTGAAAAAAAAGATATATGCAAGCTTTCAGAGCACAGGGGCTCCTTCTTCAGGCTATATTACAAATGAATTGATAAGACAAAAGGCGCAACATTTAAGAGATGTTACAGCAATTGTTCCTGATGTGTAGGGGTGATGCCTTCTAATGGTAAGTCAATGAAATAAGGGTTTTTAGTTGCAAATGGTAAGTCTGTGGGAATGTTTAATTATCTGCAGACCGTCTGGTGGAGGTGTGAATTGGATCCATGTAGTGAATCATAAATCCAAGTGTTAGATTGAGTCCTGTTGTCAAGGAATTGAACATTCTTATCAATTTGAATTCCCAAATTTTTCTCTCTCTGTCGTCCTTGAAATGACCTTTTAGTATTAAAACTTTTAGATCTGTCATACAGTGTCCCGGGCTAGATAAATGTTTTCCCACAGGTGTATCCTGTTCATTCTTAATTGTATGTCTGTGTAAATTCATTCTCGTTTGCAGTTTTTGCATAGTTTCTCCAATATAAACTACCTTCCGGGCACCTTGTACATTGTATTATGTACACCACATTGGAGGATGTACATAAAAAGATATCCATGATTTTGTAGTACTGATTTGTGTTTGGTATGCAGACTGTATTTGATGGTAATATGTGGGTACAAGTTTTGCATTTTTTATTTTTACATGGGAATGTGCCCGTCACCGATGGTGATGACTGAGAAGACACTTCTGAAAAGGAGATTCCTTAAGTTAGGGGGCTGTTTGTAGGAGAAAAGTAGTAGTTCTGGGAATATTTCTTTCAGTTTGTGGTCTCTGTGGAATATGGGTTGGAGATCAGCACCAATTTTCCCTAGGATGTTCATGTGGGGGTTGTATGTCCTCCCTCTGTCTGTTATCCAGGAGGCTGCTTCTTGGTATTCTTGTAGCTCTGTGGATCTGTTCATCTGTTACCAGTGGATAGTAGCCTTGTTGTAGGAATGTATTCCTCAGTGATAGTAGCTGCAGTTTTCTATCCTTGCTGTCTGAACAAATTTGAATGTACCTCAGAGCTTGACTGTAGATGATGGATTTTTTTGGGAGTCTTGGATGAAAGCTGTTCCATCATACCAAACACAAATCAGGACTACAAAATCAACTGTTACCTGACAACTGTTACCCATCCTTCCTGGCATAAAGTTCTGTCCCTAGACCCAACCTACTGACCCCCTTATTAATCCCACTATCTTTTTTTCCAATTTTCCCCTCCCTACTTTTTTACAGGATCTCATCATCCTACAAGCATCCCTGTAGACTCCTCAATATTTCACTCAAACCAGTACCTGCTATCACCTGAGTAACAGGTATATCAGCATCCTCCATTAAACCTCTATACAGCTAATTCTCAGGTCTTAATCCTTACACTCTAATCCTAGACTTCGTCCTGGAGACTCTATAGTAGGCCGGAGATACTTCCTGACTTCTATATGACTAACCCATCAGGTAACTGTGCCCTGTGTACTTCCAGACCACTTCGCATCCAGCGTCTAATACTAATTTTCTCTTCCCAGGGGACCAACCTCCCATATGTTCAATCACCAACAACTTCGATCAAAGGACCATTTCCTACCTCCTACTCGGAACTACAACCAACTGCTGCATCCCTAAATGTTCTACTATATCCTTTGAGACTATTTACCACCAGCTGTTTTTTAATATATTTTTTACCAATCATTATCGTATCTATAATTAACTGTTTTAATACTATTTTAATAAATTTATCTATTTTAATGAATAATTCTGCCATCTTTTAGTTTCTTTACCTGCCCTAGGTTGCTAGCGCAATTTCTCTTTTATACTGGTTTTACTTACCCAGGCAACTGTGGTAGTTGTCTTTTTTTTGCAGCAGGCTTCAAATAGTTAACCGAATAGCGCCACCATACACTACATACTATTTCATTTGTAATATTGTCTGAAGAAGGAGCCTGTGTGCTCTGAAAGTTTGCATATTTTTTTTTCTGGTTAGCCAATATAGGTATCACTCCTGAATACTTTTGTCATTTTTGGGCATAAAAGTATTTACAGCGCCAAAATAGTTGGAATCCATAATCCTACGCAAAAGGGGCCTCCCAGCTGTCCTCCGATAGCAGATGTAGAGGATTAGGGGTCAGAAGGAAGCAGCGGTTGGCAGATCACAGGTCCTCTTTGGAGTTTGCTCAGTGTTTAACTTGAGTGGTGCAAATTGATTTTCACTTGGTGTGGTAGGGGTTAAGAGTTCCTTTTTGATTCTGCTGGGATTCCATATGTCTCTAATCTCAGCTGCTGCGGCTTGTTGCCACTCTCTTCCATTATTTAAACTCACTCCTTGCTCTCTCCAGTGTTGGTTATAGGTTTTCTATTTTGACTTCCTGAAGAAGTTGTTCCAGTTTAAGCTGTGGAGTTCCAGTTGCTGTTTGATTTCTTGCTGTTTGTCTCCCTCCCTGTGATTCCTTATGTTAGTAGTAAGACTAGTGTCTTGCTGCCCTATTCACTAGTCAGGGCTAGCTCAGGGCCAGAAAGGGCTTAGGCACGTGACGGCGCATGGGGAGAAAGGTCCCGTCTAGGGACGATAGGGAGCACAGGGTGCAGTCTAAGGTGAGTGTTTAGGGGTGCCCCTTCTCCCCTTTCCCTGTCGTCAGGGCACCCTTTGCCTTCTTTCCCTTATTTGTGCCACATGTCGCGCATTTCCTTGCTCTGGTGTGACATTTATTTTATGATCTATCTTTCCATTCCCATATACTTAAAATGAGGCATGATATACTTTCATGCTCTTTTTGAATTTATGGGCACTTTATCACTCTGCTCACAAAGTAATAACTAGCTATGAATGTATGTATAAAATTAGGCAAGATATGCTCTCAAGCACCTTTTTATTTTACTGCATTAGCACTTTTTGCAAAGTGTTGATATACTGGTAGTGTAGGTAGTGTATGTATCATGTGCATACGGACAACTTATCCCCTTGGATTCGACCACCATGCATTTTTTTAGTGTGTGTCTGTGTAGCTGTTTTTTTTTTATTGTATATTAACCCCTTAGTCCCTGGACAAAGCATTTCATTGTGAAACGCGCGTCGGGTGTGGTGGGTTCCTGGATATTTATACTGCAGGTAATGTTGCCTTAATATATGCACTATTACTAGTGAAGTTATGGGATATTGCTATAGAGTTTTATCATTATTTAGTTAATGATATAACCTGCTACTATCATATAGATACCTATGTATGGTCTATTACACTGTTATCATATTACTCAGGTTATATTTATTTTTATATATATATGTATATGACATAATTTTCCCTATATATGAGACATATATATTTTTATATCCTATCCCTGTTTATACCATCAACTTTTATCTGCAACATCTATTAGGATTGTCATTGACTAGTATTATTATTATTATTTATTTATATAACACCATTGATTCCATGGTGCTGTACATGAGAAGGGGTTACATACAAAATACAGATATTACTTACAGTAACAAATAAACAATGATAGACTGGTACCGAAGGAAGAGGTCTCTGCCCTTGCGGGCTTACATTCTACAGGATGGTGGGGAAGGAGACAGTAGATGGGTAGTGTTATATTAAATTATAATCCAAGAATACCCACCTGTATCTGTATCTGTACTGCCCTGTGTTTTATCTACTCTTTTTTCACTTGTGTGTGTAATTTTAAGTAATGAATATCAATAAAGATGTTTTTTAGCCTTCTTGAAAAGCCTCATGTCTTAGGTGTGTCCTTAGTGACGAGGCAAAATTTTTCAAATCTGGTGTGTCACTTTATGTGGCAATAACTCTGGAATGCTTCAACATTTCCTAGTGATTTTGGAACAGTTTTTTCATGAGACATTATAATTTATGTTAGTGGTAAGTTTAGGTCAATATGTTTTGTGTTTATTTATAAAAATATCAAAATGTGACAAAAATTACCAATTTTCAAACTTTGTATGATTATCCCTTTAACCCAGATAGTCATACCACACAAAATAGTTAATAAATAACATTTGCCTCATTTCTGTTTTACATCAGCACCATCTGTAAAATGTTCTTTTATTTTATTAGAATGTTAAAAGCTTTAAAACTGTGGCAGCAATTTTTTATTTTTTTAAAGAGGGAAAATACAGTTATATGAAAAAGTTTGGGCACCCCTATTAATCTTAAGATTAATGTTTTATAAAAATTGGTGTTTTTGCAACAGCTATTTCAGTTTGATATATGTAATAACTGTTGAACACAGTAATGTTTCTGCCTTGAAATGAGGTTTATTGTACTAACAGAAAATGTGCAATCTGCATTCAAACAAAATTTGCCAGGTGCATAAGTATGGGCACCTCACCAGAAAAGTGACATTAATATTTAGTAGATCCTCCTTTTGCAAAAATAACAGCCTCTAGTCGCTTCTTGTAGCTTTTAATGATTTACTGGATCCTGGATGAATGTATATTTGACCATTCCTCTTTACAAAACAATTCCAGTTCAGTTAAGTTTGATGGTCGCCGAGCATGGACAGCCCTCTTCAAATGATCCCACAGATGTTCAATGATATTCAGGTCTGGGGACTGGGATGGCCATTCCAGAACATTGTAATTGTTCCTCTGCATGAATGCCTGAGTAGATTTGGAGCGGTGTTTTGGATCATTGTCTTGCTGAAAGATCCATCCCCTGCGTAACTTCAACTTTGTCACTGATTCTTGAACATTATTGTCAAGAATCTGCTGATACTGAGTGAAATCCATGCGTCCCTCAACTTTAACAAGATTCCCGGTGCCGGCATTGGCCACACAGCCCCAAAGCATGATGGAACCTCCACTAAATTTTACTGTGGGTAGCAAGTGTTTTTCTTGGAATGCTGTGTTTTTTTGCCGCCATGCATAACGCCTTTTTGTATGATCAAACAACTCAATCTTGGTTTCATCAGTCCACAGGACCTTCTTCCAAAAAGAAATTGGCTTCTCCAAATATGCTTTTGCATACCTCAGCCGACTCTGTTTGTGGCGTGCTTGCAGAAACGGCTTCTTTCGCATCACTCTCCCATACAGCTTCTCCTTGTGCAAAGTGCGTTGTATAGTTGACTGATGCACAGTGACACCGTCTGCAGCAAGTTGATGCTGCAGCTCTCTGGAGGTGGTCTGAGGATTGTCCTTGACTGATCTCACCATTCTTCTTCTCTGCCTTTCTGATGTTTTTCTTCACCTGCCACTTCTGGCCTTAACAAGAACTGTCCCTGTGTTCTTCCATTTCCTTACTATGTACCTCACAGTGGAAACTGACAGGTTAAATCTCTGAGACAGCTTTTTGTATCCTTCCTCTGAACAACTATGTTGAATAATCTTTGTTTTCAGATCATTTGACAGTTGTTTTGAGGAGCCCATGATGCCACTCTTCAGAGGAGATTCAAACAGGAGAACAACTTGCTAGTGGCCACTTTAAGTAGCTTTTCTCATGATTGCATACACCTGGCTATGAAGTTCAAAGCTCAATGAGGTTACAAAACCAAAAAAAGTGCTTTAGTAAGTCAGTAAAAAGTAGGTAGGAGTATTTAAAACAAGAAAATGATAAGGGTGCCCATACTTATGCACCTGTCAAGTTTTGTTTGAATGCAGATTGCACATTTTCTGTTAGTACAATAAACCTAATTTCAAGGCAGAAACATTACTGTGTCCAACAGTTATTACATATATCAAACTGAAATAGCTGTTGCAAAAACACCAATTTTTATAAAACATTAAGCTTAAGATTAATAGGGGTGCCCAAACTTTTTCATATAACTGTATATATTTTTGTACCGTGTTAGCCAGTAGAGAGAAAAATATTAAGATTTGAGAGTCCTCAGTGGTTGATACCTTTTAATGGCTAACTGAAAAGATGGTAACAAGTTGCAAGCTTTCGAGACTACTCAGGTATCTTAATCAGGCATAGTATAACACACTATGACTATGACTAGACTATGACTATGACTCTTCAGATTTTGTGTTATACCTTGCCTGATGAAGAGACCTGAGTAGTCTCGAAAGCTTGCAACTTGTTACCATCTTTTCAGTTAGCCATTAAGGCAATGTGCCCTCGTAGCGTTTTTGTAGCGTTTTTGCGGCTTCTTTACGGCCGTGAAAACGCTTGTAAAACCTTCTGCCATGCAAAGCAATGTGAATTCGGATGTGCTGTGCACATGATGCGCTAATTAGCAAGCCGAATTCGCATTGCGTTGCAAACCGCAGCATGAACATTTCTACCGCGATTACGCCGCAAATTCGCGGCCATTGAAGAACATTGAAACGCAGCAAACCCGCAGGTATATGTGGATTTGCTGCGTTTCAATTAAATTCAATGGCCGCGAATTTGCGGCGTAATCGCGGTGCGTGTGGTACCCAGGATGAAGAGGAGACTACAACTCCTCTTCATCCCGGCTACCACGCGGTGAAAAAAAGAAATAAAAAGTTAAAAATAAAAAAAACCTGTATACTCACCTTTCCGGTCTCCTCCCGGCCACGTCCTCTCTCCTTGGCGTCCCGCGGTGTACTTGCAGGACCTGCGGTGACGTCATTTAGTCAGCTGATGATCACTCGACCTCTGACGTCAGCGGTCAGGTGATGGTCGCGTGACCATCAGCTGACTAAATGACGTCACCGCAGGTCCTGCCAGTACACCGGTGGACCCGAGGAGAGAGGATCACCGCCGGGAGGAGACTGGAGAGGTGAGTATACAGGGTTTTTTTATTTTTAACTTTTTAATTATTTTTTTTTAACTATATATGCAGCATTTAAAGCAACTAAGTTGGTCACACAATATAAATCCATGCCAGTTGCATGGATTTATATTGTGTGGCCAACTTGTCAAGCACTTTTCCAAGTGATGCTCAAAATCTCTTG
Source organism: Phyllobates terribilis (assembly GCF_046119375.1). Lineage (NCBI taxonomy): Eukaryota > Metazoa > Chordata > Amphibia > Anura > Dendrobatidae > Phyllobates > Phyllobates terribilis. The sequence continues at coordinate 261,401,790 of NW_027362762.1, forward strand.
GAAAAGTGCTTGAAAAAACGCATGCGAAAACGCATGTAAAAACGCTTCTCTCTGGCAGAAAAAACACATGTAAATCTGCATGCGTTTTTTTCTGCCAGAGAAAGGCAAAAACGCTCTGCATCAAATCTGCTACATGGGCACATAGCCTAAAAGTTATCAATCACTGAGGACTCTCAAATCTTAATATTTATTTTTTAAAGAAATTTACAGAAGGTATTTTTAGGGACCTATTCGGATTTTAAGTGACTTTGGGGGACTGATATATTGGAAAAAAAAACTGACACCATTATAAAAACAACATCTCTCAACACAATCAAAACTGCTATCAGGTAGTTTATTAACCCTTCAGGTGCTTTTTCAGGTATTAATGCAAAGTGGCATAACAGGAAAGAAAAATTGTTATTTTTACCACCTAAATGTTGCTAACTTCTGTACAGGTCACTATAGCGGGCAGACTCTAACAGCGTTTTTTGGCCATGAATTGCCATGTCAACCATCAGGACCCCACAATCATTATCTCAAGCTGCCAATCGGGCTAAAGAGGAAGCCTTCCACACTTTGTTAACCATCTATATGCCTTACTTACTATTGACAGCAGCATCTAAGGGGTTAAACGGCCATGGTCGGTGCCAACACCAATTGTGGCTGATGCAGCAGGCTGTCAGCTATAGTGTACAGCTGACAGCTGCGGTATTTTCACCTATATCTAATGGTCAGTAAAAAGACTTATTGGTGATCATTAAGGGGTTAATTCACCTTTTGCAGCCTAATAAAAATGTTATATATTTTTTTATACAAATTTGTATGTGCGTCTTGTACATCATTTTATAGGTTCATTTTGTATGTATACTGTGCTATGGATGCATGTTAAATGTCGCCGTGAGTTTAAGTTCCTGGTCCGCGATGACCTTTTCTCTGGGCCCAGGGCAGATTCCTGGGGACCACTGTGCTCCGTACTACTGAACGCTGCATCATGTGCAATGAAAGATTACATCCTCATGCTGGCCAGTGCCAGCGTCAGGACATACTTTGTGAGTGGATATAGCACGCAATGCGCTCCCGTCCCACAGTAGTAGACAGCTGCGTCTCCTGTGATGTCTATGTCGTAGCCCCATGTCGTCTCTTGTGAGGACTATACCGCAGTCCCATGTCTCCTGTGAGGTATATAACACAGCCCCATGTTTCCTGTGATGTATATGCTCCAGCCCCGTATCTCCTGTGATGTCTATGCCGCAGCCTGATGTCTCCTGTGATGTCTATGCCGCAGCCCCATGTCTCCTGTGATGTTTATGCCACTGCCCCATGTTTACTGTGATGACTATACCGTAGCCCCATGTCTCCTGTGATGTCTATGCCACAGCTCCATGTCTCCTGAGATGTCTATGCCCCAGCCCCATATCTCATGCGATGTCTTTGCTGCAGCCCCATGTCTCCTGTGAAGTCTATACCACAATACCATGTCTCTGGTGATGTATATGCACCAGCTGTATGTCTCCTGTGATGTATATGCCCCAGTATATGTCCTGTGATGTATATGCTGCAGACCCATGTGTCCTGTGATGTACAGAGTGGGCCATTTATATGGATACACCTAAATTAAATGGGAATGGTTGGTGATATCAACTTCCTGTTTGTGGCATATTAGTATATGGGAGGGGGAAAACTTTTCCAGATGGGTGGTGACCATGGTGGCCATTTTGAAGTTGGCCATTTTGGATCCAACTTTATTTTTTTCAATGGGGAGAGGGTCATGTGACACATCAAACTTATTGAGAATTTCATAAGAAAAACAAAGGTGTGCTTGGTTTTAATGTAACTTTATTCTTTCATGAGTTTTTTACAAGTTTATGACCACTTATAAAATGTGTTCAAAGTGCAGCCCATTGTGTTGGATTGTCAATGCAATCCTCTTCTCCCACTCTTGACACACTGATAGTAGCACTGCAGAAGAAATGCTAGCACAGGCTTCTAGTATTCGTTGTTTCAGATGCTGCACATCTCGTATCTTCACAGCATAGACAATTGCCTTCAGATGATCCCAAAGATAAAAGTCTAAGGGGGTCAGATTGGGAGACCTTGGTGGCCATTCAACTAGCCCATGACAACCAATCCACTTTCCAGGAAACTTTCCAGGAAACTGAGCTTTTCCAACAAGATGGTGCACCAGCACATTATGGGTGTCAGGTCCGAGCATTCCTACATGAACAGTTTCCTAGAAAGTGGATTGATACATTGAAAAAAATAAAGTTGGATCCAAAATGGCTGACTTCAAAATGGCCACCATGGTCACCACCCATCTGGAAAAGTTTTCCCCCTCCCATATACTAATATGCCACAAACAGGAAGTTGATATCACCAACCATTCCCATTTTATTTAGGTGTATCCATATAAATGGCCCACCCTGTAGAGGGCAATCTCAGTGTCTCCTATGTGATGTATATACAGCATTTTCGGTGTCTCCTATGTGAGGTATACAGCAGATCTCCCACTGCTTGAGTTCTATAAATGTAACGTGAACATTGATGAATTTCCCACTGTGAGGAGACTAGCAGTGTAATATACATCTGTGTTCGGTAAGACTTACTGCTGTGACTTCTTTGCAAAACTTATCATTGTAAAAAGTTGCCTGCTCTCCAGACCGAAGCAAACCTAGAAAAGCAGTTACAAGTAGCAACATCATCAATACTCCCTAACATCATAGCTGCACCAAAGAGAAGCAGCTCCAGCCATCACATTATGGGGAGAGGTAATTAAATGTTTGACCAAATGTAGCATTGTAATTTTCAAATTGATCATTTTGTACAGCCCCTTAAGGATGGAATAAATATCCAAATGGCCCTTGGCAGAAAAATCAAGAAATTGTGCCACATATCTGAGCAACTGACTGTTATTTGATTTAACTTCTCCTCTGGCTTAATGCTGCGATATGTCTACTTACTACCCTCCAAGTTAAATTCTTTATTACAGAGCTACAGTATTTTCCCCTTGAGAATAATACTGTGATAAAAAAGGCACGATATGGCGCACATGAGGTGTCTACCTCACTTTCGGACATGTGCAGTGCTCCTCTAAAAAGCTTGACTCATGAGGACAACCTTTCTCAATGTCCCCTATTAGGGAAACTTAAAGGGGACAGTTTTTTTTGTCAAAGGATGTGGTATGCATTGTCCTTAAACACCCCTTTATTGATGACGTCATGACTACATGTGCTGTATTTGTGCCACTTGTGTCACTTCTGTAGTCTGTCAATGAAGGCTGGAGCAGTGGCAAAGAGGCAATGATGGAAAGAGAAAGAGAGAGGTTTGTGAGTGTAGCAATCTTTGTTTGTACTTTCTGGGTCCTAAATACATTAGGATCATTCATAAAAAACTGGAACAGAAAAGAAATGTCCTACAACAATGGCGCTTTAACTGTTTAAAGTGGGTTTCTATACTCACAACACGTGTTAATAGGTATGCTCAAAGGACGCCAAGAAAATGCTTGGGAGGTTTTTTTTTTAGTTTTTCCAGCATTTTCCCATCAGAAACAGCCAGTGCTTACTTCTTTGTTGGTTTGCCCACATGTAATAGACATTATGTGCACATACCCTTAGACCTGTTGAGTGTACTTACTTCATAAATCCATTTCAGAATGGCTGCATAGTGTATAATCCTATTTGAAAGTTCTCCTGCCTGATATTGAAATGAGAATTTTATGAGTTTAGCTCTAACTAGATTCATAAAATGCGCATCTCAATATTAGAATTATACAGCCATTCTGATGAGGGTTGTCATAGTAAGTACACCAGCCTCAAATGCAGATCTATGATCTATTTAATGTATAATGTATGCAGTTTGTATTGTAAAATTTGGTGTTAGATCCACTTTAAGATTTGCCTTAAAAATGTAACATTTCCATGACTTAATATGTTTAATGCATTTATTGTATATTCTGTGTAAGACCTGGTTGTTATTACAGAGATATAACACTATCAGGCTGGGAAGTAGCAGCCAAAATATTTCATGTTCTACAGCTTCATTCCAACGTTAATCCGTGACACAATTTCTGATCATGACACAAGTAATTATCATAATTTATGGTAATGAGATACAATTATCTTATTAATGAAATAATATTTCTATATTTATTTCTTAGAAAATCTGAACTTGCGTGATGAGCTTGGGGATAATGTGGCTACATGGGGGTTGTCAGATTACTGAATCGCGGTGTAGACAATGAGCCAGGGTCTATAAAGGAAATGTGTGCCTATGCTACCCATCACACCATAACAAACCACGGCGGGCTGAACTGGAGGGTAATGAAAGAGTTAATTGAATGCCTCAGCTCACACAGTGTGAAGTAAACCATCAAATATGGGCTGAAATAAACAGGCCATTGCTTCCACATTGCTGTGGCATTGTTCATCTGACCTTGCTGGACTCTCATTTGCCAACCATCCTCTTGTCTCCATAGTTACTGGATGTGAAGACCAGCTCCCTTGAGTCTCCTTGTAGGGTAACCATGGTGATTTGGAGAGCCGTGCCAGTGAAAGACATAGGACTTGACTGAAGGAGACGCGAGTCCTGATACAAGAGACTCAAAAAGGGCAGGAGGGTGCGTAATATATACAAATAGAAGCACCGAGCGCCATAAATAAAAGAGAATGGAGAAGCAAGGTGTCTTGGATATTTAGGAGAAATCTTAGGTTTATGGGAGACATATAAAATATCTTACATAATAAATGTACAAAAATAATGTCTGTTTACCTCTATTATCTACTTTATCTATATATCTATCCCATATCTATCTATCTATCCCATATATATCTATATATCAAATATATCTATCTATCTATCTATCCCATATCTATCTATTATCTATCTATCTATTATCTATCTATTCATCTATTATCTATCTATCTAGCTAGCAATCCCATATCTATCTATCCCATATATATCTATATATCAAATATATCTATCTATCTATCTATCCCATATCTATCTATTATCTATCTATCTATTATCTATCTATTCATCTATTATCTATCTATCTAGCTAGCAATCCCATATCTATCTATCCCATATATATCTATATATCAAATATATCTATCTATCTGTCTATCTAATCTAATTAAAAATATAATAAGCACTTCCTGACAAAATTAAATAAATATACAGGTGCAGGTTGCCATATTATACAAACTCAACCACACACTGAGCTCACTAAGGTATATGGGATGATTGAATATATGACTTTTGAAATGAATTCCAGCCATATAGACCATACTTGTGTCATTACCCACACACTGTTTTCCTTTACACTCTCTATATTCCCACACTGTCCCCCCACAATTCTAACCTCTCTTCATATTGTGTACCCCTTTCAAGCTGCCCCCTCTGCTTATCCATTCTGTGCCCCCACTTCAATCTATGCCCTCATACTGTCCACCATGCTGCTCTCTCCAAACTGTACTCTCTCCACACACTGTGTCTCTACACAGTATGATGGTCACCACAGCAACCATACATTATGATATCCATAATAGCTCCCCAATATACAATATGATGTCCAACACAGCCCCCAATACAGTATGATGTCCACCACAGTCCCCCATTACATAGTATGGTCACCACCACAGCACCCATATAGTTAAATAGCCACCACAGCCACCCATTTTATAGTATGGTCACCACCACTGCCCCAATATACAGTATTATGGCCCCCACAGTTCCCAAACAGTATGATGCCCCCCAGTCCCCGATACAGTATAATGACCCACAGCCGCTTATATACAGTATAATGTTGCCCACAGTACCCCTCACAAAATGATATCCACCACAGCCTCTATCCACTATGGTCACCACAGCCTCCAGTATAATGTCCCCCACAGTGCCCTATACAGCATAGGCATCATAGCCCCCAGTATAATGATCCCCACAACCCTTATATAGTATGGACACCATAGCCCCATTATAATGTTTCCCATAGTGTCATATACAATATGGTCACAACAGCCCCCATTGTAATGTCCCCCAAAAACCCCTATACGGTATGGGTACCATAACCCCCCCCATATAATGTCCCCCCACATCCCAATATATAGTATGGTCACCACAGCCCCCTATACAGTATGATGTCTCCACAGCACCCAGTATAATGTTCCCCACAGCCCCCTATACAGAATAATTTCTCCACAGCCCAGGTATAATGTCCCCCACAGCCCCTCATATAATGTGCTATTCCCCACAGCCCCTCATATAATGTGCTATTCCCCACAGCCCCTCATATAATGTGCTATTCCCCACAGCCTCTCATATAATATCCTACCACAGTCCCTCATTTAATGACCCCTACAACTCTTCATATAATGTCCCCAAACACCCTCTTGTATTATCCCCACAGGTCCTCTTGTACTCTGCCCCACAGCCCCTCTTGTAATGTCCCCCACAACCACTCTTATGATGTCTCCCACAGCCCCTCTTGTAATGTCTCCCACAACCCCTCATGTGATATCCCCCATTTAGTGGCCAACTAAAATAAGAAAAATTAAAAAAAAGCTCATACTCCTCTAATCCAAGCTCGTGTAAATTTGATTTTGTGTCTCCAAATTCCGTGAGCCATATGTTTTACAAATTTCAATTAATGAAAGTAATGAGTTCCTTCTTTTTTGTGTGAAAAGATGTTGTTTTCAGTGGTTCCATAAGACTATACATGGTATAAGACTATATGATCACCCTTTTATTAGACCTTTAGGAAGTTGAAAAGTAAAAAAGAAGCAGCCATTCTGGATTTTGTGTGTGTTTTTTTTAACACTGTTTACTATTCATTTTAGTTTAACATTTTAACTTTATTCTGCAAGTCGATACGATAATGACGATATCCAAAAGATATACTTTTTTCTGCTTTTATACAAAAAAAATTTATTAAAAAAACCTTAAACTTTTTGGCAAGTTTTGCCATATTCAGAGACCGAGACCTTTTTAATTTTTCCATAGACAGAGAATGGAAACCTCATTATGGTTAAATGTCTGGCCTGCTGTTACCTTGCGCCCCAATGAAAACTGCACCAATTTTGTACTTTGTATTCTTGATTCCCTTTCTGTCAGCTGGTAAGCCATAGACCCGTGCGGTGTGCGCTTCACGCCGGAGGCTTAATCCGTGGTTGTGCAGGGGTGCTCAACCACACAAGCTTAGTAAATTTCTATTTCCCGTTTTCCTCCCTTCAAAGATCACCGGGTATACACAGGAGCGCTTCTCTTTTCTTCTCTTTTTTTTTGCATATTGCAGATTTAGGGGCTTTTACTAAGCGAGTAATCCAGTCAACATAAGCGATAACATTTTAGATAACACTGGGACCCCACCAATCTCCTGAAAAAGCGACTTGTATCTAATAGTTTTCCCATGGCTGCAAGCTCACAGCCAAGAGGAGTTGAATGTTCCTCACTTCTTCATTCAAGTCTATGACACTGACAATGAAAGCCAAACTCATAGATTTTAGATGGATTAGTAGGGTGTATGGATGACCTCCTGTCCATGGTCCTGTAATCAGGGGAAATCAGTGAGACACAATAGTCTAACATTTCCCACTAGAGATGAGCAGATCTTTGGAAATTTGACTTTGCCAAATTTTCCCAAAAAATATGATTCTCAACAAATACATTTTCGTGAATCAATACTGGAAAGCTTGTAATTGCTCAGAAAATACATGTGGGGGAGAGGAGCAATATAGAGAGAGAGAGGAGATCTTGCTGACCATACGAGCTTACGCTCTATAGGAGAAAGAAAGAGAGGACCCCGATCACCATAAAAACTTACACTCTATAGAAGAGGAGACTTACCCAGTGACTCTAGAGATGGAAAAAAAATGTGCCGTACAAACAGTGCTCCACTGGAAGCCGCTGATATGTGATGGCCCACTGACCACAACTGTGCAAGGCATGATAATCCATAAGATGTCATAGCTGAGCAGCAACACAAAATCAAAATCATGAATAATGTTCATTTTATTCAATAGATCTTAGAATAAAAATAAGTTGCACAATTGGATAAATTAAACAATGTTCCTGTGCAGAGACAATATTATAAATCTTCCCCTGCTATGTGCTGTGTAATGGCTGTGTCTGACCATACATTTGAGGTAAAACATTGCTTAAAAACAGGCAGGGAAATGTTTTACCTCACAGAAAGAATCAGCTGTGACCCTGTGCTGTATTGTCTGTATACTCTTTTGCTTCTTTCCCTGCCCAGGAGATGTGGCATAATCAGACCATGTTCCTGTATGGTCAGACACAGCCATTACACAGTACACAGCAGGGGCACATTTATAAGATTATCTCAGCACAGGGACATTATTTTAACACACTGATAGGAACACCGCAGAAGAAATACTGATACTGGAAGCCTGTGCTAGCATTTCTTCTGCGGTGTTGCTATCAGTGTGTCAAGAGTGGGAGAAGAGGGTTGCATTGACAATCCAACACAATGGGCAGCACTTTGAACACATTTTAGAAGTGGTTATAAACTTGTAAAAAACTCATGAAAGAATAAAGTTACGTTAAAACCAAGCACACCATTGTTTTTCTTATGAAATTCTCAATAAGTTTGATGTGTCACATGACCCTCTTCCCATTGAAAAAAATAAAGTTGGATCCAAAATGGCCGACTTCAAAATGGCCGCCATGGTCACCACCCATCTGGAAAAGTTTTCCCCCTCCCATATACTAATATGCCACAAACAGGAAGTTGATATCACCAACCATTCCCATTTAATTTATGTGTATCCATATAAATGGCCCACCCTGTAGATTCCCTATCAGTATGTCTTTGGAATGTGGGAGGAAACTGGAGAACCCAACCCAAACACGGGAAGAACATACAAACTCCTTGCAGATGTTGTCCTTGGTGGGATTTGAACCCAGGACCGCAGCACTGCAAGGCTACACTGCTAACCACTGAGCCACCGTGCTGCCCTCCTATTTAACTTAAGGGGGAACACCTTAAAATTTTGGTTATGTTCCCAACCAATTATATAATTGGTTCTATATGAATTTTTTGATAGTAGACACTCAGACGTAGTAGACTGCCTGTCGTCTGCCTCCAGTAGGTGTACACGACCACAAATTATGCACGACAGAGCACACGTTCACTCTAAGTGCTGCAGCAGGTCTTTTCATATCTACTTGTATGTAAAGAAAAGGAAAAAAAGCAAACTAATTTACAAAGGTAAAATCTTCCAAACTCTAGTATTCCTAGGCCGTGGGCCTTGCTTAGTCGACTTGGCAGCTGAAAGATTCTCAGGTATTAAATATAATTATTTAGGGACCTGTTCATGGGGACTCGCTGAAAAAAAATGGAACCCCACAAATACCCTGCTTTTCTTGGAGTCATTGATGCAACCTGCACTTACCATTGATGCAACCTGCACAGCTGCACGGGGGCCCACGGGATGGGGGGCTCACTTTCAATTTCTGTTACAGATGCATAAAGGGATGCATTATTGGACTTCAAAGGACCCATATACTGTTCTTGCACAGGGACCTTCTTCTGTCTGTTGCCGCCCTTATTATAAGCATGTGTACGAGCAGTGTGCATGTCAATAACCAACATATGAGTCAGAATTTAAAGTATGGAAGCAAATATTAAAATAACTAACCCTTCCAAATATAATTGCCAATTTTCATTTTTGCATTTTCATTTTTTCTTTCCCTTTTTCCAAGAACCATACCTTCCTTTTTTCCAGCCAACAAAGGCTTAATTTGTGGGAAGAATCATAGCTTTGAATGATAACTTTCACTTTAACATATCTTACCTTAAAAACAGGAAAAAAAGTGAGGATAAATTATTACAAAAATATTTTTTTACTTTATTCTATGTTTTTTGGCTTTTATTTATACAGCATTCATTGTGACTTGGTCTCTTGATTTTCATCCATATGAAAAGTGATATTTTAATATTTTCAAGAAAGATACAACTTTGAATTTTTAGATTTTGAAAGATTAGACTTTTGTGGGGCTTCCAATTATGCTTATTGTTTAATTTTGGATTTCATTATTTTCTGATTGGGAAAAGAGGGACGACTTGAACTTTTGGATTTTCTTTTTAAGGAGAGCTCTCACCAAGTTTTTGCTACCTCATCTGAGAGCAGCATAATTTAGGGGCAAATACCCTGATTCCAGCGATGTATCACTTACTTCACTGGGTGCTGCCATTGTCATAAAATCAGTTTTCTCTACTGCAGATGTAGTGATGCTCTGAATGCTGAACTTTGTATAACCCCACCCCATCACTGATTGATTGCTTTCTGCCTACACTGTATATTGACAAAAAGCTGCTAATCAGTGGTTGGGGCAGGGTTACACAAAGTAGGAAGACTAGGAGGCACAGGACACTTAGTCCTGTAGTGATAAAACACTGATTTTATTGAAAGAACTGCACAAGTCCAACAAGAGATACATCACTGAAATCTGCCCATTCATCATGCTGCTCTTAGATTGTCAAAGACCTGCTGACAGATTCCCTTTAAAAACTGCCCTTTTAGTATTGCAATATATAGTGAAATTAATGATCTCCTATGAAAGACATCCATTTGCAGTAAATAAGTTATTAGATAAAATTTGGCCAAATGAAAGGAATGTTATTAAATTAACAAACCAATTTATTCATTGGAGCTGCAGCACTACTACTCTGGTGCACCCCATTGATCTATGCTTACTTAGCTTGATAAATGTTGTAAAACAGCCATCATCTGCAAGGAAAGATGTAGTTCAGTAATAGTGCATCATATGTAAGGAAGTAGTTAAAGGAAAGTTATTATCAGAAAATAATCTACAGTTTAAAAGACATATTGTGAAAAAAATAGACTTTTTTTTATTAGTCATGCATACAGTCCTGCTCATCGTTATTGGCACCCATGAAGTTTAAGTACATAATGTGAAATATCTCCTGAAAAAAATGAATCAAAGGAAACTGTTTTTCTGTATAGAGCCCTCGTGTTAAATACAAAAGGGCAAATGAGAAACAATAATTTAAAACAAAAAACAATGGGAAGGAAAATAGAAAAATCTAAAGCTTGCAGTGTCACTGGTATTGGCACCCTTTACATTAATTTAGTGTGGAAACACATTTTGACTCACCTGTGGTAAATCACAAAAGAGATTTGTAGCACCCTGAGGATTCGGCTGCTACAGGGGTATTGCACCTCAACCCTGAGGTGTGATATTCCACTCCCGGGTAAGGATGGAGTGTGGATCTGAGCTCGGTAGGCTGCATGCACTACATACATCCCATTTCCGAGGAACAGGCCGACGGTACTCCCACTTAGAAATGTGCAGGTACGACCGAGTCTGTTCCTGGCTGGAGTGGGAGGGGGGTGGTACATCCCAAGTAGTGTAGGGGCAGATAGGGGGAGCAGCCTGGGTAAAGTTAGGAGCTCATTGGGTGCTGGTCACCTGAGCTCACACATAGAGGGATATATAAGGTGGGCACCAACTAGAATCAGGGTCAGACGCAGAGAGTCAGATGCAGAGAGGATCAGCTGCAGAAAACAGGTCAGGAGAGGGGAGAAGAAAGATCAAGACCCAGAGTGAGAGAGGAGAAAAGAGAAAGACCCAGAGCACAGAAGAGAAGGGACCCAAGAACCCAAATCAGAGCACCGGGTGAGGAGTCAGCATCAGGGTACCGGAACCCAAGCTGGTGGGGGTAAAAACAATCCCCAGCCAGAGACCGGAGACCGTGGGCAGTGTCTGTCACGGTCACCCACCACATTCACCCCGAAGGCACACCACATGAAGGGTCAGGGAACCCAGGGCCAAGGGTGTCCCAACAGAAGGCCCGAGGGAGCTGGACCTAGGTGAATCACTGGTGGGGACGGCTGAAGAAAGGACAGAGGGAGAGCTCAGGGCCACGCTCCGGACTTGTTTGGGGGTTGGCTGGATCCAGGACCTGGTGGACGCAGCACGGCTCGGGTGGTCACTAGCAGCTGGAGTGACCAGTACAACATCTGCAGTAAGTAAACACCCTTAACTGCACAACCCGACTCTGTCTTCACTGCCGTCTGCACTACACCACCACAACCCCCATCCTCTGCGCCTGTCCCCTCTGAGGCTATACCCCTCCCGTTGGGGGTTATCCCACCAAGCTGCGCACCCACCATCAGCCTCAGCGGACCCTGCTGCAGCGGCGGCCACAGTGACCGCATCACAACGGGTGGCGTAGTCGACACAAAAGAACTTTAGTAACATCTGTAGAACTGCCACATCACACTGAGCTTGACGCCCTGGGCACGGGACCGGGTCACAGCCGCTCGGAGACTACAACCCCCCCCCATCTGATCCGGTGCCGGGTATTCCCCTCAAAAAGGAATATGTCCCAGGGGGCGCGTCAACTTTGGCGTAGTCGGCAGGATTACGTGCCCGCAACACCCGGGTACTGCGTGCCTGAAGAAAAGTGCAAGTTTACCTCAGAAAGAAGTCTCCTGCCGGTTCCGGAGGGTCCACGCCATCGGACTCCATCACCAGTCGTTTCCCGCCGATTGTCCGCCATTTCCAACTTGTTCCCGCCATCTGCAGAGTTTCCCGCCACTGGGCGACGCTTCCCGCCAAAACCGCAGATTTCCCGCCTTGGAAGAGCAGCGGACGCCATTATGGGCGTGCCAAAGGAGGGCAAGAGGCCACCTCCCATCGTGGGCCAGGACAGAAAATGGCGCCAAAAGTGGAAACCGCCCCCACCAACAGAGACTGTGATGCTGGAGGTGTCTGTCAGCGTGAAAGAACTCCCCCTGGAGCTGACAGTCACCGAGTTGCCCCGGGACCGCCCTCTAAGTGGGAGGAGACGAAAGAGAAGAGAAAAGATGGGTGTCGCTTGGAGGAGTCTGGAGCGAGCGCACCCGGAGACAAGAGGTCTAACGAGGAGTAGCGGAGGAGCTCACCCGGAGATGGAGGGAAAGCAGAACAGCACCGGCCCGCTGGCCAGGAGTCTGCTAGAGACCGAGGAAGGAGGGCAGAGCAGCACCGGCCCGCTGGCCAGGAGCCTGCCGGAAGCAGAGCAGAGCAGCACCGACCCGATGGTCAGGAGCCTGCTAGAGTCCACAACCCCGCTAGGTCTAGCGGAGATCTTAGCGCAGCTCCCCCGAGACCGGGAGTGTGCACAAACTGCCCTGGAGGGCCTCGCACGGAGGATGGCCCGGGTACAGCGTGAGATACTGGCGGAGTGGAGCCGGGAGATGGCCCAGCAAGCAGAGACCGGTCAACGGAGCACGCTACCCTGGAAGAGGAAGCAGACCGCCTCTGAGGATGGCGCGGGAGGACCCAAGGCCGGAGACGGCGCCGAGGAGGGAGCCGAACGCATGGAGGCAGGTAAAGGGGACGCCTATACCCCAAGCCGTGACACCGCTTACCTGCCCCAGCTCCCCGTCGCAGAGCCCGAAAGTCCCCCTGCTGTGCCCGTAGCCGCCATGTCACCGCTATGGACTAGGCCCCGACCGGAAGCCGCCGCAGCGACCCCTGTGACGTCACGCGCCTCGACCCGGAGCGTGACAAAGCAGGAAATTCCACCAGCCTGGTCGCAAGGCCTAGTACCCCCGGGCGCCGCACCACCAACAGCGCCCCCTACCTCCGCGGAGCCTCCGGCCTGGCCGCAAGGCCAGGTAGCCCAGGGCGCCGCCGTCCTAACGGTGCCCTTCACCTTCCAGGTGCCCCAGGCCTGGCCGCAAGGCCTGGGCAACCCGGGCGCCACCACCACCGCGCCCGCGCCCGCAATACCAAGGGTGCCACACCTGGGGGAGGACTTGTTCAGCCAGCTCACATGGCCGGACGGGCGGCCCTTCATCTGGCCCGAAGGATACCATGAGCTGGAACGGCAGCAGAAACTAAGACCCCTGGATGAACCCCTGATTCCGGCTCCGAAGCCCGTGGCACGGATCTCGCCCCCGCTAGCGGAAGCACAGTTTGAGTGGGACCCCAACGGAGAAGATTTAATGGGGTTCACTCAGGAAACTCGGGCAGTCGCCGCTGAGCGTACTGAGTGTTGTCGTCAGCAGCTAGCAGAGTTTACGAGAGAACGGGAGGAGAGGCGGGTCAGAGAACAACAGGCCCAAATCCAGAGCGCGGAGCAAAAGAGCCGGACTAGGAGGAACCCCCGTGCAGCGCACTGTCCCCGCACCATCGGGACGGTGATAAAGTTCAACCCGCAGCATGGGTGGGGCTTTATTCGGGACCGTAACAACCGCGGTGACGTTTTTGTGACCCGCAGAGACGTCGAGTCCCACCTGCCGGAAGGTCACAAAGGCCGTGACCTCTACGTAGGAGACGAGGTCACTTTCACCCGGCACAAGTGTGCCAAAGGACCTTACGCCCTCCACGTACACCGCTTGACGGAGGAGGAGTTGCGGTACGAGGAGGAGGAGCCAGAGGACCCGGACGGGTCTGAAGTTCAAAGAGCAGGAGGAAGACGCCGTTGAGTGCGGCAGAGCAGGTGCTGTAAATAAGTTACCCAATGGGGGTATAAAGAAACTGAAACTGTTGCTGCTAAAATAGTCCCCGTTGGGACCAGTGAACTGTTTACCCGTTAACCCCTTCATCCTACAGGCTGAGGACTGTGAGCAGCCATTCCCTTCCCTCTACCTGGCCGAGGACTGAGAGCGGCCAACTTCCCTTGTAAATAGTTGCGCGTCCTAAAGCGCCCCCTACCGGTTTTATAGAAAACCAGATTTTCTAAGAGACTGTCGCACTTTTCCCGGACACACGGTGCACAGTGTCCGGAGGAGGAACCTGAAACAGGAGACGACGAGAAAGTTTTATCTGCTAAGATATGTTATTTATATAATGTTTTTTTTTATATGTTTTATATGTTTATATGAAAAAATTTTGTATGTTTTGGTGTTTTTGTCTTTACAGCCCGAGGACGTGCTGTGATTTACCAGGGGGGAATGTAGCACCCTGAGGATTCGGCTGCTACAGGGGTATTGCACCTCAACCCTGAGGTGTGATATTCCACTCCCGGGTAAGGATGGAGTGTGGATCTGAGCTCGGTAGGCTGCATGCACTACATACATCCCATTTCCGAGGAACAGGCCGACGGTACTCCCACTTAGAAATGTGCAGGTACGACCGAGTCTGTTCCTGGCTGGAGTGGGAGGGGGGTGGTACATCCCAAGTAGTGTAGGGGCAGATAGGGGGAGCAGCCTGGGTAAAGTTAGGAGCTCATTGGGTGCTGGTCACCTGAGCTCACACATAGAGGGATATATAAGGTGGGCACCAACTAGAATCAGGGTCAGACGCAGAGAGTCAGATGCAGAGAGGATCAGCTGCAGAAAACAGGTCAGGAGAGGGGAGAAGAAAGATCAAGACCCAGAGTGAGAGAGGAGAAAAGAGAAAGACCCAGAGCACAGAAGAGAAGGGACCCAAGAACCCAAATCAGAGCACCGGGTGAGGAGTCAGCATCAGGGTACCGGAACCCAAGCTGGTGGGGGTAAAAACAATCCCCAGCCAGAGACCGGAGACCGTGGGCAGTGTCTGTCACGGTCACCCACCACATTCACCCCGAAGGCACACCACATGAAGGGTCAGGGAACCCAGGGCCAAGGGTGTCCCAACAGAAGGCCCGAGGGAGCTGGACCTAGGTGAATCACTGGTGGGGACGGCTGAAGAAAGGACAGAGGGAGAGCTCAGGGCCACGCTCCGGACTTGTTTGGGGGTTGGCTGGATCCAGGACCTGGTGGACGCAGCACGGCTCGGGTGGTCACTAGCAGCTGGAGTGACCAGTACAACATCTGCAGTAAGTAAACACCCTTAACTGCACAACCCGACTCTGTCTTCACTGCCGTCTGCACTACACCACCACAACCCCCATCCTCTGCGCCTGTCCCCTCTGAGGCTATACCCCTCCCGTTGGGGGTTATCCCACCAAGCTGCGCACCCACCATCAGCCTCAGCGGACCCTGCTGCAGCGGCGGCCACAGTGACCGCATCACAACGGGTGGCGTAGTCGACACAAAAGAACTTTAGTAACATCTGTAGAACTGCCACATCACACTGAGCTTGACGCCCTGGGCACGGGACCGGGTCACAGCCGCTCGGAGACTACAACCCCCCCCCATCTGATCCGGTGCCGGGTATTCCCCTCAAAAAGGAATATGTCCCAGGGGGCGCGTCAACTTTGGCGTAGTCGGCAGGATTACGTGCCCGCAACACCCGGGTACTGCGTGCCTGAAGAAAAGTGCAAGTTTACCTCAGAAAGAAGTCTCCTGCCGGTTCCGGAGGGTCCACGCCATCGGACTCCATCACCAGTCGTTTCCCGCCGATTGTCCGCCATTTCCAACTTGTTCCCGCCATCTGCAGAGTTTCCCGCCACTGGGCGACGCTTCCCGCCAAAACCGCAGATTTCCCGCCTTGGAAGAGCAGCGGACGCCATTATGGGCGTGCCAAAGGAGGGCAAGAGGCCACCTCCCATCGTGGGCCAGGACAGAAAATGGCGCCAAAAGTGGAAACCGCCCCCACCAACAGAGACTGTGATGCTGGAGGTGTCTGTCAGCGTGAAAGAACTCCCCCTGGAGCTGACAGTCACCGAGTTGCCCCGGGACCGCCCTCTAAGTGGGAGGAGACGAAAGAGAAGAGAAAAGATGGGTGTCGCTTGGAGGAGTCTGGAGCGAGCGCACCCGGAGACAAGAGGTCTAACGAGGAGTAGCGGAGGAGCTCACCCGGAGATGGAGGGAAAGCAGAACAGCACCGGCCCGCTGGCCAGGAGTCTGCTAGAGACCGAGGAAGGAGGGCAGAGCAGCACCGGCCCGCTGGCCAGGAGCCTGCCGGAAGCAGAGCAGAGCAGCACCGACCCGATGGTCAGGAGCCTGCTAGAGTCCACAACCCCGCTAGGTCTAGCGGAGATCTTAGCGCAGCTCCCCCGAGACCGGGAGTGTGCACAAACTGCCCTGGAGGGCCTCGCACGGAGGATGGCCCGGGTACAGCGTGAGATACTGGCGGAGTGGAGCCGGGAGATGGCCCAGCAAGCAGAGACCGGTCAACGGAGCACGCTACCCTGGAAGAGGAAGCAGACCGCCTCTGAGGATGGCGCGGGAGGACCCAAGGCCGGAGACGGCGCCGAGGAGGGAGCCGAACGCATGGAGGCAGGTAAAGGGGACGCCTATACCCCAAGCCGTGACACCGCTTACCTGCCCCAGCTCCCCGTCGCAGAGCCCGAAAGTCCCCCTGCTGTGCCCGTAGCCGCCATGTCACCGCTATGGACTAGGCCCCGACCGGAAGCCGCCGCAGCGACCCCTGTGACGTCACGCGCCTCGACCCGGAGCGTGACAAAGCAGGAAATTCCACCAGCCTGGTCGCAAGGCCTAGTACCCCCGGGCGCCGCACCACCAACAGCGCCCCCTACCTCCGCGGAGCCTCCGGCCTGGCCGCAAGGCCAGGTAGCCCAGGGCGCCGCCGTCCTAACGGTGCCCTTCACCTTCCAGGTGCCCCAGGCCTGGCCGCAAGGCCTGGGCAACCCGGGCGCCACCACCACCGCGCCCGCGCCCGCAATACCAAGGGTGCCACACCTGGGGGAGGACTTGTTCAGCCAGCTCACATGGCCGGACGGGCGGCCCTTCATCTGGCCCGAAGGATACCATGAGCTGGAACGGCAGCAGAAACTAAGACCCCTGGATGAACCCCTGATTCCGGCTCCGAAGCCCGTGGCACGGATCTCGCCCCCGCTAGCGGAAGCACAGTTTGAGTGGGACCCCAACGGAGAAGATTTAATGGGGTTCACTCAGGAAACTCGGGCAGTCGCCGCTGAGCGTACTGAGTGTTGTCGTCAGCAGCTAGCAGAGTTTACGAGAGAACGGGAGGAGAGGCGGGTCAGAGAACAACAGGCCCAAATCCAGAGCGCGGAGCAAAAGAGCCGGACTAGGAGGAACCCCCGTGCAGCGCACTGTCCCCGCACCATCGGGACGGTGATAAAGTTCAACCCGCAGCATGGGTGGGGCTTTATTCGGGACCGTAACAACCGCGGTGACGTTTTTGTGACCCGCAGAGACGTCGAGTCCCACCTGCCGGAAGGTCACAAAGGCCGTGACCTCTACGTAGGAGACGAGGTCACTTTCACCCGGCACAAGTGTGCCAAAGGACCTTACGCCCTCCACGTACACCGCTTGACGGAGGAGGAGTTGCGGTACGAGGAGGAGGAGCCAGAGGACCCGGACGGGTCTGAAGTTCAAAGAGCAGGAGGAAGACGCCGTTGAGTGCGGCAGAGCAGGTGCTGTAAATAAGTTACCCAATGGGGGTATAAAGAAACTGAAACTGTTGCTGCTAAAATAGTCCCCGTTGGGACCAGTGAACTGTTTACCCGTTAACCCCTTCATCCTACAGGCTGAGGACTGTGAGCAGCCATTCCCTTCCCTCTACCTGGCCGAGGACTGAGAGCGGCCAACTTCCCTTGTAAATAGTTGCGCGTCCTAAAGCGCCCCCTACCGGTTTTATAGAAAACCAGATTTTCTAAGAGACTGTCGCACTTTTCCCGGACACACGGTGCACAGTGTCCGGAGGAGGAACCTGAAACAGGAGACGACGAGAAAGTTTTATCTGCTAAGATATGTTATTTATATAATGTTTTTTTTTATATGTTTTATATGTTTATATGAAAAAATTTTGTATGTTTTGGTGTTTTTGTCTTTACAGCCCGAGGACGTGCTGTGATTTACCAGGGGGGAATGTAGCACCCTGAGGATTCGGCTGCTACAGGGGTATTGCACCTCAACCCTGAGGTGTGATATTCCACTCCCGGGTAAGGATGGAGTGTGGATCTGAGCTCGGTAGGCTGCATGCACTACATACATCCCATTTCCGAGGAACAGGCCGACGGTACTCCCACTTAGAAATGTGCAGGTACGACCGAGTCTGTTCCTGGCTGGAGTGGGAGGGGGGTGGTACATCCCAAGTAGTGTAGGGGCAGATAGGGGGAGCAGCCTGGGTAAAGTTAGGAGCTCATTGGGTGCTGGTCACCTGAGCTCACACATAGAGGGATATATAAGGTGGGCACCAACTAGAATCAGGGTCAGACGCAGAGAGTCAGATGCAGAGAGGATCAGCTGCAGAAAACAGGTCAGGAGAGGGGAGAAGAAAGATCAAGACCCAGAGTGAGAGAGGAGAAAAGAGAAAGACCCAGAGCACAGAAGAGAAGGGACCCAAGAACCCAAATCAGAGCACCGGGTGAGGAGTCAGCATCAGGGTACCGGAACCCAAGCTGGTGGGGGTAAAAACAATCCCCAGCCAGAGACCGGAGACCGTGGGCAGTGTCTGTCACGGTCACCCACCACATTCACCCCGAAGGCACACCACATGAAGGGTCAGGGAACCCAGGGCCAAGGGTGTCCCAACAGAAGGCCCGAGGGAGCTGGACCTAGGTGAATCACTGGTGGGGACGGCTGAAGAAAGGACAGAGGGAGAGCTCAGGGCCACGCTCCGGACTTGTTTGGGGGTTGGCTGGATCCAGGACCTGGTGGACGCAGCACGGCTCGGGTGGTCACTAGCAGCTGGAGTGACCAGTACAACATCTGCAGTAAGTAAACACCCTTAACTGCACAACCCGACTCTGTCTTCACTGCCGTCTGCACTACACCACCACAACCCCCATCCTCTGCGCCTGTCCCCTCTGAGGCTATACCCCTCCCGTTGGGGGTTATCCCACCAAGCTGCGCACCCACCATCAGCCTCAGCGGACCCTGCTGCAGCGGCGGCCACAGTGACCGCATCACAACGGGTGGCGTAGTCGACACAAAAGAACTTTAGTAACATCTGTAGAACTGCCACATCACACTGAGCTTGACGCCCTGGGCACGGGACCGGGTCACAGCCGCTCGGAGACTACAACCCCCCCCCATCTGATCCGGTGCCGGGTATTCCCCTCAAAAAGGAATATGTCCCAGGGGGCGCGTCAGATTCACCTGTGATTAATTGTCGGTGCCCATGTGATATGAATTAGCCAATGAATGATGACTTCAGTGTTTTAAAAAGTCACATGGTAGGCCTTGTTGCTCTGTCACAATGGTGAACACAAAGGAGCTGTCTGAGGACATCTGAACTGCTATTATTAGCAAACACAAGACTTCCAAAGGGTATAATGCCATCTCCAAAGACCTTAGTATCCCAGTTTCAACAGTGTGCAATGTTATTAAGAAGTTTGCTAAGCATGGAACCGTCAAGAACCTCCCTGGACGTGGGGGAAAGTGGAAAATTGACAAGACATGTCTTTGGTTGGTGCTAATGTTGTAAAAAACACCACGTCAAGCATCCAAAGACCTGAAGGCCAACCTGTAACAGTCTGTAGTCAACAAGTACCATACGCCGCACACTAAACCAAGCAGAGCTTTATGGGCAATAGCCAAGGAAGAAACCATTGCTGAAGAAAAGACATAAAAAGGAATGACTGATCTTTGCCAAAGAATACCTTGACAAACCACAGTCCTTCTGGGAAAATGTTCTGTGGACAGATGAAACAAAAATAGAGCTTTTTGGCATTGCAAAGCAACAGTTTGTTTACAGACGGCGCAATGAAGCTTATAAGGAAAAGAACACCTTACCAACAGTTAAGCATGGTGGAGGATCCATAATGCTGTGACATTGCTTTGCTGCATCAGGTACTGGAGGCCTTGACCATATCACAGTAATCATAAAATTGAGAATTATCAAGAGATTTTAAAGTGAAATGTCCTACCCAGTGTAAGAAAACTTGGTTTGAGTCGAAGATCATGGATCCTCCAGCAAGACAATGACACATCCAAAAGTACACAGGAATGGTTGAATAAGAAAAAAATGGACTGTTTTAAAATGGCCAGCAATGAGTCCTGACCTCAATCCCATTGAAAATCTTTGGGTTGAGCTGAAATCTGCCATTGGGAAAACGAACTCTGCAAACATTCAAGAGCTTGAACAAACTGCAAAGGAAGAATAGGAGAAAATTCCAGGGTGTCAGAAAATTCCAGGGTGCCCAAACTTTCGCATAGGCCCATTTCCCTTATTGTAATTTTTTAAAATGAAAAAAAAAGACAATATATATATTTATTTGCCTAAAATACAACTGAAATATGTCATCTTTAACAATATGCTTTTTAGAGATCATTTCATCTTCAACTTGCTTAACTGTTCACAATAACAGTGATTTTGACCAGGGGTGCCCAAACTTTTACATGCCACTGTAGCTACAAGAAACGTTTGGAGGCTGTCAGCAATGCCAAAGGGTGTGCAACCAACTATTAATTAGGGGTGCCGTTATTGCTGTACATGCTGTTTATTCTGTTTCTCCTTTCAAATTGCAACATGAAAGTTGAAAAACAAAGTTTTATTGTTGTATTACTTTGGACCACTAATTAAAAAAATCCTGAGGATATAACTTTGGTACATTTCCATTTATTTCTGAAGATATTGTACAGTCTATAAAAAACATGAAGGGTTGCCAATAATGGTGAGCAGCACTGTACATCTATCATTCTAAACCTGCCCCTGATTATAAAGAGCCTTGCTGAAAACTCTTCCTGAAAAGACAGGAAGTGTAAGTCTAAAATATCCTCAGTGGCAGCTGTGAAAACTGCAAGATCACTTTTAATTATTTAGACAATTTTGTTTTTTTTCATAAAACAAAAACATTAGCACATTTTTTTAAAAATATACAGGTAGCACAAAAACATGATTTAAAAGATAAACATACTGTAACGGGTCTGGGAGGTGGAACCTCAGAGCAACTATACAAAGGGGCAGTCCTTGTAAGGAAGCGGGTGGCTCCCAGGGAAGGCGGGCAGGTAGTCACGGCAAGTGACAGGAACAGTCTCTGGGTAGAAGGGCAGGAGGTCACGGCAAGTGACGGGGACAGTCTCTGGGTAGAAGGGCAGGAGGTCACGGCAAGTGACGGGGACAGTCTCTTGACAGGCGGATGGTCACGGCAAGTGACAGCAGGATAAGAGTCTCTAGACAGGCAGGTGGTCACGGCAAGTGACAGCAGAGCCTCCAGGTAGCAGGTGGGCGCTCCCAGGTGAGCGGGCAAGAGTCTCTGGACAGGTAGGTGGTCACGGCAAGTGACGGCAGAGCCTCCAGGTAGGCTAGCAGGCAGGTAGCAGGTGGACGCTCCCAGGTGAGCGGGCAAGAGTCTCTGGACAGGCAGGTGGTCACGGCAAGTGACGGCAGAGCCTCCAGGTAGGCTAGCAGGCAGGTAGCAGTTGGACGCTCCCAGGTGAGCAGACAAGAGTCTCTGGACAGGCAGGTGGTAATAGCAAGTGAAAGCTAAGCCTCCAGGTAGGCTAGCAGGCAGGTAGCAGGTGGACGCTCCCAGGCGAGCGGGCAAGAGTCTCTGGACAGGCAGGTGGTCACAGCAAGTGACGGCTAAGCCTCCAGGTAGGCTAGCAGGCAGGTAGCAGGTGGACGCTCCCAGGTGAGCGGGCAGACTGATCCATAGACAGACTGGCAGGTGCTGGTAGGCAGACTGTCGGACCGCAGGAATGCAAGCAGATAGACAGGTATCAGGCAGGTATCAAGCAGGAATCTGGCAGGTAACTGGCAGGTATCTGGTAACGGGACCTGAGGGCTGAAGCAGAGTTGATAGGCTTTGCAACAACATTGCTCGGGCACCTCCATTTTGGAGGAGGTGCCTTATATATGGTGAGGTCCTTCAGTCATTGGCCGGGGACTCCTTAGGACGGCGCGTGCGGCCCCTTTAAGAGAGGGGGAGTGCGCGTGCGCCCTAAGCACAGAGGCCGGGAAGCAGCGAGCGCTGCCAGCAGAGCGGGAGGAAGCCGCCGGGCACAGAGCGGAGAGGTGAGGGGAACGGCGTCCCTGCTTCGAGGAGGCAGGGACGCCGACGCTACAGTACCCCCCCCCCTTTAGGCCCCCCCCCTTTTTAGGCCAGAGAGAAATTTATCAAGGATGAGAGGGGCATGGATGTTCTCCCGGGGCTCCCATGTTCTCTCCTCAGGACCAAACCCCTTCCAATCCACTAGAAAAAAGGACTTTCCTCTTACCCTTTTGGTGGCCAGAATGTTCTTTACCTCAAACTCGTTTTCAGCGGAAACCGGAGCAGGAGGCGTACCTGTAGACTTGGAAAAAGAGTTAAGTACCACGGGTTTGAGTAGAGATACATGGAAGGAGTTAGGAATCCGCAAATTGGCCGGGAGTTTCAATTTATAGGCCACCGGGTCGATTTGTTTGATAACTTCCAGTGGGCCAATGAACCGAGGCCCTAACTTGTAGGAAGGAATCTTGAGCCAGACATATTTGGATGAGAGCCAGACCTTATCTCCAGGACGGAATTGTGGTGGATCCAGACGTCTTTTGTCAGCCTGTTTTTTCATCCGCTCGGATGACTGAAAAAGTGCGGATCTGGTACTTTCCCAAATGGAGGAAAATTCGTTAACGAGAGATTCCGCAGCCGGATTGTCCACCGAGGTGGAGACGGGAAACGGGATCCGAGGATGCTGACCGAAGACTATAAAAAACGGGGATTTGGAGGAAGATTCGCTCTCGTGATTATTGTAAGAAAATTCGGCCCACGGTAAAAGATCCACCCAGTCGGAATGGTGAGTATTAACAAAGTGCCAGAGGTAACTGGTTAAAATTTGGTTGATCCATTCTACTTGGCCATTGGACTGTGGGTGATAAGCAGAAGAAAAGTCCAAGGTGACCCCCAGCAGTTTACACATAGCTCGCCAAAAACGAGAGGTGAACTGAACCCCTCGGTCGGATACGATGTGGAGAGGAAGACCATGAAGACGGAAGACATGATGGATAAAGTCTTTGGCTAACTCTGATGCAGACGTGAGACCCGGCAGGGGAATAAAGTGAGCCATTTTGGAAAAGCGGTCAGCGACCACCCATATGACCGTACAACCGGCAGAGACAGGAAGGTCCGTTATAAAGTCCATAGCTATATGCTGCCACGGGGCAGCAGGTACAGGAAGAGGAAGGAGACGGCCGGCTGGCAGATGTCTTGGAACCTTGTTGCGGGCGCAGGACACACAGGCTGAAACAAAGTCTATTACGTCCTTGTGCAGGGTAGGCCACCAGTAATGCCGGGTAATAAGCTGGAGGGTCTTTTTCTGACCAGCGTGGCCAGCTAGCTTGGACGAGTGTCCCCAGTGTAGAACCCTCTCACGATCAGGTACAGTTACGAACGTCTTACCGGGTGGAAGACGATCCAGATTCACGGGGGCCACCTGCATCACTTTGGCGGGGTCGATGATGTGTTTAGGCTCCTCCTCAAGATCAGAGACCAAAAAGGATCGGGATAAGGCATCAGCTTTGATGTTTTTGTCAGCCGGGCGAAAATAAAGAATGAAATTAAAGCGGGCGAAGAACAAGGACCACCGGTCTTGCCGCGGGTTAAGTCTCTGGGCACTCTGGAGGTAAGCCAAGTTCTTGTGGTCCGTGTAAATTATTACCGGGTGAAGAGCCCCTTCGAGCAGGTAACGCCTGTAGTGCCGGCGTCCCTGCCCTCTGCTAGGCAGGTACGCTGTTCCCCTCACCGCTTTGCTCCGTGCCCGGCGTCCCTCTCCCGCTCTGCTGGCAGCGCGCGCTCCTTCCCGGCCAATGGCCGGAGGACTTTACCATATATAAGGCACCTCCTCCAAAATGGAGGTGCCCGAGCAATGTTGTTTGCACCTGTGTCTCACCTGTGCTTCAGCCCTCAGGTCCCGTTGCCAGTTACCTGCCAGTTACCTGCCAGATTCCTGCCTGATTACTTGCTACCTGCCTGCTAGTCTGAGGTCCGACGGTCTGCCTTACTAATCCTGTCAGTCTGTCTAAGGACCAGCCTGCCCGCTCACCTGGGAGCGCACATCAGCTACCTGCCTGCTTGCCTGTGGTCCGATGGTCTGCCTTCCAACTCCTGTCAGTCTGTCTATGGACCAGCTTGCCCGCTCACCTGGGAGCGCACATCTGCTACCTGCCTGCTAGCCTACCTGGAGGCTCCGCCGTCACGTGCTGTGACCACCTGCCTGTCCAGTGACTCCTGCCCGCTCACCTGGGAGCGCTCATCTGCTACCTGCCTGCTAGCCTACCTGGAGGCTCTGCCGTCACGTTCTGTGACCACCTGCCTGTCCAGAGACTTCTGCCCGCTCACCTGGGAGCGCTCATCTGTCGCCTGTCCGCTGGTCTTCCTGGAGGCTCCGCCGTCACATGCTGTGACCACCCGTTCATCCAGAGACTCTCGCCTGCTCACCTGGGAGCTCACGTCTATCTTCAGCCGCCACAGGTCGTACCAACCCTATACCTAGAGACTGCCCACTTGCCGTGACCTCCAGCCCGTTCACTCAGAGACTGTCCCGTTCACTCAGAGACTGTCCCGTTCACCTGCTGAGACTTCCAGCCCGTCTTCCCTGGTCGCCACCCGCTCCCTTACAAGGACCGCCCCCTAGTATAGTAGCTCAGAGGTTCCGCCTCCCAGACCCGTTACAACGCCACTCCTCCAGTGCCAGCTTAATGGCCAACAATTCTCGGTCTCCTATAGAATAATTGCGCTCAGAAGAGGAGAAGAGTTTGGAGAAGAAGCCGCAGGTTACCATTCTTCCGGAAGACGACTTTTCGGTAAGTACCGCTCCGGCTCCGGAGGAGGAAGCGTCGACTTCTAGGAAGAATTGTTTGTTGCCGTGCGGACGATGCAGCACAGGGGCAGAGGAAAAAGCCTGTTTTAAGGAAAGGAAGGCCTCCTCTGCTTCGGGCGACCATTCTCTGGGATTAGCGCCCTTACGGGTGAGCGTCGAGATAGGGGCAGTCCGGGAAGAGAAGTGCGGAATGAAGAGGCGGTACTAGTTGGCAAAGCCCAGGAACCGCTGAATAGCCTTCAACCCCTCAGGTCGAGGCCACTTCTGGATGGCAGACAGTTTCTCAGGATCCATTTGTAGGCCGATCTGAGAGATTATGTAGCCCAGAAACGGAAGCGAGGTCTGCTCAAAGAGGCACTTCTCATATTTAGCGTAGAGGTGGTTCTGCCTGAGCCTGAGCAGGACCTGACAAACGTCCCTCCGGTGAGTGAGAAGATCCAGAGAGAAGACCAAGATGTCGTCCAGGTACACCACCACGCAGCAGTAGAGAAGGTCCCGGAAGATGTCATTGACCAACTCTTGAAAGACGGCGGGAGCGTTACAGAGACCGAAGGGCATTACAAGGTATTCATAGTGGCCGTCCCGGGTGTTGAATGGCGTCTTCCATTCATCCCCCTGACGGATACGGACCAGATTATACGCCCCACGGAGGTCCAGCTTCGTGAAGATTCTAGCCCCCCTCAGACGGTCAAATAATTCAGGAATGAGCGGAAGGGGGTATTTATTCTTCACTGTAATCTGGTTAAGGCCTCTATAGTCTATACAGGGACGGAGTGAGCCGTCCTTCTTTTTGACGAAGAAGAAGCCTGCTCCCGCCGGGGAGGTAGATTTCCAGATAAATCCCCGGGCCAGATTCTCCTCAATATATTCAGACATGGACCGGGTCTCAGCAGCGGACAAAGGGTAAATACGCCCACGGGGAGCAGTAGCGCCGGGCATCAGGTCAATTGGGCAGTCGTATGGTCTATGAGGGGGTAATGTCTCTGCTTCTCTTTTATTAAAGACGTCCGCAAAAGACCAATAGGGAACCGGTAGGCCGGGTAGATTGGCTGGGGTAGGAGAAGGACGAGCAGGATGAACGGGAACTAAACAAGTCTTATGGCAGTCCTGTCCCCAGCGAAGAACTTCTCCGGTCTGCCAATCAAGCACGGGTGCGTGTCTCTGGAGCCAAGGTAGGCCTAGCAAGAGGGCGTGAGAGAGTCCAGGCAGAACATGGAAGTAGATGCTCTCAGAGTGCAACATTCCCACCTGCAGAGTTATGGATTCGGTGATGAGTTGGATGGGATGAGGTAAGAGGCCCCCATCCACGGCGGCGACAGATAAGGGTACAGCCAGAGGTTTGGTGGGAATGCGGTATTTCTCTACCAGGGACTGAGAAATGAGATTTCCGGCAGCTCCAGAGTCAAGTTGAGCCAGTTCAAAATAACGGTTCTCCCCGCAGATGATAGAGACCGACAGCATTAGAGATGGAGAGGGTTTATTTCTGTCTAGGGCGACCTCTCTGAGCGATCCTAGACACAGGCGTTTCCCGACCTCTCCGGACAGGAACGGATCCGGTGCTCCTTACTGCCACAGTAGAAGCAGCTCCCCTCGGCACGGCGTAATTCTTGACGGGTCTTGACCATCTTGGTCTGGTCGACCTGCATAGGCTCGGGTGAGTGCGACGAGGGAGTAACGGAGGAAGTGACGGGTCTCTGGAAGGTAGGGGCAAGGCGTGGAAACCTCCTCTCACGGGTGGCCTCTTTGGTGCGCTCCTGGAACCGGATGTCAATCTGGGTGGCAAGTGTAATTAAGTCGTCGAGAGTGGTAGGAATGTCCCGACCGGCGAGTTCATCTTTAATACGGCCGGACACACCCTCACAGAAGACGGACACCAGGGCGTCGTTATCCCAAGCAAGCTCCGAAGAAAGGGTACGGAACCGTATGGCATATTGGCCCACGGTGAGGCCTCCTTGACGGAGGCGTAGCAGAGATGAGGCGGATGAGGTCTTCCGTCCTGGTTCGTCGAAGACTTTCCGGAAAGCCGTGAGAAAGGCTGGCAGGTTGGACACCAGGGGGTCTCCTCTCTCCCATAGAGGATTTAGCCAAGCCAGCGCCTCCCCCGTGAGATGGGACATGATGAAGGCTACTTTGGCTCGGTCGGTGGAAAACTGGTGTGCCAACAGTTCGAAGTGCAGAGTGCACTGGTTAATGAAGCCCCGTGCCTGGCTGGGATCTCCGCCAAAACGAGGTGGGGTGGAGAGGCGGGGACCGGGAAGAGATGCCATGGTATTGATGGGCAGCGGCGGTGCCGGAGTAGTAAGTGTGCGAGTGGAGGCAGCTCCTGATGAGGTAGTCAATGTGTCCAGGCGGGAGTTAACACTACGCAGGTGACTCAGGATGGACTCCTGTTGGGACCTCTGATGGGAAAGTTCATGACATAGGTCCGAGAGCGAGGGAGCTTGGGTGCTACCGGGTTCCATGGCCCGAGCAAAACTGTAACGGGTCTGGGAGGTGGAACCTCAGAGCAACTATACAAAGGGGCAGTCCTTGTAAGGAAGCGGGTGGCTCCCAGGGAAGGCGGGCAGGTAGTCACGGCAAGTGACAGGAACAGTCTCTGGGTAGAAGGGCAGGAGGACACAGCAAGTGATGGGGACAGTCTCTGGGTAGAAGGGCAGGAGGTCACGGCAAGTGACGGGGACAGTCTCTTGACAGGCGGATGGTCACGGCAACTGACAGCAGGATAAGAGTCTCTAGACAGGCAGGTGGTCACGGCAAGTGACGGCAGAGCCTCCCAGTAGACTAGCAGGCAGGTAGCAGGTGGGCGCTCCCAGGTGAGCGGGCAAGAGTCTCTGGACAGGCAGGTGGTCACGGCAAGTGACGGCAGAGCCTCCGGGTAGGCTAGCAGGCAGGTAGCAGGTGGACGCTCCCAGGTGAGCGGGCAAGAGTCTCTGGACAGGCAGGTGGTCACGGCAAGTGACGGCAGAGCCTCCAGGTAGGCTAGCAGGCAGGTAGCAGGTGGACGCTCCCAGGTGAGTGGACAAGAGTCTCTGGACAGGCAGGTGGTCACAGCAAGTGACGGCTAAGCCTCCAGGTACGCTAGCAGGCAGGTAGCAGGTGGACGCTCCCAGGCGAGCGGGCAAGAGTCTCTGGACAGGCAGGTGGTCACAGCAAGTGACGGCTAAGCCTCCAGGTAGGCTAGCAGGCAGGTAGCAGGTGGACGCTCCCAGGTGAGTGGGCAGACTGATCCATAGACGGACTGGCAGGTGCTGGTAGGCAGACTGTCGGACCGCAGGAATGCAAGCAGATAGACAGGTATCAGGCAGGTATCAAGCAGGAATCTGGCAGGTAACTGGCAGGTATCTGGTAACGGGACCTGAGGGCTGAAGCAGAGTTGATAGGCTTTGCAACAACATTGCTCGAGCACCTCCATTTTGGAGGAGGTGCCTTATATATGGTGAGGTCCTCCGGCCATTGGCCGGGGACTCCTTAGGACGGCGCGCGTGGCCCCTTTAAGAGAGGGGGAGCGCACGCCCTAAGCACAGAGGCCGGGAAGCAGCGTGCGCTGCCAGCAGAGCGGGAGGAAGCCGCCGGGCACGGAGCGGAGAGGTGAGGGGAACGGCGTCCCTGCCTAGCAGGAGGCAGGGACGCCAACGCTACACATACATTCAAGTAACTATTCAGCATAAACTGTCCTGTGTGAGTACCTGGCTGGGAAATAATACTATTTCTGCTCATTATATGACTTGTATGCTTCATTTTCACCAATTTTCTCCTCTGCAGTTTCTATTTCAAATTTGCAAGCCACTGGGAGCTGAAGGTAGAAGATTAGCTGCTGTGATCTCTGCCATACACAGCACAGCACGCAAAGAGGGATTTCCTGCTCCTTACTCATTTTTTAGCACACAGAGACGAGCAACAGCATTATGGAGGACATTATACATCAGAGTTGAGCTGTTTGGATGTGAATGAGCTCTAGGGTGAAGTAAAAGAAAATGTAGAAAACTTACATCGATGTTTCTATGTTTCCCTCCGCCTGTTTCTTCTCCCTGCTTCTCACTTCTTCTCTCCCTCTCCTCTCAACAGAGTAAAATGGGATGTGCCACATAACACCCAAGTGAGTCTGCAGTCCATTTGTCTGAGTACAACTGATTTGAGCTGGTTTTTCAGGGTGGATGACTAGTTCAGGAGGGTGGATGGGGGGAGAAGGGGCTCATAAGTGTCAAAGGAGGCAGATTTCTTTGATAAGATTTATTACAAAGCTTGTTATATTCATCTGTAGTATTGATTAATGCAAAGTTTGTTGAAAGTGTAGTTCCATTTTAAACAAGGTCATTTTCTTATTGCAGCTTCCCTTAAGGATATGTGCCCACGATCAGGCTATAGCAGAGCTTTGGACTCAGCGTATTTTCACTGTGTCCAAAGCGCTGCGTCTGATCACACAGGTAAATTTGCATGTTACCGCACCCTATCCATCCTATTGTGGAAATTTTTGTTGCGGAGACTCTGAAGCAGAAATTGACATGCTGTGGCTCCTAAAGCCGTGCCGCAGATGAGTTTGCGCGCGTCAAATAGAATCACAGTGAGCATGAGATTTCTATAAATGGCATCCACTATGCTTCTAATGTAGAACGCAGAGTTTTGGACAAAGCGCAGGTGAGCTGCATCCAAAATGTTGTTAGTATGGATCATGGGCATATACCCTTAAACAAAGCAACCGATCAGTTCCCTCATACTGAGGCTTTTTTTGCAATTAAACTCCATTCACATGACATTACATCGGAGCCGTCTGTTAAAGGTAAATGTTCAGCATGAGATGTAAAAAATGATGCCATGTATATCAGCAAGACTCTTTTGGTATATGCTGTGTATATGCAGCTCTATGGGTAGGTTCAGCATTTGTGAACGTGTTGTGAACAGAACCAAAGTAAGAATTATCAGGTTTTATTGCTGCATAAAGTATATACACTTGAACAAACTCTAAGCCGAGTGAGCTGAGGTAAGATGGGATTTCAGCCTATCAATATGAATATTTAGGCTGAGTGCACACATTTTGCGCATCAAAAAACAGGCAAAAATGCAAATTTTTGCTGGTGCATTTTTCCTGCCAAAAGATGCAGAAATGGTGCAGAAACTTCTGCACCAAATACTTAAGGACATAGCCTAAAGGTTTCCACTGATTGACAAGAATACATGGAAACATTGTGGAATTGAAACACAAAGTACATAGTATTACAAAGGTGCTTTTCGGTAAACGTTATACACATAAACACTTTTAATTAAGAACTACAACTTAATGTTTAGCCCCTTTCCTCCGCAGCCAATTTTTGCATTTGGGCTTTTGTTTTTTTCCGCCCCTTCCAAGAGCCATAACATTTTTATTTTTCTATCCACATAACTGTATGACGGCTTGTTTTTTGCAGGACAAGTTGTAGTTTTGAATAACGCCTTTTATTTTCCTTTTAAAGTACTGACAAAAAAACAAAAGAAAAATTGCAAGTGTGGTGAAATTGGGAAAAAATGCATTTTCACCATGGTTTTTTGTGCTTTGTTTTTATGGCGCACATTCTATTATTAAAGTTCTTCTGACTCATGAGTCACCAGGTCAGTACAATTACAATGATACCAAACTAGTATAGATATTTTTTTCATTACAGTGGAGAAAAAAAATGTAGAAAAGTGTAAAAAAAAAAAAAAAAGTTTATTTTGTGTTGCCATTTTCAGAGAACCTTAACATTTTTGTTTTTACATCGATTGAGCTGGGTGTGGACTTGCTTTTTTTGCAATGCACAACATTTTATCTGTTTTTTTAGGGAGGAGTGGTGACCAAAGAAACACATTTCTAGAGTTTTGATTTTTTTTCTTGCAGAGTTTCTCTAATAATTGCTTATCAACTCTAGTGTATGATGGGTTTATTAATTTTATATGTTGATACATTAAGACTTGTATGAACCAAATATGTTGTTTTTTGTTTTATTTTGGATGGGAAATAAGAACAATTTGAACTTTCATATTTTTTCATTTATTTTGATATTTTTAAAAACTTTTTTTTATTTTTTACTATAATTTTTAATCCAGTTAGAGGACTTGAATCTGCAGTCATCTAATTTCTTATACTATGTACTGCAATATATACTGCAGTAAATTGTGTAAGTCTTAGACTCCTTTGAAGCTCTGCACATGACTCCACCTGCGCTACTCCAGTCGCCATTGTCCTGACCATGGAGGCGGAGCTACTACACGTGCACGGAGACTGTCCCAATCCTATGAAAAATTGCGTTTTGGTGTTGTAGGATGTGTGAGGATGCGGGACGCTGTGTCTCTCACTGATTTCTCCATTTGCCAGGGAACGCAGGACACTGCTGTGTCTGACACTATGCAGTGGTGGGATATTGTCCATTCTTCTGTTCAAACTAGCAGGGAGTGGCTGTCTGGGGATGATTGGGAGGTATTCAACACCTGATCATTAGGAGCGCTATTTAATCTTGCTCCCTGCTCAGTCTTTTGCTGTTTATTGCAGTTCCTATGCGCTGTAGTGGTGAGTGGTGCTAGCATTAGTTTTGCTTTCTTTTCAGGGGTTTTCTCATTTTCTCTTCTGGTTACACTTCCTGGGGTTCTTGCAGAGATACTCACCTGGTTCTTGACTAGACACCAGCCACATCACCAGATGCCAGCTGTCCGGCGAAAGTGGGTCTGGGAAGGGCTCTGCCAAAGTCCCTCTGCAAAGTGCGTAACACATACTAAGCCCTCATCACTAGTGTTGAGCGATACCTTCCGATATCGGGAAATATCGGATCGGATTGGATCGGACCGATACCGAAAAAGTATCGGATATCGCCGATTCCGATACCGGAAACCAATGCAAGTCAATGGGACATAAATATCGGAATTAAAATAAACCCTTTCTTTCCTTGTAGGTTATTTCTACATGAAGGAAAACAACTAAGAATAATGTAGAATGTATTGGGGGAGGTGGGGGAGACAATAAAGGCATAGAGGTTTAGCCCAGTCAAATGGAATAGCAGGAATTAATATTTTTTTATTATGTTCTGAGTTACGGAAATATTAACTATGTTAAGTATTTTTATATTTTGTCAGATATTTATGTTTCACTACTTCCATGCTCTTCACCTTCTTTTTTACTTCTCCCACACTTTCTCCTTCATCATCCTCAGCATCTTTTTCATCCACTTCTTCTTCACCTTCTTCTTCTTCACCTTCTTCGTATTATTCTTTTTTTTACATTCTTCATATTCTACTTCTTCATCTTCTTCATATTCTTCTTCTTCATCATATTCTTATTTGTGACAGGCATTCCTGTAGTTGTTATCTATAAAAGGTTGGACATTACACCTTTCGTTCTGCCCGTCACAAAAGATTTACAACAGGATTTGTCCGCGTTCAGTTTGGCCTGCAGCAGCAGGTCTTTTCCAGGGGCACCACGAGGAGGAACGGACTCACCCCCATACACTGCTTAGTCATCTTCTGCTTATAATTTAGATATTATCTTTTGCTCTGATTTTTAGTCTTATGCTTAATGTTCTTCCGCTTTTTGTTCTGCAGCTTCTTGTATTTCTGCTTCTTGGTTTTCTGTCTCTTGTTTTTCTGTATCTTGGTGCTTGTCTTCTCTTCTTTGTCTTCTTGGTCAACTTCTTCAGGGTCATCTTCTTGGTCTTCTTCGGGGTGGTCTTCAGGGTCGTCGTCTTCGGGGGTCCTCGTCTTCGGGGTCCTCGTCTTCTTCGGGTTGGTCTTCTGGGTCCTCGTCTTCGGGGTCCTCGTCTTCTTCGGGGTGGTCTTCAGGGTCCTCGTCTTCTTCGGGGTGGTCTTCAGGGTCCTCGTCTTCTTCGGGGTGGTCTTCAGGGTCCTCGTCTTCAGGGTCATTGTCTTCGGGGTCCTCGTCTTCTTAGGGTTGGTCTTCAGGGTCCTCGTCTTCAGGGTCCTCGTCAGGGAGATCCAGAGTGATTACCAAGAACCATTTCAAAAAGCTTGAACTTGGAAATGTAGCAGAAGGTACAAGAAAGCTGAGGAACTACCGAGGACCAGCTGACGGTACTGGAACCCGGATGGATAGCAGAAGGTACAAGAGCCAATGGAACTACCGAGGACCAGCTGATGTTACTGGAACTCGGTTACTAAGCAGGAGGTACCTGTGCCAGAAAGCACTACCAAGGACCAGCAGACGTTGGTGGAACTTGGATACCGAGAAGGAGGCACCTAATCCAAAGGCACTGCCGAGAACCAGCTGACGGTACTGGAACCCGGATGGGTAGCAGAAGGTACAAGAGCCAATGGAACTACCGAGGACCAGCTGATGTTACTGGAACCCGGATGGGTAGCAGAAGGTACAAGAGCCAATGGAACTACCGAGGACCAGCTGATGTTACTGGAACTCGGTTACTAAGCAGGAGGTACCTGTGCCAGAAAGCACTACCAAGGACCAGCAGACGTTGGTGGAACTTGGATACCGAGAAGGAGGCACCTAATCCAAAGGCACTGCCGAGAACCAGCTGACGGTACTGGAACCCGGATGGGTAGCAGAAGGTACCCATGTAAAAAAAAAGTTCAAGGCCGCGAGCCGGCCGCAGTTACCAAAACCCACAGTCCTACAGAGGGTGCTTGTCCTATTGGCACTATGGAACCAGCCTTCATTGCCAGATCCCGCAGCCCACATAGGAGTCACCTAAACTGCAGGCACCATAGAGTCGGCTAACCCGACCGCAACACGACAGGACAACGCATTGGAGGCAAAGTGACGTTGACACTACCCGGAAACAGCTGGCGTGCTGGAACCAGGCTGGGCAGGAGGGAGTACCCGTGCCAAAGACACTGCCGAGAACCAGCTGACGGTACTGGAACCCGGATGGGTAGCAGAAGATACAAGAGCAAATGGAACTACCGAGGACCAGCTGATGTTACTGGAACCCGGATGGGTAGCAG
The DNA here is from genome assembly GCF_046119375.1 of Phyllobates terribilis. NCBI lineage: Eukaryota > Metazoa > Chordata > Amphibia > Anura > Dendrobatidae > Phyllobates > Phyllobates terribilis. The sequence continues at coordinate 261,436,250 of NW_027362762.1, forward strand.
AAGGTACAAGAGCCAATGGAACTACCGAGGACCAGCTGATGTTACTGGAACTCGGTTACTAAGCAGGAGGTACCTGTGCCAGAAAGCACTACCAAGGACCAGCAGACGTTGGTGGAACTTGGATACCGAGAAGGAGGCACCTAATCCAAAGGCACTGCCGAGAACCAGCTGACGGTACTGGAACCCGGATGGGTAGCAGAAGGTACCCATGTAAAAAAAAAGTTCAAGGCCGCGAGCCGGCCGCAGTTACCAAAACCCACAGTCCTACAGAGGGTGCTTGTCCTATTGGCACTATGGAACCAGCCTTCATTGCCAGATCCCGCAGCCCACATAGGAGTCACCTAAACTGCAGGCACCATAGAGTCGGCTAACCCGACCGCAACACGACAGGACAACGCATTGGAGGCAAAGTGACGTTGACACTACCCGGAAACAGCTGGCGTGCTGGAACCAGGCTGGGCAGGAGGGAGTACCCGTGCCAAAGACACTGCCGAGAACCAGCTGACGGTACTGGAACCCGGATGGGTAGCAGAAGATACAAGAGCAAATGGAACTACCGAGGACCAGCTGACGGTACTGGAACCCGGATGGGTAGCAGAAGGTACAAGAGCCAATGGAACTACCGAGGACCAGCTGATGTTACTGGAACTCGGTTACTAAGCAGGAGGTACCTGTGCCAGAAAGCACTACCAAGGACCAGCAGACGTTGGTGGAACTTGGATACCGAGAAGGAGGCACCTAATCCAAAGGCACTGCCGAGAACCAGCTGACGGTACTGGAACCCGGATGGGTAGCAGAAGGTACCCATGTAAAAAAAAAGTTCAAGGCCGCGAGCCGGCCGCAGTTACCAAAACCCACAGTCCTACAGAGGGTGCTTGTCCTATTGGCACTATGGAACCAGCCTTCATTGCCAGATCCCGCAGCCCACATAGGAGTCACCTAAACTGCAGGCACCATAGAGTCGGCTAACCCGACCGCAACACGACAGGACAACGCATTGGAGGCAAAGTGACGTTGACACTACCCGGAAACAGCTGGCGTGCTGGAACCAGGCTGGGCAGGAGGGAGTACCCGTGCCAAAGACACTGCCGAGAACCAGCTGACGGTACTGGAACCCGGATGGGTAGCAGAAGATACAAGAGCAAATGGAACTACCGAGGACCAGCTGACGGTACTGGAACCCGGATGGGTAGCAGAAGGTACAAGAGCCAATGGAACTACCGAGGACCAGCTGATGTTACTGGAACTCGGTTACTAAGCAGGAGGTACCTGTGCCAGAAAGCACTACCAAGGACCAGCAGACGTTGGTGGAACTTGGATACCGAGAAGGAGGCACCTAATCCAAAGGCACTGCCGAGAACCAGCTGACGGTACTGGAACCCGGATGGGTAGCAGAAGGTACCCATGTAAAAAAAAAGTTCAAGGCCGCGAGCCGGCCGCAGTTACCAAAACCCACAGTCCTACAGAGGGTGCTTGTCCTATTGGCACTATGGAACCAGCCTTCATTGCCAGATCCCGCAGCCCACATAGGAGTCACCTAAACTGCAGGCACCATAGAGTCGGCTAACCCGACCGCAACACGACAGGACAACGCATTGGAGGCAAAGTGACGTTGACACTACCCGGAAACAGCTGGCGTGCTGGAACCAGGCTGGGCAGGAGGGAGTACCCGTGCCAAAGACACTGCCGAGAACCAGCTGACGGTACTGGAACCCGGATGGGTAGCAGAAGATACAAGAGCAAATGGAACTACCGAGGACCAGCTGACGGTACTGGAACCCGGATGGGTAGCAGAAGGTACAAGAGCCAATGGAACTACCGAGGACCAGCTGATGTTACTGGAACTCGGTTACTAAGCAGGAGGTACCTGTGCCAGAAAGCACTACCAAGGACCAGCAGACGTTGGTGGAACTTGGATACCGAGAAGGAGGCACCTAATCCAAAGGCACTGCCGAGAACCAGCTGACGGTACTGGAACCCGGATGGGTAGCAGAAGGTACCCATGTAAAAAAAAAGTTCAAGGCCGCGAGCCGGCCGCAGTTACCAAAACCCACAGTCCTACAGAGGGTGCTTGTCCTATTGGCACTATGGAACCAGCCTTCATTGCCAGATCCCGCAGCCCACATAGGAGTCACCTAAACTGCAGGCACCATAGAGTCGGCTAACCCGACCGCAACACGACAGGACAACGCATTGGAGGCAAAGTGACGTTGACACTACCCGGAAACAGCTGGCGTGCTGGAACCAGGCTGGGCAGGAGGGAGTACCCGTGCCAAAGACACTGCCGAGAACCAGCTGACGGTACTGGAACCCGGATGGGTAGCAGAAGATACAAGAGCAAATGGAACTACCGAGGACCAGCTGACGGTACTGGAACCCGGATGGGTAGCAGAAGGTACAAGAGCCAATGGAACTACCGAGGACCAGCTGATGTTACTGGAACTCGGTTACTAAGCAGGAGGTACCTGTGCCAGAAAGCACTACCAAGGACCAGCAGACGTTGGTGGAACTTGGATACCGAGAAGGAGGCACCTAATCCAAAGGCACTGCCGAGAACCAGCTGACGGTACTGGAACCCGGATGGGTAGCAGAAGATACAAGAGCAAATGGAACTACCGAGGACCAGCTGACGGTACTGGAACCCGGATGGGTAGCAGAAGATACAAGAGCAAATGGAACTACCGAGGACCAGCTGACGGTACTGGAACCCGGATGGGTAGCAGAAGGTACAAGAGCCAATGGAACTACCGAGGACCAGCTGATGTTACTGGAACTCGGTTACTAAGCAGGAGGTACCTGTGCCAGAAAGCACTACCAAGGACCAGCAGACGTTGGTGGAACTTGGATACCGAGAAGGAGGCACCTAATCCAAAGGCACTGCCGAGAACCAGCTGACGGTACTGGAACCCGGATGGGTAGCAGAAGATACAAGAGCAAATGGAACTACCGAGGACCAGCTGACGGTACTGGAACCCGGATGGGTAGCAGAAGGTACAAGAGCCAATGGAACTACCGAGGACCAGCTGATGTTACTGGAACTCGGTTACTAAGCAGGAGGTACCTGTGCCAGAAAGCACTACCAAGGACCAGCAGACGTTGGTGGAACTTGGATACCGAGAAGGAGGCACCTAATCCAAAGGCACTGCCGAGAACCAGCTGACGGTACTGGAACCCGGATGGGTAGCAGAAGGTACAAGAGCCAATGGAACTGCCGAGAACCAGCTGGCGGTGCTGGAGCCCAGGGTAAATACTAAAAACAGAAGAGCCAGAGGTGTATTTGGAGGAGGTTTTAAATCCGTACTACAGTGGATGTGGACAAAGCAGGAGAATTTGCCGGACACACAGCTGGGGATCAGCTGACGTTACTGAATCCCAATAACACTGGAGCAAGCGTTGACTGTGCAGACGGCACTTCTGAGCAGCAACTAGCGGTATTGGAGCCCAGGGTAAATACTAAAAACGGAGGAGCCAGAGGTGTAATTGGAGCAAGTTTTAAATAAGTAGCACAGTGAATATGGACAGAGCAGGAGAAATTGCCGTGAACACAGCAGGGGAACAGCTGACGTTACCGAACCCCAATAACACCGCAGCAAGTGTTGACTGTGCAGACGGCACTTCCGAGCGCCAACTGGCGGTGCTGGAGCCCAGGGATAAGAATGAAAACAGAGGAGCCAGAGGTGTAATTCGAGCAACTTTAAAATGTGTAGTACAGTGGATGTGGACAAAGCAGGAGAAATTGCCGTCCGCACAGCAGGAGAACAGCTGACGTTACTGAACCCCAATAACACGGCAGCAAGTGTTGACTGTGCAGACAGCACTTCCGAGCGCCAACTGGCGGTGTTGGAGCCCAGGGTAAATACTAAAAACGGAGGAGCCAGAGGTGTAATTGGAGCAAGTTTTAAATAAGTAGCACAGTGAATATGGACAGAGCAGGAGAAATTGCCGTGAACACAGCAGGGGAACAGCTGACGTTACCGAACCCCAATAACACCGCAGCAAGTGTTGACTGTGCAGACGGCACTTCCGAGCGCCAACTGGCGGTGCTGGAGCCCAGGGATAAGAATGAAAACAGAGGAGCCAGAGGTGTAATTGGAGCAACTTTAAAATCTGTAGTAGTGAGAATGTGGACAGAGCAGGAGAAATTGCCGTCCGCACAGCAGGGGAACAGCTGACGTTACTGAACCCCAATAACATGGTAGCAAGTGTTGACTGTGCAGACAGCACTTCCGAGCGCCAACTGGCGGTGCTGGAGCCCAGGGATAAGAATGAAAACAGAGGAGCCAGAGGTGTAATTGGAGCAACTTTAAAATCTGTAGTAGTGAGAATGTGGACAGAGCAGGAGAAATTGCCGTCCGCACAGCAGGGGAACAGCTGACGTTACTGAACCCCAATAACACGGCAGCAAGTGTTGACTGTGCAGACAGCACTTCCGAGCGCCAACTGGCGGTGTTGGAGCCCAGGGTAAATACTAAAAACGGAGGAGCCAGAGGTGTAATTGGAGCAAGTTTTAAATAAGTAGCACAGTGAATATGGACAGAGCAGGAGAAATTGCCGTGAACACAGCAGGGGAACAGCTGACGTTACTGAACCCCAATAACATGGTAGCAAGTGTTGACTGTGCAGACGGCACTTCCGAGCGCCAACTGGCGGTGCTGGAGCCCAGGGATAAGAATGAAAACAGAGGAGCCAGAGGTGTAATTCGAGCAACTTTAAAATGTGTAGTACAGTGGATGTGGACAAAGCAGGAGAAATTGCCGTCCGCACAGCAGGAGAACAGCTGACGTTACTGAACCCCAATAACACGGCAGCAAGTGTTGACTGTGCAGACGGCACTTCCGAGCGCCAACTGGCGGTGCTGGAGCCCAGGGATAAGAATGAAAACAGAGGAGCCAGAGGTGTAATTCGAGCAACTTTAAAATGTGTAGTACAGTGGATGTGGACAAAGCAGGAGAAATTGCCGTCCGCACAGCAGGAGAACAGCTGACGTTACTGAACCCCAATAACACGGCAGCAAGTGTTGACTGTGCAGACAGCACTTCCGAGCGCCAACTGGCGGTGTTGGAGCCCAGGGTAAATACTAAAAACGGAGGAGCCAGAGGTGTAATTGGAGCAAGTTTTAAATAAGTAGCACAGTGAATATGGACAGAGCAGGAGAAATTGCCGTGAACACAGCAGGGGAACAGCTGACGTTACCGAACCCCAATAACATGGTAGCAAGTGTTGACTGTGCAGACGGCACTTCCGAGCGCCAACTGGCGGTGCTGGAGCCCAGGGATAAGAATGAAAACAGAGGAGCCAGAGGAGTAATTGGAGCAACTTTAAAATGTGTAGTACAGTGGATGTGGACAAATCAGGAGAAATTGCCGTCCGCACAGCAGGAGAACAGCTGACGTTACTGAACCCCAATAACACGGCAGCAAGTGTTGACTGTGCAGACGGCACTTCCGAGCGCCAACTGGCGGTGTTGGAGCTCAGGGATTACAGTTCAGGTGGTAGAAACATGAACAGAACAGGAGACCTGGATACTGTTGCCAACCAATTATTTATTCTGGAAGAGGACTGGCAAATTCATGAGAGATCCAGGCCTTGTTCATTTTGAGAAAAGTAAGCCGGTCAACGTTATCGGAGGATAGTCGCATGCGACGGTCTGTTAGTACACCACCTGCGGCACTAAAGACGCGTTCCGATAATACACTAGCAGCAGGGCAAGCTAGCACCTCCAGTGCATACTGACTAAGCTCTGGCCATGTATCCAGCTTACAGACCCAAAACTTGAAGGGAGAAGAGCCGTCTGGGAGTACACTAAGACATGTAGTCTGTCACCATCTGACGGAAACGTTGCCTCCTGCTGACTGGAGCTGTCTGTGATGGTGTAGACATTTGTGGCGGCGGGGACACAAAACTTTGCCACATTTCGGCCATACTGGTCTTGCCTTGTGCTGAGGCGCTGCTTCTGCTCCCTCTTTGTGCAGAGCTTCCTCCACTGCCTCGACGCACTGAGCTGCTTTGTAAAGCACTAGCAGCACTGCTCTCGGTTGGAATGGAGAACATGATGGAATGCACCAGTGCGTCTTGGTACTCCCGCATTTTACGCTCCCGGTTCAATGGTGTTATGAGGCTTTGTAAGTTGTCCCGGTAGCGAGGATCTAGGAGGGTGGACACCCAATAATCAGCCGTGTTGAGAATGTGGGCGATGCGGCGGTCGTTTCTGAGGCACTGCAGCATGAAATCAACCATGTGCTGCAGACTGCCAACTGGCCAAGAAACGCTGTCCCCTGCTTGAGGCGTGATCTCTGCCTGCTCTGCATCACCCCACCCTCGCTCTAGATACTGACTACTAGAGCATTGTGTACCTCCCTCCTCTGGACAGATGTCTTCCTCATCCATTGACTCCTCCTCATCCTCCTCACAAAGTGTCCCCTGCCTAGGCCTTTGTGAGGAACCACGTTGCGCAGACTGTAGAGAAGCAGATGGCATTTGTGACTCCTCATCCTCCACCTCTTCCAAAACCTCGTCCCTTAGTGCTTGCAGTGTTTTTTCAAGCAGGCAGATAAGGGGGATAGTCATGCTGACTAGTGCATCATCTGCACTCGCCATCCGCGTGGAATAATCAAAGGCACGCAAAACGTGGCAAATGTCCTTCATAGAGGCCCACTCAGTGGTGGTGAAGTGTGAACGGCGCGCACTGCGACTTGTTTGCGCCTGCTGCAGCTGGTACTCCATTACTGCTGCCTGCTGCTCACACAACCTCTCCAACATATGTAACGTTGAATTCCACCTGGTGGGTAGGTCACATATGATGCGATGTTCCGGAAGACATAATCGGCGCTGCAGAGCTGCAATGCGTGATCTTGCATTGCTGGAACGCCGCAAGTGAGCGCACTCTATGCGGACCTTGTGAAGCAGTGCATCAAGATCCGGATAGTCCCTCAAAAAACTCTGCACGACCAAGTTGAGCACATGTGCCAGACATGGGATGTGAGTGAGGTTGCCTAGGCCCAGAGCTGCCACCAGATTTCGGCCATTGTCACACACTACCATGCCTGGCTGGAGATTCGCTGGCACAAACCACACGTCACTCTGCTGCTTGATGGCATTCCAGAGCTCCTGCGCTGTGTGGCTTCGATTCCCCAAAGAAATTAATTTTAATACGGCCTGTTGACGTTTGGCCACGGCTGTGCTCATATCGGTCATCATAACAGGTAACCGTTCACGGGTCGATGTGGAGGTAGACCGTGACGGCTCCTGCAGCGCTGATTCAGAGGAACTGGAGTATGAGGAGGAGTCAATGTGTACAGACTGGATTCCTGCAATCCTTGGAGTTGGCAGAACACGTACAGCGCCACTCTCAAGATCTGTACCCGGCTCCACAACATTTACCCAATGGGCAGTGAGGGAAAGGTATCGTCCCTGTCCATGCTTACTGGTCCACGCATCAGTGGTCAGGTGGACCTTGCTACTGACGGCGTTTTGTAGCGCATGTTTAATTTTTCCCTCCACATGATGTTGCAGGGCAGGGACGGCTTGCCTGCTGAAATAAAAGCGGCTGGGCACGTTGTATTGTGGGACTGCCAATGCCATAAAGTTACGGAATGTGTCAGTCTCCACCAGCCTGAATGATAGCATTTCAAGGGCCAGTAGTTTAGCAATGCCAGCATTCAGAGCCTGTGCTCGGGGGTGGTTTGCCGAGTATGGGCGCCTTTTCTCCCATGCCTGTGCTAACGATGGCTGTAGACTGGCCTGGGAGTGTGAGGATGACTGGGAAAGTGGTGCTGTGGGTGGAATTACACTGTGTCTCTGTACAACAGTGCCAGAGATTCTTCCATGGCGATCCTGTGAGGAAGCCGAACCAGCTGTGTGTGAGCTGGAGGAAGAGGCTACAACACGAGCTGAAGAGGTGGTAGGTGGCGCTGTAGGTTGGCCTAGGTCTTCAGTGTGTTTGTGTAACTCCACCACGTGCTTGGTCCGCACATGTTTCCACATATTTGTGGTATTGAGGTTGCTGACACTTTTCCCTCTTTTCACCTTCTGATTACACAGCTTGCATTTGACAAAGCAAATGTCATCTGCAACTGTGTCAAAAAAGGACCAGGCACTGCAAGTCTTGGGAGCGCCCGCTTTGGATTTTGGAAGAGCCATGCTCCTAATGGGTGCCGAAGTGGAGGCTACAGGCAACCAAGTCTGCCCCCTCCCTCTCCCTCCTTTTTGGGCCGTTCGGGGAATCTCTTCCTCAGAGCTGCTCCCACCACCTTCCTGTCCCTCACGCCATGATGGGTCAAGGACCTCATCATCTACACCACCCTCTTCAAACAACTGCTTCTCCTGGGTAGTCTCGACAGCACAGTACGCACCAGAAAGTGGCACCTGAGTCTCATCATCAGATGCGTACTGAGGTGTGCTGCTGACCATAGGCACTGGCCCACCCGCCTCTTCAGATTCAGAGAGACAAAACGGTTGCGCATCACTGCATACTACCTCTTCTTCAAATTCTCGAATTCTGCTTGGCTGGCCCCCTCTTTCCAAGCCAAGAGATTCAGAGAACAGAAGTAGAGATGGCTCCTGTCCAGGGCTCTCTGACTGCCTGGGCAATTTGGCAGGTGGTGAAGAGACAGATGGGTGCTCTTCAGTGCTCAGGACCTGAGAGGATCTGGAACTAATTGAAGTCGATGCGTTAGCTGCCATCCATCCGACAACGGCTTCAATTTGGTCCTCGCGCAGCAGTGGGGTACGGCTAGCTCCTACAAAGCTGCGCATAAAGGACTGTTCCCTGGTAAAACTGGGGGATGCTGAGTCACTGGTGCCCGCAGCAGGCACAGAATCCCCACGTCCTCTCCCTGCAGGCACAGAATCCTCACGTCCTCTCCCTGCAGAAACTCCACGCCCACGCCCACGACCACGACCACATGCCTTACTCCCTGCCTTCTTCATCTTGGTAGACTGATAAAGATAGGCAGAAAAGTACTAAGGGCTTAGTGTGCTTATTCCTGAACAGCTGCTAACAGGTATAAGAAACACTAATTTTATAAAGTGTGGACTAGACTTTAATATGAGCTAATGTGGCCTACACAACTGTAAAGTGGAGTGTTTGGTGAACTTTATTTAGGTTTTTTTTGTCACAAAAAGACACTGGATGTGCCTAAAGATGTAATAACGATAGTATCACAAACTTTTTGTAGCTATTACAATGTAGGAAGGTAACCTACAATGCAATAGATGAGGCTGCAAAAAATAGGCTAATACTAATCTGGCTGGGGCTGCAGGGCCCAATGCTGCAGAAAGGCTCCTCTATCTACTCCTATATAGTGTGTTTGGAATCAATTTAGCTGAATATGGATGGAACCACCACACTAATAGGAGATATCAGGAAAAATTATGAATTGGCAATAAAGGACAATGTATGAGGCAGTGACACACACTGAGTGCACTACAACCAGACGGGGTTGAAGCACACACTACAGGGTGAGCTGCACTCACACACCAGACCTTGCAGACAGCGGTGAACAGTACAGATGCAGAGCACTGTGCACTAGTGCTGCAAGACGGAAAAAAATTCTCTATCTACTCCTATATAGTGTGTTTGGAACCAATTTAGCTGAATACAGATGGAACCACCACACTAATAGGAGATATCAGGAAAAATTATGAATTGGCAATAAAGGACAATGTATGAGGCAGTGACACACACTGAGTGCACTACAACCAGACGGGGTTGAAGCACACACTACAGGGTGAGCTGCACTCACACACCAGACCTTGCAGACAGCGGTGAAAAGTACAGATGCAGAGCACTGTGCACTAGTGCTGCAAGACGGAAAAAAATTTCTCTATCTACTCCTATATAGTGTGTTTGGAACCAATTTAGCTGAATACAGATGGAACCACCACACTAATAGGAGATATCAGGAAAAATTATGAATTGGCAAAAAAGGACAATGTATGAGGCAGTGACACACACTGAGTGCACTACAACCAGACTTGGCTGAAGCACACACTACAGGGTGAGCTGCACTCACACACACAGACCTTGCAGATAGCGGTGAACAGCACAGGGAACTGTGCACTAGCACTGCAAGGCACAGTGATTTAGAAAGTAGCTTGGGTAAAGCAGTATAGAGCAAATAGGTAGCTAAAACTGTCCCTCAGAACAACAGCGTCCTATCCCTAACTGAATTCACAGCAGAGTGAGCTCAAAATGGCGGCGGTGGCTTTTATAGTGCATCATGACATCATTTCAGCAGCCAATCACAGCCATGCCATTAGTTAAGATGCCTACATGCCTAACAGGATGTGCCCACACTTCTTAGGATCCTCATTGGCTGAATAAAATGAAAATGTCTCATTGCATTATGGGAACTTCCGATTCCGGTATACGATATTGCAATAGTATCGGAATTAAGTATCGGAATTCCGATACCGCGAATATCGGCCGATACCCGATATTTCAGTATCGGAATGCTCAACACTACTCATCACCCCAAGATCATGTCACAGGGCACAAATGGGAGCAGCAGCGCAAATGGTTTAAATTTACGGCGAGAACTACTTTTTCATTATAGCGAGTAAAATCATTCTAATGTGTGTGATTTCTTTTGTCATATGATTTTTGTATGTAATTTCATGCGTATGTCTTGTTGATTCTAATTCAATTTAAACATATACAGTACAGATCAAAAGTTTGGACACACCTTCTCATTTAAAGATTTTTCTGTATTTTCTTGACTATGAAAATTGTACATTCACACTGAAGGCATCAAAACTATGAATTAACACATGTGGAATTATATACTTAACAAAAAAGTGTGAAACAACTGAAAATATGTCTTATATTCTAGGTTCTGCAAAGTAGCCACCTTTTGCTTTGATGACTGCTTTGCACACTCTTGGCATTCTCTTGATGAGCTTCGAGAGGTAGTCACCGGAAATGGTTTTCACTTCACAGGTGTGCCCTGTCAAGTTTAATAAGTGGGATTTCTTGCTTTATAAATGGGGTTGGGACCATCAGTTGTTTTGTGCAGAAGTCTGATGGATATGTGGCACCTTGCTGCGCACAGGTACCACAGGACCCATGGTGCATGGACGGACTTCTCCACAAGAGGCCCTCATTACGTACAAACACCTCCACCCTTCCACCTCATACAACCAGAGGGAGCCCGTTAGGGATATATATATATGGAGGGTGGAGCCAGGCAGCTCAGTTTAGAGTTTAGTCAGACAGAGAGAGTCTGAGAGCGTGCTGGCGCTGAGACTAGTGAAAACGCAGCACGCTGGTTGCTGTGCTTAGGCGAGCCAAGGCCTACAGCACGAGTTGAGTTCTGAGGGCATCGAGTGTGGCCGAAGGCAAGATGAGAGAGGAGTTGAGGGGGCAGAGGAGCATCATAGGCTCACCCCAGTATACAAATCGGACACCGGGTCCGCGCCTACAGGGTCCCTTTATACCCAGTAGGGATCACCGGCATTCCAAAAGGACTACAAGTTCCTGGACGAGCTGAAGCTAGACCCATTACAGGACCAGGAACCACAAGGCCCCACCATCCAGGGAGAGTGGTTACCAGCAGAAGGTCCTACTACCGAGCGACAGGTGAAGGAACAGCACGACACATAAGCTAGGCCCAGTTGCAGGTGGGCCTGGAGCATACAGAGAGGCAGACACGGACCAGGAGGCCTTATACCCGCTCACTGGGGAGAAGTCCTGAAGTGCACCCATCCTAATGATTACCCTGGACTGTACCTGACATCCGCACCAGTAAAGGTATTGAAGAGAATCCCCTGTCTCTGTCAGTTACTCCTGCTGCACCATCCGCCTGCACTACAAGTCCCAGCATCACCACCATCAAACTCCACACTGCCCCGGGGCCCGCTCCACCTGTGGGGAGCAGAAACACCTCAGCTGCCATCCCATCACCCCCCGGAGGTCTGCAGCAGCGCTGGTAAACCTTACCAGGTACCACACGTGGCGTCACAAACTATTTACTTTATTTTTATTTTTTTTATCCAAGTTACAATCCCCCTTTTTGGTTGACCGCCCTGGGCCACGGGCCAGGCCAGCCACTGTGACATACCCCCCCAGCATCCATAGGCCCGGACGCCGAGTACCCCATTGCCCCGGGGGCGCGTCAACTTCTGGCGTCACGAACAGGATATCGTGCCCGTTGCCACCGGGTACGGTAACACTTACTGTGGTGAAGATTTCCCGCCATTCCTGAGGTTTCCCGCCATTATCCGCCATTTTCATGTCGCCGCCCGGGAAGAAGAGGGGCGTAACCGCGGGAATCGGAGAGGCGTAACCGCTGGAAGTGCGCGAAGCCCCGTCCCCGCCTCGCGCCTTGACGCCAGACCAGGAAGCTTCAGGTCCTAGAAGGAGACCGTTGTCAAGCGCACGCTCTGACGTCAGCCGCGAGGGAGACGCAAGGTCCTGGAAGGAGACCGTCTCCTGCGGAGCTGTGGCCTACACAATCCAAGTAAATGAGGTAGGCTATGGTTTACTAGGGGGGGCGCAACCATAGCCGATGACCAGCAAGCCGCCGGAGCACCGGTTAACGCTCCTGATGCTCAACTTGTGCACGGCGCTGCACAGGCCGGAGCGGCCGCCCCACCAGCAGGGGTCGTGACTCCGTTGATACCCATGGCCCTGCCATATATCCCTGGAGCAAAATGGCTTCCCCAGTATGATGGCAAACCAGACACCCTGTCTGGGTTCAAGAGAAGAATATGCGGTGTACTGGACATGTATTCTATGACTGGTAAGCAGAGAGCCGCTGTTGTGCTGGGACAATTGACTGGTGCCGCAGAGCGGGAAATTGAAACCTGGTCAGCCGCAGACAAGGAATCAGTATCCATTATCTTTAAGAGACTGCAAACTGTCTTTGAAAACCGCACTGAGACAGATCTCCGGATGAGGTACTACCACTGTACCCAGAAACCTGAGGACAGTATCCGGGACTATGCCTGGCGCTTACAGGAAGCCCTACGGGCCCTGAAACAGTTTAGTCCAGCCAGCATACAAGATGAGAATAAAATGCTGACGGAACAGTTCATCCGGGGGTTGATGTCCCAGGAGGAGAGCAGAGCTGTACGGTGGTGGGCTTTAGATCATCCAGACACCACCTTTGACACCCTGAAGGACATGGCTATTAAGGGTCTAAAGCCCCTGGAAACATCAGGGACTTCTATCCAGCATTACCAGGGTGGGGCCACCACAGTGCCCGCAACACCCACTGCTCCTTCATTAATGGCTGAAACAAAAATGCAAACAGTGCCTCCTAGCGAGCTGGACAACCTGCACTCTGAAGTGCGTCAGCTGAGTAAAACTCTGGCCATTGTCCTGAGCACCCTGCAGCTACAGACGGAGCCCGAGCCGGTGGGAAGGATCCTACTCGCCGACAGCCCTGAGGATGTCCCCTGGATGAGGAGAAGAAGGAGGATGACACCACCCCGTAGGAGGACAACGCCACCCCGGAGGAGGACAACGCCACCCTGTGGGAGGACCAACGACCAATGTCGCCCTCCAGGAGACTTCATCTGCTACCTGTAATGCACACGCCCGGGCTGAGTGGCGTGTACGTGTGTATGTAGTGATTCCACTGTGCCATGAACCGGAGAGTGCCTGGAGGGGCGTAACTAAGTATCTGCCCGATCCGACCAAGGTCGCACGACGGCATACGACGCCAGTGCACCAGGGAGGAACCGAGCAGAGGGACCAGGGTCTACTCCAGGTCAGACTCCGGACACGGCTGTTGACCCACACCGGGGAATACAGGAACAGGCAGACTAGAGCGCAGGCTGGGTAGGGTCCAGTACAGACTGGGAGACGAATTCGAAACCGCAGACACGGTGGACAGGGCTGAGCAAAGCGAAACCGCAGACGCGGTGGACAGGGCTGAGCAAAGCGAAACCACAGACGCGGTGGACAGGGCTGAGCAAAGTGAAACCACAGACGCGGTGGACAGGGCTGAGCAAAGCGAAACCGCAGACGCGGTGGACAGGGCAGAGCAAAGCGAAACCGCAGACGCGGTGGACAGGGCTGAGCAAAGCGAAACCGCAGACGCGGTGGACAGGGCTGAGCAAAGCGAAACCGCAGACGCGGTGGACAGGACTGAGCAAAGCGAAACCGCAGACGCGGTGGACAGGGCTGAGCAAAGCGAAACCGCAGACACGGTGGACAGGGCTGAGCAAAGCGAAACTGCAGACGCGGTGGACAGGGCTGAGCAAAGCGAAACCGCAGACGCGGTGGACAGGGCTGAGCAAAGCGAAACCGCAGACGCGGTGGACAGGGCTGAGCAAAGCGAAACCGCAGACGCGGTGGACAGGGCTGAGCAAAGCGAAACCGCAGACGCGGTGGACAGGGCTGAGCAAAGCGAAACCGCAGACGCGGTGGACAGGGCTGAGCAAAGCGAAACCGCAGACGCGGTGGACAGGACTGAGCAAAGCGAAACCGCAGACGAAATGGACAGAGCAGAGCAAAGCAAAACCGCAGACGCGGTGGACAGAGCTGAGCAGGCAAGAACCGCCAAAGCGGCAAGCAAGGCAGAGCGGAGGGGACAGGGCTCTGTTCACACGGAACAGACTGAAAGGGAAAGGCAGAACCAGGTACACACAGGATACTTGCAATGAAGTAGCGAGTGGACTCCAAACTCACAAACGAGAGTACAGAGACAACGAGTAGGAGATAGGTACGGGATCAGATTCTGCAAGAAAAGGGAAGGTACCGACATAGAGAAAAACAGATAACAGGCTAGGAGAGTATACAGACAAGAGCAGGCAAGATACAGGAACGGGTCTAGGTATGCGGCCCCTAGAAGGCGGAAAGAACAGGCTAAGAGCGTGTTCACACTGGCCTGGAAACACAGCCTCCAGGATAGGCAGAAGACAACAGGCTAGAGAGCGTGTACAGACTGCAGGTTAGAGTACACAAGTAGGACACAGTACAGACACGGGAACAGATACTGCAAGACAGGTAACATACACAGGACCTGGCATGTCAGAGACAAAAGCCAACTGACAGGGCAAGATGCTCAGGCATGGGTTAATTGGAGCAGCTGGTTTAAATACCAGGTGACAAACAGCAATAGGCTGAGGACGCACAAGGGGTGTGCCTGCAGCAGGTACAAAAAGCAGGAAGTGATCGGGCGCCGCCCTTAAGCAACAGAAGCAGAGGCAAACAGACAGCATGGAGGGAAGACAGGCTAGCAGACTGGACTGGAGATCAAGTGCGCGCTCTTGCACAGTGGGAGATGGACCACTATGCAAGGACGCCGCCAGGTATGTTACACTACCATTGCCACAAGGCAGGCCACACAGTGCGGAACTGTCCTTTAAACGGGCAAACCCTGGGGCCGAGGGCCGACGCCCAGGAGTAAATCAACCAGGCCCATCAAGCTGGTACCACCGGTTCGTAGGAGGAAGGCCTTTCCTGTCCATCGTGCTGGACGGCATAGCTACACCTGCGTTACTGGACACCGGCTCACAGGTAACCATCATACCTGATGTCCTCTACAAAAGGTACTGGTCCATAGATGAACTCCACCCGCCAGCCCCGAACCTCTCTGTGTATGCCTCTAACGGCCTTCCTCTTAACCTAGTAGGGGTTAAGGATGTGACAGTGAAGGTGGGGAGAGTGGAACTAAAGGACCAAGAACTAAGTGTCATAGAATCTAACCCTGGTGATACAGACTTGTATATGATACTTGGTACAAATATTGTTGGTAACTGTTTGGGAGAAGTGTTGCTTTTGCTCCAACAGATTGCTGGCACTGCCAAACCAGGGCAGAGGAAGGTGCTCCAGAGAGAGATTCGAGCCCTCCTGTACCAGCAACAGGTAAAGCTAACAGGTGGTGAGATTGGTAATGTACAGGTGACAAACCCGATACCCATTGTGATTCCCCCAATGAGTGAGATGCTGATTTGGTGTAGGGCAGCAATAGGTCTCAAGGGACAGAACTACCAGGCTGTAGTGGAGCCCATTAGCTCGGAGCACAGACCTACACTCTTAACTGCTAGAGGGGTAGTTGATGTACGCAATGGGAGGGTACCCATACGTCTCCTAAATTGTGGGGAGGAGAAAGTTAAATTACCAAGATACGCCACTGTTGCCTGATTTTATACTGTGAATGACGATGCCATACACACAGTGGAATCCTTGACCCCACCAGATATAGTGGAGGACAATGACTCCGAAGCTCAGCTGGAGGATTGGTGTCAACAGCTCCATGTTGGGACTGACGCCACTCCTGTCCATCAAAAACACGCTGTTTACAGAGTGGTTCAGGAATATGAACAAGTGTTTAGTAAGCACTCACTTGATTTTGGTAGGGTCAAAGGGGTACAACACCACATACCCACCGGTAACCATCCACCTATTAAGGAGCGTTACAGACCCGTACCACCAGCACATTATCAGAAAGCCAAGGAAATGTTACACGACATGAAAAAGGCAGGGGTAGTAAGGGATAGCTGTAGCCCTTGGGCAGCTCCCCTGGTCCTGGTCAGGAAAAAGCATGGTAGCATGAGGATGTGTGTAGATTATAGACAGATTAATCGCATAACACATAAAGATGCATACCCTTTGCCCCGTATAGAGGAATCCCTGGCTGCACTAAAATCTGCCAATTACTTCTCTACACTGGATCTCACTAGTGGGTACTGGCAAGTCTCTTTTGCTGAGGAAGATCGGGAGAAGACGGCCTTCACCACCCCGATGGAACTGTGCGAGTTCAACAGTATGCCGTTTGGACTCTGCAATGCACCCGGAACGTTCCAGAGGCTGATGGAGTGTTGCTTGGGACATCGGAACTTCGAGACAGTGCTGCTGTACCTGGATGACGTTATCGTGTACTCAAGGACGTATGAGGACCATCTGAAGCACCTGGCGGAGGTATTTGAAGCATTGTCCTGGTATGGGATGAAACTAAAACCTTCTAAATGCCACTTGCTCAAGCAGAAGGTTCAGCACCTGGGACACGTAGTCAGCTCGGAGGGAGTAGCACCAGACCCGGAGAAGGTCACTGCCATCCAGAAGTGGCCTGAGCCGAGAAGCATCAAAGAAGTATGGCAATTTCTGGGACTGGTGGGGTACTACAGGAGGTTCATAAAGAACTATACCAAAAAGGTAGCACCTCTACAAAACCTCCTGGTAGGACAGTCCAAAAGAGGAAAGAGTCCCCCATTCCAGTGGGGCAAAGAACAGGCTGAATCCTTTGCAGTAATGAAGGAAATCCTGACTGGTGAAGAAATCCTGACTTACCCTGACTACAGCCAGCCTTTCCTGCTGTACACCGACGCCAGCAACGAGGGACTGGGAGCTGTGTTGTCCCAGAAGCAAAATGGAAGAGAGAAGGTAATTGCGTATGCCAGCAGGAAGCTACGTCCTACCGAGAGGAACCCGGAGAAGTACAGTTCCTTTAAGCTGGAGTTCCTGGCCTTGGTCTGGGCTATCACTGAAAGGTTCAAGCATTACCTAGCCTCAACTAAGTTTACAGCTTTTACTGACAACAATCCCTTGACGCACCTGGAGACAGCCAGGTTGGGAGCCATGGAACAGCGTTGGGTGGCCAGACTGTCAAATTATCAGTTCACCATCAAGTACCGGGCAGGTTCACAAGAACACCAATGCTGATGCCCTGTCAAGGATGCCCCATCAGTCAGATACCGAGGATGAACTGGATGATTTAGAGGAAGTTGAATTACCTGCTTTCCACCGAAGCAGAGTGGTCCATGAGCAACACGTCACCTGAAGACGTCAGGGAAGGACACTGAATCTTCTACCCCACCACAGTTGGAAGGAGACCCAGGACAGTGACCCGGTTGTCAGCCTTATCAAAAGACTGATCACCCAGGAAGGTTCTCACCTGGAGAAGGATGCTCCTCCACAAGCCAAGCAACTGTGGAATGAAAGAAGCCGGCTGTTCATCTATAGAGAGAAGCTGTGCAGAAGATTTGTCAACCCCAAGACCCATGAAATGGTGTGGCAGATTGTTGTACCCAGGACGGATATCCAGATGGTGTTGGAAGCCTACCATGATCAAGCAGGGCATTTTGGCTGGAAGAAGCTGGAAACCCTGCTGAAGGACCGGTTCTACTGGGTTGGAATGCGGAGCTCCATAGAGAGGTGGTGCCGGAATTGTGGGCCCTGTAGCCTCAGAAGAAAAGACTACGGCAGCCAGAAAGCACCCTTGCAGTCCGTCAAGACAACCCAGCCCCTGGAGATCGACACTCTGGATCACGTCAAGCTGTCCCCCCGCAGGTCAGGCCATTCCTATGCACTGACCATGGTGGATCATTATTCCCGGCGGTTCCTGGTGGTAGCCCCTGTCAAGGATCTGACAGCAGAAACTGCAGCAAGAATGTTCCAAGCATACTTCTGCAGGCCCCATGGATACCCAGACAAACTGCTGACGGATCAAGGCCCTGCTTTTGAAGCCGAGCTGTTTAAAGAATTCTGCCACCTGTACGGATGCAACAAGATCCGGACTACACCGTACCACCCTCAGACTAATGGTTTGTGTGAGAAAATGAACAACATCGTCATAGACCTGCTGAAAACCTTACCCTTGGAAGAAAGAAATCAGTGGCCAGACAAACTACCTGACCTGGTAGATCTGTACAATCACATACATGTGAGTTCTACAAATTGTACTCCAGTGTACCTCATGAGAGCAAGACTCGGAAAGTTGCCCATGGACCTGGAACTCGGAGTGATAGAACCGGAAGCAGATATGTCCACTGAAGACTGGGATACAAATCGGCAAGAGCAGTACAGGAGAGTACAGGCCTGTGTCGAAGACAGTCTGAACAGAGTAAGGGAAAGACAGGAAGAACAGTACAATAAACATGCACCAGCAGAACCCTTGGCACCTGGAGAGATAGTGCTAAAGCGGAAGAGAAGAAGTCACAAGCTCAATGACCAGTGGGAAAGAGAGCCCTACACAGTGCTGAACTCCAAATTTGACAACAGTAAAACCTGCCTGATTATCAAACATGGAGGTAAAACAACTGCAACAGTCTCAAGAGAGCACCTGGAAGTGTGCCCAAGTCTACTGAAGACAACGGAAGAAGAAGTGCCTCCTATAGCACCAGAAGAACCCAAGGACGACGTGCTTCATGTAGCATCGGCAGAGACGCCGTCCCTCTCACCGCAGCGCTTCCTGCCCGGCGTCCTCCAGCGCTCCTCTTCCTGCTTCTGCTGCTGGCGTGCACAGCTTCCCGGGCACTGTGCTTAGGGCGCACGCGCTCCCTTCCTCTTAAGGGGGCCACGCGCGCCGCCCTAAGGAGTTCCTCGGTCAATTGCCGGAGGTCCTACCATATATATAGGCACCTCCTCCAAAATGGAGGTGCCCGAGCAACAGTTGATGCACAGTGTTCTAACTTCTGCTTCAGCCTTCAGGTCCCTCTGCTAGCCTGACTACTAGTCCTGCCCGCCAGCCTGACTACTCTCCAGCCTGACAGTCTGTCTTCCATTCAATCCGCCAGTCTGTCTATGGGCTTCACACGCCTGCTTACCTGGAAGCACCTGCCTGTTACCTGTCAGCCTACCTGGAGGCTCCTGCCTGTCACTTGCCATGACCACCTGTCTGCCTACCCGGAGGCTCCTGCCCGTCACTTGCCGTGACCACCTGACTGTCTACCAAGAGGCTTCCGCCTGTCACTTGCCGTGACCATCTGTCTGCCTACCCGGAGGCTCCTGCCCGTCACTTGCCGTGACCACCTGACAGCCTACCTAGAGGCTCCTGCCTGTCACTTGCCGTGACCACCTGACAGACTACCTAGAGACTTCTGCCTGTCGCCTGCTGTCTCTGCCAGTTCATCTACCTGGACTTCTCGTCAGCCTGCCTGCTGTGCCCATCTGCAGTATCGGTCAGTCTCAGCCATCTGACCCGTGGGAGTCACCTGCTCCTTTACAAGGTCATCCCCAGAGTAGTACCAGGTCCCTCTGCTCGGTCCCTCCCTGGTCACGGAGTCGTTAGCCGCCGTAGGACCAGAGTCGGTCCGAGTTGATACTTAGTTACGCCCCTCTGGGCCCCTCCTTGCACCGCAGCACAGAGGTTCCACCACCCGGATCCGTAACAGTTTGCTCGGGCCATGGAACCCGGTGGCCCCCAAGCCCCCTCGTTCTCTGACCTGTACCAGGAGGTTTCTCGTCAGAGATCCCAACAGGAAACCATCCTGAACTTCCTGCGGAGTGTCAACTCCCGCCTGGACACACGGCCTGTTCCACCTGTGTCCTCCTCGAGTCGTGCGACTCCCGCTCCGGCAGCGCCGCTGCCCACCTATCCCATGGCATACATCCCTGGTCCCCGGCTTTCTGCACCTCCTCGTTTTGGAGGCGACCCCGCTCTAGCTCGGGGTTTCATAAACAAGTGCACCCTGCACTTTGAACTTTTGGCATATCAGTTTCCCTCCGACTGGGCCAAGGTGGAGCTCATCATATCTCACCTCACTGGGGAAGCACTGGCATGGCTTAATCCCCTGTGGGAGAGAGGGGATCCCCTGGTGTCCGATCTATCGTCTTTCCTCGCTGCTTTCCAGAAAGTCTTCCATGAACCAGGACGAAAATCCTCTACTGCCTCCTCTTTGCTCCGTCTCCGCCAAGGGAGTCTCACTGTGGGCCAGTATGCCATACAGTTCCGTACCCTCGCTTCTGAGCTTGCCTGGGACAACGAGGCCCTGGTGTCCATCTTCTGGGAGAGCCTTTCCGGCCGGATTAAGGATGAGTTGGCCGGCCAGGATATTCCTACCACCCTGATAACCTGGTGTCGCTAGCTACCCGGATCGACATCCGTTTCCTGGAACGTGCTAAAGAGACTACCCTGGAGTGAAGATTTCCTCGCCTTGCTCCGACTTCCCAGAGACCTGTCTCTCAATTAGCTTCTCCTCGGGCACGCTCGCCCGAACCTATGCAAGTTGATCAGACCAAGATGGTCAAATCTCGCCAAGAGTCACGCCGAGCCGAGGGGAGCTGTTTCTACTGTGGCAGTAAGGAGCACTTCATCCGTTCCTGCCCGGTGAAGCCGGGAAACGCCAGTACCTAGGACCGCTTGGAGAGGTCATCTTAGGCAAAAGTAAACCCTCTCCTTCCTTGACTTTGTCTGTCGCCATCTCCTGGGGAGAGAACAGCTACTTTGAAATTGCACACCTAGATTCTGGAGCTGCTGGGAACCTCATTTCCCAGTCCCTGGTAGAGAAATATTACATTCCCACCAAACCGCTGTGGCAGTAAGGAGCACTTCATCCGTTCCTGCCCGGTGAAGACAGGAAACGCCAGTACCTAGGACCGCTCGGAGAGGTCGTCCTAGGCAAAAGTAAACCCTCTCCTTCCTTAACTTTGTCTGTCACCATCTCCTGGGGAGAGAACCGCTACTTTAAAATTGCACACCTAGATTCCGGAGCTGCTGGGAACCTTATTTCCCAGTCCCTGGTAGAGAAATATTACATTCCCACCAAACCTCTGGCTGAACCATTGGCAGTTGCCTCCGTGGATGGAAGACTCCTTCCGGTGACCATCCTGCTCGTCACAGAACCTATAACCTTGCAGGTGGGAATGCTGCACTCTGAGAGAATCTCCTTCCATGTGCTTTCCAGTCTCTCTCAATCCCTATTGCTAGGTCTACCCTGGCTTCAGAGACATGAACCCATGCTGAACTGGCAATCCGGTGAAGTTCTCCGTTGGGGGCAGGATTGCCATGAGACCTGCCTGGTCCCGGTCCGCCCGGTTTGTCTGCCCCTCACCCCGGCTAATCTACCCGGTTTACCAGCACCTTACTGGTCCTATGCAGATGTCTTCAACAAAAAGGAAGCAGAGACACTGCCACCTCATAGGCCATATGATTGCCCGATCGACCTGGTACCCGGTGCTACTCCACCCTGTGGGTGTATTTACCCTTTGTCGTCGGCCAAAACCCGGGCCATGTCGGAATACATTAAGGAGAATCTGGCTAGGGGATTCTTCCGGAAATCTACCTCCCCGGCTGGAGCCGGATTCTTCTTCGTCAAGAAGAAAGATGGTTCACTACGTCCCTATATAGACTATCGTGGACTTAACCAAATCACGGTCAAAAACAAATACCCCCTGCCACTCATCTCCGAGTTGTTTGACCACCTCAAGGGCTCTAGGATCTTTTGCAAGCTGGATCTACATGGGACATATAACCTGGTCCGGATCCGTCAAGGAGACGAGTGGAAGACTGCATTTAATACCCGGGACGGTCACTATGAATACCGTGTAATGCCCTTCGGTCTCTGCAATGCTCCCGCCGTCTTCCAAGAATTAGTCAATGACATCTTCCGTGATCTTCTATATTCCTGCGTGGTGGTGTATCTGGACGACATCTTGGTCTTCTCTCCGGACCTTCCCACACACCGGAGGGATGGTCGTCAAGTCCTGTTTAGGCTCAGGCAGAATCACCTCTATGCCAAATTTGAGAAGTGCCTCTTCGAGCAGACCTCCCTTCCGTTCCTGGGTTATATTATCTCCCAGACAGGTCTACGAATGGACCCCGAGAAGCTCTCTGCCGTCTTAAAATGGCCCCGTCCAGAGGGGTTGAAGGCGATTCAGCGATTCCTGGGCTTCGCCAACTACTACCATCTCTTCATCCCGCACTTCTCTTCTCGGACTGCTCCCATCTCTGCGCTCACCCGTAAGGGAGAAAATCCCAAGGTATGGCCGCCCGAAGCTGAGGAGGCCTTCCTTTCCTTAAAGCAAGCCTTCTCCTCTGCCCCAGTGCTGCACCGTCCGGACTGCAAAAAACAGTTCTTCCTGGAGGTTGATACTTCCTCCTCCGGAGCCGGAGCGGTGCTCACCCAAAAAACTTCATCCGGGAGAATGGTAACCTGCGGCTTCTTCTCCAAACTCTTCTCCTCATCTGAGCGCAATTACTCCATAGGAGACCGAGAACTGCTAGCCATCAAATTGGCACTGGAGGAGTGGCGTTACCTGATTGAAGGGGCTCTATACCCAGTGATCATCTATACTGATCACAAAAATCTTGCATATCTCCAGAATGCCCAAAGACTCAATCCGCGTCAGGCCCGGTGGTCTTTGTTCTTCGCTCGCTTCGACTTTATCCTACATTTCCGCCCGGCGGACAAGAATGTTAAAGCTGACGCCTTGTCCCGATCCTTCCTGTCCTCCGATCTAGAGGAGGAGCCTATGCACATCATCGACCCCTCCAAAGTAATGAGTATGGCCCCCTTAGATCTGACTCGTCTCCCACCCGGTAAGACGTTTGTAGCAGTTCCAGATCGGGAGAAGATTCTTCACTGCGGTCATTCATCTAAATTAGCCGGCCATGCTGGTCAGAAGAAAGCTTTCCTGCCCATTACCCGGCATTACTGGTGGCCCACCTTGCGCAAGGATGTAGTAGACTTCATCTCAGCCTGTTCATCTTGTGCCCGCAACAAAGTTCCCAGACATCTTCCAGCCGACCACCTCCTGTCTCTTCCCGTACCTGCTGCCCCTTGGCAACACATTGCTATGGACTTTATTACAGATCTCCCTGCTTCTGCCGGCTGTACAGTCATTTGGGTGGTCGCCGACCGCTTTTCTAAAATGGCCCACTTCATCCCTCTGCCTGGTCTCCCGTCTGCATCAGAGCTGGCTAAGGATTTCTTCCTTCACATTTTCCGTCTCCATGGCCTACCCCTCCACATTGTGTTGGATCGAGGGGTTCAGTTCACCTCACGCTTCTGGAGAGCTACGTGTAAGCTGCTGAATGTCACCCTGGATTTCTCCTCCGCTTACCATCCACAGTCCAATGGCCAAGTGGAGCATATCAACCATATCCTTACCAGCTACCTTCGGCACTTTGTTAATGCTCACCATACCGATTGGGTGGACCTCCTACCATGGGCCGAATTCTCCTACAACAACCATGAGAGCGAATCAACTTCCAAGTCCCCGTTCTTTGTAGTCTATGGCCAACATCCCCGGATTCCGTTTCCCGTCTCCGCTTCTGCGGACAACCCTGCCGCGGAGTCTCTGGTCAGCGAATTTTCCACCATTTGGAAGAATACTAGGTCCGCACTTCTTCAGTCCTCCGAGCGGATGAAGAGATATGCTGACAAGAGACGTCAAGATCCGCCTCAATTACGTCCGGGACACAAGGTTTGGCTCTCCTCCAAACATGTTCGGCTCAAAATACCCTCCTACAAGTTGGGTCCTCGGTTCATCGGTCCATTTGAAGTCCTCAAACAAATCAATCCAGTGGCCTACAAGTTAAAACTCCCGGCCACCTTACAGATTCCCAACTCCTTCCACGTATCTCTCCTCAAACCAGTTGTGTTTAATTCTTTTTCCAACAATCCAGGTACTCCCCCTGCTCCGATTTCCGCTGAGGACGTTTTTGAGGTAGAGAACATTCTGGCCACCAAGATGGTAAGAGGAAAAACCTTTTTTCTGGTGGATTGGAAGGGGTTTGGCCCTGAGGAGAGAACTTGGGAACCCAGGGAGAACATTCATGCCCCGCTTCTTCTTGAAAAATTTCTTTCTGGCCTAAAAAAGAGGGGGCGTAAGGGAGGGGGTACTGTAGCATCGGCGTCTCTGCCTTCTGCCAAGCAGAGACGCCGTCCCTCTCACCACCGCGCTTCCTGCCCTGCCTCCTCCAGCGCTCCTCTTCCTGCTTCTGCTGCCGGCGCGCGCAGCTTCCCGGGCACTGTGCTTAGGGCGCGCGTGCGCTCCCTTCCTCTTAAGGAGGCTGCGCGCGCCGCCCTAAGGAGTCCCCAGCCAATTGCAGGAGGTTCTCCCATATATATAGGCACCTCCTCCAAAATGGAGGTGCCCGAGCAACAGTTGATGCACAGTGTTCTAACCTCTACTTCAGCCCTCAGGTCCCGCTGCTAGCCTGACTACTAGTCCTGCCCGCCAGCCTGACTATCAGTCCAGTCCGCCAGCCTGACTACTCTCCAGCCCAACAGTCTGTCTTCCATTCAGTCCGCCAGTCTGTCTATGGGCTTCACCCACCTGTTTACCTGGAAGCACCTGCCTGTTACCTGTCAGCCTACCTGGAGGCTCCTGCCTGTCACTTGTCGTGACCACCTGTCTGCCTACCCGGAGGCTCCTCCCCGTCACTTGCCGTGACCACCTGACAGCCTACCTAGAGACTTCCGCCTGTCACTTGCCGTGACCACCTGTCTGCCTACCTAGAGACTTCTGCCTGTCGCCTGCTGTCTCTGCCAGTTCATCTACCTGGACCTCTCGTCAGCCTGCCTGCTGTGCCCATCTGCAGTATCGGTCAGTCTCAGCCATCTGACCTGTGGGAGTCACCTGCTCCCTTACAAGGTCGTCCCCAGAGTAGCACCTGGTCCCTCTGTTCGGTCCCTCCCTGGTCACGGAGTCGTTAGCCGCCGTACGACCAGGGTCGGTCCGAGTTGATACTTAGTTACACCCCTCTGGGCCCCTCCTTGCACCACAGCACAGAGGTTCCACCACCCGGATCCGTAACACTTCACACAGTTCTAGGAGATTCCCCTGCGGACTGGCCGCAACTTGATGGAGCAGTAATTATACCCGTAATACACTTCTATCAGCCACAAGAAGAACCTGTGAGCGCTCTAGAAGAACCTGCTCAGGAACAGGAAGAGTCCCCAGTAAGAGGAGGATCACCCGTTGAGACAGAACCTGAAGGCCCAGTGGACAGTGTACTTGCCAGTCCCATAGAGAGATTAAGGCAGTTCTATAATCTACCAGCACGTACACCTGCTAGATTAACAGAGAGGGCATGCATAGACACTAGTGACAACCCAGTGCTACGAAGGTCCACACGCAGCACACAAGGACAAATCCCTGCTAGGTTTAGGGAATAAGCACGAAGTGTCTACCATGTAAATAGTTACCCAGTTGGGTGTTGCCTACTATTGTTTATTGTTTAAACTGAAATTAATGTGTGCCTGTAGTTACCCATAAGGGTATAAAGACTTGTAGGCTGAGGACTGTGAGCAGCCAAAAACTTTACTTGTATGTAGTTGCACTTATCAAAGTGCCCCTTTAGTTGACCACAGAACAAAAACCCGTTTGGCGTGGCCGAAGACGTGGTCCAGCACCTGAATCACTTATGACCTGTAGCCACGCCCAGGGCCTACGTCGAGGGTTTTCAGGCGGGTCCCTCATGTTCTTTTATCGGTGGAATGGACACCTGGTTACGGGACTTACTGTAACTTAATTAATGTTATTATAATTGTTATTGTTGTAACCTGTTTTGCAAAAATGCTTCAGTCCAGGAGTACTGAATTGTACTAGGGGGAATGTGGCACCCTGCTGCGCACAGGTACCACAGGGCCCAGGGTGCATGGACGGACTTCTCCACAAGAGGCCCTCATTACATACAAACACCTCCACCCTTCCACCACATACCACCAGAGGGAGCCCATTGGATATATATATATATGGAGGGTGGAGCCAGGCAGCTCAGTTTAGAGTTTAGTCAGACAGAGAGAATCTGAGAGCGTGCTGGCGCTGAGACTAGTGAAAACGCAGCATGCTGGCTGCTGTGCTTAGGCGAGCCAAGGCCTACAGCACGAGTTGAGTTCTGAGGGCACCGAGTGTGGCCGAAGACAAGAGGAGAAAGGAGAGAGGAGTTGAGGGGGCAGAGGAGCATCATAGGCTCACCCCAGTATGCAAACCGGACACCGGGTCCGCGCCTACAGGGTCCCTTTATACCCAGTAGGGATCACCGGCATTCCAAAAGGACTACAAGTTCCGGGATGACCTGAAGCTAGACCCATTACAGGACCAGGAACCACAAGGCCCCAGCGTCCAGGGAGAGTGGTTACCAGCAGAAGGTCCTACTACCGAGCGACAGGTGAAGGAACAGCACGACCTATAAGCTAGGCCCAGTTGCAGGCTGGCCAGTAGCATACAGAGAGGCAGACACGGACCAGGAGGCCTTATACCCGCTCACTGGGGAGAAGTCCTGAAGTGCACCCATCCTACTGAGTACCCTGGACCGTACCTGACATCCGCACCAGTAAAGGAATTGAAGCGAATCCCCTGTCTCTGTCAGTTACTCCTGCTGCGCCATCCGCCTGCACTACAAGTCCCAGCATCACCACCATCAAACTCCACACTGCCCCAGGGGCCCGCTCCACCTGTGGGGAGCAGAAACACCTCAGCTGCCATCCCATCACCTCCCGGAGGTCTGCAGCAGCGCTGGTAAACCTTACCAGGTACCACAGGTGGCGTCACAAACTATTTACTTTATTTTTATTTTTTTATCCAAGTTACAATCCCCCTTTTTGGTTGACCGCCCTGGGCCACGAGCCGGGCCAGCCACTGTGACATACCTCCCCAGCATCCATAGGCCCGGACGCCAAGTACCCCATTGCCCCGGGAGCGCGTCAGATACTCAGCTGATAGTCCTACTGAATAGACTGTTAGAATTTGTATTATGGCAAGAAAAAAGCAGCTAAGTAAAGAAAAACGAGTGGCCATCATTACTTTAAGAAATGAAGGTCAGTCAGTCCGAAAAATTGGGAAAACTTTGAAAGTGTCCCCAAGTACAGTTGCAAAAACCATCAAGCGCTACAAAGAAACTGGCTCACATGAGGACCGCCCCAGGAAAGGAAGACCAAGAGTCACCTCTGCTTCTGAGGATAAGTTTATCCGAGTCACCAGCCTCAGAAATCGCAGGTTAACAGCAGCTCAGATTAGAGACCAGGTCAATGCCACACAGAGTTCTAGCAGCAGACACAACTCTTCAACAACTGTTAAGAGGAGACTTTGTGCAGCAGGCCTTCATGGTAAAATAACTGCTAGGAAACCACTGCTAAGGAGAGGCAACAAGCAGAAGAGACTTGTTTGGGCTAAAGAACACAAGGAATGGACATTAGACCAGTGGAAATCTGTGCTTTGGTCTGATGACTCCAAATTTGAGATCTTTGGTTCCAACCACCGTGTCTTTGTGCGACGCAGAAAAGGTGAACGGATGGACTCTACATGCCTGGTTCCCACCGTGAAGCACGGAGGAAGAGGTGTGATGGTGTGGGGGTGCTTTGCTGGTGACACTGTTGGGGATTTATTCAAAATTGAAGGCATACTGAACCAGCATGGCTACCACAGCATCTTGCAGCGGCATGCTATTCCATCCGGTTAGCGTTTAGTTGGACCATCACACATGCGATAGCCCCCACAATCACGTACATCTATGTGATATTGCGTTAAAGGTAGTGTTGAGCATTCCGATACTGAAATATCGGGTATCGACCGACATTCGCGGTATCGAAGTTCCGATACTGAGTTCCGATAATTTTAGAATATCGAATACCGGAATCGGAAGTTCCCATAATGCCTGCGCACCTCATGCACGTCACTGACAGCGTGGGAAAAGTCTCCTGGGTTCAGCACTTGAGCAGGAGAATTCTCCCACGCTGTCAGTGACATGCATGAGGTGAGCTCATGTCCAATGAACTCAGCTCACCTCATGCACATCACTGACAGCGTGGGAAAATTCTCCTGCGCTCGGCGCTTGTCAGTGACGTGCATGAGGCGAGCTGAGTTCATTGGACATGTCCTCGGCTCATCTTTATGCCGTCACAGCGAGACACTGAGGAGCACAAGCATGCCTGCGCTTCTCAGTGTCTGCGGCATGGCAAGCTGGATGGCAGCTTTCGGCAGCGATCCAGCCTGTCATGTGAATGTAGCAGAGCTGAAGCGGTCGTGGGAACCATGGAAAGGTAAGGATGAGGTTGCTTTATTATTTTACTTTTATTGCATGAGATCGTTGGTTTCAGCTGGAATGGGCATGATGGTAAGTATGGTTTAATTTAGAACAATAAAGAATTGTGTCTTTATTTCAATTAAAGGACTTTATTCTGGGTGTTTGTGGGGTTTTTTTAACTTTGACTATGGGGTTAGTAATTGGGGTGTCTTATAGACGCCTCTCCATTACTAACCTGGGCTTGATGTCAGCTGGCATTATAAGCTGACATCAACCCCAACTCTATTACCCCACTGCCACCGCTACAGGGCAGTGGGAAGAGCGAGGCTAAGTGCCAGAATTGGCGCATCCTATGGATGCGCCATTTCTGGGGCGGCTGACGGCTGGTGTTTCTAGCCTTTGCTAGCTATTAAAATAGGGGGGACCTCACGTCATTTTTTTGGGGGGGTCCCCCATTTTAATAGCTAGTAAAGGCTAGATATTCAGCTGGGGGCTGATATTAGTAGCCTGGGAAGCTCCATGGGTATTACCCCCTTCCCAGGCTTCAAACATCTGCCACAGCTGTCTGCTTAACCTCCGCTAGAGCCTAAAATTACGGGGAACCCCACGCCAATTTTTTTTTTAATAAATCCTTTATTTTAACACTAAATGATAAGTACAGTAAGCAACACTGTCACTGTACTTTATATATATGTGGCTGACATGTTTCTATCTATCTAATCTATGTGTGAAGCTCTATTCTTTCTGTTCTAAATTGTCGGGTACCGGTGTATGCCGCTGCTGAATTGCCGGCTTTTCGTGTAATACATTCTACATTATTCTTAGTTGTTTTCCTTCATGTAGAATTAACCTACAAGGAAAGAAAGGGTTTATTTTTATTCCGATATTTGTGTCCCATTGACTTGCATTGGTTTCCGGTATCGGAATCGGCGATATCCGATACTTTTTGGGTATCGGTCCGATCCAATCCGATCCGATATTTCCCGATATCGGAAGGTAGCGCTCAACACTAGTTAAAGGGTTAATCAAGATTTCAAGCATATTTTCAGGTGCCTTCTATGCTCAATTCTACAAGTTATGTTATCGATACTGTACCTATGATCTTTTCACGTGAAACCCACAAAAAATAAATATGATGGCTTTCTGTTCCTCACACACTTCAGAACCAAAATGCTGAAAATGTTTAATTGTGAATATTCCTGTAATCGAATAATAATAATTGGCAAGAGATTTGTGATCCTGGGAATAGGTCATATATCACCATTTGTATCCCACTCTAATCTGAGTATTTGATCTTCCTGTCAGTCACCATTGGCTTACAAGCACAATATTTCTCCCAAAGTAATTACTTTTGTCAATGCGTATTAGAAATGTATGTAATTCTCATGTAAAAGATCCCACACCTGCATCCCACATGCTGTCCTGAGACTTACTATCTTATTATAATCCTTCTTGGGTAAGAACCATCATTAAGTAGAATAACAGGAGCAAAATCCAATCACAAGGAGGAAGATTACTGAACATGGAGAAATATTACAGCTTTTGCAGATAAATACACTGGGGGGAAAAAAGAAATTGGTGTTGGCATAGATTGATGTACGGACACATAATTCTAACACATAAATGCTCCTCATATCTCATTATTCCTTATCAATGGCAGTGTATGATGGATTTATCTTTTCAAGCGCTGTGAATGGCTCGCTGGGTGAGACTCAGCGGGCTAACATGCCAGTCCGAATGACACAGCCGTGCACTATCATTCAGGTCACTTGTAGTAAATAAGGGTTCACGCTGTGATACCTGGCCGTCATATCCATTTTTGTAGACTTGGTTATTAGAGAGCCTCATCCTAACTGTAAATCATTTTTTGTTAAAATCGGGATGTAGTTATTTATGAAAACACACCAGAATTTCTTGTGAACCTCCAAAATTTCTAGGTTTCATGTAGTCAACTGTACAGTATACAACACAGTAGATCATGTGTGTCTTATTTGTTACGGGTCCAGGTGGTGGAACCTCTGTGCTTCGGTGCAAGGAGGGAACAGAGGGGCGTGACTAAGTGCCTACTCGGCCTGACCAAGGTCGAACGGCAGCTCAATCGACTCCGTGAACCAGGGAGGGACCGGGCAGGTAGACCAGGTGCCACTCTGGGACCGACCTTGTGTGAGAGCAGGTGACTCCCACAGGTCAGATGACAGGAGCTCACCGGTACAGCGGATGAGCACAGCAGGAAGGCTGACGGGTGGTCCGGGTAGATAAGCAGGCTGGTACGGTAGATAGCCAGATGGGTGCTCTGGGTAGGCAAGCTGGCGGGCACGACAGGTAACAGGTAGGTGCTTTCAGGTAAGCAGGCTGGCGGGCACGGCAGGTAACTGGCAGGTGCTTCCAGGTAGGCAGGCTGGTGAGCATGGCAGGTAACTGGCAGGCAGACTGGCGAGCAGGGCTGACAGGCAGACTGGCGGGCAGGACTGACAGGCAGACTGGCGGGCAGGACTGACAGGCAGTGGGACCTGAGGGCTGAAGCAAGTGTTAGCACACAGAACAACGACCTTGCACAGGCACCTCCAAATTGGAGGAGATGCTTTAAATAGGGGAAGTCCTCCAGCCATTGGCCGGGGACTTTTTAGGACAGCGCGTGCAGCCCCTTTAAGAGGGAGGGAGTGCGCGTGCGCCCAAACACAGTGCCCGGGAATCTGCGCGCAGTGCGCACCACAGTAGCTACAGGACGGGAGCCGGAAGACGCTGGACCAGGGCCGTGGCGGTGAGGGGAACGGCATCTCTGCCCGGCAAGAGGCGGATCCGGACCAAATTGTACGCCCCACGAAGATCGAGCTTGGTGAAGATCTTCGTGTCTTTAAGGTGGTTGAACAGCTCCGAGATGAGAGGCAGGGGGTACTTATTCTTGTTGGTAATCTGGTTAAGACCCCTGTAATCGATACAGGGACTTAGTGAGCCGTCTTTCTTCTTAACGAAGAAAAATCCTGCTCCAGTCAGGGAGGTAGATTTCTGGATGAATCCCCTGGCAAGATTCTCTTCTATGTACTCAGACATGGCCCGGGTCTCAACCAGAGACAAGGGGTAGATAGGCCCGCGGGGAGGAGAAGCACCAGGTACCAGATCGATTGGGCAATCATACGGTATATGAGGTGGAAGTGTCTCTGCCTCCTTTTTGTCGGAGACGTCCGCATAGGACCAGTAGGGTGCCGGCAGACCAGGTAGATTAGCTGGAGTAGACGGACCGGAACCAGGCAGGACTCATGGCATTCCTGCCCCCAACGGAGCACTTCACCCGACCTCCAATTCAGGATGGGTTCATGTCTCTGTAACCAGGGTAGACCAAGTAAGAGGGAGTGAAAGAGACCGGACAGCACATGAAAGGAGATCTTCTCCGAGTGCAGCATTCCCACCTGAAGGGTTACAGGCTCTGTGACGAGCAAGATGGTCTCCGGAAGAAGTCTCCAATTCATGGAAGCGACCGCCAACTGTTCAGTCAGGTGTATGGTAGGAATCTGATACCGCTCCACAACAGCCTGTGAAATGAGATTCCCAGCGGCTCCTTAATCCAGGTGTGCAGTCTCAAAGAAGCGGGTCTCACCACTGGAAATAGAAACAGATAGAGTCAAGGACAGAGAGAATTTACTCTTGCCTAAGATGACCTCTCCAAGTGGTCCTAGACACTGGAGTTTCCCGACTTCACCGGGCAGGAAGGGATCAGATGCTCTTTACTGCCACAGTAGCAGCAACTCCCTTCAGCTCGGCGCGTCTCCAGGCGAGACTTGACCATCTTGGTTTTTTCAATTTGCATAGGCTCCGGGGAACGTGTCAGAGGAATAGCTGGTTGCGAGGCTGGGCTTTGGAATACAGGAGCGAGACGCGGAAGTCTTCTCTCCCGGGTAGTCTCCTTAGCGCGTTCCAAAAAATGGATGTCAATCTGGGTAGCTAATGACACCAGGTCGTCCAGGGTGGAAGGGGTGTCACGACCGGCTAGCTCATCCTTGATCCGTCCGGAAAGACCCTCCCAGAAGGTGGACACCAGGGTCTCATTGTTCCAGGCAAGCTCAGATGCGAGGGTTCGAAAATGTATGGCATACTGGCCCATGGTGAGACTCCCTTGGCAGAGACGGAGAAGTGAGGAGACAGTAGAAGATTTTCGTCCGGGCTCATCGAAGACCTTCCGGAAGGCAGTGAGGAAATCCAGATGATCGGACACCAGGGGATCCCTTCTCTCCCACAGAGGGTTTAGCCATGCCAATGCCTCTGCAGCATGCACTGATTTAGGAAGCCCCGACATAAGACGGGGTCACCACCAAAACGTGAAGGTGCAGAGAGCCTGGGTCCAGAGCCGGGTGCCATAGCGCCAGTAGGTTGAGGTGCCGCCGGAGCGGGTGCCGGTCGGCTACAGACGGACACAGACGGGGTGGACAGCATGTCCAGGCGAGAGTTGACTGACCGCAGATAGGACAGGATAGTCTCCTGTTGGGATCTCTGACGTGAGACCTCCTGGTACAGATCAGAGAGTGAAGGAGCCGGGGGCCACCGGGTTCCATGGCTTGTGTAAACTGTTACGGGTCCGGGTGGAGGAACCTCTGTGATTTGGTGCAAGGAGGGACCAGAGGGGCGTGACTAAGTGCCCAATCGGCCTGACCAAGGTCGCATGGCGGCTCAATCGACTCCGTGAACCAGGGAGGGACAGGCAGGTGGACCAGGTGCCACTCTGGGACTGACCTTGTGTGAGAGCAGGTGACTCCCATGGGTCAGATGACAGGAGCTGACTGGTACAGCGGATGAGCACGGCAGGAAGGCTGACGGGTGGTCCGGGTAGATAAGCAGGCTGGCACGGCAGATAGCCAGACGGGTGCTCCGGGTAGGCAAGCTGGCGGGCACGACAGGTAAAAGGTAGGTGCTTCTAGGTAAGCAGGCTGGCGGGCAAGGCAGGTTACTGGCAGGTGCTTCCAGGTAGGCAGGCTGGTGAGCACGGAAGGTAACTGGCAGGCAGACTGGCAAGCAGGGCTGACAGGCAGACTGGCGGGCAGGACTGACAGGCAGACTGACGGGCAGGACTGACAGGCAGCGGGACCTGAGGGCTGAAGCAAGTGTTAGCACACAGAACAACAACCTTGCACAGGCACCTCCAAATTGGAGGAGGTGCTTTAAATAGGGGAAGTCCTCCAGCCATTGGCCGGGGACTTTTTAGGACGGCGTGCGCGGCCCTTCTAAGAGGGGGGGAGCGCGCGCGCCCTAAGCACAGTGCCCGGAAAGCTGCGTGCGGTGCGCACCACAGTAGCTGCAGGCCGGGAGCCGGAAGACGCTGGACCAGGGCCGTGGCGGTGAGGGGAACGGGGTCTCTGCCCGGCAGGAGGCAGAGACGCCGATGCTACACTATTTACTTTTGTCATTTACAAGCATCACATCTTCTCCATGTATAAATTTGCTATCAAAAATTTATCAACCCCTATTGCAAATTAGGTTTATCAGCAAAATGTACAAACTTCCTGTTATTTACAATAACCCCACCACCCCCCCTCCAAAAAAAACAAGAACAATCTAACACCTTTACGCACCCTGTATGTCTCAGTCAGGGTGTGTGCATGTATGGAGCAGGCTCAGAAGCTGAGCCATCTCCATAAAGAGCAGAAGCTCGCTGTGTTGGGCCTCATTCACAAGTCAGTGATTTTTCACATACAAAAAAAAAGTGTCATCAGTGTTTTGGATCTGAGTTTCATCAGTGTTTGGTCCATGTGTCAGTTTTTACCATCAGTGTTTTATCGATGATTTTCATTGATGAAAAAATGAATAAATTACAAAACTTTTCCTATACAATGGAATGTTTATGGCGGACAGCACAAGGATTTCACATGAAGGCTGTCCGTGTGCTGTCTATGATTTTCACCGACTTATCGACTGGTATGGGTGATTTTCATCCATGATGCTGATAAAAAACAGAGATGTCTCAGTGATTTTATGTGCAAACCCATGAACATGTGAACAGCCCCATAGACTATAATTGGTATGTGTTTTATCCATGAAAACCATGGATAGAACAGGTACGTGACTTACGGATGTCTGAGTAAGGTCTTCTACAGCTAATATCTGCCTGTAAGCAACCAGAGTGATCTCCAATCACTGCCGTTTAACCATGTAAAGGCTGCTGACAATCAATGACAGCAGTATTTAAAGCACCTCTCCAGCTTTTTTTTTATTGCACCGCTGGATTGGGGCTTTAAATGTAAATCCCCTGTCATATACTTACCTTCCATTGTTTTCATCCGTTCATCCGATTTCACCGCCATTCCCGTCAGTCTCTGGCGAAAAGTGACCTGTCCGCAGCTCCAGTGTTTCATGGAGCAGCGTGGAGGTCACTTTACAATACAAGTCTATGAGAGACTCGTTCTGGCCTTGTTCTGGCTCCTATAGACTTGCATTGTGCTCTTGTGATGTAGCTTCTGACTTCCAGCCAGTCAAAAGCTGCACTCACAAGATGGCGAAGGGGAACCGGAGCGGTGCCAAAAAAACTGTGAAGACGCTGGAGTGTGAGTATATGACCGGGGGCAGGGGGCTTAGATTTAAAGTGCTGAAAAAAACAAAATGTTGGAGTGGTGCTTTAAAATGACAAGGTATCTTGCAAACAAACCAAAAGGCTAGGCTTTATGGGAGAACATCAATTAAACTATATACAACAATACTGCAGTATTTAGTATAAGTGATCAGATGATCACAGGTTCAAGTCCCTTAAGTGGATTATGAAATAAAGTTGAAATAAAAAAAATGATTTAAAAAAAAATTCAATCACCATCTCTTTTTTCATGCAAAAATTAGAAAATTTAAAATAAAACATATTTAGTATCATTGTGTCTGTAAAAGTCTGATCTATCAAAATATAAAAATGTTATACCATACATTAATTGTCAAAAAGGAAAAATATTGAAATACCTGAATTGTCATTTTACGGTTGCCAATCAAAACATTGTACGTACCCTAAAAATGTATCAACAAAAACATCAGCTTAACACACAAAAAAAAACAAGCCTTCACACAGCTCCATCAACAGAAAAATAAAAAAAAATTACAGGTCTCAAAAAATGGAGACACAACCCAAGTTCTGAAATATTTTAACCATTAAAATCTGTAAAAAAAAAAAAAAAGAGATGTAATTGTGCTAGTTATGACTTTTAGAAGAAGTGAAGGAAAAACGAAGGCATACAAACAAGTGGATTTTACAAAGTAAACACAAAATTTAATTTTTAATGACTACTGCTCAGATTTATTCAACCCCTACATGAGAAACATTTCTAGTACTTAGTAGAGCACCTTCGGCTGTTATGATCTGCTGCAAATATGATGCATGCGTCTGACACAGTGGCCTCCAGTTAACTAATATTTTTGGGCTTTGATCTACCACCTTCTTCAAGTCTCACTAAAGATTTTCTATGGGGTTCAAGTCAGGCCACTCTGATGGCCACTCCAGAATCTTGTGTTCTTATGAGGGACTCTATTCAAGAGGTTTATTATGAGATTGAAGCATTCTTATTTGATTGGTTTATTGCAAATAGTAGAAAGTTAATGGTTTTTACTGATTGGCTACAGCATTCACATGACTTAACAATGTCATGCAACTACTGGAAGACAGTAGTTTTACACTACTACTATTTTGTTTTACACTATTAAAAGGGATTGTCCAGTAGTGGTCAACCCCCTTACCATATTGGAAACTTAAAATGACCATAAAATAATAAAAATATATAACCTTATGTGGTAGATAGGTCCAAATTCACATCAGTGGGGTCAACACAAGTTACCAGTCCCAGCAAACCATTAGTCAGATAGTGTACAAACCTTTGGCCTTATGTATGCCACCCTAGCCTTATAGTGGTAAGTGGAGGACTATAATTGTTCTTACTGCTGTAAGATATATAGAGACCATTCTATTAAGCCAATTGCTGGGCTTCATAGGAGATCAGTAATTCTACAACACACTTCAATGTTAGAGTAGTGCAATGTGCATTTCGATTGGCCAATTTCCTCCTTTAAACAACCACTGATCTGCTATGTGAAGCCGGCCAGCAGTTATTTAATAGTATGTTTAGACAGGCTGTGACTGCACTTTCATGTGCACAGAAAGATTGTAACATGATTGTTCTGAGCTCATAAGAAGAATAGCATTGTTCTAGGTAGCACATGTTCATACAGGATGATGTGCTACAGAGAATGATGATATTTAAGCAGGTGTAAAAATTATTTCACCCCACAAATGCTTAATTAATTTATTAGCCTTGATACTAGATCATTATAGGGTCAGTGTGTTAGGCTGAATATACAGTCGTCTGAATGAAACCATATATATCAAGTGTTTGACTAAAGCCCCATTTAGTGTAGACATCTGTCCGACCCTCCATATACAGATGCTGAGCACTCCTATGTTCTGCATGAGAGAACTTCTGCCAGACATCTCTGATGGCGGCTTATCTAAACAAAAAATATCAACAGTTCAAAATCGGACACAGGAGATCCTTATCTCTCCTAACAATCATAAGTCAAAGGTATTCATACACATTACACTGTCAGGCGAACCTGTCAATCTTAGCTGGTTTGGCCAATTTTAAAGGGGTCGTCCTTAATTCAAATTCAATTTCATTCTAAATGCCACTCTATTTAATGCCATATTCTAATCTATTTTCTAATATACTTTAATTAAAATTCCCTATCCTTCTCTAACTACACTATCTACCTGCTTTACTTTTTTTTACTACTTTCTTTTTGATGATGTTTCTTTTGAGAAACATAGTGCATGCTGGGAAACTTAAGCAAAGTGTCATCGGGGCAGAGTCTGCGATGTCCACAATGACAGTGCTCTTTCTCACCGACTCAGATCAAAAGTAACTAGACGGCAACAGAGCGCACTGTCATTGTGCACGTCACACGGTGACAGAGCATGGACTAGCCCAGCCCTGGAATGAGCGTCATTTATAACACTTTTCTTAAGGGAAGGGGCAGAGGCTGCAGAACTGATCTACAGCCTCTGTTCCCTGGTGATGCTTTGTTTGAGTATCCCAGCATGCATTGGGATTCTCAAACAAAGCATCATCAAAAAGTAAGTATAAAAAAAAAGTAAAGCAGATAGTGTAGTGTAGGGAAGGATAGGGAACTTTTAATTAAAATTATATTAGAAAACAGATTACATTATGGCATTAAATAGATACAGTATCTCACAAAAGTGAGTACACCCCTCACATTTTTGTAAATATTTTATTTTATGTCTTTCATGGGACAAAACTGAAGATACGACACTTTGATACAATGTAAGTGTGGTGCCCCTGTGGGTTCAGTCGCCACAGAGGTACTGCATCTCACCCAGAGGTGTGGTATCTCACTCTCAGGTAAGGAAGGAGTACTGCCCGGGACCCTAACACCTGCATCCAACACTACACTACTCCAGACCGGCAGGAGGGGCAAGATGTGTCACTCTCCTGCTGAGCCCTGTTCGTGGCTGGAGTGGTGGGAACCAAAGTAGGGGGAACCATGTAGTGGGTGTGGGTGGAGGAAGCGGATTAGGGGAGCTCAGTAAGAAGCAATATAAAAGAGGGTGGAACATTCTAGAGGAGGTGAGTCTGAGGAGATTGAGTCAGAGGAAAAGTTGGGAGCAGGAGCTCTGCAGGAGCTCTGCTCAGGGAAGCGCGGGCCTGAGTGAGGAGGCCCAGGAGAAGGAGAGGAGGAAGGAACAGGAGCAGAGAGAAGGCTCCAGGAGAGAAGAAAGGATCCCAGGGGTACGGGCAGTGCTGGAGGCCACCCGTACTCCCGAATCTACCAGGGAGTGGAGGGATCGGGTCGCAGAAGGGACCGGCCCCTAACTAGTGAGAATGGCAATGTTCAACTAGGTAACCGGAGGGTGCAGCATTTCAGGTACTGCAGCCAACAGCCACATCAAACTCACCAAAAAGGTGGCCATAGAGGACCCAGGGGACAGAGAAGACGTTGCCCGACAAGGTCCGCGGTCACTGGCTTGGGACACTGGGTGTGAGGTGCAGGGAGACGGCCAGAAGGAACACACAGAAGGGGGCCCCGTTATGTACTCCGGAGGTACCTGGGGGTTTGCTGAACCCCTCCCTGAGTAAGCACAAGACGACGTGGGAAGTTATGATCTGCAGTTGTAACCAGGAGCAAAGTGAGAACTGTGCGTAAATCCGGAAGACTGCACCCCACTGTCTCTGTGAATTATTACTGCTGCGCCATCACCCCCTGCACTACACTGCACCACAACCGCTACCTCAACATCTACAAAATCTACACTGCCCTGGAGCTAAGTTCTGCCTGTGGAGAGCTGAACCAACTCTACTGCACTATCATCAGCTCCAGAGGACCTGCTCCGAATCGGCGGCTCCTTTTTGCCGGATACTACAGGTGGCGTCACGAACTTTATATAAAAACTATAAATCCCCTGTAAATATCCCCTTTTACTGACCGCCCTGGGTCACGGACCGGGTCACCGCCACTGTGACATCTCCCCTAGCAACGACCGACCCGGCACCGAATACCCCATGGCCCAGGGGGCGCGTTATAAGGTAGTCAGTGTACAGCTTGTATAACAGTGTAAACTTGGTGTACCCTCTAAATAACTCAACACACAGCCATTAATGTCTAAACCGCTGGCAACAAAAGTGACAGCGGCATCTGAGTAGCAACTCACTCAGGAAAAATAGGTAACACACTGAAAACTGCAACTGACCCTGTCGTTTCCTGTAAAGACTAAAGATCCTAATCCCGAGATCCTTAATGGTTTCTGTGTGAGCTGAGATAGAGCTAACCACAGACTAGATGATCGTAACTTGGACCTATTCTGCCTGAAAGGCCATTGAGCGCTTCATGTTCCTCCTAAAGAACCGGAGGGCAGAGTAGAGTGCAAATTACCTACAGCAGGGAAAGTGTGTTGAAATAGAAAGAGATCCCAGAGTGGTTAAAATAAACCACGAAATACAAAATAAAGGATTAAGCACATACTGTTAGAGAATATTCTATTCTATACTTTCTAAAAAGAAACAGAAGATAGGTGAAGGGTAAAGAACATAAACAGCAGAGAGATAAACCCAAGCTTATCTTTCAGTTTTTCACTGACTGGCTTAAACTACAGCAGTATGGCTAGGCATCCAAATGAGACTATCACCAGCAGGAAATATCAACAGGGAGAAAGTATTTAAAGCCGCACCCGAAAGGTGATAGGGCAGACAAATGAGTAAATGAAAACACCTGTTACCCTAAAAAGACTGAAGCAAAAATAAAAGAAACTAAACACCCGGAGAAAAGGTGCATCTGCTGTGACTCGGCCGACAAAGAAGTCGACCACAAAGCACAGGCTCAAGTGTTGAAACCCATACGCATGACAGCAGCTTAAT
This sequence comes from Phyllobates terribilis, assembly GCF_046119375.1. Classification (NCBI taxonomy): domain Eukaryota; kingdom Metazoa; phylum Chordata; class Amphibia; order Anura; family Dendrobatidae; genus Phyllobates; species Phyllobates terribilis. The sequence continues at coordinate 261,476,274 of NW_027362762.1, forward strand.
GGGAACCTGTCAGCTGATACATGCTGCCCAAACCACAAGAGCTAGTCGGAGCAGTGTTGAAGTGTACACTGGAGCTCAAAATCTAAGATGGCACCCGCCCCCTTTACTGGTGCCATCCCCTCTACTAAGTAGGAGTCACAGAAATATATTAATGCAAAAGTACATATGTAAATATTAGTCCAACGAGAAATGTATCAATTTAAAAATTAACTTTAAATCTTACAAATTAGTAAAAAACAAGGTTATACAAAAATCCACCAAGGATCCCAAGGGAAAGGGGAAGGTAAAAGAGGTGCAACCTATGATACCCTACGTGTCCCTAAAATGCCCGATCTGACTACGGAAATTGGCACCCTAGGAACACAAATGGCACCCTAGGTACTCAAATGGGTCCCCCACTCACCAGTGGCTAACCCTGATATTTCCTATGGGGCCCTGTAATTGCACAACATAGTGCCATCTACTGTACTGGCACATTATAGTACCACCAGATACATAATAATAAAAACCACAGTAGCAGCATAATTTATTACGTCAAGCACAAGAACTCATTAACTGTATAACATAAATATATCCAGTACAAGAACTCAAATTAATATAGCCAGTACAAATGCTCATACAGCATAAATATATTCAATGTAAAAACGCAAATATATCCTGTACAAAGTCTTGACGAGTTTCCCCTCCAAGGTTCATCAGGAGCAATAGACTGGATTATACAGTGCCTCAAATATACATCAAGAATCAAGATACATAAACAACTGCAAAATGACAAGCATTTGTAGTGGATATATTGGAGTACTTCTACTGGACTCCCCAGTCAGGTAGGGCACTGTAACGACACATAGGGTATCATTGGTTGCACCTTGTTTACCTCCCCCTTCCCCCTGGGATTCTTGGTGGAGTTTTGGATATGGTTATCAATTGTTTTTACTTATTTATACGTTTTTAAATATTTAATTAAAACTAAATTTTTAAATTGGTACATTTCTCAGTTGAACCACTCTACTAAATACTGTCTGCCTTCTACGTTGACACAGCTAGTGCTTAGCAGAGGGGGCGGAGCCGGCACAGGGAGCTGATGCGACCTTGGAATCTTTGTGAGTGAACAGTGCACACCAAGAATGCAGTCAGCCTTCAGAAATAGTGAATGCAGTGATTGCAGTCAGCCAGCACAAATAGTGAAAGCAGAGAACAAAGTCAGCCAGCACAAACATTGCAGGACGAGAGCACAGCCAACCAGCACCAAAAGTGAATGCAGTCAACCAGCACAAACAGTGAAGACTGAGAATGCAGTCAGCCAGCACAAACAGTGAACGCAGTGAACGCAGTCAGCCAGCACAAACAGTGAACGCAGTGAACGCAGTCAGCCAGCACAAAAAGTGAACACAGCCAGCACAAAAAGTGAACACAGTCAGCCAGCATAAACAGTGAACGCCGTGAACACAGCCAGTCAGCACAATCAGTAAATGGAGTCAGCCAGCACAAATAGTGAATGCAGTCAGCTAGTACAAAAGTGAACGCAATCAACCAGCACAAATAGTGATTGCAGTAATCCAGCACAAAAGGTGAGCGCAGTCAGACAGCACAAAAGGTGAACGCAGTCAACCAGTCAACGCAGTCAACGCAGTCAACCAGCACAAAAAATGAACCCAGCCAGCACAAGCAGTGACCACAGTCAGCCAGTACAAAAGTGAATGCAGTCTGCCACTGAAGGGGGGCACAGAGCCGGTTTCAATATGTTGTGGGCCGGAACTGAGTTCTCTTCACCCTGTAACCCTTCTTCTGTAAAGGACTGAGAGTGGAGTGTTTTGTGTGATGGAATCTGTTCTCTACTCACTGTTACTTCGTCCATGGGGCTTCAAACAAGACAGGAGATCTTAGATCCGGATTAACAGGTTCACTTTTACTGTGTAACTCTTTTACACACGGCTGCAGCATACAGATTAAGACAGAGTCTTTTTGTTGAGATGTTCTCTTGGTTGTGTGCCTTTTCAGTGTTCGTCCCCGTTCTGTCCTGAGACCCACCATCTTCCACTTCCTTTGCAACCCAGCTAACATTTTCCCTATGAGGGATGCAAAGGTCTTCTTCTCAGTACCTCTTTCAAGCTTTAAGCAGAGAACTGTGCCAGTGTCCAGATGGAGCATCAGATGTGTCTTCATTTTGTTAGAAAACTTGCGCTGATAAAACACTTTCTTCTCCGCTGTATCTTCTTTCTGGAACATGTCTCCCTGTCTGTTCAGCCTTCCTTTCTCCACTCCACTCTCTTTAACAGGACTTGCACCAGTCCTGTGCTGTAAGGCCATGGACCCAGAGCTCACTGTGGAGTGTGAGTCACAAACTTCACACCCTGACTAGACTGCCTGCAACCCGGAAATTGTTTTCTATAAAACCCCTCTAACCGATCCCAACTGGGAAATTCCCTTGTGCTGTGGGTGTAGTGCATAGCTACATCTGTACTGAAACTAACTAACTTCCTGAACTACAGTGCCCACCACTGTACCTTCCCAATTACTAACCTAAACTATGAACCCTATACTACACCCATGTACTACACTTAACCGTATTCTTTCCCTATATGTTATACATAAAGAACATTATACATTCACTATATTACAATACATTAACTGAGCACATTAGTGCTCATAGAACTGCAATTCCACATATGATAACAGTCACAAATCAGCACACATTTTACACGGACACTGTTTAGAGAGGCAGAGGCATAAGACAGCCCCTGTTACACGCTTACACCAGCACAAACAGTGAACACGGTTAACACAGTCAGTCAGCACAAATAGTGATTGCAGTAAGCCAGCACAGAAGGTTAACACAGTCAGCCAGCACAAAAAGTGAACCCAGCCAGCTAGCACAAGCAGTGAAAGCAGTCAGCCAGTACAAAAAGTGAACTTAGCCAGACAGCACAAACAGTGAACACCATGAACACAGTCAGCCAGCACAAATAGTGATTGCAGTAAGCCAGCACAAAAGATGAATACAGTCAGCCAGCACAAAAGGTGAACGCAGTCAGCCAGCACTTTTGTGTCGTTTCATCTTTGAATCAGAGCAGAAACAGCCAGTATTTATTGTAGGGAGCAGTCCATCTTGGACTCTGAGTTCTGGCTCAGCTCTCTTAGCCCTACTTCTCAGGGACATCTCTCATAGCCCTACTGTCCAGGGATAGCCCTCTTAACTCTACTATCTAGGGACAGTGCTCTTAGCCCTAATACCCAAAACCAACTCTCATAGCCCTACTTCCCAAGAACAGCTCTCTTATCCTACTATCCTGGGATAGGTCTCTTAGCCCTACTACCCAGGGACAGTGCTCTTAGCCCTACTTTCCAGGAACAGCTTTCTTAGCCCTACTACCCAGGGACAACTCTCATAGCGCTACTACCAAGGTGTAAGGAGATGTACATATTTCCCTGCTCCCCCTTGATGACATCAGTGCTGTGTATAATATGATGTAAAATCTAAATAATGTCCTGCATCTTGTGTACATATTGTGTCATGTGAAGTGTAAGATGTTTGGCTATGTAATGTATGAAGTAATGTAAGCAATGTACAGTACAGGATGTGATAGTATAGGATAAGAATTAAAGTGTAATAGTCTTAGTGTATAGAGATGTTTTACATTGTTAATATGAAGTTGTAGCCTGCACAGCCACAGGTAGCTAGCAGAGACAGGGAGATTTATGATACAGTTAATGTTTGTGCACAGCCCACAGTGGGAGGGGGTAGTGACAGGGAAGGCAGATAACTTCCTGTATAGGGTGAGTGAGAAGTTGGAGAGCAATGAGTGTGCAGTCCTTCCAAAGGGTGATCCACAGCTAGAAGGAGACGGGAACTGACAGAAAAGACAGAGTGGCCTTCCATCTTAAAGGGGTCGTGGATAGGACGACGTGTCACAAGAAACCCTGAGCTTCATAAACGCCGAAAGTATGGACTTAAAGAGGACAGAGACTGTGGGACTAGTGAGGGTTCTGAGTGGTGGATCCAGGGAGCCCATACTAATAGGACATAGAGCCGCTGAGCTGGTGTAGAGAAACTCGCTGAACTGTACTATGGTGACAAGCTAGGCTGTGACGAAGAAGGGTGAAACAGTGTGCTATACGGGTCCGGGAGTAGACTACAGTGGAAGGAAACAATGTCTGTGAAAAGGCTTCTTGCTGTGAATGAAACGTACTTAAGACTGTGTACTCGCTATACCTTGTACATAACCATTATTAAGTTCACAAAAGTTCCCATGTTTGTACAGATGTCTCCTTCATTGATCTGTGGAAGTCGTGGTACTGACCAGCCAATACCATCGGCTAAAGGTGGTCTCCACGGGCACAAGGCCCACACAATACCAACATCAACACCCAGCCAGGTCCCAGACAATTTTCCTGTAAAGTGCCAGAGTGTGACGGGGCAGCAGCTCAGTCATGACTACTACTGTCAGCCACTTTACACAGGGACAGCTCTCTTAGCCTACTACCCAGGAACAACTCTCTTAGCCCTACTACCCAGGAACAGCTGTCTTAATCACTACTACCCAAGAACAGCACTCTTAGCCCTACTACTCAGGAACAGTTCTCTTAGCCCTACTGCCCAGGGACAGCATTGTTAGCCCTACCACCCAGGAATAGCGTTCTAAGCCCTACTACCCGGGGACAGCCCTCTTACCATATTTTTCGGACTATAAGAAGCACTTTTCTCCTCCAAAATTTTGGACAAAAGTGGGGGGAGTGTCTTATAGTCCGATATACATAAATACTGTGGCTGTGGGTGGTGGGGGATGTGGGGGAAGCAACAGCGGCGGAGTAGCGGGGCACAGGAGGCAGCAGCCGCCTGCTGCAGCCTACACTGTGCCCGCTACTAAAGAAAATGAATACTCACTGCTCCCCACGCCCATGGGAATGGGGAGCAGTGAATATTCATTTTCCTTAATAGCCGGCACACTGTGCCTGCAGCGCGGCTCCTGGTATGTATGGCACCCTTCATCCCTGTATGTATGGCCCCCCTCATCCCTCATCCTGGTATGTATGGCCCCCCTCATTCCTCTTCCTGGTATGTATGGCACCCTTCATCCCTGTATGTATGGCCCCCCTCATCCTGATATGCTTGGCACCCCCTGATCCCTGTCGCGCCACACAGAAAAAAAAATAAACAATTATATTCACCTCCTCTCTCCTCCAGCGCTGTGTCCCGCTCTGTGCCAGAATAGCCACTGCTCCCCACGCAAGGACTGCATGCGTGGGGAGCAGTGACCATTCATTCTCCCTACCTAATACCTAATTACCTAATAGCGAGCACACTGTACCCGCAGCGTGACTCCTGCTGCGCTCGGCTGTTAGTATGTCCATGAATATTCATCACTCCCATGGGTGAATAAATACATTTTTTTTTTATTTTCCTCCTCTAAAACCTAGGTGCGTCTTATGGTCTGGTGTGTCTTATAGTCCGAAAATTACGGTATATCCCATGGCCAGTTCATGCATTACAGTTTGTGCTCGTACCATTTTGCACGGACGTCTGCATGAGCCCTTAAAATTTCAAGTGGTCCTTTGAAAGCAACCATAATGTTGATGTGGTCCTCCGTGAAAATGATTTTTACACCCCTGAAGCAAAACAAATGGAATATGCATAAGGAAATGTGAACCTAGACTTATTCTGCTGTGTATAGCATATTTCAATGACATGATAATATAAGGGCAACACATCATGGTGTGTAGTTTGTAAACACAAAAGACCAGGTTTCAGTGAGGATCAGTTGCACAGAAAGTTCTCAAAATCAGAAGGCTGAGTTTTGTTTTTATTTTTTACATTTTATGCATAAAGAGACTTGTAAAATCCTGGAAAGCTCCTTTAAGGTGATTCACAAATAACCAGAGAGGTCAAAAAGTGTCACACATTACACTCATTACTGCATATCAAGGTGTAGTGTGTCATGGGACTTGCTGGAGAGAGGTGAGTTCTCCCTGAAGTAAGACTAATGAGATACCTACTCAGATGTCCACATACTTTCAACTACTCACGTTATTGCATACAAAGTAGGTTTTAGATATTTTCCTAACACTGCTGGAAGAAAAGATTTACAAAGTGTATTTCCCAACACTCCTCATACAGTACCTATGTTATGATGATATTGAGAGATTCATAAAATAAGAAGACATTGGACTGCCATCTAGAGGTCAATTGTTAAAATGACTATTACAATCATATGGCAGAAAATTGAAAAAATCCATAGATTTCTACTGATATACATGGCAAATTACGAGTCCGCTGGGACTCCAAATGGTTGGAATTTGAATAGAGTGAAATGGCATGTTCTGAAAATGCTCTGGTCAAACTAATGCTATGTTTGTGTAGATTAGTGATGCATCCTATTCACTGATATCGATCTCGTACATATACAGTGCATTGTGAAAGTATTTGGTCCCCTTGAACTTTTCTACCTTTTGCCACTCCCCTTGAACTTTTCTACCTTTTGCCACATTTCTGGCTTCAAACATAAAGATATAAAATTCAAATTTTTTGGGGAAGAATCAACAACAAGTGGGACACAATCGTGAAGTGGAACGAAATTTATTGGATATTTTAATCTTTTTCAACAAATTAAAAACTGAAAAGTGGGGCATGCAATATTATTCGGCCCCCTTGAGTTAATACTTTGTAGCGCCACCTTTTGCTGCGATTACAGCTGCAAGTCGCTTGGGGTATGTCTCTATCAGTTTTGCACATCAAGAGGCTGAAATTCTTGCCCATTCTTCCTTGCAAAACAGCTCGAGCTCATTGAGGTTGAATGGAGAGCGTTTGTGAACAGCAGTTTTCAGCTCTTTCCACAGATTCTCGATTGGATTCAGGTCTGGACTTTGACTTGGCCATTCTAACACCTGGATACATTTATTTTTGAACCATTCCATTGTACATTTTACTTTATGTTTGGGATCATTGTCTTGTTGGAAGATAAATCTCCATCCCAGTCTCAGGTCTTTTGCAGACTCCAACAGGTTTTCTTCCAGGATGGTCCTGTATTTGGCTCCATCCATCTTCCCATCAATTTTAACCATCTTCCCTGTCCCTGCTGAAGAAAAGCAGGCCCAAACCATGATGCTGCCACCACCATGTTTGACAGTGGGGATGGTGTTTTGAGGGTGCTGAGCTGTGCTGCTTTTACGCCAAACATATCGTTTTGCATTGTGGCCAAAAAGTTTGATTTTGGTTTCATCTCAACAGAGCACCTTATTCCACATGTTTGGTGTGTCTCCCAGGTGGCTTGTGGCAAACTTCAAACAAGACTTATTATGGATATCTTTGAGAAATGGCTTTCTTCTTGCCACTCTTCCATAAAGGCCAGATTTGTGCAGTGTACGACTGATTGTTGTCCTATGGACAGACTCTCCCACCTCAGCTGTAGATCTCTGCAGTTCATCCAGAGTGATCATGGGCCTTTTGGCTGCATCTCTGATCAGTCTTCTCCTTGTTCGAGATGAAAGTTTAGAGGGACGGCCGGGTCTTGGTAGATTTGCAGTGGTCTGATACTCCTTCCATTTCAATATGATTGCTTGCACAATGCTCCTTGAGATGTTTAAAACATGGGAAATCTTTTTGTATCCAAATCCGGCTTTAAACTTCGCCAAAACAGTGTCTCGGACCTGCCTGGTGTGTTCCTTGGTCTTCATGATGCTCTCTGACCTGAAACAGAACCCTGAGACTATCACAGAGCAGGTGCATTTATACAGAGACTTGATTACACACAGGTGGATTCTATTTATCATTACCAGTCATTTAGGACCACATTGGATCATTCAGAGATCCTCACTGAATTTCTGGAGTGAGTTTGCTGCACTGAAAGTAAAGGGGTCGAATAATATTGCACACACCACTTTTCAGTTTTTAATTTGTTAAAAAAGTTTAAAATATCCAATAAATTTCGTTCCACTTCACGATTGTGTTCCACTTGTTGTTGATTCTTCCCTAAAGAAATAGAATTTAATATCTTTATGTTTGAAGCCTGAAATGTGGCAAAAGGTAGAAAAGTTCAAGGGGGCCAAATACTTTCACAATGCACTGTATATATATATATATATATATATATATATATATATATATATATATATACATGCAGTGGGGAAAATAAGTACACTGTCGATTTTGCAAGTTTTCCGACCTACAAAGAATGGAGAGGTCTGTAATTTTTATCGTAGGAAAACTTCAACTGTGAGATAATAATAATATTTTTTATTTTTATAGCGCCAACATATTCCGCAGCGCTTTACAATTTTAGGGGAAAGTGTGAGATGCAGAATCTAAAAATCACATTGTATGATTTTTAAATAAGTAAATAGCATTTTATTGCATGATATAAGTATTTGATCACCTACCAACCAGCAAGAATTCTGGCTCTCACTGTTAATTTTTCTTTAAGAAGCCCTCCTACTCTGCACTACATGTATTAATTGCACCTGTTTGAACGAATTACCTGTATAAAAGACACCTGTCCACACACTCAATGAATCACACTCCAACCTCTCCATCATTACCAAGACCAAAGAGCTGCCTAAGGACACCAGGGACAAAATTGTAGACCTGCACAAGGCTGGGATGGGCTACAGGGAAATAGGCAAGCAGCTTAGTGAGAAGGCAACAACTGTTGGCACAATTATTAGAAAATGGAAGAAACACAAGATGACTGTCAATCTTTCTTGGTCTGGGACTCCATCCAAGATCTTGCCTCGTGGGGTAAGGATGATTTTGAGAAAGGTCAGGAATCAGCCCAGAACTACACAGGCGCACCTGACCTGAAGACATCTTGGACCTCAGTCTCAAACATTACTGTTAGTAACACACTACGCCATCATGGATTAAAATCCTGCAGGGCACGCAAAGGTCCTCCTGCTCATGGCAACTGTAGCATCGGCATCTCTGCCTCCTGCCGGGCAAAGACGCTGTTCCCCTCACCGCAGCGGTCCAGGTCCGGCGTCCTCCCGCTCTCCTGCTGCTGAGGCACGCACCGCGCGCAGCTTCCCGGGCACTGTGCTTAGGGCGCGCGCTCCCTCCCTCTTAAAGGGGCCACGCGCCGTCCTATAGAGTCCCCGGCCAATGGCCGGAGGACTTCCCTTGTATAAGGCACCTCCTCCAATATGGAGGTGCCTGTGCAAGGTTGTTGTTCCGTGTGCTAACACTTGCTCCAGCCCTCAGGTCCCGCTGCCTGTCAGTCCTTCCTGCCAGTCTGTCTGTCAGTCCAGCCCGCGAGCCTGTCTAACAGTTCTGTCCTCCTGTCTGTCTACAGTTGTGTCCTCCAGCCTGCTTACCTGAAGCACCTGTCTGTTACCTGTTGTGCCCGCCAGCCAGCCCACCTGGAGCACCTGCCTGTAACCTGCCATGCCCACCAGCCAGCCTACCTGAAGCACCTGCCTGTAACCTGCTGTGCCCACCAGTCTGCCTACCTGGAGCACCTGCCTGTTACCTCTCAAGCCCACCTGCTTGCCTACCCGGAGCACCTGTCTGGCTATCTGCCGTACCTGCCTGCTTATTTACCCGGACCACCTGCCTGCCTTCCTGCCGTGCTCATCAGCTGTACCGGTCAGCTCCTGTCATCTGACCCATGGGAGTCACCTGCTCTCACACAAGGTCAGTCCCAGAGTGGCACCTGGTCCACCTGCCCGGTCCCTCCCTGGTTCACGGAGTCGACTAAGCCGCCGTGTGACCTTGGTCAGGCCGAGTAGGCACTTAGTCATGCCCCTCTGTTCCCTCCTTGCACCGAAGCACAGAGGTTGCATCACCCAGACCCGTAACACCAGCACATGTCCAGGCGCGTTTGAAGCTCACTAATGACCATCTGGATGATGCAGAGGAGGCATGGGAGAAGGTTATGTGGTCAGATGAGACCAAAATAGAACTTTTTGGTATCAACTCCACTCGCCGTGTTTGGAGGAAGAACACTGTACCAACAGTGAAGCATGGAGGGGGAACGTCATACTTTGGGGTGCTTTTCTACAAAGGGGACAGGATGACTGTACCATATTGAAGGGAGGCTGTATGTGGTCATATATCGTGAGATTTTGGCCATCAACCACCTTTCCTCAGTAAGAGCATTAAACATGGGTCGTGGCTGGGTCTTCCAGTATGACAATGATCCGAACACACAGCCAAGCCAACTAAGGAGTGGCTCCATAAGAAACATTTCAAGGTCCTGGAGTGGCCTAGCCAGTCTCCAGGCCTGAACATAATAGAAAATCTTTGGAGGGAGCTGAAACTCAATGTTGCCCAGCGACAGCCCCGAAACCTGAAAGATCTGGAGAAGATCTGTATGGAGGAATGGGCCAAAATCCCAGCTGCAGTGTGTGCAAACTTGGTCAAGAACTACAGGAAACATGTGAGCTCTATAAATGCAAACAAAGGTTTCTGTACCAAATATTAAGTTCTGTTTCTCTATTGTATCAAATACTTATTTCATGCAATAAAATGCAAATTAATTACTGCATTTTTGGACTATAAGACTTTTTTTCTCCAAAATGTTGGAGGAATGTGGGGGGTGGGTCTTATAGTCCGGATGTACCTTATAGTGTGGCTGTGGGGGGAGAGGACAAGTCACAGGAGGCAGGAGCCGGCTGCTGCAACTAACCTCTATGCACTAAAGCTGGCACCTACAGGTGAGAGTTGAGAGCAGTGAATATGTGGCACCCCAGGGGTCTGGTTTCCACAGTAATGTAATGTTATGTCTGAGAGCAGGTGGGAGGTCCTTTGGTCAGGGATCCTGTGCATGCCACACCTCCTGCCCAGTCTTGGGAGGGGAAGGACTTCCCCTATATAAACCCGGGGCTGAAGCAGGGTTAGTCAGTCAAGGAGAGTAGAGACAAGAAGCAGCATAGGAAGAAACAGCAGTAGCTCAGTGGGAGCAATACTACTACGAGTCAGGGGCTGGCAGCTGCAGAGCTCGCCCTGACTGAGAAGATTTCTTACCGGACCCGGAGTCCGAGGCTGTGGGGACTAACTCCTACCCAGCAGCAGAATCCGTCAGGCAGGGGATTTCAGGTCCTCTGGCCAAGAAGCCCGAAGGCACGGTCACACGCGTGGGACCAGCACCGCCATCGTGGAGCGGAAGCCATTAGAAGGCCCCGAGTCACCGGCCATACTGGTGAGCACCACACGGTACACTCAGGGATGTGGGCTACTTATACCCGCTTCTAGCAAGGTAGCCAGAAGAGTACAGTCAGTTTGGGAGGCCTACAACTCCGCCTGGCCAGGGGAGATCCCATCTGCTCAAGGACTGACCAGGCCCCAATCGCTAGCCAGTACTCCGGGAGGGTCTATCGTTGTCACCAGTAAAGACCCTGAACTACACCGTACCGTCTCCGAGTGGTTCCTGCTACCCCCATCATCCACATCTGCTGCCCTGAGGCCATACCCCTCCCGTTGGGGGTTATACCATCTACGCTGCACCATCCATCCACCGGCCTCAGCGGACTGTCCTGCAGCGGCAGCTCCATAGCTGCCTTCAACGGGTGGCGTAGTCGTACAACATCTACCGCTGATACATCGCCGCTCAGTTTGACTCCCTGGGCACGGACCGGGTCACCGCCACGAGACTACAACCCTCAAGAGATCCGGCTCCGGGTAAGCTCCCGCGTGCGCAACGCAGCGCGACACAGGCCCAGGGGCGCGTCAACTTTGGCGTAGTCGGCAGGATTTCGTGCCCGCAACCACCGGGTACTGCGTGCCTGAAAAAGAGACTTTTCAAACTTACCTGTGGTGAAGATTCCCGCCATCCGGCGCCATCTTCAGCCTTCTTCCCGCCATCGGTGAAGTTTCCCGCCATCCGGCGCCATCTTCTGCCTTCTTCCCGCCATCCGTGGAGTTTCCCCGCCATTGGACGCCATCTTGAGGACGCCGCGCGGGAAGAAGAGGGGCGTGGACTCCGAAAGCGCGCGAGAACTGAAGCCCCGCCTCACGTCCGGACGTTGCATAAGGTCCTGGAAGGAGCCCAGCAGACGCCGACGTCACAGGAGCGCGAAGGAAGGTCCTCAACCCTGACGATCCACTGCGGAGCCGCGGCCTACGGAAGAGGATCATCGCAAGGTAGGCCACGGTCCACTAGGGGGGAGGAAGATGTCGGATACGGAGGAGAGCTTCACTGCCTCAAACCCCGCCAGCGCTACCGCTGCTGCAGTTATGCCCTTCACCATGCCCTATATCCCGGGAGCAGCTTGGCTACCCCAGTACTCAGGGGAGTCACATACCCTGCATGACTTTAGAGAAAAGCTGGATAGCCTCTTCCAGGTGTACCCCCTCACAGAAGAGCAAAAAGTGAGCATCCTGGTGGCCCAACTAACCGGGGCAGCCAAAAGGGAAGTAAAATCCTGGCCACCTGGGAGGAAGACTGTCGCAGGGATACTAACCCGGCTGAAGGACACCTTTGATACCCGCACCTCAGCCGAGATTAAGCTTAGATTCTACGGGTGCAAGCAGCGAGCGCATGAGAGTATAAGGGACTATGCACTAAACCTACAAGAGGCCCTGAGGGCCATTAAGCAGACCGACCCTGATGGAGTGGGAAACGAGGACAGGCTGTTGACCGAACAGTTTATAGAGGGACTGTATTGTAATACCCACCGAACCCAGTTGCGGGCAATGGCCTTACAGGATCCCCATCTGGGCTTTGCACAGTTCAAGGACAGAGCCATCAGGGTGCTCCGAGAACCGGCACCGGGTGGCGTTGTGACCCACAGGCGCCCTGCTATCACTTACCACCAGGAGGCGGCGCCCTTGTCGGCAGGGCCTGTGGGAGCTGATGCGCAGGCTTTGGACAATGACCCGGCTCCAGACCTACACCATCAGGTCCAAGAGCTAGCTAAGAGCGTTGCTGCGTTAACCCGAACTGTGCAGTCTTTACAGGCTTCCATCCCAGGGAAGATCCAGCTGGCATCCGGACCGGAGGACATCCCGTGGCGTCGACCAAGGAGGACCCCACCGGCCAGAGGAAGACCCAGTGACCGATACAGCGAGGACGGACGACCCATCTGCCGCCGCTGCAATCAACCCGGACATATGGCAAGGTACTGTTCTTTAAACGGGCACAACCTGGGGTAGAGGGCCAACCCCCAGGAAAAAGATCACCAGGCCCATCGAACTGGCGCGACAGATATGTGGGAGGACATCCAGTCTTGCCTGTGGTACTGGATGGCATTCCCATGAGTGCTCTACTGGACACCGGGTCACAGGTCACCACCATCCCGTACGTGCTCTTTAAGCAGTACTGGAATGACTCGGATATTACCCGCTACCCTGACGACGACTTGAGTATCATCGCCAGCAATGGCCAGCCCGTGCCACAGATCGGATTTAAAGAGGTGACCATCAAAATCGGTAGAGTCGAACTGGCAGCCCAGGGACTGATCATTGTAGATATTGACAAACATGAGAGTCACCCAAAAATAACTCTAGGAACTAATGTAATTGAAAATTGTCTTGCAGAGGTGATTTTCCTTCTACAGCAGGTTGCCAAGAACGCCAGCTCCGGCGAGCAGCGGGTGCTCCAGAAAGAGATCCGGGCACTGATGCGACGGCAACAGGTGGAACTCTCCGGCGGTGAGATTGGTAGCGTAAGAATGTGTGACCCTTTCCCTATTGCCATGCCCCCAAAAAGTGAAATGATGATTTGGTGCCGGGCAGCTATTGGTCCGAGAGGTAGAGATTACCAGGCAATGGTAGAACCAGTTTACTCAGACAGTAGGCCCACCATTTTGACAGCACGGGGGGTGGTCAATGTACGCCATGGGAGGGTGCCCGTTCGCATAATCAATATCGGGGAGAGGGAAGTGTACCTGCCCCGGTATGCCACGCTAGCCAAATTATATACCATCAACCAAACTCTATACAGTCTGTGGAACCCTTGCCTCCATCTCACCCGGAGGAAGGTAACGGCTCTAAGAAAGTAATGGAGGATTGGTGTCAGCAACTACACTTGGGAACTGACTCCACTCCCTCCCACCAGAAACAGGGAGTCTACCGGGTGGTTCAAGAGTATGAGAGAGTGTTTAGTAAACACCCGTTAGACTTCGGGCGAGTCAAGGGGGTAGAACACCGCATCCCCACGGGAGATCATCCTCCCATAAAAGAGAGGTATCGACCCGTACCCCCTGCACATTACCAACACGCCAAGGGGATGCTTAGAGACATGAAGGAGGCTGGGGTAATCCGAGATAGCTGTAGCCCCTGGGCAGCCCCACTAGTTTTAGTCAAAAAGAAAGACAACACTATGAGGATGTGTGTAGATTACCGGAAAATCAACCGTATCACACACAAGGATGCGTACCCTTTACCAAGGATAGAGGAGTCTTTGGCTGCTTTAAGATCTGCTAACTTCTTCTCCACCTTGGATCTCACTAGCGGGTACTGGCAGGTTCCTGTAGCAGAGGCGGACCGGGAGAAGACCGCATTCACCACCCCGATGGGACTTAGTGAGTTTACCTGCATGCCGTTTGGACTTTGTAACGCACCAGGAACCTTCCAACGATTAATGGAGTGCTGTCTGGGACACAAAAACTTCGAGACGGTCCTGTCCCAGATTCAGCAAGGGAAAGAACGAGTAATCGCCTATGCCAGCCGAAAACTGCGACCCACCGAAAGGAACCCCGAGAATTACAGCTCATTTAAGCTAGAGTTCCTGGCCGTGGTATGGGCAGTCACCGAGCGCTTTAAGCATTACCTCGCTTCTTCCCGGTTCACCGTGTACACGGATAACAACCCGCTGACACACCTGGACACGGCAAGACTCGGTGCCCTGGAGCAGAGGTGGATGGCCCGTCTGTCCAACTACGAGTTCACAATCAAATACCGGGCAGGACGCTCCAATACCAACGCGGACGCCCTGTCCAGGATGCCCAACCTGCCGGACGGAGGAGAAGATCCGGAGGGACTGGAAGAAGTTGAACTCCCTGCGTTCCACCGTCATGGGACTATTCAGTATTCCCACCAGGTAAGGAGTAAGCAGACTGCTACGTTGAACCCCTTACCCCACTACAACTGGGCGGAAACGCAAGACAGCGACCCTGCCATCCGACTGGTGAAGGAGATGCTGACTCGGCCGGAGGCTCGCCTTGAACCAGACGCTCCGGAGGAAGCCAAACAACTATGGGCAGAGAAGAGTCGACTGTTCCTTTACAAAGGGAAGTTGTGCCGCAGAATGGTTAACTCCCGGACGCATGAATTACTCTGGCAAGTAGTGGTGCCACGAAGGGACGCAGCCATGGTGATGGAGGCATACCACGACGGAGCTGGGCACTTCGGGTGGAAGAAGCTGGAGTTCCTGCTGCGCGAGCGGTTCCACTGGGTAGGCATGAGGGGAACCATTGAGAAGTGGTGCAGAGACTGTGGCCCGTGCAACCTGAGAAGGAAGGACCGTGCCAGCCAGAAGACTCCCCTGCAGTCCATCGTCACCCGGCAACCGTTGGAACTGGTAGCCTTGGATCATGTAAAACTGACCCCAAGCAGAAGTGGCTACGTCTACGCGTTAACCATCGTGGATCATTACTCCCGGTTTCTGGTTGTCGTCCCCGTCAAGGACTTAACGGCTCAAACAGCAGCTAGAGCCTTCCAGCAGCACTTTTGCCGTCCACACGGGTACCCGGACCAAGTGCTGACGGACCAGGGACCTGCCTTTGAAGCGGAGGTCTTCCAGGAATTCTGCAATCTGTATGGCTGCCGGAAGATAAGGACGACACCCTACCATCCGCAAACTAATGGACTTTGTGAGAAAATGAACCAGGTGGTAATGGATCTTCTAAAAACGTTGCCCCTGGAAGAACGCAGTCTGTGGCCTGAGAAGTTGCCCGATCTGGTGGACCTATACAACCACATCCCGGTAGGTTCCACCAACTGTACCCCGGCTTACCTAATGAGGGCAAGACCTGGTAAGTTACCTGTTGACCTGGAAATGGGAGTCCTGACACCCGAGGACACTTCACCAGAAACAGACTGGGACACAGAGAGGCAGCAGCAGTACCGGAGAGTACAGGAGAGCGTGGAGCGAAGTCTCTGTCAGGCTAGGGAAAGACAAGAGAAAACTTACAACCAGTATGCTCCCGCTGTTCCCCTGGTACCCGGAGAGCAGGTCTTGAAGAGGAAGAGACGGCTCCACAAGTTGGACGACCAGTGGGAGAAGGACCCGTACACCGTACTGCCCTCAAGCCACGAGAACCCGAAGGTTTGTACCATCAGTAAAGACGGAGGGGAAACCACAGCCATCGTATCCCGGGACCACCTGAAGAAGTGTCCCGAACAACTGAGGAACCCTGAAGAGGAACAAGAAGACCATCGACCCGTAGAGGAAAGGGAAGATATGGTTAGTACTGTGCTCGGGGACTTCCCTCGGTCTTGGACTCAAGTCAATGGTGCAGTTGTGGTACCCGTACTCACCTTCCTCCAACCAGCATCCCAAGCACCTACGGAGCAACAGGTAGAGCTGGAAGAACAGCCGGTCCAGGAGGCAGAAGACCCCGCACCCGCAGACCAGGAGGGTCAACCCTCTGCTTGCAGTGATCCTGCCATATCCCTAGTGAGCCAGGGAACTCGTAGACAGCTGCCCAGTTTACCCTTGACAGCTCCTACACCCTGTAGTTCGGGGCCAGACAGTCAGCTCCGTAGGTCCACTAGAGCCACTAGAGGCCAGTTACCCGCACGTTGGAGGATTTGAAGTGTATAAATTGTTTTATTTATGTTTACCTGTGTATTGTTGCTTGTGTATAATTTTGTGTTTCCAGTTATTTTTAGGAATCCTTGGTGGATTTACCGGGAATCCTTGTACATAGTTGGAGCGTAACCCAGGATGGACTAGAGACTGTTAAGGACTCGGGGTAGGACAGACCCCTACCTGGTTACGTCTCCCTGTTTTGGTGAAATGGACACCTTGCTTCCCCTCAAAGACTGCACCCGGTTGCGGACACGCCGTGACCATTGTTATGTGTCTCTTTATTATAATGTGTTGGTTGTACTCTGTTATGTTTACAAAAATGTGTTTAGTCCCGGAGTACTAAATTTTACTAGGGGGGAATGTGGCACCCCAGGGGTCTGGTTTCCACAGTAATGTAATGTTATGTCTGAGAGCAGGTGGGAGGTCCTTTGGTCAGGGATCCTGTGCATGCCACACCTCCTGCCCAGTCTTGGGAGGGGAAGGACTTCCCCTATATAAACCCGGGGCTGAAGCAGGGTTAGTCAGTCAAGGAGAGTAGAGACAAGAAGCAGCATAGGAAGAAACAGCAGAAGCTCAGTGGGAGCAATACTACTACGAGTCAGGGGCTGGCAGCTGCAGAGCTCGCCCTGACTGAGAAGATTTCTTACCGGACCCGGAGTCCGAGGCTGTGGGGACTAACTCCTACCCAGCAGCAGAATCCGTCAGGCAGGGGATTTCAGGTCCTCTGGCCAAGAAGCCCGAAGGCACGGTCACACGCGTGGGACCAGCACCGCCATCGTGGAGCGGAAGCCATTAGAAGGCCCCGAGTCACCGGCCATACGGGTGAGCACCACACGGTACACTCAGGGACGTGGGCTACTTATACCCGCTTCTAGCAAGGTAGCCAGAAGAGTACAGTCAGTTTGGGAGGCCTACAACTCCGCCTGGCCAGGGGAGATCCCATCTGCTCAAGGACTGACCAGGCCCCAATCGCTAGCCAGTACTCCGGGAGGGTCTATCGTTGTCACCAGTAAAGACCCTGAACTACACCGTACCGTCTCCGAGTGGTTCCTGCTACCCCCATCATCCACATCTGCTGCCCTGAGGCCATACCCCTCCCGTTGGGGGTTATACCATCTACGCTGCACCATCCATCCACCGGCCTCAGCGGACTGTCCTGCAGCGGCAGCTCCATAGCTGCCTTCAACGGGTGGCGTAGTCGTACAACATCTACCGCTGATACATCGCCGCTCAGTTTGACTCCCTGGGCACGGACCGGGTCACCGCCACGAGACTACAACCCTCAAGAGATCCGGCTCCGGGTAAGCTCCCGCGTGCGCAACGCAGCGCGACACAGGCCCAGGGGCGCGTCAAATATTCATTCTCTTTAATAGAGGGCACACGTGATCATCCAACCGCTGCAGGAGCCGACATCTGTGGCTAACAGTGTGCCCGCTAATAAAGAGAATGAATATTCACTGCTCCACATGCCCATATTCCAGGCCATGGGGAACAGTGGATATTCCGGCAGCTGATTTCGGTGAGGGGGCACATGACAGTGACGTCATGTCATGCGCTGCTTACTTGCTGAAATCAGCTGCTGGCAACTGAACATGACGCAGCGCTGTGAGGGAGCGGATGAAAGGTGAATTTTTTTTTTTGTGTGCGGTGTGATGAGGGCTATGTATGCCAGGATGGGGGGCCATGTATACCAGGATGGGGATGGGATTGAGGCCTTTTATACCAGTATGAGGATGGGATGGAGGCCAAGGTTGCCAGGATAGGAATGGGATGAAGGCCATGTATACCAGAATGGGATGGACGGTATGTATACCAGGATGGGGATGGAATGGAGGCCATGTATACCAGGATGGGGATGGGATTGAGGCCATGTATACCAGGATGGGGATGGGATGGAGGCCATGTTTACCAGGATGGGCATGTCCCATGTATACCAGGATGGGGGGCAATGTATACCAGGATGAGGGTGCCATGTATACCTGGATGGGGGGCCATGTATACCAGGATGAGGTGCCATGTATACCAGTATGGGGGTGCCATGTATACAAGGATGGGGTGCCATGTATACCTGGATTGTGGGCCATGTATTTCAGAATGGGGATCAGATATACCAGGATGGGGATCAGATATACCAGGATGGGGATATGTATATCAGGATGGGGGGGCGCATATACCGGGATGGGGACATATATACCAGGATGGGGGATATTAGTACAGAGTTGGGAGACAATACTCATATAACAGTATAAGCAGCGGATCCCCCCCCCAACAGTGCATCATGACTACATTTTTTGCTTCAATTTTTTTTCTCCTTCTCTAAAACGTAGGTGAGTCTTATAGTCTGAAAAATACAGTATGTAAGAATCAAACAATGTGATTTTCTGGATTTTTTTAAGATTCTGTCTCTCACAGTGAAGTGCACCTACGATAAAAATTACAGAACTCTTCATTCTTTGTATATGGGAATACTTGCAAAATCGAGAGTATATCAAATACTTATTTTCCCCACTGCATGTGCTATATGCATTCAAGAACAACCATGAAAATTTCCTCAGCCAGAGCGTTCCATGATCTGACTGCTCTTGCTAAAGCAACCTCTTAGGCGGCCAAGACTTCCACATGCTATGTTTATAAGGAAAATTAATTTAAACTACTTGTGTTTTGGTATCACACCCCTTCCTTATCAGGGCTTATCAACTCCGACTCCACGACTCCGACTCCCTTATACATGGCTCATGTTTAAGTGATAAATTTACTGTAGCACAGATTAATCTCAGCTAAAAGTCTAGACCCTTAGATCAGGAATAGGACAGACCTTTATATGACATTTCATAACTTTCCCAAATTCTTATGAAAAAATATTCCCCACAAACTGCATTGAACCACTGTACCCAATTTATTATATATTTTAGGAGTTGGAGTCGGTTCATTTTATACCGACTCCAACTCCGACTCCACCAAAATGAACACCGACTCCCTCATACATGGCTGATGTTTAAGTGATAAATTTACTGTAGCACAGATTCATCTCAGCTAAAAGTCTAGACCCTTAGATCAGGAATAGGACAGACCTTTATATGACATTTCATAACTTTCCCAAATTCTTATGAAAAAATATTCCCCACAAACTGCATTGAACCACTGTACCCAATTTATTATATATTTTAGGAGTTGGAGTCGGTTCATTTTATACCGACTCCAACTCCGACTCCACCAAAATGAACACCGACTCCCTCATACATGGCTGATGTTTAAGTGATAAATTTACTGTAGCACAGATTCATCTCCGCTAAAAGTCTAGACCCTTAGATCAGGAATAGGACAGACATTTATAGGACATTTCATAACTTTCCCAAATTCTTATGAAAAAATATTCTCCACAAACTGCATTGAATTACTGTACCCAATTTATTATATATTTTAGGAGTTGGAGTCGGTATAAAATGGGTATTTAAGGCTTTCGAGTAAAGGTAAAAACTTTTATTTTCAGTGTCATGGGTCTTCTTATTCCCTTAGATCCTAAATTTTACTTAATAACTTAATATTCCTCCATTTTAGATTGGTTGTAAATCCCAACAGCTTCTACTGCATGTGACCACATCTGCAATATGTTTAACAGCATGCAAATAGAGGTTGGGTCAACCACCACCAAACAGTGAGTTACATTCTCGTATACAACACATACAAAGCATAAAACGTCTTACAGCTTTATTAAACAATATACTCGAACACTTCGAAGTGATCTGGAAGCACAAGTGAAACACCTGTTGGGTTGCTGGTGGATGAGCATTAATGTATTCTGTTGATTATGTGTCCTTATTAATATTTGCACTATTGCACTTTATATTGATATATATTTGTATTTATTGGGACTCATAAATAGTGTTGGCACGGTTAATGGACTTTTGTGAAATGCACCTTGCTATATAGTATTTACTACTAATTTGACACATACCTACTGGGGTCAGATACCAAGGTGGTTTTATCACCCCTTTCTTGCCTTTCCTATATTTTTAATCATCTGACTCTTCACGTTAATTGTTTTTCTTTGGTGCTCACCCCCTCGTTTATATATCTTTGTTTGCTATGTTGGATTTTTACTCTCCCACATTTCCCTTTTTTATTTAATTTCATTAATAACGATTTATACTACTTGTATTGCACTCTGTCCCAGCACACCTTTTAGCTTTGTTGGTTTCTACTATATTTATTCATCAGATACTATACTTTTTATAAAGTGCAATACTACAGAAAATAAAAAAGGACAAAAGGCATAAATAACTATTAGAGTTAAACGAAAAGGGTGTCCACTCTGCTGTTCATATAATTAATATAAGAATAAAGATTTTTTTTTTTATCATGATGGTGACTGCTGCGGTAACATGTGGCAGGAAGAGCATGTGAAATAGTAAGAGAAGAGTACAGTAGCCATGTCACCAGATTTCACAATACAAAATGCATATATTATTAAGTAAATAGATCTCTTAGAGCTAATGATGCTGGTGTACTTACATTGATAACAGGCCAGACTGGGTATATAATCTTTTTGGGAAGGTTACACTTAATTTACACAATTGACAGTCCTCAGTGTCCAATGTGGTGCCCCTGAGGGTTCAGTCGCCACAGAAGTACTGCACCTCACCCAGAGGTGTGGTGTCTCCTTCTCTCAGGTAAGGAGGGAGTGCTGCCCGGAACCCCAACACTCATATTCAATACTACACTGCTCCAGGCTGGCTGGAAGGGCAAGATGCATGTGCGCAGCTGCTGAGCCCTGTCCCTGGCTGGAGTGGGGCGAACCCAAAGGTAGGGGGAACCAGTAGTGGGTGTGGGTGGAGGAAGCAGTTTAGGGGAGCACCATAGAAGGAGGTATAAAAAGGGAAGCCATCTTAGGGTGGCAGGTCAGTCAGTGGAGTAAGAGAAGGGAGTGAGTGAAGACAGTCTGGGAGTAGAGTCTCCTTAGGAGCTCTGCCCCACAGGTAGGGCCCAGTCATAGAGGCCCAGGAGGAGAGCAGAGGAGTAGGCTCCGTTCTAGTAAAAGGGATCCCAGGGGGTACGGCGAGTGCAGGACGGCACCCGTATGCCCCGAATCTGTCAGAAGACAGAGGGATCGTAGGCCGCAAGAAGGGAACCGGCCCCTGGACCAGTCGTGTTACTCCAAGTCTCGGCTGGAAAAAGCGGAGGCTTCTGGCTTATATAGTTCAGTTGCCAAAGCCTCATTCTAATCCCCGTGAGGGTCAAGCAGGTCCGGGAACTCCAGTGAGATAGGAGGGACTTCAGAGCACCCGAGCGGGATTGAGAGTGGGGAAGCGGGGGGCAGGAGGGAGAAGACCCAGCGTGAAGACGGTCTAGAGAGGAACACAAGAAAGTGGGGTTCCGTCAAGGTGCTCCTAAACTACCTGGGGAAGAGCTGAACCCCCGTTCTGGTGAATGCAACGTGACGTGGGAGGCTGCAAGATGGACAGTGCAACCTGAGGAACTTAACAACTGTGAGTAAAGACTCAGATGACTGCACCGCACTGTCTCTGTCCATTATTTTAGCTGCGCCATCTTTCCCTCTGCACCGCAACGCCCAGAGCAACCAACAACACCTACACTGCCCTGGAGCTAGCTCTTCCTGTGGAGAGCCACACCATCCCTGCTGCCTTAACATCAGCTTCAGGGGACTGCTCCGCAGCGGCGGCTCCCTTTAGCCGCATTCCAAAGGTGGCATCACGAACACTTTACAAATCCCCTATAAATAATCCCCCCTTTTCGCTGACCACCCTGGGCCACGGACCGGGTCAGCTACCGTGATATCCCCCACCGGCATCCAGAGGCCCGGCTGCCGAGTACCCCACGGCTCTGGGGGCGCGTCACCATCTTCCCTGCTGGTAAGATCTTATAGTACAAGCTGTAGCTGTCAGCCACGCTAGCTGGGCAGAGACTAAATACACTTGCACTCATGAGCATTTTTCATTATTTAGCTGGTCTCATAAATGCTTATTTGCTTATATGAATTATAGAGTCATTCTGACTTGGATTTTTAAAGCAAGTTCACTAACCTCAGCCTCATCTGGCTTAAAAGAAAAATGTCTACCTATTATTTGCATGTAGTTTGTATTGTGAAATCTTTTGACAGATACACTTTAATCCTCCGTGTATTGTGAAGTTAAGTGACAAATCCACTTTGAAACTCAAGGTGCAATTCTTTCATTACTTACATGAGGGGTAGCAGTTCAGCATAGAAAATGCCTAAACATGAGGAAATAAGAGTATGGATGTTTGCATCAAGTTTGTCACACTATGTCCCAATAGCACAAGTTTTATCTTAAAGGGAACCTGTCACGTCCTAGTTGCTATGTACACTGCCCCCATTGCTTTGCTTTCCAATAATTTTTATTAACATTTATAACATATGAAGGAGTGGGAGAGGAATTTGGGATGGAAGTGATTAGGGAAAGGGAATGGAGTGGAGTGGAAGGGTAAGGGAAATAGGATAAAGGGGAGCAGAACTCAGAGATGGGAAGAATCATAAACAGTATATTAAAGTATTACAGCTAATAAAATTAAGGAGAATCAATGTATGATCACAGAATAATTAAGTCGAATACAACCCATATCCACGTATACAGAAATAACGTATAAGTAAATAACTATTAATGTAAGATAGTTGATAACAATGAGTTAAGGATAAACTTCGTGCCATCGAGACCATTTTTTTAAATATTCATTAAGAAAATTGTTGGAGATTGCAAATCTATATTCATAAGCTTTGTGTAAGGCCATTTTTTCTTTGATGTCTAGGAAAGAAGGTACCTCTGATTTCTTCCAGTAAAATGCGATGGTGTTTTTTTACAACCAAGAGTGAATGGATTATTATAGGTCTGTCTGAGGGTGAGATGTTTTCTAGACCTATGGATAATAAGGCCAATGCCCCCATTGCTTTGTTAGTGATGCAATGTGCATCACTAACAAGCTGTTTTCATGAAAATCAGTGGTGGTATAATGATGTTATAACGTTTTATATACTTTGCCTTACCTGCTCGTATTCAGTCATAGGGGTGTGATTCTCAGATTCAGTCATGGGTGGGCGCCGCATTCAGTTAGTGCTGGTGCCGCCCATGACATTTGAATACTGCTCCTGGCAAGCGCTAGGTTTGAGGGGCGCATGCGCATTTGCACACGTCGGGCCGCTGGTCTGGCGAGTGCGCTCTGAGGCTGTGTGATTACCAGCCTCAGTCACCTGTGGCTTCCGGCGAGTGCGCAGTCAATGTATCGTGCGGTCACCGCTGCAGTGTTCCCTTTAAATGGTTTGTCTCATAGAGACGTCAGTCTGTCTACAGGACTTATTCTATGAACAAGAATAGAGACCCACTCTGGTGGACCTGGCTATCAATGCAGGAAAAATGTGTGGGCAGGGGGCTTCCTGTCATAGGTAACAACTCATAGGACTAGCCAGTCATTGTCATGGCACATACCTGGTCTCCGCTCAAGTTTTTTTTTTAAGAGAATCTGTCAGCAGGTTTTTGCTATTTAATCTGAGAGTAGTATAATATAGGGCAAGTGAGCCTAATTCCAGTGATGTATCATTTAGTTTACTGGGTGCAGCAGTTGTGACACAATCAGAGTTTTTAGATATAGCACGTAGCAGAGCTCAGAAAGCTAACCCCGCCCACACCAAGCTCTCTATGTACATTGTCTATTGACAGTGAGCTGCTTATCAGAGAAGGGGGAGAAGTCGAACCACAGCTCATGTGAGCACCAGTCTGGCAATGACAATCTCATAGTGATAAAACCTTCATTATAAGTAAACAACAGCACACAGCCTACTAAGAGACAAATCCTTGAAATATGTGTTTCAGCTCCTATCTCATGCTGTTTTCAGATTACATAACAAAAACCTGCTGACAGATTCAATTAAGGTTTAATACTCTAATTCTCATTAATTCAAATAATAGAAAGAAGCTTTTGTTGTCTGATTGTGAAATATTAGAATATTAATGATTTTTCCTCACTGTACATAATTGCCATTTTTACAATCCTTTATTATCTATATTTTGTCCTTTTTCTGGGGATTTTGTGTTGTTACGGTTATTTACATCAATTAAAAGCATTTTCTTACACCAATTGTATAGTGCAAACACAGGGTTTATTTGACCATTGGTGCCATATGCAGCTCTACAGCAATAACAATAAAACTGTTACTTTCCCCAAGGGAAAACCAATTGAGTCTTCTGTGCCCAGCGGTATTTTCATACATGGATGATTTAATTTCCAGAATTGTTATTAATATAATGCAGAGGCTATAATGGCACTAACCTCTTCTAGTACGGATAATGACAAGATTTCCATTTACTTATCTTTCTTTCCTCAACTATGCAATATTACATTAATAGAAACACAGGAAATGATTATACTATAATGAAAATACAATTTAATTCTCAGGCAGATTTTCTTTAGATGAGAGTTAAAGTGAATCTGTCAGCAGTTTTTTTCTATGTAATCTGAAGACAGCAGGAGACAGAGGCTGAAACACAGAATTCAGGGATGTGTCACTTGTTAAAGTGTGTGCTGTAGTTTTACTGTGAAGGATTTAGCACTAAGAGATTAACATTGCTGGACTAGTCCAGCAACTAAGCACCTCACTGTCTACATGGAGAGCCAGTACATGGAGAGCCTGGTGGGGGCAGGGTTAGCTGTGGTGTGGGCAGGGGCAGCTTTCTCAGCTCTGCTTCATTCTAAATCTAAAAGCTCTGATAGTATCAGAACGGCTGCACCCAGTAAACTAAGTGATATTTTGTTGGATTCCGCTTCTCTTCGCCTACATCATGTTGCTCTCAGATGAGGTAGCAAAAAAAACCCTGACAGATTCCCTTTAAGGTGGCCTTAAATATTCAATAGCTTTTAGTTGAACACTCATTTGGCCAAGAGAAATTCCTCCAGCTTCCCCATATACATCCACACTTGCTTTGACTAAGCATACATCTCTTCTGAATAGAGAGAGTAGAGTAAACCATGCACTTTTCGCAGTGACTTATATATCTATGTATGCTTATATGTTTAAATTCAACATGCCTGATCCTTTTTTTCCTCAGCCATGAACAGACATGGACAGGGTAAGCATGCATGTATTGTGAATAGGGAGAGAAGAAGAAGCCAGACACCTTTGGCAGTGGCTTATATCCCTTAACATCAAAGTATGGGGCATGTTGAAATTCAGCGTGCCTGATCCTTTTTTTCTCAACCATGGACACAACAAACATTGGCTGGTCCTGCAAGTTTAACCTTTCTTACTCACTGCATCAGTCGTGTTGCTTTGTAGTATCCTTTATAATAAGAAGAATCTTTATTTATATAGCTCCAACATATTCCGCAGCGCTTAACAATTCAGAGGTTCATATACAACAGTCATAAGTAACATATCTAAAGATAATACAATAATTACAGCAAAAATAATGACGATCCTGCTCGTAAGAGCTTACAATCTACAATGAGGTGGGGGTGACACAAAGTACAATGGCTTATTTAAAAGGATGGTCCAGCCATCTTGAGGGGATGAGGGATAGATAAAGGCTGCATGAGCTCATCACCAGCCAGTATCTGTAGTGCTTTTTGGTTCGGTGGAGAGTTATATTTGGAGAAATAAGGGATGGGCTAGAAGAAGATAAAAGGACTTCGATTAGGGAAGGTGATAGGCCGCCCTAAACAGGTGTGTTTTTAGGGAGCGCCTAAAACGGTGGGTTGTGTTTCATCCTAATTTCTTGGGGTAGAGCATTCCAAAGAATAGGTGCAGCTCGGGAGAAGTCTTGAAGCCAGGAGTGGGAGGTACGGATTAGTGAGGATGTTAGTCAAAAATCGCTTGCGGAGCGTAGAAAACGGGTAGGCCGATAAACAGAAACGAGGGAAGAGATGTAGCAGGGTGCCACACTGTGGAGAGCTTTGTGGGTGAGAACAAGCAATTTAAATTGGATCCTATAATTCATGGGCAGCTAGTGCAATGACTGGCACAGAGCAGAGGAGTCTGAGTAATGGTTAGCCAAATAGATGACCCTGGCTGCAGCATTAAGGATGGGCTGGAGGGGGGAAAGTCGAGTGAGGGGGAGGCCAGTTAATAGAGAGTTACAGTAGTCAAGCCGGGAGTGGATCAGGGCAACAGTGAGGGTTTTTGTTGTTTCCAAGGTGAGAAAGGGGCGGATTCTAGAGATGTTCTTCAGGTGCAAGCGACAAGAGCAGGCAAAAGATTGTATATGGAAGGTGAAGGAAAGATTGGTGTCAAACACAACGCCCAGACAACGCGCCTGCTGGTTCGGCGTTATTGTGGTGCCACATACGGAGAGAGAGATGTCAGATTTAGGGAGGTGAGTAGACAGCGGGAGCAGAAGAAGTTCAGTTTTGGAAAGGTTGAGTATCCTTTATGCTAAAATAGATCCCTAATGTTACTGTTCTCCTCGGTAACAATAACATTAATTTAGATGTGTTACTTTATAATGGAAAAATAAACCCCCAAAAAAATCACAGCATATAGCACAGTGCTAGATTATAGAGAGGTCAACAAGGGTATTATATCTCCTTTCTTTGTTTGGGACTTAGATTCCCATCTACCTGCACGTTTAACTAGACAAAATCCAAAGAAATGGCCAAGAAATTATAAAGAATTATAAATATTGCTCATGTTTACTGTCATGCCTACCTGTAGTTTCAAGGGACTTTTTAGAATAAGCTGTCTTATCTGTATGTGATGATTAATACTATTTCTTCCCATTACATGACATTTATTATGCAAAAATTTGCAAAAATTTCTACATTTCTGTTTTTTTTCAGTCAAGATGGGGTGCAGAGTGTACATTAATGAGAAAAAAATGAACTTTTTAGAATTTACCAAATGGCTGCAATGAAACAGAGTGAAAAATTTAAAGGGGTCTGAATACTTTCCACACCCACTGTATAATGTTTCCCATACACAGCACACAGAGAGAAGATCCTACTCCCCGTGTTCTCTGTAACACATAGAAGCAGCAGCCATATGGAGGACATTATACAGTTGTACCAAGCAGTGTCTATGTGAATCCAGCACTGGAGTGAGATGGAACATTAGAAAACAGCAGCCTCATCTCTGTCACTTTCTGCAGCTGCTTCCTCCTCACTTCTCTTACTACTTCTCCATCAGTAGACTTCCATGGGCAGCATGTAACTTGATATCTCAGTGTGCTGAAAATCTCTCATCTTTCATGATGGATTTTAGCAGTATTTTTTTCAAAGCCAATCAGTGCAGGAGGCAGGGTCTTATTTACAAATAGTCACTGAGGGGCCACTGCGTAGGGCGGCACTCTGCAGGGGGTGGAACTCACCAGTAGTTCAGAAAAATACACTGAAGACTATTTTAACAACACCTCCTGTCAGACTTTACTGTGAAATCCAGTGTGAGAGGTGGAGAACCTACAGGCCTCTCCTAAACATGTCACCAGTCAGCTATTACAACACCAGGGAGATACTAGGAATGTAGGGCCGAAATGGAGGCAGGTGCTGAAAGAACGTACTGAGAGGCATGAGTGACATTGGTAGACCAGTCTATTCAGCTTCTGGAAGGCAACGCTGATGTTCTACCGGTGCAATGATGAATGTTGCAGATATGTCAAGGCACAGTTTCCTGACGCCTCAACTGGGTGGAGTGCTGTGTGGAGGGAAGTAGAGGCCCATCAGCATCTTATGCATTGTCAGGCTTATAAAGAGGTTGCAGCTCACCTCTGAGGAGCCTGGTGTTCTAGTGAGTAATAAACATGTTCAAAATGTGCAGAATTCACTGTATTAGGACTAATACTGAATGTAGGGGAGGAGTGAAGTGCACGAGGGGCTGATAATGCATTTGGCAGGATGGTGCAGTTTATGAGAGTATTATACTGAATGTGGGTCAAGGTTTGCAATGTATAAGGGGCAAAATCTCAATATGGGGGGTTAGTGTATGAGGGGCTGATACTAAACGTATGAGAAAGGGGTTCAGTATATGAACGGCTGAATGTGTGTGGGAGGGGTACAGTGTGTAAAAGGCTGATACAGAATGTGTGACATGGGGTAGAGTGTATAAATACTGAATATCGGTGTAAGGAATGGAGTGTATGAGGTGTGATACTGAATGTTGGGGAGGAGTGCAATGTAAGAGGGGCTGAATTGAATATAGGGAGATGTTTGTAGTGTATGAGGGACTTGTGTGGGGGAGGGATGCATTATATGAGGATCTGATAATGAATTTGGCGGAATGCAATGTAAGAGGGTCTGATTCTAAATATGGAGAAGGTGTACAGTGTATGAAGGGTTGACACTATGTTGAGGTATGAGTGCAGTGTATGAGGGGTTGATATTGAATATGAGGGTGTGTAATGTATGTGGATCTGATACTAAATGTGGAGGGCGGACTGTGATGTATTAGGGGCTGATACTGTGTGGTGGATGGGTGCAGTGAATGAAGGGCTCATACTGTGTGGAGGGGATGAGTATGACTGTTTGGTACTGAATGTGGGGAAGAGGTGCCTTGTATAAGGGGTCAATGCAGTATGGTATGAACTGTAAGGCTATGTGCCCACGATGCAGAAATGCTGCATATTTTTTCCGCTTCTCCATGGCAGGAAAAACGCATGCGGTTTTTACATGCGCTTTTCCCGCCAGGTAGAAGCGTTTGTCAAGCGTTCTTCACATGCATTTCCGCATGCGGGTTATCAAGCGCTTTCCAAGCGATTTTAGCATCACTTGGAAAAGTGCTTGACAACTTGTTCACACTATATAAATCCATGCAACCGGCATGGATTTATAGTAGTGTGACCAAGTTAGTTAAAAAAAAAAAGAATAAGAATGGTAAAAAATAAAAAAAAACGATTATACTTACCTTCCGATGTCCTCCCGGTGTTTTCTCCGCTGCGTCCGGTGTCTTGGGTGGCTCGCAGTGGTGTGTAGGATCTGCAGTGACGTCACTGAGTCATGTGACAGGTCACATGACTCAATGACATCATGGCAGGTCCTTCACAACACCGTGACCCATACAGCAGACCAGACGGAGGGGAGAAAACACCGGGAGGACATCAGAAGGTAAGTATAATCTTTTTTTTTTATTTAAAATTATTTTTTTAACAGGTTCTATGGTACCTGGGTCTGGATGAGAGTCTCCTCTCCTCCAGACCTGGGTACCATCCGCACATTGAACCGTGTGATATCTGCATGTACAGATGTAGTCATGCGGATGTCATGCGGTCCAATGCAAGTCAATTGCGGTGATTACGCTGTGGGTCCGCAAAATTAATGGACATGCTGCGTATTTTTCCGCAATGATAACCCGCAACGGAAATTTCGGCAGCATGTGCACAGCACATGCGGATTATCATTGGGGACCATGGGGCACGTATTACCAAGCGTTATTTAAGCGTTTTCACTGCGGAAATTCCACTGCAAAAATGCTTGAAAAACGCATAGTGGGCACGCAGCCTTAAGAGCAGGAGGCAGGTGCTGGTATTTTTTTGTTAATTGCCTTCTTTTTTTTTTTAAATAATTTGAGGATGTGTAGATCCCGACTTGCATCTCCACCACCATCAGTCCCTGGCTGCCAAGTCATAAAAGAGTATGAGGGACTAATGGTGAATTGGAAACAGTAGGTAAAGTCAA
Source organism: Phyllobates terribilis (assembly GCF_046119375.1). NCBI lineage: Eukaryota > Metazoa > Chordata > Amphibia > Anura > Dendrobatidae > Phyllobates > Phyllobates terribilis. The sequence continues at coordinate 261,506,579 of NW_027362762.1, forward strand.
GGAGGCCCTGCAAAGAGATAGAGCAGAAAACTGGGTATTAAATGCCAGTGATAAAAAGAGAGAGGAGCTGTGGCAAACCTGAAGAAACTGCTGGCAGACAGTGCCTACCCCTTGCCTGGGGACAGCAATGGAGGCTACACAGCACTACCAGTAAAGTGAAGCCTTAGATTTGAGTGCAGGTTGGAACAAAGAAAGAACCCTCGCATCTTAAGCAGGTACAAAGTGTTAAGCAACTGTTTTTTGTTACTTTGGGCAGTATTCCCAACTTAGTGATAGTTAATATGGTAGCTATAATCCAGTAGCGCTGTGCTAATTGCAATGAGGCTTCATACCAAAATCTGTGCTAGGATGGGGTCTAGTCATCGTTGACAGAATTAATTATTCTTTAAATACCACAATTGTACCAATAAGTCCTTACGAAGCACAGAAATTGCACAAATGAAATGGATTTGTTTAAGTTTTTAAGAGCGTCACATGAAGATATAATGGATCTGTTCCTTTAGATTACTTTGAATTTATTACTATGATGGATCACACCATTGCTCATGCTAATCAGGGAACCCAGCCGATGGGTCGAGTCTTATGATCTGAGAAAGGTCCATGTTTCACAGATGTGTGAATCCTGCCTTAAGGGTAAACAGATTCCAGAGTCTGTATTTCCATGAGTCTTGCCAGGCACAGTCCACCCCACCGAACACCAGAACCTGGCTGCATGCTGGCATGGCTTACCATCTCCCACCATGCAAGACCGCCAACTTACCTATCAGTCCAGGCTGTGCACTATACTCCTTTACTTGCTGTGTGCATGTCTCTTGTCTGCTGGCTTAGGGCGGCAGCGCCGGTACTTCCTGATTCTTAAAGTTACAGTGTGCGCAGTCCTAATGCGTCCCCAGCCTATTGCTGTGAGCCACTGGATACTTAAACCTCCTCCACCCAGTAGGAGGGGCCTGAGCAACACTTTCTTTTGTCCTGTCCTGTCCCTGTCCCTGTCCCTGTCCCTGTCCCTGTATCCAAGTTTGTACTGGTACCTATCCAGCTTGTTTTCCTACCTGCCAGTACCCGCCTGTCTGCATACCAGCTGTGCCTGCCCGTTCCTGCATTCCCCGGTGTGGGTCAACAGCTGTGACCGGGGTCTGGAGTAGCACCTGGGCCACCTCCCTCCTCGGACCACGGAGTCGATTAAGCCGCCGTGTGTTCGTGGTCGGATCTGGCGAGGCCCCTAGTCACGCCCCTCCTGGCACTTCTCGGTTCATGGCCCAGTGGGACCACTAACCATGCTCATGCGAGTCAGTCCGGGCGTGAGCGTAACAGTCATTTTTACATGTCACATTTACATTTCTCTACCATGTCACCAATAGCAATCATTTTATAAATTCAAAGTTGATGATCAAGAACACTGACGTACAGAACACAGGCCACACCACTGCTATGGGGCCCGTGAGCCAGGGGTGCAGCAGCGAGCCCTCACCACAGCGGGTCCTCACCGCACTGTGCCCTCTCTGCATCGCCGCGTCCACCAGTTACCACCCGGCTGACCGCCCGCACAGAATAATGGGGGTGTAAGCGTCTGCTGATGCTCCCTCCTACACCATCATTGCTCGCGCTGACGGCCGGAGGGGGGGTCAGTGCGAGCAATGATGATGGAGGAGGGAGTGTCAGCAGACGCTTACAGCCCCATCATTCTTCCTCAACGTCTGCCGTCTCAGAGCAGCGGGTACAATTACGTCATTACATGGCGCTTTCTGCTCTGATTTGTCCGACGCTTCACACCGCAGGCTGAGGAGGCTGGAGCATTGGGTGGAACCAGGAGAGATGAGTACTGTATTTATTTTTTTTAAATCAGTGACCGGTAGCCATAATACAGTATGGTGGAGTGCATTATACTGTATGGAGGACCATGGGGGAGTGCATTATACTGTATGGAGTACCATGGGGGGTGCATTATACTGTATGGAGGACCATTGGGGGTGAATTATACTGTATGGAGGACCATGGGGGTGAATTATACTGTATGGAAGACCATGGGGGTGCAATATACTGTAATGGTCATGGGGGGCACATTATATTGTGTGGAGGACCATAGGGCATGCATTATATTGTATGGAGGACCATATGGGTGCATTACACTGTATGGAGGACCATGGGGCACATTATATTTTGTAGAGGACCATGGGGGTGCATTATACTGTATGGAGGACCATGGTGGTGCATAATACTGTATGGAGGATCATGGGGGTGCATTATACTGTATGGAGGACCATGAAGGTGCATTATACTGTATGGAGGGCCATAGGGGTATATTATACTGTATGGAGGATCATGGGGGGCGCATTATATTGTGTGGAGGACCATGGGGATGCATTATACTGTATGGAGGACCATGGGGGTGCATTATACTATAATGATCATGGGGGGGCGCATTATATTGTGTGGAGGACCATGGGATATGCATTATATTGTATGCAGGACCATAGGGGGTGCATTACATTGTATGGAGTACCATGGGGGTGCATTATATTGTATGGAGGACCATGGTGAGAGCATTTTATTATATGGAGGACCATGGGGAGAGCATTTTACTATATGGAGGACCATGGAGGGTGCATTATATTCAATAGAGGACCATGGAGTGTGCTCTATATTTTATGGGGGAGCGGGGGGAGTGCACTATATTTTATGGAGGACCATGTGGATAACATTATATTCTATGGAGGACCATGTGGAGTGCATTATACTATATGGAGGGTTATGGGGAGTGCATTATACTATATGGAAGGCTATGTGGGGCCATTATAATATGCGAGGTCCATTATACTGTATGCAAGCAATTATACAGTGTGAAGGTTTGTGTGGGGTTCATCATACTGTGTGGGGGCCATTATATTTGTTTGGAGGGCTAGTGCAGGCCATTATACTGTATGTAAGCCCATTATAGTGCATGGAGAGCTTTGTGGGGGTCACAGTTTGGGGATCATACTGTGTTGGGGTCGCCATACTTTGTCTTGGGAGATGAGGTGGGGTACAGTAGGGTCATTATACCGTGCATTTGGAGGAATTCACCATGGGGGTATCATACTGTGTTTTGGGGGGGGGACATTTGTTTGCATAATTTATAGGGACAATAAAAGAGGAATCTTGGACTTCAGCAGGAGGAAAATTGCTGTGTAAAGGCTGGAATGTTGTGAGATCTGCTCTTCTGTGACCCCAACAATTATTTATTTATCTCTTTTTTGGGGGGAGGGGGGGGACTTCTGCTATTGTGCCCCATGATTTCTGTATATTCCCCTGATCAAGAATAAACAATAGTTCTATAATTCATAAAACTCCTTAGTTAATAACGACCAGTTATCATTATGAAATAACGTACCATGATGATAACTGGTCACAGTAAATGGGCCTTTATGCAGGAAGGTCATGCTCTGAAGATGCCCATGAACCACCATTGAAATATGGAGTTTGTAAATAATAATGAGTATTGGTCATATAGTGGGTCATACCGAAGATCAGAGGGAGCAGCTTGTAACACTGAGAATAAGCAGTGCGCTACTGGTAAATGTAATTTTAGCAAATTAGAATAGGACTGCCCATTTACGTCTGTGAAGCTGGAGGCACAAAGGGGTACAAAGAAGGAAAGGAAAAATGACACAAAAGTCCAAGAAAAAAAACTTTATGCTGGGCTCATATATTAATATTTGTCATGTAGGTACTGAGCTTTGTAAAAAAAAAATATATATATATAGGTATATATATATATATTGCCATTGTAGGAATAACCATCTTAAGGATTTCTCCCAAAATCACAATTTGGTCTTATAATTTACACACATATTTATTCATATAACCCATTTTTAAATCTGCCCTGTTTTGCACATATCACTCCCCTAAGGAAGACACTACTTACTCTCCATTGGCTATTGGAACCGCCCTGCTGTAGTTCCAGTGCTCTTGGTCAGTCATGTGCAGATAAGTCTCTGTCTTTGCACCAGCTTATCTCTGCTCTGGAAGTGTCAAGAATGGAGCTTCTGCTGTGAAGGATGATGCCAAGAAAAGAGGTGGAACTCTTCCATTACAATGCAGATTACAATACTCTATTTATTACAATGCAGAGAGCTCATGATAGGAAGCATCGCTGTGCCTGCATGCTGATAACTACGACAAATGATGTACTGTAAGATGAGCTGTATACAGAGCGTTGAGAGGAGAGATATACTGAAGGAAGTGGCTATATATACATGTGGCTGAAATCTGTGAAATACTGCAAGATGGGACTCTTTATACAGGGAACAGAAAAGAGTATATACTGTAGGATGGATGGGGCTGTATCCAGGGGCTGAGAGAAGGTAAGCTGTTTGTTGCCTGCTGCTGAGAGATGTGAAACTCCAAATGCAGCTTTATTGATGCAATTGATAGATGATTATCTTCTGCTGTATTCACCAATGGAGCAGCATTTGCATTTTCACAAAACTGATGTCAGCAGCAATCAATAACCATAGGTCTAGAAAGCTGTCATGGAGAAGTGCCGGAGAGTCGAGCTTTGCTTGAACCAGCTAATGATGTAAAATCACACAGGAAGCTCAAATCATAATGTGAATTTTACACTTAGATTAGCTTTATGATAACCCAGAGGGGTGGTGACTAGTGATGAGTGAGCACTAAAATGCTCGGGTGTTCGATTCTCGGGATGAGCAAATTGGAATGCTCGGGTGCTCGACCCGAGCAACAAGCCCAATGTAAGTCTATGGGAAACTCAAGCATTTTTCAGGCGGCTCCCCCCGGTGGTCTGCAGAGGGCCTAACAATTGCCAAAAATTGAAGGGAACAGTACTCAAATGACATGGGAAGAGCATGGGGAAGACCCCTGGAAGCATTTCTGACTCCCAGGTCACTGCTGTCAACGTTGTCAGATGTATTACGCCACTTTTACGGACTCATAATAAAACATACAAAAACTAAACAAAAATGGATTTTCCTGGGAAATATGTTAAGGAACAGCCTTTCCTTTCCAGGGTAATGATTTGTATATAAAGCAAAATAAATAACCAAAAACAAAAATACTCCTCCATGCCTTGGGCTATGTTCACACGTAGTATTTTTGATGCGTTTTTGCACTTTTGCATTGCTTTCAACCGTGACAAATGCATTCACTGGAAAATGTAATTTTAACATTTTACAACCTTATGTGGCCATGTGGTGTGTGAGACATGATCAGACACATCCTGTTTCATTCATGAAGGAGGGACTCTGAAAGTCACAAAGTCTATTTTTATAGGGCCATCAGGCGGCCTTTACTATTCTTAATAGTTAATTAATTTGGACGCACCCCCAATGTTCCCATTATTAGGAAGTGGGTCTCCCATAGTGTTGGCCTATGCAGTGAATGCAAGGGCTGCCAAAAATTGGGAGGCACTCCATTACACCTTGTAAAAGACGTGGAGGAGGGCCTCATAAAAAAATGTTCCCATTAGAAAGGAGCGGGTCTTTATACAGACTTGTAATGCCCATGCACTAAGTGTATGGGCTGGCAAACATTTACCCCTGGGGGGTATACATGAACATACTGTATAACAATTTTTTTTTTCGGGCATCATAAACACCCTTTAAAATAATTATGTGGATGTTGCATCATGGACCACGGTCACCCTGGTGATATGGTGGTGGAGGACGAGGAGAAAGAGGAGGACAAGAGCAAATAGCCAAAATCAGGAAGCGTATACTCATGTGTGAGTGTGAAAAGGTGCATGGGAATACAACTCCCAAAGAAAGACACTGGATTTGAATTTATGTGGTTCTGCTATCATTTGGTGGTGTTGAGAAGTCTGGCCCAATCCAGCCCTTGATCATTTTTATAAGATTCAGCCTGTCAGCATTTTCAGTTGACAGGCGGATGCGCTTATCAGTTATAATTCCACCAGCGGCACTAAAAACCCGCTCTGATAAACTGCTAGCGGCAGGGCAGGCCAGGACCTCTAAGTCATAGAGAGCCAGTTCATTCCACGTATCCAGCTTGGATACCCAATAATTATAAGGCACAGAGGAATCACGAAGGACGTTGGTACGGTCGGCAAGGTACTTCCTCAGCATCTTCCTAAACTTGGCACTCTTGGTGAGAGTACCCCGCACCTCAGGGCCTGTGCGATGGGAGGAGCTGAGAAAACTCTCTCAGAACTTTGACAGTGTTCCCCTGCCTCTGCTGGATTGGAGTTGTGTCTCTCTTGGCTGTACTCCTTGGTTGTCCAACGAACTGTGACCGCTGCCAACAGCGTTTTCAGATGGGAATTTTTTTTAATAGTTCCGCAACAAGGGCCTTCTAGTACTGCCCCATTTTTTGTAGACCTGTCCGCCTCAGGAATAAGAGATATGAAGTTCTCCTTGTAGCGTGAGTCTAGAAGTGTCACCAACCAGTAATGAATGTCACCCAAAATTTTGAGAACGCGAGGGTCACGTGAAAGGCAGCGTAACATAAACTCAGCCATGTGTGCCAGACTACTAACAGGCAAGACTTCCGTGTCCTCAACAAGAGGATGACTGACCATGCTCTCCTCCTCCTCCTCCTCCTCTCTGTCCTCAGGCCATCCATGCTGAACAGACAGTATGACAGTTGTGCAGGTAGTACCGTCTATAGAACATGAAACTAGCTCCTATTCTTCCTCCTCCTCTTCCTCATTGTAACCCAATCCACATTGGGATGAGATGAGGCTGGGCTGTGTGTAATCACCCTGTATGGTTCCTTGCTCCATCTCATCGTGCTCCGCCTGCAATGCATCCTCTTTGATTGTGAGCAGAGAGCGTTTCAGAAGACAGAGAAGCGGGATGGTGATGCTAATTATGGCGTCAACGCCGCTCACTATCTTGGTGGATTCCTCAAAGTTTTGGAGGATGGTACAGATGGCTGACATCCATGTCCACTCCTGAGGTCTTAAACAAACATCGAAAGGGGTATGCTCTTGTACAGTGATCACCAAATACACGGTGTTCCAAATTATTATGCAAATAATATTTTCTCAGATTTTCCCAAATTACCTATATGAATTGCAGTCATTGTAATTTTCCAGTCAAATAACTATTAGAGTACAATTGAAAGGTTCTTGTACAAACTGCCTATGATAACCGTATATTTTTAAAAAAATACAAAACTCAAACTGCACTCAAAATGCATGTTCCAAATTATTATGCACAGCAGAGTTTTCAACTTTTTCATTTTAATAAAGAACAAAAAAATGGTCATTTTTGAAATTATAAGCATTAGCAGGTTATTACAAACTGAAATCAAACAGTTTTCAACTCAAAACTTTATTCTAGGTGAAGTTACATTTACACATAGGACCCCTTATTCGAAAGGAGCTTCTGAACTCTCTCGTCCATTGAATTTGTCAGGTTTTGGATGGTTTCTGCTTTAATTGTTTTGCATGAGGACAGAATACCCTCCCAGAGCTGTTGCTTAGATGTGAACTGCCTCCCGCCATCATAGACTCTCCTTTTGTTGATGCTCCAGAGGTTTTCAATGGGTTTGAGGTCAGGGGAGCATGGGCGCCACACCATAAGTTTGTCCCCTTTTATGCCCATAGCAGCCAGAGATGCAGATGTGTTATGTGCAGCATGAGACGGGGCATTATCATGCATGAAATGATCTCGATAGTCCAGATGGATGGAGTGGAGGATGGCTGGTTGATGGACACCCCATGCAAACACGGCTACGGCCCTAACAAGGAGAAGGTGGAGTAATGTTTTGGGCTGGAATCATGGGGAGAGAGATTGTCGGCCCTTTTAGAATCCCTGAAGGGGTAAAGATGAACTCCATAATGTATGTTGAGTTTCTCAAACAGCACTTCCTTCCATGGTTCAAGAAGAAGAACCATGCATTCCGCAGCAAGATCATTTTCATGCATGATAATGCCCCGTCTCATGCTGCACATAACTCATCTGCATCTCTGGCTGCTATGGGCATAAAAGGGGACAAACTTATGGTGTGACCCCCATGCTCCCCTGACCTCAACCCCATTGAGAACCTCTGGAGCATCATCAAAAGGAGTGTCTATGATGGCGGGAGGCAGTTCACATCTAAGCAACAGCTCTGGGAGGGTATTCTGTCCTTGTGCAAAACAATTAAAGCAGAAACCATCCAAAACCTGACAAATTCAATGGACGAGAGAGTTCAGAAGCTCCTTTCGAACAAGTGGTCCTATGTGCAAATGTAACATCACCTAGAATAAAGCTTTGAGTTGAAAACTGTTTGTTTCAGTTTGTAATAGCCTGCTAATGCTTAGAATTCCAAAAATGACCATTTTTTGGTTCTTTATTAAAATGAAAAGGTTGAAAACTCTGCTGTGCATAATAATTTGGAACATGCATTTTGAGTGCAGTTTGAGTTTTTTTTTTTTTTTTTTAAATATACTGTTATCATAGGCAGTTTGTACAAAAACCTTTCAATTGTACTCTAATAGTTATTTGACTGGAAAATTACAATGACTGCAATTCATATAGGTAATTTGGGAAAATCTGAGAAAATATTATTTGCATAATAATTTGGAACACAGTGTATACACAATACTTCAATAAATTACAATAAATTTTATTTTATATATAAATACATACAAAACCACGTCACAATCCAATTCATTAAAACACAAGTAAAACTTATTATAGTGGGATTATCCACTGTTTGAAAACCCACCTACTCCAAAAACCATCCCAGAGAAACACATGATCACAATAAATCAGATAGTAACAGGATAAAATACACACTTAGGCTGTCCCTGGTGATCAATTACACATTGGTACAATAACTGTGGCTAACCGCCACCAGTGTTAAAGGGAATGTACAATACCAAAGAATATCAAAAAATATATATACTATAACAGAAGATGTAAATTTCAAAATGTTTGGTCAAATAATCCAAGGCACAAACAACACAAGACCAGGGCATTAAACTGGTCAATCATATATAATCCCACACCAGAAAAAACAATGTCCAGACCACAATAAACCCCTCATTCATGCTGTTAGTGCCCCTGCTGTTCCCATTAACACTGAGATCACTAATCCCCAAATACGGGAGAGCCTACACTGGGATGGCATTGACAGTCCAGAGTGACTGTGACGAGCATGGTGGCGCCAGGTCTGATATAGACCCGATGACGCTGTGCAGCCAGCCAATCACTGTAGTGCCACAACCAACATGGCTACGACATTACAGTGTGTGGCAGACAATCCCTGCATGTTGATTGGTGCTCTAAAGAGCGCCAAACATGCAGGGAGGGGACCCGAGAATCCGCCGAGCATCTCGAGCAGTGAGATGCTCGAGTGAGCACCGAACAGTAGTGAGCATGCTCATTCATCACTAGTAGTGACTGTCAAGAGCACATAGGAGAGGAAAGCAGAGATCTACTGCACTGAGGAGAAGCAAGTGTTGCTGCGTACTATAGTTTTAGCAGATAAGAATGGGACTGCCCATTTTGCTATGAGATGAAAAAAGACAGAAGTTTACAAGAAAGAAGCATTATGTTGGGCTATCTGTACGTTAAAGATAAGTATCTATTTACTATGTTTTGTGAAAAAATAACACAATTCTTTGAATATCCCTTAAATAGGGCCACATTCAAGTTTAGTACTTAGGGCACCATGAGTTGTGAATAAAGACCTAGCAGGTGGGGGTGAAGAAGTTTGTGAAAATAGAGAAGTATTGAAAACGGCATTTTTCTTTATTTTGCTTTTGAGTGGCTACAATACATAGTTAGCATTTGAATCATCGGCAGAGAACAAACATTCATTGCTTGTTATTTATTTTAGCTTTACTACATTTGTCCCATATTAGTAATATACAGTTAATTACTTAGAGGGAACCCCCATAATGCTTTAGAGTCCTAATCCTGTATTCAAAAAAGGTCTTTGATGCCTATGCGCTTCAAAGTACGGTAACTTATGCTTGTGGCATTTCATATGCTATGTAGATAGGATGTACTTTATTCTGTATAAAATATGGAGCCAGGATAGGATAACACTCCATATATTCAGTGAAGAAAAAATCAGACACTCATACAGTCGCAGAAAAATTTAGATTTATTAGTAAAGCAATCCAAAAACAGTGATGTTTCGGTCTAAGGGACCTTCTTCAGACAGATTGCATATGGTTCACTGCATGTGACGCGCCCCTGGGCCTGTGTCGCGCTGCGTTGCGCACGCGGGAGCTTACCCGGAGCCGGATCTGTTGAGGATTGTAGTCTCGTGGCGGTGACTCGGTCCGTGCCCAGGGTGTCAAACTAAGTGGCAGTCTATGGCAGTAGATGTTAACTTGGATGTCGACTACGCCACCCGTTGAGTGCGGCTTTGCAGCCGCCGCTGCAGAACAGTCCGCTGAGGCCGGTGGTATGGGTGCAGCGATGATGTTATAACCCCCAACGGGAGGGGTATGGCCTCAAGGCAGCAGGTGACGATGATGGGGGTTGTGACGGTGCAGTAAGAAGAGTCAGAGTCAGGAGATGCAGTTTCAGGGTTTTTACTCACGGGTGTTCTCTCAGTCACTCTGGCCTTGAGTGACCACCCGAGCCGTGCTGCGTCCACCAGGTCCTGGACTCGGCTAACCCCCAGGCAGTTCCAGAGCGTGGTCCTGAGCTCCCTTCTCTCTCTCTGTCTCTGGCCGTTCCCACCAGGGATCCACCTTTGGCCGGCTCCCTCGGGTCTCTTGGTGGTCAAACCTCCTCTGGGTTCCCTGACCCTATACTTGGTGTGCCTTTCTGGTGGATTTGGTGAGGGTCGTGGCAAATCTTGACCACGACCTCCGGTTCCTGGCTGAGGATAAGTGGCCTCCACCAGTTCGGGTTCCGGTAACCGTGTCCGCCAACCCTTCACCCTTTTTGGTCTGATTCTGGGCTCTTAGGGTTCCCTCTGGTCTTCCACTCTGGGCCTTTCTTTCTCCTCTCTCCTCTGCTGACTTGGCTCTGGAGCTGGGCCCAGCCGGAGCCACAGCTCCCTGTCAGCCCTCCTGGCTGAACTCTTCCTAAAGACTCTCTCAGCAGCTCCTCAGTCTGAACTGACTCTGTTCCTAGATGGTGCCCACCTTATATACTCCCTCTATGTGTGAGCCCAGGTGACCAGCACCCAATGAGCTCCTAGCTTTACCCAGAGTACTCCCCCTATCTGCCCCTACACTACTGGGATGTTCCACCCCCCTCCCACTCCAGCCAGGGACAGACGCTGTCGTACCTGCACATTTACTTGGTGGGAGTACCGTAGTTCTGTCCCCCGGAAATGGGATGTATGTAGTGCATGTAGCCTACTGAGCTCAGTCCCACACTCCATCCTTACCCGGGAGTGGAATACCACACCTCTGGGTCGAGGTGCAATACCCCTGTAGCAGCCGAGTCCTCAGGGTGCTACATTCCCCCCCGGTAAATCACAGCACGTCCTCGGGCTGTAAAAGAATAAAATATCCAAAAACATACAATTTTTTTTTTTTCCAAAACATACAAGAACATATCAAACATTAAACATTATCAGATTTAAACAAGATAAACTTTTTCTTTCATATAAAACTCTTTCATAATAATGTTCTTTGAGTTACTGGCCACTGTGCGCTTGTGACCAGGTAGAAGTGCAACAGTCAGTTCAAGAACAACAGTTTACTATAAAACCAGTAGGGGGCGCCTTAGAAAGCGCAACTATATACAAGGGGAGGTGGCCGCTCTCAGTCCTCGGCCAGTGGGGAAAAGGAATGGCTGTTCACAGTCCTCAGCCTGTTAAGGGATAGGGGACACACGGGTTTAAGTTCACACTTGTCCCAACGGGGAACATATTTAAATTAGCAGCAGTTCTTATACCCTTACGGGTAACTATGTACAGTTCTTTTTTTTACCGTACTCTAATAACGGCGTCCTCCTGATGCTTCCTCCCTGTAGTCTTTAGACCCGTCCGGGTCCTCTTGCTCCTCCTGACACCTCAGCTCTTCCTCCGTCAACCGGTGTACATGAAGGGCATAGGGTCCTTTGGCACATTGGTGCCGGGTAAAGGTGACCTCATCACCCAGGTAAAGATCACGTCCTCTGTGTCCCTCCGGCAGATGGCTCTCGACGTCCCTGCGGGTGACAAAGACGTCGCCGGGGGTTCTGTGGTCCCGGATAAAACCCCAACCGTGCTGCAGTTGAAACTTGATTACGGTCCCGGTGGCGCGGGGACCATGGGCTGCACGGGGGTTTCGTCTGGTCCGGCTTATCTGTTCCGCACTCTGTATCTGCAGCCGCTCCTCGCGGACCCGCCTCTCTCGCCGTTCCCGGTCGAAAACCTCTAATTGCTGCCGGCAGCACTCTGCTCGCTGGGCTGCGGCCGCCCGGGTCTCTTGAGTGAACCCGATAAGGTCTCCTCCAGTGGGGTCCCACGCAAACTGCGCTTCCTCCAACGAGAGTGGGGTGATCTTGGCGGGCGCCGGAGCCGGGATCAGGGGCTCATCCAGGGGTCTTTCTTTCCGGAGTCGGGGATGGTAGTACTCCGGTGACCACTCAAAGGGCTGCCCATCCGGGCAAATATGCTGGGCTAACAAGTCTTCACCCAGGTGCGGCACTGTGGAGGTTGAGGGCGCGGTGGTGGTGGCGGCGCCCGGGTTCACCAGGCCTTGCGACCAGGCCTGGGGCACCCTGAAGGTGAAGGGCACCGTGAAGACGGCGGCGCCCGGGTGTACTTGACTTTGCGACCAGGCCGGTGGCTCGGCAGAGGGCGCTGTGGGTACTGCGGCGCCCGGGGGTACTCGGCCCTGCGACCAGGCCGGTGGCGTCTCCTGCTTGGCCGCGCTCAGGGTTGAGGCGCGTGATGTCACAAGAGGCGTGGCCGCGGCTCCTGCTTGAGGCCTAGTCTGGAGCGGTAGCGGTGCGGCAACGGGCACGATCGGTGGGATTTCGGGCTCTGCGACGGGGAGCGGGGGTAGGCTTACGGTGGCCGGGCTTGGGGTAGTGACGTCCCCTTTACTTGCCTCCGTCTCTTCAGCTCCCTCTGCGGCGTCGTCTCCGGCCTCCGTCCCTTCTGCATCCTCTTCAGGGGCAGGCGTGCTCCTCGTTGCGGGTGGTGTGCTTCGCTGGTGGGTTCCAGCCTGCTGGGCCATCTCCCTGCTCCACTCCGTCAGCGTTTCTCGCTGCACCTGGGCCATCCTCCGTGCGAGGCCCTCCAGCGCGGTCTGTGCACGCTCCCGGTCTCGGGGGAGCTGTGCCAGGATCTCCACCAGGTCTTGTGGAGTGGTAGCTTGCAACAGGCTCCTGACCACAGGGTCGGTGCTGCCTGACTCTCCCTCCATCGCCGGGTACGGCTTCTCCAGACTCCCCCAGGCTGCACCCATCTTCTCTGTTTTGTTCGGTCTCCGCCCCCATTGAGGGCGGTCCTGGGGCAACTTGGTGATTGTCAGTTCCAGGGGCAGACCCCCCACGCTGATGGACATCTCAATCATTGCAGTCTCTGCTGGTGGGGGCGGTCTCCGTTTTTGGCGCCATTCTTGGTCCTGGCCCACGATGGGAGGTGGCCTCTTGCCACCCTCTGGCACGCCCATAATGGCGTCCGCTCTGCCAGGGCGGGAAATCTTCTCAGATGGCGGGAACCGCTTCCCAATGGCGGGAAACTCTGTGGATGGCGGGAAAAGACTGCAGATGGCGGCAAACGGCGGGAAACGATCCGAGATGGCGTCCGATGACGGGGACCCTCCGGAATTGGTGGGAGACTTCTTTTTACGGTAAATATGAACTTTTCTTCAGGCACGCAGTACCCGGTGGTTGCGGGCACGTTATCCTGCCGACTACGCCAAAGTTGACGCGCCCCTGGGCCTGTGTCGCGCTGCGTTGCGCACGCGGGAGCTTACCCGGAGCCGGATCTGTTGAGGATTGTAGTCTCGTGGCGGTGACTCGGTCCGTGCCCAGGGTGTCAAACTAAGTGGCAGTCTATGGCAGTTAACTTGGATGTCGACTACGCCACCCGTTGAGTGCGGCTTTGCAGCCGCCGCTGCAGAACAGTCCGCTGAGGCCGGTGGTATGGGTGCAGCGATGATGTTATAACCCCCAATGGGAGGGGTATGGCCTCAAGGCAGCAGGTGACGATGATGGGGGTTGTGACGGTGCAGTAAGAAGAGTCAGAGTCAGGAGATGCAGTTTCAGGGTTTTTACTCACGGGTGTTCTCTCAGTCACTCTGGCCTTGAGTGACCACCCGAGCCGTGCTGCGTCCACCAGGTCCTGGACTCGGCTAACCCCCAGGCAGTTCCGGAGCGTGGTCCTGAGCTCCCTTCTCTCTCTCTGTCTCTGGCCGTTCCCACCAGGGATCCACCTTTGGCCGGCTCCCTCGGGTCTCTTGGTGGTCAAACCTCCTCTGGGTTCCCTGACCCTATACTTGGTGTGCCTTTCTGGTGGATTTGGTGAGGGTCGTGGCAAATCTTGACCACGACCTCCGGTTCCTGGCTGAGGATAAGTGGCCTCCACCAGTTCGGGTTCCGGTACCCGTGTCCGCCAACCCTTCACCCTTTTTGGTCTGATTCTGGGCTCTTAGGGTTCCCTCTGGTCTTCCACTCTGGGCCTTTCTTTCTCCTCTCTCCTCTGCTGACTTGGCTCTGGAGCTGGGCCCAGCCGGAGCCACAGCTCCCTGTCAGCCCTCCTGGCTGAACTCTTCCTAAAGACTCTCTCAGCAGCTCCTCAGTCTGAACTGACTCTGTTCCTAGATGGTGCCCACCTTATATACTCCCTCTATGTGTGAGCCCAGGTGACCAGCACCCAATGAGCTCCTAGCTTTACCCAGAGTACTCCCCCTATCTGCCCCTACACTACTGGGATGTTCCACCCCCCTCCCACTCCAGCCAGGGACAGACGCTGTCGTACCTGCACATTTACTTGGTGGGAGTACCGTAGTTCTGTCCCCCGGAAATGGGATGTATGTAGTGCATGCAGCCTACTGAGCTCAGTCCCACACTCCATCCTTACCCGGGAGTGGAATACCACACCTCTGGGTCGAGGTGCAATACCCCTGTAGCAGCCGAGTCCTCAGGGTGCTACACATGTGACAGTGCTGTGGAGAATAGGGGTTCCATGCTCATAGAATGATTAGACCGAAACGTCACTGTTTTTGGATTGCTTTACTAATAAATCTAATTTTTTCATATGCTAATTACCTAGGACTGCAGGGCATCACTTCACTCAGACTAGGTGCTGCCTGACCTGCTGTAATCAAGCTAACTCATCTTTTGGAATGGTAGAAATCTCACACAATGTCAGTTCTGCCTGAGCATGTACAGTAAAGCCTAGTGGTGTACTCTTCTTTGCTTCGTTAGTGAACTGCACATGCTGAAAAATGCACAGTGACTCCATTGCAGAAATTATGTGGCGGAGGGGTGATTACAGCATTTGGCAGTCTTGGTGAAACGATCCCCTGTCAGCCCTAGGTAATTAGCATATGACAATATACGTTCTTTTGGCATATATATTAACATTTTTTTGAGCCAAAAAGTTCATTAATTGACTGCAGGAATAGAGTTCTAAAGTGCTATGGTAATGGTTTGTGAGGTTTTGAGGACCTGACAGGTTCCTTTTAGCTGTGTAAATCGGTAAGAAAACCTTACAGTGCAGAGAGGTCAAAATATGGAAAGTCTTATTAGAGCTGTACTGATACATTAAAGCAAGTAAAAACAACAGCACCCTGGTTACACACAAACCTCACGTCCAGCATGTATTACAGGGAGTGACACTCCCACAAGAAAAATAGAATTAGACTTACCGGTAATTCGGTTTCTAATAACCCACCACGACAGCACACAGGAGGATGTAACCCCACCCTAATAGGGACAGGAAATACAAAGAGGTTTAAATAGCCCCTCCCACATCCTCCCTCCAGTGTTATTAAAAAAGACCACAAGAGTATAGATGTTTCAAATTAATTTTTATTTTTACTGATCAAGCTG
Organism: Phyllobates terribilis; assembly: GCF_046119375.1. Lineage (NCBI taxonomy): Eukaryota > Metazoa > Chordata > Amphibia > Anura > Dendrobatidae > Phyllobates > Phyllobates terribilis. The sequence goes on from NW_027362762.1 coordinate 261,522,487, forward strand.
TTGTAGAAGCAATAAGCGAGGGGAAGGGAATTACCCGTGCTGTCGTGGTGGGTTATTAGAAACCGAATTACCGGTAAGTCTAATTCTATTTTCTCTAATAACCCCCCACGACAGCACACAGGAGGTATACCAAAGATATACTAGGGAGGGACAATAGCCTGAAGGACCTTCCTTCCGAAGGCTAAATCTCCAACAGACATAAGGTCTAGTTTGTAGTGTTTGGAGAAAGTATGAATTGAGGACCATGTGGCAGCTCTGCAAATCTGTTCGATGGATGTGCTGGCTTTTTCAGCCCAGGAGACAGATATCGCCCTTGTAGAATGGGCCTTAAGCTTTGCTGGAGGAGGTAGATCCTGGATCTGGTAAGCCTCCGTAATTGCCCTCTTAATCCAGTTGGCTATTGTGGATTTTGCTGCTTTCTTTCCTCTGTTTGGACCTTGTGTATGGACAAATAGGTTCTTGTCTTTCCTTCCTTCTTCTGTTTCCTGAAGATAGTGCAGTACTATTCTCCGAACGTCCAGAGTGTGGAATTCCATCTCTTTTTTGTCTTTTGGGTTGTCACAAAAAGATGGAAGGATTATCTCCTGAGATCTGTGGAAATTTGAGACCACCTTAGGTAGAAATGAAGGGTCAAGTTGGAAAATTAGACGATCTTCCAGGATTCTCAGGTAGGGTTCGGTGACCGAAAGGGCCTGTAGTTCACACACTCTTCTGGCTGTAGTTATTGCCACCAGGAAAGTCGTTTTCCAGGTCAGCCTGTCCAGTCTTATGGTTGATAAGAGCTCAAATGGTGGAAGGGTTAACCCTTTCAGAACAATGTTAAGGTCCCAGTGGGGAACCAGGTCTGTTACTCTATGGTGCATGCGGGTGGCTGCTGTCATAAATCTTCTCACCCACTGATGTTCCGCTAGTCTTTGATCAAAGTATGAACTTAACGCTGCTACCTGGACCTTAAGAGTACTAGGTCTGAGACCTTTGTTCAGACCTTCTTGTAAAAATTCTAGAATCTGAGCCACATCAGCCCTATGAGGGTCTGTGTGAGTGGGTGCACGCCACCTTAAAAAGGTTTTCCAGATCTTAATGGTAAATGGTGTTCGTTACAGGTTTCCTGCTCTTCTGGAGAGTTTTGATGACTTTCTCTGAGAGGCCTCTTGTTTTTAATATCAGGAATTCAGAAGCCAGGCAGTTAGGTGTAGTCTTTCAGGATTCGGATGGTGAATCGGTCCCTGCAGAAGGAGATCCTTGATGGGAGGAAGGATTAGAGGGGTCTCCACACTCAGACTGGTTAACGTTCCGAACCAACTTCTTTTTGGCCAGCGAGGGGCCACTAGGGTTACTCTGGTCCCTTTGGTCCTTATCTTCTGTAAGGTTTTTGAAAGGATAGGTAGTGGGGGAAAGGCATACGCTAGTTTGAACTCCCATTTGTAAGCGAATGCGTTCACGCCCAGGCAAGGGCCGTTTGGATCCAGGGAGAAATATTGAGGTACTTTCGCGTTCTGGTGTCCGGCAAAGAGATCTACCTCTGGATAGCCCCATCTCTCGACTAACATCTGGAAGACGTCTGGGTTTAGGCTCCAGTCTCCTGGATGAATCTTTGTTCTGCTTAAGAAGTCGGCCTGGATATTGACTGAACCTTTGATATGAAGAGCCGACAAGCATAGAAGATGTTCTTTGGCCCAGGAGAATATTCTTCCTGAGATTGCTTTTAAGCTTTCGTATCTTGTTCCCCCTTGATGACGAAGGTGGGCTACCGTGGTGATATTGCCTGAAAATATCTGAATGTGAGATTTCTGGAACAGAGGCTCTGCTGCTCTGAGGACTTCCTCTACAGCCTTTAGTTCTCTGAAATTTAATGAGCTCTGGCTCACCTCTTTGGTCCATATACCCTGGAATAGCTCTTGGGAGACCATGGCTCCCCATCCCTTCTCGCTGGCATCCACCTTTATGGTTACCAGCGGATTCTGGATCCATGGTACTCCTCTGTTCAGATTTTTTCCGTTCAGCCACCAGAATAGAGAAGTCCTTACTCGTGGTGGTATAGGGATTCTCCCGTTCAGAGACCGTAGGGATCCATCCCAATTCGTAAGGATGTGGGTCTGTAACGTTCGGGTATGCACCTGAGCCCAGGCCACCATCTGAATACAGGATATCATAGACCCGAGGACCGACATGGCGTCTCTTAATGATACTGATCTTCTGCTCCTTAGGACATTGATTTTTGCTTTTATCATGACCTGTTTTTGTTTGGGCAGTAATAATGTGGCACCCCAGGGATCTGGTTTCCACAGTAACAGCAATGTTATGTCTGAGAGCAGGTGGGAGGTCTCTTGGTCAGGAATCCTATGCATGCCACACCTCCTGCCCAGTCCTGGGAGGGGAAGAACTTCCCCTATATAAACCTAGGGCTGAGGCAGGGTTAGTGAGTAGAGAAGAAGTAGAGACAGAGAAAAGAAGCAAATATAGGAACAGAACATCAGGAGCTCTGTGGGAGCAGTGTTACAAGGAGTCAGGGGCTGGCAGCCGCAGAGCTCGCCCTGACTGAGAAGATTTCTTACCGGACCCGGAGTCCGAGGCTGTGGGGACTAACTCCTACCCAGCAGCAGAATCCGTCAGGCAGGGGATTCCAGGTCCTCTGGCCAAGAAACCCGAAGGCCCCGAGTCACCGGCCATTCGGGTGAGCACCACACGGTACACTGAGGGACGTGGGCTACTTATACCCGCCTCTAGCAAGGTAGCCAGAAGAGTACAGTTAGTTTGGGAGGCCTACAACTCCGCCTGGCCAGGGGAGATCCCATCTGCTCAAGGACTGACCAGGCCCCAATCGCTAGCCAGTACTCCGGGAGGGTCTATCTTTGTCACCAGTAAAGACCCTGAACTACACCGTACCGTCTCCGAGTGGTTCCTGCTACCCCCATCATCCACGTCGGCTGCCCTGAGGCCATACCCCTCCCGTTGGGGGTTATACTATCACGCTGCACAATCCTACCACCGGCCTCAGCGGTCTGCCCTGCAGCAGCAGCTCCTTAGCTGTACTCAACGGGTGGCGTAGTCGTCCAACATCTACCGCTGATACATCGCCGCTCAGTTTGACTCCCTGGGCACGGACCGGGTCACCGCCACGAGACTACAACCCTCAACAGATCCGGCTCCGGGTAAGCTCCCGCGCGCGCAACGCAGCGCGACACAGGCCCAGGGGCGCGTCAACTTTTGGCGTAGTCGGCAGGATTTCGTGCCCGCAACCACCGGGTACTGCGTGCCTGAAAGAGACTGTTCAAACTTACCTGTGGTGAAGATTCCCGCCATCCGGCGCCATGTTCAGCCTTCTTCCCGCCATCGGTGAAGATTTCCGCCATCCGGCGCCATTTTCAGCCTTCTTCCCGCCTTCCGTGGAGTTTTCCCGCCGTTGGACGCCATCTTGAAGACGTCGCGCGGGAAGAAGAGGGGCGTGGACTCCGAAAGCGCGCGAGAACTGAAGCCCCGCCTCACGTCCGGATGTCGCGTAAGGTCCTGGAAGGAGCCCAGCAGACGCCGACGTCACAGGAGCGCGACGGAAGGTCCTCAACCCTGACGATCTACTGCGGAGCCGCGGCCTACGGAAGAGGATCATCGCAAGGTAGGCCACGGTCCACTAGGGGGGAGGAGGATGTCGGATACGGAGGAGAGCTTCACTGCCTCAACCCCCGCCAGTGCCATCGCTGCTGCAGTCATGCCTTTCACCATGCCCTATATCCCGGGAGCGGCCTGGCTACCCCAGTACTCAGGGGAGTCACATACCCTGCATGACTTTAGAGAAAAGCTGGATAGCCTCTTCCAGGTGTACCCCCTCACAGAAGAGCAAAAAGTGAGCATCCTGGTGGCCCAATTAACTGGGGCAGCCCGAAGGGAGGTAAAGTCCTGGCCACCTGGGGGGAGGACTGTCGCAGGGATACTAACCCGGCTGAGGGACACCTTTGATACCCGCACCTCAGCCGAGATCAAGCTTAGATTCTACGGGTGCAAACAGCGGGCACATGAGAGTATAAGGGACTATGCCCTGAACCTACAAGAGGCCCTGAGAGCCATTAAGCAGACCGACCCTGACGGCGTGGGAGACGAGGACAGGCTGTTGACTGAACAATTTATAGAGGGTTTATATTGCAATGCCCACCGAACCCAGTTGCGGGCAATGGCCTTACAGGACCCTCATCTGGGATTTGCACAGTTCAAGGACAGAGCCATCCGGGTGCTCCGAGAACCGGCACCAGGTGGCGTTGTGACCCACAGACGCCCCACTACTACTTACCACCAGGAGGCGGCGCCCTTGTCGGCAGGGCCTGTGGGAGCTGATGCGCAGGCTTTGAGCAATGACCCGGCTCCAGACCTGCACCATCAGGTCCAAGAGCTAGCTAAAAGCGTTGCTGCGCTAACCCGAACTGTGCAGTCTTTACAGGTTTCTACTCCAGGGAAGATCCAGCTGGCATCCGGACCGAAGGACATCCCGTGGCGTCGACCAAGGAGGACCCCACCGGCCAGAGGAAGACCCAGCGACCGATACAACGAGGACGGACGACCCATCTGCCGCCGCTGTAATCAACCCGGACATATGGCAAGGTACTGTCCTTTAAACTGGCACAACCTAGGGTAGAGGGCCAACCCCTAGGAAAAAGATCATCAGGCCCATCGAACTGGCGCGACAAATATGTGGGAGGATGTCCAGTCTTGCCTGTGGTACTGGATGGCATTCCTATGAGTGCCCTACTGGACACCGGGTCACAGGTCACCACCATCCCGTACGTGCTCTTCAAGCAGTACTGGAATGACTCGGATATTACCCGCTACCCTGACGACGACTTGAGTATCATCGCCAGCAATGGTCAGCCCGTGCCACAGATCGGATTTAAAGAGGTGACCATTAAAATTGGTAGAGTTGAACTGGCAGCACAGGGACTGATCATTGTAGACATTGACAAACACGAGAGTCACCCAAAGATAACTCTAGGAACTAATGTAATTGAAAATTGTCTTGCAGAGGTGATTTTCCTTTTACAGCAGGTTGCCAAGAACGCCAGCTCCGGCGAGCAGCGAGTGCTCCAAAAAGAGATCCGGGCACTGATGCGACGGCAACAGGTGGAACTCTCCGGCGGTGAGATTGGTAGCGTGAGAATGTGTGACCCTTTCCCTATTGCCATGCCCCCAAAAAGTGAAATGATGATTTGGTGCCGGGAAGCTATTGGTCTGAGAGGTAGAGATTACCAGGCAATGGTAGAACCAGTTTACTCAGACAGTAGGTCCACCATCTTGACAGCACGGGGGGTGGTTAATGTACGCCATGGGAGGGTGCCCGTTCGCATAATCAATATCGGGAAGAGGGAAGTGTACCTGCCCCGGTATGCCACGCTAGCCAAATTATATACCATTAACCAAAATGCTATACAATCTGTGGAACCCTTGCCTCCATCTCACCCGGAGGAAGGTAACGGCTCTAAGAAAACAATGGAGGACTGGTGTCAGCAACTACATTTGGGTACTGACTCCACTCCCTCACACCAGAAACAGGGAGTCTATCGGGTGGTTCAAGAGTACGAGAGAGTGTTTAGTAAACACCCGTTAGACTTCGGGCGAGTCAAGGGGGTAGAACACCACATCCCCACGGGAGACCATCCTCCCATAAAAGAGAGGTATCGACCCGTACCCCCTGCACACTACCAACACGCCAAGGGGATGCTTAGAGACATGAAGGAGGCTGGGGTGATCAGGGATAGCTGTAGCCCCTGGGCAGCTCCACTAGTCTTAGTCAAAAAGAAAGACAACACCATGAGGATGTGTGTAGATTACCGGAAAATCAACCGTATCACACACAAGGATGCGTACCCCTTACCAAGGATAGAGGAGTCTTTGGCTGCTTTAAGATCTGCTAACTTCTTCTCTACCTTGGATCTCACTAGTGGGTACTGGCAGGTTCCTGTAGCAGAGGCGGACCGGGAGAAGACCGCATTCACCACCTCGATGGGACTTAGCGAGTTTACCTGCATGCCGTTCGGACTCTGCAACGCACCAGGAACCTTCCAACGATTAATGGAGTGCTGTCTGGGCCACAGAAACTTCGAGACGGTCCTGTTGTACCTGGACGATGTCATCGTATATTCTAAGACTTATGAGGACCACCTGAAACACCTGGCGGAAGTGTTCGAAGCTCTGGAAAGCTACGGCCTAAAGGTGAAACCCTCCAAGTGTCACCTCCTGAAACCAAAGGTGCAGTACCTGGGACACGTGGTGAGCGCTGACGGAGTGGCTCCCGACCCTGATAAGATCACCGCAATTAAGGAATGGCCAAGTCCCTCCAGTGTAAAGGAAGTGCGGCAGTTCCTCGGGTTGGTAGGCTACTACCGCAGGTTCATCCCCGGTTTCACCAAAAAGGCAGCTCCTATGCAGGACCTCCTGATAGGCCAGTCCCGGAAGGCCAAGAACCAGAAGCCGCCCTTCAGATGGGAGAAGTTGGAAGAAGAGTCCTTCCGCCAGCTGAAGATGGCCCTCACGGGGGATGAAATCCTGGCGTACCCGGATTACAGCCAGCCCTTTATCCTCTACACCGACGCAAGTAACATCGGGCTAGGAGCCGTGCTGTCCCAGATCCAGCAGGGGAAAGAGCGAGTAATTGCTTACGCCAGCCGAAAACTGCGACCCACCGAAAGAAACCCTGAGAATTACAGCTCATTTAAGCTAGAGTTCCTGGCAGTGGTGTGGGCAGTCACCGAACGCTTTAAGCACTACCTCGCTTCTTCCCGGTTCGTCGTGTACACGGATAACAACCCGTTGACACACCTGGACACGGCAAGACTCGGTGCCCTAGAGCAGAGATGGATGGCCCGCCTGTCCAACTACGAGTTCACCATCAAATACCGGGCAGGACGCTCCAATACCAACACGGACGCCCTGTCCAGGATGCCAAACCTACCGGACGTAGGAGAAGATCCAGAGGGACTGGAAGAAGTCGAACTCCCCGCGTTTCACCGTCATGGGACTATCCAGTATTCCCATCGGGTAAGGAGTAAGCAAGGCGCTACGCTTAACCCCTTACCTCACTACAACTGGGCGGAAACGCTGGTTGTCGTCCCCGTCAAGGACTTAACGGCTCAAACAGCAGCTAGAGCCTTCCAGCAGCACTTCTGCCGTCCACACGGGTACCCGGACCAAGTGCTGACGGACCAGGGACCTGCCTTTGAAGCGGAGGTCTTCCAGGAATTCTGCAATCTGTATGGCTGCCGGAAGATAAGGACGACACCCTATCATCCGCAAACTAATGGACTTTGTGAGAAAATGAACCAGGTGGTAATGGATCTTCTGAAAATGTTGCCCCTGGAAGAATGCAGTCTGTGGCCTGAGAAGCTGCCCGATCTGGTGGACCTATACAACCACATCCCGGTAGGTTCCACCAACTGTACCCCGGCTTACCTAATGAGGGCGAGACCTGGTAAGTTACCTGTTGACCTGGAAATGGGAGTCCTGACACCCGAGGACACTTCACCAGAAGCAGACTGGGACACAGAGAGGCAGCAGCAGTACCGGAAAGTACAGGAGAGCGTGGAGCGAAGTCTCTGTCAGGCTAGGGAGAGACAAGAGAAAACTTACAACCAGTATGCTCCCGCTGTTCCCCTGGTGCCCGGAGAGCAGGTCTTGAAGAGGAAAAGACGGCTCCACAAGTTGGACGACCAGTGGGAGAAGGACCCGTACACCGTACTGCCCTCAAGCCACGAGAACCCGAAGGTCTGTACCATCAGTAAAGACGGAGGGGAGACCACAGCCATTGTATCCCGGGATCACCTGAAGAAGTGTCCTGAACAGCTACGGAACCCTGAAGAGGAACAAGAAGACCATCGACCCGTAGAGGAAAGGGAAGATATGGTTAGTACTGTGCTCGGAGACTTCCCTCGGTCTTGGACTCAAGTCAATGGTGCAGTTGTGGTACCCGTACTCACCTTCCTCCAACCAGCATCCCAAGCACCTACGGAGCAACAGGTAGAGCTGGAAGAACAGCCGGTCCAGGAGGCAGAAGACCCCACACCAGCAGACCAGGAGGATCAACCCTCTGCTTGCAGTGAGCCTGCCATATCCCTAGTGAGCCAAAGGGCCCGTAGACCGCTGCCCAGTTTACCCTTAACAGCTCCTACACCCTGTAGTTCAGGGCCAGACAGTGTATAAATTGTTTTATTTGTGGTTACCTGTTTTTCTTGTTGCTTGTGTATAATTATGTGTTTCTAGTTGTTTATAGGAGTCTTTGGTGGATTTACCGGGAATCCTGTGTACATAGTTGGAGCGTAACCCAGGACGGACTAAAGACTGTTAAGGACTCGGGGCAGGACAGACCCCTACCTGGTTACGTCTCCCTGTTTTGGTGAAATGGACACCTTGCTTTCTTCAAAGACTGCACCCGGTTACGGACATGCCGTGACCACCTTTATGTGTTTCTTTATTGTATTGTTATTGTTATATCTTGTTATGTTTTTCTAAAATATGTTTAGTCCCGGAGTACTAAATTTCACTAGGGGGGAACGTGGCACCCCAGGGATCTGGTTTCCACAGTAACAGCAATGTTATGTCTGAGAGCAGGTGGGAGGTCTCTTGGTCAGGAATCCTATGAATGCCACACCTCCTGCCCAGTCCTGGGAGGGGAAGAACTTCCCCTATATAAACCTAGGGCTGAGGCAGGGTTAGTGAGTAGAGAAGAAGTAGAGACAGAGAAAAGAAGCAAATATAGGAACAGAACATCAGGAGCTCTGTGGGAGCAGTGTTACAAGGAGTCAGGGGCTGGCAGCCGCAGAGCTCGCCCTGACTGAGAAGATTTCTTACCGGACCCGGAGTCCGAGGCTGTGGGGACTAACTCCTACCCAGCAGCAGAATCCGTCAGGCAGGGGATTCCAGGTCCTCTGGCCAAGAAACCCGAAGGCCCCGAGTCACCGGCCATACGGGTGAGCACCACACGGTACACTGAGGGACGTGGGCTACTTATACCCGCCTCTAGCAAGGTAGCCAGAAGAGTACAGTTAGTTTGGGAGGCCTACAACTCCGCCTGGCCAGGGGAGATCCCATCTGCTCAAGGACTGACCAGGCCCCAATCGCTAGCCAGTACTCCGGGAGGGTCTATCTTTGTCACCAGTAAAGACCCTGAACTACACCGTACCGTCTCCGAGTGGTTCCTGCTACCCCCATCATCCACGTCGGCTGCCCTGAGGCCATACCCCTCCCGTTGGGGGTTATACTATCACGCTGCACAATCCTACCACCGGCCTCAGCGGTCTGCCCTGCAGCAGCAGCTCCTTAGCTGTACTCAACGGGTGGCGTAGTCGTCCAACATCTACCGCTGATACATCGCCGCTCAGTTTGACTCCCTGGGCACGGACCGGGTCACCGCCACGAGACTACAACCCTCAACAGATCCGGCTCCGGGTAAGCTCCCGCGCGCGCAACGCAGCGCGACACAGGCCCAGGGGCGCGTCAATAACATCTAGCTGTGGGAATCAAATAGTACTCCTAGAAATGTTTTTGTCATGGAGGGAACCATCTCAGATTTTTTGTGGTTCACTAACCAGCCCAGAGACGATAGGATCTGAGTGGTCAACTGTAGATGTTCTTGGAGTACTGGTACTGAGGGCCCGATTAATAACAGGTCGTTGAGGTATGGTACTATTGAAATGTTCTGACCCCTGATATAAGCCATGACTTCTGCCATGACTTTTGTAAATATTCGCTGATGAAATTCCAAATGGGAGAACATTGAATTGATAGTGGACTATTTGATCCCCCTGAGCCACTGCGAATCTTAGGAACCTCCTGTGAAGTGGATGTATGGGGATGTGGTAATATGCATCCTGGAGGTCGATTGTGGCCATGACGTGGTCCTGTCCTATCAGGGGGACTGTCGACCTGATGGATTCCATCTTGAATCATTGGTAGTGGATATTCTGATTCAGTGGCCTTAGATTGATTATAACTCGGTGTGAGCCATTTGTTTTTTTTATTAGGAAGAGTCTGTAATAATGTCCTGTGCCTATCTCTCTCGTAGGAACCAGGGATATAACCCCTGAGGACAATTGGATCTGAAAGACCGGATATCAGGGTGGCCTGACGACTCTGAGAGGAGAGCGGTGTTAGTTAACCTTATCCTCTCTGGAGGATAGGAGGAGAAATTTATTTTTACTCCGAACTCGACAACCCTCAGGACCCATGGGTCTGAGCAGATTTCTTTCCACTGAGGGAGAAAATTCGAGATGCGGCCCCCGACTGTCCTGACGTCATGGTCTGTTCTGACATTGGTTTTGGGAGAGAAAAAGATTTTTGCCTCCTCTACTTTTTGGGTAGCTCCATCGTCCTGTTTTGCCTTTACCCCTATATTGAGGGGTCTGCTCTTGGAAGGGACGAAAAGGCCTCTTCCTCACATTCCTAGGTTCCGGGAGGGCCTTCTTCTTGTCTGAGGCCTTCTCTAGAAAATCATCTAGGGCTGGCCCGAACATGTATTTCCCCTTAAAGCCCTTCTTACAGAGTTTAATAGCCCAGATGCTCTTGCCGCCACTCTCACGGATTCTGCAGAGGCATCTGCTAAAAACCCTGTAGCCTTCTGTAGAAGCGGTAGGGATGCCAAGATGTCTTCTCTGGGGGTGCCTGAAACTGGGTATTCCTCCAGTTGATCTAGCCAACGAGCCATTGATCGAGCTACGCCTGTAGAGACTGCGTTGGTGCTTAATAGTGTTGCCGAGGTCTCCCAGAATTTTCTGAGTAGTCCCTCCATTTTGCGTTCCAAGGGTTCTTTTAATTGAGAGGAATCTTCAAAGGGCAGTGGGGTTTTCTTTGCTACTCATGCAATTTGGATATCCACTCTTGGGACTTCAGACCAGCATTTTGCCATCTCATTGTCTACAGGAAATCTATCCCTTAACTCTGTAGGGGTATTTAATATCTTTTCTAGAGATTCCCACTCTTCTAAGACTAAGTCCCTAATACTCTGGTGTATAGGGAACACCAATTTTTTCCTGGAACGTAGCCCCCCAAACATCTGATCCTGTACGGTTTGGGGCACTTTTTCTTTATCGACCTCCATAGTTCTCCTTACTGCCATGAGGAGTTCCTCCAAACTATCCGATGGAAAATAATATCTCTCTCATTGGGAGTTATCAGGGGTTGGACTTAGTTCACCTTCCTCTGGAAGGTCTTCCGAGATATATATCTCCTCTTGAGAGTGTTCGTCCCCTCCCTCTGGCAGGCTAATCTTCCTCTTTTTGGCTGCTGAGGGAGTAGATGTAGAACCCTGACTAGGTGAGGGCGTAGGGAGAGTGACCGAGGCTAAGGAGGATTTGATCTCCTGACGTACAATCCCCTTTATCTCCTCCATTAAGGAAGGTTGTTCCTGCCTGATAATCTTCTCCGTACAGTCCTTGCATAGGGGCTTTCTATGGGAGGACGATAGCTTTTTTGTACAGATGGGACATCTGCGTGACGGTTTAACTTTTTCTCCAGATGCAGGTTCCTTGTCCCCCTACAAGAGGGGAGACGGGGAGGGGAGCTATAATCACTATTTCCTGCATCTGGGAGATGGACTACCAGTGCCATACTTACTGGGACCGGACCGGAGCTGGGCTGTACAGATGCAGAGCGAGAAGCTTCAATAGACATGGTTTTGTCCTACCTGTAGATGTCTTCCTGTCCAGGGCTCCTTTTATGGGCGACCGGACCAGCGCCTCCCTCTGTTTAGAGGGCTCCTCCCCCGGTGTCCAAGTGAAGATTTGTGATCACCGGCGGCATTCCGCTCTTCTTACCCCATAGCTTTTTGATACGGTTCACAGTGGAACGCAAACTGCCGGAAGTGACGTCATCATCCACCGCCCGGCGTCCGACGTCACTTCCGGTGCCGCGGCATGCGCTCCACATCCGGGAGTCGGCATTGCCCGCGCATCCAGAAGGGGAGAGGGGGAGGAGATGGACCGGAGAGCTCAGAGAGGCCTCCGGTCAGAAGATCCTGCAGACCTTGCCCGAGAGCGCGGACTGCAGGAGGGGGTCCCGAATCCGGAGGAGACCGGAGCAGCGCCCTGAGTAGGAGAGGTATAGACCGCTCGTTTGTCTGCTGCCCGACTAGTAGCTTTCCCCCATTGCCTGTCGCCGGCCCAGCACACCGGGGATGACCTCTTCGTCCCTGATAGGGACAGGAAATAACACTGGAGGGAGGATGTGGGAGGGGCTATTTAAACCTCTTCGTATTTCCTGTCCCTATTAGGGTGGGGTTACATCCTCCTGTGTGCTGTCGTGGGGGGTTATTAGAGAAAAATCTATATCAAGCTTGTATCAAGCTGCAAATTGTATATCAGAGAGTTTGAAAATTAATGCAGGAATTCAAGATTGTAGCCTGAATCTTAATGCAATTTTATTAACAAAAGATAACCACTACAAATATTTTTTCCAAATCAGAGGCATCTGTTGCTCTTAAAGCACCACTCCAGAGGTTTTTTTATTGCAGCGTTAGAGTGGTGCTTCTAATCTAAGGTCCCTCCACTTAGTCTGATACTTGCCCTCCACAGTCTTCACCTTCTATCGCTGTCGTACTCCTGCTGTTTGTGACCTGCTGGATATCTCCAATGTTTGCTGGAGCGATCCGGAGGACACTTTTCAATGCAAGTCTATGAGAGCCTCATTCCGGCTCATATATACTTGCATTGAGAGCTTGTGACGTAGCTTCAGACTTCTGGGCAGTCAGAAGCTGTGGGCACAAGATGGCACCGCAGGATCGGAGTGGCGCTGAAAAAAAGTGAAGACAGCAGTGAGAAAGTATAAGTCAGGGGGCCCGGCCCTTAGTTTAGTAGCACCACTGCAGTGCTAGAAAAAAAACCGCTGGAGTGGTGTTCTAACTGATACAATACACGTGTAAGACAGCACCATCTTGAGGCAGGTTTTATGATGACCTGTACTGAACAATAAAACCTTGACTTTGTCTGTGCAAACAAAATGATTGTTAAGCTAAGCTTTCCAATTTATTTTTGGCTCACACCATAGACTTAAAAGTGAACTACCAGGATTCTATCATGACTGAAAAAACTTTTCACAGCTATTGTTTTACTCTTTTAACGCTAGAACAGAAATTACTTCTTGCATGACCTCTACACTAAGTTTTCAGCAGATTACTAGTGATGGATGCCACAAAAACAGCCTGAAGCAGTGAATTCACTGTTTTGCTAAGAATTTAACTGACCACCGGAATAGTAGCGGCTACATGAATAAAGACAGATACTGGAGCTCCAGTTTGCAGTACCAGATAGAAGACACTGTTCACACTGTAACAGGCAGAAGGTGAAACTGGTGACATTTTTACTTATTAGGTAATGGCTTATTAAAATGAAAAAAAAAGTTTTTTGTGGAAGAGAGATAGCAGGATAGCACTCAGGATAAATATATATGCTGGGATTTCTCTTAAAAAATAGGACAGTCCAGGCAAATATGAGCATGCTGTCATGATGCATGTATAAGGTTCATCATAATAGTTTTTTTATCCTGAATTCACATGTGCAAATTTTTGTGCGGTGTTCTTATGTTCTAATGTGGCATAAATGAGTTACAGTGCCAGTATTGTGCATAAGATTTGAAAAAAAGTCATGAACACTCTGCGAAAAAAATCTGCAATATAAATTTACCAATTTAGAGGGTTTTAAAACCGCAACATGTTCATCTATTCTGAGGCTGTCCATACGTATTTCACCCTCAGTATGTGTGAGTCTTACACTCACCATATTTGTAATGACATCCATAAAAAAAAGGCACTAAACTGGAGCTGTCATCAATAAGTGCTGAAAGTCGCAGCATAGCTTAAAGGGGTTGTCCAGGACCTGCACTGTATGGACAAAAGTATTAGCACAACTAAATATTACACCTGCAGGAGCTTTTCTGACATCCCATTCTACATCCATAGCCATTAATATGGAGTTTGTCCCTCCTATGCAGCTAAAACAGATTTCACGCTTTTGGGAAGACTTTGTACAAGAATTTTGAGAATGTATGTGAGAATGTTGCTTATTTATTCAGAAGAGCTTTTGTTAAATCAGACAATGTTTGACGAGAGGGCCTGGCTCGCAATGTCCGAATTAATTCATCACAAAGGTGTACGATGGAGTTGAGGTCAGGGTTCACCCAAACATGCCTTTATGGACCTGACTTTGTGCACATTGGGCTCAGTCATGCCAGAACAGAAAAGGATCTCTCCCAGTTTCCACAAAGTTGGAAACATACAATAGTACTAAATGTCTAATATGCCGAAGCATTAAAATTTTGCTTCACTTGAACTAAGAAGCCTGAAAAAAACATCATATTATCCTTCCTCTACAAAACTTTACATTGCAATCAGGCAATGCATTCAGCAAACTCAGACTGGAATCACGATTCTATATCTGGCAGTCTGATGATTCTATATCTGACAGAACATGTTTCCCCACTCCAGTTCCAAGTGTTTCAAATGCTTTACACTTCCTCTGACGCTTGGCATTGTGCATTGTGCTTGGTGATGTAAGGATTACATGCAGCTATCCAGTCCTGGAAAAAGGAAGCCATGGAACTTCCAGGACTCAGTTTTTGTGCTGATATTCATGTCAGAGGAAGTTTGGAACTCTGTGGTTGCTGGAACCATTTCGCCCATATTGTTTTGATCCCTGCCACCGGAATGGAGTTTAATTCCAGCTGCAGAGAACAAAACAATATGGGTGAAATGGTTCCAGTAAGCAGGAGCTGGAAAACCATGCGCTGCTACATGCACAGTTAGGTTTTAGCCTCTGCCCACAGTAAGGAAATGCAAAGTGTACTTGCACAAGCCGGCGATGTCCCTGCACAGGCGAGAGATCTTGTTCGGCTATGTTGATGATGCAGGACGTGTAATCCACAACAATCACAGTGGGAGGAGAGCGTTTAGCAAGGGAGAGGAGGGACAGCCACCGCTGCAATGACGCCCATCAGACCGGACCGTCTGAATTTTCATACCTTGCTGGAGCACTTCAAAAGGGTTTTTTTGGGATATACAGGAGAGTCAGGACATATTATGCAACTTTCTGTAATGCAGCACAGGAGCTGAGGAAGGTGGTGGTGTTGATTCATACATGACAAAACTGGTGACAGGTTCCCTTTAAGTGTTCTCCACTTCATGGCTGAGCTTCTGTGATTCCTAAACTCGTCCACTTTTTAATAATAACATTCACAGTGGAATGTTTAGGAGGGAAGAAATCTCACTAACTCTCTTGTTAAAATGGTGGCATTCTATTGCAGAGCCACACTCAAATTCAGTAAACTTATTAGAAAACACCCACTCTTTCACAAATATTAGTACAGGCAAACTGCATGGGGCTGGATTTTATGAATCTGTGGCAATTGTGACTTGTATGAGAAACCTGAATTTAGTGATTAAGGCGTGTGTTCCAATACTTTTGTTCATAAAGCATATGTGTTAAGGAGGTTGTTTGGGCACATAATATTGATGACCTATGTTTTGCATAGTAGAATAGAATCATAGAATGTTAGAGTTGGAAGGGA
This sequence comes from Phyllobates terribilis, assembly GCF_046119375.1. Classification (NCBI taxonomy): domain Eukaryota; kingdom Metazoa; phylum Chordata; class Amphibia; order Anura; family Dendrobatidae; genus Phyllobates; species Phyllobates terribilis. Next base: position 261,538,015 of record NW_027362762.1, read on the forward strand.
CCTCCAGGGTTATCGTGTCCAACCCCCTGCTCAATGCAGGATTCACTAAACCATCTCAGACAGATGTCTGTCCAGCCTCTGTTTGAAGACGTCCATTGAAGGTGAACCTCTCTTGGCAACATGTTCCACTCATTCATGACCGTCACTGCCAAAAAGTTTTTTAGAATATCTAATCTGTATCTTCTCCCTTTCAGTTTCATTCCATTGCTTCTTGTGTTTCCATGTGCAAATGAGAATAAGGCTGATCCCTCTACACTGTGACAGCCCTTCAGATATTTGTAGACAACTATTAAGTCTCCTCTCAGTCTTCTTTTTTGCAAGCTAAAAATTCCCAGATCCTTTAACCGTTCCTCGTAGGACATAGTTTGCAGTCCGGTCACCATCCTGGTAGCTTTTCTCTGAACTTCCTCCAGTTTTTCGATGTTTTTTTTCTATATGTGGTGCCCAGAACTGGACACAGTATTCTAGATGAAGTCTGACCAAAGAGGAGTCATGTGATCTGGACTGTATGCTTCTCTTAATACATCGCAGAACTGTGTTTGCCTTTTTTGCTGCTGCATCAGACTCATGTGCAGTCTGTGATCTATTAGTATACCAAAGTTTTTTTCACACGTTCTTTTGCTTAGTTCTATTCCTACCATTCTGTAGATGTAATTTTTGTTTTTCTTTCCCAGATGTAGACTTGCATTTCTCCCTGTTAAATACCATTCTATTAGTCGCTGCCCATTGTTCAAGCTTATTTAGATCCTTCTGAATCCTTTCTCTGTCTTCTCTAGTGTTAGCTATACCTCCTAGCTTTGCATCGTCTGCAACTTTGTTTAGTTTACCTTCAGTTCCCTTATCTGTATCATTTATAAAAATGTTGACCACCACCGAGGCCAGGATATAGCCTTGTGGTACCCAACTTGAAACACTCTTCCAATTGGATGTGCAACCATTTATTACCACTCTTTGAGTACAATCACAGAGCTAGTTATGAATTCACCTAACCATAGCCTTGTCAATCCCATACTTAGCCATTTTTTCAATAAGGATAGTATGAGATACTTTATCAAATGCTTTACTGAAGTTGAAATATACTATATCTACCGCATTTCCTTGATCCACCCAGTCAGTGATTCCATCATAGAAGGACATTAGATTAGTCTGTTTGCTACAAACCCATGCTGACTCTAGTTAATTACTATATTCTTATCCAAGTACGTACATACATTCGGTTTAATGATTTGTTCAAAGATCTTTCTTGATATAGAAGTAAGGCTCACTGGCCTGTAATTTCCTGGCTCCATATTCTTTCCTTTTTTGAAGATAGGGACAACATTTGCCGTTCTCCAATCTTTTGGGGCTTCTCCTGTTCTCCAGGAATTTTCAAAGATTCTGGGTAGTGGTTTTGCAATTTCCTCTGCTATCTCTTTCAGTACCCTAAAATGTATTTCATCTGGACCAGGAGATTTAAAATCATGTAAATTAGCTAAGTGCTCCCTCACCATCTCTCTGTTTATAGATAGTGTGGATTCTTTTATTCCTGTGATAGCACAGTAAAGATCAGTTGATGTTACATTTGCTTTCTTAGAGAACACAGATGCAAAATAGGAATTTAAATGTTCGGCCTTCTCAACATAATTTTTGACCACTTTACCCTTTTCATCCTGTAAAAATCTTGTAGCATCTTTGACTTTTCTTTTGCGTTTGACATAACCCCAAAATTATTTTTTAATTGCTTTTGGTGTCCCTTGCAAACCTCACTTCATTACTGGCTTTAGCTCTTCTAACACTTGGCCTGCATTCCCTGCAGACAGCATTATATTCTTCTTCAGATATGCCTCCCTCTTTCCATTTGATATAGATTGTTATGCACACGCCCGGGCTGAGCGGCGTGTGCGTGTGATTGTAGTGATTCCACTGGACCATGAACCGGAGAGTGCCTGGAGGGGCGTGACTAAGTATCTGGCCGATCCGACCAAGATGGCACGACGGCATACGACGCCAGTGCACCAGGGAGAAACCGGGCAGAGGGACCAGGTGCTACTCCAGGTCAAACTCCGGACACGGGGGTTGACCCACACAGGGATTACTGGATCAGGCTGGTTAGGCTGGCGCACAGACTGGAGGGTATAGGCAGGCACGACTGGTATGCAGGCAGGCGGGTAAAGGCAAGCGCAGCTAGAGTGCAGACAGGGAGGCACTAGCAGGTAGGAACACAGGCGGGATAGGACCCAGTACACACTGGGACTCAGGAACAATACAGGTAGAGGGGTACAGGCAAGCACAGCTAGAGTGCAGACAGGGAGGCACTAGCAGGTAGGAACACAGGCAGGATAGGACCCAGTACACACTGGGACTCAGGAACAGGCAGGTTAGGCTGGCACAGACTGGTGGATATAAGCAAACACGGCAGGTATGCAGATGGGTGGATACAGGCGAGTAAGCAGGCAGGGAGGTACTGGCCGAAAGGACGGGCTGGAGCACAGAAAGGTTAAGACCCAGTACAGACCGGGTCACAGAACCGCAGATGCGGTAGACAACCACAGCAGAGAGGGAACGCCCGAAGCGGTGGGCAAGAACAGAGCAGGACGGGGCTGCAGGAGCAGCGAGCACAAGCAGGGCAGGACAGGACTGCCGGAGCAGCGGGCAGAAGCAGGGCAGGACAGGACTGCCGGAGCAGCGGGCAGAAGCAGGGCAGGACAGGACTGCCGGAGCAGCGGGCAGAAGCAGGGCAGGACAGGACTGCCGGAGCAGCGGGCAGAAGCAGGGCAGGACAGGACTGCCGGAGCAGCGGGCAGAAGCAGGGCAGGACAGGACTGCCGGAGCAGCGGGCAGAAGCAGGGCAGGACAGGACTGCCGGAGCAGCGGGCAGAAGCAGGGCAGGACAGGACTGCCGGAGCAGCGGGCAGAAGCAGGGCAGGACAGGACTGCCGGAGCAGCGGGCAGAAGCAGGGCAGGACAGGACTGCCGGAGCAGCGGGCAGAAGCAGGGCAGGACAGGACTGCCGGAGCAGCGGCCAGAGGAGTCAGAGCAGGCTAGGCTGAGTAGGGGGGACAGGGCTCTGTTCACACGGAACAGACAGGAAGGGAAAGGCAGAGCCAGACACCCACAGGGTACTTGCAGTGAAGTAGCGAGTGGACCACAAACTCACAAACGGGAGAACAGAGACAACAAGCAGGAGTTAGGTACGAGTTCAGACTCTGCAGAAAAAGGAAGGGAACGGACATAGAGGAAAAACAGGTAAAGGATAGGAGAGAGTTCAGACTGGAACTGAGTGTACGGAGGAGACCGACACTGCAGCGGGAAACAGGAGCGGGTCTAGGAATACGGCCCCCAGAGAGGCAGGACGAACAGGCAAGGAGCGTGTTCAGACAGGACAGACAAGATACAGGAGCGGGTCTAGGTAATCGGCCCCTAGAAGGCGGGAGGAACAGGCTAGGAGCGTGTTCAGACAGGACAGACAAGAGAACACAGAAAGGACTCAGTTCAGACACGGGAACTAATACCGAAAAGCAGGAGACATACAGGACTCAGTTCAGACACGGGAACTAATACCGCAAAGCAGGAGACATACAGGAGTCAGTTCAGACAGGCCTGGAAATACAGCCTCCAGGAAAGGCAGACAAGGAAACAAAGAACGGGACCTGGCACCTTCAGAGTGCAAGCACACACTGAAGGAAACACTTATGCTCAGGCAGGGATAGAAGGGAGCTGCTGAGCTATATACCAAGTGTCAGACAGCAATAGGCTGAGGACGCACAAGGGGTGTGACCCACAGCAGGTACAAAAAGCAGGAAGTGATCGGGCACCGCCCTTAAGCAGCAGAGACAGACACAAACAGACAGCATGGAGGGAAGCCAGAGAGACACTCTGGACAGGAGATCAAGTGCGCTCTCTTGCACAGTGGGAGATGGACCACCATGCAAGGACGCCGCCAGGTATGTTACAGTACCTCCCCCCTTACGCCCCCTCTTCTTCAGGCCTGCCAGAATCTTCCGCAGGGAATTCGAGGACCAGTCGTTCACTGGGTTGGAGGGGGACAGAGACTTGAGGGTAATCTCTGCTTCGAGGTACATCTTGTCAAGCTCACAGGAAAAAATAGACGGGTTATCAGGTACATAATGAGGAAAAGTCACTGTCTCTTTGTTATCTGGTGGTACCCCGGAGGATTCAGGAAACAACTGGAGGTCCTCCGCCGGGTCAGAAGAGTGCAGAGGCTCAGAGAAAACAACTGCTTCAGAGTACACTAGGTCGGACTCACTGGAGGAAGCAGGCGAGGTATCGGGTACCGAGTATAGGAAAGTCTCTGTCCATTCACCACCAGGTGGCACCCCGAAGGGTTCTGAACACAACTGGAGGTCCTCCGCCTGGTCGGAGGGGTGTAGAGACTCGGGAGTAACCTCTGCTTCGGAGTACACTAGGTTGGACTCACTGGACGAAGCGAGCGAGGTATCAGGTACAGAGTATAGGAGAGTCTCTGTCCTTTCGTTACCAGGTAGCACCCCGAAGGGTTCAGGAGACAACTGGAGATCCTCCGCCTGGTCGGAGGGGTGTAGAGACTCGGAGGTAACTACCACTTTGGGGTACCCATTGTCAGGCTCACAGGACGAAGCGGACAAAGTATTGAGTACCGGGTGTAGAGAAGTCTCTCTCCATTTGTCATCGAGTGGTATCCCGGAGGATTCAGGAGGCAACAGGGGATCCTCCGCCAGGTAGTAGAGGTGCACAGACTCAGAGGTAACCACAGCTTTGGAGCATCCTTGGACATGCACACCGGTTAAAGAGAGAGAAGCATCTGATGCCGGGTGCAGGAAGTTCTCCTGTGTGGAGTCTGGATGGGCAGAAGTCTCTTCGGGCAGGAGAACTGGTGCACTACCCACGCACATTACCCATTGGGGTTTCTCCGGGATACAGGGAGATGAAGCTTCAGTAGGGACTTCTAGGTTGGGGTCAGGAGGTCTCAGGGAGGACAGACCCTGGCGTGACGGCTTGCCTCTACGTCTAGCACGTCTGGACTGCCTCTTGAGGTTGAGAGAAGTATTCCGGAAAGCGTAGTCACCCTGTGAGGATTCTGGGTGGGCAGTAGTCTCATTGGGCTGGAGGACTATTGCGCTACCCACACACATTACCCATCGGGGCTGCTCCGGGATATTGGGAGGTGAAGCTTCAGCAGGAGCCTCCGGGTTAGGATCATCGAAGACCATTAGAAAGGCCACCAGGAAGGCCATTAGGTCCCGGAGGATCGGATCCTGTGTTTCATATAGGGGGTTGATCCATTCCAAGGCATCACCCGCCAGGTAAGACATCATAAAGGCCACTTTAGCCCAATCGGAAGGAAAATAAAGAGGGTAGGCCTTAAAGTGTAGCATGCATTGCTCCACAAATGCACGACACTGTCTTGGATCCCCATAGTAACGTGGCGGATCCGCAGGAACGAGAGCTGATAGATCCATCTGGACGGTGCGTAATTCGCCTGGAACTCAGCTAAGGGAAAAAAAAAATTATTTATTTATTTTAATGCATATATTCGCTGGAAAACTTCTCAGAGGGCGAAGGCCGTGGGGCTCAACGGGAACCATGGCCTGAGCATGCTGTTATGCACACGCCCGGGCTGAGCGGCGTGTGCGTGTGATTGTAGTGATTCCACTGGACCATGAACCGGAGAGTGCCTGGAGGGGCGTGACTAAGTATCTGGCCGATCCGACCAAGATGGCACGACGGCATACGACGCCAGTGCACCAGGGAGAAACCGGGCAGAGGGACCAGGTGCTACTCCAGGTCAAACTCCGGACACGGGGGTTGACCCACACAGGGATTACTGGATCAGGCTGGTTAGGCTGGCGCACAGACTGGAGGGTATAGGCAGGCACGACTGGTATGCAGGCAGGCGGGTAAAGGCAAGCGCAGCTAGAGTGCAGACAGGGAGGCACTAGCAGGTAGGAACACAGGCGGGATAGGACCCAGTACACACTGGGACTCAGGAACAATACAGGTAGAGGGGTACAGGCAAGCACAGCTAGAGTGCAGACAGGGAGGCACTAGCAGGTAGGAACACAGGCAGGATAGGACCCAGTACACACTGGGACTCAGGAACAGGCAGGTTAGGCTGGCACAGACTGGTGGATATAAGCAAACACGGCAGGTATGCAGATGGGTGGATACAGGCGAGTAAGCAGGCAGGGAGGTACTGGCCGAAAGGACGGGCTGGAGCACAGAAAGGTTAAGACCCAGTACAGACCGGGTCACAGAACCGCAGATGCGGTAGACAACCACAGCAGAGAGGGAACGCCCGAAGCGGTGGGCAAGAACAGAGCAGGACGGGGCTGCAGGAGCAGCGAGCACAAGCAGGGCAGGACAGGACTGCCGGAGCAGCGGGCAGAAGCAGGGCAGGACAGGACTGCCGGAGCAGCGGGCAGAAGCAGGGCAGGACAGGACTGCCGGAGCAGCGGGCAGAAGCAGGGCAGGACAGGACTGCCGGAGCAGCGGCCAGAGGAGTCAGAGCAGGCTAGGCTGAGTAGGGGGGACAGGGCTCTGTTCACACGGAACAGACAGGAAGGGAAAGGCAGAGCCAGACACCCACAGGGTACTTGCAGTGAAGTAGCGAGTGGACCACAAACTCACAAACGGGAGAACAGAGACAACAAGCAGGAGTTAGGTACGAGTTCAGACTCTGCAGAAAAAGGAAGGGAACGGACATAGAGGAAAAACAGGTAAAGGATAGGAGAGAGTTCAGACTGGAACTGAGTGTACGGAGGAGACCGACACTGCAGCGGGAAACAGGAGCGGGTCTAGGAATACGGCCCCCAGAGAGGCAGGACGAACAGGCAAGGAGCGTGTTCAGACAGGACAGACAAGATACAGGAGCGGGTCTAGGTAATCGGCCCCTAGAAGGCGGGAGGAACAGGCTAGGAGCGTGTTCAGACAGGACAGACAAGAGAACACAGAAAGGACTCAGTTCAGACACGGGAACTAATACCGAAAAGCAGGAGACATACAGGACTCAGTTCAGACACGGGAACTAATACCGCAAAGCAGGAGACATACAGGAGTCAGTTCAGACAGGCCTGGAAATACAGCCTCCAGGAAAGGCAGACAAGGAAACAAAGAACGGGACCTGGCACCTTCAGAGTGCAAGCACACACTGAAGGAAACACTTATGCTCAGGCAGGGATAGAAGGGAGCTGCTGAGCTATATACCAAGTGTCAGACAGCAATAGGCTGAGGACGCACAAGGGGTGTGACCCACAGCAGGTACAAAAAGCAGGAAGTGATCGGGCGCCGCCCTTAAGCAGCAGAGACAGACACAAACAGACAGCATGGAGGGAAGCCAGAGAGACACTCTGGACAGGAGATCAAGTGCGCTCTCTTGCACAGTGGGAGATGGACCACCATGCAAGGACGCCGCCAGGTATGTTACATAGATTTCTTTTTTCCTTTTAAACAAGTGTTTAAGTTCAGTGTTTATCCATCCTAGTCTCTTTAAACACTTCCAATTCTTCCTTCTTTTTGGGATTGTTACTGATTGTGCAGTGAGAATTTCATTTAGCAAAATCTCCCATCCTTCTTGGACATTTCTGTCCTTTAGAACATCCAGCCATTGGATCTTTTCCTTCCTTCTTTCTCAGCTCATTAAAATCTGCCTTTCTGAAGTCCAACCTTAAAGTCAAAGTCCTCGCATATTTCACTCCTCTTGTGTAACATACCTGGCGGCGTACTTGCATAGTGCACCATCTCCCACTATGCAAGATCGCAATCTTAGCCTTCAGTCCAGTTTGTAAGCTGTGCCCTGTTCTTACTGTGTTCATGCTCAAGTCTGACTGCTTAGGGCGGCGGCCCGGTTACTTCCTGCTTCTTATAGCTGCTGTGGGCGCACCCCTAATGCGTCTCCGGCCTATTGCTGTGAGTCCCTGGAAATTTAAACCCCCTCCACCCAGTAGGAGGTGCCTGAGCAACATCTTCACTCAGTTTGTCTTTGCATTCTGTATTGCCAGGTCCTGTCCTGTTACCTCTGTCTTCTAGTCTGTTTCTGCCACTCTGGGGACTGTATTCCCAGACTGGTTCATGTATCTTTTGCAGTAGCAGTTCCTGTCTGAACTGTACCCTAGCCTGTCAGTCCACCATTCTGGGGGCCGTATACCCAGACTCGTTCCTGTATTTCTTGCAGTAGCAGTTCCTGTCTGAACTGTACCTTAGCCTGTTACCTGTTTTGTTTCTATGTCGGTACCCTCCCTTTCCTGCATTGTCTGAACCTGCACCTAGCTCCAATTCATGGTCTCTGTACTTCTGTTTGTTAGTTTTGTGTCCACTCGCTACTTCATTGTAAGTACCTTGTGTGTATCTGGTTCTGTTTGTCTCTTTTCCCTTCCTCCGTATCTCCCTTCTGTGTTCTAGCCATTTTTCTGTATTTTCTTATCTGTTCCATGTGAACAGAGCCCGGTTTCTGCTTGCACTGTCAGTCCCGTTCTGCTCTATTTTGTCCACTGCATTTGCGGTTCTGCTCCGCTCGGTCTGTTCACCGCGCTTGCGGTTCTGCTCCGCTTTGTCTGTTCACCGCGCTTGCGGTTTTTGCTCCGCTCTGCTTGTTCTCCACACCAGTGGTTTTGCTTCGCTCTGCTTGTTCACCGCGATTGCAGTTTTGCTCCGCTCTGCTTGTTCTCCGCGCCTGCGGTTTTTCTCTGCTCTGCTTGTTCTCCGCGCTTGCGGTTTTGCTCCGCTCTGCTTGTTCTCCGCACCTGCGGTTTTGCTCTGCTCAGCTTGTCTACCGCGTCTGCGGTTTTGCTCTGCTCAGCTTGTCTACCGCGCCTGCGGGTTTTGCTCTGCTCAAGCTTGTCTACCGCATCTGCGGGTTTTGCTTTGCTCAGCTTTTTACCGCTCCGGCGGTTCCTTTCTGCTCTGCCTTGTTCGCCGCATCTGCGGTTTAGTTCTGCTCTGCTTGCTCTCCGCTTCGGTGGTTCCCCTTTGCTCTGTCTACACCGCGAGCAGAATTATTAGGCAAATACTTATTTTAATCACTTTGATACTTTTATACATGTTGTCCTACTCCAAGCTGCATAGGCTTGAGAGCCAACTACCAATTAAGTAAATCTGGTGATGTGCATCTCTGTAATGAGGAGGGGTGTTGACTAATGACATCAACACTCTATATAAGGTGTGCTTAATTATTAGGCAACTTCCTTTCCTTTGGCAAAATGGGTCAGAAGAGAGATTTGACGGGCTCTGAAAAGTACAAAATTGTGAGATGTCTTGCAGAGGAATGCAGCAGTCTTGAAATTTCCAAACTTTTGAAGCGTGATCACTGAACAATCAAGCGTTTCATGGCAAATAGTCAACAGGGTCGCAAGAAGCGTGTTGGCCAAAAAAGGCGCAAAATAACTGCCTATGAATTGAGGAAAATCAAGCATGAAGCTGCCAAGATGCCATTCGCCACCAGTTTTGCCATATTTCAGAGCTGCAACATTACTGGAGCATCAAAAAGCACGCGGTGTGCGATACTCAGGGACATGGCCTAGGTAAGGAAGGCTGAAAAATGACCACCTTTGAACAAGAAACATAAGATAAAATGTCAAGAATGGGTCAAGAAATATCTTAAGACTGATTTTTCAAAGGTTTTATGGACTGATGAAATGAGCGTGACTCTTGATGGGCCAGATGGATGGGCTAGAGGCTGGATCAATAAAGGGCAGAGAGCTCCACTCCGACTCAGACGCCAGCAAGGTGGAGGTAGGGTACTGGTATGGGCTGGTATCATCAAAGATGAAATTGTGGGACCTTTTCGAGTTGAGGATGGAGTGAAGCTCAACTCCCAGACCTACTGCCAGTTTCTGGAAGACAACTTCTTCAAGCAGTGGTACAGGAAGAAGTTGGTATCATTCAAGAAAAACATGATTTTCATGCAGGACAATGCTCCATCACATGCATCCAACTACTCCACAGTGTGGCTGGCCACTAAAGGTCTAAAAGAAGAAAAAATAATGACATGGCCCCCTTGTTCACCTGATCTGAACCCAATAGAGAACCTGTGGTCCATCATAAAATGTGAGATCTACCGGGAGGGAAAACAGTACACCTCTCAGAACAGTGTCTGGGAGGCTGTGGTGGCTGCTGCATGCAATGTTGATCGAAAACAGATCAAGCAACTGACAGAATCTATGGATGGAGGCTGTTGAGTGTCATCATAAAGAAAGGTGGCTATATTGATCACTAATTTTTTGGGTTTTTGTTTTTGCATGTCAGAAATGTTTATTTCTAAATTTTGTGCACTGATATTGGTTTACCTGGTGAAAATAAACAAGTGAGATGGGATTATATTTGTTTTTTATTAAGTTGCCTAATAATTCTGCACAGTAATAGTTACCTGCACAAACAGATATCCTCCTAAGATAGCCAAATCTAAAAAAAAAAACACTCCAACTTCCAAAAATATTAAGCTTGGATATTTATGAGTCTTTTCGGTTGATTGAGAACATAGTTGTTGATCAATAATAAAAATAGTCCTCTAAAATACAACTTGCCTAATAATTCTGCACACAGTGTAGTCCACCGCTCCGGCGGTTCCTTTCTGCTTCGCCTGTCTACCGCTAATGCGGCTTTGTTCCTGTCTCCCAGTCTGTGCTGGCCTCTATCCAGTCTGCGCTCCAACCTGCTAGTGCCTCCCTGTTGGCATTCCAGCCGTGCCGGCCAGTACCCCCTCCTGCCTACATACCAGCTGTGCTTGCCAGTGCCCACCTGCCAGCATACCAGCCGTACTTGCCAATACCCACCTGCCTGTGTGCCAGCCTACCTGCCTGTTCCTGCATTCCCCGGTGTGGGTCAACAACTGTGACCGGGGTCTGACCTGGAGTCGCACCTGGTCCCTCTGCTCGGTTCCTCCTTGGTTCACGGAGTCGTTAGCCACTGTGCGACCTTGGTCGGATCGGGTAGATACTTAGTTACGTCCCTCCAGGCACTCCCTGGTTCATGGTACAGTGGGATCACTAATCATGCTCACGCCAGTCAGTCCAGCCGTGAGCGTAACATCTTGTAATCCAAAACTGAGGATAGCATGATCGCTGCCTCCTAAACTCCCAGCCAACTTTACTTCCCCAACCCAACCCGGCACTCTTGGGTAAATAATGAGAACAATAGTCCTGTTTAATCGTTTGCAGGTTTTTTTAAGTCACTTTTCTTTGTGGTATTAATAGCATTTTTTAGCACCAAACCCATCAAAATGGCTCATGTGGTTCATTAATTTAGTGCAAAAATGCACATTATTTCCAAAAAGTGTTGGCGTACTCAAAAATACACCAGGGAATACTGGAGTGAAGTTGCTCCAAATTTTGCAACTTTTTAAAAAGCCACAATTGATGAATAAGACAAAAACGTGTAGAATTGATAGACTCTGCCCTGAAAGTGAAAAACAAACAGACGAGCACATATAAAATAGACTAAAAAGAGGCACATGTATAATAATGAATTAGGTGAAAACAAAAAAATGACGTAAAACACACAAATCTAGACAAAAAACAAGCGGAAAGACAATGATGAATTGGGCCTATATGTTTATTTTGTATCATCCAATACACAGTGTAGAAATCTTGAGGTATATTAAGAAAAGTACAGAAAAAAAAAAACAACTAAAACATGTCCAGTAAATGCATGAATCGCAGAAATGGCAGACATGAGCATAACATAAAGTGTCCAAAATAAGTAACAAATGGGGTAGAGATGGGGGTAGTGAATAACAAAAATACTGGTTACCGAGTAAGTATTTTTGTTATTGACTCCTCACCGCCCCACCCTTTTTTTTTATACATAATCACATTATTTCTTCTGGTTACTTATTTTGGACAATTTATGTTATGCTCATGTTTGCCATTTCAGGTGACTCATTTACTGGACATGGTTTTTGTTTTTTTATTTTTGCTTTTCTTATTATACTGTATTTACCCAATAGTGCTGGATTCTTTGCATACTATAATTTATGGGACTGGACTCTATTCAAGCATCGAAATATCTCGTAATGCCATATTTCCTAGCATATACTATATATCTTTTAGATAGGTCAGCAATATCAGATCAGTCGGTATTAACTCCGGTAGCAGACATATTTATTGAGCATAGCTGAACAACACAGCTCCATACAATGAGTAGCAGTCATTGCTGGGTACTGCAGGTCAGCCTTTATTTATAAGAATAGCTAATCTGCAGCTCTCAGCAGCGCCCAATAAATATCTGACGGAGCTGTGATGCTCAGCTCCGCTCATTATTTACATCAGCAGCACCACGGTAGCTAATAACAGCTGATCGTTAGGGGTGCCGGGTGACAGATCCTGTTTTAGGATATATCCTTAGTATATGTATAACTCTTTTATTCCCAGACAATCCCTCTAATAACCCATCCTTAGGATAGGCCATCAGTATGAAATCAGAGTACACTATGTACACCCAACATTGTTGATATATTCGGGTGTATCCATAGGCAATGGATATATGCATTTTGTTAAAGCGCTTTTGGTGTAATGATAGAAATAAACAGCACAAAAAAAGTTTTGCATTTAAAACACATTTTATTCTTTTTAGAAGTGGAGGGACTGGTGCTTTTAGTGAATCATTGCATAGGAAGCAGACACAGAGCAATATCATTCAGGATAACATACAGAGTATCCAGATTTGGCACAGTTGCACATCGAGATCACACTTAAAAGGAAAAAGGTTGCACAACTTCTCGGTGCGGTGGTGGGTAATATTGCCTAGAACTAAGTCTCCAAATAATAGTGATTTCACCTTCAGTGTATTTGGCTGCATAAAAATGATATTTTATGATTTTTGGGCCAAAATACTCATAAGAATTAGTGCCATGTTAAAGGTGGTATCCTGGACTTGTTTATTTTTTTTTATTATGAGCCTAAGAACTAACAGGCAGGTAGTTGCTAACTGCCTGCCTAATCTACCCAGCGCCGGCTCACAGGGGTCACGGACCGGCTCCTACCGACGATTTTGCTTCATGTCAACAGAGCAGCAGCTCTTCTTCTGCTCTGCCGACATCATGCTGATTGACAGCCGGCTTCCCGCAGTTATACAGCAGGGAGCCGGATGTCAATCAGTATGACATTGGCAGTCATGCTTGCTCAGCCGGGCAGAGCAGAAGAGAAGCAGCTGCTGTGTCGACTTGACGTCAGCCGCAGAATCACTGGAGGGAGCGGTCTGTGACCGCTCTGAACGGGCAAAGATCGGCAGTGGGCAGGAAGTTAGCAACTACTTGCCTGTTAGTTCTTAGGCTCATAGTAAAAAAAAATAATAAAATAGTCCCGGATAAACCCTTTAAGCATACAGATAGAATAGTGACACCACTCTGCTCTCTGGACACTTTACTGCTTGTCTAATTCTGATCATATCATTATACAAGACAGGTTGATTTTTCCAGTCTTCTCCAAAATTACAGTTATCAGTAGATTTCTTCCCAACACATTGTAAATATGTCACCAGCAATATTAAAAGTGTATTCAGAAAATATACAGAATTACATTCTTAACAGCTGAAAATTCCTGATCCCCAATAATACATGGCATGTACAGTGTTAACAGTTGTGCCAATATGAATACAATGAGGTATGCCCTCTAATGCAGCCGCAACATTAATGGCTGACTCCAAATTATGCACAAAGACTTGTATTCATTCTATTAAGCTGCTGAATGACTAAATGCATTTCATCGGCCTCACATTGCACAAGACATGGGGCAACCCATACCTTACAGTAGAACGAAGGGCTCATATAACTGTATAATAAAGATCCTCCACCATTGACTGGTGAATAACGCAGGATGCAGCAACTACAGAACTGTGACACAGCATTGAGATACAGGGCCAGAATATTAGCATTTTGTGGTAACATGACTCACCTATTGTCACTGTAGATGTGTAGGCTTTCAATATTAAGCAGCCGAAAATGTGTACAAAAGAATATTCACAATTTATAGTCTAGATTGTAATAGTTTTCCAATAATGTCCCATGAATCTTTTACTTCTCTGCTAGGACAAGTCGTCCTTTACATAGCAGGCAGAGATATGGGCGCTTTGTTTCTACCCTCTTCCTCCAGGCAAGGAGGTGGTTGGATAGGGCAACCTTTTGCAAAAAATACCTAGAATTTTAAGGACAAGGGACTGATGCATAACTTTCAGTTTGGGGTGAAACTTCCCTTTATATATATATGGTGCAATTTTTTACAGTAATTCTAAATGAGATATCATAAGGAAGTTGAAATGATTACTAAGAACTGAGCAAAATTTTCAACTGTTACATAAGACATTAAAGGGAACCTGTCATGTAAAATAAAACTACTAACCTGCAGATATGGGGATAATCTGCAGGTTAATAGCGTTCTGACACCGTGAGGCCGCTGCACCAAAATCCAGGCTGCCAGGAGGAAATTAACTTTGTTCCCCATGGCAGTGTTCAGGTTTCATGGGGGGTTTTCCGGCACAGTTTCACTCACTGCTCTGTGCTTAATAAATGGTGACTGTAACTGTACCCCCCAGTACTGACTGACAGCTGGCCCTAATGATTAACCGGCTGTCAATTAGTGCTGAGGACGTGGTTATAGCCTTCACTCTCTATGCACAGAGCGGTGACTGAAACTGTGCTGTCACCACCCCTGTGACTGAAAGAACGTTCCTGCCATGAGAAATAAAGAGCATTTCCTCCGGGCATTGGGGCTCTCAGGGCGGGCGCCGCATGGTGTCAGGGTGCGATTAACCTGCAGACAAACTCAATAGCTGAAGGTTTAAAGCCTTATTTTACATGACCGGTTCCCTTTAAATGAGATGCCATGTTAGGTTTTGGCATTTTTGCTGTTTAACAAAACATTGAAAATAAAGTTATGTAATCAATATTGGCCTAAAGGGCAGACTCTCAGCTTTAATTTGAGGGTATTCCCATCTAATTGGAGTAAGACTTTAGGAATTACAGCTCTTTAATATGTAGCTACCAATTTTTAAAGCAAACAGAGTTAATTGGACAAATAATCTTAAATGCTCTTTAATGGGCTGCATGGGCTATTCCCTCATTAATCTATCATCAATTAAGCAGGTAAAAGGTCTGGAGCCGATTCCATGTGTGACATTTGCATTAAGAAGATGTTGCTGTGAACCCATAATACGAGGGTCAGTCAATAAGTAATGCTCCTATTTTTTTTCTCCTTAAATAAGGTAGTTGTGTTAAATATTTGAATTTGGCACAATTCCTCAAACCTTCTTCTCCAATCCACAGCAATTGCAACTTCCTGCACCAACAGGTGGCAGGACTGTATCCGTTTGCAAAATGGCAGACATTGATGTTCGTATTAGACAACGTTCTGTGATTGAATTCTTGCATGCAGAAGGTGAAACGCCCATTCGAATTCATGAGAGACTGAAAAATGTGTACGGTGATGCAACAGTGGATGTCAGTACTGTTAGACGATGGGTTCGTCGCTTTAACACAGCTGAAGGGCTGACAAAATGCGGAGTGGCAGGCCAGTAACCGCAGTGACTCCAAGCAACATTCAGCAAGTCGATGACATCATTCGTGGTGACCACCGCAGATGAATTGTGTGGCATTATCTGCCTCAGTAAAGGCAGTGTGATGAAAATTATTGGACAACAGGGATACAGAAAAGTTTGTGCACGGTGGGTCCCAAGAATGCTTTTTACCATGCTGGAATACATGCCCTTGTTAAACGGTGGACCAAGACTGTGGAAATGGATGGAGATTATATTGAAAAGACAAATTAATCGTTAATGTTGTAGTTTTCAACCTATGTCATTGCATTTGAATTTCTTGCCAATTAAAAGGAGAAAAAAATATGAGGCATTACTTATTGACTGACCCTCGTAGAAGAGAAACAGACCATCATTATCCTGAAAAAAAAAAAGAAATCCATCCATCAGAGAAATATTAGAAATGTTAGGGATAGCAAAATCAACAGTTTGGTACATTCTGCAAAAAAAAAAGAGAGCAATAGTGAACCTAAAAAGGCCTGGACGTCCACAGAAGACAACAGTGGTGGATGGTCACAGAATCCTGTCCATGGTGAAAAAAAAAAACCTTCACAGTTTCCACCCAAGTGAAGAACACTCTCTATGAAGTAGGTGTTTCAGTACCTAAGTCAACCATAAAGAAAAGACTTCATGAGAGCAAATACAGAGGGTTCACCACAAGTAAATCATTTATTAGCCTAAAAATAGAAAAGCCAAATTAGACTTTGCCAAAAAAACATCTAGAAATGCCAGCCAAGTTCTGGAAAAAGCATTCTCTGCACATATGAAACTAAGATCAACCTGTACCAGAATGATAGGAAGAAGAAAGTATAGAGAAGATTTGGAATGGCTCATGCTCCAAAGCACACCACACCTTCTGTAAAACCTGGTGGAGGCAGTGTGATGGCATGGGCATGCATGGCTTCCATTGGCACTGGGTCACTAGTGTTTATTGATGATGTGACTGAAGACAGAAGCAGCCGGATGAATTCTAAAGGGCGATACTTTCTGCTCAAATTCAACCAAATGCAGCAAGGTTAATTGGACGGCGCTTCACAGTGCAGATGGACAATGACCCAAAACATACTGCAAAGGCAACCCAGGAGTTTTTTAAGGCAAAAAAGTGAAATATTCTGTAATGGCAGAGTCAGTCACCAGATTTCAACCCCATCGAGCATGCATTTTACATGCTTAAGACAAAACTTAAGTCAGAAAGACCCACAAAGAAGCAACAACTGAAGTCTGCTGCGGTAAAGGCCTGGCAAACATCACAAAGGAGGAAACCTAGTGTTTGGTGATGTCCATGGCTTCCAGATTTCAGGCAGTCATTGCCTGCAAATAATTCTCTACAAAGTACTGAAAATGAACATTGCATTTATGGTAAAGTTAAATTGTCCAATTACTTTTGAGCCCCTGAAATGAGGAGGCTTTGTAGAAAAATGATTGCAATTCCTAAATGTTTCACAAGATATTTTTTTTCAACCCCTCTAATTAAACCTGAAAGTCTACACTTCAATTGCATCTCAGTTGCTTCATTTTAAATAAAAAATAGTGGCATGCAGAGCCCAAATCACGAAGATTCGATCATTGTCCCAACATTTCTGGAACTAATTGAATAAGCATTACAGGCTCTCCTCCTTGTTAGTGCAACCTTCCTCACATACTGCATAGAGCTCCTGTTCTCAAAAAGGCTGATGACCTGTCCATGAGCCTTTTTCAGTTGAAATTCAACTTGCCCATGTGGAGGAAGTTGATGAACAGCAGGAAAGCTTAAAAGAGGTATGTTCTGGAAACAGGTTTTATTTTAAGGGGTTATCTGGCGTTGTCCAAGGCTGCCCACTTTTGCACTGCATTACAATCCTACACTCCTGCCAAGATGCCTTTCACGTGTCCTTTTCTAATGAATAGGCCATGTACATGATCTCTGCCTGAATCTCAGCAGGTCTGTTGGGTTGTAATGTCATCGGCACTGCGTGGAAGTGAGCAACTCTGGGTGGCACCAGATAATCACTATAAGCGCATTTATCTTATTACTTTAAATCCTGTCTCTTGTTGAAAACAAATGAAAATTATTTCACTGAGCAAGTAAACTGCAGGAAGGAGTTTCTTACTACAACATTCTATATAATATAACAATAGAAAATATGAAATTGAAAAAATACCGAAATAGTATTTTTTTTCATTCACACACATTTTTAAAACTTTTAAGAGGAGGCAACATATCCAGATTTCAAGAATATAAAACACTGGCATCAACTGTCCTCTGAACAAAGAGTTGGCGTTCTAGATCCAAGACTATTTTCCCCAAAGGCGAGATGTTCAGAGTTCTTCTCCAGAGTCATTGGTGCAAGTTGCACAGTTCCCGTTCCAGTCTTGGAGGCACAATTTCATTATCGTAATAGCCATGGTGAATGAGTAAAATGCACTTTATATTGTCACTGGCTTGGATTCCTGTACATAACGCTATCACAGCTTAAAGATGTGATTTGGGCACCCAATGAAGTTCAGATGAGTGTGCGGGCCAGATTGGGAGTGGATGGATAAAAGGAAGATTACATGTGCTGACAATGGTCACAAGGAGTATACATGATATAATAGATACATAGTTGTATTGCTGACCCTAGATCTTTTGATTAGTAACAATGCCCCTGAGTGCAGATGTCAAAACATTTTAAAAGCAGAAGGAAAAAAAATAGAAGAACACTAAAAACTTTCTTCATGAGACTAAAAGAAGAAAAGTACAAAAATCCATGTTACCAATCTGTGGCCGCTCGGCCAGCTTCAGACTTCAAAATAATTAACAGAATTAATAAATCACATTTAGATACATAATGTGTGTCTCAAGATTCAAAGAGGTTTTCTACAGTGAAAAATAACAACTTTACATTTAACTCCTCATGTATAGTACCCTTGTGAAGCCTTTACCCTGTTACACATGCAGCATTTTCTAATATCCAAGGGGTAAAGTTTCTCCTTATGGTTTGGCTTTTATCCTAAGTCATATGACAAGGCTTGTTAAAGGATCGATACTGACTTTTAAGATTGCTACTTCCAATAGGTGGCGCTAGAATTCTAGTCCTCTTCCTCTCTGAAGAGGCAATTTGCATATTTTCTAATATGACACACAAATCAATGCAACAAGTTATCCAGATGCAGACAAGTGTAATTTGACATTAACTGGGCATGTTTAATGTTCTTTCCAAGATATGGTATTGTTAAAATGCTATTGACTCCTCCTACGTCAGGAAGTTATCATCATCGTCAGCTATGTAACTGAGTATGGGTTTGTGCAGACAAGTTACTGGTCACTTTGCAAACTTACTTATATTACACTTTCACTGCTCAAACTACAAAGAGAGAGCGCGCGGTGCTAGGCTGTAACAGTGCAGAGGCTGCTGTAATCACAGGCCTTTTATTAACTAGCACCTGATATCAGCAGGCCACTTCACAAATAAAAAAAAAATCGCCCCGCAGATAATTGGTAGTTAATTAGCATATGGTTTGTAAGTAAATAAAGCTTTGTTTTCTCAGGTAGGTTTGAACTGGTTTCCTTAACACCTATTTTGCAATGTTAATAGCATGGGTGGGTCAAAACTGCTGACATATTTAGTTTTTATTTTACCCAATGAGATGCATAATCTAAGAGTTTTCTTGTTAAGTTGATTACTGGAGGTACCATTTAATCATGCTCAGGTTCTTGTCTTTTACAAGTTCTTTGCTTGCTGTTAATAGTATGAAAAATATATTGTATGCATCCAAAGGTCGAATCCCCATATCTGGTTCGCTACAGTTAAATTCAGTCTAAAAAATTATCTTTGAGCAAAATATATCAAAAAACAGAAATGAGCAAAGCATCGAAAGTTTCTTGTATTTCTCTCACTTAAAGGATTATTTTCACATTGTCTCTTGAGCAGTTCATAATTATGCAGTATGTTTACTTACTGGTTTTTGGTGGTCAGGCATTCCTCCTTGAGTGAAAGTTTAGGTGAGTAGCACAGCTGTAGTACTAGTGTTGAGCTTTATAGTTCTACAAGTTCTGTTGTAACACATTCATCTATTTTTTTGTTCTGAATCTATGAAGTTATCACTGTACTTCCACATAGTGATAACAGTGCATTTAAACAAGCACATTACTCAGGACAGTGAGAGCCATGATTAGAAGAACTAATCTGGAAATTGCTGATGCTGGTTCTGGGGGATTGTTATACAACACGACTTATAAGAGCAACTTGTCGAAGCTGGGAGGGAGTGTGAGGGTGGTAAGCAGCTTATTGCTGTATAGAAATCAATGGACTGCAGAGAGGTGACTGGTATGTT
Source organism: Phyllobates terribilis (assembly GCF_046119375.1). Lineage (NCBI taxonomy): Eukaryota > Metazoa > Chordata > Amphibia > Anura > Dendrobatidae > Phyllobates > Phyllobates terribilis. The sequence continues at coordinate 261,557,809 of NW_027362762.1, forward strand.
AAGGGTTAACTCCTCTCCTGGAATGTAACCACTGCACACACTCAGTCAGGGTTTGCAAACCAGCTGTACACTATGTAAGATAAAAGCTCTCAAAGCAGGAAATTACATTAGATAGAAAAAGCAAGCCAATTGCAAATCTGATTATTTTCATGATGTCTAACAAATTAAAGCAATTATATAACTTGAGAATATTCCTTTAAAAAAACAAAGCCTAAAACATGGATTCATATTTTACTTCCATTGTTTAATACAATGGAAATATAGTTTGCAAAATGAAAAATCTATGAATTTTCTCAAACTTGTTCATTTCTAATAAGCAACAGAAATCTCTCCTCTGGTTCAATTGTTTGCTTCCATGTATCAGTGTAGGTAAAATGTATCAGCATACTGTTGAACTCGCAGAAGATTGTCCAGACTGGATAAACCTTTCAGGTGTAAGCAGAACAGAGTCTATGAAGGTCATCTAAGTAATAGTGTGGACTAAAAAATACAGTAAATATACAAAAGGAAATCCAAGGTAAATGTGTGAAGCGGAACATTACACATTCTCAAATATTTTTCTGAAGAAATAAAAGTGAAAGCTGTGAAGGTGGAATTTACTTTTAGTTTAGCATATGGTGTATTGACCAGTGCATCATGCTTAGTGTTTAAGAAGCATGTAAAAAAAGGCATTCAATGTGTGGAAATCTGTTACATACAAATGTGTCCACCCTTAACCTTTTTATACTTGTGTTAAGTGAAACAATTTGCGGATCTTGTGACATCCAGTAAAATAAAACATATACATTAATTACATACTTTTTTAAAATAGTTGTTCACTACTCGAACAACCCCTTCTCAATCACTATGTTTCCCCCACCTCTTTTGCTGGTGATGTTCCAGCGGCATCGGGCACTTGCTCTCCCAGGGCTTGTGTGACATTATGTCATGCAATCCCTGTGTCCAATCAGTGGCTACTTCACTATCCCCTTCTTCAGACAAATCAGACATTTGGAGGAAGTGATAAAACAGCCGCAGCTCTCACTTCCTCCGGATCTCAGTTACGTCCAAAGGAGAGGACTGTGAAGTGGCCACAGGGATTGTGTAAAAAAACAATGGCAATGAGCCCTCGTAAAGCCAGTGCTGACATTGCTGGAGTGGCGCTATAACCGCAGGGGAGTATGGGTGTTATTATTTTACTTGGGAAAAGTATAGTGATTGACAAGGTGTTGTCCGAGTAGTGGGCAACTCCATTAACGATGAGTGAGGGATGGCATCTACCACAACTATCGAGTAAAGAACAGTTTACATTAAGCACACACTTTATCTGACAGGTGATATCCAGCAAATGATTCATTGTTCATCTTTGTTTAAAGATGGAGATATGTCAGATTTTGATACAAATTAAAAAGAACTTGTCAGGTCCCCTTCTCGTGCCAAACAGCTACCTTGGTAGTATAGATGTGTGTTTGTGTATGTGATAAGGTGTTTTATGTTGCATAACTCGTTAAAGGGTCGATTTATGTTGCAAGACTTGTTAAACGGTGGATTGTGACTTGTAGGATTGGCGCTATAGAGTTTGAGTACTCTTCCTCTCTGAAGAGGCAATTTGCATATTATGTTGAATAGTAATGTTCCTGTCTTTTCATAATGAACATTTATTCTAAAGTGTCACATAGGCCAATGAGACAGGACTAGTCCAGTGAGGCATCTTCCCCAGACTAGTCATGCCTCATATCCTCTAATTAACATTACCCTATCCGTGATTTACAACCTCTATACAATCGGCATTAAGGTATGACTGATGGAAATCTCATGCATGCATGCAAGTGCTGGCAGTTCTACAATAATGGTGATTGTATGGAGGCCATCTGTCACAACCAGGGGAGGGGGGGGCGTGATTATAGGAACCGATGTAGGACTAGTCCAGGGAAGCGAGACTTCACCGTAGTGGTCCTGCCTCAGTGTACACATGTAATGCCACAGAATAAAAGTTCATTTTTACAATATATTATGTTATGTTAACGTGTAACATAAAACACTGTATCGGAATACATAAATCCACATCCATATGGCTATACTACATCCATACTGCTATACTAGTGGTTTGTGATAGTCAGGGGACCTGACAGATTACCTTTAAGAAAGGACAAATCTGTAATAAAAATCACATCCTTGTGCATGTACAGTATTGTGTGCAGTGCAGTCACATTACCTACTGGTCAACAAACATGATAGGCACAGACAATCCAAGATGCCAAACATATTGATTCACAAGTCAAAACCTGAATAGCCCACTCATTTCTTGGATTGCTTTAAAGTAAAATGTACACTTTTTATCCATTTGAGTAGATACAAAATTCACTGGTGATTAATTTAATATCATATTATAGGGATTTTTTTTGCTATGGAGTCACCACTAAGGGGAGCACAGAAGATTACAAAGTACAGATTTATATGGGCAGTATTGAAATCAATGGGAGCTGTATAACTGTGCATGACGTAAATGTCTATACCTATTAATTTGTGACATAATCCAGAATTTTGGGTCTACTCCAGTAGCAAAATATGGTGTTCAAAGATGTATTTTTACCAGAGTGCTCCAGAAAGATCTAAATAAAACTAAAATAGACAGTTACCATTATGTCTACTCATTCATAGGAAGCTGTGCTCTGCTCCAGAACTAATCCTCATCGTAGGAGTGCGGCCGTAGCCCATCATAGCACATCATGTAGTGATTGCTTCATAAAAACTGTACACAAATGTAACAAATGTCAGTAGACTGAAAGACAGGCACAAAAATAATCAAAAGCTCTAATAGACACTTCACATCGGAAGTGTAAAATATGATACTCTTTGGGAAATATTCACTTTCAAGTATTACGATCTTGATTTCTACACGGATGCTACCGACAAGTAATATCAGGCGGCTTCTTGCTGATCGGTGATTTCCAGTAATAGCTTGTAAATGAAAAGCAAAACAAAAACTTTCCCTTTTTTCAAATTCTGTGTGTAATGACGAGGTTTTTGCATATGAAAATTAAAGCGGCATTTTCTTTAATATCTCCGATGGCGTTTAGCTTTTTCTTAATTAGAACGGGCTCCTCCAGTCAACATGGATCTGCGCCTAGAAAAGGCCTCAGAGTCCATGAAGCATGCACTGTGGTGTGCGGTCCTCCTCCAGAGCATGCATCATTTTTGGTTTTGAGAAAACAAGGTATGCCGTACAGCAGCAGCAGCTTTGTCTTTTATTGCTTACTTCCTGCCTTTGTTTTGTTGTTTGGGCTACAGCTAACATCCTTTAGCATAAGTTCACAGTCAGTCAGTACATGAGCCGGCACGTATTTCCTCATTTGCTCCATCATCTTTTGATAAGCTGATTTTTCTTGTTCCAAAGATCGGATAACATTTCTTGTTTTGTTTTCTCTAGATACAATGTTTTCAATATTAGCTTCCAGACTCTGAATCTTGGTGTGAGCTACCTGTTATTAAAGGGAAGAATGGCATTAGTACAGCGATGTAATCTACTTTATGCCAGCAAACAATAATTATATGAAGACAAGAAAAAGTAAATAATACTCCATCAAATACTTTTTAAAAATCTGCAAAAAACTTGATTTAATGTGAACTTCACTTTAGTAGGTTTTAGACCCCCAAATCACAGCCAACCTACTGTCCAGGATGGTGATAGGTTGACAGTGAGGTCCTCCTACATTCCAGCCAATGTGTCCACTAAATGAACATGACCGGCAAGGATCGGTGCGGATGGAGCTGCTCATCAGGTATCTCACATGCCAGGCACATAATACAGGCGACATCATGCACACAGTGAAGTGAGGTGTACTGGCGTCAACTTCCTCTGCACACTGCATATACTCTGCATGGAGCTGGGGCGTTTTTTTATAATGGATCGGCCCCTTGGAACATCTGTTATGTATCACCTTCTAGAATGTAGAAGGACGTCACTTTCAAGTTGTTACCGCACTGGATAATTGGTTGGTGGTGGTCTGTTCTCTTTCAATAATTCTGACAGGCTGATCTGAGACTTCTGCTTCTAAACAAATTTAAGAACCTTTTGAAATACAAAAAGAGATTAAAAATAATTTCTTATGTCTTATTATTCAGAATTCTTCCACTCTCTGTGACATTCTTCCACACTTTGAATTGAATGAACCAGGTGATTAAGGGGGTGCAGTGTGAGCACCTCTGCCCACCGAAGGGGGCCGATCCCAAGGGGAAGGTAGAAATGGAAAGACACGTTTGGGGGCTGCTGTTGGTGCTGTGTCTTGGAAGGGCTAGGGTCGGCTGCTGGGGCAGATCCTGGTGCCACTACATGGAGTATTAGAGACAGTGGACCATCGGCCACGCGGTATTGCGTTGTTTTGCCCCACCCTGCTGGATTTGAGGAGCTATTCTATGGACCGGTGTTTTATCTCCCTTGATGTTGGATTACTGGGTGGCGCACCTGATTTGTTCCTATTTCCGTGTTACAGAATTATATCAACGTTTGGTGAAATATTCTCCAAGTGACGCCAAGTTTGTTTAAGTGTTCACTGGTCTGCTGTCCCTGCATGTTCTGTCACACACCCCGTCACAGTGACATCATTGAAGCACATCTAGTCCAAAGTGATGGCATACGACCACAATGTCTATTGGTTCACATAACCCAATGTGCTGTCTGATTTAATGAATGTTGGCACCCAATTACTGGTTCTTATAAAAGTGACAAAATCTCCAGAAATATGTGGATATGTATTAATGGCGTATCCTGAAAATATTTTAACAGCATATGCACATAAGTCAACAAAAAAAGTTGACCTGTCACCATACATTTAGTCATTTAAAAATAAAGAAGAAACATAGTATATGATATGAATAGGATTAAAGGCACCCTTCCCTAATACTTCGCAACAATGTCCTCCAAATGTTTTTTATAGCCATCTGTGAGCTTCTTGCACATGTCTGCTGGTAGTTTCTTGCCTCTTTCACTGCAATTCTTTCCGGCTCTTAAATGTTTGCAGCTCCCTTTTCACATTAGCAGATATCAGCTTTATCCAAATATTTTCAAGTGAACTCAAATAAGGCCTCATTGCTGTCCAGTTTTAAACTGTACATTAACTAGCCTTAAAGGGAATCTGTCAGCAGGTTTTTGCTATGTAATCTGAGAGCTGCATGATGTAGGGGCAGAGACCTTGATTCCAGCAATGTATCACTGCCTGGTGCAGTTCTGATAGAATCCCTGTTTTCTCTGCTGCAGATCCAGCAGTGGTTAGAATGCTGAGCTGTGTATAACCCCGCCCACATCACTGATTGGCGGCTTCCTCTGTACACTGTGCATTGTCATCAGCCAATCAGTGGCGGGAGTGTGCCTACACAGATCAGCCTGAGACCTAGTCAGGCAGTGATAAACTCCTGCTGTTAAAACACTTATTGTGCTGAAACTATAGTACGCTGCTGAGCAAGTGACTCATTTTTGGAATCAGGCTCTCTGCTCCTACATTATGCTGCTCTTAGATTAAATAGTAAAAACTTGCTGATAGACTCCCTTTAATTTCCTCATGACATTCTTTATGCAGTGGGGTCCTCCTTAGCCTTCGCTCAGGTTTTGATCAGTGTAAGCTATATAGTACAGGATGAAACCATCACTCCAAATATAATAGGGTGCTGTTTATCGTGCTCCGGCATTTTTGCAATGTTATATCTTTATTTTCTTCTAAGTTTGTTATTTTTTTATTGTGGTTCTTTATGTCAAACATCAGCTTCACTAAACACTTTATTTTGGCAGATATTTTACATGTAGGTAATATTCAGGGGTGGCAATAATGTGGACCACAACTGTATTATAATTATAGGACATGGATATGAAATAACAGAAATGAAGTAGGTACGGTATATTATAAAGTAACTTTTTTATTGTGTATATGCTCAATGGGCTGTTCATTATTGCAGAACCCCTTTAACTTAACACAATGATTGAACCCTACCATCAATGTGTGATCATTGAGCCATAGTGCTCATTGGAGCATTGCAGACATTTAGTTTTTTTCCCAGACACAGCATTGATCGTGTACATGTACTGTGTCTAGTAGAACATCTGCTCCCCACTCACTTGGGACCATACAAGCTGCAATGCCAAAGTCAGCAGGAACAAAAAATCTTAAAAGAAACAAAATAAACCTAGATATTGTTATTCTTCACGATGTTGTGCATTATTAGCACATCCTCACAAATCCTTTCTTGCTATGCGTTAAATGTTTATCAATTTACCTGTAACTTTTCCAGGAGGTCCATGTTCTGCCTCTTAAGCTGGTTGTTCGCCTTCTCGAGCTTTTGGAAAGCCTCCGTGTCATCAGATGGATTGGCCGTTTCCAGCATTTCATCATTAATTACATGATATTCAACCTCGTAAGCGTGGAGCTGCTTAGAGATGTCCATTTCAAACACCTGCAAGAAAAAAGTAATAAGACATGGTGGATCTTTTTAGAGAGCCAAAAATCAGAAATACATAAAAAAACATAGATAAAGCAAACTCTTCATAAACTGCCCATTATAAAAACCCAAAAGTACAAATGGATACATTTTCAGTGCCTGATGTTTCAATGTATAGAAGCCACTATTTCAGGATTACCATTGTGTTTCTAGGATGCGAAGGATTTTTAATATGCCCAAAATAGTAGAACAATGGAAGGAATATAGAGAAAATTAACATAGTAAAAATAAATAAATAATAATATTAAAAGACTACATTCCCAAAACAACAAGGCCATCCATGGAGTTAGCAACCATTCTGCATAACACAGATGCATTCAGTATGGGCATCAGGCTCTTGTACAACAGTTGATGATTGTCACATCAAATATAAAAAAATACTAAAGTTTTCACTTACACCTCATTTTGCCTTAATTGCTTTAAGGTAGTAAAATAAATGATAGAGACAAAAGTAAAATTGGATCAAAAATAAATGGGGGACAATGTCTCCCAGGACTTTTTACATGTTAAAAGTACAGATAATGACCAATCAAATTACCTGGGTTATAATCTTGTCCATGGTGTCCTTTGTCATATCAGGAATATTGACCTTCAGAAAATCTACTATATTCTCAAAACTGTCACATGCCATGATGCATTCTTTATTATTACTGAGAAGACTAAGTGCCACTTTGAAAATGACTTCAGTCCCTTGTACAAAAATAATATCTGTTAAGAGAGAAAGATGCCATCATATACACAGTGCAACCACCTACACGTGTAATAGAGAGCAGAATGCAGGGATTAAAAACAGTAAAAAAGAAAAAAATACCCGGGAAAAACAGCATAATGTGAACATGGACAAAGACAAAAGAGGACCCAGTACATGTGTAGGTGTTGATGCCTATCCAAACTCATAGTCCTGGCTGAATTTAAAGGGAATATATCATGTCTGATAACATTATTAGTCTGCAGGTTAATAGCATTATGAAGGTGCCCAGCTGAAATACTGGAAGCACAGCTACTGAGAGGAAATTAACTTTATTTCTCCCTGGAGCTGCAGGCTTTCAGTCATGGAAACGTGCCCGGACCAATTACAGTCACTGCACACAGCACTGATGCACTGCAGAGCCGGCTGTTAGACAGTGCCAGGGCATGATCTCAGTGATGTAAGCAGTGACTGTGACATGACTGAAAGCCAGCAGATCCAGGGAGAAATAAAGTGCATTTTCCCCTGGGTGCCACATTTTTTTAGTTTTATTTTAAATCAAATGTTTTTTATTGATTTTTATAAAGATTTACACAAAGGAAAAAATAAAAAAAAATAAAAAAACAACAACAACCATACAAACATTGAAGAAACACCGTTCTCCACCCCCCAACCTTAAGAAGCATTAAACATGAGTTATTTATACATCTTGGCTCTGCAAAACCAGCATAATTAGATGAACAAATATTTGAACATAGTAACAATTATCAATCCAATTACATATAACTTGTGGAAGTACTAATAACCTTTTAATTAATTTTCAAAGAAGTTTAATTTGAGGCATCATATAAACGTAACTCAAAGCAAGGTGCTGTATTTTCAGTACGATGGCTGGGCACCTTCATAACGTTATTAAAATACAGATTAACCCTATAATGCAGAGATTAATAGTTTTATCAGACATGACAGGTTCCCTTTAATGTGTGAGCCACACAGTTGATGGTGCATTTTAAACCACTATACTGTTGCTTATTCACCACCTCTGTTTTAGCCAATATTCAACAAAAATATTAGCCACCACACATGCTGCATGGACAAGTATGCAGAATATCACATCCTCCATACAAGAGGAAGTATGCAGAATATTACATTCACCACATATTAGCCACCACACATGCTGCCTCATATTAGCCACCACACATGCTGCCTGGACAAGTATGCAGCAAAGTTCACAACGTTTTAGACTATAACTTACCAAAAACTCTGGCTACAAATCCGAGAGGGAACTGTGAGGCAAACAGTGTAAGGAACCAGGGAGCAGCATAGAGACTAGGACTTATCTCATTCTCTTCCAGATGGTTGTAAAGATCCCGGTGATAGTCATGCAACAGCCGTGAAAGCTGGTACATTTGTATCTGTGAAAAACATAATACAGAGGAACTAGTCAAATAATTTTTGGGGATACAGACCTTGTCAGTGATCTCAATGAAAATCTAGGCATAGAATCTGAGCATAAAGTGTAACCGTTGTGTTAATTTTTATTTCATAAATCAATAGTACATGTGAAAATAAGCAACTTTGTAATATATCTTATCAGAAAAAATAGCTTTTTCTGTGCCAGAATTGATCAGTCATTATCAATATTCTCAATTTTGAGGTGAAATCTATATTCAGTGAAGACAGACTTTCCTATTACTGAGATAGGAGATGGCAGCTGCTGAGATGCTATGTAAATAGGAGGGCAGAGCTGTGCCTCAAGCTCCTCCCTCCATAGAATCTCATCAGCAGCAGCTCACAGCTCCTATCTCAGTAATGGGAAAGTCTGTCTTCACTCAATACAGATTTTACCTTAGAATTGAGAATATTCCTGATAAGATAAATTACAAAGATGCTTATTTTTACGTGTACTATTGATTTATAGAATAAAAACGATAGTTACTGTTTAAGTCTTCAACAACCCCAGAGAATAATGCCGGCTGCCAATAACTTCTGACAATAATGTAATTTTTTCCTAAGCAGCTAAGAAACCAGAATGAAATAGATTCCATGACTATTACCGTAAGCTGCATAGACATTTATAGGGAACCTGTCAGCCGATTCATGCGAGCCCAACCACACTCTGTTCTCTCCTATGGTCCCCGCCAGGACCTTGAAACCTAAACATTTCAGAGAAAAATATACCTGGCTGCAATCGTGCGGCCAGGCTCTGATCCTTGCTGCTCAGATCAGACACAGTACACTAATGATGTCCACAGTTGTATTTCAGTCTACAAGAAGTGAAATCCCCACATAAACACACCTTTAATATGCCATTTATTTAGGGCAAAAATGCTCCCACCATGGCCCTTACACCATGAGGCCCAGCAGAAGACAACATTATCTGAAGCAGAAAATACAAAGTGGACTTGTACGTTGGGCTTCAAGATCATTTCTGAAGACCTGAGATCGCTAGTGTGACACTGCAGCAAGCTTAAGATTTTGTGATCCTTTAAAAGAAATTTATTTGGATGACACAGACATACCTGAAGGGACATCATATCTGGCCGATACTGTTTCCGGAATGCAAGATCATACATGAGAAATTTTAGCATCTCAAAGGCTTGCTGTTCACTCATATGTAGCAGAAGTACCCCGGCCACAAAACTTATTCCCTGGCAATAGCCAACTTCCTTGTCAAGCAGTGAGTATGCTTTAAGAAGGTTATACAGAGAAAGCTGCCCTGCCCCAAGCTGGGCAGAGAAGTACGGGTGAGTGGGGAAAGTCCTTCCTGTAAAATAAATATATATATGTATTCCTTAATCTTTGAATTCATGTACAATAATGCCAATCATACATATATATATATACTGTATACAATACAGAGCAGGTTACAATGATGACTGAATGCGACTTAAAATAATTTCTTAAATGTTACAGATACAATACTAACAGCTGTGGTATAAAATATTTACATAATGCAGAGGAGAATGAAATATGCAAAGATCTTCCATAGAGAAAGTTAACCACATACCGAGATCTACAAGGATGGCGTGCTGCTGAGCGGTGAGCTGCTTCAGAAGCTCGCTGTATGTCATATCTGGCGGCTGCTGTTTGCTTGGAAGTCGGTGCCTTAGACGATACTGCACAGAAAGAAATTGCCAGATTTCCCCACGCTTGCATTTTGGGACACCTGTAAGGCAGAAAAACAAATAAAAGCAAATCTACATTGAAATATATAGGTGTATGTAGCAGTCATTGAGAATAATATATAAATAAGATTTATTATGCAGAGTATATGATGGAGCCAATTTGTCTCAGATCGTTTACTCTGGATAAAGAGGTCTTTTAGAGGTTTTATTGTATCTGTGTAAGTACATCAGATAATCCTAAACTACAGGGTACATTTTTTTTGAAAATTTGCCTAAATCCACCTGATCAACTACTGATGTGTGACTAAGGCCAGCTATTACATGCATTAGTCTGGTCCGTAAAACACTGATAGCACACTGCCACATTATATTTTATGGGCAACGCACATCTGTTTTTATTTTTGCTGACAGATGCATAAAACAAATTGAAGACGTCCTATTTTAGTCTGGATTGAGGCCCAAATGCATGGATTTGCCAAAATATGGACAACACATGGATATTATCTGATTTGCGTCCATGTGGTCTGCCTTCACCAACTAGGAACAGCTTGGGAATCCTCCATCAGATTTTTTTTTAATAAGCTAAATACTGATGAACGTTTCATGGAAAAAAACTAACACAAGAATCAAATACCGGTGAAAATCTGATCCAGCCCTGTGATGAAAGAACGGTATTTTTGCTGGAGGAGAAAAAAAAAGTGTGAATTTGGCCCAAAATTGAATTGACACATCATGATTATATGGTCCTTGTATAGTCTGAAATGAACGGCTCAATTGAAGTACTGAGGAACTCCTGACCCAAACTATCAGCTCCCTCGGCATATACTGTGTGAGGCTATTTGTGCAAGTCAAGAGATCTGTAGGTCAGGCCGGTCACTGCAATCCGTACACGGACTGTATGAGACAGACATGTGAATTTGACCTAACATGGTTAGTTCATGGGTTAGTGAATATGAATTTATGTACCATGAAAAAAAAACATAAAAGTGGGGTGGTATATTGTATATTATAGTATTATATTGTTTTACGCTGCTTTAGTTATATACACATGTGGATGCAGCCTAACAATAATGCTTTTTGGGCATTATTCATTACTAATTTGCGATCTCCTGTAATTCCAGATCTCTGGTCGTGAAATGTCTCATTGATGGCACAGCAGAGTTGACGGGGCAAACTTTCAGGGTATGTTCACATTTGCAGCCATGCTGTTTTTAGGTCATGATCTTCCTGAAATCACTGTAAAAACGCTGTGTATTTACCATATATTTATATATAAGAAAAACTGCCATTTAACGGGAAAATGACAGGTGTGAAGGCAGCCTCAGCCCCATCTTCTCTCCACATTATCAGCCAGACTCCTGTTGTCGGAACACAGCAGAGCCAAACTTAGCACAGCTGACCTGTGCTGCGTCCTGCTCACTCTCTGCTTTATCAGCCAGCCTCCTGGTGTGCACGACACAGCAGAGCTGAATAGCACAGCTCTAGGTCAGCCACTAGATCTCAGTATACTGAGAGCGCAGGGACTGAGAAGACAGCATCTCCCAGCGTGTGATCAAAAAGTGCTACAGAATGGCAAACCGTACATGAGTGTTATATAAACAGTACCGCAACACACTATGGGGGCAAAAGAGGCAAATGCACGTTTCATCAATGACAATATAACCATAGGAGGATGAATCAAATAAAAATGGAGGGTAAACAGAGCATGGGGGCATCATTAGGGGGTTGATATCTTCAAAGCGGAACAAACTGGGAAAACAAGTTGCATTGACAAATAAGATTTAATCTGTATGTACAGAATTATGACGCCACATATGATTTTAGGAATAACCCTTTAAACTTGCCTTGCAAAGCTTAGGCCATGCCTTTCATGTATCTATTATTCACTCTAAAAAGAGAACCTGGCATTTCATCCTTACCCACACCAAGCTCATATTTCAGGGCTTAGGGGGATCTAAGACATGTGAGCCTCCTGGTGGTGCTCAGCAGCCAAAAAGAATATTAGTTAAGGTACGACATATATATACAGCCTATAGAGAATGCAATGTTCTGACTCTGATGGTCCTGAAAATCTGTCACACATAATCTGTATTAATAATTATAATGCAAGTGATTAACAAGAACATCTAAAATGTCAGTACCTTCTTTTAGTGTTACATATATCTCTTCCATATCAAACCGGATCTTAGTTCTGCAGTTTAATTTCTTATCCCATAGACTTGAGACCTCTTTTTGACACATTCCAACTTCCTCATAATCGAGCTTTATTTTTCTAGACTGCAGCTCATCTCTGCTAGCTGGAAATTAAAAATGAAATAATAATAATAATGAAAATAAGGAACAGAAAAAAAGGAAAGAACACGATTGAGAGTTCACATGTGGCGTTTTAGGTGCTTATTATTATTATACAGGGTGGTCCAAAAGTAGATGGCCAGAAAATAATAACATTTATTTTGATTTATATATAAAATTATATTTACTAACACAAGCATAACATTGACAGTTAAATTTTATTCTGAACAATAATACAAAAGCCCTTAAATTTTATCAACGCAGGTGCTCAAACTGTTTTCCATTACAATTTGCACAGTTTTGAAGTCGCCTCTTACGCTTCGACAAACTTTTTAGCACAAGTCTCTTTGAGTATTAATTTCTTGAAATGCATCTCTTATGTAATTTTTCAAATCACTGACACTTTTTGGTTTTCAACTATAAACCTTGTCCTTGAGTACTCCCCAAAAGAAAAAATCCATTGGGGTGAAGTCTGGTGAACGTGCCGGCCAATCAAGTAGGCCTGTTCGGCCAATCCATTTATTAGGAAATGTTTCATCAAGATACTCGCGGACTACTCTTGAATAATGTGGAGGGGCCCCATCTTGTTGGAAATAAAGGTCATTTGAATTAGGCTGTTGCTGTAACTGGGGAGCAACTTGATTCATTAGAATTTCGAGATACTTATCTCCTGTGACTGTTCCATCAAAAAACATTGGTCCTAAAACACCAAAACTTGAAATACCACCCCAAACATTGACATCAGGCTCATTTAGTTGTTGCTCTAATGTTAAATGCATGTTCTCATTATACCAGTAAATACAATTATGTCTGTTATGGCCGGATAATCTGAAAGAAGCTTCATCACTCCACATAATGTTATCTAAAATTACTGGATTTTCTTCAATTTCGTTAAGCATAATCTCACTAAATTGCAGCCGCCCGTTTGGATCATCCTCCAATAAACCATGAATTAGACGTGGACGATAAGCTTTCCACCCAATAGATTTCAGGATTCGCATGATAGAAGCTCGTGAAATTCCCAATTCCAAAGAGGCTCTTCTGGTGGACTTTTTTGGACTCTGAACCAATGTTTCAGCAACAAGTTGTTTATTCTCTTCTGTACAGACTGTTTTGGGTCGACCAGTTTTTGGAGCATTAAGGATTGAGCCAGTGGCATTGAATTTGTCACGAATGCAGTAAATGGTTAGTCTCTTTGGGGCTTGAGTACCAAATGTTTCAACCCAATTTGCTCTAACGGTTTCAGCATTTTGAGATTTCCAATACTCTGTTAAAATCCATTTTCTTTGATCTGTATTTAAATTATTTGCCATTATGTGTTATCTGAATTATCTGAAAAGAAAACAGATTTGGGGGAGATCTATCTGTGAAAACTAGATCTGTGAAACTGGCTCAGTTGCCCTTAGCAACCAATCAGATTCCACCTTTCATTTTCCAAAGAGTCTGTGAGGAATGAAAAGTGGAATCTGATTGGTTACTAAACTGAGCCAGTTTCACTTTACACCATGTTTGATAAATCTCCCCCTTCATAACCTTATTACACTTTCTGTCCACCTACTTTTGGACAACCCTGTATTTAACTAGAATTAACGAAAATACATCAAACTCCAGCATGTGCATATACCCTACAAATACCCGATTCCTAATGTTAATATACAATCTACTTATGGCTATATGCATTTGCTAAATGGCACTGAGATAGATCTGATATTTTTGAGTGAGACTGACTGTTACCCATCAGGTAAAAGAAGGTTCAGCTAAGCTGAATTTTTTAGGTAATGTGACAACAATGCATTTAATTCACCAGAAGTCATAGCCATCAATAGATGCTAATCAGCTAATACTTTAATCATATATTTGTATGGGCAGCATGGTAGCTCAGTGGTTAGCACTGCAGCCTTGCAGCGCTGGGGTCCTGGGCTCACATCCCACCAAGGACAACATCTGCAAGGAGTTTGTATGTTCTTCCCGTGTTTGCGTGTGTTTCCTCCGGGTTCTCCGGTTTCCTCCCACACTCCAAAGACATACTGATAGGGAATTTAGATTGTGAGCCCCAATGGGGACAGTGATGATAATGTCTGTAAAGTGTTGTGGAATTAATGGTGCTGTATTAGAAAGCTAAATAATAGTAATAGTAAAACATCAGGAGGAGGCCAATGATTGTTTGCAGTGGTAATATCCCATGTCGCTGGATGATACATCAAGATGCAGTGAAAGTACTAAAATAAAAAACCTGATATAGGTAGCAGCATAAGAGTTCTAGCAGATACTACTGTAAAATGCAACACTTGGATGATTCACAAAAAGGTAAAAAGACATCAGCACATATTCATTCATTCTTTCATGTAGCTAATATTCTTGCTATTAGACCTCACACAGAATTTTCACCAAGGTGTTCCCAATTCTATCGGATTCCCCAATATTGTTTAACTTTTGGTGTTTATTTGAAATTATGACATAATGCTAACAATTACAAAACATACAATGCGTTTCCTTACCTTCTGGAAAAAAAATTAAGAGTCAGATCATATATCCCATGAAAGTACCAAAGAAAAAGAAACAAGGATATTATTAATGAGCATTATTACCAGTAAGTTACAATATGTTTCAACAATCCAAAGATTTTAGCTGAAGGCCTGATAAGCAATGTGATTCTTTGCTATCACACTTCCTAATCAGCAGAAACTTCATAACTTTCCACAAACCTGTTGGTCAGGGTAATGCTAGAGCAATGTATTGTGACAACATTACCTCTTACCCGAGACCTGTAGGGTAAGGAGATAGTATTGCAGAAACATACTACTAAAACACAATGTCCAGCACTATAAAACAAAAAGGAATTCTCACAAATAACTTTAAGACGAGAGAAATTATACAATGGCTCTTTGTTCTTATGAGGAACTTGGGATCACTGTGCATATAGACTGTATGAGACACCAATGCTGTAACACAATGCATGAACATGGATCTTTGTAAAATATCTAACTTTTTTCCTATGTAGTTTCAACTTACTTCACATTTAGAACTAACCTTCAAGTTTCAGGTTCTCCTTTTCCATTCTCAGTAATAAAATCTGTTGATGGATTGCTTTCCTCCATAACCTCTGGAGATGTTCAGCAGTCCGCTTCCCATCTGTACTGTCAGCAGCAGTGTCGTCCTGGAACAGGGATGCTAGAGGGTCCTCTTCCATGGTTGGAGGAAGAGGAGATAAAGGTAGCAAATCATTCCCATCTATATGATCTAAAACAATGGAGACACAGAATATCCAGAATCATTCCCACCGTATCAAACCTTATAAATCAGAGGTCACAATATTTTCCAGCTGACTGGTCTCGAGTCCTTGTGAAGAAAACCTATATTCTGTCATTGACCAGACTTCCTGTTTTCTATATAAACACGCTCGTACTTCTTGTTTCAGTGACAAGTTTAGATCTTTTTTTTAAGCTTCTGGGTGTAATTTAGATTGTAAATACAGAGTACACTAAAACAGCATTAGAGAGCTCAAGACAGGGACATTTTCCCCTATTCATGATCAGGCACATTTTTTTCGTACCTGTAGTTTTAAGATCTCTGAAATAAAATTCCAATTTGGATTTTCAATTAAATTATCCCACTTTTTTTTTTGTTATACATGCCATTTTTATATTCTCTTTTTTTTTCTCAAAATTTAGGAAAATGTAAAAAATAAGCATTTAAATAGATTTTTATTATGCATTTCCACTGGTAACCGTATATACAGCGATCAGAAAGGCAGAGATGGTAACAGACTAATTCTGTCTTCTCTGACTTCCAGTTCCTAATTTCTGCAAGCTTTCTGTGCAGCTTTTGATTCAGCAATGATGTTTTAGAACGCATCACCCCGACGTTTATATGTGGACCGCCCCGACATTTATGTGTGGACTGCCCCGACGTTTATGTGTGGACTGCCCTGATGTTTATATGTGGACCGCCCCGACGTTTATGTGTGGACTGCCCTGATGTTTATATGTGGACCGCCCCGACGTTTATGTGTGTACTGCCCTGATGTTTATATGTGGACCGCCCCGACGTTTATGTGTGGACTGCCCTGATGTTTATATGTGGACCGCCCCGACATTTATGTGTGCACTGCCCTGATGTTTATATGTGGACCGCCCCGACATTTATGTGTGGACTGCCCCGACGTTTATGTGTGGACTGCCCTGATGTTTATATGTGGACCGCCCCGACGTTTATGTGTGGACTGCCCTGATGTTTATATGTGGACCGCCCCGACATTTATGTGTGGACTGCCCTGATGTTTATATGTGGACCGCCCCGACATTTATGTGTGGACTGCCCCGACATTTATGTGTGGACTGCCCCGACGTTTATGTGTGGACTGCCCTGATGTTTATATGTGGACCGCCCCGACACATAGTTTATGTGTGGACTGCCCTGATGTTTATATGTGGACCGCCCCGACGTTTATGTGTGGACTGCCCTGATGTTTATATGTGGACCGCCCCGACGTTTATGTGTGGACTGCCCTGATGTTTATATGTGGACCGCCCCGACATTTATGTGTGGACTGCCCCGACGTTTATGTGTGGACTGCCCTGATGTTTATATGTGGACCGCCCCGACGTTTATGTGTGGACTGCCCTGATGTTTATATGTGGACCGCCCCGACGTTTATGTGTGGACTGCCCTGATGTTTATATGTGGACCGCCCCGACATTTATGTGTGGACTGCCCTGATGTTTTAAGTCATTGGGTGGTTTGCAACATTTTGAAAATATACAGTTTTTGGTCAGATTTTGTCCAAATCCACAATAAATCTATATATTGTCACATTTTAGCAGAGTACGGTAAGCATGAATTTTGGTAAGAATCTCTTCTTCTCTGGGAGATACCAGCTGAGAGTGGGGGGATCTGAGTAGCGCTCAGAGGATTCTGGGTGAACAAAGTAGTCTTCTTGTTTTGACAATTCACAAGTCCACAGAATTCAATTAGGTGAATCACAACTATATATAATTAAAGGAGTTGTCCAGGCCAAATCGATAAGTCTGCAGGCACTCTGTGACTGCAGACTTATGAATCCCTCCAGCGCTGGCACTGGGCGCTGCGGGGATTCACTGGTTTCTGAGCCAGGACCGGAGGGCAAGCATGCATTATACATACTCCTGGCCAGTGGGCGTGGTCTTGCTTCCATACACTTGTATGCCCACTGGACGGCAGCGTCACCAGACTGGGCACAGCCTAGATCAATACAAGTGTATGGAGCCCACTAGACAGGCTCTGTCCGGGAGAATGTATAACGCATACATACACTCCGTTCCCGGGTCAGAAACCGGCGAATCCCCGCAGCGCACAGTGCGTGCTCTCGGGGGATTCATAAGTCAGCAGTCACACAGAGTACCTGCAGACTTATTGATTGGTGTTTATTGCTTGTACAGACTTTAATTGCTGATATCATATTTTGCAATGCACAGTTTGAAATCTTCACCACGTCAAAATCTGTATGAAACACATGCAGATTTTCGTTTGTCGATTTGCTGTAGAAAATCCACGGCAAATCTACTACTTGTGCATTTACCCAAAAGGGTTATTCTGCAATAAAAAAAAAGCTTCTTGTAAAGAGATAGTCAGGTTCTCTCACTACATACACACAAATCCATATGACACTGAGGAAAAGGCTGTTAATTTCTGTTGCTGCTTCTAGCCTCTCCTGCTGCTTAATAATACACAGGAATCCATCTTTCGTACTCTCTCTACAGCTACATCCAGCATAAAGCAATAGCACCACAGATCTCCCTTGTGTTTAAAGGCTGCACATTCACAGTCTCCTCTCTCCAAGTGGTATGTCCCAAAATTGGAAATCAAATTTATTAACCAATGGAGGCCTGGATTTGGAGTCACCCACAAAATTAAAGTGGAAAAATAAATTACAGGCTGATCCAACTTTGATGTAATATCCTTAAAACAAGTCAAAATGAGACTCAGTATTGTGTGTGGCCTCCACGTGCCTCTATGACCTCCCTGGGCATGCTTCTGATGAGGTTGCAGATGTGGGATCTCCTCCCTGACCTGGACTAAAGCATCCGCCAACTCCTGGACAGTCTGTGATGCAACGTGACGTTGGTGGATGGTCCCAGATGTGCTCAATCGGATTCAGGTCTGGGGAACGGGCGGGCCAGTCCATAGCTTCAATGCCTTCATCTTGCAGGAACTGCTGACACACTCCAGCCACATAAGGTCTGGCATTGTCCTGCATTAGGAGGAACCCAGGGCCAACCGCACCAGCATATGGTCTCACAAGGGGTCTGAGGATTTCATCTCGGTACCTAATGGCAGTCAGGCTACCTATGGCGAGCACATGGAGGGCTGTGCGGCCCTCCAAAGAAATGCCACCCCACACCATTACTGACCCACTGCCAAACCGGTCATGCTGAAGGATGTTGCAGGCAGCAGATCGCTCTCCACGGCGTCCCCAGACTCTGTCAAGTCTGTCACATGTGCTCAGTGTGAACCTGCTTTCATCTGCGAAGAACACAGGGTGCCAGTGGCGACTTTGCCAATCCTGGTGTTCTGTGGCAAGCGTCCTGCACAATGTTGGGCTGTGAGCACAACCCCCATCTGTGGACGTAAGGCCCTCATACCACCCTCATCGAGTCGGTTTCTAACCGTTTGTGCAGACACATGCACATTTTTGGCCAGCTGGAGGTCATTTTGCAGAGCTCTGGCAGTGCTCCTCCTGTTCCTCCTTGCACAAAAGGCGGAGGTAGAGGTCCTGCTACTGGGTTGTTGCCCTCCTACGGCCCCCTCCACATCTCCTGGTGTACTGGCCTGTCTCCTGGTAGCGCCTCCAGCCTCTGGACACTACGCTGACAGACACAGCAAACCTTCTTGCCACAGCTCGCATTGATGTGCCATCCTGGATGAGCTGCACTACCTGAGCAACTTCTGTGGGTTGTAGAGTCCATCTCATGCTACCACGAGTGTGAAAGCACAACCAACATTCAAAAGTGACCAAAAAATCAGCCAGAAAGCACTGGTACTGAGATGTGGTCTGTGGTCCCCACCTGCAGAACTACTCCTTTATTGATGGTGTCTTGATAAGTGCCAGTAATTTCCATCTATTGTCTATTCCATTTGCACAACAGCATGTGAAATTGATTGTCAATCAGTATTGCTTCCTAAGTGGACAGTTTGATTTCACAGAAGTTTGATTTACTTGGAGTTACATTCTGTTGTTTAAGTGTTCCCTTTATTTTTTTGAGCAGTGTATATATGTACATAGGAGAAAAAGAGGTTGCAATCCAAACATAGCAAAAAATGTGAAAAAAAAAAAGTTTCTTTCATGCCAAAGGTACACGACGTTTTGGTTTAAGATGTAAGCCTTTCTCAATTGAACACCTTAAGCCGAAATGTCATGTACCTTTGGCATGGAATAAACTTTTTTTTCACATTTTTTGCCATGTTTGGGGCGCGACCTCTTTTTCTCCTATATATTATTATCCATTTGCCAGTGGATTTGGGTGACTGCACCCATCCTTTGGAAGACTGGTGCAACTTCATTCTCTTTTTCTACACATATGTGTATATATACTTTAGCAGTTGACCACATAAATTCTCTTTAATAACTGTTCTAAAACTTGTCAATAAAATATATGTATATGTAATGTTGCTTAGATGTGTCATGTAAAGGCACAAAAAAAGTGGATATTATAAATCCATATATCACCTATTCCCCTCACTTACCTATATGCTGCATATCTGAAGGGGAATTATTCATCGGTGAAGCTACCCTCAGGAAAATCCGCTGACGCCACGAAATTCGGCGTGGTGTGACTGGAGTACCAGAGGCATTTAAAGAGTCATTACTGCAAGAAGAGAATGTCCTCCTTCTTCCTTCACATTCACTGCAATAAAACACCAGTTTTAATATTTTTTGAAATTGGATACATGAAGCAGGAAACCTTGGAGTTGATTGTAACATCCCCTGAACAACGTATTAATAAAATTCTAATTACATTTTGATCTCGTAGACAGCAGTTTTCAAGCATATTGACCAGATACTATTTGTATACTTAAAGTCTTCGGCAATGTCCACCGGTTTCTTTATATTGTCTTATCTTCATGTATTTGGTAATAGGGTTGTCTTATGAAAACAACTTTTCTTTCAATGGAAGCCAAGGGACCAGCTTCTATAAAACCTCCACTCCAATGTGTGGAAACACTACTGACCAAATATTTCCCCTGTAGCAGCAGTAATGCATGGTCAGACAAGGTCTGCCACTGTGGTGCTCCTTTTTTTTTTTTTAAAGAAGTGATCCAGAGTGGGAACTAAACCAACTTCTTAATAAAAATACAGATCATAACAGCAGAGGTGATGGATTCAAATTTTTTTTTTTGTGGGACTCAAACTGATGCCAAAGTCCAGTATTCATTGGATCTGACATGGTTCATGTTTTTAAAATCTGTCATCGTCTGTTTTTCATTAAATTAGGACAAACATTACTTTGATACAAGTGTAATATGGGAACAATCTAAACTTTAATAATAGCATATACTGCACCTACAGAAAAAAATGTGGGTGTGATTTTTTAAGGATTATTTTTGTGTGTTCCTTGTGTAAGGCTTGTGTATACTTGTATTAATTGATGGGCCATATCTGGTTTATCTGCCATCTTGATTCCTTCTTCCCCACTGATGTGGTTTCCCAAACGCACGCTACATTTCCCAAAATGCCTGAGTCCTAGCAGAGTCTGAGTATATCCTATGTGATGTATAAGGCAGCATCTGAGTATATCCTATGTGATATATACAGCAGAATCTCAGTGTAACCTACAGTATGTGATGTATACAACAGTCTCAATGTATACTATGTGATGTATATAGCAGTTTCAGTGTAACCTACAGTATGTGATGTATACAACAGTCTCAATGTATACTATGTGATGTATACAGCAGTCTCAGTGTAACCTACAGTATGTGATGTATATGTGGCACCCCAGGGGTCTGGTTACCACAGTAATAGAAATATTACGTCTGAGAGCAAGTGGGAGGTTCCCTGGTCAGGAGCCCTTAAACATGCAACACCTCCTGTCCAAGACCAGATAGGGGAGGAACCTGCCCTATATAAACTGGATCTGGGGCGGGGTTAGGGAGTCAGAGCCTGGAGTTTGTTCCAGACACAGGGAAAGTAACAGCGAGGAGCTCTGCAGGAGCTGAAGACCAGGGACTTGAGCTAAGTGGAGTTCGTCCTGGCAGAAGACGCTAAGAATCGGACACAGGAGTCCGAGGCTGTGGGGACTTATATATACCCAGCAGCAGAAACCCGCCGGCAGGGCATTTCAGGTCCTCTGGCCATAGAAGCCCGGAGGCTCAGTCACGAGCAAGGGATCAGCACCGCCATCGAGGAACGGGAGCTATCAGAAGGCCCCAAGTCACCAGCCATACGGGTGAGCACCACACGGTACACTCAGGGACGTGGGCTACTTCCACTCGCTTACAGCAAGGTAGCCAGGAAGAGTGCAGATAGACAGGTAGGCCTACAACTCCACCTGGCCAGGGGAACTCCAGTTTGCTCACAGACTGACCAGGCCTCTTATGCTAGCCAGTACTCCCGGGAGGGTCTGCCTTATCATCATCAGTAAAGACCCTGAACTGCACTGCAAAGCCCCTGAGTAGTTCCTGCTGCGCTCGTGCACCATCACTCCCATCATCCACACTCACTACCCTGAGGCTATACTCCTCCCGTGGGGAGTTATACTACACTCTGCTGCCCTCACAACATCTGCCTCAGATGTCTGCTCAGCAGCGGCGGTTCTTATTGACCGCAATCCACGGGTGGCATAGTCGGACATTGCATTATACTGATACAGAGACTGCCACAATATTGGTCTGGCCACACTGAGCCATGGGACCGGGTCGCCACTACTACTCCCAGCATTGCTCTGAAGTCCGGTCCCGGGTGCCCCACGGCCCAGGGGGCACGTCATATACAACAGTCTCAGTGTATCCTATGTGATGTATAAACAGTAGTCTCAGTGTATCCTATGTGATGCATACAGCAGTCTCAGTGTATCTTGTGTGATGTATACAGGAAAGTCTCAGTGTATGCTATGTGGGACAGGGTATCCTATGTGCTATGTAGAGCAGAGTCTTAGTGAATCCCATGTGATGTATATACAGTAGCCTCAGTGTATCCTATGTCATGCACACAGCAGTCTCAGTGAATCTTATGTGATGAATATACAGCCATCTCTGTGCATTTTATGCGATGTATATACAGCAGTCTCAGTGTACCCTATGTGATATATACAGTAGTCTCAGTTTATCTTGTGTGATGTACACAACAAAGTCTCAGTATATGCTATATGGGACAGGGTATCCTATGTGCTGTATAGAGCAGTCTAAGTGAATCCTACGTGATATTTAGAGCAGTCTCAGTGTAACCTGTGGGATCAGACACCAGCAATGCTTCAAAAAACTGCAGCTCATTACAAAAGGAATTTCTTACAACTGATCAAATTAGATTACAAGACAGATGGAAATCAATTTTTATTACTTATTCAATCTGTATCCCCAAAATCCAATTACAGTCAAATAAGTAAAAATGAATGAGTCACGATCAGTCATTGTGAGCTGTGATCAGTGTTGCTCCTAAAGTTGTTGTTTAAAAAAATTCTAAAATAAAATATGGTGTACACTGGAGTCACCTTTAAGGGCATTATAGAGATGACATTACTAGAGTCCAAAGGGACTTTCATGACACCATAATCTTTATTTTTATAGCTTGATATAAGTAAGAAATACAAGATGGAATTCTAGAAATCCAAAAAATGATGGGTTTCATACACTGACACTAAGGCTATGTGACCACGATGCAGATTTTAAGCAGAAATTTCCTGAGCGTTTTTTCCTCTCCTTGGCAGAAAAAACGCATGCAGATTTTACATGTGTTTTTTCTGCCAGGGAGAAGCGTTTTTTAAGCATTTTTACATGCGTTTATGCATGCGGTTTTTCAAGCGCTTTTCCAAGCGATTTTGAGCATCACTTGGAAAAGTGCTTGACAAGTTGGTCACACAATATAAATCCATGCAACTGGCATTGATTTATATTGTGTGACCGAGATTTCTGCTTAAAATACTGCACCTATAGTAAAAAAAAAAAACAAGAATTATAAAGTAAAAAATAAAAAAAATATTCATACACACCTCTCCAGCGGCCCCCGGTCTGCTCCAGGCGGCATCCTCTCTCCTCGGCGTCCTGCGGTGTTCTGGCAGGACCTGCAGTGACGTCATCTAGTCAGCTTATGGTCACGCGACCATCACCTGACCGCTGACGTCAGCGGTCGCGTGACCATCAGCTGACTAGATGACTTCACCGCAGGTCCTGCTAGAACACCGCGGGCTGCCGAGGAGAAAGGATGCCATTGGGAGCAGACCGGGGGCCACCGGAGAGGTGTGTAGGAATATTTTTTTTTATTTTATTCTGTTTTAACTTGCAGGTACCATGGTACCCGGGTTGGAAGAGAGTCTCCTCTTCTAAAGATTAGGGTACCATCCTCGCATTGAACCGCATAACATCTGCATGTATACATGCGGATGTTATGCGGTTCAGTGCAAGTCAATGGTGGCGATTTCACCGCGAAATCGCACAATAAATGGCTGTCCTGCAGATTTTTCCGCAATGATAATCCGCAGCGGAAATTTCTGCAGCATGTGCACAGCACATGCGGATTATCATTGGGAAGCATGGCAGACATCTTAACAAGCAATTTTAATGCGTTTCCGCGGCCGAAATACTGCCGCGGAAACGCATTAAATTCACATCGTGGGCACACAGCCTAACGCAGACAAAAACTTGGAGCAGTTGCCAACATTAGCTAGACTCACGATTATATTTTGTAACCAGGTATGACAATTTCATTAGTTTCTGTGGGTAACTGACTCCACTTTTTCTTCTAACAGTTTTTATGCAAGGAGTGCACTGCTGCAGAAATAATAATGTACAATATTGGAGGGAGTAGAGCTCACATCCAGGACTCCTGCTTGCTCTCCACTTCCTGCAATGGGACCAGGAAATCCTTGGTGCAGAAGTTGTGGGCAATCAGCAGGTGTGGCTGACTGCATGGACAGCGCCATCGGGATTACTCACACTAGGGGCATGCTCACACATGGCGGATGCTATGTGGATTCTCTGTTTGATTTTGCAGGCAGAAAGTCCACACCATATTACAATTTCGGTGAAAGCATCAGCAAATCTACAACAAAATCCATAGACTTTTTTGTTCCGTTATGAATGGCACACATCTTAATCTACTTGCACCCAAGCATAATATTGTATACTGTACTTTCCTTTGTCAACTCAAAATGTCATAAAAATAAAATTAAAAATATCTAAAAAAATGAAGGGCAACTAAACATTAAAAAGTATAATGAATATATAAATACTGTCTAATTCTTAGTGTAAACAGATTAAACAGTCATAAAATCTGTCAGATTTATTGTAGTGGTTCATGCTGTTTGGTGCATCTTTAGGCTGTAAAGTCTAAGTTTACACTATTTACTTTGTGCCAGAAATTTGTGTCAAAATTTTAGTGCAAGGGGCCAATTCATTGAAGTGCTTATGGCAATTTTCTGACGTTAATCACTTTGAAAAGTTGCAATTTTTTTGTGTAACGGCGAAGTTGTGACTTTTGATTCTGTCACGCCAGTCCCAGCCAGCTCTGCCAAAGATGATGGAGCATTAGCGTGACAGGGAGTGGCAGCGCCTGCCTGCCGAATTCATAAGTTTTGCCACTTTGGTAGCATAACTTATGCCAGAAATGTTATTCCAGTCCCTGACTGGAGTAGCATTTCTGGAGAGGAGCAGGTCACTGAGAAGATGCTCATAATTTATTAAGTAGTGTGCACTGCTTAATTAATTTGGCACAATGTTACCCCAACACAACCCTTCATTAAGACTGGCATGTACAACACCAGTCATAATGAATTGGCCCTAATGTGTTGCATCAGGTAATAGACGGCACTCATGCAGCTAATTGTTCTTGGTGCCCAAGTAGGGCATCCAGCCCCTAAGTAATACAAAGAAAGTAACGTGGCACTCAAAGTAATGTGAAGAAAAGTTCTGTTTTTTATTATGCATTCAAATAATTAGTTGAACATTTTCAGTCTACAAAAGACCTTCATCAGAACATAATGCCGGCGTATTGGAACCCCAAGAAAAAATAGCGCATCTGGTAAAGCGATCAGCGTCGCAAGGATAGCTAATGTGTTGCATGTCAGGCTACACCAATTTCCGCTAAGGGCTCTTTCACACATCAATGTGTCTGTACGTGTGGTGACAGTTTCTTCACGTACCAGAGACGCTGACACACCTAGACGCATTCAAATGAATGGGTCTGTGCACATGTCAGTGTGTTTCCAAGGACCGTGTGTCCATGGGCAAAACAAGATGACATGTCCGTTTTTTACCCGCTGCATGGGCCGCAAAGTGTCCCACACTGATGGCACACGGATGACATCCTTGTGTCACGTACCAGCACTTGGGAATCCGTGTACAGTTAGCGCTGTTACCAAGCACCGGGTGCTGAACGTTGCCCTCATCATTGTCCCCTGCCGATGCTGCGATCAGCACCAGCAGGGGACCATGATGAGAGTAGTAGTCTGCTCCCACTGTCTCCAACTGTAAAAATAATAAAAAAGAAATCCTTATAGTCACCTGTCCTAAGTGTCCCCCACTGTAATCCATGCGACCGCTTGCGCTGAAGAGCCGGGGAGAATGACTCACTGCAGCACGTCATTCTCCCTGGCTCCTTGGCGTAAGCGGTTGCATGGATTACAGTCGGGAACACTTAGGACAGGTGAGTATAAGGATTTTTTTTATTTTATTCTTATTTTTATAGTTGGAGACAGTGAGAGCAGACTACTACTCTCATAATAGTCCCCTGCTGGTGCTGATCTCAGCCCGGCAGGGAACCATGATGAGGCCAGTGTTCAGCACCCGGCTCTTGGGAACAGCGCTAACTGTACCGCTGATTCCCAAGCGCCGGAACGTGTGCTCCTAATGTGGCACACACGGACATGGATATCTCTGGTACGGGTTTTTCCAGTACTGTGAAACGCGCCTAAGGCACACTCCATTTCAGTGAAGTCATGACCTCCTTGCATGACATGGGTTATATGACAAGTTAAATAAAGCACAAGGCACTGAAAAAAAATTCTGGCACATTCAGCACTACAAATATATTACAGAAAATTGAATGAAAAATATTCCCATTTTAGCAAATTATATTATTATTATTATTTATCCTTGGCCAAGAAAAAAAAATTGCCTCATTATATATACATATGTATAATATGGTGGCCTTTCTAGAAAAGTACTAGTCGTCAAGTCACTTTTTTCACTTCTGCTGCAAATTCACAAAATCTACAACAATGCAAGGAAGCCCATTTTTTCGTTTTACGTAAATATATGACATGAACAAAGGATTTCAGGCTTTATCTTCTCAATAGTTGTGGCTCACACACCAAGTCGACATTTTATGCTTGAAAACTTGTATAGGAATAATAAGAAGTACAACACATACAGTACAAGATAGCGTCAAGAGACTAGGATATAACACTGAGAAGCTAGCATCCAATACAAAGATTACTGAGCCAGCCACATGTACATGTTTACAGGGAACCTGTCAGTCAATTCATACTATCTAAACCAAAGGCAGAATGAATCAGAGACTGGCTGCATGATGGTTTTTCTCTAATGCCGGGGAGCATCGGAGACAGAGGGACTAGTCCTGGGCCGGACTAGTCCAGCGTCGCACTGCTCCAGGTGATCGACAAGTCTCTCCCATGTGTGTACATAGTATGTGTGTACATGGGAAAAGACCTGTCAATTACCGGGAGTGGTGCGGGGAAAAGCCATCTGGGGATAGAGCCGGAGTAGTCTTGTCTATTCCTATAGCCCCAGCTACCTTTTCAAACTAAAAGCCAGGCTCTGATTCATGCTTCACGTGCTTTGGGCAATATGAATCGACTGACAAGTTCCCTTTACCATGTATTAAACAACATTCCAATTACTAAGAAGAATTGAATCATGCAAAATTAGTCAGTTTTATTAGTATTGCTATACAGGAAGAAAATGGTGAAATGTTCATGGTCGTAACGACGGCTGTGCACTGACATGCTTGTATTGTGGTACAACACACGGGAACCATCCTGAAGTGTGTTTTATAGAGCCTCAGCAGCAAAAGTGCAATAGAGCAGTCTCGCAGAATGCCCTGACTGCTGCAAGCTGTTGGCACATGCTTGAAGTAGTAAGTGTACAACAGCTGTAGTGCCGCAGGCTGTCGGCACATGCTGGAAGTAGTAAGTGTACAATAGCTGGAGTGCTGCAGGCTGTCGGAACATGCTGGAAGTAGTAAGTGTACAACAGTTGGAGTGCCGCAGGCTGTCGGCACATGCTGGAAGTAGTAAGTGTACAACAGCTGGAGTGCCGCAGGCTGTCGGCACATGCTGGAAGTAGTAAGTGTACAACAGCTGAAGTGCCGCAGGCTGTCGGCACATGCTAGAAGTAGTAAGTGTACAAAAGCTGGAGTGCCGCAGGCTGTGGGCACATGCTGGAAGTAGTAAGTGTACAACAGTTGGAGTGCCGCAGGCTGTCGGCACATGCTGGAAGTAGTAAGTGTACAACAGCTGGAGTGCCGCAGGCTGTCGGCACATGCTGGAAGTAGTAAGTGTACAACAGCTGGAGTGCCTAAGGCTGTCGGCACATGCTGGAAGAAGTGTACAACAGCTGGAGAGCACAAGCTGGACGTAGTAAGTGTACAACAGCTGGAGTTCCGCAAGCTGTCGGTACATGCTGGAAGTAGTAAGTGTACAACAGCTGGAGTGCCGCAGAGCGCTGATCCCTGGTTTAGAGCTTACAGTGTATTTTTTTTACAGTGCACCTCTGTATAGGAAAGCATAGACTACTATGCTTTTCTTCTGCACAGAAAGAATGTATGCAAGTACTGGTGCCCATTGTTGGCCAAAAATGCACCTTATTGGCATATGCCGAGTGCAGATGTACATGTCAGAGGTATACAGCAGAGAATTCTTGATATATACCTTCACCATGTACAACAGCTAGACATGAGCATAACATAACTGATTCTGCAGGCAGATATCACAGCCCTGCTCTGCCTATATAATAACTTATACACTACATGCTTAACTCTAACTGTATCTGCCGTAGTTCATACAGCATTATCACATGCACAGCTGAACATTTTACCATTTTAAGAGGCCAATTAAGGTAATTACTGGAAGATACGGAAGCAGATTGTCCCCTGCCGCAGACCACAATTGGGTTAATTCCCCAGGGCAAGAGAGCTGCTGTGACCAGACATACACAAAAGTGCAGGAGGTGTATGGGAAGCAGCCCGCCATGTCTCACCTCTTGAGTACATCATTTTCAGAATGTGTTGGACGTCTCCCTGAACCCTGGTAAAAACTTTTCAGGAAAGAAGGGGTAGAAAAGGATGAGGGGAGACTGGAGGACGAAGGCTCGCTCTCAGTGCGGACACGTCGGACAATGGGAACAGGGCTGAGTGTCAGAAAACAATATTAGCAGGGAAACTACAATTGCCTAAATGCTAGAAAAATGTAAAACTTAAAATAAACATGCCATATACAAGCCATAATGATGTATTTGCTATGATATTTAAAAAGTCATCATTATGGTAATACATTCATGAGTTTTAGAATCCAGGACACAACTAATATGAAAATGAAGGTTATATTATTAATATACATTTCTAAGCTGTAATGCAGTGTAATAAAAAATAATATACGTCAAGATTACTGTACAATGCAGAATGAATAAAGGGATTCTCACTGAAATTATGTCTGAACTATCTCTCATTTTAGCAGTATATTCTGTATATTCCTCGTTTTACAGGAATCCCTTTAAATGCAAGTATATTCATAAGTACACCCTCATTATACTTTATAGTATTAAGCATATAAATGCATCTACTTGTACATGGCAAACTGGTGGCATAACTATAGGGAGTCCAAAGTTATTACTTGCACCTGAGCGATGGAGCCCTAAGACACCCATAAGTAATAGACTAAACAGACTAATGTGTATGAGGGCCCCCAACAAATGATGTGGGTGCTAGGAAGTATCAGCTTGGTGGATTTCCAATGGCCGATCCTTTCGTTCACCAGGAGATAAGCTGCTGTCAGAGGACTCTGGCAGAGGCTTTCCCATAGAGAACAGTGGAGTGCTCGGTTGTGACATGAGTTCTTGTATTTGAGGAAGTCAAGAGAAACAGCTGTCGGACGAAAAATTGTGACCGCTATCTAATGTTTATGGGGGTTTTTAGTGGGGCCAAAAACCCCCTCTATACACCAAATATGAAAAGAGCAGTGGTTAGAGGTGAGCTAAAACCTGGCAGAACCCTGGTCCAATACCCATTTCCGGATTCTGTGGCCACTTGATGAGAGCCCTGTGAGTAGACCCTACCTGCCAGCATCCCTGGGTCTTCATATAGGTAACTAGCTGGACTGGCGCGATATAATTTCTGTGGCGTAAAGCACACATAACATCGTGCCAGGCTGGCTAATCAAAAAAAGGTGCCGGGGATGTCGGCAGAAAGGAGGTGGTTCGCTAGGCTCAGGGCCAGGAGCCAAGGAACGCTGGTGCAGGATCCTACAAATGTATTCACTGATCTCTACCAGTACTATAAATAATGTGTAGAAGTTAGGACGGTTTGCAGATTTTGCTCTGAGGCCCAGGAACGCCAAGTGTTGGGAAACGCTATTCCCGTTATATAATAAGCCCAGCATTTTAAGTTTTCAATTGCTATTTGTTTATTAAAGTGGGTCTGTCACCAGATTTCACAATACAAACTGAATACAGTGTAGAATAAATATCTTAAACTTGATGAGGTGGGTATACTTTTAATTAAATTGAAAATCCTTGTCAAAGTGGATGCATAATCCTGATAGCTGGCCTAGTATCATGCAGGAAAACTTTCAAAAAGGATTATACAGCCATACTGATATAGATTTTTAAAGTAAGCACATCAGGCTCATTAGATCTAAGACATGAATAAAGTATACAGTTGGTATAGTAAATGCTGGTGGCAAATTCGATTTAAATAAAAATCCTTTTATTGAAATACTGACTTCACATAGATGTATTGCTGTATTTAATACAAGGTTATAAAAAAGTCGATTCACTAAGCATGCATCATACATGAATTGTGTTGTACATAGACTACTGGTATGGACGTAGGGGTAAATTAAATAATTAGATAGGCAATGGATCACTAAATATCATCCTAAAAGAATTCTTCATGGAAGTTAATGCAGATTCAAATACAAGCATGTAACTGACCTGCTCTGCCCCCCATCACAGGCTATGGAGTGCTGCCTCTGCAGGGGTGACTTGCTGTTTGGTGATTTTGCATCAGGAAATGTTATCCTTTTCTTGGCACTGGATGTAGGGTGACTAAAAGTGTGAGCCCGTCTGCGAAACTGGGGCGAGTCTGGATCTTCTTCTGGAAACGATTGCCAAGATGATGACACCGGAGAAGATGGTGGAGTGGCAGGCGGAGAGTCTCCGGGTGAGCCGTCCTAAGGTAAGATAATACTTTCTGAGTACAGACTACAGCTCCTCACAACATTAGTCCTGATCTCTTCCACAGCCATAAATCAGGTGCCGCACACCATAAACGAGAGTGAAAAGCCCTGACATCAAAAAGCAAAATGTTCTCTGCGATCTCAAACTGCTCTCATCGAGGGGAGAATGCTTCTGGCTTTGTGGTGGAGAATAAAGCCCTTCTGGCTTTTTTTTTCTTGTCTCATGATAGTTTCCTGGACACAGGTTTCCTGTGCTGTCAGTAGAATATCCTGGAAAACATGCTATTATTATGATGGAGGCTGGTAGCTCAGCCCTACAAGAACAACGGAATCCTGCCGCTGTTGTGTCTATCGCACGGGGTGACGGAGGCATGGAGGGCTGTTCTCTGCCAATCACTAACTACATGAGGAAGTTATATGGCTGTATACAGCACAGCCTCTGGGGAGGAAAGTGTTACCTAATTGTCACAAGTCACTGTATACCCTGCTCATAACACTTAGCTATTCTCTTTCAGTGCTGCTAGAATATGAAGAAGCTAGCATGGTGACAACTGCATCCTGTGATCACAAAAAATGCAGAATCTGAGCGTGGGCTTTTATTACCACACTTCTCACCATAGCTGTATAAATAACTCATACATAGGATCAGGTACCTTGTCAGAAGCAAAACTGTTGCAGCGATCAAAGCTTTCCATACTGCCCAGTCGGCCTCTCATTCGATTCGCCCCCTGTAAAGAGACACCATGAATGTATTTTTAGTCTTGCTTAGATGGATGGATATTATGCTGGAAGCTGTCGTCCAGCTACTGATGATACAAAAACCACAACAAGGTGTCGAAAAATCTGCCTAAAGTACCTTGTGTTACTGAGGTCAGAATAGGGCTAGTACACTGTCATCTCCTGCTCTTTTCTGTTCCTTTACACTAGTTTTTGTCACAGGTGTGTCAGAAGTGATAGACAGTCGCCCTGCAGTTGGTTGCAGGAGATTTCTACGTTTGGCATTACAGACATCTTCTTAGAGGCTTTCTCTAGGACCCAGCGGCTACCTCCCTCTGGCTAATTAACTCTCTGGCCTGGGTGTATAAATACCTGGTGTGTTCTAGAGAGAGGTGCTGGCGATATTCATTAGTACCTGTGAAGGCTTTAGCAAGAGCAGTACTTTGTCCTCTCTGGAGCATGAGGACGCGTGAACATTTGTCTGGAATCGTCTAAAGCTAAGCTATTTCCCCCTGTTTGTCCTTCCTTGTTGTCTATAGTGTTTAGTGGAGATTGACTAGTGCTCATCTCCTCCCTTCCCTAGCCTGAGCCAAACGCCAGGGAAAGACAGGGCGAGGTACATGTGCGGCGATTGGTGAAGAGCCAATACAGGGACATTAGGGGATACAGGGTGATGCTAGATCAACCTAGGAGGTCTCCACCCCCCCCCCACTTTCCCTAGAGTCTGGGCTCCCTTTCCCTCTTCCCTTTGTGTTGCACTAAGTCTTTCCCACACCTTGCATGACAGTTTTCTTATTTTTTTCTCTATATTCATTTCACTTTTACGATTTTCAACTATATAACATAATTTTAAGTCATATGGGTGCAGGAGGTGCATGGAGCGGGCTCAGTAACTGAGCCCACACTATACCCAGCAATTGCTGACTGTATTATAATTATACAACTGTCATCTGCCTGGAATAGCAGCGACCAGAGCTAGCTCCAATTGCTGCTGTTTAATCATTTAGATCACTGGCAGCAGGCACCCATTTACACCCAGCAATGCAATTGAAGGGTTCTGATTGGTTCCTATGGTAGTCAAGAGCCTGCCGAAAGCCCCAATGGCAGCCATGTTATTACTGCAACAAAGCCCAGATTGTGGCTTAATAGAAGAAAGTCTATTTAATTAAATACTACAGCATATGAAGTAATTTAATCAAACGATTGACAGTCAAAGTCCCCCTAAGGGGACTAAAAATGAAAGTAAACATAAAAAAAGAGATTATATATATATATATATAAAACATAATATAAAAGTAAATCACCTCCCTTTTCACAGATAAAAAAATAAATAAAAGACAAACAAGAAATATATTTGGTATTGCAATGTCGATAAAAGTCTGATCTATTGAAATCTAAAACTATTTCAATTGTAAGTTAAATGCATAAAAAAGAATCAAAATGCCAGAATTGCTGTTTTTTTCAGTCACTGCATATCCCCCCAAAAAAATTCAGAAGAAGTGATCAAAACATTATATATACCCCAAAATAGTATCACTAAATCCATCAGCTCGGAGTGCAAAATAAAAAATACACAACTTATGAGTCTCAGAAATTGGTTATCCAACTTTTTTTTTTACAAAATTCAGAATTTTTTTAAGCTACTAAAATTGAGAAAAATCTTATAATATTGATTACACTGTAATCATACTGACTTGAAAAGTCATCATGCCAGGTCACTTTTACTGCACAATAAATGTCATATAAACAAAACCTAGTTGTGTCACTTTTTTTCATTACCCCGTACTTGGATTCCCCCACCCCCACATTTTTTCAGTACATTACGCGGTAAAATGAATCAAATCAAAGCTACAACTTGTTCTACACATAACAAGCTCTTATACGGTCCTGTGGACAGAAAAATAAAAAAGTTATGGCAAAACGAAAGGGTTAACTTTCTTTTATCTGCGTTTCTTTTATTAATCTTGATGAGATTTGGCAAGTTGCTCCCGCCATATCTTTTGTACTTCCCCATTGCAGGGAGTAAGTGCTAGAACATCATATGGGTAATGACCACCATCTTTTTGGCTTTAATCTATAGGGTATTTTTTATTTTATATAAATAGAACATATACTTATACATTATGTTACTTTATACTATAAGAAAGGTGCATCATTAAAAAACAGTTGTGAGTGGCTCAATGTGAAGTATCAGGTGCCCTAGTGTTATAGTAATTTTATTGTACTTCTTGTGAACTTACCAAGCGTTCAGTTAGAGTTTGTATGTAAGCTTGAGTTTTCTTTTTTTTTTAAGGGTTACTTAAATGGCATTTACTACAAAGTCACCAATGATGTGTACAATATAATTAAGATTATTATCTGTCATCTCTGTAAAAAAGCAAACACAATTTCTAAAAAGTATTTGTAATAAAAGCAACATCTAACGTGATCCTGGTTCTTTCACCCATACCCTTGAGAAGATGTTTTCTAGAGAGCTGGTCAAGGACTTCTTAGCTTTGTTCTTCAAAATATCTAGCTTGAAGCGACCACTAGGGGCAGAGTTCTCCGGGATTGAGCTGCTTGATAAACTCTGAAAACAAGGACAAAAAAAAGTTATCATGGTCTAAACAGAAGATGATATTTGCAAAAAAATTTGATTTATTTTGGGAGAATCACTTTATATAGAGTCGTAACTCTTATTAATACCTCTTATGGTATGGTATGTGCAGGTAGTAACATAAGCAGGTTTAACTTATTTAAAAGTTCACAAAAAATAGATGCACCCATACATCTGAATGGGGTTTCTGGAGTATAAATATGCAAGGATTTCTGCAATCTCCATTCAGATGAATGGGGTAGTTACTGCATGAACATACACTAAGTCTGGTCACCGGGCCGAGAACCGTGAACAATTGGAATGAACTTTGTATAATTACTGCATGAAACATAAAGCAAATTTGCTAAACTCATGTCGATTTGTAGGAATCAATTTTAAAGTACTAGAGTGAAAATGTTGAAAACCCTCTTCTTACGTACTTTCTCATTAAACAGACAAAGCAGAAGCCTCTAGTCTCTGCCTGGCCATAAATACATGCTGGGAGCAAAACCCAGATACTAATATGGTGTGATCTAATAACCAATGTTTAAATGGTTAAATGCTTCCTCCAATATTCACAAAACCAAGAGGCAGATCCGACCCTTCTTCACGGATCAAGTCCTGAGCTCAGATTTAATGAAATGTGATATCAGCCAAGCTGTGAAGCCATAGGCAGAAATGCAGCACTACACTGCAAGGATGAATACAAGGAACGCTGTCTCTACACACAGCAGCCATCATTCACAAAGACTACAATAGGACTAAGAAAACCTTTGGTCACATATAAGACGGGCATGCCAAGCACCGTGTACACTGAGCTGATCATAGCAGGCAATTGCCTTTAAGAAGGTTAAAAATGTAACAAGTTTATTACTAAGCATGCGTCATGTAATGAATTCCCTCCAGCTCAGTGTGCTCAGGTTGGCACCTATGTACAGGCACAAATTCAACAGCAGGGTCAGATGATTTTCCATACAGGACTGAAAATTAGAAAGAAGGAAATTACTAATGAGAGAACGAAGATGAGCGGGAACTTGGCACATAAAACCAAGCAGAATAGTGCAGATGATACGTGGACTTTGTGGACCTGTCATGTCTGCAAATTGTGGATGTGACTACCAGTGTGCTCGCCCGCGTAGAGGATGGGTGCAGGAGATGCCTACATTTACATGCCCAAGTCTGTTCCACGAATTACTAAATTATCACTGACCATGATATTTCTCACATGACCTGAGGACCTTATGGAAAATAGTCCATGAGCTCTAGCACATTAGATAACACTGGGCCATAGTCTCTTGCACGCACATAAATAACACACAGACCGAGAAAACGCTTACGTGAAGTTAGTCTTACGGACAAAGGCTGGAGTTTCCCTGTTAGCTTCATGTTGATGAATATTTGCTTATTTCTATCTTCCTATTTATATGTTGTAGCTATCATGCAATTTGGGATCAAAAGACTTGCTGACCGCCCTCCTGATAAGCATCATTTACCGTCTGCATCTCTCCGATATGAACGTGGGTTTTCTGCTTGGTTTCACACAACTGTCTTAGGTGAAGTATGACAAGCTCGTTCTCCTCCTGGTCACTGGTCGCCTTCATTTTCTGACAAAAGGATAAATATATACAGCGTGTGAAATAAGTAGTGAACACGTCACCAATTTTATAATTAAATATATCTCTAAAGGTGCTATTGACATGAAATTCTCACCAGATGTCAGTAACAACCCATCCAATCCACACAGGCAAAGAAATCAAACCATAGACGTCCATATATTAAGTTATATGTAATAATGAGAAATGACACAGGGAAAAAGTATTGAACACATGAAGAAAAAGAGGAGCAAAAAGCCATGGAAAGTCCTGACACCTGCTGAAATCTAATTAGAAAGCAATCCTGCCACTTACATGTCAGTCGGTGGCGTTCTCTCAAGGAGTGCAATGCAATCGGCAGTCCGAAATCAGATATGCATCAGATATGGACATTTCTCCCAACCCTTCAGTCAGCCAGCGCCCCCATAAACATTAGACCATTGGCAGAACCCGTCGATATTGGCTGGTTCAGCCGACATTGTGTATGGTGAACTTAACCCTTTAAGGACCCTGGGATTTTCCGTTTTTGCATTTTCGTTTTTTGCTCCCCTTGTTCCCAGAGCCATAGCGTTTTTATTTTTTGGTCAATATGGCCGTGTGAGGGCTTATTTTTTGCGGGACGAGTTGTACTTTTGAATGACATTACTGGTTTTACCATATCGTGTACGGGAAAACGGGAAAAAAATTCCAAGCGCAGTGAAATTGCAAAAAAAAGTGCAATACCACAGATGCTTTTTTTTATTTTTTTTTTACCACGTTCACTGAATGCTAAAAATGACCTGCCATTCTTATTCTCCAGGTCATTACGAGTTTGTAGATACCAAACATGTATAGGCTCTTTTTTATTTATGTGGTGACAAAAAAATCCAAAATTTGCTATAAAAAAAAAAGGCGCCATTTTCCAAGACCGGTAGCGTCTCCATTTTTCGGGATCTGGGGCCGAATGAGGGCTTATTTTTTGCGCGCTGAGCTGAAGTTTTTATTGATACCATATTGGGGTAGATCCGATGTTTTGATCTCCCGTTATTGCATTTTATTGCAATGTTGCGGAGACCAAAAAACGTAATTCTGGAGTTTAGAATTTTTTTCTCGTTACGCCGTTTACCGATCGGATTAATTCTTTTTTTTACATTGATAGATCGGGAGATTCTGAACGCGTTTTTTTTATTACTATTTTATTTTGAATGGGGTGAAAGGGGGGTGATTTAAACTTTTATATTTTTTTAAAAACATTTTTTTTCACACTTTTTGCTTCCTTCTATAGTCTCCATAGGAGACTAGAAGCAGCAACTGTCCGATCGCCTCAGCTACATAGAGGTGATGAGCAGATCACCTCTATGTAGCAGAAATGCTCCTGTGCTATGAGCACTGACCACTAGGTGGCGCTCATAGCGATCAGTACATGACAACCACTGGGGTCTGCTGCAGACCCAGGGTTGTCATGCCCACCCGCAGTCACCGATGGGCGGGGTAAGTGACACGCTTCCGGCGCGGCGCTGTTAAATGCCGCTGTCAGAGATTGACAGCGGCATTTAACATGTTAACAGCCATGTTAACATATGAATCAGCTGACATGTGCCCGGTTCAGTGTGGGCTCAGCGCCGGAGCCCGCGTTGAACAGGGAGTGACAGCCTGGTGCGTACTATTACGCCCCAGGCTGTAAAGGGGTTAAAGGGAATCTGTCAGCAGGTTTTTGCTATATAATCTGAGAGCAGCATAACATAGGGCAAGAAAGCCTGATTCCAGGGATGTATCACTTACTGGGCTGCTTGGTGTGGTTTTGATAGAACACGTTTTGTCTGATGTAGATGTAGCAGAGCAAAGACTTCTAGGCTGTGTATAAACCTACCCAATTAGCCTGACTTGTTTGCACAGACATTTAGTCAGACAGTGATAATCTCCTGCTGATATAACACTGATTGTATTGAAACTACAGCACACAGCCTAATAAGTGACACATCTCTGTAATCAGGCTCTCTTGCCCTATATTAAGATGCTCTCAGATTAAATAGCAAACACTTGCTGATGTATTAAAGGAGTATTCCCATATCCAAGATCCTATCCCAATATGTAGCAGGTGTAATAATAATAATATTAGCAAATATCTCCAATTAGTAATAATAATATTAGCAAATATCTCCAATTAGAAATGTAGTATAGTATTTTTGATTTGCTATGTCCCTTTTCTCATGTGCAGGCATCACAGGACCTTAGGTATCCACGGTTACGTCCACTGATAAAGTCACAGTTAGTTAGATAGTTGCTAGTGGTCGTAACCGTGGATACCTAAGGTCCTGCGATGCCTGCATATGAGGTAAGTGGCATAGCGAATCAAAAATACTATACTACATTTTTAATTGGAGATATTTGCTAATATTATTATTACACCTACTACATATTGGGATAGGATCTTGGATATGGGAATACTCCTTTAAGTTTAAATGGAATCGGTCAGCATGTTTTGCCATCTCATCTGAGAGCAGCGTGATGTATGCAAAGAGACCATGAATCCAATGATGTATCATTTAGTTTACTGGGTGCAGTACTTCTGACATAATCAGAGTTCTTAGATTTAGCAATGCAGAAGAGCTGAGAAAGCCAACACCAGGCTCTATATTCACATTTTCTATAGACAGTGAGCTGCTTATCACAGGAGGGGGCGGAGTTGGACTAGAATGCATGCACTGCTGTAGTCCAGGCAATGATAATCACCAGGTGATAAAATCTTCAGTTTAAATAAGCAACAGCACACAGCCTGACATGTGACACATCATTGAAATCTGTGTTTTAACCCCTA
This sequence comes from Phyllobates terribilis, assembly GCF_046119375.1. NCBI lineage: Eukaryota > Metazoa > Chordata > Amphibia > Anura > Dendrobatidae > Phyllobates > Phyllobates terribilis. The sequence goes on from NW_027362762.1 coordinate 261,596,668, forward strand.
CCTCATGCTGTCCTCAGATTAAGTAGCAAAAACCTGCTGACATATGCCCTTTAAGGCTATCATCACAGAGACATCTCCTGTTTTACAAGTCCACCGGGGAGACCTGACTACGCAGGACATGTACCTCTCCCATAGACCTGTATTAAGAACACGTTCTTGAAGTTTTAGGTTATTGTACATGGAGCTACGACTTCAGTGCATGTCCACAAAGAGGACTATGAAATATATAATTGTAGCTACTGCATATATTTTTTGGCCATTTTTACAATATGTGTAATATTCATACAGTATCAGTTATAGTATGGGGCATTTACCTATATAATTATGTTACTTGTACATGGTAGTACAAGGTAATTTATATAGAAGGGCAATGCAGATAACATAATATTTTATTGAATTACTCTTCTATACATTTTTAGTAGCATGTCTATCTATACTTCAATGTCAACTAATGAGTAAAAAGTAGAAATACTCTGTGGAGTGCAATGTTTTTCTGTACCTTGACAGTCTATATAGTATTTTTTTATTCAATGCAACCAAATATTTCCTTTGTAGCCAGCATACATACTATGTACTGTGTCATATGTTTGGTTAGAAGTATAATAAAAGAAAGGATACCAACCTGGACTTTTTCAAAAATGTCCGCTTGCTCATTGTCAGAGAGCAAAGACAGTTGTCGCTGTATTACCAGCTTGGCTCTGGGTGGATACAACCCTAGGAAAGAAAGACACAGCCATTAGAAAAACTAAACCGGTAGAAGAGAAATAAAACCAGAATGGGAATATTTATTATATTTTATATATATATATATATACATACACATACATATATATTATATATATATATATATATATATATATATATATATATATATATATGTATGTATGTATATGTATATATATATATATATGTATATATATATATATATATATATATATATATATATATATATATATATATATATATATATATATATATATATATATATATATATATATATATAGTAACATCCCTGGCGGCGTGCTGGCATGGCTTACCACCTCCCACCATGCAAGACCGCCATCTTACCCATCAGTCCTGGCTGCACACTTTGCTCCAGTACCTGCTGTGTGCATGTCTCTTGTCTGATTGCTTAGGGCGGCAGCGCGGTTACTGCCTGATTCTTATAGTTACTGTGTGCGCACTCCTAATGCGTCCCCAGCCTACTGTTGTGAGTCACTGGATACTTAAACCCCCCCCACCCAGTAGGAGGTGCCTGAGCAACACTTTCTTTCAGTGTGTTCTGTGCAACTGAGTTGCCAGGTCCTGTCCTGTATCTTGTCTGTTTCTGCCACCCTGGAGGCTGAGTACCCAGGCCTGTTACCTGTATCTGTGACTTCTAGTCTGTTCCGCCACCCTGGGGGCTGTATACCCAGGCCCGTTACCTGTATTTGTGACTTCTAGTCTGTTTCCGCCACCCTGGGGGCTGAGTACCCAGGCTCGTTCCTGTACCTGCACAAGCAACCGGGATAACCGCAGCCTTGAAAGGATTTTTAAGAAAAGGCCATTCAAAAATTGGGGGTAGATTCACAAGGAGTGGACTGCTGCTGGAGTCATTGTTTCAAGAGCCACCACACACAGACGTATCCAGGACATGAGCTACAAGTGTCGCACTCCTTGTATCAAGCCACTCATAACCAATAGACAACGCCAGAAGCGTCTTACCTGGGCCAAGGAGAAAATGAACTGGACTGTTGCTCAGTGGTCCAAGATGTTGTTTTCAGATTAAAGTAAATTTTTGCATTTCATTTGGAAATCAAGGTCCCAGAGTCTGGAGGAAGAGTGGAGAGGCACACAATCCAAACTACTTGAGGTCTAGTGTGAAGTTTCCCTGCGGTGATGGTTTGGGGAGCCATGTCATCTGCTGGTGTAGGTCCACTGTGTTTAATCAAGACCAAAGTCAGTTCAGGTGTTTAACAAGGAATTTTAGAGCACTTCATGCTTCCCTCTGCCGATAAACTTTTTGGAGATGGAAATTTCATTCTCCAGCAGGACTTGCCACCAGTCCACACTGCCAAAAGTACTCTCCAAAGAAATGCCACCCCACACCATTACCGACCCACTGCCAAACCGGTCATGCTGAAGGATGTTGCAGGCAAAATGAAAAAGTGACCAAAATAACAGCCAAAAAGGATGAGAACAGAGAAATGGTCTGTGGTCACCACCTGCAGAACCACTCCTTTATAGGGGGTATCTTGCTAATTGCCTATAATTTCTACCAGTAGTCTGTTCCATTTGCACAACAGCAGGAGAAATTTATTCACAATCAGTGTTGCTTTATAACTGGACAGGTAGATTTCACGAAAGTGTTATTGACTTGGAGTTACATTGTGTTGTTTAAGTGTTCCCTTTATTTTTTTGAGCAGTGTATATATATATATATATATATATATATATATATATATATATATATATATATATATATATATATATATATACACATACAGTTATATGAAAAAGTTTGGGCACCCGAATTAATCTTAAGCTTATTGTTTTCTAAAAATTGGTGTTTTTGCAACAGCTATTTCAGTTTGATATATGTAATAACTGTTGGACACAGTAATGTTTCTGCCTTGAAATTAGGTTTATTGTACTAACAGAAAATGTGCAAACTGCATTCAAACAAAATTTGACAGGTGCATAAGTATGGGCACCTCACCAGAAAAGTGACATTAATATTTAGTAGAGCCTCCTTTTGCAAAAATAACAGCCTCTAGTCGCTTCCTGTAGCTTTTAATGAGTTCCTGGATCCTGGATGAAGGTATTTTTGACCATTCCTCTTTACAAAACAATTCCAGTTCAGTTAAGTTTGATGGTCGCCGAGCATGGACAGGCCTCTTCAAATTATCCCACAGATGTTCAATGATATTCAGGTCTGGGAACTGGGATGGCCATTCCAGAACATTGTAATTGTTCCTCTGCATGAATGCCTGAGTAGATTTGGAGCGGTGTTTTGGATCATTGTCTTGCTGGAAGATCCATCCCCTGAGTAACTTCAACTTTATCCCTGATTCTTGAACATTATTGTCAAGAATCTGCTGATACTGAGTGGAATCCATGCGTCCCTCAACTTTAACATGACTCCCAGTGCTAGCATTGGCCACACAGCCCCAAAGCATGATGGAACCTTCACCAAATTTTACTGTGGGTAGCAAGTGTTTTTCTTGGAATGCTGTGTTTTTTTGCTGCCATGCATAACACCTTTTTGTATGACCAAACAACTCAATCTTGGTTTCATCAGTCCACAGGACCTTCTTCCAAACAGAAATTGGCTTCTCCAAATGTGCTTTTGCATACCTCAGCCGACTCTGTTTGTGGCGTGCTTGCAGAAACGGCTTCTTTCAGATCACTCTCCCATACAGCTTCTCCTTGTGCAAAGTGCGTTGTATAGTTGACCGATGCACAGTGACACCATCTGCAGCAAGTTGATGCTGCAGCTCTCTGGAGGTGGTCGGAGGATTGTCCTTGACTGAACTCACCATTCTTCTTCTCTGCCTTTCTGATGTTTTTCTTGGCCTGCCACTTCTGGTCTTAACAAGAACAGTCCCTGTGTTCTTCCATTTCCTTATTATGTTCCTCACAGTGGAAACTGACAGGTTAAATCTCTGAAAAAGCTTTTTGCATCCTTCCCCTGAACAACTATGTTGAATAATCTTTGTTTCCAGATCATTTGACAGTTGTTTTGAGGAGCCCATGATGCCACTCTTCAGAGGAGATTCAAACAAATATATATTTATTATTTTATATATTTTTTTTTTCATACACACACACACATATACATACAGTACAGACCAAAAGTTTGGACACACTTTCTCATTTAAAGATTTTTTCTGTATTTTCATGACTGTGAAAATTGTACATTCACACTGAAGACATCAAAACTATGAATTAACACATGTGGAATTATATACTTAACAAAATAGTGTGAAACAACTGAAAATATGTCTTATATTCTAGGTTCTTCAAAGTAGCCACCTTTTGCTTTGATGACTGCTTTGCACACTCTTGGCATTCTCTTGATGAGCTTCAAGAGGTAGTCACCGGAAATGGTTTTCACTTCACAGGTGTGCCCTGTCAGGTTTAATAAGTGGGATTTCTTGCCTTATAAATGGGGTTGGGACCATCAGTTGTGTTGTGCAGAAGTCAGGTGGATACACAGCTGATAGTCCAACTGAATAGTGGCCATCATTACTTTAAGAAATGAAGGTCAGTCAGTCCGAAGAATTGGGCAAACTTTGAAAGTGTCCCCAAGTGCACTTGCAAAAACCATCAAGCGCTACAAAGAAACTGGCTCATATGAGGACCGCCCCAGGAAAGGAAGACCAAGAGTCACCTCTGCTTCTGAGGATAAGTTTATCCGAGTCACCAGCCTCAGAAATCTCAGGTTAACAGCAGCTCAGATTAGAGACCAGGTCAGTGCCACACAGAGTTCTAGCAGCAGACACATCTCTACAACAACTGTTAAGAGGAGACTTTGTGCAGCAGGCCTTCATGGTAAAATAGCTGCTAGAAAACCACTGCTAAGGACAGGCAACAAGCAGAAGAGACTTGTTTGGGCTAAAGAACACAAGGAATGGACATTAGACCAGTGGAAATCTGTGCTTTGGTCTGATGAGTCCAAATTTGAGATCTTTGCTTCCAACCACTGTGTCTTTGTGCGACGCAGAAAAGGTGAACAGATGGACTCTACATGCCTGGTTCCCACTGTGAAGCATGGAGGAGGAGTTGTGATGTTGTGGGGGTGCTTTGCTGGTGACACTGTTGGGGATTTATTCAAAATTGAAGGCATACTGAACCAGCATGGCTACCACAGCATCTTGCATCGGCATGCTTTTCCATCCGGTTTGCTTTTAGTTGGACCATCATTTATTTTTCAACAGGACAATGACCCCAAACACACCTCCAGGCTGTGTAAGGGCTATTTGACCAAGAAAGAGAGTGAGGGGTGCTACGACAGGTGACCTGGCCTCCAGAGTCACCAGACCTGAACCCAATCGAGATGGTTTGGGGTGAGCTGGACCGCAGAGTGAAGGCAAAAGGGCCAACAAGTGCTAAGTATCTCTGGGAACTCCTTCAAGATTGTTGGAAGACCATTTCCGGTGACTACCTCTTGAAGCTCATCAAGAGAATGCCAGGAGTGTGCAAAGCAGTCATCAAAGCAAAAGGTGACTACTTTGAAGAACCTAGAATATAAGACATATTTTCAGTTGTTTCACACTTTTTTGTAAAGTATATAATTCCACATGTGTTAATTCATAGTTTTGATGCCTTCAGTGTGAATGTACAATTTTCATAGTCATGAAAATACAGAAAAATCTTTACATGAGAAGGTGTGTCCAAGCTTTTGGTCTGTACTGTACATACACACCGAAACACTCATCATGAAAAAAATAATGAGCCTCAAGTATTCATCCACTGTATTGTAAAACCACTAAATTTGAATAAAATTATAACAGATGCTTTTCAAGACAATTTTTCTTGATAGTTTCCTAGTATGATCTTGGGATCCATTAATTATTCTTACCATATATACTTTGATTAAACTAATTCTTCACTCAACTCGTTAAGGCCCATTAAAGCCCCCGTCTCACATAGCGATATCGCTAGCGAGATCGCTGCTGTGTCAAGGTTTTGGTGACGCAACAGCGACCTCACCAGCGATGTCGCTATGTGTGACACTTTGCAACGATCAGGCCCCTGCTGTGAGGTCGCTGATCGCTGCAAAGTGTCCTGGACCATTTTTTGGTCGTTGGCCTCCTGCTGGCCAGCACACATCGCTGTGTGTGACCAGCGGGACCAACGATCAGGCTGGTATCCATGGTAAACATCGGGTTACTAGGGGCAAACGCGCACTTAGTAACCCGCTGTTTACCATGGATACCACTCTGCTACGGTGCGCGGGAGGTTACCGCTCACCTTAGCAGAGTCGTATCCATGATAAACATCGGGTTACTAAGTGCGCGTATGCCCCTAGTAACCCGATGTTTATCATGGTTACGAGCCTGGTAACCAGGAGCAGGACATCGTGGAACGATTCTTTCCACGATATCGCTGCTCCCCTGATCGCTGGTGAGCCTGCCTGTTTGACAGCTCACCAGCGATGTATTAGCGACGCAGCAACGATCCCTGACAGGTCGTATCGTTGTCGGGATCGCTGCTGCATCGCTTAGTGTGACGGGGCCTTAAGACAACCCAAAACGAGCGCTAATGACCCATTGTCTATGACAATTGTGGAATGTAAATGAGTTAAGCAATCAAACGGTTTGGCCAAAACTTCCAGTTCACCGTTCACTGAATCATTTACTTGTGCAAATAAATTATCATTGCTTGCTTATACATTGTGCAACATACATAGAAATTGTGTGATCTTTTCACGATATGCTAAATTTGTCTGAATACAGTGAACGACATTCGATTTTTTTATATGATTATCCTGACATCTAAATGCTTATCTGCCAATCTACAATAGATTGTTCAATCTGATCGCATAGAAGATCATCCACTCGTTCACATTTACTAGTTAGGAGCCGAAGTGTAAGGCTTTGTGACACTTCTTATTGTATGAGCAGTTTTTAGTTATACTGGCCTGTTCAGTGCAGAACAAATGCTCTCATACCTTCAATTCGCTCACAGAGTTTGTGCAGAGCGTGCATAGGACAGGCTTCACATAGCTTGATCTGCGTCTTGGCATTTTGCAGAGCAGCAGCAGTGCTGAATGCTTGCTTTAAGGTCAGCATGACTTCATCCACCTGATAAATGCGGAGAAATATATAAAAAAAATAATTACAGAAATACAGATTTATTGGTCCTCCTTAAATGGTCCAAAACAGTCTTTCACAATTTTCTAAGACTTCTGGATAACATGGCATACCAAGGATACTGGTACCTTTACTTGTGTTATTCAATACTGGCTACAGCCTTGTAGGATAACTAACATTACATAACATTGATGTGTGATATAATAATATAGACGAGAGAAGTTCATTATAATTCCAAAATCCTAGAAAACCCCTTTAAAAAAGAGTGCAGTCTCCTCCTCAGTGCCTCTATAATTATCCTTATTGAAGTAGGCCTTTTTCACTTGGTCACTGCTTGGAAAGTCCTGTAGAAAACCTGAAACAGCCTTTTATCGATGTATCTGTCCAATCAAACTGTATCAACCTTAGTCTTAAAGTTCCAGGTTTTTTGTAATGTGATCATCTACTAGGGATCAATAATGTATGTTCCATGTGTATAGTAAAATACTTACCAGTCGCTGTCTTCTGCCATTTCCAATGCTGCTCTGCTCCTCTCCTCGATCATGTGACCGCAGTTGTGACTAGCCTGATCACTCCAGAGTTTACGGTGTGAATAGGAAGTCACTTCTCAATATAAGTCTATGAGACTCGGAACAAGGCTGTCCTAGACTTACTTTAAGAGAAGAAGTGACAGTCCTTAGTGTGAGCCAGAAAGAAAGAGCTGCAGTCACAAGATTGTGGAGAAACACCGGAGCAGCACTGGAAACAGCAGAAGACAGCAACTGGTAAGTATTTTACACACACAATACATACATTACTGATAGCAAACTGATTGTGAAATTGAAAAAAATGCTGGACTGGAACTTTAAACTTGAAATCTCTATCTTTCCATCAATGAAAATCTCCCTTAATTTAACTTTCTAGATATAAAGTATTATAACTAGTGTTGAGCATTCCGATACTGAAATATCGGGTATCGGCCGATATTCGCGGTATCGGAATTCCGATACTTAATTCCGATACTTTTACAATATCGAATACCGGAATCGGAAGTTCCCATAATGCCTGCGCTCTGCAGTGTCTCTGAAGGATGACAAGCTGGATGGCAGCGCTCAGCTGCGATCCAGCCTGTCATCAGAATGCCATCCCAGCGTGGGAGAATTCTCCTGATTGTTTAAAAGATCACACAGCCCCATACTACTTCCCCCACCCCGATCCTCCGCTCCCCTCATCCTGATCGTAAGTTAGGACCGGGCGGGGAGCGAAGGACCCGGACGGGGAAGCCGGCAGTGAAAAGACTTCACCGCTGGCTTTCCCGTTCTGTGCTGCGCTTTCCCGCCGGTTATTTCAAATGAACAGCTGAGGTATCAGCTGATGCTGATCAGCTGTTCATTTGAAGTAGCCACGGTGCCCTCAGAGGGTTCATGTGAGTTCATGCTTGACTGCATTGCATGAACTCACATGAACTTTCCCACAGCCGCACAGGTCAGCCTCACCTCCCAGACCATCAGCCCGTCATGATTAGTGTGTGAGCGGTGTCTGTGCGATGTCTGTGGGTGTGAGCGGGTGTGCGCGGTGTCTGTGCGATGTCTGCGAGTGTGTGCGGTGTCTGTGCGATGTCTGCGGGTGTGTGCGTGCAGGCAGACATAGGCCGATGTGACACTACTACTCCCATCGGCCTATGTCTGTCCCCCGTCCACTCGTGCCAGCAGGATCAGCTCGATGGGAGCAGTAGTTCCCATCAGCCTGATCCTGCTATTTAAATTGCCCTACTGTGTCCCCAATAAATTTTAAATACATGTCATTGGTGGCCAGTGGTTACCTAAAATAAATTAGTTTATACATTACCTGTCCCCGCCGATCGCCACCTAAAATAAAGTAAAAAATAAAAAACTACACCTATACTCACCTAGACACCTAATTCCCCGAAGCCATCGATCTCCTGTAATAAAATGTAAAATAATAAACCACAACCTTATCCTTACCCCTCCGTAGTAGTCCACGAGTGTCCCACGATGATCTCCAGTTTAGAGCAGCCACATAGAATGTGACCGCTCTGAACCGCTGCCGCCGCTAGAATGATGGGGCCGTAAAGCAGCCCCGTCATTGCATAAGCGGGTTCGCCAGAGTTCAGGCAGCGCTGCTCCGGTTAGCTCCTTTACGGCCCGCTGTACCGTGAGAAATTCCAACGGTACAGCAGTGCCGTAAAGGAGGTCTCCGGAGCAGCGCTGACTGAATGCACTCCGGTGACCTCAGTCAGGGCTCACGCTGCCGGGAGAGGACGTGTTCCCAGCAGCGTGAGCTTACAGCAGCCATGCACAGCTGTCACCATCTCCAGATGTGACAGCTGTGCATGGGAGATCAGCGCAGGAACATGGACAGGTAACTATTTATTTTTAGTAAACTAAGAATTAAATAAAATGGTGTGTTTTATTTCAAATAAATTATTTTTTTCTGGGTGTAGTGTGTGTTTTTTCTTTTTAACACTTTGTAGGTTAGTAATGGGGGTGTCTTATAGACGCCCATCATTACTAACCTGGGCTTCATGGCAGCTGGCGCTGACATGAACCCCACCACTATTACCCCCTGCCACCGCACCAGGGCAGCGTGGAAGAGCGAGACTAAGTGCCAGAATTGGCGCATCCTATGCGCCATTTCTGGGGCGGCTGACGTCTGGTGTTTCTAGCCTGGGAGGGGGCCAATATTCATGGCACCCTTCCTGGGCTATTAATATCCATGGTTTCCAGGACAGCTTCAGCTCTGCTACATCGAGATGACAGGCTGGATCGCAGCAGAAAGCTGCCATCCAGCCTGTCATCCCGCAGACACGGAGAAGCGCAGGCATGCTTGCGCTCCTCAGTGTCTGGCTGTGACAGCATCCAGATGAGTAAAGTAACACCCAGAAAAAAAGTCCTTTAATTGAAATAAACACATAATTCTTTATTGTTGTAAATTAAACCATACTTACCATCACGCCCATTCCAGCTGAAGTCAACGATCTCCTGCAATAAAAGAAAAATAATAAACCAAGATCATCCTTACCTTTCCATGGTTCCCAGGACAGTTTCAGCTCTGCTACATCGAGATGGATGCGCCATTTCTGGGGCGGATGACGGCTGGTGTTTCTAGCCTGGGAGGGGGCCAATATTCATGGCACCCTTCCTGGGCTATTAATATCAGCCCCCAGCTGTCTGCCTAGCCTTTGCTAGCTATTAAAATAGGGGGGACCCCACGTCATTTTTTTGGGGGGGTCCCCCATTTTAATAGCTAGTAAAGGCTAGGTATTCAGCTGGGGGCGGATATTAGTAGCCTGGGGAGCTCCGTGGGTATTACCCCCTTCCCAGGCTTCAAACATCTGCCCCAGCCGTCTGCTTAACCTCCGCTAGAGACTAAAATTACGGGGAACCCCACGCGAATTTTTTTTAAAATAAATCCTTTATTTTAACACTAAATGACAAGTACAGTAATCAACACCATCACTGTACTTCATATATATGTGACTGACATGTTTCTATCTATCTAATCTATGTGTGATTCTCTATTCTAAATTGTCGGGTACAGATGTTGAATTGCCGGCCGGCTTTTTTAAAGAGACGGTGCATGAAAACACTAATATTTTTTTAAATAAATCCTTTACACTAAATGACAAGTACAGTAAGCAACACTGTCACTGCACTTCTTATATATGTGACTGACATGTTTCTATCTATCTAATCCAGGGGTCTCAAACTCGGCTGGGTATATGGGCCGCACATGGAAAAAATTGGAATTTGGGGGGCCGCATTCTTTGTTCAATGTGACATTTTTAGTGATACCATTTTTTTTGTATACACCTTTTGAACATTTTTGCCGTGTTTATTTTTTTATGGCTTGGGTCGTTATGGATGTGGCGATAATAAACGTGCACTTTTTTGTGTTTACTTTAGTTTACATATAAAACAGCATTTTTAGTGCCCAATATTTTTTCATGCTTTATTTTATTTTTTATTTTTTTTACAATTTTATTTCCCCCAATTGGCCACATACAGTAATATTGTCTTACAATTAGCATCATATAGTAATAATGGAAAACATCTTGTAGTAATGTTCCCCATCCAAGTCCCCATCTTGTACTAATGTGCCCCATCCAGGTCCCCATCCTGTGGCTATGTGCCCCATCCAGGTCCCCATCCTGTGGCAACGTTCCCCATCCTGGCGCCCATCTTGTACTAATGTGCCTCATCCAGGTCCCCATCTTGGGGCTATGTGCCCCATCCAGGTCCCCATCCTGTGGCAATGTTCCCCATCCAGGTCCCCATCTTGTGGCTATGTGCCCCATCCAGGTCCCCATCTTGTGGCTATGTGCCCCATCCAGGTCCCCATCTTGTGGCTCTGGTCCCCATCTTGTGGCTCTGTGCCCCATCCAGGTCCCCATCTTGTGGCTATGTGCCCCATCCAGGTCCACATCTTGAGGCTATGTGCCCCATCCAGGTCCACATCTTGAGGCTCTGTGCCCCATCCAGGTCCCCATCTTGTGGCTATGTGCCCCATTCAGGTCCACATCTTGAGGCTATGTGCCCCATCCAGGTCCACATCCTGTGGCTATGTGCCCCATCCAGGTCCCCTCTTGTGGCTATGTGCCCCATCCAGGTCCCCTCTTGTGGCTATGTGCCCCATCCAGGTCCCCATCCTGTGGGTATGTGCCCATCCAGGTCCCCTCTTGTGGCTCTGTGCCCCATCCCGGTCCCCATGTTGTGGCTCTGTGCCCCCTGTGCTGTTCTTCACACACATAAAATAGAAAAAAAAAAAGATGATTCTCACCTGTCCTCCGTTCCCTCGGCGGCCTTCCTGCAGATGTGGCCCGCAGGCACCACAGAGTCCGACCCCTTGACGATCCCGACCTGGTCCAGGAGGAGCCGCCGACAGCAGCGCTGCATTGCCGCACAGAGACTGTCTCCCAGCACAGCATTTTCAATGTCAGCCGCCGGCCAATCAGAGGCCAGCAGCTGACATCTGCATATGGCAATGACGTCATACTCGCTGCGCCGACACGCAGATATCAGCTGCTGGCCTCTGATTGGCCGGCGACTGGCATTGGAAATGCAGTGCTGGGAAACAGTCTCTGTGTGGCAATTCAGCGCTGCTGTCGGCGGCTCCTCCTGGACCAGGTCGGGATCGTCAAGGGGTCTGTGCCTGCGGGCCGCATAAAGCAGCCTCAGGGGCCGCATGCGGCCCGCGTGTTTGAGACCCCTGATCTAATCTATGTGTGATTCTCTATTCTTTCTATTCTAAATTGTCGGGTACAGATGCTGAATTGCCGGCCGGCTTTTTTAAAGAGACGGTGCATGAAAACACTAATATTTTTTTTAATAAATCCTTTACACTAAATGACAAGTACAGTAACCAACACTGTCACTGTACTTCATATATATGTGACTGACATGTTTCTATCTAATTTATGTGTGAAGCTCTATTCTTTCTGTTCTAAATTGTCGGGTACCGGTGTATGCCGCTGCTGAATTGCCGGCTTTTCATGTTTCACTGTGAGCACTGTTCCCATCGATTTGGGCAACCACCTCCCCCAATACATTCTACATTATTGTTAGTTGTTTTCCTTCATGTAGAATTAACCTACAAGGAAAGAAAGGGTTTATTTTCATTCCGATATTTGTGTCCCATTGACTTGCATTGGTTTCCGGTATCGGAATCGGCGATATCCGATACTTTTTGGGTATCGGCCCGATCCAATCCGATCCGATATTTCCTGATATCGGAAGGTATCGCTCAACACTAATTATAACGCTAGCTGGTATGCCTATGATTATAACGGATGTTGTGAAGAATATGTATAGTTAGATGGCCACTAATAATACTATGTTTGTTACCTACCAAGGCTTCTGTGGCACACTGGAAGACATAGCAAACATACTGGTTTATGCCAGGCTCCACACTTTCACGGCAGACAAAACCAAAGTGATCAATATGTGTAATACCCTGAAAAATACAAAATCAATAAATTACTATTGAATGTAAGCATGTAAAGTGTTTACACTGGTGAAATACAATTATTTATTAGCGAATTACAGATATAAACAAGTACCCAAATGTATGTCTACTATGAAGGTACTCCATTCACAATCACATTATAATATAATAAACTTAAATTGATATACAGAATTCCCCACAGTCACTCAATGAAAATTGTACAAGAAATAAGGCTGCCATTTTTTCTTGCCATTCCTTGAAGGTTTTTAAAAAAAACACCAGCAAAATTGTGATGATCAATGCAAGAAATGTACTTATATTACATGTATTTTATTGTCTTATTATCGCTTATATGCCATAGTTGAAACTAGCTACTGGGTGCTAGTGTACCTGCCAAGTCCACAACACCTTTCTTGAGAGTGCACGGGGACATAATAAAAATATTTTGTTAAAGAGGATCTGTCACCAGGTTAAAAGTGACAGGCTTTTGCTATTAATTTATTCCCACTGCTCCCCTTAGTATTACATTTATTTTCTTATCTTATTAAAGACTCCATACAGCTCCAGAGATACAGTGGGGAAAATAAGTATTTGACACACTGTCAATTTTGTAAGTTTTCCCACCTACAAAGAATGGAGAGGTCTATAATTTTTATCGTACGTACACTTCAACTGTGAGAGACAGAATTTAAATATAAAAAAAACAGAAAATCACATTGCATGATTTTTAAATAATTAAATTGCATTTTATTGCATGAAATAAGTATTCAATCACATACCAACCAGCAAGAATTCTGACTCTCACAGACCTGTTAGTTTTTCATTAAGAAGCCCTACTACTAATTGCATCTGTTTGAACTCCTTTCCTGTATAAAATACATCTGTCCACACTCTCAATCACACTCCAACCTCTCCACCAAGCCCAAGATCAAAGAGCTGTCTAAGGACACCAATGACAAAGTTGTAGACCTGCACAAGGCTGGGATGTGCTACAGGACAATAGGCAAGCAGCTTGGTGAGAAGGCAACAACTGTTGACACAATTATTAGAAAATGCAAGAAACACAAGATGACTGTCAATCTTCCTCAGTCTGGGGCTCCATGTAGAGTCTCACCTCGTGGGGTAAGGATGATTCTGAGAAAGGTCAGGAATCAGCCCAGAACTACACAGGAGGACCTGGTCAATGACCTGAAAAGAGCTGGGACCACAGTCTCAAACATTACCATTAGTAACACACTACGCTGTCATGAATAAAAATCCTGCAGGGCACGCAAGGTCCCCCTGCTCACCCCAGCACATGTCCAGGCCCGTTTGAAGTTTGCCAATGACCATCTGGATGATCCAGAGGAGGCATGGGAGAAGGTCATGTGGTCAGATGAGACCAAAATAGAACTTTTTGATATCAACGCCACTGGCATTGTTTCGAGGAAGAAGGATGAATACAACCCAAAGAACACCGTCCCAATCGTCAAGCATGGTGGAGGATACATCAAACTTTGGAGGGCTTTTTTGCATAGGGGACAGGATGACTGCACCGTATTGAAGGGAGGATGAATGGGGCCATGTTTCGCCAGATTTTGGTCAACAACCTCCTTCCCTCAGTAAGAGCATTGAAGATGGGTCGAGGCTGGGTCTTCCAGCATGACAATGATCTGAAACACACAGCCAGGGCAACTAAGGAATGGCTCCATAAGAAGCACTGCAATGTCCTGGAGTGGCTTAGCCAGTCTCCAGACCTGAACCCAATAGAAAATCTTTGAAAGGAGCTGAATCTCAATGTTGCCCAGTGACAACCCCGAAACCTGAAAGATCTGGAGAAGATCTGCATGGAGGAGTTGGCCAAAATCCCTGCTGCAGTGTGTGTGCAAACTTGGTCAAGAACTACAGGAAACGTCTGACCTATGTAACTGCAAACAAAAGTTTCTGTACCAAATATTAAGTTCTGTTTTTCTATTGTATCAAATACTTATTTCATGCAATAAAATGCAAATTAATTATGTAAAAATCATACAATATGATTTTCTGCATTTTTTTAAAGATTCTGTTTCTCACAGTTGAAGTGTACCTACGATAAAAATTAAAGACCTCTCCATTCTTTGTAGGTGGGAAAACTTGCATAATTGGCAGTGTATCAAATACTTATTTTCCCCACTGTATGGGCCTTTTATTTATTGCGCAGAATTATAATGCAGAGCATTGGTAGACACTCCCCCACAGAATTCTGTGACCAACCCTTAATGTCCTCTTTAACTACTTCTAGACGGGACATAGACTATAAACGTCTGTGTAATCCACACTTTACTCTTCAATGATGAGCTAAAACATCAATGCAAAGTAATTAACTTGCAGGAGATGGTGTAGCAGTGGTGGTGGGAAAACAGCTATCAAAACAAAGTCAGACTCAACATAGAGAAGGTAAAGAGGGTAGAAACAACGCTGAACCAGCGATAGTGTATACAGATTAGGAAGCACTGACAGTGCTTCCTCCTCCGGAACCAGGAATCACCTGGTGTACGATTAATAATCGTGAAACAAACCTTTTTAAAAGGTTCATTCATCACTATCTTGCAGTAAAAGCCCCTTTACAAACTCTCAATCAGATCATGATAGCGGACTGACAGAGATTTTCAGTTAACTGCTAGCTGTGACTGCTAGTTACAGCCAGCAACATCAGGGCTCTAGGCTCTAGAAGGCAAACACTACAACATTTTTACTGAAACCAAGATTCAAAAATGATGTTTAGACCTAATTATATCACATGCATTTAAATAAAAAAAATATGCCCAAAAGGTCAACAACCCCATTAAATGTTTTCTAAGCACTATAGGCATAGGAATGTGCTCCAGTTAGGTCAAGAGCAACCTTAAAGGGAATCTGTCAGCAGGATCCACCCCTTTTTCCCCAAAGGTTTTATGTGGTCATCATGTTGCTCTCTGAAAGATGGTGTCATCCACTTTACTGATGCAATCTGTTACTTGCTGTCTAAAAAATTGCCGTTTTAATCATATGCAAATGAGGTTGAAGTGCTCTGAGCATGACAAAGCACTTCACAAGCCTTCCCTTCTCTATTCCCTGCCCAGCCCAACCTTTCACTGCTTGACTGACTTGACTACACAGCATGTGAGCTATTAATCAAGCGGAAGGATGTTGGGATGGACATGGAATAGAGAAGGAAAGGCAGAGACTTGGGAAGTGCATTGATACACCCAGAACACTTAAACCTCATTTGCACATAAATTAAAACATTTATTTTCATTTAGTCAGGGAGCAACACATTGCATCAGTGAAGGTGTAGATGACATTATCTCTAACGTAAGAGAGCAATATGAACGAATAAACAGTTTGGGGAGTGGATAGAGCTGAAAGATTCCTTTTAATGAATATTTTCTCTACCCCAGACATTTTCTTTCTTTTCTACATCATAATAACTGATACTGCAATTATGTTTCATATTAAGTAGCAATTTGCCCATTATAAACGCCAAGTAGCTTTTAATTTGGATTTTGTTTGCGAGTGAGCCCAAAGCCTCTTACAATAATCTATTTATTCAATAGAGGAGGCTAAATCCTTAATCCAGTCACCTTCACCTTACTGGTTGCCATGACTTGGCGTAATACAAAGCATTGTCAATATTCAGGAGAACAAAGCTGACACCACTTCATATAGATAGCCACAAAGGAAGATGTCCAGGTGATTTATTTACTGTGCTTTCCATAGATCTTAGTGGGTACAAACTATAGTTGGTTGCTTATTGTGCTAAGCACGTAGGGCTTATGTAGGAATTCCCATTGGGGTCTTAAAAAAATAAATAAATACAGGTAGATCTCTTACCTAGAGACGCAGCCCTATGTACTGATAGCATACTACAGGAATATGCTGGAGAAGTCATTACAACAATGTGGAGCCCAGGGATTGGCTGCAGCGGTCACATGCATTGTAGTTGTGATGTCACCACTACAGCAAGTCAACCAAAGAAGTGGAGAAGCGGTAGTGTTCAATTTGTTGTTTTTATTTTGGCAAGCTTGAGGAATGAAGGAAATTATTTTGGAAAATCCTTTCCTGACAGGCTCCTTTGCCACACAAAAGGGTAACAAAACTATAAATTGCATATTTTTGGTTATTGGAGTAAGCAATAGTAGGCCAGACTAAAAACATCTTCTGTGAATATGTCAGTGTTTGAAGATGGACATTTACATATAATATTTCTTTTAGGCAGATGAACCTGCCAAGTGTACTAAGAGGAAGACACGTCAGAAAACGCTGTTTTTTTTCCCTGAAGCATTTTTATTTGTATTTTTTTTGTTATTTTTGTCCCAAGCGTTGTTTTGAGCCATGCCATTGCCTTGTATTGTACAGTATAGAGCTTCTTCAAAGCAGAAAATGTGTGACGTATGGACCAGTCACTTTTAATAACATGATGTCTTTGGAAACCTGAATCGTTTAAAATACGCTAAAAAAACTGAACATATGAACAGTGTTTTTACATAGAAATATATTCATTCTTTTTAGGGTTTTCTGGGCGCTTTTCCAGGGAGGTTTCGGAGTGGACCAGTCTAAAAAAGACGTTATGTGCACATATCCCATCACCTCTGAAATATTAAAGTGGACCTGTGTCACTAAAATATGCTGCAATATGTAATGGCCAAATATTACAGGAACATGTCCGTTCTCATATTAGCAAAAAGGACATAGAATGATTGTGCCTGGCTAATTGAGCATTCATGCAATCTAAAGGATTCATAGCTATGAGTCCACTGTATTCACCAGGGAGCGCTCCCTCCAGGGTGACTCTTACTCTACCTGTTATTTCATTATCTTCAGTTTGGTCTTGCCGATTGCTTTTACTTTTGCTCCAGTAGGATGGGTTATGGTTATTGCTACATTATTGTAATGTTCTCTGCAAAGGCGGTCCTAAATATAATCCAAGGGTTCCCGTTACTTGTATCCTCCGCCTTGGCTTACACAGCAGCTCTGTGTGCTCAGATTGGCTGCTGTATGTGTATGCAGCTCACTAGGCGGTTGCTGTGCAGTGATGTAATTTCCCTTACAGCAAGGGTGGGCAATTCATTTTCCCGAGTGGACACACAAGAGACCAGGAATGTTACAGAGGGCCAAACCAATAAATACATTGAAATTAATTTTGTTCAATATTAACAGAAACATATTATTTTAATTTTATTGCTTATTGTTCAGCAAACCAAAACCACATACTTTACTGATTTTTACAGTTTATAACATTATTCAGCCCTTGAACTATGATCACAAGCTAACCCAAAAATAACTTGTCCCCACAGCTCCAACACAGTATACTGGACCCCGCAGCCCCTCATACACACTATAATGGTTCCTATGTCCACCACACAGTATGGTTCCCCACAGCTCTCAAACACAGAATGGTGACCCCCGCAGCTCCCAATACAATGATGGCCCACACAGTACCCCCAACACAGTAAGAGATCCCCCACAGCCCTCAAACATAGGATGATAACCCCCACAGTCCCCCAAAAACAAAATGATGACCCTCACAGTACCTCCAACACAGTATGATCCCCCATAGCCTCCAAACACAGAATGATGAGCCCCACATTATTATCTCCCACAGCCTCCAAACACAGATTGATGACCCCCAGAGTCTCCAAAACACAGAATAATGACCCCAACAGCTCCAAACACAGTATCATCACCCCAACTCAGTATGATGGCCCCCAAGGTCCCGACACAAAGTATGATTCCCCACAGTCCCCCAACAGAGAATGATGACCCCACTTGGAGGGTAACCACGGAATGCAGCACATGGGCCACTGCTTCCAGCCTTTTTGTCGTCATGGTCCGCGGGCTGGATAGGAACAGCCAAAGGGCCTGATGGGGCCCGAGGACCGTAGTTAGCCCACTTCTGACTAACATAGATTCCCATGTGTTGGTTCTGTCAAGTAGAGTCAGAAGATGAAATACATTTCCTGACTCATTTCTGATGACAGAAATTTCATTTCTTCTTCCTCACAATATTTTATATTGCAGCTTTTTCTGTTCAGATTGGCTGCGGTGTATAAGCACATGTCGACAACAATCTCACAAACAAGTCAGTACATGGGGCATTGACTCCCAGGAAACTACAAAAACCTAAACCCCAAGAAAACAATTACAAGCCAATACATGGGATAAGACTGGAGCTTTGTTAAATGTCCTTTATATCAGATTAAATGTCAGGAACTTTATGATAAATGCCATGTGAACTGCAAATATCATGCTACAGATTTATTTAAAAGGTAACTGTACTTTGAAGAAACTTTTCAGAATAAGCTGTCCTGTGTGCATGTGTACATGAAGGATAACTATTTCTTCTGCCTTTTATCCTGAATTTTCACCAGTTTTCCCCTCTGCAGACTTGATCTCTTAATTTTCAACTGACTCTGAGCTAGTACGGAAAGTAGCTGCTATAATGTCTCCAAACACAGCACAGTCCATTATGTAGAGATGGATTCCTTCTTTCCATTCTGTATGTAGCACGCAGACAGAAGTAGAAGCAGCCTGGAAGAAATTATGCAGCAGAACAGTGTAGATGTGAATTCAGCTCTGGGGTGAGGTAAAAGACTTGATAGCGAGCTCAGCACAATCTTTCTCTTTCTACCTCTGCCTGTTTTCTGACTCTGCTCCTCACTCCTCCTCACCCACTGAAGAGTATAATAGGAGGTGTCACTTGACACTTCACTGTGCTGGCAGTCCACCTCGAAGTTGAGCCAAATACAACGGGAGTCTAGACACATTCAAACAAGCACTTAGTATTGTTTAAAGGGGTTGTCTGGTCTTCTGATATAAATCTGCAGTCATTCTATAAGACTACAGACTAATGAAATCCGACAGTGTGTGCTGTGTACGATGTCAGGATTCACTGGTATTGTAAGCATGCAATTTACAAACATGCTGTCACATGCTGACTAGGCATGCTTGGTTTCTCTCAATTCATTTATATTGAGAGAAGCCAGGCACTTATAGTCAAAATATGGCAGTCAATGTCAGGATTCAGAAGTCTGCAGTCAAACAGAATGCCTGCAGACCTCTATCATAACCAGACAACCCCTTTAATGAACCTGACAGTGCTGGCATTAGATGGAGATGGTTGTTCTAGTGACAGACAATTTTTAAAGAATTGGGTGCAAGTGCACTGACTATACAGCCTTCAAATTAATGTTAGGGAACTTCCATTTTATTTTCATTAATCATCTGGATGGTACTGCAAAAAAAGCTCACAGTGTAAATTTTTATCCTTTCTAGAATGTTTTTCATTTAGTTCTTGGGCAGGCCTCATTTAATGCAGCCATAAAGGCATTGTCTAATCAAGAAGTCAGGCAAAATCTCCACTCTAGAGTCTAGACTAACTACACACAAACAGGAGCATGCAGTACCCAGACACTTACCTGAGAACATGAGGAGATATCTTTAAAGTTCTTTTCCAGGACTACAGATTTGGTGTCAGGACTTATGAGATTAATTTCAAACCTTCCAACCTGGAAAATAAATGTTATTATTAGCACTAAAATCGTGGTAACTAATGTACACTCCTCAACATTGAAATTGGGTCACACTTTTTACAAAAATGTCCTTTAATGCAAAAATACACAGACATATACATATTACACATACAACCCTTGGCAAAAATTATGGAATCACAGGGCTCGGAGGATGTTCATTCAGTTGTTTAATGTTGTTGAAAAAAAGCACATCACAGACATAGCACAAAACTAAAGTAATTTCAAATTATGGAATCACTCAATTCTGAGGAAAAAATTATGGAATCATGAAAAACAAACACACAAAAGAACACTCCAGTACATCACTAGTATTTTGTTGCACCACCTCTGGCTTTAATAACAGCTTGCAGTCTCTGAGGCATGGACTTAATGAGTGACAAACAGTACTCTTCATCAATCTGGCTCCAACTTTCTCTGATTGCTGTTGGAGCCTTGTCATGGACCATTTTCTTCAACTTTCACCAAAGATTTTCAATTGGATTGAGATCCGGACTATTTGCAGGCCATGACATTGACCTTATGTGTCTTCTTTCAAGGAATGTTTTCACAGTTTTTGCTCTATGGCAGGATGCATTATCATCTTGAAAAATGATGTCATCATCCCCAAACATCCTTTCAATTGATGGGATAAGAAAACTGTCCAAAATATCAATGTAAACTTGGGCATTTATTGAAGATGTAATGACAGCCATCTCCCCAGTGCCTTTACCTGACATGCTGCCCCATATCATCAATGACTGTGAAAATTTGCATGTTCTCTTCATGGAGTCATCTTTATAAATCTCATTGGAACGGCACCAAACAAAAGTTCCAGCATCATCAGCTTGCCCAATGCAGATTCGCGATTCATCACTGAATATGACTTTCATCCAGTCATCCACAGTCCACGGTTGCTTTTCCTTAGCCCATTGTAACCTTGTTTTTTTCTGTTTAGGTGTTAATGATGGCTTATGTTTAGCTTTTCTGTATGTAAATCCCATTTCCTTTAGGCGGTTTCTTACAGTTCGGTCACAGACATTGACTCCAGTTTCCTCCCATTCGTTCCTCATTTGTTTTGTTGTGCATTTCCTGTTTTGGAGACATATTGCTTTAAGTTTCCGGTCTTGATGCTTTGATGTCTTCCTTGGTCTACCAGTATGTTTGCCTTTAACAACCTTCCCATGTTGTTTGTATTTGGTCTAGATTTTAGACCCATCTAACTGTGAACAACCAACATCTTTTGCAACATTGTGTGATGATTTACCTTCTTTTAAAAGTTTGATAATCCTCTCCTTTGTTTCAATTGACATCTCTCGTGTTGGAGCCATGATTCATGTCAGTCCACTTGGTGCAACAGCTCTCCAAGGTGTGATCACTCCTTTTTAGATGCAAACTATGAGCAGATCTAATTTGATGCTAGTTTTGGAAATTAAAATTTACAGGGTGATTCCATAATTTTTTCCTCAGAATTGAGTGATTCCATAATTTTTTACCTCTGCTCGGTCTGAAAAAACTGACCCTTACTGAGTACCACATTTTTTATCTTGATTTCTTTTAGTGTTTCTTAAAGCCATAAAGTTGCCATTTGAAATGACTTTAGTTTTGTGCCATGTCTGTGACCTGCTTTTTTTCAACAACATTAAACAACTGAATGAACATCCTCCGAGCCCGGTGATTCCATAATTTTTGCCAGGGGTTGTATATGCTGTACAGAAATATACGCTCCTCAAGAGTGAAATTGCAACTGACAGGAAGGAAAAATCGTAGAATTATGGAAATTACAGGATCGATAGATATGTTAATTATATGCAGATGATGAAAAAATGGAAACAAAATTTTCAAAACAATACGATTTATTCAGTATTGAGTATGAGCGTCACATGTAGTAATATATACACTTACAAGCCTTGGCTGCTATCAATGAGGTTAGTAATGGTTTTCTGAGGAATGTTCTGCCACACTGAATGCACCTAGGTGCGCAAATCATCATTATCCGCTGCTGGCAGCTCCCTTTGCAACTGAACACCAATAACATCCCAGATGAGCTCGATGGAAGACAAGTAGAAAGACACTGCATATCATGGTACCACACTTAAGCCATGCAGGTTGCTCACGAGCTACATGTGGCCTGGTGTTTTTGCAGTGAAGAACAGCTCCTGGAATACTTTGGAGTAATGGCTGTGTCACTGATTCCACCCCCACATGATAAGCCCGTTAATATGACCAGTGTGATGTTTCCTCGTGAAGGCCTCTTCATTGAGTTGCCCACATGGTTTCCAGGTGGAGACCGAAGGCTGGAATGGAGCAGTAGAGGCTGGAATGAAGGTCTATCCTCTTGAGTAATGAGTTTTGCTTTTGTCTTGAACGCAATGTTAGCCAAAGATTTGTCTGGTGGCCACGTGGGCAATGCCATGAAAAGGCCATCACATGGGAGTGTCACACTCTTGGGATTATGGATAGTAGCCTGACCCCTAGAGTCTTCTTTCCAGGTACACTGACAGCTCAGCATTACATTAATTTGGTTTGAGTAGTTCTACAAACTGTATCAGGAGCTTTTATTCAAATGACAACACCAGACTGCATGTGGCTCGTGCTGCTGTGAGCAGCCTGAATGGCTCAAATGTACTGCCATGCCCTGCAGCATCTTTTCTCCCATTGAACACATCTGAGACGTCATTGGTTGGCAACTGCAAAGGGAGCTGCCAGCAGCAGATCTTGATGATTTGCATGCCCAAGTGCATTCAGCGTGGCAGAACATTCCTCAGACAACCATTAATAACCTCATGGATAGCAGCACTCATACTCGATACTAAATAAATTGAAATGTTTTGAAAAATTCTGAAAAAAAAAGGAAATAAAATTTTTAATAATCCTATGATTTTCATAATTACACATCTATTCCTCCTTGGTGTTTCAAATTCAATGTTAAGAAGTGTATTAGCTCCAAATAGGATGTAAAGGTAAGTCCACAAATAAAGGAACTTCTGCAGATTTTCTCTTCAGATTTGCAAAAAATAAAATCTTCAGCAAATTACAGAAGCAGCTGGTGTTGCAGATTTTACAGGAGATTATCTGCAGATCCACAGCAAAAACTGCAGGTGTGAAAAATTGTCTAAAATAAAAATAAAAAATGACTATTCCTACCATTCCCTTCATTTACAGTACCTCACTTGCGGCGAGGTTTCCCTTGTTCTATAGGCGGTCTTGGATTACTAACTTATTCTGGTGATGTGTTGACACAAGTCACAGTCCTCAGCATTCATATGTGTCAGCATGTCATTACAAGGAGTCAGAGGTGCAGGGACCTGCTGGGGGGCACAGGGATGTCTCCATAGCAGAGGCAGAAAGCAGGTATCATTTTTCCCATTGTAGAATCCACCAGTAAAATCTGCACAAAATCATGCGATTTCGTTGCAAATTTTTTACAACTTATTCTAAGCCATATTTTCTCTGGAATCATCTGCGACAAATCTGTTAAAGTGCACATGTAGCAAAATTGAATATGTTATTGTGCTTTTGTTTTGTACTTTTACAATTGCCTAATGCCATAAACATTACATAACTAATATTGTTTATTGCTTGTTTATTGCATGCCCTTTTTTACCGTTTACATTATGCATGTACTAAACATGCATTTTCAAAGGCCAATAATCGACTATGAGAGTTCCCGATTATTTTCCTGTGTAAACAGGCTGCCAATCACCCAACCAAATACTCGTTTGTCAGGTGAAATGATCTTTAAGCTTGCTTAAAAATGATCATTCTCAGCTGCCCACCATCTTGTGGAAACAGAACACATTCTGCTGAGAACAATGACAGCCTAAGCACACAGAACGATCATACTAGTGATGCTAGGAAGTGCATGTGGTCGGCTGGTCTAAATAGGATAACATGTAACCAATAGACTGTCTTTTAACAACCGTCAGTAGCAAGTGTAAAAAAATGCACCCTTAAGCCGCCATGCACAGTAGGTGCCTGTCAGCTGAACGATGGATGGGCCGGTTGTTTGGTTGGCAGACATGGGCCATCTCTCCCATAAACAGGAACGCTCATTTGGCTGGTGTTCTCTGCGAAAAAGCTGCAAGTAGACATGTCTGGCGGTAGCTTACCTCTGGAAGAAGAGAATGATCTGCAGTCTGAAATCGGAATTGCCAGATCCTTAACTCCCCCAAAAATCAATTGTTTGGGGGGTCCCAATACATATTAGACTGTCCTCCAAACCCGCTGATATTGGTAAGTTTGGGGCGCCATAAATCTATTATGTAGGATAATGTATGGCCAGACAGCCTTGAGGACTGTGGGACCTCTACAAATAGGGAATCCTCAGTGATCACATCAAAGGTCTTTGCCAATCGGTGAGATTACTAATTAAAAGGAGTTAAATTCCTGAATGTACTCCCGTTCTCAGAGGAAGCCATGAAAGCACTGCTATGTTGGGCAAGCTAATCACTTGTTTGACAATTATCAAAAGCTTTAGGGTCGCCATACTCTTTAGATACTCATCATCTAAGACAGTAAAGACCATTTACATGAACCAATAGCAGGCATTTAATGACAAACAATTGGCTACAAACAAGCACACCGACCCAAATTCTGTGCACACAGATCGATTGTTAATACAATCATTGTATATCATTGAGATTGGTAGCACAAAGGGCATTGTGTTTCCGAGAACGATGATCTTTGTTTCCGCCATGAATGATCCAATCACAAATGAGCGTTTGTTGATTGGGTGATTGTCAGCATGTTTACACAAGCCTGTGATTGGCCAAATAGTTTGCTTGTTTAATTGAGCCCTAAGAAAAGGGGAGTAAGAAGTCGACAGACACTTCTGAAGACGAATTATCTTATCTCCTCTAAGAAATAAAGGACCAAGATTCTTCAGGGGAATTGCTATAAGACTCAGAAAAGTCCATAGGGTAATTGAACCCAAGCCATAGCCAAACTGCCTAGTATAACCACCTAGAGTCCTGTGGCGGAAACGCGTTGGGAGGCACATAGGAATGAACAGAACCAAGTGTGATACAGGGAACATAGGGTTATTTAGGTGACAATACCTTGGGTCATCTTGTTTGTCTCCCTACATAAAGAATGCATAATGATGCCACCACTGACTGACCCTGCCATCTTGACACCAATTACAGAGGTGAGATCGTTCCACTTCTATATTTCACTACTGTATATTTGAGAAGTAGGTAACCTGATTTTTATTAGGTTCCATAGCAGCTTTATTTCATACAGTACCACTTGTCATTTAACTGTATCAGCAGATTTGTTCATTTGTTCCATTTTTCACTTTGTCTCATAGGGGTCCCGGCTGTATTTTCAGTATTTTTGTCCACTGCTGGACTTGTCTTGTAAACCTATATTCAATTATATGAGTACATCTGTTTTGTCGGCTAGTTACTGAACACATGTCTTAGGCAATGTGCCCACCATCAGAAATAGCAGCGTTTTGTACGCAG
This sequence comes from Phyllobates terribilis, assembly GCF_046119375.1. Lineage (NCBI taxonomy): Eukaryota > Metazoa > Chordata > Amphibia > Anura > Dendrobatidae > Phyllobates > Phyllobates terribilis. The sequence goes on from NW_027362762.1 coordinate 261,622,381, forward strand.
CGCATCTGCGCTGGGTCTAGAACTATGCGTTCTACATTACAAGCTCAGTGGATGAGATTTATAGAAATTCCATGCCCACTATGCTTCTATTTATCGCTGCGTAAACTCACCAGCGGTGCGGGTTCACGAGCTGCAGCATGTTAATTTCGGCTACAGAAATTTCGACAATAGAATGTCGTTCGATGCGGTAAATCCGCATAGTTCACTGAACACATGCAGATTTACCTGAGTGATTAGAACGCAGCGAAAGTACGCTGCATCCAAAGTGCTGCTATTCCTGTTCGTGCGCAAGTAGCCTTATGGGGTAGAGAATGTTTTTCAAGATTTGCGCGCAACTACTGTTGGCCCATGTGACCCCGTGTTCAATTCTCTTTTCTGAAATTGTGGGTTAGATCTAAATTTGTGACTATTTATACTCAGGATTTTGTACCTATATGGGAGAGATACATTGGGTCTACTGCAATTAGAATCAACAAATATCACAATTCCTTTGTATATGTCAATAGGACTGTTTAGATGTCAACTTATTGATACTGGTAAAACGGGTAGGGCTACTTAATTGTCCAACATTTTATTAGGATAGTGCTTATAATATACAATATAATAACTTAAACTAGATAAGGTCTATTTCACTATCCACGTTTTTGTCTTTTTTTGATTGGTCTCAATTTTAGTTTTGTTGAATAAAGATTGGTTTATAACGTAACTCTCACATTTTTGCTGCATCTATAAATTTTTTCTGGGTATCCTTAAAAATCTGGAGTAGAAACAAAGGTGGCCATAAATCATCTTAAACTGGATTTACAAGGGCAGCCATGGGCACCGATAACAAGTGCTGATGGACAAAATAAGTCAATCAGGGCTCATTTAATGCCTTTTTACACAGCCCCATACAAACTGTATTGGGACTGCACAATTGATAATTGTAATCATTCCATCCCCATATACAGCATTTATAATGTCAGCAAAACACCCTATACCTGTGGTGAGGCACTGCCAATGACAATGATCTTTGGGACACCTGAACAACCCAATCAGCCAACAATCAGTTATTTTGAACCCTTGTTCTGATAATTATTTGTTCAGGTGAAGGGGCATTTAGAAGAGATTAGGAGAATAAAGATAAAGGATACAGACCATGCCATAGATCCACCATCAGCCCATTTTGATGCTAGATGTGTAATGTAATACATAGATGTTTTAAAGCCAATGATTCAAATATGAATGTATTGCAAAAATTATTCTTAGCTAAAAAGGCATGCACTTTGGGAAAAAAAAGTTTAAAATGCTGAAACAGAGAACCTTCATGGAGTTTTTCTAGATTTGTACATACCTGAAAGAGCATTGTTCTGTTTTTCTCAGAGTCAGACGGTTGTACATGGCTTGGTGCACTTGCATGTCTTCTTCTTGACTGTATTTTTCCATCATACACCTTCTTCTGAATAGTAACACTACTACATCGAGACCTAAACTCCTGCTGATCCTCAAAGCCTGAGTCTTCAAGTATCCTCTCTGGAAAAGATACCCGCATACCAGCAAGATTGCTCTGGCTACCTACTGTAAATATCCCTGAATGGTTCCTGGAGGCAGAATTGGCATTAGAGTCAGTGTCCAGATCCTGAAATGTACTATCAGATGGAGAGAGCGGAAAGTTGGTCTCAGCCAACGTGAGGTCACAGCTGGAGTCCACACTGCGTTGCTCGCTCAGCAGCTTCAGACGCTGACGTTCGTGTAGAGAGAATTTCTCGATACAGTCATCAATAAGAGTTGAAGGGGCATTTTTATGGGCAATTACCACCTTCCCACAATATAAAACCTCAAACTTCTGTGAATTATAAAAGGCATCTTCACTGTCTTTGTTGGGCTTTGAGTCTTCCTTCAGGGCAACCTTGGAAACCTGACGAATGCTACTGATGACTGTGGAAACCTGAATAGAAAGAGAGCACAAGAATTAGGCATGTGTATAGAAGTTTTACTTGTCTATTACTTGGCAGAGGTCATTTTGTTACTGATCTCTAATATTAGGGGTGTCCTTATCTTATCTGTCCTTTATAAAACAATACATATCGTAATACCTGAGACTAGGATGTACAACAGTGTCGGTTGATTTTTGGCAAGTGGATTTTCCCTTTCTCAACAAAATGCTAATTCAGCATAGAAGTGATCAGGACATTGCTCACATTGCTAACAAGCTGGCTATTCAGATTCTTCAGGTCTTCAGCTCATGGCCCAACTTGGCAAGGAAGGGCCAGGGAGCTTGGCAATATACAAACCAGCCTCTAAAAGCCCATTTATAAGAGCAGATATTGTTCCGTTAATGAATGCTGATCGATTACACACGTCAATTGGCGCTCGTTTACTAGCCTGTTTACATGTGCTGATGAAAACTGATGGGAACAGATCGCTAATATGATCGTTCTGTCCACATACAGCATCATCTTGTGGGCAGCACATTCCCTGTGTGCACGTGGCGATGTGCCGCTGGTAACAATGATGAATGTTTTGCTCACTTGTCGGGTGATAGCAGACATTTACCTGGCCAATGACTGGGAAAGATTATCATCTCACCAAAATGGGCCTTTACCTATAAACCTTTGCAGGTAAGGTGGCCGTCTGCCTGAGAAAAAGAGTCAAAAAGCAAAAAAAAAAAAAAAAACAGCAATTCAAGGGACCCTATAGTTGTCATAGGCACATATCAGAATATTGTACAGTGGATATTAGTGGACTAAGGAGACATGGCTTCCTGTTAATGGGGCTATCCCAAGTTATGTGGCGTAGCTCACTTCAGTGATAATGGCGGTTATAGCCGCACACACCGGTTGACACATGTGTATGATCGATCGGTAGGTATCATGTACTGTATGTGTCTTATTCTAATGGTAAGAACATGTGCACAACACCTAACAATTGTGCACGTGTCTCAGAAGTGTGTGGGGTCATAATGTCATCAACACCACCCACTTAAAATATGGGGTGCCACCTTATCAACCATAACGAATGCAATTTTTCTAAAATGTCTCTGAAACAAGTGAGAAGACTGAGGTCTTCATAGACATGTGGCAACAGAAGATTAAGGTTGTACATTGTGTCTTGATATTGTTTACACAAGTCTTTCAATTTTTTGTTTCCTTGTGCTTTCTCGCACGGGACATTACTTTTCCTAAAGATAAAATTAAATGGGTTTCCCACTTAAAAAATATAACTTTCTCCATCCAAACAAAAACTGTACAAAATAGCAGAGCATGCTGCAATGTTTTGTTGGATAACATGGCAGACACCGTGATGGAGACCTGACGGACACCATTAAAGTTTTGCTGAAGAAATTTCTAGGGTTGAACACTAGATCCATTCATCTGAATGGGATTGGTTATGCAGAAAGCACATAGACATCTGGAAACCAATCGTGTGAATGAACCAGTAACAAACCTCTGCAATATATCGGCACGTTGTATTTTTTGTATGCAGAAAATCCACTGCATTCAACAGTTAAAGCAAAGTGGAAGTGATTTCATGAAACCCATGCCTACTGTGTTTAAAGACGCTGATGAACTTTCTGGTGCATTTTTTTCCTTTCAGGCTTCTAATGGGGAGTCTGAAAAAAACACATGTAAAAAAATGCAGTTGCTTTTTTAAGAGCAGATTCCCAGCATTTCTGTGGTAAAAAAAAATGAAAGAAAAAAAGACTGCTTCAAATCTGCACCAAAAACTCATTAAAAAAAGGGAGAAAACGCATAAAAAAAAACACATTAATCAGGGCAGATTGCTAATATGGGGCAGGCACCTTGAAGAAAAAAAATTAAGAGGAAAAAAAGCTGCATTTTTGCACCTGATAATACAGTAATGGATGAGTTATATCAACTGTGAATTCTGCTGCACTATAAACACCGGATCATTTGTAGTTCTCCAGTCTCATGTCCAGTATTTTTCCTAAGACGTATGGAATAGTGAAATCTGTGAGTCACATGTAACCTGGGTCAAACTAATCCGCTGATCCAGCTAATAATAAACGCAACAAAGTTAATTGCAGATGATTGTTATTTCTTGGTACTAAAACAATCACATTTTGACAGTGATTTGGGTGATTTACAGCATTCTGTAGGTGATCAGACCAGTAAACGCTTGTCCAGCAATCCACACAAACAAAATTTGCAGGCATAGGCTATGGCCCCACTATCAGTATTCGGTCAGTATTTTTTCTCAGGAGTGGGAGACAAAACCAGGAGAGGATGATAAATGCAGAATTAGTGCACTTGTTCCTATTATACGAGTTTACACAGGACGATGCACCGCCAAGAACAATGATCTTTTGTGTTGGGAATTGTACAGTGGTGGCCAAAAGTATTGGCACCCCTGCAATTCTGTCAGATAATACTCAGTTTCTTCCTGAAAATGATTGCAATCACAAATTCTTTGGTCTTATTATCTTCATTTAATTTGCTTGCAAGGAAAAAACACAAAAGAGAAAGAAGCAAAAATCAAATCATTGATCATTTCACACAAAACTCCAAAAATGGGCCAGACAAAAGTATTGGCACCCTCAGCCTAATACTTGGTTGCACAACCTTTAGCCAAAATAACTGCGAACAACCGCTTCCGGTAACCATCAATGAGTTTCTTACAATGCTCTGCTGGAATTGTAGACCATTCTTCTTTGGCAAACTGCTCCAGGTCCCTGATATTTGAAGGGTGCCTTCTCCAAACTGCCATTTTCAGATCTCTCCACAGGTGTTCTATGGGATTCAGGTCTGGACTCATTGCTGGCCACCTTAGAAGTCTCCAGTGCTTTCTCTCAAACCATTTTATAGTGCTTTTGGAAGTGTGTTTTGGGTCATTGTCCTGCTGGAAGACCCATGACCTCTGAGGGAGACCCAGCTTTCTCACACTGGGCCCTACATTATGCTGCAAAATTTGTTGGTAGTCTTCAGACTTCATAATGCCATGCACACGGTCAAGCAGTCCAGTGCCAGAGGCAGCAAAGCAACCCCAAAACATCAGGGAACCTCCGCCATGTTTGACTGTAGGGACTGTGTTCTTTTCTTTGAATGCCTCTTTTTTTTTCCTGTACACTCTATGTTGATGCTTTTTCCCAAAAAGCTCTACTTTTGTCTCATCTGACCAGAGAACATTCTTCCAAAACGTTTTAGGCTTTCTCAGGTAAGTTTTGGCAAACTCCAGCCTGGCTTTTTTATGTCTCGGGGTAAGAAGTGGGGTCTTCCTGTGTATCCTACCATACAGTCCCTTTTCATTCAGATGCTGACGGATAGTACGCGTTGACACTGTTGTACCCTCGGACTGCAGGGCAGCTTGAACTTGTTTGGATGTTAGTCGCAGTTCTTTATCCACCATCCGCACAATCTTGCGTTGAAATCTCTCGTCAATTTTTCTTTTCCGTCCACATCTAGGGAGGTTAGCCTTAAACTTCTTGATGACACTGCGCACGGAAGACACAGGAACATTCAGGTCTTTGGAGATGGACTTGTAGCCTTGAGATTGCTCATGCTTCCTCACAATTTGGTTTCTCAAGTCCTCAGACAGTTCTTTGGTCTTCTTTCTTTTCTCCATGCTCAATGTGGTACACACAAGGACACAGGACAGAGGTTGAGTCAACTTTAATCCATGTTAACAGGCTGCAAGTGTGATTTAGTTATTGCCAACATCTGTTAGGTGCCACAGGTAAGTTACAGGTGCTGTTTATTACACGAATTAGAGAAGCATCATATGATTTTTCAAACAGTGCCAATACTTTTGTCCACCCCCTTTTTTAGGTTTGGTGTGGAATTTTATCCAATTTGGCTTTAGGACAATTCTTTTTGTGTTTTTTCATTGAAGACAAATTAAATGAAGATAATAATACCAAAGAATTTGTGATTGCAATCATTTTCAGAAAGAAACTGAGTATTATCTGACAGAATTGCAGGGGTGCCAATACTTTTGGCCACCACTGTATGCTGAAAGTGACTGGAATAGTTTTCTATTCCTTCTTTAGTCCACATTCATGGCCTAGGAACTCCTGAACTCAGAAGTCTCATGGACATATCTAAGGCTGTCAAATAGAGACCGGCAGCAGGCCATTGCATAGAGATCCATAGTCGTTTGAATCTGACCTTATGGTCATGGCCCCACTATCAGTATTCGGTCAGTATTTTTTCTCAGGAGTGGGAGCCAAAACCAGGTGAGGAACAATCAGAAAAAAGGTATAATAGAAATAAGTCACCAATTCTGCATTTATCACCCACTCCTGGTTTTGGCTCCCACTCCTGAGAAAAAATACTGACCAAATACGGATAGTGGGGCCTTAGCCTAATGAGAGCTGTGGCATCCTATGTGCACTGAGTGATCTACTATAGATCACTCAGTACGCCTCACTTGCTTTTGTCTGCCTGTGTTAAAAGGTATTCAACTGACTGCCAACCAATAACAGTTTACCGATCTGCAGTCATCTGTCACTTGCCCCTTTCATCTGTCACTTGCCCCTTCCATGATATCTTGGGATACTTTGATCTTTGATGTCCAGACCAAACTGTACATTTTCATAAAAGGTCATTACTTTGTAGTTCTACTAAAATATTTTTTAATAAATCATAAAAAGGCTAAAAGCTTTAGAATTCTTAAAAATTAGAGGGGATATCTTGTTTGTCACATTCTATCTTTAGGTAGTTTGCTGGAACAATAATAAGCTCAAAAATGTATTAAAAAAATGCAATTTTATATGACTTCACCCCATTTAAGGGAATCTGTTAGCAGACTTTTGCTATGTAATATGAGAGCAACATGATGTGGGGGCAGAGATCCTAATTCCAGCGATGTGTCACTTACTGGTCTGTGTGTTGCAGTTTCAATAAACTCAGTGTTTATCAGGAGGAGATTATCAGTGCAGGACTAGTTGTCTCGTGCCATGTAGTCGTCCTGCTTTGAGTAACCCCCCAACACTGATTAGCAGATTCCTGCCAATGCCCAGTGTACACAAAAAGCTGTAAATCAGTGGAGTGAGTGGAGTTATACAGAGCTCAGCATTCAGAGAACTGCTATTTATGCAGCAGCTAAAACTGTGATTTTATCAAAACTTCACAAGGCAGGCTAGTAAGAGACACATTCCTGGAATCAGGATCTCTGACCCCACATCATGCTACTCACAGATTACATAGCAAAAACCTGATGACAGATTCCTCTTAAGTTTTATATAGATATCCTCCCCATAGCTTTAAACTTAGCATCAGCAAATGTTCAGCAATTCATCCAGGTACAGAAATCTTTAAGTGAATTAAAAATGTTTTGGTATTTATGATTTGACCACAATGTATGAATGCAACTCAATGACGATTTTGGATTTGATGTGATATGGGCTTTTTTTTGGGGGGGGGGGGGGGGCGCACGGTATTATTTTCATCATTGTTATATTTGTTCTTATCTTTGTTACATTTTTCTCACTATTTACTATATTGAAAGACTTTAGACAGGCAAACTGCACAGGAGAATAAATAGTGGAGGTATATACACTGGAATTATCAACAGATGATACTGGTATCACAAAGTTACCAAGTCCACACCTAACTATGGATCTAATGACAATAAAGAATGGCATGATAAGGATCTAGAAACATTTGCACATTTCTTATACTCATGTGACACCAGCTTTTAGCGACCTTTATATACATCTATATAAGGCCTTGCTGACATGCACGGATTTTGTAGCAACAGCTGTGAATCAACATTAACTCTTCTTAACTGCCAATGAAGATCGTCCGGATGGAAAGATTCCAATATTTGGAAATTACTTTGTAAAGCAATGATTTTTGAAAGAGCCCTTATACCCTTGACAAAGCTGCATAGTGGTAGCGATATGCGGGGGCTCCTTCCATCAGGCACTTTCTCTTCTCTCTGCATGTTCCCCTGGTTTCATCTGGTTGCATTGATGTATTGATGCTTCACATGCAGGTTACGGTATATTTTGTATCTTTCCTCAGCATTTATCTAAATTGGTATTATACCTTGTTATCTATATTTCTAGCTGATTTATTCATTTGATCAGTATCTCAGCTTTATTCATTTTCACCTGAACCTGAGCTTTATTATATATAGATTTTTTATTTATTTTTGTTCAACCATGGGGATATTATGGTTCATATTTATTTGTGCCTTATGTTTGGGGATTTTTTTTGGATTATTTTATTCATCTCGTGTTGTTAACCATATATTTAATTCTTTTTAACTTTCTTTTTTGTTTTGTCAGTGTCACTTTGCTATTTTTTAATAAATCATGTTCATTCACTTATTTATCATTGGGTATGCATTTTGATTTGCTATTCAGCTTTTCTTCTTCTCTTCGCATCTGTATTTTTGCATAGCTTTTTATAGTGCCCCTTCTCTATATATATTGCATTTGTGGTGGTCACTACATTGCCGTCTTGTAATTCCCTACAGCTTGTTGTACACATAAGAGAGGTGTCGCTGGAAGGCTTGATAGGCAAACTCTGATTGCATTCCAAGTACACTGCTCAAAAAAATAAAGGGAACACTCAAATAACACAATCCTAGATCTGAATGAATGAAATATTCTCATTGAATACTTTGTTCTGTACAAAGTTGAATGTGCTGACAACAAAATCACACAAAAATCATCAATGAAAATCAAATTTATTAACCAATGGAGGCCTGGATTTGGAGTCACCCCCAAAATTAAAGTGGAAAAACACACTACAGGCTGATCCTACTTTGATGTAATGTCCTTAAAACAAGTCAAAATGAGGCTCAGTATTGTGTGTGGCCTCCATGTGCCTGTATGACCTCCCTACAATGCCTGGGCATGCTCCTGATGAGGTTGCGGATGATCTCCTGTGGGATCTCCTCCCAGACCTGGACTAAAGCATCCGCCAACTCCTGGACAGTCTGTGGTGCAACGTGATGTTGGTGGATGGTGTGAGACATGATGTCCCAGATGTGCTCAATCGGATTCAGGTCTGGGGAACGGGCAGGCCAGTCCATAGCTTCAATGCCTTCATCTTGCAGGAACTGCTGACACACTCCAGCCACATGAGGTCTGGCATTGTCCTGCATTAGGAGGAACCCAGGGCCAACCGCACCAGCATATGGTCTCAAAAGGGGTCTGAGGATCTCATCTCGGTACCTAATGGCAGTCAGGCAACCTCTGGCAAGCACATGGAGGGCTGTGCAGCCCTCCAAAGAAATACCACCCCACACCATTACTGACCCACTGCCAAATTGGTCATGCTGAAGGATGTCGCAGGCAGCAGATAGCTCTCCACGGCGTCTCCAGACTCTGTCACGTCTGTCACGTGCTCAGTGTGAACCTGCTGTCATCTGTGAAGAGCACAGGGCGCCAGTGGCGACTTTGCCAATCCTGGTGTTCTGTGGCAAATGCCAAGCGTCCTGCACGGTGTTGGGCTGTGAGCACAACCCCCATCTGTGGATGTCAGGCCCTCATACCACCCTCATGGAGTCGGTTTCTAACCGTTTGTGCAGACACATGCACATTTGTGGCCTACTGGAGGTCATTTTGCAGGGCTCTGGCAGTGCTCCTCCTGTTCCTCCTTGTACAATGGAGGAGGTAACGGTCCTGCTGCTGAGTTGTTGCCCTCCCATGGCTCCCTCCACGTCTCCTGGTATCTGCTCCATACTCTGGACACTGTGCTGACAGACACAGCTACCCTTCTTGCCACAGCTCGCACTGATGTGCCATCCCGGATGAACTGCACTACCTGAGCAACTTTTGTGGGTTGTAGACACCACCTCATGCTACTGTACCTCTAGGGGTGAGAGCAATGGCAAAATGAAAAAGTGACCAAAACAACAGCCAAAAAGGATGAGAACAGAGAAATGGTCTGTGGTCACCACGTGCGGAACCACTCCTCTATAGGGGGTGTCTTGCTAATTGCCGATCATTTCTACCAGTTGTCTGTTCCATTTGCACAACAGCAGGAGAAATTGATTCACAATCAGTGCTGCTTCATAACTGGAACTGGAGTGTTATACAAATTGCCTCTTCAGAGAAAAAGAGGACTTGTACTCTATAGCGCCACCTATTGGAAGCAGCAATCCTACAAGTCACAATCAACAGAAGTGTTATTGACTTGGAGTTACATTGTGTTGTTTAAGTGTTCCCTTTATTTTTTTGAGCAAGGTATATTGTGCGGGTTAATGTGCCCTGTATTAAGCATACTCAGAGTGGAGCGTCTGTCATAGGGTGAACTACTGGGGCCGCCAGAGGCTCCATGTCAGACACTGGGCAGATTACAGGAGAAGCTGTCACTGTATTGGGATCAGGTTGATTTATCGCTGGCTCAGTGGCCTTAGAATGGCCTATGATATTTAAACATACATTCGCCATATGCTGTGATACTTAGGCCAAGACACTTATAGATAATGCAGCTGAGAAATGCATCAAATGCATTCATTTCTATAGCTGAGCTGTTAGTAAAGAAGTGGGGCGTCCCTGACGGCAGGAGTGGGCTACCAGACGAGGGGGTAAACAAACAAGTTTCTGGCTGCAGAGCGCGCAGCATGCTGCTTCACGCCATCTGACAGCTGCTCTCTCCTGTAATAAAGACAGACAGGCCCCTGGCAGAACACAATGAAGTAGCAGGATATTATTTGATTTGTAAAACTGCAACACAACACTGTTGTCTGAGAGGCAGAACTGCAAACGCACAATAGTGACTGTCTACATCTCCCAATCCATAAGAATCATACCAGAAAATACAGAGCACCGTCTGTGAGGCTCTGCATCTAAAGCCAAACCTCATACAATAAGACGTTCAGTATTTGGGGAGTTTGGTGAGGTTTTTTTACCTCAGTATTTGGTGAGGTTTTTTTACCTCAGTATTTGTAAGCCAAAACCAGGAGTGGAACTATCAGAGGGCAAGTGTAAAAGAAACCACTTCTGTATTTTATTCGCAAACTCCTGGTCTTGGCTTATAAGTACTGAGGTAAAAAACTCACCAAATACTCAACATGTGCACATGGCCTAAAAATAAGGACAAAGATGAAGTAAAAACGGGGAAAAAAAAACGAACCCAGCAATACTCAGCTGACGGATGCTCCTCACTCCCGTTTGGACATTGCCCTGCCTCCTGACAGATTCTACTTTCCCTTCCAGCGAAGACGCCACATCACAGGGATATGTAACTCAAGCATCACAAAGTGGTAATAAAAAATGAAGGTGGGCAGCACAAAAAGAATTAGGGTATCTATGGAGTGCACATCTACTTGTATGGGCATTACATGGCACTGACTCCATGGGCGGTGGTCTGTGTCAGACATGGCAGGTCCTCCACAGCCTGAGGTGCGCTTGGTAACCTCTCTCCCATCCTTGACACGTCTATACAAGATTGAGAAAAGTGTAGTGTTGTAGTTGTACTGTACAGTAAAATGCTCATATTTCTATGCAGAAATCTCATTACAGGGTTTAGTGGAGCAATAATGCTAATAAATCTGACCCTGCACAGGCTCCCAGCTGTCCAGATGCTAAGTAAATGCTACAGCTGTAGTTCTCTGCATAGCACCTAGAGAGAACAAGCTCTGCCTTGGTCCTTTTATTGATGTGATGGTGGGGGTCCCTGAGGTTGGACTGATAAGCAAGTGAATGGGTATCCCAAGCAATATGCTGGCCATTACCAGGAATGTTCTTATAAACAGGGTTACACTCTTCATTTATCTATTACAGCAGCAGTTTGTGCCTCAGAGCAGCTTTCTCTGTAACTGGGGGCAGGAAGTTAAGACTTCAGTCAGCTATTTTGGATGCTTTAGTGAACTGAGCATTTATACAAGCACACAATTCCCCGTACATGACTGCTTCCTCCTCCTCTGAGTCTCATGAATGTAACTTCAATAGGCAAGCCCTTGTGCCTTCTATAATTGCTTGGATAAGTACACGTAGAAAAGTTACTCCTATACTCGGGCTCGGACTGGCCCACAGGGGAACAGGTGAATCCCCTGGTGGGTCCCTGTGCAGGAGTAGGCCACTTACCAGCCAACATGAGCAGTAGTTAACCCAAAACATTACACTTTCTATTAAAGGACGCTTCAAGAATAGTACAAAATATACATGCGAAATTCAAAGATTATATACAGGGTGGTCCAAAAGTAGGTGGCCAGAAAATAATAACATTTATTTTGATTTATATATAAAATTATATTTACTAACACAAGCATAACATTGACAATTAAATTTTATTCTGAACAATAATACAAAAGCCCTTAAATTTTATCAACGCAGGTGCTCAAACTCTTTTCCATTACAATTTGCACAGCTTTGAAGTCGCCTCTTACGCTTCGACAAACTTTTTTGAACAAGTCTCTTTGGGTATTAATTTCTTGAAATGCATCTCTTATGTAATTTTTCAAATCACTGACACTTTTTGGTTTTTGACTATAAACTTTGTCCTTGAGTACTCCCCAAAAGAATCTGATTGGTTGCTAAGGGCAACTGAGCCAGTTTCACTTTACACCATGTTTGATAAATCTCCCCCTTCATAACCTTATTAAACTTTCTGTCCACCTACTTTTGGACAACCCTGTATATACTACATTCAATATTTGTCTATATAAGGAGAAGTCTCCATTATAAAAGTGCATGTGAGGATTTATGTTATGTAGTGACCCATCGGAAAAATTCATGAGAAACCAAACAGAAGAAAAAAACTAGAAATTAACCCTGACGAAGGCAGGCGGCGAAACGCGCGTCGGGTTGGGGGCATCCTTGTGGCATCCTGCATTGGCTCCTGTACAGGTATACCTTGTATGAATATTAAACTAGTTACCTATAAAAGTATCAAGGCATTGTTATGCACTATTACCTGTCCACTTATGGCGTCTAAGCACTGCAGCACCTTATAAATCTATATAGGAATATCCCTATATATCCTCTATAATCCATCTGACACCTTTGCACGACTGCACCTTATCCGCTCAATTTGAGTCTACATATTAAAAGTATTTATGTGCAGGCTAATACTCATTTAAATTCCATAGATAACCATATTTTCTTACCTGCGGCTTAATATATATATTTTTTGATACGGAGTTTGACTATCTTTTATATGTTCTTTTTTTGAGAAGATCTTTGTGCTGTTGACATGTTTGCAGTTTTGCCATTTGCCAGGATATTTAGTAGCTATTTATCTATTGATTGATATAGGATCACTGTTTTGACTCTTTGATCTATATGCCACTTGGATTACGCGCTCGCTTTTCTTTTGGTGGTCTTTCCTACCCTTGTACACCATCTTTTGACCAATAAAACCTTTAACATATTGCACCATTACATTGACCTCCTTGTCGTTTTTTTCCTCTGTCTGGTTTCTCATTAGATTTTCTATGTAGAAACAAAAGCAGCATCCCATCATTCATTCAACATACTACCTAGTTTATTATGACATAGCGGTATAGCTCAATTTGTGAAAGTGGATAATGTAATATTTGCATGTAGATGAGCAGTCAATGTTACTGATGGGCCCCTGCCACCTCAGCCCGATACTACGTACGCTTAAAAGTGTACCTGTCATTTCAGGTAACTTTTCAGAATAAGCTGTTGTGTATGCACGCTATTTCTGGCCATTATGTGACTCTTCAGGCATTTTCACCAGTTTTTCCTTTTTAATGCTCTAGCTCTAATGTTCAATTGTCTCTGAGCTAGTAGGGGAAACAAGTGGCTATGATGTCTCCTATATTCTTCAAACATAGAAATGAGAGATTCTTTCTCAGAAGCGACTCAGACAGACGCTGCAGTAAAATGGAGGATATTATACAGCATCACTGAGCTGTATAGCTGTGAATCCACCACTGAAGTGAAGTAAATATACTACTATCCGAAGAACAATCAGCCTGTCTGTTCTCACTGTGCTGCTGTGCTCATGCTCCTCCCAACTTCCTTTTGCATAAAGTTTAATACGTTCTGTAATCTAATGCTTGGCAGTTCATCTTGCTTAGACCAAGACGATTTTTGAATAGTTCTTCATACAGGATGGTGAGTTCAGGAGGCAAGAGTGAAGAATTGTCTTATAAGTGGAGTAAGAAGCATGTTACTAAGTGTCTTAAAATGTTTGTACTGTTAAAGAAGCACTCACACTTTTTTATTGAGTAAATGTGTGTATGTATGCATGTAGTGTAGTGTAAGTGTATTCACATACTAAACCTACTGCTGCCTTCTCCGGTGTCCAGCCCCGTTCTTCTCTGCTTCTGAGTGACATCACTCGGAGGATATAGAGCAGAGTCCTACACTCAGTATAGGTGGGTGCGAATACATTTTGGGCCTCAAAGATTTAGGATTATCAATACTTTTAGATTATTACACAGGCAATATTAGGATTCAATGAGATGCTGATTTTACAGAAAGGGTCTTTTGTTTTTATAATTAAGAAAGTCTCCTCACAGACTCAATATTGTTCTCTTATTCCGGGACGGTAGAATAAATTTAGCAACGTGAAAGTCATCTATAATCAAAGAGGCTCCAGGAAACAGAGTTTGTACTGAAGGTAGGGGACACAGTAATTATTAGGCAGCTCACTGTCACCCAGAAGCCAGGACTAAGTACAGAATTTTTTGGAAGGAGAATCATTTCAACTACATTTACCCTTGCAGGAACAGAGAGGAATGCATCAGACAAAGTCAGAATTTTGCACTTTTCATGGTCTAACATGATCTCAGATTATGGTAGTAAGAGTCTAAAACTGAACGGGACAGTTAAGATCACCGAAGAGGCTGTGAACAGGTTAGCAATGCCTGAGACCTTAGCTCAATGGGCAGAATGTGGGACTTACGCCAACTGGTTTTCATGCCAGAGCAAGAGCCAAATTGTTCTTTTGAGGGACAAGACTGTGAGGGAAAGATTTTCAGCTTACCATGTACAAATGTGGTCTTTTGCATAGAAACTGTCACACTGGGTATGGGGAGAACCCAGCTTATAAAAACAGGAAAAGGGAAGGGTGCCTTACAAGTAGGGAAAGGGGGAGTGGAGACCCCTAAACAGCTCAAATGACAAACCTTGACTCCCCTATGGACCCTATATAGGTTCTGCACCTATCACCGAGCAGGAAACCTGGCCCTAGCTGACCCTAAATCTAGGCCCTAGGTAGGGAGGGGGAGGGGTGAGCACTAGTCAGCCCCACTGCAAACTAATGTACACACAAGGGAAACAAACAAGGAAATACACTTAACTTTAAGATGACACCGGCGAGAACATGACAACAATCCACAAAGGAACTCCAAGGAAATTCTAGCGAACTACTAGAATTCCAGGCCTGAATAGAAGAAGAACACTATCACCAGCAATTCTCTGGAGAAACTGAGTGTATTTAAGGATACAGCAAGGGTGTGGTAATTAGCAGCAGAAGGTGAGGATCACCGCTGGGTCCTAAAGGTATAATCCCCAAGCAAGGTGAGGATCACCGCTGGGTTCTAGAGAGAGAGGGATCATGAAAGGATCAGGAAGATGTTTGCAAACGCAGTGACCTTCTACAGCTGGACCCCATATGACTGTCTGTCAAACCTGACACACCTGTGACAGAAACTAACAGTTTAAAACAGAGAGCTAATCTAAGTCCCAAGGCCCCCAGGGTGGGTTCATACAAAAATGACAAGGGTTCTACTGCTATTCCACACTGCCTCCATGGTGTCTCAAAGACAAAAAAATAGATCAGAAAGACCATTTACCAGCACTAAGATGGACCCATTTAATAAAGTTAGGGGAAGTCCAAAGCTCTCCAAAGTCGCCCATACATAAAGCCATGACAGTTAATCATAATCTTCAACAACATCGTGACCCTGAAGCCACCATCACCGTGGCTTGCATGCAAAATTTCACTTCAAAGTGTAAAAGATTTAACTGGAAATCCAACCATCCTAGTATATATGTAGATTTAAGGGCAGCAATTGTCTTTTGAATAGCTAAAGTCTGACAATTTAAAGAGCAAAAATATAATAAATGAAATTAACTAGAAATTTTCATTTTACAAGTTACAATATTTGATGTCCTAGTGAAAACAAGTATTAAACTAGGAAGAGAAATGTGATCACCTTGTTATTGACTTTCCTTGTATAAACAAAGCGATTAGTAGGAAGCAGCCAAGATCACATGATCACGTGCTGCTGAGGATATACGCCAGGACCTCGTGTACCTATATGCCACTGTGCTGTGCCAAATGTCCTTCATGTCATGTGATGTCTGCAAACACAAGCAGTCTGATAGATTAGATTATTCTGTACAGTCAAAAAGAAAGGAAAACACAAACTTATTACCAGGTGAAGACAGTAGCACTACAACACAACATTGTCTAACTATAGAGTTGTACCTGGATGAACTACAGTGTGTAGAAAACATACCGGTGCCACAAACTAGTGGAGGAGATAAAAGGACGGCTAAATGTCACTATGTAAAGCAGCTCTATTACTGAGTTTAACATTACATACTTATTCCATTAAAGGGGCTGTCCGGTCTTCTGATAAAAGTCTGCAGTGACTGCAGACTTCTGAAATCTTGCAGCATGCACACCGCACACTGTCAGGATTCTCCAGTATTTCCAGCGAGAGCAATTGCATCCTTGCCTTTCTTGAGAAATATAATATTACAGGTTATGGGTACTAAATTCTGTGATGGGATGTTGATCCACAGAACTAGTCTGATTGCCGTATGTTGAGTTAGGAAGCAATTTTCCCCTAATATGGGGCAATTATCATCTGCCTCATGGGGTTTTTGCCTTTGTCTGGATCAACATATTAGGTTATAGGTTGAACTCGATGGACTGGTATCTCCTTTCATTCATAAAACTATGGGCCCGATTCATTAAAGGGAACCTGATAGCTTATACATCCAAGGGCAGCATGTATCAGACGCTGGCCTATTTTGCCATTTAATTGGACTTTAACACTTGAAACCTTTCATGAATTAAATCTAAAATATCAACTATTGTACGTAACCGTATTTATATATAAGTCTACAGCAATCTTTTTATGGTATTCTTCACACAGCAATCAGATCTGTAGAAGGGGTCATAGGTTCCCAAAACATAATAAACTTTATAACATTGGTACGGAGTCTCAATAGATTCAGAATAAATCCCTCAGTGTGCTACTTTCTCCATCAATGCCAACTAGTTATGTAAACCTGATGGTGTGACAATCCAGCAGTGTTACAACATATTCTACATGCATAAGGAGCTATTTATTAGTCTGTCTTTTTAAAACATTGTCTGCCAAATGATAAATAATAGTTCCTTTGGTTCTGACATGTTCTCATCCTAACTACAGAATCCCCAAATAAAGAATAAACCCTTGTAATCTGATCTGCATTCTGCAACACTCAAATATTTTAAGTAATGAACTACATATCAGCCCTTAACACCAGGACTAGCTGTCATTTCACATCAGGACTAGCAGTCATTTCACATCAGGACTAGCAGTCATTTCACATCAGGACTAGCAGTCATTTCACATCAGGGCTAGCTGTCATTTCACATCAGGGCTAGCTGTCATTTCACATCAGGGCTAGCTGTCATTTCACATCAGGGCTAGCTGTCATTTCACATCAGGGCTAGCAGTCATTTCACATCAGGACTAGCAGTCATTTCACATCAGGACTAGCAGTCATTTCACATCAGGGCTAGCAGTCATTTCACATCAGGGCTAGCTGTCATTTCACATCAGGGCTAGCTGTCATTTCACATCAGGGCTAGCAGTCATTTCACATCAGGGCTAGCAGTCATTTCACATCAGGGCTAGCTGTCATTTCACATCAGGGCTAGCTGTCATTTCACATCAGGGCTAGCTGTCATTTCACATCAGGACTAGCTGTCATTTCACATCAGGGCTAGCAGTCATTTCACATCAGGGCTAGCAGTCATTTCACATCAGGGCTAGCAGTCATTTCACATCAGGGCTAGCAGTCATTTCACATCAGGGCTAGCTGTCATTTCACATCAGGGCTAGCTGTCATTTCACATCAGGGCTAGCTGTCATTTCACATCAGGGCTAGCTGTCATTTCACATCAGGACTAGCTGTTATTTCACATCAAGACTAGCTGTCATTACATTACATTACAGTGCAGTAAGCGTTTTTGTGAAGGGTTGCTATGGTGTACGGATGCCAAGGCATTTTGTATTATTGAACTTTACTAAAAGTAATTTTTTTAATTATACCAGAGGATTGTGTAAGCTTTGTATTGTACATGGATTTCCAAGGCAATATATAGCCTGTCAATGCAGCACTGATGAGCCACAGACTAATTAGCAGATGCCTATGGCAGATCTGGGGGCTATGGAAACCCATTGGCGCTCTGGGTTAGCATCACGGGGTGCTGATGGACTGATAGAGGGACACATTTCAAGCTTCCGTTATGCTCTGTGCTGCAGTAATATAAGGAAAAAACCTTTTCTCCAGATTTTGCCCCGTCGCCCTCATATATCTCTAAACAATGCTTACAGGAGTACTGAAGTACGACCACTCCAGGCTTCAGGTCTGTGACATGAATCAATATGACCTTCACATAGGAAATAAAATGGGGCACACGTTATACTTTGTGTCACATGTGGTCTTCTTCTACACGGATGTTGCAAAGATCAGTTTATCCCAGAATGGATCAAACATGTCATAGAAGGTTACAAAGTGTATAAATGTTACCAGCCTCTAAAATCAGCGCACTTGGCGCCTTTACAAAATGTCCATTATTGTGCCTCACGTTAGCGGCAATGTCACTTTGACGATAATGGGCCTAGCAACAAGCTTTTCCCATACACCGGCGTCAACACTGCATCTCACTCAACTGTTCCTATATGAAAACATAGAGCGTCTAATGGACAAGAAGTAATTGAATTTATTTCATCTTCAAGCTGACACAATGACATCAGCGCTGGCAATTAGGACACGGCGAACATCTGCCGCCAGACGACTGCTACATCTTAGAGGTAATGGCTTTCACAGCAAATCTGCGAAGGCTTTAACCCTTTATTTCATGTTTAGTGACTACAACATTGTGACTTGGAACGGACGGAAAGTGGTTTGTGTTTGACTGCTTCCATTACTGTACTATATTGACTATATTATTCTATAGTCCTTCTTATGGTGAGTCAATGAGAGAACGCTGCAGTACCCAGCACATCGGCTGCTAAGATGGCATGCAAGTAGACAGCCCTATATAAATATGGAGAAGGCGGCAGCACTCGCATAAGCAGGGAGGCCTCTACAATCAGATGATCAGTTCAAGAGTCAAACCACCAACTATCTGATGATAGTGATGGCCTAACCATAATGTGGTCCATGAAAACAATCTTAGGCTTCATTCAGACTTCCATGGAGACATGTTCATGTTTTATCTAAGTCACAGATGAAAATCCCCCATACAAGTCTATGGCTCAATAAATATCAGTGTGCTGTCCATGATAAACACTGCAAAGTATAGGAGAAGCTTTGTCATTTATTTATTTTTTTCATCAGTGAAAATCACTGATAGAACTCGGATTCTAAAACCGGTCACTGACCAATCACTAATGAAAATCTGATCCAATATCCTGATGAAGAACGATCATAGGTATGTTCACAAGTATTTGGTACAGGAAATCTGGAGCATAACACAGTAACAGCTAAGTGCATGAGATCGAAACAAATCTCATCTACACATTGCTGAAAATGTCTGCTCAGACAATAATGTCAGGCGTTGATTTATAAATCTGGAGCATATCCATTCTTTGTGCAGAATCCACAGATTTCACCCATCGCAATGTAATACATGCTGAAGTTCCTGCAAACTCCACGAGAGAAAAGCGGCACCAAAAGATACGCTCTGGAAAAATCTGCCCCCAATATGCAACATGTGAACGACTAACACTCAAGTATTTTTCAGAAGACAAGCACGATTTGGATATTATAGATAAACTCCAACACAAACATAGCACCAGTCTGCAGTATCAGTTTAAATACAAAACTATTGTACAGGCTAAGAGGATGAGATTATATCAAATATTATTTACACATTGCAGATAATTTCTGTACGTAAAGTGACCTGCAGTGAAGACCGACATCTCGTCTCCTGAGATCTCAGTCAGCACATGCTCCACCGGAGGCGGCCATTTTCCTGAAGTCCATTGCATTGAAAACCATAGAAAGTGCGGGAGCTTTGGGCTTTCACAAAATGCTGGCGGAGCCCGCGCACAGTCGAGCATACCCTCCTACCAGCCTGGGGCCCACAGAATCGCCCCACTCCTGCCTCCGCGGAACACTCCCTACTACCAGCCTGGGGCCCGCAGCATCGCCCCACTCCTGCCTGCGCGGAACATTCCCTACTACCAGCCTGGGGCCCGCAGCATCGCCCCACTCCTGCCTGCGCGGAACATTCCCTACTACCAGCCTGGGGCCCTCAGTATCGCCCCACTCCTGCCTGCGCGGAACATTCCCTACTACCAGCCTGGGGCCCGCAGCATCGCCCCACTCCTGCCTGGGCGGAACATTCCCTACTACCAGCCTGGGGCCCGCAGCATCACCCCACTCCTGCCTGCGCGGAACATTCCCTACTACCAGCCTGGGGCCTGCAGCATCGCCCCACTCCTGCCTGCGCGGAACATTCCCTACTACCAGCCTGGGGCCCGCAGCATAACCACACTCCTGCCTCCGCGGAACATTCCCTACTATCAGCCTGGGGCCCGCAGCATCACCCCACTCTGGCCTCCGCCGAACATACCCTCCTACCAGCCTGGGGCCCGCAGCATCGCCCTACTCCTGCCTTCGCGGAACATTCCCTACTACCAGCCTGGGGCCCGCAGCATCACCCCATTCTGGCCTCCGCCGAACATACCCTCCTACCAGCCTGGGGCCCGCAGCATCGCCCCACTCCTGCCTGCGCGGAACATTCCCTACTACCAGCCTGGGGCCCGCAGCATCACCCCACTCCTGCCTGCGCGGAACATTCCCTACTACCAGCCTGGGGCCCGCAGCATCGCCCCACTCCTGCCTGCGCGGAACATTCCCTACTACCAGCCTGGGGCCCGCAGCATCGCCACACTCCTGCCTCCGCGGAACATTCCCTACTATCAGCCTGGGGCCCGCAGCATCACCCCACTCTGGCCTCCGCCGAACATACCCTCCTACCAGCCTGGGGCCCGCAGCATCGCCCTACTCCTGCCTTCGCGGAACATTCCCTACTATCAGCCAGGGGCCTGCAGCATCACCCCACTCTGGCCTCCGCCGAACATACCCTCCTACCAGCCTGGGGCCCACAGCATCGCCCCACTCCTGCCTCCGCGGAACACTCCCTACTACCAGCCTGGGGCCAGCAGCATCACCCCACTCCTGCCTCCGCCGAACACCCCCTCCTACCAGCCTGGGGCCCGCAGCATCGCCCCACTCCGGCCTCCGCCAGCTTCCCGCAGCAGTGACACTGCCTCCTGGGACCCTGCCACACCGCCGCCGCCCCCCCCCCCCCAAGTAAGCTACCATACAGCAGGACTATTAAACACACCACTTTATTAAAACATTTTTTTCCTATTTTCCTCCCCAAAATTTGGAGTGCGTTTTATAATTTGCAAAAAATGAGTAATGGATAATTAGGAATATTCAATAATCTGATTCCTTCTAGTTCCCACCAATGCATGCATGCCTTACAGGATTTTACTACATCAAAATTGCCATAACTAGCATTCCTCCAATTTCATTATCTGAATCGTTCAATTTCTAACTTCCATCATTGGACCTACTAGTTCAGATTGCCACTATTCACACACAACTAATGGCCTCCTATACTGCGTTCTGCAGTCTACTTCCCCTTTACCACATCTTCTTTCCTTTGTGCACAGTATTATTCCGGCACTTATGTCGGAGCTCCCACACAATGTAAGGAGCGGTTCCCTGGTGATGGCTGCATACAGTCAAGTAGGCCTCGGGGGCAGATCGCCTGACGCACTTTTCTTTACTCTCCAGCCCAGAAACCTGATTGCAGTGTGGAAGGTAGAAAGTAAATACAAGACAAACAGATTTCCGATCTGCCCACGCTCCGCAGCACTCATCATAATGTTATTGGAACAATCAGCACAAGCAATTGACTAGACTAATAACGCTCTGCACAGAACACAGCTCCGCTTCTAAAGAGCAGCTTTTAGCCCAGAGAAAACCCTCCATTATAAAGGCAATGTGACCTTGAGAATGCAGTTGGTCAGACATCACATTAGCACTCAACATACAAAGGATATTTAGGACAGAGGTCACATCTGCGAAGGAAAAAACAAGGAAAACACCACTTGTTAGATTCACAGTGAGAGTCTGTACAGATGATGTCCCCTGCAGACGGGTGAATCCGTACAGTTTTTCAACAGGAACACGTTTGAGGAAATGCCGGTGATTTTTTTTCCTTTCCTGAGTGTATTTTCAACGTTTTTCACTATCTGCGGTTTACTTCTAGCATTTCTCCATCTTTTTGGGGGCATCTTTTTCACTGGTGTTCCCGACATTTTTTGTCTTAATTCCATTTAACAATGAAGAAACCGCTAGCGCTTTTGTTTTTTTTTTGTTTCGTTTTTTAAGCAAAAGTGCTTGCAAAATGCATGGCTTCTTTCGAGCTGTCTCAGTGACTCCTATTATAAAGTACTAGATGGTGGCCCGATTCTAACGCATTGGGTATTCTAGAATATGTATGTGGCTGACCGGGCTCAATCAGCAAAGCGGTGTTTAAATTTGGCGCCAATATCGCTGATTGGTCGCGGCCGGCAGCCGCGACCAATCAGCGTACCGTGTTAGTGAGGACCGGAGAGCGTGTTTAAATTTGGCACCAAAATTGCTGATTGGTCGCGGCCGGAACCAATCAGCGAATCGTATTAGTGAGGATCGGGGAGCGGCGCTGCCTGTGCGGGTACTTCCGCTGCGAGCAGCCGGGAGATGACCGGCTGCTCGCAGCACAAGTATCCCGACCGGCGATGCCGCTCCCCGGTCCTCCCTTCACGCTTGCCGTCAGGAGATCAGCGGCCCTAGTCGCTGATCTCCCGACGGTAGCCGCATGGAGGTCATGCTAGCGCCGGTCATCTCCCGGCTGCATCGCCGCTGACCTCCGTGCGGCAGATGAGCCGCTAATGGCCGCCATCTTTTTCTGAAATCCCGCGTCGCTGATTGGCCGCGGCCGCACCAATCAGCGACGAGGGATTTCCTGGACAGAAGGACAGACAGACAGGATAAGATGATTATATATATTAGATTGTCTGGTCACATCTTTTAAAACCTTTGGAAACCTGAAGCGGTTAAAAGAAGCTCAAAAGACTGAACATTTCAACAGCAAGTCATCTTTAGGCCACTGTCCCACTGTCAGTATTTGGTCAGTATTTTTTCTCAGGAGTGGGAGCCAAAACCAGCAGCGGGTGATAATGCAGAATTGGTGACTTGTATCTATTATACCTTTTCTTGGATTGTTCCTCACCAGGTTTTGGCTCCCACTCCTGAGAAAAAATACTGACCGAATACTGACCAAATACTGATAGTGGGGCAGTGGTCTTACGCTGCAGTGCATATGTTCATTCTATTGAGGGTTTAGTTCTCGGAGCAGACATCTCCGGGATTCTTAGATGTGCACACAATGTTTTTTCAGCTGAGTACACTCCGAAATCTGCCTTAAAAAAAATGTTGTGTGCATATACCCTAAGACCACATTCACACATTCAGTATTTGATCAGTATTTTACATTAGTATTTGTAAGCCAAAACCAGGAGTGGGTGATAGAAACACATCACCACTTCTGCATTTATTATACGTTTCCTCTGATTGTTCAGCTCCTGATTTTGGCTTACAAATACTGATGTAAAATAATGACCAAATACTGAACGTGTGAATGTGGCCTAGGAATACCAGACAAGTCTGCTCCAAGAATCATATGAAATCTGAATTATTTGTATACCATCAACATCACAGCCAAAAAGGCCACTTACTAATGATTTTATTCATCAGGAAACTACAGTTGTGCTCAAAAGTTTACATACTCCAGCAGAATTTTTCCTTTCTTGGCCTTGTTTCAGAGAATATGAATGATAACAAAAAAACTGTTTCTCCACTCATGGTTATTGGTTGGGTGAAGCCATTTATTGTCAAACTACTGTGTTTTCTCTTTTTAAATCTTAATGACAACCAAAAACATCCAAATGACTCTGATCACAAGTTCACATACCCTGGTGATTTTGGCCTAATAACATTGCACAGAATTTGACACAAATGGGTTTGAATGGCTACTAAAGGTAACCTCCTCCTCACCTGTGACCTGTTTGCTTGTAATCAGTGTGTGTGCATAAAAGCTGAGTGAGTTTCTGGGATCCAGACAGACTCTTGCATCTTTCATCCAGCCACTGAAGTTTCTGGATTGTGAGTCATGAGGAAAGCAAAAGAACTGTCAACGGATCTACGGGAAAAGGTAGTTGAACTGTATAACTGTAGCATCGGCGTCTCTGCCCCGTTCTAGGCAGAGACGCCGTCCCTCTCACCTCCCCGCTCCTGGCGCGGCGTCCTCCAGCGCTGCTCTCCCCGCTGCTTCCGGCACGCGCTCCTTCCCCGGCAGTGTGCTTAGGGCGCGCGCGCGCGCGCTCCCCCTCTCTTAAAGGGACCGCGCGCGCCGTCCTAAGGAGTCCCCGGCCAATTGCCGGAGGACCTCCCATATAAAAGGCACCTCCTCCAAAATGGAGGTGCCAGAGCAATGTTGTAGCACTGTTCACTACTCTGCTTCAGCCCTCAGGTCCCGTTGCCAGTTACCTGCCAGATACCTGCCAGATTCCTGCCAGTCTGCTGCCTTCCAACTCTTGTCAGTCTGTCTATGGACCAGCTTGCCCGCTCACCTGGGAGCGCACATCTGCTACCTGCCTGCTAGCCTACCTGGAGGCTCTGCCGTCACGTGCTGTGACCACCCGCCTGTCCAGAGACTTCTGCCCGCTCACCTGGGAGCGCTCATCTGCCGCCTGTCTGTTGGTCTTCCTGGAGGCTCCGCCGTCACATGCTGTGACCACCCGTTTATCCAGAGACTCTCGCCTGCTCACCTGGGAGCTCACGTCTACCATCAGCCGCCACAGGTCGTACCAACCCTTTACCCAGAGACTGCCCCGGTCACTTGCCGTGACCATCTGCCCGTTCACCCAGAGACTGCCCCGGTCACTTGCCGTGACCATCTGCCCGTTCATCCAGAGACTGCCCCGGTCACTTGCCGTGACCATCTGCCCGTTCATCCAGAGACTGCCCCGGTCACTTGCCGTGACCTCCTGCCCGTTCTTCTAGAGACTGTCCCGGTCACCTGCTGTGACTGTCTGCCTGGTCGCCACCCGCTCCCTTACAAGGACCGCCCCCTTGTATAGTAGCTCAGAGGTTCCGCCTCCCAGACCCGTTACAATAACACAGGAAAGGGATACAAAAAAATATCCAAGGAATTGATAATGCCAGTCAGCAGCGTTCAAACTGTGATTAACAAATGGAAAATCAGGGGCTCTGTAAAAACCAAACCAAGGTCAGGTAGACCAACAAAAATTTTGGCCACAACGGCCAGGAAATTTGTTTAGAATGCAAAGAAAAACCCACAAATAACATCAGCTGAAATTCAGGACTCTCTGAAAACTAGAGGTGTGGCTGTTTCAAGATGCACAATAAGGAGGCACTTGAAGAAAAATGGGCTGCATCGTCGAGTTGCCAGAAGAAAGCCATTACTGCGCAAATGCCACAAAGTATCTCACCTACAATACGCCAAACAGCACAGAGACAAGCCTCAAAACTTCTGGAACAAGGTAATTTGGAGTGATGAGACCAAAATTTTACATTTTGGCCACAACCATAAACGTTACATTTAGAGAGAGGTCAACAAGGCCTATGATGAAAGGAACACCATTATTGCAACTATGTACGTTTTACTCTGAAACTGCAAAATTTCATAAAAAACATGAAAGCCGGCAGGGACTATGTCTCGGAAGTCTAATCCGAGTCCAGTCCACCGGATATCATTATAGAAAACGGATAAATATACATCTTAGATCTTATGAGGCTGGTATACTCACTTTGAAACTCCACACCAGAACGGCTGTATTTTTCTTTTTTTCCTTTCTGATTTTAAAATGAGCATATTAAGCTGAACTTTAAAAAAATGCCAATTATAAGGCGAGGTTTAGGGTTGTAGCAAGAATGCAGTGGCCACAATGGGAGAGTTATATGATACTACAGAATAATTCATGCTGGAGCATGGCACAACCGTACAACTGATCAGAACGGAGATAGCTTTACCACCTGCATTGTCGTTGCCAGGACCTGCTCCAGCCCACCATAAGGAAGAAAGAAGAAGAATGTTTTATCTTTATTGGATAGTATGTCTACGTAGGAGCAGCTGTATCCAGATAAAACATGGAGGATATAAACACAACATATATTTGTGATAATCTCAGGCAAGTTAGGAAACGTCTAATAAATCCTCCGTGATCAACACAGCGTGGTACAGCAAGAACTAGCAGAGCTTGCAAGGAAATTAAAGGTAAAAAAAACCTGCTCACATTGTTCCCTGGCAATGCTACATACAGATTAATATTCAGAAACGTGCCGAAATCGGGATTACGATTTTTCATTACAAACACAATTATTTTTTTCTGACAGAGCATGAAGTGGCCTTGGCCTTACTATAAAGCATCACATTGCAGACCTTATCTTCCGTTTTTTGGCAGATCTGAGGGTATCCAGACACTAACTGGTCAGTGTATGAAGTGAACCATGCCTGCATGCTGTGAGCCAGCGGTTGCTATTTCAGAAAGAGAGAGAAATTCAGGGGTGTTTGGTTACCAGTGAGAAGGAAGGAGGGAGCGTAAAATAGTAATATTACTGCTGCCAGTTCTAAGAAACTAATTACACCCCGTGCTCTGTCCCAGATTCATGGGTTTATGTGACATGACGTTCCAGACTGAACAGATGGACAAACAGTCAAATGGCCGTTATGTGGAGTATTATGGAGAAGAAGGGCTACCAAACACAAGGAATAGCCTACAGAACTCATGGAGCTACATACAAAAAAAGTACAGATCCAGTTACTCAGAGTGGAACTTAATATAGGGAATGTATCAAAGACACCATGAGCCAACATGTTCTATCAGGGCATATGGATGTCACAAAGGGGGTACCTCACTCCCCACTCCCCTCAAGGGCCAGAGAAGTCGCTCACACTTTGGTGGTCCTGGTGCATCCATGCATTATACCAGGGGTGGGCAATTAATTTTCCCTAGGGACCACATGAGATACTGTGTGTGTTGTGGAGGTTTGAACCAACCAGCCAAACTTCATTCTGCTTATGGTTATTGTTTTATACTCATTTTTATCACTGTCTTAGAGGGGTTGTCTGGTCTTAAACTACAAATACGCTCTATGTGACTGCAGATTTGTCACATTGTCACATCTCTGGTGTCGGGATCGGCGGCTATGTGACCACAAATATGGATATGCATACTCCCAGCCACATTCCAACAAGTTGGGCGCAGACTCGCTCAATGTAAATGTAATGAGCGGAAACAGAAGACAGTATAGTCGGGGTTATGCATATCGCATACACTCAGTGCGCACAATGTGAGTATTCACAAGTCTGCAGTCACATACATGTTACTTATTTTAACATGTATTCTTACCTGTAGAAGCTAATCAAAACCGTATAATTTACTGCTTTATATAAAGCTGTAAATTCTGCTGCTCTGGTTACTTAGCCCTTGTATTTTGATCAACAGCTCCCCATACAATATGATGCTCCTCATATAATATGATGCTCCACAATCCCCATATACAGTATGAAGCTCCCACATACCATGATGTCATCACACAGCCCCTCAAACTGTATGATGTCCCCACACAGCTCCCCTGCATAGCATGAAGTCCCTACAAAGCCTCACTACACAGCAGTTGTGCCCACACAGCCCCCCCCCTTACACAGTATTATGTCACCACACTGCCCCCTTACACAAAATTATATCCCCACACAAACCTCCACTCAGAAGGTCACCAAACAGCTCCCTTACATAGTATTGTCCCCTCAAAGCCACCTTACACAGTATTATGTCCCCACAGAACCCCCATGCAGAATGATGTCATCACACAGCTACCTTACACAGTATTATGTCCCCACAGAGCCCCCATGCAGAATGATGTCATCACACAGCTACCTTACACAGTATTATGTCCCCACACAGCCTCCCTGCACAAAGATCTCCCCACAGTGCCTCCTACCACAGTATCTGTACCCTCAAAGCCCCCTTACACAGTGTTATGTCTCCACACAGCCCTCATGCAGTATGATGTCCCCACACAGGTTCTACCTTTCTACCTGTGCTTGACATAGTAATATCATTAAATGAAAGCCACATATATTGTGTCTCTTGTCTCCTCTCCACGAAGCTCAATAATCTATCATAGGGTGTTAGGGTAAGTTATAAAATCCAGCAACATAATCATAGAGAGAAGTCTCAAAATACCGCACAGATGTGTGAAAGGAAAGGCAGAAAATCATCAAAAAAAATCTGATCCATGCATCTTTTTAATAGAAACAATGTAGCAAATGGTGATTAGAGCGCTATCAGCTCTTCAAACAAGCGTGTTGTGTGGAAACAATTTACAGTAATTTACATTGTCCACTGCTAACTCTAGTTATATTATGTAAAGGATAATTGTACTTTCAAGTCACTTTTCAAAATAAGCTGTCCTGTATATGTACATGAGGGATATCACTATCTCTGCCCATTGTATTTTGCATTTTTGCCTTTCTCTTAATTTGCCATTGACTTTGAGTTGGTGAGAGGAGACTATCTGGTATAATCTTTCCCATACACAGCACTGTGCACAGTGAGGGATTCCTGCTCTTCAATCCTTAGTTAGTAGACATACAGAAGTAGCAGCAACATGAAGGAAATTATACATCCATACTAAGCAAAGTAGATGTGAATCCAGCTCTGGGGTGAAGACGTAGAAAATTCAGCACTGAACCCTAGCCTCAGACTTACCAGCTGTTGTAACTGGCCAGCCAACCGGACCATCACAAAGCTGCCCAACACCAGAGAAGCTACTGGCCCCACAAGGAACAGGGCATCACTGCCTGACAGTGGAGATTGGTGTGGGATCAGGGACAAGCATATTATACTAAACTGGAAGTATAAGAAAATATCTCAAAAAAATCACTGTGCACCTGTATGTCCTTCCTGTAAAGTATGAAAAAGACTTACTGGCTTAGGATACAACTGCCCTAAAGAGATTTCAAAAACTGCATTTTAATTAGATTAAAATGAGAGTAAAATGACATGACTAGCATAGTAAGTTTACATTCAGCAGATCATTAGTGTCCATATTTAGTCATGTCACAGACAATATACTTAATGGCTTCAGTACAGCTAATCCCTATAGAGCAGGTTAAGCACTCCTAGAACAAAGCAATAATTAAGAGCATCGCACATCTAGTGAGCTCAGAACGCCCAGCAATGACTCAGTAAATGTGTAAGTTAGATGCTTTGCTATAGCAATGATAACGTAGTCCTTATGGGGATTCACAATGGTATGACAATCCAAACTGTATGTAGATGAGAAAACATGAATCTCGGTAAAGGACATGTTTATGGATCTATATAAGATACTGTTAAATCTAATCTGTGAGTAAACTAAACAATAGGAAACAATGACCAGCACATGACATTTTATATGATATATATCTGCACATAAAGCACGTTTAGGAATTCTCTTACCGGACCCATAAACAAGTATTTGTCTAAGTAACCCAATACACAAGGGTGAAAGAGGGCAAACAACCCACTTTACCTAATGCTTCAGATCCAGTAGAGAATTTCATGCAAATTTTAAAAGTCTACTGATAGAAGTAATGAACACGCTGAATATGCAGACTGAGAAGTAAAATATTAGCTTCCGAAGAGGCCATTCACAAAGAAAAGTCACAAGCAGCATGTACAGAAGGAAGAATCGGCAGCTTGACACCAAGTCTGTGAGGGTACTTTTCTATGAATTTTGGACATGTTGTACAGTACAGATCAAAAGTTTGGACACACCTTCTCATTTAAAGATTTTTCTGTATTTTCATGACTATGAAAATTGTACATTCACACTGAAGGCATCAAAACTATGAATTAACACATGTGGAATTATATACTTAACAAAAAAAGTGTGAAACAACTGAAAATATGTCTTATATTCTAGGTTCTTCAAAGTAGCCACCTTTTGCTTTGATGACTGCTTTGCACACTCTTGGCATTCTCTTGATGAGCTTCAAGAGGTAGTCACCGGAAATGGTTTTCACTTCACAGGTGTGCCCTGTCAGGTTTAATAAGTGGGATTTCTTGCCTTATAAATGGGATTGGGACCATCAGTTGTGTTGTGCAGAAGTGTGGTGGATACACAGCTATTCACATATTGTGAATTTCCCAGAGTAAACCCCTACATAGTATGATGCCCCCATAGTCCCTCCCCCCACACAGTACGATGACCACAATCAAACCTACAGCAGTGGTGTAACTAGGGGGGCAGGTGGAGCATGTGTCACAGGCACAGTTAGCAGGGAGGGAAGAGTGGGCTTAGAGGAGGCAGTCTGGATTGCAACAAAACATTACTGCAATAGTCACCAAACTCACACAGTGCTTCTGTCAGCAGTAATGAGCCGCTTTGTTCAACTACTAGAGGCGCTGTGTGTCAGGAGCTGAAGCAGGGATCAGCCGAGTTGCAGCAGCCCTCTACAGTTTCCTGCTCCACAGTTAAACGTTTACACCTGTTGTCACGTTTTGGGGGACTTCCTGAAAAAGTGGAGGTCTCTCAAAACGTCTCAACAGGTGCAGACGTTTGGTCCCTGCTGCAGTCTCTCTGCTTGATTTGGATGGAATT
This sequence comes from Phyllobates terribilis, assembly GCF_046119375.1. NCBI lineage: Eukaryota > Metazoa > Chordata > Amphibia > Anura > Dendrobatidae > Phyllobates > Phyllobates terribilis. The sequence goes on from NW_027362762.1 coordinate 261,653,219, forward strand.
AAACTGTTTATACCTCGGCTAAATGCAGTTATTACACCTTGGTGAAAATGGTCATGGATTTTTCTATTGTATATTTGTTCAGAAGAAAAATTAAAAGAGGAATGTTTTGAGTCTTTATTGATCGACATGAGCTAAAATTTACTATCATTTATAGCAAGGAGGAAATCAATTTTTTGGACACCAAAATTTTGAAGTCAGAAATGAAACTTTTTCGATAGATCTTTTTACAAAAGACACAGATAGGAACAGCGTAACACATTTTCAGAGTGGACACCGTCATTAAAAAAGCCATTCATTATCAAAATTTCATAAATAAAATGTGTCTAATCCTGAGCTATAGGAAAAAAATGTTAAATGAGATGGAAAAGAAATGTCAAATGGTCGAGGGCTATAGCAGAACTCACTACACCAACCATACTTTAGGCTATGTGCCCACGATGCAGAAATGCGCCAGATTTTTCCTGAGCGTTTCTGCATCTCCCTGGCAGAAAAAAAACGCATGCGGATTGTACATGCGTTTTCCTGCCAGGGACAAGCGGATATGAAGCGTTCTTCACATGCATTTCCGCATGCGGGTTGACAAGCGCTTTCCAAGCGATTTTAGCATCACTTGGAAAGTGCTTGTCAACTTGGTCACACTATATAAATCCATGCAAACAGCATGGATTTATATAGTGTGACCCGAGAGAATGTCAAAAAATAAAAAATAAATCTATACTTACCTTCTGATGGCCCCCGCAGACTTGCTTCGCTCCGTTCCCCCTTGTTGGCAGATCGCGGTGCACTGCACTGAAGGACCTGCCATCACATGACTAGATGACGTCAGCACAGGTCCTTCAGTCCACCGCGATCTGCCGGCAAGGGAGGACGAGCGCAGCGGAGGCCATCAGAAGGTAAATATAACATTTATTTTTTATTTTATTCTTTTTTTCACAGGTTCTATGGTACCCGGGTCCGGAGGAGAGTCTCCTGTCCTCCAGACCCAGGTACCATCTGCACATTGAAACGCGTGGAATGAGCATCTACATACGCAGTGATGCGTAATCCATGCGTGTCAATGGCGGCGAAAACGCAGCACTTCCGCAAAATAATTGGTAGTGCTGTGTTCTTTTCCGCAATGATAATCCGCAGCGGAAATTTCCGCAGCATGTGCACAGCACATGCAGATTATCATTGGGGAACATGGCAGGCCTTCTACCATGCGTTTTTTAAGCGTTTCTGCAGCGTTTTTGCCGCTGCGGAAATGCTTAAAAAACGCATCGTGGGCACACAGCCTTACAGGAATTGATTACAGCCATATGCTTCTTCCGTCAGCGCGATATATAAAAATGCTTCTCAATCTCGGTCATCGGGCCTACAGTATATTACCCCCATTAGAAGACATACGTAAGATGGGTATTTTCCCTACATCAAATTGTTTCAAGTATAATGCCCCCAAGGCTGACCTGTACCACTGCATGTGGTCTTGCTCAGAAATACAGTCTTTTTGGGAAAGATCCATGCTTCTGTATCTAATCACCTGAACAATTTCGCCCTCTTGGTCCTATACGGGCCATATTTAGATATCTGGAAACATATTGATGCAATCCTGGTGTAAGGTAACTCATGGTAGCAGCAGCAGGATTCAAAACAATTCTTCACACATGGCTTAGTCAGCAACCTCCTCAATACAAATTGTTTTTGGTAAAACTTGCCTTTTTGATGTAGATGGACTTGGTGGAGGAGTCTCTTCAATAGGAACAAAGTTTAAAATTTCTTTGACATTTGGGAGAGTTTTAGGTTGTGTGCACACTGTGCGTTTTTGATGCGTTTTCGTGGCGTTTTTTTTCCATGTGGAAATGCACCAAACATGCTAGGTAATCCATCTGCCAGCTAATGCAATGACAATCCTGATGTGCTGTGCACATGATCCGGAATTTTCCGCTCAGGATTGTCATTGCGTTAAAATTCGCAGCATTCCATTTTTTGTAACATTTCTGCAGCGCGAAAACGCACAAATAATGGTCCCCGGGCCGGGGAAGAAGACTACTCCTCCCATCATCCAATAACAGCGAGAGCGGTGCAGCTCAGGGGAGAAGTAGTCTTATCAGCCGAGCCGGCGTCTGTGCGATGTGTACAAAATAAAAAGTAAAAATCTATTTAAAGTAAAAAAAAAACATCTTTCATTCTCACCTGTCCGGCATCCTCCCGATGTCCCCCAGCGACCTGATCACCTGGCGTTACACTGATGGGAACGCGCTTGCTCCCAGCAGTGTACATCACTCTGCTGCCGGGACTGAGTTCACGTGAGCTCATCAGCTGGAGATCAGCTGACGAGCTCCGGGACCTCACTTTACGGCACCAATGATGCGGGGGAATATTCTCACGAATTTTCCCACCAACACTGATGCAGTATGAGGTCACCGGAGCTTATCAGTTGATCTTCAGCTGATGAACCCAAGTGACCTCACTCCTGCAGTACAGCGATGTACAGTGACAGGAGTGATTACACTCCTGTCAGTGTACAGTGCTGTCTTCTACAGCAGTCACATCTGTCATTGATGTGGTTGCTGTAGAAGTGACCCGGATCGCCGTGGAACACTCGGATTACGTCATGAAGGCAGACAGGTGAGGGATATGGTTGTTATTTTTATTTTTGTTTTTTTTGACAGGAGACAAGGGTTTTGGGGATTAGCTGAATAACAAATAAATTATTAAAACCGTGTGTAATTTTATTTCAATAAAATACTTTATTCTGGCTGTGTTTTTATTGAAAAAAACATCAAAAACTTTACTACGGGGTTAGTAATGGGGGCATCTTATAGACGTCTCTCCATTACTAACCTGGGCCTCATGTCAGCTGCCAATACAAGGCTGACATGAACCCCAACCTTATTACCCCACTCGCCACCGCTACACAGCACCGGAGGCTAAGTGACAGATTTGGTGCATCTTACTGATGCGCCATTTCTGGGACTGCTGAGAGCTGATGTTATTAGCCATGAAGGGGGCCAGGATCGATGGCCCCTTCCCTGGCTATTAATATCAGCCCGTAGCTGTCTTTGTAGCCTTTGCTGGTTAGATTTTATAGGGAGACCCTACGTTAATTTTTTTCTAGGGTCCTCCTGTAATCTAGCCAGTAAAGGCTAAGCAAACAGCTGTTGGCTGTTATTAATAGCCAGGGAAAATTTTTAGCTAATGGCTCCTTCCCTGACTACTAATATCAGCTCCCAGCGGTCGGCTTTCCCTATGCTGGTTATGAAAATGACGCGGGAGCCCATGCCATTTTTTTTAATTTTAGGCTATGTTCCCACAATCCGGACGTAGCAGCGCTTTGGATCCAGAATATTTTTGCTGCGCTCTATTTAACGCAGGTAAATCCGCATGTCTTCACTGAACCATGCGGATTTACCACATTCAGTACATTCTAGTGGTCAAATTTCTGCTGCGGAGACTAGCGACTGCGCAACAGAATTTGACATGCTGTGGTCCTCAAAGACGCGCCGCATGTCAGTGTCCATGCGTGATCAGCAGCCTCAGATGCACACATAGTGGACACGGGATTTCTAGAAATCCCATCCACTATGCTGTAATATCTGGCCGCTGCGGGTTTGACGCTGCATAAACACGCAGCATCAAACCTGCAGCTGCTCCTGATCATGGGCACGTACCCAAACTCACCCGCAGCATGTAAATTTCTGTGGCGGAAACACTAGTCTCCACTGCAGATTTTGACCAATTGAAATGTTATTATATGCGGTGGATCCACATGTATTGACAACAAAAGTGCGGCATTAGAACGCAGCGTTTTGGACGCAGCTAAAACACGCTGCATCCAAAGCGCTGCTGGTTGCTGCTCGGGGGGATGTAGCGGCTAACAAAACAGCTGTGAGCTGTTATTAATAGACAGGAAACATGTTTGCCTAATGGCACCTTCCTAGGCTAAAAATAGCAGCTCACAGCTGCCCCAGAAATTACATGAATGGTAATGCTGACACTGGGATTAGCTGACAATCAGACCCCTTCATTACTAAACCTAACTAAAGTAAAGCGTTAAATAAACACACACAGACACAGAATAAAACACTTTATTTGAAATACAACGGACACATTCTTTAATCATTTAAATTAACCAATATACTCACCCCAGGTCTGATGGTAATCCAAGGGTAAAAGCGATAATCACAAGTTTATTTTTTCAAATATCTTTATTTAGCTCCAAAAAGCATTCACTGATGTACAAAAATGCATAAAAAAGCATCAAAAAAGTATCAAAATCGCAGCAAAACGAGCATTTTTTCTGCACCGTTTTTCCTGCCAAGAGATGCAGAAAGGCTGCAGAAATTTCTGCAATCAAATCCTGAACGTGCGTACATAGCCTTATAGAACCTTTTATCTCACCACATTCGTAAATCATTGCGAGATAGTTGGTCCAAAACTATGGTTTCAATAAAGGGAGATCTTCTTATAATGTCACATCAGTTTTCCACTACAGGTTATGTCTGTGACATGGAGACACAAAGCCACACACCACAAGGATGAGTTCCTCTATTACTATATTTTCTACTACTATTTCCTATACAATCTGTCAGGCAGAGGGAAGGCGGTGGCGGCCTTACTGGGAGGGTCCGGCCACCTTTGGTACTAGTGGGTGTCAGGTGGATCTCTGGTGGACAGGGGGGTTGAGCTCTCTTGTGTATTTGCGTGCATGCGTGCCCCTTGTGCTTCCGGGTATACCTTTGCTCCCCAGCGGGTTGCCTCTTGCCGTTCTCTGGTTGCAAGGGGTGAGGTCGCCTCCGGGGGTCGGGGCCGGCGCAGAGCCCCGCCTTGCCCGTGTACTCTGTTCAAGGGAACCTGCCTCGGGGCGTGTTGTGGTTGGGAGGTGAGACGGCGTCGCTCGCAGCACTGGCGCTATTGAGAGGGGTCCTGAGACGCCAGGTTCCCCAGCACCAGCTGTTGCCAGGCAACATGAGACGCCATGTCTCCTGGGACAGGTATGTGGTGGGAGATTCTTTTCTCGCTGCCCTCCTCACCCCTTCCTCTGTCTCTCTGGGCAAAGGGTGGAGATTACCTCAGCGGTGTTAGGTGATCCATGAGAGGGAAGTTTAAACTCGCCATATCCTCTTGTCCACTGCTGATTATTCAGCTGCGCTTTAGTGGTACGGTTGATGGTTCTTTGGTGAGTGTTTCTTTGGTTTGTCTCTGGCTCGTGTGTATGGTGCCATCTGGTTCCTATGTCTCTGTTTTATGCTCCCTGACTTTCCAAGTTTGTTTGTTAGGTTCGTTTCTGCCTTATCGTTATAGTTTATTGGTGTGTTTGACCCAACTGTGGCCAGCGTTTCTCAGCCACCAGCCACCCTGCTATAGATACCTGGGAAGGGCTTTGCCAAAGTCCCCCTCTCTTAAGTGGGAGCGGGTGAAAAGTACCCTGGCCCTCAAGGGTGTTCATAAGTGTGACAGCTTGTGCCAAGTGTGTCTGGCTTTCAGTCCGTTCATCTCATCACTACTCGAGTGTCACACAATCACTGTAATTCTCATTGATGGGAGAGAGGAGTAAACATGGGCAACTGTTTTTACTGACGCTCATTTGATGTCACTGTTAAAGTTTACCTTGTTGTTTATTAACGAAAACACAGTAATGTCACATCATTGACTTATATCATAAAGGTTAAACAGTATATAGAACGTTTTCTCTTTAGTGAAATTAATCATTTATTACTCTATTTCCTTGTGTATATACATTGTGTTTTTGTAGTCTGAAAAATGTTAATAAAAACATTCTTTAACCCCTTCCCGACCCGTGTCACACCGTTTGTGACATGGAAAACAGTTCGTTCCCGACCCATGTCACAGCGTCTGTGACATGGATGGAAAGAGCCCCTGCAGCGCCTGCGAGCGGGGTCGCTCAGGTGTCACAGTTGCTACTGCAACTGGACATCCTGAAGTCGACCCCCCGGGGGGTGGATTAACCCCCCCGTGCCTGGGACCCCTCCGATTGGCTGTTTCATTTTCACTTTTAGTGAAACTGCCAATCGGTATGAATTAAATATTTCACCAATGAAAATTGGTGTAATATTTAAATCTGGGCATTGCCTGATGCTTACAGCATCAGCCATTGGCTGGGGGGAGTGTCACCTCTGTTCCCCCCCTCCCCCCAGATCTGATTGGGGGGCTAGCGTCACATGGATACTAGCCCCAATCAGATATGGAGGGATGGCTGAAACCTCCCAGCACCTTCCCAACCCTAGATCGTCTGCTGCGGACCCCCTGCTGTGGACCCCCTGCTGCGGACCCCCTGCTGTGGACCCTGTGGATCGCGTCTGCCGCCGCCACCGCTGATCAGCGGTAAGTATTGCCGCCACTCCCCCCGACCCCGCCCCTCCACCCTCCACCCCCCACCCCGCGACCCCCCCCGCCCCCCTCTCCACCCCCCCTCCACTTTCATACCTGCACCCCGACCTCCGCTCCCTCTCCCACGTCTTCATCCACCGGCTGCTGCTCTCCTTCTGACAGCCGGTGGACTGTGATCACAGCAGCAGCACGCTGTAAATGCCCTGCTCCTGTGATCAAACCCACCATCCCCCAGTCCCAGTGATATCACCCCCCACCTCCCAATAATCACCCCCTCCCCCAGTGTTCACCCCCCCCCTGTTCCCAGTGTTCACCCCCCCTGTTCCCAGTGTTCACCCCCCCCTGTTCCCAGTGTTCACCCCCCCCTGTTCCCAGTGTTCACCCCCCCCGAAAACCCAGTAATCAGCCCCCTGCTCCTGCCAGCTCCTGCTCCCCTTTCTGCCCCAGTAATCACCCCCCGATGCTGCCGGCCTCCTACCCCCCCTTGCTGCTGCCGGCTCCTGCCCCAGTGATCACCCCCCTTGCTGCTGCTTCTGGCTCCTCCATCTCCTCAGCCCCCTCCTACGTCTGACCGCCCCATACGTCTGACCGCCCCCTACGCCTGACCCCCCCTACTCCTGACCGCCCCCTACGCCTGACCGCCCCCTACGCCTGACCGCCCCCACACGTGACTGCAGAAGGTTACACCAAGCACACACACGTACACTCACACTATAATAAAGTTTTGATTTTTTTTTTTTTTTTTTTTTTTTTTACACACGCACAAAGCACACAAAATGTCCCGCCCGTCCCGCTCATCCCAGTCTATGGCGTACTCAGCTGAGGAGGCTATGTCAGGTTGGTGTGTGTGTGTTGTAGTGTATGAGATTGTGTGTGTGTGTTGTGTGTGTGTGTGTGTGTGTGTGGTGTATGCACTACAATATACCACACCGCACACCAACCTGACATGCACTACACAATGGTGTCCGCTAACAAATTGGAACCCTTTGCGTTTGGAGAGTCCCTGTGTGCCCAAACATTGGAGCTCACCAACAAATGACCCCATTTTGGAAACTAGACCCCCCAAGGCACCTATATAGATGCATAGTGAGCACTTGGAACCCCCAGGTGCTTCACAAATTGATTGATAAAAATGAAAAAGTGAAAAAAAAAAACACTTTTTTATTTTTACGGATTAATTTGCTAAGGACCTGGGGGTCCCAAGTGCTCACTATGCATCTAGATAGGTGCCTTGGGGGGTCTAGTTTCCAAAATGGGGTCACTTGTGGGGGAGCTCCAATGTTTGGGCACACAGCGGCTCTCCAAACGCAACATGGTGTCTTCTAACAATTTGAGCCGACAATTTGTTAGCGGACACCATGTTGCATTTGGAGAGCCGCTGTGTGCCCAAACATTGGAGCTCCCCCACAAGTGACCCCATTTTGGAAACTAGACCCCCCAAGGCACCTATCTAGATGCATAGTGAGCACTTGGAACCCCCAGGTGCTTCACAAATTGATTCATAAAAATGAAAAAGTGGAAAAAAAAACACTTTTTTATTTTTACGGATTAATTTGTGAAGGACCTTGGGGTTTCAAGTGCTCACTATGCATCTAGGTAAGTGCCTTGGGGGGTCTAGTTTCCAAAATGGGGTCACTTGTGGGGGAACTCCAATGTTTGGGCACACAGCGGCTCTCCAAACGCAACATGGTGTCTTCTAACAATTTGAGTCGACAATTTGTTAGCGGACACCATGTTGCATTTGGAGAGCCGCTGTGTGCCCAAACATTGGAGCTCCCCCACAAGTGACCCCATTTTGGAAACTAGACCCCCCAAGGCACCTATCTAGATGCATAGTGAGCACTTGGAACCCCCAGGTGCTTCACAAATTGATTCATAAAAATGAAAAAGTGGAAAAAAAAACACTTTTTTGATTTTTACGGATTAATTTGTGAAGGATCTGGGGGTTCCAAGTGCTCACTATGCATCTAGATAGGTGCCTTGGGGGGTATAGTTTCCAAAATGGGGTCACTTGTAGGTGAGCTCCAATGTTTGGGCACACAGCGGCTCTCCAAACTGGACATGGTGTCCACAAACAAATTGAATGGAAAATCGGCTCAAATTGTTAGCGGACACCATGTTGCGTTTGGAGAGCCCCTAATGTGCCTAAAAAGTGGAGCTCCCCCACAAGTGACCCCATTTTGGAAACTAGACCCCCCAAGGCACCTATCTAGATGCATAGTGAGCACTTGGAACCCCCAGGTGCTTCACAAAATGATCTGTGAAAACAAAAAAGTACTTTTTTTTTTCACAAAAATTTTCTTTTAGCCTAAATTTTTTAATTTTCACATGGGTAACAGGATAAAATGCATCCTAAAATATGTTGGTCAATTTCTCCTGAGTACACTGATACCTCATATGTGGTCATAAACCACTGTTTGGGCGCATGGCAGGGCTCAGAAGAGAAGGAGCGCAATTTGACTTTTGGAGCTAATTTTCCATTCAAAAAGTAAAATGGCGCTCCTTCCCTTCTGAGCCCTGCCGTGTGCCCAAACAGTGGTTTATGACCACATATGAGGTATCAGTGTACTCAGGAGAAATTGACCAACAAATTTTAGGATGCATTTTATCCTGTTACCCATGTGAAAATTAAAAAATTTAGGCTAAAAGAAAATTTTTGTTAGAAAAATAAAAATGTTCATTTTTTTCTTCCATGTGGCTTTAGTTCCTGTGATGCACCTGAAGGGTTAATAATCTTCTTGAATGTAGTTTTGAGTAGCTTGAGGGGTGCAGTTTTTGGAATGGTGTCACTTTTGGGTGTTTTCTGTCATGTACACCCCTCAAAGGGACTTCAAATGTGATGTGGTCACTAAAAAAAATGGCTTTGCAAATTTTGCTGGAAAAAAGAAAATTTGCTGATGAACTTTGAACCCTTCTAACTTCCTACCAAAAATTTTTTTTTTTCCAAAATTGTGCTGATGTAAAGTAGACATGTGGGAAATGTTATTTATTAACTATTTTGTGTCACATCACTCTCTAGTTTAGCAGAATAAAAATTCAAAATTTGAAAATTGCAAAATTTTCAAAATTTTTCCCATATTTTTGATTTTTTCACAAATAAACGCAAATATTATCGACCTAAATTTAATACTAACATGAAGCCCAATATGTCACGAAAAAACAATCTCAGAATCGCTAGGATCCGTTGAAGTGTTCCAGAGTTTTTACTTCGTAAAGGGACACTGGTCAGAATTGACAAAAATGCCAAGGTCTTTAGGGTCAAAATAGGCTGGGTCCTGAAGGGGTTAAAAAACAAAACAACTCACCAAAAAAAACATGAAATAATAAAAAAAAAATCACAGAAAAAAAGGCAGCCGTATTTACCAACACCAGATCACAATCCTAATGCTCTAGGATGCAGGATTTTTACTCTGATGGGTTTTTTTGGAAGTGGGGAGGGGGGGGGTAATAGCTCATAAATGGAGAAAAACAGATTTCTCTGAATATAGATTAAAACAATTCTTACATTTTCTTGTACTTATATTGTATTTACATTTGTTGAAATGATGGTGAACATTTAAAAATAAAGAAACCTGAAAAAGCGCTAGAATAGTCTTTGGATTTTTTAGTAATCATAAAGTAAAGAAATGGCAACTGGCAATCAACAAGTTACATAGTCATGTGACTAAGTGTTACAAAGGGCATACAGAAACTAGGGCTGATTGGACCCCCTCTGGCAGACCCCTGCCCGCTTTCTAGCCAGCTAAGTGATTAGTTAGGTTCCAGTCAAGTAGGCACAATAGTATGAGATGAAATCAACATCGTAGACTCACAAAATACATTAGAACAGCAGTGTTTTGATAATTTTCCTTCCATAGATCACATTTTTCCGTTACTTCCATAGCCCATCCATGGGGGTCAAATGTTAGCTGTAGTAATCGGGAGGAATAATGGTGAATATTATTACATTTCAGTTATAAAATGCTTTGAGAGCTAGTGAGCTGTAAAATAAACCCAAATCTTCTGAATATACAGTTTTGAGTGAAGTTAATTTTTAACATAATTAAATACAGGAAAACTTTGGATTCATAACCTGGATAATCTACAAGACTTTTCACCTTCCCTCATAGAATGTCGCAATTTTGTTCCCATAAGGAAAACCTGCACAAACTTGTGAGATGGTGAACACGAGTAATAAACTGTTTGCATCAGTTTGGCAACTTTTCATCATTTCTCCTTTTAAACAGACTAATTAGACATCTCTTTGGCATTGCATCTTTCTTGCTGGCACATATTTGTACGATTCCATTGTATTCAAAGAAGAGAACACAGCATCATATTCCATGTGTAGCTCCATATTTCAGACTTTGGGGAGTTATGACAATTAAACATGGAATAATTCAGTAACCCCCCCCCAAAAAAAAAAACGATCTACTAGCACAAGCTACTGTATATAAATAGCCACACAAATTCCCTGAGAAAAAAATGCACAGTCCACAACATTAGATCATGACGGGTAGTCATAAGATCAGCATCCCTAGCTGCACAATTGCAAAAACTGGTGAGTGCCTCAGTGAAGCTATGCTCTAGATCAGTGTTTCCAAACTCCAGTCCTAATGGCCCCCACAAGTCATGTTTTAAGAATATCCATAGTGTTGCAGAAGTGAGAGAATTCCTGATGTCTTGATGATCCTTCCATCACCTAAGGAAATCCTGAGAACATGACCTGTTGGGGGTGGTGAGGACGACTGCAGTTTGGAAAACACCGCTTTAGATCAACGTAGAATGAAAGTAAGACATAGTTCACATTTATCTTGCACTCTACGCTTAGCACTGCATGGAAGGTTTCCAACTAAATTCCCGAAAAACAATATTCAAATGGAGTCATTAAATATGATGAGAAAGACAGTAAAAATTTGGACACAGTTTGTCTCTATTCCAGCAGTGTATGTCTTCTTGAGGTGGACAGAATTGAGTAGTAGTCTATGCTTTTGTGTCCTTACCCCCAAAAAAGACAAAGGCCAAATGGAGTCCAAAGCGATTCACTCTTTCCCATTATACTGAATGACCCCATCTGAATTCTGTTTTTCAGGGACTTGGAGGAAACCCTTCCGTAGTGCTCAGCATATAATCCTGTATAATTTTGGATCTAACCTAATGGATACAACTTGATGGAAAAAGGTCTCTATTAATCTTACTAATAGCACCATTAGGGTATATTCATATGTAGCTTCTATGTAAAAATGACTTGTGGTTCATATGTTCAGGCTTTTGAACGTCTTTTAACCACTTAATGTTTCTTAAAACGCCAAGCGGTTAAAAGAAGTAACGTTCATTCTTCTGGCACTTTCCACTTGGAAGACACTCTGTATTTCACAATACAAGTCAATGTGAAAGCTCAAAAGATGCCTGGCAGACAACCGAACTTCATTTAAGCATTTTGCTATAATTTTTTGCTTAAAAATGTAACTATTATAAGGGGTGAAAAAAAAGCCACCAAAGAAACACAGTAAATACAAAAAGACATAACAAAAAAAAAGGAAAAACCTTTTAAAAAAAAGTCTGAAAAATGCTGAGGAAATGACCAAAAAAAGACAAATAACACGCTTCAGGAAAAAAAAATGCCAGAGTTTCCTGATGTGTCTTCTGCTTGAAAAACTCGTTGGGTTCATCTGAGTTTAAAAGACTTTGTGCACATAGCGAATGGGAGAATCTGCTGTAACAACGCTGAAAGAATTGATATGCTGTGTTTTATAAAATAAGCAACAATGGCCAAAGAACTTAAAGGGGTTGTCCACTACTAGGACCACCCCTTTTCAGACCCCACGCTTGGCCCAGATATAATAAAAAACCTTATACTCACCTCCTGTGATGGCGCCGTTCCAGCGTTGTCGGCACTCGCGGTCCCGGGGCTCTTGTGCGGTTGTGGTGACACATGACCTGGGCGCCTGAATAAGCGCTGGTGTCAGTATCCCCACTCTCGGACGTTTTGAACATGAAGAGGAAGTCAGAGATCAGCAAGGCTTTTTTATTTCATCAGGGCCAAACATTTACATCAAGAAGTGGTTGTCCTAGTAGTGGACAAGCCCTTTAAGGAATTAAAATCACCCTGTGAATGACATTTTGCTGTTACTATAAAATGCTGCTTTTTTTCTGCATGAAAACTAAGTGTTAACTGTTGGAATTATTACTGGTTAATTACTAGTAATAATTAGTAATACCATTATATTTACACTCCATATTTTGCATAGTAGAAAACAATGATAATATACATAAGTAGCGTGTGGCTCCAAATCTCCTAAAAAAGCCACATTAATAAACTACAATTAAAGCCAGAACTCAATGTACCTGCGGACGAGGTCCACCCCAAGCATAATGAACACATAATACTCCTACTAACGTGCTGAATGTGGAGATGGAAGAACATCCAGTATTCTCAGGGCTGAGGTCACTTACATGGGTCAGAAAATAAGTTCATCGCAGCAAGAGGAAGTGCATTACAATAACAGATTTTACTCAGAGTAATTAAAGCCCATCACATGTTACTGGATATTTGTACATATAAAACTAATAAAATATGACCTACAAAACACAACCAACAATAAAAAGGGGTCAAACCCCCAACCCTTCTGCACGTAACTGCTGCCAAAGCGAGCGGTCCTGGGCACTGGCATTAATAACAATGGAAGGCATTTATTACCAGGAGAGGAGCTGGATAGGATCTATAAGACGCTTTTCGCTATCCAGCGCAGTACAGTAACAAAAACTATGCTCAGTTGTGTAACCACAGACATTTCAGAGACTGCAAAGTGAAGGAAGGGGTTAAACATGACAAAGTCGCAATATAAATAGGGCTTGGTGTAGAATTAGCACTTGATGCGAGGAGATCTGCAGGTTTTGCAAGGATAGTAGGCACGTCTCGTCTCGACACTGTGTTAATTACAATCAGCGGGATTTAATTCTGTAAATAGTGACTTTATTGGTAGTCACAATCCATTCCCCACTTCGCCCACTCTCTCGATGCCATGCCCTCCCTCCATATCACATCACCGGTTCCTCGGCTCTCCTATGTGTCACAGCACTCCTTCCTCACCTCGGATATTTCTCTCTTGCATTCCTAGGAGCCAGGCCACTCCTTATTCACAGTAAGGACTGAGCTCTCCTGCACACCCTGTTCAATACTATAGATATGTTCTGCACAATGAGCCGATAAACGCAGCAAACAAGCCTGGACGGGACAAGGATGACTTATGGTCACCATACACGCATTAGACTGACAGCTATTTCTCACATCTCTCCCATTGCTATGGAGGCTTAGTGTGGCCAAGACTACAAGTTTCAATGGGGAGAGAGAAATACAAGACGCCAGAGGCGGCGGGTTATCTACCATGAAAAGAAAGGATCACGAGACACAGAGTAAAGAACAAAAATCAGCACATAAAAGAAAAAACTGCTCTTTGTGGCCATATTACTAAATACTAATACACTAGAAATGAAGTCACTAAAGAAGTCATTACCTCTCCAGCACAGTCCGACAATCAGAGCATACACCGAGAGAGTGAAGGATGCTGCCCATCCTGCTCCAACATCAAATTCCAGTCCACAGAATAAGGCAAAAAGTGCAAAATGACCAGTCTTCAAAGTTAAGGAGATCTTCATAGGATGTATAGATCTGCTATTCAGTCCTGAGCGCTGCTCTGGAGGACATCAGCAACAGGATCATTGGTTGCTGTACATGTTATGATCACTCTATACAAAACATCCATGACAATTGCGGATAACATGCATACTGTGAAAAAAGAGGCGTATAGTCTTTATAGGTAATGTGTCAGCGTCAGACGGAAATAAAAATACTGTGGTATCACATTGGATGTGGACAGCCTGTCTCTCCAAACTGAAAAAATTAATAGAAAGAACACAAGACAGAGTGTTACAGGATGTATGCCGCACTTTCAGGCTGAGCTTCCAGAATGCAAAAACACAGTAGATTTTCCATTGCATATTCACTTGCGGAAAATCTGCTGCGTTCTCCAGTGTCAGCAGAGTACATGAGAACTTAAGAAATCTCACGCACGTGCTACGAAATATATCAGCAACATAAAATCACGGGAGCTTCCGGTATGAGCTCCATAGCAAGTCAATTTATGTAATGCAAAGGCTGAAACGTGCGGCTCCTCCATCCATTCTTCACAATGATATCCCCAGCAGTGAATGCCACTCTGCTGTGGGAGGTCCGCATTGGAGATAGTATGTGGGGAGTGTAGCCTTATATGACTGTTTGCCAGTTATAGCTTTTAAAGGGACTATGTCAGCACAGTATGAGTGCTCAAACCAAGATCTCTCTAACCCCCCCCCATTTGATTGATAGGTATATATGAATGACTGGTTCCGCCATGTAGCACCGAACGCCTGTACTTGGTTTGAACAGTCATTCTGTGCTGACAGAGTCCCTTTAACTGGATCAGCCTATCCAACAATCTAATGGCCCTGGTGCTTGCTGCTTACAGTAGGTAAAATCCAGCACAGTGCAGTCTGTGCACCTCTACATGGATTTATGGGTACCTAAATGACGACACATTCCCTGACAGGCCCTGGACAGGCGAGCTGGGCCTTTCACTTTTAATATTGTGTTTCCTTACAAACAATACATAGGAACTCAAGTAAAACTAGAACTCGGTGGCCACTTTAGTAGAAAAAAAATCATTGAAATCCCCCCCATATACAGTAATTTCTCAGCAACATGACAGTCCGCTCAGGCACAAGCTCTAATGCCACTGAAACTTCTGACCAAGTATTTCCCTAGTTCCCAGGCACTGTAATGGGGAATAAAAGGTAAATTAAGATTTTTTTTAATTATTTGTATATGATTTATTTTCCCACCACTCTACTTTATCTTCAGTAAGAGATGCAGACTGCAGAAATGTCTACCGGATAGAGATAATAATAATCAGTTTTTACAATAACTACCAGTGGACCTACTACTTGTTGCACAACTAGTACCCGGTGTTTGTATTTGTATTTCCTTTTCAAAACTTAATAAAGATAAATTTATAAAAAAAATAACTACCAGAGCAGCAAATCTCGTGTGGAGATGTCACATGATTGTCAGCAGAACGCCTCAACACGCAGATAGAAGGATTCCCCACATATAAAATAACTATCCTGTTCTCTACTAGGATTCAGCAAATAACAAAGCCCCTCGTAGACTGAACCCTGGGCTTTTTAACGCTAGGGTGTAATTCTCGGGCTGTAGGACTTGGTGATTTGTTACAAATTAAACAGTAGCAAAGTACCAGCCGTGGCAGTATATGAGCACTCGTTGAAAGGTCAAGAAATCACAACACAGGAAAATTCATTTGTAGCCACAGCTTGATAAATATCACGAAGAAGCACAAATCAATTAGCCTCACGCAGCGCACAACACTACTAAAGTGAGCCAGATACCAGTATTGGGACCCAAGGAGTGGCTCCTATCACCTTACTGAGGATCCCTGATTTGTGGTCAGGTAACAATGAATAAATTAAGAGGGAGAAATACTGGTTCTCCTTAAAAAGTCCAACTAAGTATGGAGTCTTAAAGACAATGCTCCATGGAAGAAAAGAATGCACATTAGCCCTCACAAAGAATGGAATAAACTCTCACAAATACCACTTAGAAGAGATGGCTACTCTATGAGTTAGTGTCCAACCCTTTACCAAGGCCTTCAACATGACCAGAAATGAATGACAAGTGAGAACTCTTAAATGTTGTAGACTCCTGTGTAAAATAAAAAGTTATACTCATATTCCACAACGCCGCTGTTCCAGCGATGTCAGCATCGGGTCTCCCAGCGCTCGTGTTACATTATGTCACGTGAGAGCTGAAGCCAGTCGGCGGCTGCTTATGGGCAGCTTGGCTCACATTTCCATTGGAGGTAGGAGCTTGGCGTGAGGCAAGTATCAGCCTGTCAGTGACCACTAACTGGATGCAACGCTCACGTGACATAGTGTCCTATTGTAGATTGCTGATCCTTTTGTTCTCGACAAGATAAGCCGCCAGTGGCTCCCTCTTAGAGAATATAATAGCGTTCGGCACAGCGAGCATTAAGGAGTCGGCAGTGATCGTTTCCAAGTAAACAATAGGATGAACCACTGTTCAGCCCACAGCCATTTATTGTATATGGAGTCCCTTACATGTAAATCAGCAGAAAACAATCCAGAGACTTTGAATTTGACACTTTTGTTAGACTATTGTTTACCAGGTTCTGAGATTTGCCCTGTCCATCTTTAACAAGTGTAAAATGATACTTTGTTACTGTTTAACATTTCCTTCAATAGAAATGTAGATGAAAATGAAATGAGAACAGATAATATCAATTGTTTCCTTCCCGTCTAAATATTTCATTTTTTGACAAAATAAAAGAACGAACAGTCAAAATGAGCACTGACAAAAAAGTAGGTAAAAAAAAGACAGTTAAAGCTTTTGTGCTCGATAACTTGAGATTTTACTTGTTTGCTACTTTCCACTTGTGCAGCACTAAGAAATATGTTGGTGCTACAGTACTGAAGATGATTCAGTTAAGGAGTCTACAATCCATTTCACTACCATGCGCTGCTTTTTTACAATAAATCTGCTGTGCACTAATTTTGGGAGATTGAGAAAAACTAGTGAAAATCATTTTTTTCTTGAATTTATCATCAGTTTAAGTGTGATCTAACAGAAGAAGAACAAGCAGACGAATCTCAATAGCCAATCATAGAACCTGACTGAAAAGGCACATTAGTGTCTGCAGAGCTTCTATTATTTTACAGGTCACCAGTGATATACAGTTAGGTCCAGAAATATTTGTACAGTGACCAGATCTTTGTGATTTGGGCTCTACATGCCACTATTTTTGATTTATAATGAAACAACTGAGATGCAATTCAAGTGTAGACTTTCAGATTTATTTAAAGGGGTTAAACAAAAATATCTTGTGAAATGTTTGGGAATTGCAACCATTTTTCTACAAAGCCTCCTCATTTCAGAGGCTGAAAAGTAATTGGACAAGTTAACTTTACCATAAATAAAATGTTAATTTGTAACAGTTTGTAGAGAATCCTCTGCAGGGAATGACTGCCTGAAATCTATAGCCATGGTCATCGCCAAACGTTGGGTTTCCTCCTTTGTGATGTTTGCCAGGCCTTTACTGCAGCTGACTTCAGTTGTTGCTTCTTTGTGGGTCTTTCTGCCTTAAGTTTTGTCTTAAGCATGTGAAATGCAAGCTGGATGGGGTTGAGATCTGGTAACTGACTTGGCCATTGCAGAATAGTCTACTTATTGAACTTAAAAACTCCTGGACTGCTTTCGCAGAATGTTTTGGGTCATTGTCCATTAGTACTGTGAAGCGCCATCCAATTAGCCATGCTGTATTTGGTTGAATCTGAGCAGAGAGTATAGCCCTGTAAACTTCAGAATTCATCCGGCTGCTTCTGTCTTCAGTCACATCATCAACAAACACTAGTGACCCAGTGCCAATGGAAGCCATGTATGTCAATGCCATCACACAGCCTCCACCATGTTTTACAGAAGATGTGGTATGCTTTGGATCATGAGCCGTTCCAAGCCTTCTCCATACTTTCTTCTTCCCATCATTCTGGTACAGGTTGATCTTAATTTTAGCTGTCCAAATAATGCTCTTCCAGAAATGTTATGCTTCTTTAGATGTTTTTTTTTTTTTTTGCAATTTTTAATCTGCCCTTTTTATTTTTACTGCTGAGTAATGGTTTGCACCTTATGGAGAACCCTCTGTATTTGCACTCATGAAGTCTTCTCTTTATTGTGGACTTAGATACTGAAACACCTACTTCCTGGAGAGTGTTCTCACTTGGGTGGATGTTGTGAAAGGGTTTTTCTTCACCATGGAAAGGATTCTGGGATCATCCACCTCTGTTTTCTTCCACGGACGTCCAGGCCTTTTTGAGTTCCCAAGCCCACCAGTATGACCTTTTTTTGAAGAATGTACTAAACTGTTGATTTGGTCACTCCTAACATTTCTGCTATCTCTCTGATGGGATTTCTTCCAAATGCAAATGCCACACCTGGAATCAGCTCCAGACATTTTACCTGCTTATTTGATGATGGATTAACAAAGGAATGGCCCATGCAGCCCATTAAAGAGCATTTGAGGTAACTGTCCAATTATTTTTGGTCTCTTAAAAAAGAGGCAGCTAGATAATAAAGTGCTGTAATTACTAAACCCTTACTCCAATTAGGATGTGAATACCCTCAAATTGAAACTGAGAGTCTGCACTTTACCCCTAAAATAATACAAATAATACAAACTTGCTCCATCCAATAAAATATGAGCCAATGCTTCTTAACTGTACAATTTTGATTCACCTTAGTATATATTAATCTTGCCAAGTTAAGATTATCTGTAGAAAATACTATAATTTACATGATATCATACAAATGGAAATGAATGAGAAATGACCTGCAGTACCAAGGAATGGCCACTAAGCAGTGTATGGCGCTGTTCCAATCCTTACACTGTTTATAAACAAATGCCACCTGAGCTGGTAGCAGCTGATTGGCGGGTGTACCAGATGTCAGACCCCCATCAACCTGAGGATCACTAAGTATAGGTCATTAATATCATACTAATGGACAACCCCTTGACGTTTTTTTTTTTATAAATTGCAAATGTAGATAACGTTTGGAAGTTCATCTCAGGTCCTGTACACTCACATCACTGCTACAAAATAAGCACACAGTGTTACTTCTTATCTTTTATTTCATCATGCATCATGTTTGCCCTTCTGTGGCTTAATATACAGTTCCAAGGATTTGTACAAAAAGCATTGTGGATATGTATGATAGGGTCTGCAACGAAAGTGCAACAGTAATTACAAAATTAAGAAAATAAATAAGTTTGTTTTTTTTATTCTAATGCATTAGGTTGCACATAAATTGTGCCACATGTGCCCAGTTTACTTAATATTTAATTGAAGGGCAAATAACAATTATCTAAGTTATCCAATTGCAAATAAAGTTCTTAGGTTGGTTGAGTGTAAATTAATTCAATTTTCTAATAAACGATATGTATGAAAATATATCAACCAGAGCTTGATACAATCAATGGGGCTGGCAGGGGTCGAGAGCCGGAGTCTTAAATTATTTCCCAAAACAATTGTTTTGAAAACATAAAAGACACCTCAACGTCAGGGCTGTGGAGTCGGTAAGCCAAACCTCCGACTCCTCAATTTCCATGACCCCGACTCCAACTCCCTCATACATGGCTGATGTTTAAGTGATAAATTTACTGTAGCACAGATTCATCTCCGCTAAAAGTCTAGACCCTTAGATCAGGAATAGGACAGATATTTCATAACTTTCCCAAATTCTTATGAAAAAAAATATTCCCCACAAGCTGCATTGTACTACTGTACCCAATTTATTATATATTTTAGGAGTTGGAGTCGGTCCATTTTATACCGACTCCAACTCCGACTCCACCAAAATGGACACAGACTCCGACTCCACAGCCCAGCTCACCGTTGCACGCTGTCACATGCAACTCTCCTGAAAATTCTCCATAAAATCAAGATCTCACTTTTCATTCCTGGAGGAAATTCTTATAGACAGACCTTGTAAAATATACCGGACATTGTCTTCTGAGTACTTGCAACCAGAGGAACACAAATGTACAAGATACATGGAAACCTAAGGAAAGTTTCATGTGACAACGTAGAGTGAAGAGTGTCCTATGTTTTTTCTAACTTTGTGAATTACCTTAATTTTTTATGGTTCAATAATGGCCGATTTCAGACCCGGTCACATGACCCAACAACTGAATGGAGCTAAACCCGCAAGCAGTCTAAACTGCAGATGTGGTCAGGCAAAGATTTCACTGCACATACTCATTAGATTTCCTAACTAAAACCTCTATGTGAACATACACTTATGCATTATACATTTACATCAGTAGTTTGCAACCTGAGACTCTCTAGTTCATATGAAACTCAGGTTCCAACATTTCATGATGCTCTACAACTTCCATGGCATGCTGGGGCTTACTTCACAATAGCAATAGTAACAGCATAAAGACATGAACAAGAAGTAATCCAGACAGAATAAAACTAAGTGCTATAGAGTTTGGATACATTCAAAGGAGACTCACTTCACTCTGGAAGATAGTAAATGCACCTCTACTTACCCAGTGGAGTAACTTGAAGCTCATGAGCCCCAATGCAAAAGCTCCAACAGGGCCCCCAAATTACTGCAAATCTTTAATAGCATTGGTCTTTTTATATAGGCAAAAGAGACTTTTGGGGCCCCATAGGCTCCAGGGCCCGGGTGTGATTGCAATTCCTGCACCTATTGTAGTTATGCCCCTGTACTTATCCCTTTCCTGGATCGCCTATCACCCTTAGGGTCAAATAGTCTTCCCATGCATGTTGAAGACGATTGTCCAATTCTTAGATCTTTGATGCTCCACCAGTAATCCTCAAATTACAATATACCGGTACTATAAAATGTCTAAAATTACAATAAACAGTGACCAAAACTACATCAGGAGGAATTTTATATAATTTTATATGTGTAAAGGGAATCTGATTTCAGTGATGTGGCACTTACTGGGCTATGTGTTGTAGTTTCAATGAAATCAGTATTTTATCAGCAGGAGATTATCAATACAGGACTAGTTGTCTTGTGCCTTGTAGTCCTCCTGCTCTGTGTAACTCCGCCCACCACTGATTAGCAGCTTTCTACCAATGTACAGTGTATATGAAAAGCAGCCAATCAGTAGTGTGGGCGGAGTTATACAGAGCTCAGAGTCCAGGGAACAGCAGAGAAAACAGTGATTTTATCTCACCTGCTGGAATTATACATTACTAGAATCAATGTCTCTGCACCTACATCATGCGGCTCTCAAATTACGTATCAAAAACCTGGTGACAGATTACCTTTAAAAATAGACCCGTGAAGTAGACTGTTATTGGAGGTTCACTGGTGGAACATCTTGGATCAAAATTTTGGACAATAGCCTTACACGTGGATGGCAAGACTATTTAGCCCAAAGTTGATAAGTGAACCAGTAAGGGGCTAAGTCCATGTGTATTTACTACGCCCTACAGTGTAGTAAGTCACCCATATTCAATGGCCCCATAATCTTATTCTGTCTCTGAGAGCTGGATTATTTCTATTTCAAATCTTTATGCAGCTACGGTATTCGCCCCAACTAAGCAGTTTGTGGTACTGAGTCTATTCCAGCAATCTCCAGTTTGGATGATTGGATGTTGTTTAGAACAATGATGAACTATCAGAACATAACTACGGGCAAAGAAAACAATCCCAACAACCAGAGTATATTTCACCATAAATCTTTATTTATCATATAAAATTTGAACAAGCTTAAAATTAAAACACAGTGCTGCTAGCAAATGCGAGGATCAACACTCACAATACCGTATTTAGCCACAATTATGGCCTTGTGAATTCTACTACAGTGGATTTAACAATAGAGTTTTATTAATAAGAAAATCCATGTATTTAGTACATTCAAACCACGTGTTTTCATGTATTTATACAAGCAAACAATGACAGCTGATTGGAAAGTGTGTTCAAAGATAAACTATGCTGGATATTTTGAAAGCTCCTGGGGGTGTATTATACTGCATAATTATTGGGAACAAGCATTGTAGAAACCTAGAAACGCTCAAGTCCTGATAATCGTGCTGTGTAAACAGGCTGCCGATCACCCACCTAATGAGCAGAATGCTTGTTTGTCCGATGAAAATATCTGTTGGTTTAGTTTAAAAATCCTCATTTCTGGCAACAGTACATGTATACAGGACATGTGCTACTGAAAACAATGGCAACCTATGTGCACAGAACTATCATAAGCACGGTCAGCCTATTTAAATAGGCTAGTAAACAACCATCAATCGCCATATATATAGCCAACTGATGGCCTATCAACACTGCATATCATCTAAAAGGAAATGAGCCTTAAAAGGAAAACTGTCAGGTCCCCCATGCCCTCCAACCCATCAGCATTTATGTATTTATTGCTAAATTCCCTGCCCAACCAGCTCTTTGTCATGTTAATCACCTAAACATATGTTGAAAAAAAAGTATTTATAAGCTTCGTTTTTCTTATGCAAATAAGGACTTTGACTAGTTGATGGGGCGTTAGTTTCCCCAGACTAGTCGTACCTCTTTGTATGTTATCAAGCCCCTGTGGGCATGGTAAGATGATTTGGAAGAGCCAGCGTCATCCCAGTTCTCTGCAAAACTTGTGCATGCGCAGCTTTATTTTGGCACATCATTGCACCTCTGAAGCAGCTGTACACACTGAACATGGCCAAAAGTGCAGAATATGTACATGAGCCGTCTTCTACATTTGCGATCATGCGCAGTGCGCCTCTGAAGCTGGGAAGCGTGCACCCGGCTTCAAATGCTGGCGGGTTGGAGGACATGGGGGACCTGACAGGCTCCCTTTAAGTGTAATGACCTACGACATCTTATACCATGTGAGCCAGTAATGAGATCTCTTTGGGTTATACTTATCATAATTCTGGGAGCGATGTCCCAATATTCTAATCCTTAACTGTTCTTTTTTTACTTTACAATAATAAAGCGTTGGAGATTCAGGGGATACAGGTCACCGATGTAAGTAAATGTGCAAGGCAGGAGAAGTTCTAGTAATGGTATTTTACATTGTCACACCTTAGGCTTGTTCACAACTCTGGGAAAAGGATATAATTCTGCAGTGATTGGCAGAGATTTTATGGATTAGCCGCAAAATTATTGTCAGTAAGTAGATTCTGCATCAAAAGAAGAAAAAAACAGCTGAATTTTGAGGAAAAAGGTTGCACATAAGGATTTAGAAAGACAGGAGCGGGCTCATCAGATACACTGCAGTGAGGTAGAGCAGCACACTTTGTTCTGGCTTTCTCTATGCCCTCATTTTGCAGCCATTGACATTTATACATATTGAGACACCAATTACCGTGACATTATAAGAGTGACCGTTATCTAGATCCCAAGGTTGTGTTTCTGACACAATACAGCGCTTTGTGTTGGAGGCCTTTTTCCAAATTAAAGCTTGGTTCCTGCCAAGTTGTTTTGCAAGTCGATGTATAGAGAGAAAACATATCCTGGTAAGAGGAACATGCTTCAGGATTGATGTTTTCTCCATATTATGTCTCTATCCTGACAATAAATTCTGTATTTATTGCATGTGGTCTTAGATGGATTTCGATAAGACTTAAAGGGAATCTGTCACCCCCTGGGAGATATCAGACCTCTACTATGGGCATACAGGTTATAGAGAAGTAAATCTATACCTACCTGTATGGCCCATTGTAGAGGTCTGATTGCAGAGAAAAGTGTTTTTATAAACTCGGTTTTGTACAGGCTTGGCGTCCGGGGGACACCAAGAAATCACCGTCTAACTGTTTATTATTTCCCTAAATCGCCTCTTATATGCTTAGTTACCATATTCCTCCCCTCCCCTGCACGTCACAGGGCCCTGTGACAAGCCCTGTGCTTCCTTATTTCCCGGGCATGCGCAAAGTGCCGCTCACATAGAGCTCACATAGAGCGTGCTTTGCTTCATCCCGGCCCCATTTGCCTGTGCTTTGAGCCACAGGAATCTAATGCGCAGGCGACGGGGAGTCACTGTCACTTCCCAGCGCCCTAGCAATAGAACCCTGCGGCGCAGTGCATAGGCAGACGGGGCCGGGAGGAAGCAAGTGTGCTCTATGTAAGCGGCACTTTGTGCATGCC
This sequence comes from Phyllobates terribilis, assembly GCF_046119375.1. Lineage (NCBI taxonomy): Eukaryota > Metazoa > Chordata > Amphibia > Anura > Dendrobatidae > Phyllobates > Phyllobates terribilis. The sequence goes on from NW_027362762.1 coordinate 261,677,283, forward strand.
CGGGAATAAGGGAGAAAAGTGCACGTCACAGGGCCCGGTGACGTGCAGCAGGGGAGGGGAGGAATATGGTAACTAAGCATATAAGAGGGGATTTAGGGAAATAATAAACAGACGGGGATTTCTTGGTGTCCCCCGGACGCCAAGCCTGTACAAAACCGAGTTTATAAAAAGAATTTTCTCTGCAATCAGACCTCTACAATGGGCCATACAGGTAAGTATAGATTTACTTCTCTATAACCTGTATGGCCATAGTAGAGGTCTGATATCTCCCAGGGGGTGACAGATTCCCTTTAAAAGTGATCTATGATGATCCTGCTTTTAGAAATGCACCCCTACTCAGCCGGCTACCCATGTTAGAATATATATGTAGATGGCTATTCTTAGTATGCACCTGTTCACACCAGTTTTCTGTTTGGAAGTGACGGTCAGTCTTTTGCTAACTATAATAGACTGCATAAAAGGTCAGCAACAAGTAGTAAACTATAAAATTCGAAATCCCTCCATTCTTGAAGACAGAGATATTTTCTTAAGAACAAGTAAATTGATGTAGCTTGTTTTTACAAGCACTTTGCAATTTTACCCATTTATTGTGTTGAAAAAAAACTCCTTCAAGGCCCATTTACACTGTAACAGCCCATTAACGAGTGCCAATTGGTATAGAAGCCAATCAGCGATCGCTTAAAGGTCCATTCACACAGGCCAACACATATTGTATGAGGACAGAACAATCGTTATTATAATCATTCTGTCTCCATATAGCGTACATGTTGTCGGCAGCACATCTTCAGTTTATACGAAATTAAGTGCTGCTGACAGCAATGATTTTTATGCCGGCAAAGCAGTCAAATCAGTCAATTAACAGGCATTTTGCTTGTTTGTTGGCTGATCGGCATCATGTTTGCACGGGTCAATGATCAGTAAAGAGTGTTATTATGAACGTTCACTGATTATCGGCCCATGTATAAAGGCATTTAGACCTCGTAATCTGTCTGCAAACGCCACATATCCCCTAGAAATCCTTTTATCTACTTAATAACCTTATTTTGACTGGCTGGACAAATGACAGCTCCTCTGAGATCTTGTACTGGTCAGAGGCCCTTCTGCTCAAAAACAACTTTCTTCTTCATCAACCTTTGAAGCTGTGAAGGTTATATCATGGAATTTTAAGATGAGCAATAAAACATAATTACTGGACTTGTTAACAACAGGACAATGAATATTATAAATAAAAACATGCACAACATAGCACTGCCTTCAAGGTGACTAAAGAAACCCTATTACTTCTTTATCGCTCCTTAGCCCTGGAATGCTTAGATTACATACAGTAATGTTTGATGTCCCTGCCCTGAGTACATATACAGCCCTGCTCACCGTACAGTGGTGAACTGCACTTCATAGCCCTAATTATGATAGTTTATAACTAGGGTTTAAACACAGGAGTGCAAACCAGAAGCCATTAGACTGAACACAAGGGTATGATGACAAAAACTCTATCCATGTTCAGGTAACTGGGGTTGGGCACGTTTAATTATTTACGGACACAGGTTTATACCGTATGGAACCAGATTTATGTATTAACACAAGATGTATCCATTGCACTGCGAAATGTGCTCCAGGGAAAAAAAAACATGACATGAAGATTTTAACGTGAATTTCACACTTGTCAGATACTTGTACTACATCTTATTTTAATGGGGTTGTCCACTACTTGAACAACTCTTTATTGATCTAAATGTTTGGCCCCGATAAAAATAAAAAAAAAAGCCTATACTGACCTTCCATGCTGGTGCGGTGCGTTCCAGCAGTGTTGGCACTCGTTCTTCCCGGGGCTCCCGTGCTGTTGTTGAGACACATGATGCCAGTGCCTAATCAGCGCTGGCATCACTGTCTCCACTTCCTGTCGAATTGAACAAGAGGACTTCCGGGCGGCAGCTGATCTCTGACTTCCTCTTCATGTTCAATAGGAGGCGGGTAAAGTGACACCAGCGCTGATTGGGCGCCGGGGTCACGTGTCACAACAACAGCACAGGAGCCCCAGGGAAAGTGAGTGCCGACATCGCTGGAACAGCGCCAGCACGGAAAGGGAAAGTAGGCTTTTTTATTTTATCGGGCCATGTGTGGGGTATGAGAAGGAGTTGTCCAAGCAGTGGACAACTTCTTAAAGTAAAAGAATTGGCTTGATAAAAAAATAAAAAAAATAGAATCTGATAAACTGTTTGTAACATTTTCATACCTAATTTTCTTGCATCTCGGAGTACTGAGCAGTATGGAGTGCAATTTGGTTTAATGCAAGCTTTTCTATCACTGCTGTGCATTGTCCAAATGCTGCTACTAGAGATGGGGGGACCCCTGGATGTTTGGGCCCGGGGGGGTTCGGCCGAACAGTGAGTAAAAGTTCAGGTTCGGGTACCAGAACAGTACCCGAACCCAGACCCCATTTATATGAATGGGGAACCTGAACATCCGTGAACTGCATGACAGCGCGGGAAACAGGAAACATTACCTCGCGCAATTCTCACGCAGCAGTGGTGCCGTAAATGAGGTCACCGGAGCTCATCAGCTGATTGAACTCCAGTGAACTCTCTAACGGCAGCTCAGCGCTATACACTGCAGGAGCAATGATGCTCCTGTCAGTGTATCGCCGGCTGCCGAATAAAGCAGTCACATCTCCAGATGTGGCTGTTCTATTAATGAGATCTGCGTGGGACACTCGGGATTATGGCGGGTAGGTGAGGACTTTGGTGGTTTATTATTTTTTCTTTATTACAGGTGACATGGACATCGGGGATTAGGCGTTAAGGTGAGTATATCGTGTTTGTTTTTTTTATTTAAAAATTTTTTTCCAGTGATAGTGGGCATCAGGGATTAGGTGTAGGCGAGTATAATGTGCTTTTTATTTTATTTGAATATTTATTTATCAATTTTAACTTTTTTTTTTATCTCACAGCACAGGTGCAGTAGTCTCATCAGCCGATGCCTGTGAAGCACAGTAAGCTTTTTAACGTGGGTCACAGTCACAGCTGCGGGATCACGCTGACATCTGACAGCATGATCCCGCAGCGCTCTGACCCGCGGTAACAATGTTACCGCCGATCAGAGCCACTGTTTCCCGCACTGTCACGCAGGTGACAGCGCAGAAAACATTCGAACCCCAACAGTAACAGGGACTTCCTGGGGAAGTCCGTGTTCGGGGTCCGTGCCAGAACAGTAGGGGTTCGGTAGGGACCCTGAACAATACTGTTTGAGTTCGCCCATCTCTAGCTGCTACTTCTGCGAGAAAGATAGCTGAGCAGAATCTCCTCATCTGTGTGTGATGTATGGGACGCATCATAGTGGCTAGTCTCTATCCATGCTGAAGCTGAATTGAGAGGGAACAGACAAAATTAATGTTCATCTTAAAATTTAAATGAATCACCCAGGAATCACACAGCACAATCATAGAGAGAACTGTGCAGATGCACAACTTCCATAAGCAGGACGCTAAACTATCACTATTCAGCCTCCTGGTATAGACATGACAATACTGGAGCATGGTGGTAAGTAACCTACTGAACTTCAGGTATGTACTATTGTCCCTTCCCACTGCCAGGTTTCTTAAAATTAGCCACTTTAATTACCTAAGTCAGTAGAGATAGACTTATACCTTTTTACTTCCATTGACCCAGTCACAAACTCAATAGACATAAATTGGCCATACACACTAAATTTCTGTTGGCCGAACGACGCGTTGGCAGATCTTTCGGCCGTCAGTCATGGCAGCCGACTCTCCTATACACAGGAGCGCTCGCTCGGCTGAATGCTACGGTGCTTTCTATCACAAAGCTGCTGACTGAAAAGTCGGCTGGTAGTGTAATCCAGAATAACAATGCAATTGGCAGTCTGAAATCGGACATTTCCAATAGACATCTCTTCAAACCATTAGTTGACCGGCACCCATTAGATCATCGGCTCAACCTATCATTATCAGTGGGTTCAGACCATTAGTCTAATGGGGGACTTTAGAAACCAAACCTTTACTTTCATAGACCACTAGGGATGCAGTTATTAGCCTATGATCCACTACAATGGAGAAATCAAACCATAATTAACAAAAGAGAAACTTATGATTTGCTTCAGCCTTAACCGGATGAGGAAAGAGGCCATTTCTGACGGGCAATCAGCAGTGTGTGCACAGTTACTATCCACTGAAGTGTATGGGAGTTATGTACGCCTTGTTTACTCCAGTGGTGACCTCTAATAATAACAGTCCCATAATTTATAGAACAGGAGGTATGGCCGAAAAGTCTTTATATACCCTCACATGTGTGATAATAGCTACAGCATTATTCCATGTAATAACAAGGGTTTCTCCAGGTTGTGACACATTTCATCACTGATATCACAATAATAGAGAAAACATTTTTGACCCTGAATGCATATTGTAGAATACGTTCCTGTTTGCCTGGACGTCAGCGCCATTATGAAGATGTCACTTTACTATGTTTATTTCTAGGTATTCTGTTCCCCGCACCAGGAATGAAAGTCAAGCAGATGAAAACAAGCCTGTCAGCTGGGGAGATCAGGAGCCGGGCAGTAGGTACTGTATAAACACGTTAGTGCAGAGCAGGTTTGACTAAAAGCAGACAAAGGTTCATCACGTTCTGTCTTTCCTCATTTACCTGCTAGGTGAGCCAGAAATAAGCAGTCCGCAGATGTTACAATTCACCAGGGTGCAAGGACCTGACTACAACATAGTGAGCTACTGCTATATTGTAGGGGTACAACTCTTCCACTACACACAAAGATCACTATCAACTTCCAGAATTACCAGTTATGGCTACAAACAAGGGGTGATAATTATTCATAGCCCGCTCTTTCCTCATCGGGGCCAACGTCAGCTAGTGCCAGCGATCTCAGTCTGCGTACCACCAACAGCGGCATGTTCAAAAGGACAATGGCACAAGTGTCATGGAGAGGAATGATGGTGGTCATGGTATTCTGGTAGTGTGTAAATCATGAGATAGCACATAGTGTTCTATAGGTTGTGCAAAGCTACAATACAGTACCATGAGTCCTAAGAGTACAGTAAATTTACAATTTGGATTTTGCTGCATTTCTCATGATGTCTTTCCAGATTATATTTTTTTTTGGGAAGGGAAAAACATATACATTAAAAAGAAAAAACTTCCTTTCCTTCACAGCTCAACTTCCGGCCCAGTGCTTCAGGATGGACTAGGAAGGCAGGAGTTGTTCATTGACTTGGCCAGCTACGCCGTCCTGCCCCAATCTTTTATACAATTCTATTGTCTCTGACGAACATCAGCAGCGACTACTACATCCCTTCATATTGTCACTGATCAATAGAGGCAGACTGCTTGAGGGTTACCACTGTCAGGGTTGAATATAACATTAGGGTTACCTCTGTTAGGGTTGAATATACCTTGAGGGTTACCTCTGTCAGGGTTGAATATAACATTAGGGCTACCACTGTCAGGGTTAAATATAACTTGAGGGTTACTTTTGTCAGGGTGTAATATAAATTGAGGGTTACCTCTGTCAGGGTTGAATATAACAATAGGGTTACCTCTGTCAGGGTTGAATATAATCTCTGTCAGGGTTGAATAAACAGTGCATTGTGAAAGAATTTGGCCCCCTTGAACTTTTCTACCTTTTGCCACATTTCTGACTTCAAACAAAGATATCAAATTAACAAGTAGTAATTCGCGCTTGGGTAGAGGGATACAGACTCAGAGAGAGGTTAAAGGTTAGAAGTTAAAAGTGAGTCTTTATTAGGATAGCAAGACATAAAATATAAATATAAAAAAGGGGGTGAAGCAGTGGCTTAAAAATTGATAAAAATAGGGGTTTTTAAATCTAAGAAACACACACTGTGGTGTGTATAGCGGAGCAGTTGTCCTGAGGATACAATATTGCTGGGTTCAAATAGATCCTCTGTGTGGCTCAGAGTTGGAGGACCTGTAGGGAGAAGGAGTGCGTGGTTAAGATATTTTAAGAAGTGTTCATTAAGGGTTTTTTTTGGGTTGATATGAATGCAATTTTACCTGATCAGATGGGTCGAGGTGATTGGGAGGGTCGTCTCAGGCGGTCCTCAGGTTAATGCCTATGGTATAGTATATCATGAATAGCTGGTATGATTCAATATTATGGTACAATGTAGAGGTCTTAGTACCTGTATATGGGGTCGTGCCCTTGGGTCCAATTTGTCGATCAAGTGGTAGAGATGCGACCTACTGGGGGGTTATTTTGACCTGCTCAATGGCTGGGTTCCAATGGAGGTGGTACCTATGAAGGATAGCAGGTGGATAAGTGAGACCAGTGAGATGGTGGTTAGTTGAGTATACTGGTCTGAAATTGGGGGAAGATGGAGGTTACCTTACTTCCGTCGTGCCTGGGTATGTTGTGGTCTGGTTGTAAATGGCCCAGAAGGATCTGGTATAATAATTGCCGTAGGGTTCCACAAGTTTGTTTTTAATGCATTAGGGTTCACCTGTAAATGGGAGTACAATATTGAGATTTGGGCAGAGATGAGGCCCGGGAGGAATAAGTGATTATTGATTACCGGGGTTGCTTGGTATTATGGTATTATCCTGATATATTCCTGATGAAGCAGTAGTGAGCTGGTGGTGGCCTATAGCCTCTGGTCCAGTATGTCCAATGGGGCACGGAAGTGGATGGTAACGTCTTAGAGAAGTCGCCCCTAATAGAGGTAGGTAGTTCTGGGGGGAGGTCAAGGAATATAATAATCTGTCAGAGGGAGACGGTGTGGCGTACAGTATACTCACAGTTAAGTGGCCTTACGTGGGTGTTGTGGCGATCAGTCGTCCAGGGTGTACCGCTGTCTTGTGAGGCGGGCAGGGGTTTCCTGGATCCGGAGCGAGAGCGGAGTCCCGGCCGGTGACTGCCGCTTCCCGCGTCTTCCGGATGGATGCGAGTGCGCTTCCTGCAGAGAGCGCTTGAGGACCTGGGTCACGTGACGCTCAGGATACGGTGGCTGTAGTGGGACAGTCTCCAACGCGTTTCGAAAGACTCGGCTTTCTTCTTCAGGGATAGTCCCACATAGCACTATGGCACCTTTATATAGCCTGATGGGGGGTAGTCCTATAGGTACCTGTCAATCATGAGTGCGTCTGTCAGTCTCCATATAATGTTATATGGAGAAACATAAAGGATGCCTCAATGGGACCCAGGTCACAGGGATTCAAATTGTGCCGAAACATTGGAGATCGGGTGATTTTATCAAAACTATGTCTAGAACAGAAAGTAAATGGATTTTCCAATTAAACACCCTCAAACCCAGAGGACTCAACAGCGAAATCGAACTATTTGCATTTACTGACTGACAGACGCACTCATGATTGACAGGTACCTATAGGACTACCCCCCATCAGGCTATATAAAGGTGCCATATTGCTATGTGGGACTATCCCTGAAGAAGAAAGCCGAGTCATTCGAAACGCGTTGGAGACTGTCCCACTACAGCCACCGTATCCTGAGCGTCACGTGGCATCACGTGACCCAGGTCCTCAAGCGCTCTCTGCAGGGAGCGCACTCGCATCCATCCGGAAGACGCGGGAAGAGGCAGTCACCGGCCGGGACTCCGCTCTCGCTCCGGATCCAGGAAACCCCTGCCCGCCTCACAAGACAGCGGTACACCCTGGACGACCGATCGCCACAACACCCACGTAAGGCCACTTAACTGTGACTATACTGTACGCCACACCGTCTCCCTCTGACAGATTATTATATTCCTTGACCTCCCCCCAGAACTACCTACCTCTATTAGGGGCGACTTCTCTAAGACGTTACCATCCACTTCCGTGCCCCATTGGACATACTGGAACAGAGGCTATAGGCCACCACCAGCTCACTACTGCTTCATCAGGAATATATCAGGATAATAACATAATACCAAGCAACCCAGGTAATCAATAATCACTTATTCCTCCCGGGCCTCATCTCTGCCCAAATCTCAATATTGTACTCCCATTTACAGGTGAACCCTAATGCATTAAAAACAAACTTGTGGAACCCTACGGCAATTATTATACCAGATCCTTCTGGGCCATTTACAACCAGACCACAACATACCCAGGCACGACGGAAGTAAGGTAACCTCAATCTTCCCCCAATTTCAGACCAGTATACTCAACTAACCACCATCTCACTGGTCTCACTTATCCACCTGCTATCCTTCATAGGTACCACCTCCATTGGAACCCAGCCATTGAGCAGGTCAAAATAACCCCCCAGTAGGTCGCATCTCTACCACTTGATCGACAAATTGGACCCAAGGGCACGACCCCATATACAGGTACTATGACCTCTACATTGTACCATAATATTGAATCATACCAGCTATTCATGATATACTATACCATAGGCATTAACCTGAGGACCGCCTGAGACGACCCACCCGATCAGGTAAAATTGCATTCATATCAACCCAAAAAAAAACCTTAATGAACACTTCTTAAAATATCTTAACCACGCACTCCTTCTCCCTACAGGTCCTCCAACTCTTAGCCACACAGAGGATCTATTTGAACCCAGCAATATTGTATCCTCAGGACAACTGCTCCGCTATACACACCACAGTGTGTGTTTCTTAGATTTAAAACCCCCTATTTTTATCAATTTTTAAGCCACTGCTTCACCCCCTTTTTTATATTTATATTTTATGTCTTGCTATCCTAATAAAGACTCACTTTTAACTTCTAACCTTTAACCTCTCTCTGAGTCTGTATCCCTCTACCCAAGCGCGAATTACTACTTGTTAATTTGATATCTTTACTCATTGACACATAGTGGTTTGTGTCTCCCAAATTCGCTGCTGCAAATTGACTAGCCTGCCAGCGCCTCCTTACTCGTACCAAAGATATAAAATTCAAACTCACTCCAGAAGTTCAGTGAGGATCTCTGAATGATCCAATGTTGTCCTAAATGACTGGTAATGATGAATAGAATCCACCTGTGTGTAATCAAGTCTCCGTATAAATGCACCTGCTCTGTGATAGTCTCAGGGTTCTGTTTCAGGTCAGAGAGCATCATGAAGACCAAGGAACACACCAGGCAGGTCCGCGACAATGTTGTGGTGAAGTTTAACCCCTTAATAACATCTGACGTACTAATACGCGTCTGTGCCCTGGGACTTAAGAGCCAGACCCGTATTAGTACGTCATGGCGATCGCGCGCGCACACAGGCTGTGCGGGCGCGATCGCCGCCGGGTGTCAGCTGATTGTCACAGCTGACACCCGGTACTATGTGCAGGGAGCGGTCACGCACCGCTCCCAGCACATTAACCCCCGCGATGCTGCGATCGAAGTCGATCGAAGTCGATCGCGGCATTGCGGGGGCAAGGGGAGGTGATCGCCGATACTCACCTCCTCTTCCGGCTTCCAGCGCAGTCTGCAAAGGCTTCCCGGGTGTTGCCATGACGACCCGATGTCGTCATGACAACATCCGGGTCACCAGAGAGCAGGAAGATTGCTTGGACATGCGCAGTGCATCTCCAAGCAATCTTCACACTGTGCACTTCTGACAGCCTTCATGGCATAGCGATGGTGCTCCATTCCTGTGCCATGCAGGCGATCAGAAAAAAAAAAGTGAAAGTCCCAGAGTGGGACAAAGTAATAAAGTGTATAAACTGTGTGAAAGTGGAAAAAAAAAAAAAAAAAAATGTGCAAAAATATTATAAAAAAATAAAAAAAATAATACACCAAAAATAAAAATATAATGTACCCATCAATAAATATTATTATAAAAAAAATAAAAAAAAAACAATAAAAGTACACATATTTGGTATCGCCGCGTCCGGAACAACCTGACCTATAAAACTGTCCCACTAGTTAACCCCTTCAGTGAACACGGTAAAAAAAAAAAAAAAAAAACCAAGCAAAAAACAATGCTTTATCACCATACCGCCAAACAAAAAGTGGAATAACACGCGATCAAAAAGACGCATATAAATAAAAATGATACCGCTGAAAACGTCATCTCGTCCCGCAAAAAACAAGCCGCCATATAGCTCCATCAGCCGAAAAATAAAAAAGTTATAGCTCTCAGAATAAAGCGATACTAAAAAATATTTTTTTCTATAAAATAGCTTTTATTGTGTATAAGCGCCAAAACATAGAAAAATTATACAAATGTGGTACCGCTGTAAACGTACTGACCCGAAGAGTAAAGCTGCCTCATCAATTTTACCACACGCGGAACAGAATAAAAAAAAAAAAAAAAAACAATTCCTGAATTGTTGGTTTTTGTTTATTCTGCCTCCCAAAAATCGGAATAGAAAGCGATCAAAAAATGTCACGTGCCTGAAAATGGCACCAATAACAACGTCAAGTCATCCCGCAAAAAACGAGCCGTCACATGACTGTCTGCCAAAATTTGGAAAAATTATAGCTCTCAAAATATGGCGATGCAAAAACTAGATTTTACAAAAAATGCGTCTTTTAGTGTGTGACAGCTGTCAGTCATAAAAACCCCATATGATTCTGGCATTGCTGTAATCACACCGACCCGAAGAATAAAGTCGTCTAATCACTTATACCGCACAAGGAACGGCGTCAAAAATAAACTCTTGGGCTAGGGTTGTGCTGGGGCTAGGGTTGTGCTGGGGCTAGGGTTGTGCTGGGGCTAGGGTTGTGCTGGGGCTAGGGTTGTGCTAGGGTTAGGGCTGGGGTTGGGATTTTTTTCAAAAGTAAGAAAAAAAGATGACGATATGGCGACTAGTGTTGAGAGCAAGTGCTCGCTACTTGAGTTTGCATCGGGTGCTCTGGTATGCATTTAGTATCGTGGGTATTTGAGTGACATGCTCGAGTCTCTGCCCCATATGCTTCGCGGCCAAAAAACTTTACGGGGATTGCCTGCCATGCACGAGCGATCCCCGCATGTTTTTTTTTGGGTGTCTAATAACCGTGAAACATGCGGAGCAGGGACTCGAGCATGTCACTCGAGCACACGCTGTACATGGTGCATACCTGAGTACCCGATGCAAACTCAAGTAGCGAGCACTTGCGCTCAAGAATAATGACAACTTATTCAATATGATGACCTAATGTAAACAAATAATGTGCCGTACCTCTGGGTTCAAAATGTTCACTATACACCTTAATAAAATCTTTGAGGGGTATAGTTTCCAAAATGGGGACACTTGTGGGGGAGCTCCACTGTTTAGGCACATCACGGGCTCTCCAAACGCGACATGGTGTCCGCTAACAAATTGAATGGAAAATCGGCTCAAATTGTTAGCGGACGCCATGTTGCGTTTGGAGAGCCCCTGTGTGTCCAAACATTGGAGCTCCCCCACAAGTGACCCCATTTTGGAAACTAGACCCCCCAAGGCACCTATCTAGATGCATAGTGAGCACTTAGAACCCCCAGGTGCTTCACAAATTGATTCGTAAAAATGAAAAAGTGAAAATAAAACACTTTTTCATTTTTATGAATCAATTTGTGAAGCACCTGGGGTTCCAAGTGCTCACTATGAATCTAGATAGGTGCCTTGGGGGGTCTAGTTTCCAAAATGGGGTCACTTGTGGGGGAGCTCCTATGTTTGGGCACACAGGGACTCTCTAAATGCAACATGGTATCCGCTAACAAATTGAATGGAAAATCGGCTCAAATTGTTAGCGGACACCACATTGCGTTTGGAGAGCCCCTCTGTGCCCAAACTTTGGAGCTCCCCCACAAGTGACCCCATTTTGGAAACTAGACCCCCCAAGGCACCTTTCTAGATGCATAGTGAGCACTTGGAACCTGCAGGTGCTTCACAAATTGATTCGTAAAAATGAAAAAGTGAAAAAAAAAACACTTTTTCATTTTTATGAATCAATTTGTGAAGCACCTGGGGTTCCAAGTGCTCACTATGAATCTAGATAGGTGCCTTGGGGGGTCTAGTTTCCAAAATGGGGTCACTTGTGGGGGAGCTCCAATGTTTGGGCACACAGGGACTCTCTAAATGCAACATGGTATCCGCTAACAAATTAAATGGAAAATCGGCTCAAATTGTTAGCGGACACCACATTGCGTTTGGAGAGCCCCTCTGTGCCCAAACTTTGGAGCTCCCCCACAAGTGACCCCATTTTGGAAACTAGACCCCCCAAGGCACCTTTCTAGATGCATAGTGAGCACTTGGAACACCCAGGTGCTTCACAAATTGATTCGTAAAAATGAAAAAGTGAAAAAAAAAACACTTTTTCATTTTTATGAATCAATTTGTGAAGCACCTGGGGTTCCAAGTGCTCACTATGAATCTAGATAGGTGCCTTGGGGGGTCTAGTTTCCAAAATGGGGTCACTTGTGGGGGAGCTCCAATGTTTGGGCACACAGGGACTCTCCAAATGCAACATGATATCCGCTAACAAATTGTCGGCTCAAATTGTTAGCGGATATCATGTTGCATTTGGAGAGTCCCTGTGTGCCCAAACATTGGAGCTCCTCCACAAGTGACCCCATTTTGGAAACTAGACCCCCCAAGGCACCTATCTAGATGCATAGTGAGCACTTGGAACCCCTAGGTGCTTCACAAATTAATTCGTAAAAATGAAAAAGTGTTTTTTTTTTCACTTTTTCATTATTACGAATCAATTTGTGAAGCACCTGGGGGTTCCAAGTGCTCACTATGCATCTAGAAAGGTGCCTTGGGGGGTCTAGTTTCCAAAATGGGGTCACTTGTGGGGGAGCTCCAAAGTTTGGGCACAGAGGGGCTCTCCAAACGCAATGTGGCGTCCGCTAACAATTTGAGCCGATTTTCCATTCAATTTGTTAGCGGATACCATGTTGCATTTAGAGAGTCCCTGTGTGCCCAAACATTGGAGCTCCCCCACAAGTGACCCCATTTTGGAAACTAGACCCCCCAAGGCACCTATCTAGATGCATAGTGAGCACTTGGAACCCCTAGGTGCTTCACAAATTGATTCGTAAAAATGAAAAAGTGTTTTTTTTTTCACTTTTTCATTATTACGAATCAATTTGTGAAGCACCTGGGGGTTCCAAGTGCTCACTATGCATCTAGAAAGGTGTCTTGGGGGGTCTAGTTTCCAAAATGGGGTCACTTGTGGGGGAGCTCCAAAGTTTGGGCACAGAGAAGCTCTCCAAACGCAATGTGGTGTCCGCTAACAATTTGAGCCGATTTTCCATTCAATTTGTTAGCGGATACCATGTTGCATTTAGAGAGTCCCTGTGTGCCCAAACATTGGAGCTCTCCCACAAGTGACCCCATTTTGGAAACTAGACCCCCCAAGGCACCTATCTAGATGCATAGTGAGCAGTTGGAACCCCCAGGTGCTTCACAAATTGATTCATAAAAATGAAAAAGTGTTTTTTTTTTCACTTTTTCATTGTTACGAATCAATTTGTGAAGCACCTGGGGGTTCCAAGTGCTCACTATGCATCTAGATAGGTGCCTTGGGGGGTCTAGTTTCCAAAATGGGGTCACTTGTGGGGGAGCTCCAATGTTTGGGCACACAGCAGCTCTCCAAACGCAACATGGTGTCGCTAACAATTTGAGCCAATTTTGCGTTAAATTTGTTAGCGGACACCATGTTGCATTTAGAGAGCCGCTGTGTGCCCAAATATTGGAGCTCCCCCACAAGTGACCCCATTTTGGAAACTAGACCACCCAAGGCACCTATCTAGATGCATAGTGAGCACTTGGAACCCTCAGGTGCTTCACAAATTGATTCATACAAATGAAAAAGTGTTTTTTTTTTCACTTTTTCATTGTTACGAATCAATTTGTGAAGCACCTGGGGGTTCCAAGTGCTCACTATGCATCTAGATAGGTGCCTTGGGGGGTCTAGTTTCCAAAATGGGGTCACTTGTGGGGGAGCTCCAATGTTTGGGCACACAGGGACTCTCTAAATGCAACATGGTGTCCTCTAACAAATTTAACGGAAAATCGGCTCAAATTGTTAGCGACACCATGTTGCGTTTGGAGAGCCGCTGTGTGCCCAAACATTGGAGCTCCCCCACAAGTGACCCCATTTTGGAAACTAGACCCCCCAAGGCACCTATCTAGATGCATTGTGAGCACTTGGAACACTCAGGTGCTTCACAAATTGATTCATAAAAATGAAAAAGTGTTTTTTTTTTCACTTTTTCATTGTTACGAATCAATTTGTGAAGCACCTGGGGGTTCCAAGTGCTCACTATGCATCTAGATAGGTGCCTTGGGGGGTCTAGTTTCCAAAATGGGGTCACTTGTGGGGGAGCTCCAATGTTTGGGCACACAGCAGCTCTCCAAACGCAACATGGTGTCGCTAACAATTTGAGCCAATTTTGCGTTAAATTTGTTAGCGGACACCATGTTGCATTTAGAGAGCCGCTGTGTGCCCAAATATTGGAGCTCCCCCACAAGTGACCCCATTTTGGAAACTAGACCACCCAAGGCACCTATCTAGATGCATAGTGAGCACTTGGAACCCTCAGGTGCTTCACAAATTGATTCATACAAATGAAAAAGTGTTTTTTTTTTCACTTTTTCATTGTTACGAATCAATTTGTGAAGCACCTGGGGGTTCCAAGTGCTCACTATGCATCTAGATAGGTGCCTTGGGGGGTCTAGTTTCCAAAATGGGGTCACTTGTGGGGGAGCTCCAATGTTTGGGCACACAGGGACTCTCTAAATGCAACATGGTGTCCTCTAACAAATTTAACGGAAAATCGGCTCAAATTGTTAGCGACACCATGTTGCGTTTGGAGAGCCGCTGTGTGCCCAAACATTGGAGCTCCCCCACAAGTGACCCCATTTTGGAAACTAGACCCCCCAAGGCACCTATCTAGATGCATTGTGAGCACTTGGAACACTCAGGTGCTTCACAAATTGATTCATAAAAATGAAAAAGTGTTTTTTTTTTTCACTTTTTCATTGTTACGAATCAATTTGTGAAGCACCTGGGGGTTCCAAGTGCTCACTATGCATCTAGAAAGGTGCCTTGGGGGGTCTATTTTCGAAAATGGGGTCACTTGTGGGGGAGCTCCAAAGTTTGGGCACACATGGGCTCTCCAAACACAACATGGCGTCCGCTAATTATTCAAGCAAATTTTACAATCAAAAAGTCAAATAGCGCTCCTTCCCTTCCGAGCCCTGCCGTGCGCCCAAACAGTATTTTTTCCCCAAATATTGGGTATCTGCGTGCCCAGGGGAAATTGCACAACAAATTTTGGGGTCCATTTTTTCTTGTTACCCCTGTGAAAATAAAAAAAATTGGGTCTAAATTAACATTTTTGTGAAAAAAGTTAAATGTTCATTTTTTTCTTCCACATTCAAAAAATTCCTGTGAAGCACCTGAAGGGTTAATAAAGTTCTTGAATGTGGTTTTGAGCACCTTGAGGGGTGCAGTTTTTAGAATGGTGTCACTTTTGGGTATTTTCTGTCATAAAGACCTCTCAAAGTGACTTCAAATGTGATGTGGTCCCTAAAAAAATGGTTTTGTAAATTTTGTTGGAAAAATGAGAAATCGCTGGTCAACTTTTAACCCTTATAGCTCCCTAACAAAAAAAAATTTTGGTTCCAAAATTGTGCTGATGTAAAGTAGACATGTGGGAAATGTTATTTATTAACTCTTTTGTGTGACATATCGCTCTGATTTCAGGGCTTAAAAATTCAAATTTTGAAAATTGCAAAATTTTCAAAATTTTCGCCAAATTTCCGTTTTTTTCACAAATAAACGCAAGTGATATCGAAGAAATTTTTCCACAATCATGAAGTACAATATGTCACGAAAAAACAATCTCAGAATCAGGGGGATCCGTTGAAGCGTTCGAGAGTAATTACCTCATAAAGTGACAGTGGTCAGAATTGTAAAAATTGGCCCGGTCATTAACGTGCAAACCACCCGCGGGGCTTAAGGGGTTAAAGTTGGATTTGGATACAAAAAGTTTTCCCAAGTTTTAAACATCTCAAGGAGCACTGTGCAAGCGATCATATAGAAATGGAAGGAGTATCAGCCCACTGCAAATCTACCAAGACTCGGCCGTCCCTCTAAATTTTCATCTCGAACAAGGAGAAGACTGATCAGAGATGCAGCCAAAAGGCCCATGATCACTCTAGATCAGGGGTCCTCAAACTTTTTAAACAGGGGGCCAGTTCACTGTCCCTCAGACCATTGGAGGGCCGGAATATAATAAAAAAAAAAAAAAACTATGAACAAATTCCTATGCACACTGCACATATCTTATTTTGAAGTAAAAAAACAATACAGGAACAAATACAATATTTAAAATGAAGAACAAGTAAAGTTAAATCAACCAGTATTTCAATAGGCAGCATAGGTCCCCAATAGGCAGGCTGTTTCCCCCTTATAATGCCCTATGCAGGATGTCACCCCCCATATAATTCCCCATGCAGGATGTCCCTTTCTCCCACCATATAATGCCCCATGCAGGATGTCACTCCCCCATATAATGCCCCATGCAGGATGTCACCCCTAATATTATGCCCCACGCCTCCATACATTAAAAAAAAAAAAAAAAAATACTCACCTCACTTCTCACCTGCTGCCGCTGCTCGGGTCCAGACTCCAGCGTCGCCGGCGTCTTCCCGCTCTGCGCAGCCTGTGACGGCTCAGGGGAGGACGCGGTGGAAAGACATCACCGCACCCTCTGACCTGAGACGTCACAGGGAGCGCACAGCAGGAAGACAGCGGATCTGCAGAGGCACGGGGAGAGGTAAGTATCCGGCTGCTGGGGCCCTGAGCAAGCAGGAGGGAGCGGGTGCTGACACCGCTCTCCTCCGCCCACAGCCCAGCGGGCCGGATAAAAATCCGCGGGCCGTAGTTTGAGGACTCCTGCTCTAGATGAACTGCAGAGATCTACAGCTGAGGTGGGAGAGTCTGTCCATAGGACAACAATCAGTCGTACACTGCACAAATCTGGCCTTTATGGAAGAGTGGCAAGAAGAAAGTCATTTCTCAAAGATATCCATAAAAAGTCTCGTTTGAAGTTTGCCACAAGCCATCTGGGAGACACACCAAACATGTGGAATAAGGTGCTCTGGTCAGATGAAACAAAAATCGAACTTTTTGGCCACAATGAAAAACGATATGTTTGGCGTAAAAGCAACAGCTCATCACCCTCAAAACACCATCCCCACTGTCAAACATGGTGGTGGCAGCATCATTGTTTGGGCCTGCTTTTCTTCAGCAGGGACAGGGAAGATGGCTAAAATTGATGGGAAGATAGACAGGAGCCAAATACAGGACCATTCTGGAAGAAAACCTGTTGGAGTCTGCAAAAGACCTGAGACTGGGACGGAGATTTATCTTCCAACAAGACAATGATCCCAAACATAAAGCAAAATCTACAATGGAATGGTTCAAAAATAAACGTATCCAGGTGTTAGAATGGCCAAGTCAAAGTCCAGACCTGAATCCAATCAAGAATCTGTGGAAAGAGCTGAAAACTGCTGCTCACAAACGTTCTCCATCCAACCTCAATGAGCTCGAGCTGTTTTACAAGGAAAAATGGCAAGAATTTCAGCCTCTCGATGTGTAAAACTGATAGAGACATACCCCAAGCGACTTGCAGCTGTAATCGCAGCAAAAGTTGGTGCTACAAAGTATTACCTCAAAGGGGCCGAATAATATTGCACACCCCACTTTTCAGTTTTTAATTTGTTAAAAAAGTTTAAAATATCCAATTTCGTTCCACTTCACGATTGTGTCCCACTTGTTGTTGATTCTTCCTAAAAAAAATTAGAATTTTATATCTATGTTTGAAGCCAGAAATGTGGCAAAAGGTAGAAAAGTTCGAGGGGGCCAAATACTTTCACAATGCACTGTACCTTGAGGGTTACTTCTGTCAGGGTTGAATATAACTTGAGGGTTACTTCTGTCAGGGTTGAATATAACTTGAGGGTTGTAAGTG
The DNA here is from genome assembly GCF_046119375.1 of Phyllobates terribilis. Classification (NCBI taxonomy): domain Eukaryota; kingdom Metazoa; phylum Chordata; class Amphibia; order Anura; family Dendrobatidae; genus Phyllobates; species Phyllobates terribilis. The sequence continues at coordinate 261,695,155 of NW_027362762.1, forward strand.
TCGGATATAATATTTCAATCTTGTTCAGACAGGTATATAACAAGATTTCAAATTTGGCAACATTCTTATTTTGCTTTTAGAAAAGAAGAATTTTTAAGGTTTGCTGCATATTCAGCTGATAAACTTGCATGCTGGGCATGCATCCTGACACAGCCATATACATGCATGCTAGGCACGGCAGGGCATGCATGTGTTCTGTATATGGAGAGGGAAGTAAGCCACTTCATCTCGGATAGGAGACTATCTTCAGAAATAACAGAAGTATCAGGTGCTTTATACAAAATATTTAATCCTTCTCACCTCACCCCGACATCATTTGTCAGAAGAGTGGAGAAGCCGCAGACATATAACAGTCATCTGGTCCTGCCAAAAACATATGTATGGAGGTCTTTAGAAAGTTAAATTGAGTCAGCAAATCATAATCAGTATCATTATTTAAATTGAATACTTAAAAAAGCATCAAAAACCCATCGTGCAGGCAGTATTTTAATAAGCCCATTGCAACCTATAATTTTCCAAAAAATTATGCAGCAAATACAAAGGAAAAAATGCCCACAGAACATTTACTGGGCCAGTGACCCAACTACAGCAAAGATATGAGAGATAAAATACTGAGAATGAGAAATATACAGTATTTTTTTTAATTTTTGGATGTGCTTCCATATGTCATGCATAGGCTCACCAATTAAAAAAAGAAAGAAAAGCAAATCCAACAAATCAAGACTTTTACACAGTTGGTGGATAACAAAACGCCATAGAAAGTGGGGTGGCTAATATTCAGCTTCCAATGTCATTATGCCATTGTAGTAGATAATATAGGAAGGGAATCTTTATACATCTATTAGGAAATTGCATGTACAGTAATATACATATAGGGGGAACAGCCAAACTCTTCTACAAAGGTGAGATTGCGGAAGACAGTTTCATGGCACAGGTCAAACACCAGGGCACGACTGAGCGCAGCAACAAGACAACAGTTAGGGTATGTGCCCATGATGCAGATTTGAAGCAGAAATTTCCTTAGCCTTTTTCCCACTCTCTGGCAGAACAAACGCTTGCTGATTTTACATGCGTTTTTTTCAAGTGATTTTGAGCATCACTCAAATGCATTTGGAAAAGGGCTTGACAATATAAGTTGGTCACACAATATAAATCCGTGCAACTGGCATGGATTTATATTTTGTGACCAACTTATGAGAGTTCTGCTTTCAAATGGTGCATCTATACTAAAAAAAAATAATTAAAAAGTAAAAAAAAAAAACAAAAAAACACCTTATACTCACCTCTCCGGCGGCCCCCGGTGATCCTCTCTCCTCGGCGGCCCGCGGTGTACTGTCAGGACCTGCGGTGACGTCATTTAGTCAGCTGATGGTCACGCGACCGCTGACGTCAGCGGTCAGGTGATGGTTGAATGACCATCAGATGATTAAATGATGTCACCACAGGTCCTGCCAGTACAACGCGGGCCGCCGAGAAGAGAGGATTCCGCCGGGAGGAGACCGGTGAGTATGAATACTTTTTTTTATTTTTTACTTTATAATTCTTTTTTAACTTGCGGGTAAGATGGTATCCGGGTCGGATGAGAGTCTCGTCTTCTCCAGACCCGGGTACCATCCACGCATTCAACTGCATAAAATAAGCATGTATAAATCTATACATGCGGATTTTATGCCGTTCAATGCAAGTCAATGGGCGCGATTTCGCCACAAAATAGCACCCAAATTGGTAGTGCTGCAGATTTTTCCGCAATGGTAATCCGCAGCGGAAATTTCCGCAACATGTGCACAGCACATGCGGATTATCATTGGGAAGCATGGCAGACATCTTAACAAGCGATTTTAATTCGTTTCCGCGGCGGAAATGCATTAAATCCGATCGTGGCACACAGCCTTATACTACAGCCACATGATCGATCCCAGGCAAAGATTTCAGAGCAGACTGGATTTTTAAGACATGCTGTTTAAGCTCTTTTGAAGAAGCACAAAGAAATTAGTAACCTTGAAGAGCGTAGACGCCGAGGTAGGCCAAGAAAAATTAGTGCAGAAGACGAAAGACACATAATGCTTGCTTCCCTTAGAAAGATCTGAAGATATCCAGCAGTGACAACTGGCAGCAGCCAGTGGGACAAGCTACACCCATCAACTGTTCAGAGAAGTGTGGCTAGAAGTGGTCTTCATGAAAGAACCGAGTGCAAAAAAGCCATATCCATACCTTTTACATAGAAATAAGGCCAAGTGATTGAACTATGCATGAAAACATAGGAACTGGCTTTCTCTTCCCTTATTAACCTGATCTCATTTCGTTTTATTTGTTACTTTCCCTTTATACCTTTACCCTCCCTTTTCCCTTAACTGATTTCTCTTATCCCTTCCTTTCTTACCCTCCCTCCATTACCCTTGATTTTCCACGTTACAATCTTCACTCCCCCTTTATATTCAGATTTGGAAATATATGTACATTTTTTTTAATATTATTATTCCCCCCTTCCTTATATTGTAAAAAATCCCTCAATGAGAATAAAAAAAAACATAGAAAAATGACAGTAAGCTGTGGACTGATTAATCAAAATGTGAAATGTCTGGCTGTAATAGAAGGCAGCTTGTGCACCGAAAAGGCTGGAAAGTGAAACAATCACTGTTTACAGCAGAGGTCCCAAACACACGGCCCCCGGGCCGCGCCCCTTGAGGCTGCTTTAAGCGGCCCGCAGGCACAGACCCCTTGACAATCCAGACCTGGACCAGGAGGAGCCGCCGACAGCAGAGCTGCATTGCCGCAGAGACCGGCTCTCTGCACAGCATTTCCAATGCCAGCCGCCGGCCAGGTCAGGATCGTCAAGGGGTCAGTGTCTGCGGGCCACATGTACACAAAGGACGCCGAGGGAACGGAGGACAGGTGAGAACAATCTTTTTTTTTTTTTCTCTTTCATGTGTGTGTGAAGAACAGCGCAGGGGACATATCTACAATAGGGGGACCTGGATGGGGCATTACTACAGGATGGGGCACATTACTACAAGATGGGGACCACCAGGATGGGGCACATTACTACAAGATGGGGACCACCAGGATGGGGCACATTACTACAAGATGGGGACCACCAGGATGGGGCACATTACTACAAGATGGGGACCACCAGGATGGGGCACATTACTACAAGATGGGGACCACCAGGATGGGGCACATTACTACAAGATGAGCACCACCAGGATGGGGCACATTACTACAAGATGGGGACCACCAGGATGGGACACATTACTCCAAGATGAAGACCAGGATGGGGGCACATTACTACAAGACGGGGACCACCAGGATGGGGCACATTACTACAAGATGAGCACCACCAGGATGGGGCACATTACTACAAGATGGGGACCACCAGGATGGGGCATATTACTACAAGATGGGGACCACCAGGATGGGGCACATTACTACAAGATGGGGACCACCAGGATGGGGCACATTACTACAAGATGGGGACCACCAGGATGGGGCACATTACTACAAGATGGGGACCACCAGGATGGGGCACATTACTACAAGATGAGCACCACCAGGATGGGGCACATTACTACAAGATGGGGACCACCAGGATGGGGCACATTACTACAAGATGGGGACCACCAGGATGGGGCACATTACTACAAGATGGGGACCACCAGGATGGGGCACATTACTACAAGATGGGGACCACCAGGATGGGGCACATTACTGCAAGATGGGGACCACCAGGATGGGGCACATTACTACAAGATGAGCACCACCAGGATGGGGCACATTACTACAAGATGGGGACCACCAGGATGGGGCACATTACTGCAAGATGGGGACCACCAGGATGGGGCACATTACTGCAAGATGGGGACCACCAGGATGGGGCACATTACTACAAGATGAGCACCAGCAGGATGGGGCACATTACTACAAGATGAGCACCACCAGGATGGGGCACATTACTACAAGATGGGGACCACCAGGATGGGGCACATTACTACAAGATGGGGACCACCAGGATGGGGCACATTACTGCAAGATGGGGACCACCAGGATGGGGCACATTACTACAAGATGAGCACCACCAGGATGGGGCACATTACTACAAGATGAGCACCACCAGGATGGGGCACATTACTACAAGATGGGGACCACCAGGATGGGGCACATTACTGCAAGATGGGGACCACCAGGATGGGGCACATTACTGCAAGATGGGGACCACCAGGATGGGGCACATTACTACAAGATGAGCACAACCAGGATGGGGCACATTACTACAAGATGAGCACCACCAGGATGGGGCACATTACTACAAGATGGGGACCACCAGGATGGGGCACATTACTCCAAGATGAAGACCAGGATGGGGGCACATTACTACAAGACGGGGACCACTAGGATGGGGAACATTACTGCAAGATGGGAACCACCAGAATGGGGCACATTACTACAAGATGGGGACCACCAGGATGGGGCACATTACTGCAAGATGGGGACCACCAGGATGGGGCACATTACTGCAAGATGGGGACCACCAGGATGGGGCACATTACTGCAAGATGGGGACCACCAGGATGGGGCACATTACTGCAAGATGGGGACCACCAGGAAGGGGCACATTACTGCAAGATAGGGACCAGGATGGGGGCACATTACTACAAGCCGGGGACCACCAGGATGGGGCACATTACTACAAGATTGGGACCACCTGGATGGGGCACATTAGGGACCACCAGGATGGGGCACATTACTGCAAGATGGGGACCACCAGGATGGGGCAAATTATTACAAGATTGGGACCACCAGGATGGGGCACATTACTGCAAGATGGGGACCACCAGGATGGGGCACATTACTACAAGATGAGCACCACCAGGATGGGGCACATTACTACAAGATGAGCACCACCAGGATGGGGCACATTACTACAAGATGGGGACCACCAGGATGGGGCACATTACTACAAGATGGGGACCACCAGGATGGGGCACATTACTACAAGATGGGAACCACCAGGATGGGGCACATTACTACAAGATGGGGACCACCAGGATGGGGACCACCAGGATGGGGCACATTACTACAAGATGGGAACCACCAGGATGGGGCACATTACTACAAGATGGGGACCACCAGGATGGGGCACATTACTGCAAGATGGGGACCACCAGGATGGGGCACATTACTACAAGATGAGCACCACCAGGATGGGGCACATTACTACAAGATGGGGACCACCAGGATGGGGCACATTACTGCAAGATGGGGACCACCAGGATGGGGCACATTACTGCAAGATGGGGACCACCAGGATGGGGCACATTACTACAAGATGAGCACCACCAGGATGGGGCACATTACTACAAGATGAGCACCACCAGGATGGGGCACATTACTACAAGATGGGGACCACCAGGATGGGGCACATTACTCCAAGATGAAGACCAGGATGGGGGCACATTACTACAAGACGGGGACCACTAGGATGGGGAACATTACTGCAAGATGGGAACCACCAGAATGGGGCACATTACTGCAAGATGGGGACCACCAGGATGGGGCACATTACTGCAAGATGGGGACCACCAGGATGGGGCACATTACTGCAAGATGGGGACCACCAGGATGGGGCACATTACTGCAAGATGGGGACCACCAGGATGGGGCACATTACTGCAAGATGGGGACCACCAGGAAGGGGCACATTACTGCAAGATAGGGACCAGGATGGGGGCACATTACTACAAGCCGGGGACCACCAGGATGGGGCACATTACTACAAGATTGGGACCACCTGGATGGGGCACATTAGGGACCACCAGGATGGGGCACATTACTGCAAGATGGGGACCACCAGGATGGGGCAAATTATTACAAGATTGGGACCACCAGGATGGGGCACATTACTGCAAGATGGGGACCACCAGGATGGGGCACATTACTACAAGATGAGCACCACCAGGATGGGGCACATTACTACAAGATGAGCACCACCAGGATGGGGCACATTACTACAAGATGGGGACCACCAGGATGGGGCACATTACTACAAGATGGGGACCACCAGGATGGGGCACATTACTCCAAGATGAAGACCAGGATGGGGGCACATTACTACAAGATGGGGACCACTAGGATGGGGAACATTACTGCAAGATGGGAACCACCAGGATGGGGCACATTACTACAAGATGGGGACCACCAGGATGGGGCACATTAGTACAAGATAGGGACCAGGATGGGGGCACATTACTACAAGCCGGGGACCACCAGGATGGGGCACATTACTACAAGATTGGGACCACCTGGATGGGGCACATTAGGGACCACCAGGATGGGGCACATTACTGCAAGATGGGAACCACCAGGATGGGGCAAATTATTACAAGATTGGGACCACCAGGATGGGGCACATTACTAAAAGATTGGGACCACCAGGATGGGGCACATTACTAAAAGATTGGGACCACCAGGATGGGGCACATTACTAAAAGATTGGGACCACCAGGATGGGGCACATTACTAGATGTTTGCCAGAATTACTATATGGTGCTAATTGTAAAACAATATTACTGTATGTGGCCAATTGGAGGAAACAAAATTGTAAAAATAAAAAAATAAAATAAAATAAAGCATGAAAAAATATTTTTCCACAAAAAATGCTGTTTTATATATAAACTAAAGTAAACACAAAAAAGTGCACGTATATTATGGCCACATCCGTAACGACTCAAGCTATAAATAAAATAAACACAGCAAAAATGTTCAGACGGTGTATACATAAAAAATGGTATCACTAAAAATGTCACTTTGACCTGCAAAGAATGCGGCCCCCAAATTCAAATTTTTTCTATGTGCGGCCCATATACCCAACCGAGTTTGAGACCCCTGGTTTACAGGGTCCTTGAAAGTCTGGGGCTGAATTTCAGCAAAAGGAGTTGGGGATTTGGTCAAGATTAATGGTGTCCTCATTGCTGACAAATACAGGCAGATACTTATCCATCATGTAATATCATCAGGGAAGCGTCTGATTGGCTCCAAATTTATTCTGCATCAGAACAACCATCCCAAATATACAGCCAATGTTATCAAGAACTATCTTCAGGCTGAGTTCACACGATGCGTTTTTCGTGCGTTTCCGCGGCGTTTTTGCAGTTGCGTAAACGCCGCGGAAAAGCATGAAAAACGCATGGTAGAAGGGAAGCAATGTTCCCCAATTCAAATCCGCATGTACTGTGCCCATGATGCGGATTTTTCGCAGCATGTCAATTAATTTTGCGGAAACGCTGCTCTTTTGCCGCCATTGACTTGCATTAGACCGCATGGAATCCGCATCACTGTATATGTTGATGCGCTTTTCATGCGGTCTAATGTGCGGATGGTACCCGGGTGTGGATGAGAGGACTCTCATCCAGACCCAGGTACCATTAAAAAAAAAAAAGAATAAAATAAAAAATACATATTCTCACCTTCTGACGGCCCGCGCTGCGTCCTGCCGGCTTCCCGGGCACTTCGCGGTTGAATGAAGGACCTTCGCTGACGTCAGAGTCATGTGACGGGTCACGTGACGCTGACGTCGGAAGGTCCTACAGTCTTCACTGCCGGCAGCCGGGACCGATGAAGCAGGACACCGGGGGCCATCAGAGGGTAAAGTATAGATTTATTTTTTATTTTTTGACATCACACACTATATAAATCCATGCCGGTTGCATGGATTTATATAGTGTGAAGTTGACAAGCACTTTCCAAGTGATGCTAAAATCGCTTGGGAAGCGCTTGTCAACCCGCATGCGGAAATGAAAGTGAAGACCGCTTCATTTCCGCATGTCCCTGGCAGGAAACCGCATGTACAATCCGCATGCGTTTTTTCCTGCCAGAGAGATGCAGAAACGCTCAGGAAAAAATCCTGAGCATTTCTGCATAGTGTGCACATACCCTCAAGGTAAAGAAAAACAAGGTGCCCAGGAAATGATGATATAAGGCCCTGATCTCAACATCATGAAGTCTGTCTGGTATTACATGAAGGATTTGTACAAGCCTACATACACAGAAGATCTGTAGTTAGTTCTCCAAGATGTGTGGAACAACCTCCCAGCGGAGTTCATCAAAAATTGATGCTGTTTTAGGTAAAGGGTGGTCACACTAAATATTTATTTAATTTAGATTTCTCTATTGTTCATTCACTTTGCATTTCGTTAATAAAAGCATTCTTACTTTGTAGCACTTTTTCCACACCCACCTGCTGAAAACAATAAGGCTGTGTGCCCACTATGCGCTTTTCAAGCGTTTTTGATGCGGATTTTCCGCAGCGTAAATGCTTGCAAAACGCTTGGCAATCCGTGCCCCATGAGGACCACTGAAAATCTGCATGTTATGTGCCCATGCATCGAAAACGCATCGTGGGCACGCAGCCAAAGAGACAAAAGGACAGTGAAAAAAAAAACGCATCAACAAACAAGCAAAAAAGCAATAAAAATCCTGAACTAACCTTCTGCCAAGAGATCAGGTTTTGCTGCAGAAAAAAAAAAAACGCAATGTGTGAACATAGCCTTAAACAGGAGATTTACAGTGAAGGAAAACAGTCCACCTCTCTGACGAGTGTCTGCGAGGCTGTGGTTGGTGCTGCCCAAAAAAGTTGATCGTGAAGAGATTCAGAAACTGGCAGACTCCATGGATGGACGGCTTATGTCTGCTATTGAAAAGAAGGGCGGCTATATTGGTCACTGATATTTTTTTAAATGTCAGTAATGTATTTTGTACATTTTGAGTTCTTTGGTTACTATTCTCACTTTAACTGATGAAAATACACAACTAAGATGGGAAAATTTACGTTATTCATTTAGTTGCATAATAACTCTGCACACTAATAACTGCCCAATAATTCTGCACACAGATTCTCCTAAAAAAGACAAAACCTCACATTTATTTTGTTAAATATTCAGTGTTATTTCCTTTTGGACTGACTGACAGCACTGTGGTTGTTCAAAAATAAAATGAATCATCAAAAAAATACAAATTGGCTAATAATTCTGCACAGTGTATAACGCCGGCATCTCTGCCTCCTGCCTCCCTCCCCTGGCAGAGACGCCGACCCCCCTCACCATCGCAACCCCCGGCCGGAGTGTCCCGCTCCATTGTCCTCCTTCCACGCTGATGCTGCCCGCGCACACTCCCCAACAAAACCTTTCTGATGCTTCAATGTCGCCATCTTATATCACACTATGTAAGTACATTTCACACTCGGCTATTGAAAAATGAAAGCTGTGCTGTGATCAGTTCCTTGGGAAAATGAGCCAGTTTTGCATTGCTTTTCAGTCACTGGCCATTTACCACTGACTACAGGCCTTTACTTTGAGCCCTCCTTTCTGAATCCCCTTGTACTGTAATGAATTGAGAGTGGAACGCTGAAGCCACATTGGAATAACCCAGCCTAAATCTGCAAAATGCCTTTCAATTAAATAAAGAAGCCCTCGGTCAGCATTTGTATAATGCAAGACTTGGCAGGGCTGCCGCTGTTAGGGAAAATATATGCCAGATTCTGTCAGTATCTTATCTGCAAGAAAGAAGAAAATGTTTAGACTGTCAATATTAATTGCACAAGAGTTACACCCAAAAAGAAATGGAATGTGGATTAACTCTTTCCTTTCCTAGTTATGGCCGAATCCAAAGGTTTCATACAACTTTGATTTCATGTGTATGAACTCCCTTACAGGTAGAAGGATGGATGGGAAGAGGGTTATTCACAAATCTGCATAGAAGAGGGGAGAAAGTGTGTAGAGTCTCATGGAGGGCAGAATAAACAGGGTAAAAGGTAAAAAAGGAAAATAGTGCAATTCTGGAGCTGTGCTGTTACATGAAAACAAGTGCAGACAGTAGCACCATGGATAGACACAGACCTCACATCCAGCATCTATTACAGGGAGGGACACTCCCACATGAAAAAGATCTAAAACTTGGAATAGGCTGCAAACTTCATATCAGAGGGTCTGAAAATTAATGAAGGAATGAATAGCACAGACTGAAATCTCGTGCAATTTTAGTAACTAAAGGTAAACACTGACATGTAAAAATTATTTTTTTCAGGTCAAAAGTGTCAATAGCATTTTTAGATAAATGTCATAGAACAGCAACAAACTAGTCACTCAAATGACTCTTTGTTTGATAGATATTGCATAGTTGCCAATATTATATTAAACAGGTTTCCAGCTACTATCTGCCCGATCTGACACAAACAGTCTGCAGAAGTTATGGCTGTGTATCAGTAAATTAGCTACTGGACCCCGGCTGCCAGTGTCCATCATTGCTTCCAGCCTTCTACAAGGAACAATGATTGTGTTTCCAGACTCCCACTTATTAAATCACGGCACTTATTTAGCTAGTTGGCCAATACAGCATGTGTCATGCATTCAACTATGGAGCAAGTTTTATGAAAATGTATCCTAAAGCTCAGGCGGACTATAAAGTGCAAAGATTATTACATATTTCCTCTACATAGTGGAGTGGCAGCAGGAGGTAATTAGACTAGGTGCACACAAATCTTATAACTTTTGACCAATTTGAATCGTGAAATGAATTCATTTGAAGAAACCCCATTCACTAACAATAAATAACCTGTCACATGCCAAATCTGCTGCGGATTTATTCTGCAGAATTCACCCAGTGCAATGCAATAAGTTATGTCTGAGGTAAAACTAATAAATATGTTCCAATGTACAATATCTTACGTAGGGGCAGCACGGTGGCTCAGTAGTTAACACTGTGGCTTTGCAGTGCTGGGGTCCTGGGTTCACATCCCACCAAGGAAATATCTGCAAGGAGTTTGTATGTTCTCCCCGTGTTTGTGTGGGTTTCCTCCGGGTTCTCCAGTTTCCTCCCACACTCAAGAGATATTGGGAAATTAGAGTGGGGCTAATGTATGTAAAGTGCTGTCAAATTAATGGCAAATTAAGAAATGCTCTTATAAATTTGAAGGTGTGTGGAAGATGGTTGGAGGTGATGGACACTGATGCATTATTTGAACATAATGTGACAAGCCGTTTGGTACTCTCTATATTTAGGCCACGTGGACACATTGAATATTTGCTCTTACAAAGTTTGGCCTATGCTTAAACTATTTTTTGATGATAGCTACTGTTTTATGATTTCTTATTGTTAAGCTGTTGATGAATGTAAAAAGTTTAATTAGTTGTTGCCTTATTGTGATGCAGAAATACCAAAAGAAAACCTTAAAAAAATGACAGCAAAACTAACACCAATGTGGATATAATGGTGGCTTTTAGGGTTAATACCGTCACATATTTCAGATGCGACGTGCGAAATGATCTTTAATATTCCCCACAAATGATCGGTTGGATATAGCCGAGTACAGCAATCTGCTATCTCTAGCAGTCCCATAAAGAATGAATGGAGAAGATGTGTGGATGCTCGACCTCAGCTCTATTCAGTTGTGCCTCGTCATCGTCCCATCCAGGGGATCATTGGGGGTCCCAGTAGTCGGACACCCAGAAATCAATAAATTATCTCCTATTCTATCAGTAGAGGTTCATTTAGTAACTTGGTACAACCCCTTTAATCCATGCATCATACACATTTTCGACAAACATGACTAAATATGGCTTTCTACAGATGCAAGCTGAAAGAACTCATTCTTGGAAAATATGAGGACAAATAGGGAAAATAAGCAGAGATCAAGGCAACACACAGACCGTCTCGAAGAGTTTGTATCTCATGCTTTGGCAATCCTGCTTTTCACTGTACACCCATGAACTTTCACTGTGCAATGAGGTGTCTACATACTGGAACTAGACAAGGTTAGCAAGGCCTCCAGACTCCAAACCTTGGATTCTTTCTGCCATATAGTAATGAAAGGGAAAAAAAGCAATCTTATATATATACATGTATATAAACACAAGGCTACATAAAGGGCAGAGTAATAAAAGGAACAGCCACTTTACACCAACAAGCTTTTATTATAAGAAAGTTCAAAAATAATGGCATGGAAGCCAAAGTGGCCAAAAAGTGGACCTTCAACGTACTTGATCCTTCACAATAGAAATCCGCCACAAGATCAAAGGAATACAGCAAATTATGACAGTGTGGCTGACAAAAAATGACCATGGCTAAGTATTAGGCCTTGTAATTATGACATGTTGTATCCACACCATCTTCTCACTAGGGTGAAATATCCATTTCTCTGTTCCAACTTATTAATAGTCTATACTGGGTTTTTTTAAGGATGGCAATAAATCTTCTCGTGTTCTCAAAGAAATGTAAACCCGCCTTTACACATGTCATCACTGTGGTTTCACACCCATCTCCTCTAAGGTAAAAGGGATAGTTATGAGCACCACATTCCACTCCTCTACAAAGCTATGGGAGACAATGGAGCTTAAAGGGGTTGTCCAGATTAATGATACTGATCACCATAACTCAGGAAGTATCATCTATATCTGTTCGGCGACAGTCCGACATCCTGCACTTCTGCCGATCTTCTATTTCCAGCTCAGGTAACCCTCTAAAATTAAGCACCTTGGAAAATTGTGAATCCAAAAGCTTTCATCTACAAGAAAGGTGTGACAGCATTTGTCATATCACTGTGACCATTTAGCACTGCTCACATTACTTTGTATGGTAGATGTCACAATTGAAAGGCCAATTTCACTGCATTTTATTTTTATTTTATTATTATGCACTGCTTACCGTATATAGCACCATCATATTCCACAGCGATTTACAGTCATCATCATCGTTGTCCCCAATGAGGCTTAAAACCTACATTCCCTATCAGTATGTCTTTGGAATGTGGGAAGAAACCGGAGAACCCGGAGGAAACCCACGCAAACACGGGGAGAACATACAAACTCCTTGCAGATGTTGTCCTTGGTGGGATTTGAACCCAGGACCCCAGCGCTGCAAAGCTACAGTGCTAACCACTGAGCCACCTTAATGCAATAAGTGGCGTTAATCAACTGAATTCATTTACTAGCTTGTTTTTATTGGCAGGATGGGTACAGAATAATTGTTCGTAAGATACTTCTGACCCATAAAGTATCAATTTGTCAGCAGTACATCTCCCATTTACATAGAGCAATGTGCGGCCAATAATAATGATTCTTATACGGCATAAATGATCCAATGACCTGAAGAACTAGCATTTGGTTGACTGTCGGGTGACGACTGACATGATAATTGAGACTGAGCGCTCATTCGTTAATTCGCTCCTGGAGATTGACAGTTCGGATCATTGGCATGTTCGCACCACTGGAACAATCTAAGCACTCTCCCATGCTGCTAGCAGAGCCAGCTTTGCCTCTTCAGTATGGAGTACAGAAGCTGGCCAGATCCAGGCATTCGGCCAGCTTCAAAACAGCGCTTGCAGGCCCTGAGACTGTGGGGTCAGTAACTTAGGCAATGAGCAGTACAGAATAGAGTTAAAAAACCCTCTATTCTTGAGAACGGCAGGATTATTAATAAGAGGTTAACTGCAACGTTGCTTGTTTTTCCAAACACTACAATTTTACCCATTAATGAAGAGGAGACAAATCGATCAGTGCCATTAAATTAACAGAAGGCAAAGCACCACCGGATCTTCATATTACTGATCTATTGGGGAATCTGTGTCCTATCAGAAGACAGAAACCTTAGTGTTTGTGGCAAGATAAAACGTGATCACATGAATATTTTTTTTCATTAAATGTGTGTATATACGTATAGTGTTTACTGTATTAATAGAAATTGCCTTGAGGAATGGGCAAAAATCCCAGTGGAAAGCTCAGAGACTTATACAAAGCGACATGCAGCTGTAATTCCCGCGAAAGGAGGCTCTATAAAGTACTGACTTTAGGGGGGTAATTAGTTATGCACACTGAAGTTTTCAGTTATTTTGTCCTATTTGTTGTTTGCTTCGCAATAAAAATAAAACCAAATGTTCACAGTTGTAGGCATGTTCTTTACATGAACTGATGCAAACCCTCAAAAAAAACCTGTGAAATTCCAGGTTTGAGGGACCACTGGGAGCCCCATCAATCCTGAGAACGGTATTCTCAAGAGTCCCATCTGACTGAAGCAAAGGTTGTGCATGTGCACCTCTTCTCCATGCATTGTCTATGGGACTGCTAAAGAAGGCGAGTACAGGGTTCAGCAGGATGAAAGTTATCCCCTAGCCTATAGATAGCCAGTAAATTATTAATATGGTGCAAACCCTGTAAGGAAGTCTTTAATAGAAAGATCTCACAATTTGCTAAGTGGCTGATCATTTATCCAGCAGCATTAACAATCAATGGATCACCCTTGCAATGCGCAGAATAAAGGCATCTTTGTAGCAGCAAGCAACCACGATGATGGCCGATCATTGGGAGAGGACATAATCAGATTGGTGGGGACCTGCCTCTCAGCATCCTGACACGTCAGCTGTTGAAGGGGTCACGGCACTACAGCAAACACTGCGCTCCCTCCATTGTTTACCAGGCACCGCTCTGTAGTCCTTCATTGTGCCTGTGACTGGTTTTACTACTCAAGCTTCATTTTCAAACACGTGTTCTATTTGTGCTTAACACTGAAAATACATTTAACTGTTATAGTCTATGGGCAGATTCACTTATTCGGATTGTCCTGCCAAAATGTAAAAAAAAGATCAAAATAACCCGAATGGGTCCATAAAAACCCCAGACAGAATAGATGCCATTGCTGTGTCACCCAAGTGCGGCCTTTTTTGCTGTTGGCAGGTGGACAGTGCCTGGAGGTTTTTGTGGTTTTTTTTTCATATGAGAAAAACAGACCTTTTTCATCAGTGTGTTGGATCAGATTTGCAACTATTTTTACTCCATGTGTCTGTTTTTACTTAAAGTGTAACCATCATTTTAATTTGTATTTCATAAATCAATAGTACGCATGAAAATAAGTAACTTTGTAATTTATCTTATTAGAGAATTCTGTTTCTTTCTCCGCCAAGACTCATCATTCATTCTCAAAATTCTCAATTCACAGGAAAAATGTTTAATAAGTGAAGACAGATTTTTACCTTACTGAGATAGGAGATGGCAGTTAGTACTGATGAGATTCTATGGAGAGGGGAGGGGGAAGAGCTAGAGGCAGAGCTCCTCCCTCCTATCTACATAGAATCTTATCAGTACTAACTGCCATCTCCTATCTCCGTAAAGGAAAAATCTGTCTTCACTTATTACACATAAAGAATTTTGAGAAGGAATGATCAGTCCTGCGGAGAAACAGATTTCTCTGATAAGATATATTACGACGCTGCTTATTTTCATGAGTACTATTGATTTACAAAATAAAAATTAAAACAACGGTTACACTTAATTAAAGAAAGGCATATGAACCAGAAGTGGTTGAAAATCTGACCCAAAACGCAGATGAAAAAGGTCTATTTTACTCATATGAAAAAAAGACGTGTGAATGTGGCCATAGCACTGTTTCCCATAAAAACAATAGAAGTGTTGATCCTGTATTTATAATTTTCTCTTAGTATTTAAACTTGTTTGTGGTTGAAAACACATCAATAACTACATAAAAAAGCTCTGTGTGAATCTGCACTAATCCCAAGTGTGCAGCTATTTATCTTCCCTTGATGCTGTAACTGGGCTACATTGCTAATGCCTGCCTGTACACTATCCAGTATGTGCTCAATGCTCGGCCTCAGATGCCATGGATTCCATCTGAGGGCAACGGGTTCCTCTACCATGTTCCCTGCGTGCAGCAAAGAGATGGCCGCATGTGCTTTCATTCTCCATTATAGACCTTGATTTTGGGACCACTGATCTAATGAACCCACACAAGAAAAAAAAAAGAAGACAGGACTTGGTCATTAAAGGCTTCATGAAGTCAACCCCTGCCCCATACCCTATAGGCACATATGGACATC
This sequence comes from Phyllobates terribilis, assembly GCF_046119375.1. Taxonomy (NCBI): domain Eukaryota; kingdom Metazoa; phylum Chordata; class Amphibia; order Anura; family Dendrobatidae; genus Phyllobates; species Phyllobates terribilis. The sequence goes on from NW_027362762.1 coordinate 261,711,026, forward strand.
ATAGACTGGGGGGCTCTGTCCAGGACTCTTTACTATGAGCTAGGAGAGACAGCTGCTTTATTGCCCTTGTATTACATAGACGGTAATTCATCAGAATGGTCATGATATACTATATCCTACAGCAGCCTGATTGGCCGCAGCAGCTTCCCCGGATCTCTCATTTAAAGGGGTTGCCAAGTGAGGATAATTAATCACCTCTCCAAAGGATAGGAAATAATTTTTGGATCAGTAGAACAGGGCAGTTTTATCTCCAATATCCCCATATAGAGTGGAGCGGCAGTGCGTCGCCTCATTCATTCTCTATGGGCTAAGTGGAAAAAGTCAACAGCCTAATAGGGAATGAATGGAGTGGCGATCGGAAATCTGCATTAAATGGGGATAAAAGTGCCCCCTTCTGTCAATCACTGCAGTCCCAGTGGTCAGACCCCACCAATCAGCAGCTATCGCCTTTCCTGTGGATAAGTGATAACCTATCGTCACTGGACCACCCCTTTTAGTGCTGTGCCCTCTTCCCTGCAGTAGCTCTCTGTGCGGCTGTGTCTGCTATAACCACTCAGCACCAATACTAAATCTAGCTGAGCTGAGGCTAATAACAATTTTACTGATATTTCGGATCCTAGGGGAAGGTGCCTATATTAGGCTGAATGTTATATTCCTGAGAACCAAAATGTCATGGCATACCTAGCCTAATAAAGCCTCATCATAGAGCCCAGCACCGGTTTAGCCTGCACTGCAGTGCTTTTCACACAGTGATTAAAAGATTGAAAATCATTAACATGATAACTAACCAGCAGGAAGGATGCCAAAAAGACAGAAATTGCATCCAACGTTGGGCTGGCTGGCTCATTCCTGATGGCGGATTCAGTTTTGGGTCTCTAGACCAGGGGCGGACATACCATTGGTGACACCTCTGCAGCTGCACAGGGGCCCAAGTAGTAAGGGGGCCCCACATCAAGCCCCAAAGCAGGTGGCATTGTGTATTCTAATGGGCTATTGGACTGGAAAGGGCCCATATACTGTTCCTGCACAGGGGCCCTCTTCTGCCTATGTCCGCCCTGCCCCAGACTGTCAGACGTAACTCACTATGCATGCTGGCTCCATATTACATGTGCACATGAACTGAACACTGCATGAATCTGCAATACAGTGCCCATAGTGTACTGATGTTAAATGGCGGCACACAGATGTTTCTTCTCACAGATTTATATACAATCTAGTTTTAGCATAACTTAAAGGGGTTGTCCGGTGAAAGCAAATTATCACCTATCCATTTTATAGGTGATAACAAGTGCCCAGTCAATGCTAAAATTTCCCCGTTCTGCCGATCAGTGCCCGTCCCGGAGCTCGGATCCCCCCCGATAGTACGTTGTCACCTATCTGGTGGAAAGGTGATAACCCCTGTAACTCAGTCCTCCCAGGCATGCAGGTTGTCTCTAGAATTGTAGAGTTGCATCTCCTCACGTGGACTTGTAGGAATAACACAGCGAGAGGTGGAGAGATACACTTCCAAGTGACATAGTAATAGTATGGATTATAGGAACAGCACAGGTCAGCCGCGCTCATCTGCAGGGCTCTGCCTGCACATGGTACTACAGTTGACAACCAGGATACCGGCTTCCAGGACACAACCACAACTTCCTACTTCATAATAACAGACAGAATAAGTCACGTTGTCCATTGTACCACAACTGGCAGACATGCCACGCACGGTGCCCTGTGTATACCAACAATGAATCTAGAATCCCAGCACACGGCAAACTTTAACAGGTCCTGTCACTTCTTCTGACAGGTCTGCTTTTTATTACCCCCAACAACTCGGGAGCAGCATTTCATAACCGTTATTCCTCCTAGAAATAAATGAATAAACTGACAACTGGGTGGTACCACTTGGGGGTGTGTCCTTGACATTAACCAATCTGTGCTGACAGTCAGATTATGTAGGAACACACCCATTTGACAAGGGAAATGACAACACCCATCTGTCAATTCACGTCTGAGTTTCTAGGAGAAACACCAGGGGAACCGTACACCGTGGTGTTCAAGGAACAGACGCTGTGGGAGTATTTCACGCTCATACAAGCATATACTATACAGACATGATTGCGGAGCAGACACCCCCCTTAGAGATATTTGGGGTGGTCATCCAATGTTTTATAAAAATTCCTCCACAGGTTTGACTTAGTGTTTTAAGTCTGCCAACCTGTACGGTATTAATCTGCCTTTGGCTTCTCACCTGACTGGGGTCAGCAGCCTTGAAGACATGGCAGGCCATCTCAGACTCTGGGTTGTCAGGCTGAGTCTTAATCAGGTAGGCAAAGTATGAGGGGTCCTGGCTATTGTGGATGAAGCGGGCAATGTGATGTGCCTTGTGCTCAAAGATGAAGACCGCTGTGTTGCCACTGGCTCCATTCAAAGAGGGCACACAACGAAGGTGCGGGGCAACCACCAGGAGCTGGACCTCTCGACAAGGTGCCACACAGCCAGGGGGGTCTTGCCTTTCTGCCCGCCTGCGGATCTCTGCCACCAGCCATGGCAGCATTGGTAAAGTTGTCCTTCGGTCTAGGGAAGACCACCCAACATACCACAGGCGGAAGCTCTTCTCCCCCTTGGCAGTCCAGTCTGGGAGAGCTTGATCCTCCAACAGAGGGTGACATTGATCTGCAGAACTTCTCCTCTCCATGCTCCTCCAGCAGACAGTGTGCGCTAAGTGTTCTGGTGTGGTCCTGCAGACAGTGTGGGCACACTATGGAGAGGAGAGAAGCTGCTCCATAGACAAGGCACGGTCCTAGAATAAGGTAGAAGTGAGGAGAAGGCGGCGGACTGATCACTGGCACATGGCAGCAGGCTCCTCTACAGACAATCGTGCCTTCAGGACCTGCGCCCACAGCCTCCTCCCCTGCCTCCCTCCCTCGCGTCATGACAGATCCTGCAGAGCAGCTTCTCCCTCCTCCTCCATGCTTCCCCTGCAGCCCGCCCACTGCCTGGACCGGCTCACCAATGGTCTGCAGCGCGCTGAGAATGACAGGAGGCTGCGCCAGTCCCAGGAACTGCTTACAGGGATCCCAAGAATCAGTCCCGCGCCGAGGGGAAACCCCAGACTGCTGCGACAACAGCAGCACAAGTCGCGGCTCCTCCCTGCGCCCACACCCCTTCCTCTCAGCCTGACACCCCCCTCCGAACAACAACTTTTAGAGCCCCACTTACAGACTGCTGCAGTGCTGTCCGGGGAAACCATGTGTGGCTGCGGGGGTGTCACTACCTGAGCTCTGCAGGATGTCAGTGTGCAGGGTGTCTGCACAGTGAGGAGGCTGTGGCTTCCTGTGTCATTGTCACTTCACCATGCCTTGCAGCACAGTAATGCTGCTCTGTGTGATGGGGGTCCGCAGTGGTGTCTAATGGTCACAGGAGCTCAGTGATTCAGCCACTGTCCTGGACACGCAACCAGTGCCATACACCATCCTCCCATGACAGCGCCATACACCATCCTCCCATGACAGCGCCATACACCATCCTCCCATGACAGCGCCATACACCATCCTCCCATGACAGCGCCATATACCATCCTCCCATGACAGCGCCATATACCATCCTCCCATGGCAGCGCCATACACCATCCTCCCATGGCAGCGCCATACACCATCCTCCCATGACAGCGCCATACACCATCCTCCCATGACAGTGCCGCATACCATCCTCCCATGGCAGAGTGATATACTATTGACGCGCCCCTGGGCCGTGGGGTACTCGGTGCCGGGTCGATCGTTGCTAGGGGAGATGTCACAGTGGCGGTGACCCAGGGCGGTCAATCAAAAGGGGATTTATAGTTTTTATATACAGTTCGTGACACCACCTGTGGTATGCGGCTAAAGGGAGCCGCCGCTGCGGAGCAGAACCTCTGGAGCTGGTGTGAATGCAGCAGATTTGGTGTAGCTCTCCACAGGTAGAGCTTAGCTCCAGGGCAGTGTAGATGTTGTTATGAAGTAGCACTCGGGTGCAGTGTGGTGCAGGGCGTGATGGCGCAGCAATAATTTCACAGAGACGGGTGCAGTCTTCATGGTTTTACTCACAGTTGTCAAGTTCCTCAGGTTGCACTGTCCAGCTTACAGCCTCCCACATCATGCTGCGTTCACCAGCCAGGGGTTCAGCCAACCCTCAGGTACCTCCTGAGTACATAGCAGGACCCCCTTCTGTGTATTCCTTCTGGCCGTCTCCCTGCACCTCACACCTAGTGTCCCAATCCAGTGACCGCGGACCTTGCCGGGCGAAGTCTTCTCTGTCCCCTGGGTCCTCTATGGTTACCTTCTTGGTGAGACTAATGTGGATTGTGGCTGCAGTACCTGAAATACTACAGACTCTGGTTTCCTAGTTGAGACTTGAAAAACTCTGCTAGTTTAGGGACCGGTCCCCTCTGTGTGACCTGACCCCTCCACCGCCTGGCAGACTTGGGCGTACGGGTGGCCTCCAGCACTTCCCGTACCCCTGGGGTCCTTTCTGCTTTCCTGGAGCCTTCCTTCCTGCTCCTCTCCTCAGGCCCTCCTCCTGAGCAGAGCTCCTGCTCCCAACTCTTCCTCTCACTGAAGAACGTCTCTAGAATGTTCCACCCTCTTTTTATATCACTTCTTTCAATGCTCCCCTAATTTACTTCCTCCACCCACACCCACTACATGGTTCCCCCTACTTTGGTTCCCCCCACTCCAGCCAGGGATATTGCTCAGCAGGAAGCGCAACATCTTGCCCTTCCAGCTGGCCTGGAGTAGTGTAGTGTTGGATGCTGGTGTTAGGGTCCCGGGCTGTACTCCTTCCTTACCTGAGAATGAGATACTACACCTCTGGGTGAGATGCAGTACCTCTGTGGCGATCGAACCCTCAGGGGCGCCACACTATCCTCCCATGGCAGTGCCATATACCATCCTCCCATGGCAGTACCATATACCATCCTCCCATGGCAGTACCATATACCAACCTCCCATGGCAATCCCATATCCCATCCTCCCATGGCAGTGCCAGGCACTCTCCTCCCATGGCAGCTCCATATACCGTCCTCCCATGGCAGTGCCAGGCACTATCCTCCCATGGCAGCGCCATATACCATCCTCCCATGGCAGTGCCATATACCATCCTCCCATAGCAGTGCCAGGCACCATCCTCCCATGGCAGAGCTATGTGCTGCACTACAGTTAGTGCCATCTATAAGGCGGTTTTATACGTCCAACAGTTGTTTAATTAGAACAGCACTGTCTGAACTCGGACCGTGAAAGTCAGATGTGTGAAACCCGGGCTCAGGGCTCGTTCAGACAAGCTTAGAATCGTTCTGTGTGCGCCACAGCCATGTTATAGCCAGGGCTGAAGTTACACCAGGACCGATAGTCGGCATGGAAAAGATTACAACATGCACTACTACGGTACATTTTATGGACTGGAATAACGCTTGCCATGTAATGATGGCTCGGGCACCCGTCTGCAATGTGGACGAGCACACTGGGCGAGTCACACCTGCAATTTGTGGACACGACTGGCGCGTTTTCCAATATGGCCATCTAAACCCAATTAAATGTGAGCATATTTTAAAAGGGATCTTCCTGTCTCATAAAGTGATGATATGTCGCTAGGATGCAAAATAATATTATGACAGACCTAATCTTTGAGAAGGGACATTGGGGAGATTCCTTCATAAATTCTGCTTACTTTTATAGTACCGATGGCAGAAAGCTCTATGATACTGCTTGCTGTCAGCATGCTGTCTGTGTCAGTGCCCAGAAGTGTAGGGCAGGCATCAGGAAAGGAGACTATGTATGGCACCTGGGAGATTTGCTAACTCTACTGATAGTTGAGAAATGTTCTCTTTTTCCAAGAGTTTCACGGAATTTATGAATATCCTAAGTCATGTGACAAGGCTCTTTAAAGGGTCAATATTGACTTTTAGGATTGCTATTACCAATAGGTGGTGCTAGAGTTCTAGTTCTCTTCCTCTCTGAAGAGACAATTTGCATATTTTCCAGAGGAGCATTGAGGCTTGAAAAGTCTCCTCACCTTAACGTGCTTACCCTGCACAGCAGGCAAGAAACGGTAAATCTTGAATGATAGGGTATCATGATGATGGCCACTGACGGACACCGACAGAAAAGGCCCCTGTGCAAAAACAATATATGAGCCCTTTGCAGCCCAAGAGCTCCTAAAAATGCAAAATTGCACCTGCTTTGGAGGTAGAAATGGGCCCCCTTACCTCTTAGGCCCCTGTGCAGTCGCAGAGGTTGCACCAATGATATGTCCGCCGCCGATGATGACTGCTGTGTGGGTCTCCGCGCTCAGATGTCTCCTCAGAGGTGAAGGTTGTAGCTGTACAGGATACCAGGCCCCTCTGTGTGGTCCCGGTGGCTGCAGGAGGTAGTACTGGTGCTCCAACATTCAGATACTCACCTCTCCCTGTCCCTTAACATCCCTGTGCTCCGAGAATAAACTCAGATGTCTTTAGGAGATATTTTCAAGCCCTTCCCAAAATTTTACACTTTTCCGGGAGGTCTTAGGCGGTGACTACCTCTACAGGAGGCGGTAGTCTCCTAAACACATTCTGATATTTCTGGTACTGGAAAAAACAGTAACGGAGCTATCCGTGCCCAAATTTGGCATCCGTGTACCGTCTGTGTGAAACGTACCGGAATAGAATGTTTAGGTGTTAGATGTGCAGAGATAGATAGATATGAGATAGATAGATATGGGGTAGATAGAAAGATAGATATCCATGAGATATATAATTAGTGTCATGTGTATAGTTCACTATACTTGTATTTAGCTAATAAATCATTTAAAAAAATTACGTTGGGTCCCACAAATGTTTCATAACCAGCCAAGGTAAAGCAGACAGCTGCAGGCTTATATTATCAGGCTGGGAAGGTCCCTGGTTAATGGACTCTGCAAAGCCTAAAAATACAAGCCCGCAGACAATTCTGCAGTTTTGTCTGTCTCTTCCCGATTGCCCTGATGTGGTAATCAAGGTAATGGTAGTTGGGGTTGATGACAGCTGTGATTTGTCAAAAATCACAGCTGCCATCAACCCCTGGGGTTCATAATGGAGAGGTGTCTATAAGACACCCCCATTACTAACCCAGTAATAAAAAATAAAAACACACACACAAAAAAAAACACTTTATTTGAATAAAGACTCCCCCACACCAACCCTCATTCAAAAATGTATTAAATAGTAATCCATCGAATCCGACGTGGTCCAGAAATGGATACCTGAAAAACATAAAAAGAGAGAAATAAACACAATACACAGTCCTTCGTTCACCAATTTATTACCCAAAATGTTCCAACGAAGCTCTGCCATAGTCCATGTTCCTCGAATCTGGCTCCAGCGAGTGTACATAGCAGTAAAGTGACCGACGTTCACCAGCGCCAGGTACTGACCTCAACGCTCATCATCGTCGCCGGGTCTTGCTGAGCGGCTCTATACTCCATTGTATTTCCGTACTTGTCACATGGACGGCACATAGATATCACACTTTATGTCATCCGTGTACATGTGTGCGGGACGTATTGACGTCCATGCTGCCAGAAAAAAAACGAACATGTTCAGCCCAATAGAATATAATGGGTGTACATGTGTAAGTGTCTCCAGTATGTGTGAAAACTGTCACCACACCTACTGGAAACACTGATGTGTGAAGGAGGCCTTATGGATATGCTAAGAGTTGGCAAGTGTGATCAGTAGAGGTCTGATCTCTGGGACCCTTACAGGCAGGGCCGGACTGGCAATTCTGGCAAATGCCAGATGGGCCAATGCCAGCTGTGGCAGCTCCTTCACTCCAAGGAGGCACATGGAAACCTTCTCCCCTGACACTCTATTTATTCTATTTAGATTCCTGTGCTGCATAGGGATTTACTCCAATGTGACCTGACCTCCACTTCTTCCTATCCCCATTCAGTACATGAAGTAGGGGATGACTCTGATGCAGCCTTTCAACTTAATAATGTTTAGTGACTCAGCCAGCTCAGCAAGAGCAGACATACAGTATTGCTCAAAAGTTTACATACCCCGGCAGAATTTTTGCTTTCTTGGCCTTGTTTCAGAGAATATGAATGATAACAAAAAAAAAATTTTCTGCACTCATTGTTATTTATTGGGTGAAGCCATTTATTGTCAAACTACTGTGTTTTCTCTTTTTACATCTTAATGACAACCAAAAACATCCAAATGAACCTGATCAAAAGTTCACATACCCTGGTGATTTTGGCCTGATAACATGCACAGAATTTGACACAAATGGGTTTGAATGGCTACTAAAGGTAACATCCTCACCTGTAACCTGTTTGCTTGTAATCAGTGTGTGTGCATAAAAGCTGAGTGAGTTTTTGCGATCCAGACAGACTCTTGTATCTTTCATCCAGCCACTGACGTTTCTGGATTGTAAGTCATGGGGAAGCGAAAGCAAAAGAATTGTCAATGGATCTACGGGAAAAGGTAGTTGAACTGTATAACACAGGAAAGGGATACAAAAAAATATCCAAGGAATTGATAATGCCAGGCTGCAGCGTTCAAACTGTGATTAACAAATGGAAAATGAGGGGCTCTGTAAAAACTAAACCATGGTTAGGTAGACCAATAAAAATTTAGGTCACAACTACCAGGAAAATTGTTCGGGATGCAAAGAAAAACCCACAAATAACAGCTGAAATTCAGGACTCTCTGAAAACTAGCGATGTGGCTGTTTCAAGATGCACAATAAGGAGGCACTTGAAGAAAAATGGGCTGCATGGTCGAGTCGCCATAAGAAAGCCATTACTGTGCAAATGCCACCGAGTATCTCGCCTACAATACGCCAAACAAGACAGACACAAACCTCAAAACTTCTGGAACAAGGTAATTTGGAGTGATGAAACCAAAATTGAACTTTTTGGCCACAACCATAAACGTTACATTTGGAGAGAGGTCAACAAGGCCTATGATGAAAGGAACACCATTCCTACTGTAAAGCACGGAGGTGGATCGCTGATGTTTTGGGGATGTGTGAGCTGCAAAGGCTCAGGAAACTTGGTAAAAGTTGAAGGAAAGATGAATGCAGCACGTTATCAGCGAATACTGCAGGCAAATTTGCACTCATCAGCCCGGAAGCTGCGCATGGGAGGTACTTGGACATTCCAACATGACAACGATCCAAAACACAAGGCCAAGTCGACCTGTCATTGGCTACAGCAGAACAAAGTGAAGGTTCTGGAGTGGCCATATCAGTCTCCTGACCTCAATTTCATTGAGCCACTCTGGGGAGATCTCAAGCGTGCAGTTCATGCTAGACAGCCCAGGAATTTATAGGAACTGGGGCTTTTTGCCAAGAAGAATTGGCAGCTTTACCATATGAGAAAATAAAGAACCTCATCCAAAACTACCACAAAAGACTTCAAGCTGTCATTGATGTTACATGGGGCAATACATGATATTAAGAACTGAGGTATGTGAACTTTTGATCAGGGTCATTTGGATGTTTTTGGTTGTCATTAAGATTTAAAAAGAGAAAACACAATAGTTTGACAATAAATGGCTTCACCCATCCAATAACCGTGAGTGGAGAAAACGTTTGTTTGTTATCATTCATATTCTCTGAAACAAGGCCAAGAAAGGAAAAATTCTGCCAGGTTATATAAACTTTTTAGACAGAGGAGCAGCATGGTAACAGTCATGCTCAGGTAATTTCTGCAGATTACTTGTCCCTCCCACATTAGAGCTTCCTAATTGTCCTCTGGCAGCTCCTATCTCTTTGATCTGCTGCTCCCCTCTCACTCCTCTGATCACTGTTCTGTGTTTATAGAAGCTATATGCACAAGACAGTGGATGTAACCCTTTTGTTGACTCCCTACAGCCCACAACATTTTTAGCTAGGTAGTGAAAGGGTTAAATCTTTCGCCTTGTGTAACTGGTTTTACAAACTGAGGATAGTAATAGGATGTGAAGAGGTCAGTGCTGTTCCTTCTGTCAGTCTGTGAAGCTGGGCCGCAGAGTCCTGCTCACAAAAGCCCCAAATACACATTAAAGGGAACCTGACTGCTACGCTAGCCCCCTAAACCAGTATCACTGCTGTTTCTTTGCAAATTTTGCGCATGCGGACATTTTTCTACATCCCTGGGAATGTGAAATGAAGTCGGGTGTATGTACCCCAACTTCATTGGCGCACTGCCAGGGAGGCAACAGTGACAACTGTCCTGGCCACGTGCAAAGTTTGCAAAGAGCTGGCGGTAACTTCACTTTTGAAAATTATATCACCCATGCCCACAGGTTTGTGCTTACACAACGAGAAAGAGGATTAGTCCAGGTAAATCAGTGCCCCCTGATTAGTTAGTCACCCACTGATTTACTTACCTCAAAAGCAGGTTTAACCCCTTCTCAATCCTTATGTTTCCCGCTTGTAAAATAATAACACCTACACTCACCTCCGAAGCAGGGGGCAGTTCCAGCTTTTTCAGCACTGGCTCTTCCGGGGATTGCATAACATTGTTATGTCACGCGATCCCTGTGGCCAATCACTGCTGGTTTTAGTCTCCTCGCTTTTGGACAAATCATGACATCTACAGGAAGTGAGAGCTGTGGCTGCTCTCTCACCTTCGGATGTCAGCTACATCCAAAGGAGGGGAGAGTTAAGCAGCCTCTGAATTGCCACAGGAATCGCCTGGAACAGCGCCGGGAGCGGAGGTGAGTATAAGTGTTATTATTTTACTGGAAAGAATAAAATAATAGTGATTGAGAAGAGGGTGTCCGAGTAGTGGACAACCCTTTTAATTTTATATTTATCATCAATCACTAAGCAACAAAATGGAGTTAATGAAAATGTAGAAAACGGGTTCAATACAGTCGTGGTGGCAGTTTAGGGAGTTAGGGAAGCTGACAGGTTCCGTTTAATGGTACATTTAGGTGCAGTCAATGCACCTTGAAAGGGGTGGACCGAAGCGTATAATGATTTTCATCCTAAATGACTATTTATTGTAATAATCTAATAGCTTTTCTAATATGCTTTAATTAAAAAGTCCTTAGCACTCCCTCTCAAATCTCCATTGCATGCTGGGGTACTCAAATAAGTCATCATCAGGAGGCAGAAGCTATGGCCAGTGCCGCAGCTTCTGTCCTGACCCTGAAACTAAGCACCCTGAAACTAAGCATTACTATTTCAGGGGCTGGGCTAGTCCCTGCGCTACCGAGCAGGCGTCTGTTGCCAATTCTGACGTATGCTCAGTAAGATCTTGTCACTGTACAATATGCTTCTCAGTGCACAGTGACAGTGTGCAACCTCGCCGGCTCTAATGAGAAGTAAGGAACCAGAAAGAGTACTGTTAGTGCGCATTGTAAGGAGAGAAAGGGAGGAGCAGAGACTAGCCCCGCCCCAGATGGTGAGGTCACTTTCTGATTACCGCTCGCTGCGTTCCTGCATTCGCTGTCAGTCAGTGTGCTGAGGCATGCTTATGACGCACCCCCTGGGCCATATTCTTTAGGGGAATACCCGGAGCCGGATCAGATGGGGGTTGTAGTCTCCGAGTGGCTGTGACCCGGTCCGTGCCCAGGGTGTCAAGCTCAGAGTATGTGGCAGTCCCACAGATGTTATAAAGTTCTTTATGTCGACTACGCCACCCGTTGTATTGCGGTCACTACGGCCGCCGCTGCAGCAGGGTCCGCTGAGGCTGATGGTGTTGGTGCAGCTTTTGATAGTATAACCCCCAACGGGTGGGGTATAGCCTCAGGGGGTCAGGTGCAGAGGATGGGGGTTGTGGTGGTGCAGCATAGATGGTAATTAAAGACAGAGTCGGGTTGTGCAGTTTAGGGTATTTACTTACTGCTGATGTTCCGGTCACTCCAGCTTCAAGTGACCACCCGAGCCGTGCTGCGTCCACCAGGTCCTGGATTCAGCCAACCCCCAAGCAAGTCCGGAGCGTGTACCTGAGCCCTCCTTCCTGTCCTGTCTTCTGGCCGTCCCCACCAGGAATCCACCTAGGTCCAGCTCCCTCGGGCCTTCTGTTGGGAGACCCTTGGCCTTGGGTTCCCTGACCCTACACGTGGTTTGCCTTCAGGGTGGATGTGGTGGGTGGCCGTGGCAGATCCTGCCCACGGCCTCCGGTCTCTGGCTAGGGTGTGCTTTAGCCCCCACCAGTTTGGGATCCGGTACCCAGTTGCCAACTCTTCACCCGGTGATGGACTTTGGGTTCTCAGAGTCCTTTTCTTTCACCCCCTCTGGGTCTTTCTTCCTTTCTCCTCTCTCTCTCTCTGGGCCTTGGGCTGCTCTGCTCCTCTGCTTTCTTCCTCTGGCTTCTCTGCAAAGACTGGCTGACTGACCCTGATCTTAGATGGTGCCCACCTTAAATACTCCCTCTATGTGTGAGCTCAGGTGACCAGCACCCAATGAGCTCCTAACCTTACCCAGGCTGCTCCCCCTATCTGCCCCTACACTACTTGGGATGTTCCACCCCCCTCCCACTCCAGCCAAGGACAGACTCGGTCGTACCTGCACATTTCTAAGTGGGAGTACCGTTGGTCTGTTCCTCGGAAATGGGATGTGTGTAGTGCATGCAGCTCTCTGGGCTCAGTTTCACACTCCATCCTTACCCGGGAGTGAAATACCACACCTCTGGGTTGAGGTGCAATACCCCTGTAGCAGCCGAATCCTCGGGGTGCTACATTCCCCCCTGGTAAATCACAGCACGTCCTCGGGCTGTAAGATATAAAACAACACCAAACATACATTTTTGCATAAACAACATAATAAAACATATAAAACAACATATATTAGCAGCATCATAAAACTTTTCATATAAAACATTCTCGTAGTCGTTTCTTGCTTCTAACTCCTCCTCCGGTCACTGTGCAACTGGTGACCGGGCAAAGCACGACAGTCTCTTTTCTTGGAAGTGGTTTTCCTGTAAAACCAGTAGGGGGCGCTTTAGGACGCGCAACTATATACAAAAGGGGATATGGCCGCTCTCAGTCCTCGGCCAGGTATTTAGGAAAGGGATGACCGCTCTCAGTCCTCGGTCAGTGGGGTTAAGGGAAATACGGGTAACAGTTCAATTTGCTGGTCCCAACGGGGACTATAATAGCAACAACAGTTCACTGTGCCCCGACGGGCAACTATATACAGTCTCTATACTACCGTACTCAACGACGGCGTCCTCCTGCTCTTTCTTGTTGGTTGGTTTCAGTGTCAGACCCGTTCGGGCACGTATGCTGGGCAAACAGGTCTTCACCCAGATGCGGCACTCTTGGTTTTATGGGCGCGGTGGTGGTGGCGCCCGGGTTGCCCAGGCCTTGCGGCCAGGCCTGGGGCACCTGGAAAGTGAAGGGCACCGTAAGGACGGCGGCGCCCTGGGCTACTTGGCCCTGCGACCAGGCCGGTGGCTCCGCGGAGGTAGGGGGCGCTGTTGGTATTGCGGCGCCCGGGGGTACTAGGCCTTGCGACCAGGCTGGTGGTACTTCCTGCTTGGTCACGCTCGGAGTCGAGGCGTGTGACGTCACAGGGGTCGCGGCTGCGGCTTCCGGTTGAGGCCTAGTCTGTGGCGGTGACGTTGCGGTTACGGGCACGGCAGGGGGTACTTCGGGCTCTGCGACGGGGAGCTGGGGCAGGTACGCGGTTTCCCGGTTTGGGGTAGAGACGTCCCCTTTACCTGCCTCCTTTCGTTCGGCTCCCTTCTCGGCGCCGTCTCCGGCCTTCAGTCCTTCTGCGCCATCCTCAGAGGCGGTCTGTCTCCTCGTCTCGGGTGGCGTGCTCCGCTGACGAGTCTCGGTCCGCTGGGCCATCTCTCGGCTCCACTCCGCCAACGTCTCTCGTTGCACCCGGGCCATCCTCCGTGCGAGGCCCTCCAGCGCAGTCTGCGCACACTCCCGATCTCGGGGGAGCTGTGCCAAGACCTCCACTAAGCCTAGTGGGGTCGTAGCTTCTAGCAGGCTCCTGACCAACGGGTCGGTGCTGCTCTGCTCTCCTCTCGTTGTCTCCAGCAGGCTCCTGGCCAGCGGGCCGGTGCTGCTCTGCTCTTCTCCCATCTCCGGGTAAGCTTCTTCTGGACCCAGCTCTAAGCTTCTTGTCTCCGGGTGCGCTCTCTCCAGACTGCTCCAGGCGACACCCATCTTTGCTCCCTTCTTCTCAGTCCTCCCACTTCGAGGGCGGTCCCGGGGCCACTTGGTGATTGTCAGCTCCAGGGGCAGTTCTTTCACGCTGACAGACACCTCTAGCATCACAGTCTCTGTTGGTGGGGGCGGTTTCCACTTTTGGCGCCATTTTCGGTCCTGGCCCACGATGGGAGGTGGCCTCTTGCCACCCTCTGGCACGCCCATAATGGCGTCCGCTCTTCCAAGGCGGGAAACCTTTGGAAATGGCGGGAATCGTCTCCCAGTGGCGGGAAACTCTGCAGATGGCGGGAAAAAGCTGTTAATGGCGGACAACCGGCGGGAATCGACCTGTGATGGAGTCCGATGGCGGGGACCCTCCGGAACCGGCAGGAGACTTCTTTTTGAGGTAAACTCGTTCTTTTCTTCAGGCACGCAGTACCCGGATGTTGCGGGCACGTTATCCTGCCGACTACGCCAAAGTTGACGCACCCCCTGGGCCATATTCTTTAGGGGAATACCCGGAGCCGGATCAGATGGGGGTTGTAGTCTCCGAGTGGCTGTGACCCGGTCCGTGCCCAGGGTGTCAAGCTCAGAGTATGTGGCAGTCCTACAGATGTTATAAAGTTCTTTATGTCGACTACGCCACCCGTTGTATTGCGGTCACTACGGCCGCCGCTGCAGCAGGGTCCGCTGAGGCTGATGGTGTTGGTGCAGCTTTTGATAGTATAACCCCCAACGGGTGGGGTATAGCCTCAGGGGGTCAGGTGCAGAGGATGGGGGTTGTGGTGGTGCAGCATAGATGGTAATTAAAGACAGAGTCGGGTTGTGCAGTTTAGGGTATTTACTTACTGCTGATGTTCCGGTCACTCCAGCTTCAAGTGACCACCCGAGCCGTGCTGCGTCCACCAGGTCCTGGATTCAGCCAACCCCCAAGCAAGTCCGGAGCGTGTCCCTGAGCCCTCCTTCCTGTCCTGTCTTCTGGCCGTCCCCACCAGGAATCCACCTAGGTCCAGCTCCCTCGGGCCTTCTGTTGGGAGACCCTTGGCCTTGGGTTCCCTGACCCTACACGTGGTTTGCCTTCAGGGTGGATGTGGTGGGTGGCCGTGGCAGATCCTGCCCACGGCCTCCGGTCTCTGGCTAGGGTGTGCTTTAGCCCCCACCAGTTTGGGATCCGGTACCCAGTTGCCAACTCTTCACCCGGTGATGGACTTTGGGTTCTCAGAGTCCTTTTCTTTCACCCCCTCTGGGTCTTTCTTCCTTTCTCCTCTCTCTCTCTCTGGGCCTTGGGCTGCTCTGCTCCTCTGCTTTCTTCCTCTGGCTTCTCTGCAAAGACTGGCTGACTGACCCTGATCTTAGATGGTGCCCACCTTAAATACTCCCTCTATGTGTGAGCTCAGGTGACCAGCACCCAATGAGCTCCTAACCTTACCCAGGCTGCTCCCCCTATCTGCCCCTACACTACTTGGGATGTTCCACCCCCCTCCCACTCCAGCCAAGGACAGACTCGGTCGTACCTGCACATTTCTAAGTGGGAGTACCGTTGGTCTGTTCCTCGGAAATGGGATGTGTGTAGTGCATGCAGCTCTCTGGGCTCAGTTTCACACTCCATCCTTACCCGGGAGTGAAATACCACACCTCTGGGTTGAGGTGCAATACCCCTGTAGCAGCCGAATCCTCGGGGTGCTACACTTACAGCTGCCGCTCTGACTGCTGTAAGTGGTGACTGTAATTGCCTGCATGACTGAAAGCCAGTGTCTCCTGGTAGAAACAAAATTTATTTTGTCCTGGGTGCCGCACTTTCAGTATATCGGCTAGGCACATTCATAATGCTATTAAGCCCTATAATTGCAGGTAAATAGAGTTATCTGACCTGACATGTTCTCTTTAAATTTCACAATGTTTTTCTGGCTTCACAGCAGTTTGTATTCTGTAAAGGTGAGATATATATCTCGAGCAATCCAGAAAAATCGACGAACATATACTACATTCACTTCATAGCAAGTGGGCCTCTGTGCTCTCAAATTTGAGTCCCAGTCCAACTGTGCATGTGCCTCTTAAAGTAATAGCCCGGACTGCATGCCCCCCCACGGGGCTTAGGGGAGGGCTCCATGACTCAGGAGGTATGCTAGTCCTGGTTAGGTGTATAAAGAGTTAACATTTTGGGATTGTTTTGTTTGGATAAGTTTAAGGGAGGTGAAGGTGGAGTGAGTGGTTTGAGGTTTTTTTTTGACTGGTTAGTGGGAGGGACAGATATGGGCGGTATATAGGTTAGGGTCATGAAAGGTGCAGGCTTTTTACACCTGGATGCCGGACTTAAATCTGCAACTGGACAAAGGGACTGGACCCACTGGACTCATGTCGTGAACTTACATATTCCTGGATCTGTGAAGTTGGAGGCCTTGCTACAAGAGATGAGGTCTTTGGCAGAACAGAGAGGCCAGTGGTGGCTCCAGAGCCAGATGAAGCAGTGGGCTACAGCTGGAGGAGTCAATGAGGTGACTGATGAACCAGTACCTCTGAAGCGTTTGAGGAGGTCTCAGCCTCCGGAGAGACTCAGCCCTAATGTGAATCCTCGCTCCAGACGCAGGATCTGGAGCGCCAGCAGAGACCCTCCATGGCCGCCAGCAGTGCCTCTGCTTTCACCGCCGGCGCAGCGCTCCAGGAGGAATCCACAGCACCGGCCTGCCAACAGGGAGGAGGTGAAATTGTACCCAAGGATGAGCCAGACTTGTGCAAGTCCACAATTCTCTTCCTGATATCTTGGCTGATTTCTTTAGACTTCCAATGATGCTATACAAAGAAGCAGTGTGTTTCAGGTGTGCATTAAAATACATCCACAGGTGTGTCTCTAATTAACTCAGGTTTTTTGGCAACATCTATCACAAGCTTCCAAACACATGACATCATCATATGGGCAGTCCAGAATTGTTTAAAGACATAGTGATCTTAGTGTATGTAAACTTTAGATGTTGCAATAAATAATAAAAATGCCTTAAAACATTCTCTCTCTCTCATTTTTCTGGCATTTGCAAACATTAAAATTATGGTAATCCTAATTGACCTAAAACGGGAAAGGTTTATTCTGATTTCATGTCAGATATTGAGAAAAACATGCATATGTGTCTTTTAACAGTTATATGAAAAAGTTTGGGCACCCCTATTTATCTTAAGCTTAATGTTTTATAAAAATTGGTGTTTTTGCAACAGCTATTTCAGTTTGATATATGTAATAACTGTTGGACACAGTAATGTTTCTGCCTTGAAATGAGGTTTATTGTACTAACAGAAAATGTGCAATCTGCATTCAAACAAAATTTGACAGGTGCATAAGTATGGGCACCTCACCAGAAAAGTGACATTAATATTTAGTAGATCCTCCTTTTGCAAAAATAACAGCCTCTAGTCGCTTCCTGTAGCTTTTAATGAGTTCCTGGATCCTGGATGAAGGTATTTTTGACCATTCCTCTTTACAAAACAATTCCAGTTCAGTTAAGTTTGATGGTCGCCGAGCATGGACAGCCCTCTTCAAATGATCCCACAGATGTTCAATGATATTCAGGTCTGGGGACCGGGATGGGCATTCCAGAACATTGTAATTGTTCCTCTGCATGAATGCCTGAGTAGATTTGGAGCGGTGTTTTGGATCATTGTCTTGCTGAAAGATCCATCCCCTGCGTAACTTCAACTTTATCACTGATTCTTGAACATTATTGTCAAGAATCTGCTGATACTGAGTGGAATCCATGCGTCCCTCAACTTTAACAAGATTCCCGGTGCCGGCATTGGCCACACAGCCCCAAAGCATGATGGAACCTCCACCAAATTTTACTGTGGGTGGCAAGTGTTTTTCTTGGAATGCTGTGTTTTTTTGCCGCCATGCATAACGCCTTTTTGTATGACCAAACAACTCAATCTTGGTTTCATCAGTCCACAGGACCTTCTTCCAAAAAGAAATTGGCTTCTCCAAATGTGCTTTTGCATACCTCAGCCGACTCTGTTTGTGGCGTGCTTGCAGAAACTGCTTCTTTCGCATCACTCTCCCATACAGCTTCTCCTTGTGCAAAGTGCGTTGTATAGTTGACCGATGCACAGTGACACCATCAGCAGCAAGTTGCTGCTGCTGCTCTCTGGAGGTGGTCTGAGGATTGTCCTTGACTGATCTCACCATTCTTCTTCTCTGCCTTTCTGATGTTTTTCTTGGCCTGCCACTTCTGGCCTTAACAAGAACTGTCCCTGTGTTCTTCCATTTCCTTACTATGTTCCTCACAGTGGAAACTGACAGGTTAAATCTCTGAGACAGCTTTTTGTATCCTTCCCCTGAACAACTATGTTGAATAATCTTTGTTTTCAGATCATTTGACAGTTGTTTTGAGGAGCCCATGATGCCACTCTTCAGAGGAGATTCAAACAGGAGAACAACTTGCAAGTGGCCACTTTAAGTAGCTTTTCTCATGATTGCATACACCTGGCTATGAAGTTCAAAGCTCAATGAGGTTACAAAACCAAAAAAAGTGCTTTAGTAAGTCAGTAAAAAGTAGGTAGGAGTATTTAAAACAAGAAAATGATAAGGGTGCCCATACTTATGCACCTGTCAAATTTTGTTTGAATGCAGATTGCACATTTTCTGTTAGTACAATAAACCTCATTTCAAGGCAGAAACATTACTGTGTCCAACAGTTATTACATATATCAAACTGAAATAGCTGTTGCAAAAACACCAATTTTAAGAAAACATTAAGCTTAAGATTAATAGGGGTGCCCAAACTTTTTCATATAACTGTATATAGTGTATATAAACTTCTGGTTTCAACTGTACTTAGCTATTGAATACACCTTGTGAGTGTATATCTCTGCTTGTACATTCACTTTTTAACAGTTTTTAT
Source organism: Phyllobates terribilis (assembly GCF_046119375.1). NCBI lineage: Eukaryota > Metazoa > Chordata > Amphibia > Anura > Dendrobatidae > Phyllobates > Phyllobates terribilis. The sequence continues at coordinate 261,729,986 of NW_027362762.1, forward strand.
TAATTCTAATTCTTATGTGTGTGGTTATTGAATCAAATAAAGGTTTTTCTCACTATTTTGGCTGATCACTCCGCTTTTTGTATAGGACCTATATGCAATTTTGGATTGCAATTTTCTTACTCTATTGATTGGTTATCTCTTCTTTTTTATTTGTAGCAATGGATGGGTCTGTCAGTTTTGGGAAAAAGAGCTCTATGACTTATTTTTCGATTGGATGAGAAGTTCTCTGCAGTAGGTCACCAAAAATACTTCGGTGCCCATTCCTCCAATTGTGCTGCTCCAATTTCTTCTGATAGCCCTCTAAATCAAAGGCTGTTCCTCCAGTGTCTATATTTGTTATCATCGAGGTGTATGACGATATCTGCAGTTTGTGAAGAACGCTTCTGAATGACTGTCTTGTGTAACTCCAGAATCTTTGACATGTGGTCTTGTGCCTCTTCTATATCAGCGACTCTGTGACCCACATTTTTTATTTCTCTCTTTAAGTTTCCATGTATTTTTTGTGAGATGCTTCAGTCAACCTTCTATGTCCTGTTTAGTAAGCATATCTTTCCAGTCCTAATCTTCCGCTGCTAAATGTTAGAGAGGTCCTTTGCTAATTTTTATAGGAATTGGATGATGGATTTGATTGAGCATATCAGGTGTTAACATAGTGGGGCCAATATTGTTCACTAGGTCAGATGTTGAAGCATGGTAAGACATGGTTCCAGAGGCAACTGAGATGAGGATAAAGAAGCCTTTGTCTCCTGTATCGTAGCCACCTCAGATATTGGATGAGTAAAGGATAAGAAGCATTTGGTAGGACCAGTTTCAGCCATGAGAGAAGATTCAATGGCAGAGTTCCTCTATGTCAGATCAATGCCCGAAAAAGCATCTAGCTATATTGTGTTTTGTGGGATTCGAGTGCTTGGTGGGGCAACACAATCTGTCATTGTCAATCCCCCTCTCCGTAGAGTCCATTAAAAAGTCACATATAGAAGTCCTTGTATTTAAGTAGTATAAATCCAACTCAATAAGTGGATTCTTTCAGATGAGGTAGTAGAAGTTGGGACAGGACCCTTTAGGACCTGGTAATAGGTGGTCGTTCGTCTCTAGTGTCAAATAGGCAAAAACATAGTGTGAACAGATTCATAGTGTGATTCAGATAACAGGAGCAACATCTTGTAAGACACTAATGTCAAGGGGTCCCCCAGAGTGGTAGCATGGGGAACACAGTTTTACAGGCCCATTAGAATATTTGTTCTGTATTTAAGAATTTTAGCTGTGTTGTGGCTGTATTTCTGCTCCTCTTTCCTTTCTAATTTCTCCCCCTACTCTTTTCGGCAATGGTACTTATCAATTGACAGTCTGTTATTCCAGCTGTGGTCCTCCACGAGCAAGTTTTAGAAGATTCTGTTGTTTGCGCAGGAAGATGCATTTTTATCCTGACTAGTGAACTAGTGCTATCAGCTGGAATATTTCCGCATAAAAGGCCCAGTTTCGCCAAAATCCGGGATAGTCGATGCACAGCAAGCCACCAGCGTCGGCCAACCCACCCTCTTTTTGTTGCAATGCCTATCAGTTGGCTAAGGCTGGGAGGACTTTGTCCATATTTGATAGTCACAGTTGATTATTTATTTGATTACAGACTGATTAATCTATTCCATGTTTTTTAATATTTATTGACTTATTAATTTATATTTTAAGTAACCTTTAATAAAAATTTTGAACGTATTCTTTATCCAAACTTACCTTGTCTAGTATTTTTTTTAATAATAGGTTAAAGGGAATATGTCACCAGGTTTTTGTTCCCGAATCTGAGAGCAGCATAATGTAGAGACAGACCCTGATTCCAGTGATGTATCACTTACTGGGCTGCTTGCTGTAGTTTTGATAAAATCACTGTTTTATTAACAGGAAATTATCACTAGAGGACTAGTAAACGTGCTGCCAGGTAGTCCTCTATATTCAAGAGCTCTATATAAGCCCATCCCACCACTGATTGGCAGCTTATGCCTATGCACAGTGTACACAGAAATCTGCCAATCAATGATGTGGGCGGGATTATACAGGGCTCAGCATTCTGAGCTCTGCTAGATCTGCAGCAAAGAAAAGTTATTTAATAAAAACTACAGCAAGCAGCCCAGTAAGTGATATATCGCTGGAATCAGGGTCTCATCCCTGACATCATGCTGCTTTCAGATAGGGTAGCAAAAACCCAGTGACACATTCACTTTAAGTTAATGGGTTGTATTTTTGTTGGGCCTTGTGCCTTGGTGCTTGGGGTGGTGCAACCTAAATAAAGACCAGAGTGGCAGCCAAAAATGCAATGTTACAATATTGTCAAAAAGAAAGAAACAAAGGACCGGATATCAAAATAAATAATAGCATATCTTTATTGTGAACGCTAACAAGAAAAAAGCAGAACAAATCCACAGATTACAAAAATCTAAAAACACATCAACGTGTACAAAATGACCAATACATGCCCCAAGTCATGGACAGAAAGGACAACCCACCCCATACTCTAAATAAGAGCAACTATTCCCAGGAAAAATACAAGAATAGTAGAAAATACTCAATAAGTACAAAAGACTAAATGTAACAGAGGCAATATGGCATGAAAAGAAAATTATTAAATTGCAGAAAATGGCTTTGAAAAAGTATTCATACCCCCTGACCTTTTCCATCTTTTTTTTACATTACACCCACAAACTTAAATGTATTTTATTGGGATTTTATGTGATACCAACACTAAGTAGCAAGTATTTGTGAAGTGTAAAGGAAATAATATATGGGTTTCTAAATGTTTTAAAAATATAATCTCTAGTAACCATGATATATGAGAAGTAGTACTATAACATGAAAGATAAAAGTAATGATTTTTTAAATATATGGAAACCCAATGTTGGTAATGGGAAGAGCTGGTATTTTATAGTATGTTAGTTTTTTTTTATGTATTCTTGGCTTATTATTACCTCTCTGTATATGTGGATAAAAAGAATGTATTATGAAATTAAGAAAACAGCACTAGAAGCTGCCATGAAGTTCTCTGTCATTCCACTGGACCCTAAACTGTCACCCATGATGCCCACATCACAGTGTATAGGGCAAAGCAGGTCCATGAGCCGCTGCCTGGCAGGTGCCACCTGAGGTTCCATCACCTCTGACATCACCTGCACACGCCCAACTGCCGTTTACTTTCAACTGTCGGCAGAAGTGATCAAACGGAGGTCTACAGACGGGAAGATATTACTGAGAATGGCGTCTACTGGACACAGAGAAAGTGTGGAGAAGAGAAAAGACAAGAGGAAGAGAGAAGAGGACAGTGATACCACTGGATTCAAGAAGATCTCAAAGAACAGAAGAGAAGCCAAAGGCAATGGATTGGAGGATGAAGAGCCAACACCTGGATGCAGCAGGGATCCCGGAACATCCAGCTCCTACCCCAGGCTTAACATGAGCAATTTTACCATCCATGATATCTTGGGTAGGGGCAGCTTTGGCCAAGTACGTTTTTATATATTTTTCTTTATCAACCTGTATTTGCCATTTTATCTCCATTAGTTATCTTCTGCAGGTAGATATTCATTGAAGTGCTCTTTTATGGGATGACTGAAAAAACATCCATATGCTACCCTGACTCCATGATAATTGAACATATTGGCTTATCTGATCACCATAGTTAGGTCTAGTGCTGCTATAAATGGGTATTCTGATTCATTGAAGAGCTGATCTTCAGGATCACATCTGTGGGAAGTTGGAGGGACATGTTTGTTTTTTTCCATGCCCTGGTTCATATATGCTACAATCAGGATACTATATATACTTTGCCCTCTATGTTTCAGTAAATTTTAAATCATCTGCACATTGATATAAGACCAATACTGACCCTAACCAGCTCAAAGTGCCATCCAGTGTTTTTCCTATTTGTTCTCATATGGTGATAATGGAATACCCCTTTAAGACTTCTCCATAGAGCATTCATGGAGCAGATAGTGCATTATGCCGATAAATTAGCTTTGCTCTTCTATAAGGTCCAGGTTACCAGCAGACTCACAAACCACTCAGTCCACCCCTTTCTTGTGCAGTAGATAAACCAGCTGGTTTCTACCTCCCATACACATTTTCTAAGCATTCCCTATTTCTTTCCTCAGGTGGTTCTGACATCAGTCCCCAGCCGAAACATCTATATGGCTGTAAAGATGATCAAGAAAAAGAAGGTCAATGAAAACATCCTTATGAGAGAGAGGCGGATACTCTTAGCGGCCCGAGACTGCCCATTCTTATGTCACCTCTATGCCGCACAGCAGTCTCGGAAGCTCGCGTATTTCATCACGGAGTATCTGTCCGGCGGCAGCCTCGAGGCTTTGATTGAGATGTGCGGCTGCCTGAACATCGACAGCGTAAGGTGAGAAAGAGGAAGATATACAAAAAAGAGAGCAGAGGGATGAAAATAAAAGCTAAGGATGGGATGTAGCGATGACATTGATACTACACTCTGTTCTCTCCATCAGATTCTACACAGCAGAGATAGTATGTGGCTTCCAGTTCCTCCATGGACACAACATCATCCACCGGTAAGCAGAACTTTCCTCCTTCTCTCTGTCCCCTTTACATTCTGGAGATATGACCCCTTTCCTGGGCTCCTGTCTGCTTATTCTACCTGATCTTGCAGTGACCCATTTTCCATCTCTTGTATCACTGGGCAGATTTCTTATTATGTTATCTTATTTCATTGCAGATTTCCTCATAGACTATTGCGAGCAGGGCCCTCACTCCTTTTGATATGAGATATACTTATTCTGTATTGATTGTATAAGTCCCCCCTAAAATTGTAAAGTGCTGCGTAATATGTTGGCGCTATAAAAATAAAAAATATTATTATTATTGCAGAGATATTAAGCCAGAAAACATCATGCTGGATGCGGATGGCCACATCCGTATTATCGACCTAGGGCTCGCCCAAGATGGCGTCATCTCCTCCAATAATATCTCTGGAGTGTCGGGCACTTTCCATTTCATGGCCCCTGAGGTGCTTCGCAAGAAAGGATATGGCACAGCAGTGGATTGGTGGAGCCTGGGGATTGTGGTGTCCAAGATGGCAGCAGGACAATCCCCATTTTACACCGGCTCCGTCAGCAAAATGGCTTACAGAGAGATAACCAAAGGAGAGCTTGAAATTCCATCTTGGCTCAATGCTGACTTGAAAGATCTTATCAAGAAGCTGCTGTGCAAAAATCCTCAGAAGCGATTGGGTGTGTGCGGGAACATCAGAGAGCATCCATTCTTTACCAACATCAGCTGGGAGGATCTGGAGAAAAGGAGAGCAAAGCCGCCATTCAGGCCAGTTCTGGAGAACGATCATGTGCAGTGGCCGGAGGAAAAGAAAGCCCTTAACCCCGTGGCCGGATTTAATTACGTGTCATCAAGCTGGGCTCGGTAAGATCATCCTCTGTGAGGATAAATCCCATCAAATGTTCTTCTCACCTTGTGGCTATTTCCACCGTCCTTGTCTTCTCCCAATGTTTCTGTCAATGACTATGTCTCTGTTATTCTTAGGTGGATGAGAATATCTGGGCTGTGAAAGAATCCAAGACCATCTAGTGAGTGACAGCTGTACACACAGGACACCGATCATTAGATATGTACATTATATCTGATGTTACATAGGGGATTGGTTCATTATAATGACCATTCCACTAAGATAACAGAAGATCCAGGAGATAGAAATTATTTAAATATCTTCCTCTTATGTCTTGCAGGATGAACCCGTGCCAGCTGCTCAGAACTTCTTGCCTCCTGACCCGTACCTCATGTCTCTGATGCTGTTTATCACCTCAGCTGCTCTAGAACATCAACTCTCTCCATAACATCTTCATGCTGGACCACTGCCATCGTGTCGCTGCACCAGGCCCTTGACTTGACATCCTCCAATCCTAGGCTGGTTCTTGACATCACTCCAGTCCGAAGATTTTCTGAGCCCAGGAGCGGCCTGTGCCAAGTTTCCATCTGGTGAGTTCAGAAATAATAGTCCATTATCTATGAGCTCACCTTAGCACAGGCCAGGTAAGTACTGTACGCATCATCCATCACATTCACAGCTCATACACTACATGATAGGTGTAGGCCCACACTACACTATAGGTATAGGCACCCACACATAGACACATAGCACGTAGACAGAGATTTGGGCTTTTGATCCTGGGATTTAATCTGATCGCCATATTTGGGGTCAGGAAGGAATTTTTCCCCCTGATATGAGGACAATTGGCCCATTCCTCATAGGGGTTTTCGCCTTCCTCTGGATCTACACGGCCTTAAATAGGTTTAGTAATGTATCAATAAGTAGATTCAGACATAAGTAGTGCAAAAAAATAGGTTTAAAAAAAATAATAAAACTAGTTTATTTTACACAAACTAAAAACATTTTTAGTCTAAATATATAACAATTAAAATATATTTTTAAATATCTCACTTCCACTACTTACAGGTTAGGCACGAGCCTTTGATCCTGGGATTTAAGCTGATTGCCATATCTGGGGTCAAGGAGGAATTTTTCCCCTCGTCATGAGAATAATTGGCACATTTCTCACGTGGGTTTTCGCCTTCCTCTGTATCAACATAGCTTATAGATAAGTTTAGTAAAATTAGGTTATAACAAAAATATATATAAAAAATAATTAATAATAATTAAATATTTAAATTAAAAAGTTACACTTACGTATCACACATTAGCTATGAGCCCTTGATCCTGGGATTCATCCCGATCGCCATATTTGGGATCAGGAAGGAATTTTTAACCTTCTTCTGGATCAACACGGCCTTAAATAGATTTAATCTGATAGTTATATAAGTAATTCACATGTTAATAGCTTATTATAAATACATAAAAATTATTTTAAAATATAGGCATGTTTTCAAATAATTTATATGCAGTAACTCTGTACAAAATAAGATAAATAGTTTAATAAATTTTTAAGATGAGAAGTGAATTTAATTCCACAGGTTCGGTATCAGCCCTTGATCCTGGGATTTATTCTGATCGTCATATTTGGGGTCAGGAAGGAATTTTCCCACCTGATATGAGGACAATTGGCTTATTCCTCACATTGGGTTTTCGCCTTCCTCTGGATCAACACAGCCCATAAATAGGTTTAATCCGATAGATGAATAATTTACACATATACATACATAATAGTAAAATATAAAATAACTCCATCTATAAATAAAATCTTTCATTTATCCTCTACATCATTGTTCTTGTCTTTATTTCATCAGACGTCCATGTAGTGAATGTGGGTTTAGCCCCTGAGTCTTATTCTCTAGCACTATGGACCTTGATGGGGTCGTCCAGTCTCATGTAAGGTTTCTCCATATGGGTCAGAGGTGAAGGCCCAATGTGCTGTGAATAAAGTCCAAACTGATCTCTTCTGCAGTAAGCGAGTAACCGGCAGCAGGTGCTGAATTTCCCTACAGCGCCTCCAAAGGAAAAAAGAAGTATTACACATGATTCTCTGTAATCACTGGGCTGTACATGGAAATCATGGATGTGTTGGGTCCTCCAGAGCAGGAGACGCTGTTTGTTAGTCGTCTCCATTCTGACTAATGGATGAGAATACAGAACTTCAGATTCCCATAAAATGGCATTTAGATTTTGGGTTTTCTAAACAGGTCAAGAACATTAAAAGTTATGGCGCAACTTCAGTCACTGCCCAGTATACAGTGAGCAGCAGCTGTATTCGCATCCCGGGACTGACAGCTAGCTCAGCAGTGCATCACTACAGATTCGGCTGTCAGTCAGTGCCGAATCACAGTTACAGGGGCCGCTCACCAGGGGTGTCAATAGGGGCAGGATTTATTTTTTTATTTGAATAAACAAACTCCTCTCCTGTAATGCCACTACCAGCTCAGCATTATGGCTGGCTGTCAGTCAGTGCCAGGGCGCGGTCACAGCTGCCGCTCACTATACACAGAGCGGTGATTAAAAACGCTGTGGCGTCGCCCATGTGACTGAAAGAGCGAGGCTGCAGGGAGAAATAAAGTTAATTTCCTCTTGGCAGCAGGGCACTCAGTGCAGACACCGCACAGTGTCACAATGCTATTAACCTGCAAATTAACCCCATATCTGCAGGTCAATAGTGTTATTTTATATTACAGGTTCCCTTTAACCTATTATGTAGTTTTGTCACAGGTTTCTAAGGCCTGTATGAAACTGACTCAGTAGCAGAGCTCACATCATATGTAGCAGATGTCGGCTGTGCTACATAGCCAAAAACCGCCTGCAACTGCAGCAACCGGAGCTTGCTCCGATCGCTGAGGTTTATTTAAATGCCTTTGTCAATCACTGAATGGTAATGGCAGGGAGCTGATGGGTTATCATGGCAGCCGGTAAGTATAGCGTAAGCAATCAAACAATTACAGGTTCAGATCCCCTAAGGGTACAAAAACAGTAGAAATAAAAAAATTGGGAACTTGTCACTTGAAAAAACAGGTTAATAGCATTCTGAACCTGCTCGGCCCTGGCACTTAGAGCCCCGCTGCCAGGAGGAAATGAGGTGTATTCCTCCTGGCAGCGTTCGGCTATAAGTCATAGGGGTGGCGCCGGCGCGGGTTCAGTCACTGCTCTGTGCATAGAGAGTGGCGGCTGTAACCACTGACTGTCATCCAGTTGTACTTCTGAGCACTGGCGGACACAGACAGGAAAGGACCCCTGTCCAAGAACAATATATAGGCCCTTTGCAGCCCAAGAGCTCCTAAAATTGCACCTGCTTTGGAGGTAGATATGGGCCCCCTTACCTCTTGGGCCTATGTGCAGCCGCACAGGTTGCACCAATGATATGTCCACCCCGGCTTCTGAGCTGCTGTCAATCAATGCCGGGGGTGCGGTTACACCAATGTCGGGAGAAATAAAGTTTCCTCCTGGCAGCGGGGCTCAAAGTGCAAGTGGCGAGCAGGTTCAGAACGCTATTAACCTGCAGATTAACCCCATATCTGCAGGTTTATAGCGTTTTTTCTCATGATAGGTTCCATTTAAAAAATAAAAATGTATAAAAACTGCACCTCCTTTTCCCCCATTCAAAAATGGAAAAAAAAAATAAAAAATTGATCTAATAATAATAATTTTTATTTCTATAGCACCACACATTCCGCAGTACTTTACATTTTAGAGGGGACTTGTACAGACAATAAAAGACATTACAGAATAACAATAATCACATAAATCAACAGATACCAGGAGGAGAGAGGGCCCTGCTCGTAAGCTTACAATCTTTGGAACGCACTACCCAGGACTCTTCGTTTAGTCCCCAATACCCACAGTTTTAAGCGTCCCCTAAAAACGCATTTCTCTAGACTGGCCTATCGCCTCACCTCACTTATCTAACTATCCCTCCCCCCCCCCCCCTTATACAAAACTTCCTTTCAAATCAGGACCCTCGTATCATCTGTTCACACACCCCCATGTACTTAATAGACTTCTGTGTCTGTACTTGTTAACATACTGGCTGGTGACTGGTTTATTTAGCATTATGTGATTACCCTATTTATTACCTTGATGGTTGACCGTACAATACAAGCAGGGTCGGGCTGGGGTGTCTGGGGATCACAGGGGAAATTGACTCTAAGGGCCCACCCTACAGCTATATGCACATACCTGTTAGCCGTTATCCCTGTTATAGTGGTGTGTCGCCTGTATAAACACAGTCGGCTCCTGCACATCTACGGTGCACCACTATAACTGGGATGTACAATTACGGTAAATTACATTACAGGGGTTCTTTGATGAAAACAATTTATCACCGATCCCCAGGTTAGGTAGGATAAATCTTATTGATGGGTTGGAATCCGACCATTGGAAACCGCACCGATCAGAAGAATGGGGAACTTTTATCCCTGACAGGACACTTTTATCCCCATTTTAAAATGGAGCTGCAGGTGGGACGCCTGACCGCAGCCTCATTCATTCTTTTTGGGGGCTTCCAGAAAAAAATCAAGAGCAGAGCTCGCATCCACTGAGGGAATGAATGGATCGGTGGTCGAGTTGCCCATGAGCTCCAGTCTAATGGGGAGAAAAGCTCCACATTCTGCAGATAGGCGCAGGTCCCAGTAGTCAGACCCCCACCAGTCAATAACTTATCCTTAGGTCAGGTTCACACATTCGGTATTTGATCAGAATTTTACATCACTTCTTTGTAAGCCAAAACCAGGAGAGGAACAATCAGATGAAAAGTATAATAGAAACTCATCACCGCTTCTGTATTTATCACCCACTCCTGGTTTTGGTTTACAAATAATGATGTAAAATCCTGACCAAATACTGAATGTGTGAGGCTGTGTGCCCACTATGCGTTTTTTAAGCGTTTCTGCAGCGGCAATTCCGCTGCAGAAACGCTTTAAAAACGCTTGGTAGAAGGTCTGTCATTTTCCCCAATGATAATCCGCATGTGCTGTGCACATGCTGCAGAAATTTCCGCTGCCGATTATCATTGCGGAAAAATCCGCAGCACTACCAATTATTTCGCGGAAACGCTGCGTTTTCGCCGCCTTTGACTTGCATTGGAACGCATGGAATCCGCATCACTGGACCTGTAGATGCGGATAACATGCGGTTCAATGTGGCACCCGGGTTTGGAGAAGAGGAGACTCTCCTCCAGACCCGGGTACCATAGTACCTGTGAAAAAAAGAATGAACTAAAAAATATTATACTTACCTTCTGATGGCCCCCGGTGTCCTTGTCTCGGCTTGCCGGCAGCTCGTGGTAGACTAAAAGGACCTGCGGTGACATCATTTAGTCATGTGACGGGTCACGCGACCGCTGACGTCGGCAGGTCCTTTAATCTACCGCGAGCTGCCGGCAAGCCGAGACAAGGACACCGGGGGGCCATCAGAAGGTAAGTATAATATTTATTTTTTACCATTCTTTCGGTCACACTATATAAATCCCTGCCGTTTGCATGGATTTATATAGTGTGACCAAGTTGTCAAGCACTTTCCAAACGATGCTAAAATTGCTTGAAAAGCGCTTGACAACCCGCATGCGGAAATGCAAGTGAAGAACGCTTCACATCCGCATGTCCCTGGCAGGAAAAACGCATGTAAAATCCGCATGCGTTTTTTCTGCCCGGGAGATGCAGAAACGCTCAGGAAAAATCCGGAGCATTTCTGCATCGTGGGCACATAGCCTTAGGAACCTTGAGTAATGCAGAAATTCTTTTGTAACCTTGGCCAGATCTGTGCCTTGCCACAATTCTGTCTCTGAGCTCCTTGGGCAGTTCCTTTGAGCGGAATGCATGCGTTCTAATGCAAGTCAATGGCGGCGAAAACGCAGCACTTCCGCAAAATAATTGGTAGTGCTGCGTTTTTTTCCGCAATGATAATCCGCAGCTGAAATTTCCGCAGCATGTGCACAGCACATGCGGATTATCATTGGGGAACATGGCAGGCCTTCTACCATGCGTATTTTAAGCGTTTCTGCAGCGTTTTTGCAGCTGCGGAAACGCTTAAAAAACGCATCGTGGGCACACAGCCTTTATGTACCTATTATCCAACCTGCTCGTTTTCAGCCATAGGGGTGTGATCCTCGTATTCAGTCAGGGGCGAGTGCCGCATTCAGTCACGGCAGGCGCCGCCCACGTATTTGAATTTTGCTCCCGGCTAGCGCTGATATTAGTGGGGCGCATGCACAGTTTTACAAGGCCAGCCTTGGGTCCCTGCATGTGTTCAGTGAGGCTGTGTAGTTCGCAGCTTCACTATGCGTGTGCTATGACCCGCTGCTCCCCGCGCGTGCGCAGTGAGGCTGTGTAGTTCGTAGCTTCACTGCACATGCGCTGTGAGGAGCGACTTCCAGTATGTGCGCAATGAAGTTCCCAGCCTCACTGTGTGTGCCTGGAGCCACTTGTCACAGCTCATGCGCAGTGACGCTCCGAACTACACAGACTCACTGCGCACGCGCAGGGACCCGAGGCTGGCCATGTAAAACTGCGCCCCACTAACATCAGCGCTAGCCATGAGCAAAATTCAAATACGTGGGCAGCGCCAGCAGTGACTGAATGTGGCACCGCCCCTGACTGAATACGAGGATCACACCCCTATGACTGAAAACGAGCAGGTAGGATATAAGTAATAAAATGTTATAGATTCATTATAACACCAAGAATTTTAATGAAAAAGCTTGTTAGTGATGCACATTGCATCACTAACAACTCAATGGGGGCAGTGTAGATAGTAGATACGACATGACAGGTTCTCTTTAAGTACAGTTCTGGAGCTGTGATACATAAAAGGATGTGAAGACAGCAGCACCCTGGATACACAGGCAGCTCAAATTCAGCCTATATTACTGGAAGAGACACTCCTGCAAGAGACAAATCTGAAACTTGCAGTATGCAAGTTGCATATCAGGGGGTCTGAAAACGAATGAAGGAATGAAGATAGCAGCCTGAAACTTAGTTGTTAATTCTTTCATTAGTTTTTTATAAGTTTATGACCACTTCTAATATGTGTTCAAAGTGCTGCGCATTGTGTTGGATTGTCAATGCAACCCTCTTCTCCCACTCTTGACACACTGATAGCAACACCGCAGAAGAAATCCTAGCACAGGCTTCCAGTATCCGTTGTTTCAGATGCTGCACATCTCGTATCTTGATGGTATGGTGTGGTATATGGGGTACAAAGATAGTGTGGCCATTCTTCATCAATGGAAACCTCAATGCCACTGGATATCTGAAACTGCTATATGATGATGTGTTGCCCTCTTTATGCACTGAAGATGGCACGTTCCCGGAGTTTTTCCGACAAGATGGTGCACCACCACATAATGGGTGTCAAGTCTGAGCATTCCTACATGAACAGTTTCCTGGAAAGTGGATTGGTCGTCATCGGCCAGGTGAATGGCCACCAAGGTCTCCCGATCTGACCCCCTTAGAATTTTATCTTTGGGGTCATCTGAAGGCAATTGTCTATGCTGTGAAGATATGAGATGTGCAGCATCTGAAACAACCGATACTGGAAGCCTGTGCTAGCATTTCTTCTGCGGTGTTGCTATCAGTGTGTCAAGAGTGGGAGAAGAGGGTTGCATTGACAATCCAACACAATGGGCAGCACTTTGAACACATATTAGAAGTGGTCATAAACTTGTAAAAAACTATTGAAAGAATAAAGTTACATTAAAACCAAGCACACCATTGTTTTTCTTATGAAATTCTCAATAGGTTTGATGTGTCTCATGACCCTCTTGAAAAAAATAAAGTTGGATCCAAAATGGCCAACTTCAAAATGGTCACCATGGTCACCACCCATCTGGAAAAGTTTTCCCCCTCCCATATACTAATGTGCCACAAACAGGAAGTTGATATCACCAACCATTCCCATTTAATTTAGGTGTATCCATTAAATGGCCCACCCTGTATAATGGAAGGGTGTGGTTCCAATAAGCAGCACAGCCAATAGACCATGAGGAACTCTAAACCCTTTCCATGCCACAAAAAAAACTGTTAACTCATAAATGGCAATGTAGATTTAAAGAGGACCTGTGGTCAGCTAAACACCGTGATCTTCTAATCTCAGATGTACCACAGGTCCCAGCAGAATGCAGCACATTCATGACAGTGCCCCCACTCCTTCTACGAGGGGCCTCAAGACCAGGTTTATCTGGAAGTGCTATATAGAAAGCACAAATTAATCTACCAGCACTAAATTTGGACGCGTGTGCCCAAATTCTCTCCTCTGGACTATAACCTTTCCAGAGCACCAGGTACTGGAGAGAGTGATGGACAAGATGAGAAGATCTCACTGATAAACACCTGAGCCAAAGATTTAGCATTCGGCAGAGCCGGTAAAGGAACAAAATGTGCCATCTTGCTAAACCTAGCCACCATCACAAAAATCACCGTTTTACCTGCGGATGGCGGAAGTTCGGTAATAAAATCCATGGATAGATGAGTCCATGGTCTATTAGGTGTAGCTAAAGGTAGGAGAGACCCGGACGAGTATAGGCGGTCTTAGAACGCGCACAAGTATTTCAGGTAGACACAAAATCCACCACATTCTGACCCAGCCTAGGCCACCGGAAACCATGAGAAACAAGATCCACAGTAGCTTTGCTACCGTGGTGACCTGCAAGAACTGAGTGATGATGTTCTTCTAAAATTTTTAAATGAAAATATAATGGCACAAATCTTCAGCCTCAAGATCAGAACATATGGCAGAAATAATCACTCCCTCTTGCACAATAGAAACAGAGTCCTCAGTACTACCTCCCCCAGGTAAACTTCAGGACAAGGCATTAGCCTTGAGGTTTTTAACCCCAGGACAATAAGTGACATAGAAATTAAACCTGGTAAAAAATAAAGACCACCTAGCTTGTCTCGGAGTGAGGTGTTTTCCAGATTCTAAATAAAATTTTTTGTGGTCAGTAATTACCATGACAGTATGAGTTGCCCCCTCCAGTAAATGACGCCACTACTCAAAGGCCAACTTAATGGCTAAAAGTTCTCTGTTACCTACAGTGGGGAAAATAAGTATTTGATACACTGCCAATTTTGCCAGTTTTCCCACCTGCAAAGAATGGAGAGGTCTGTAATCTTTATCGTAGGTACACTTCAACTGTGAGAGACAGAATCTAGAAATAAAAAATAAAATCACATTGTATGATTTTTACATACTTAAATTGCATTTTATTGCATGAAATAAGTATTTGATCACCTACCAACCAGCAAGAATTCTGGTTCTCACAGACCTGTTAGTTTTTCTTTAAGAAGCCCTACTACTCTGCACTCATTACCTGTATTAATTACACATGCTTGAACTCGTTACCTGTATAAAAGACACCTGTTCACACACTCAATTAATCACACTCCAACCTCTCCACCATAACCAAGACCAAAGAGCTGTCTAAGGACACCAGGGACAAAATTGTAGACCTGCACAAGGCTGGGATGGTCTACAGGACAATAGGCAAGCAGCTTGGTGAGAAGGCGGCAACTATTGGCGCGATTATTAGAAAATCGAAGAAACACAAGATGACTGTCAATTTTCCTATCTGTCTGGGGCTCCATGCAAGATCTCGCCTCGTGGGGTAAGGATGATTCTGAGGAAGGTCAGGAATCAGCCCAGAACTACACAGGAGGACCTGGTCAATGACCTGAAGAGAGCTGGGACCACAGTCTCAAACATTACCGTTAATAACACACTACACCATCATGAATTAAAATCATGCAGGGCATGCAAGGTCCGCCTGCTCAAGCCAGCACAAGTTCAGGCCCGTTTGAAGTTTGTCAATGACCATCTGGATGATCCAGAGGAGGCATGGGAGAAGGTCATGTGGTCAGATGAGACAAAAATATAACGTTGTGGTATCAACGCCACTCGTTGTTGTTTGGATGAAGAAGAATAAGTACAACCCCAAGAACACCGTCCCAACCGCGAAGTATGGTGGGGGGAAACATCATACTTTGGGGGGCTTTTCTGCAAAGCAAAGTTGAGGAAAAACATTTTTTTAGAGAGTTAAATGCCTGACGGGCAGGGTCAGACCAATCAGTGAAATCTGCACCCTTTTTGGTCATGTCCGTGAGTGGTTTGACAACGGACGAGAAGTTCCAAATAAACTTCCGATAATAATTAGCAAACCCCAGAAAGCATTGTAGGGCTTTAAGATTTTCCGGAAGGTCCCATTCAAATACTGCGCGGACCTTCTCAGGATCCATCTGGAAACCAGAAGCAGACACCAGATAACCCAGGAATTGCACCTCCTGAATGGCGTACACACATTTCTCAGGCTTAGCATACCGTTTATTATCTCACAATATCTGCAGTACCTGTCTGACGTGTCCCAAAATCAGGTGAGTGAATTAAAATATCGTCAATGTATACCATTACAAATGTGCCCACCAGATGACAGAAGATATCATTGATAAAATGTTGAAAAATGACTGGGGAATTAGTCAGATCAAATGGCATGACAAGGTTTTCGAAATGCCCTTCAGGGTTGTTAAAGCGCACCTGTTAGCAGGATTGTGCTCAGTAAACTGTATACACTGTCAGGTGGGCGATATTACACTGATTAAAATGATACATTGGTTGATTAAATCCGTCCTGTGGTTCTTCTGTAATCTTTACTTTCAGTTTGGAGATAATGATATTCTCATGCTCCAGGGCGGCCTGTGGGGTGGGTTCTATCTGGTACTCTGCTTACCTATTCATCTGTATGCTGTTATGACAGCTCAGTGATCGTTCACTGACCTGCCTCCTATTTTATATAATGCATCTAGTAGTGCGAGGCTAGGTAAAATAGGAAGCAGGTCAGTGAAGGCACAGTGAGCTGTCATAAGAGCATACAGATGAATATGTAAGCAGAGCATCAGATAGAGCGCCCCCCCCCCCCCCCACACAGGCCGCACCGGAGTACGAGCACATCATTATCTCCAAACTGAAAGTAAATATTACACAAGAACCACAGGACGGATTTCATAAACCAAGGTATTATATTAATCAGTGTAATGTCGCCCACCTGACAGTGTATGTAGTTTACTTAGCACAATCCTGCTGACAGGTGCGCTTTAAACGCTATTTTCCACTCATCCCCTTCTCTGATTCTAATCAGATTATAGGTGTCATGCAAGGTGAGGGAAAGACTAAGTTCACAACGATGGGAAGAGGATGAGGAAGCCCAAACTCTAGGGAAACGGGGGAGGAGGCCCCTAGACAGATCTGACAACACCCTGACTCCCCTAACATCCCTAAATAGGTTCCGCACCTATCACCGAGCAGTAAACCTAATCCCTGACTGCCCCTAGCGATAGGCCCTAGATAGGGAGGGGAAGGGGTGAGCAATAGTCAGCCCCCACTGCAACTAAAGACAAACAGGTAGACAGACAGGGGAATATACTTAGCTTGAGAGATCACGCCAACTACCCTCCAAAGGAACTCCAAGAAGACACTAGCCGACTACTAGTACTTCAAGTCTGGACAGAGGAAAATAGAGCCATCACCGGCGACTCTCTGGAGAGACTGAGAATATTTAAACATCCAGCAAAGGTGTGTCAATTAGTAGCAGAAGGTGAAGGTAACTGCTAGGTCCTAGAGAGAGCAGGATATCACTGCACAGCAGAGATGAAAAGATCAAGAAGGTGCCTGCTGAGCCAAGCACAATGACCTTCTACAGCCGGATCCAGAATGACTGTCTGTCACACCTGACAACACCCGTGACAATAGGCCCCCCTAAGGTCCAACTTAGAGAACCATTTTGCTCCAAACAAATCCGAATTGAGCAGAAGGGGATAAGGATCTCGGATGGCAATCTGATTTAACTCCCAAAAATCCAGACAAGGACGCAAACCTCCATCTTTTTTCTTGTCAAAAAAGAAACCTGTAGCAACGGGGGAAGAGAAAGGTCTGATATGTCTGTTGGCAAGACTTTCCGCGATATACTCCTTCATGGCCTGTCTTTTGGTACCCGAAAGATTGTATACCTGGATTTGGGTAGTTTTGCACCAGAGAGAAAGTTAACGGAAAAGTCATGAGCCCGACGAGGAGGCAATTTCTGGCACCTCTCTTCAGAAAACACCTCAAAACTGGACAGAAAAGAGAGTAGGGTTTTTTGTGGAAATGGTAGAGATGGGTATTAAGATGCTACAAAATCCTACTTTCGTGATATACTGTAGATACTATACTTTGGCGATTGGTATTCAGATATAGATTCCCCTGAGTGATAATAAGGGCTCACACTCATCTGCGTAAATAAAATCGCTCTGATGTTGTTCCTGAAAAGTAGGACAAGTGTCATGTGAGTGTACAATGCAATTTTTATCAAGTAGCATCCATATGACATGTGTATGCAATGCGTTTTTAACATAAGCTTTTACATACAGTAATTCTCTATGTCATTTAAAGCTAGTTTTCTAAGTAATAAAGCAATCTTATATACAGATAAATAGAATAAATAGGATAGATGTCCTGTAGATTTTTAATGTCACAAGCCCCCTACATATAATAAACTAGCACCCTTTAGTGCCTTTCATGTGGCACTAAAGGTTGTTTAGCCTTTTTCAATCTATTTAATAATTAATTAAAAAAAAAACTGGCATGGGATCCCCCTTATTTTTAATAACCAGCTGAAGGAAAGCAGACAGCTGGGGGCTAGTGTTATTATTCTGGGAAGGGACCACTACACATGGATCTTCCCAGCCTATTAATATCAGCGTGCAGCTGTCTACTTAGACTCTACTGGTTATTAAAAATGGGGGACCCCCAAAAAATTGATGTGGGGTTCCCCTTATTTTTAATAACCAGCAAAGGTTAAACAGACAGCTGTGAGCTCTGCAAGCTGATATTAATAGGCTGGAAAAGAGCCATGGATATTGGCCCCCTCCCAGACTAATAACACCAGCCCTCAGCCGCCACCGAAATTGCGCGTCCAATGGATGCACCAGTTCTGGCGCTTGGCCTTGGCTTTTCCCGATTTCCCTGGTGTGTTGGCAATCCGGGTAATGGTTTTGGGGTTGATGTCAGCTGTGTAATGCCTGCTGACATCACAACCAGGGGTTAGAAATGGAGAGGCGTGTATAGGACACCCCCAATACTAAACCCGTAGTCAAATGAAATAAACACACACAGAGAGAAAAGTCATTTCATTGTAAAAATGTCATGAATGTGCCGCATTCTGCTGGAACCTATGGTACATATAAGATCAGAAGATCGCGGCGTTTAGCTAAACACAGGTCCTCTTTAAATCTACACAGCCATTCATGAGTGTACAGTTTTTTTGTGGCATGGAAAGGGTTTAGAGTACCTGTGGTCTATTGGCTGTGGTCTATTGAAACCACACCCTTCCATTATATAAACTTGTGTCTGACTTCCCTCCATGTGAGCAATAGAATCTTCATTCTGTTCTTGGCTGCATTGGGGAAAGTGTTCTGGAGAGTCGCTTTTGTTGTTTTGAGATTGTTGTATGTGTTTTTTTGTGAATACCTCTTCCTTCCCCTTTTCGTGTTGCTTTTCTCCTCGTTACTGTGCTCCAATCTTCCCTTTGTATTTTATCCTGTGTGCCTATTATTTGATTGTGTCTTGGTTTTCCCCGGTCTGTCCAGCTGGTGTTACCCCTTTTACTTCTGCCTCTTTCCTCCCTGGGATTTTGCAGCAGCACAGAGAGGTACGAGAACTGTTTTTTATTTTACATAGGGGAATATAGCAATTGAGAAAGGATTGTCCGAGTAATGGAAAATCCCTTTAAGCTCCCAGAATACTGTTATTTCGGCCATACTGAGAGCTTTAGTTAAACAGGTGTGCTCTAATACTTTCGTCCATATAGTGCAGGTTGAGGTATACAGATAGATTCTTATCCAACATACAACACCATGAGGGAGGCATCTGATTGTTATTGTCCTTCTGCAAATTTAGGGCTAAACATACATCAAATGTCATTAAACCCTTCACCCCAAAGCCTGTTTTCACCTTCCTGACTAGGTCAAATTTTACAATTATGACCAGTGTCACTTTATGTAGTTTAACCTCTGGAAATCTTCAACGAATTACAGTGATTCTGAGACTGTTTTTTCGTGACATATAGTACTTTATGTTAGTGATAAATTTAGGTTGAATTTTTTTGCGTTTGTGAAAGTATCGGAATTTGGGCAAAAATTTAGATTTCGCAATTTTCAAACTTTCAATTTTTATATCCTTAAACCAGTTAGTCATGCTGTACAAAATAATTTTATAAAAAAAACATTTCCCATATGTCTACTTTACATCTGCATCATTTTTTAAACATCACAAAACAAAATAGGAAGTTAGAAGGGTTAAAAGTTTATCAGTAATTTCTCATTTTCAAAATTTACAAAACCATTTTTTTTTCAGGGCCACATCACGTTTGAAGTGATTTTGAGGGGCCTACATGACAGAAAATGGCCAAAAGTGACATCATTTTATAAACTGCACCCCTCAAGGTTTTCAAGACCACATTCAAGAAGTTTGTTAACCCTTTAAATGCTTCACAGGAATTAAAGCAGTGGAAGAAACAAAATAACATTTTAATTTTTTCTACAAAAAATGTTCATTTAGCTCCAAATTTTGCATTTTTACCAGGGTAACAGGGGGAAATGTTGTCCTGAGTACACAGATACCCCAAATGTGGCGAAAAACTACTGTTTTGGCACATGGCAAGGCTCGGAAAAGAAGGAGCACTAGTTGAATTCTGGAACGCAGTTTTGGCTGGAATAGATTGAGGATGCCATGTCACATTTGAAGAGCCACCTGACATGTCAAAACAGCAGAAACCCCCATAAGTGACCCCATTTTGAAAACTACACCTCTTGAGGAATTCATCTAGGACTATAGTGAGCATTTTTAACCTTCAGGCGATTCACAGAATTGGAAAATGACCATTTTTTTCACTAAAATATTGCTTTGGCCCCAAATTTTTAATTTTATAAAGGGGTTATAGGAAAAAATGAACAGTACAATTTGTTACAGAAATTTCTCCTGAGTAAGCCAATACCCCAATATGTGGTCAAAAACTATTTTTGAGGCACAGTGCAAAGCTCAGAAGGGAAGGGGCACCATATTGTAATGCAGATTTTGCTGGAATGGTTTGAGGGTGCCATCTCACATTGGCAGAGCCCCTGGTGTGCCAGAACAGCAGAATCCTCCATAAGTGAC
Organism: Phyllobates terribilis; assembly: GCF_046119375.1. Taxonomy (NCBI): domain Eukaryota; kingdom Metazoa; phylum Chordata; class Amphibia; order Anura; family Dendrobatidae; genus Phyllobates; species Phyllobates terribilis. Next base: position 261,750,618 of record NW_027362762.1, read on the forward strand.
CCCATTTTACCAACTATACCTCTGAATGAATTAATCTATGGGGTGCAGTGATCATATTACTACCACGTCTGTGCCACAGAGTTTTATACCATTGGGCAGTGAAGAAAAAATTATTAAATTTTTGCCCAAAAAAAAATTAGTTTTAGTGCTAGATTTTACATTTTCACACTGGAAAATGGGTGAAAATGGCACCAAAATTTGTCACAACATATGTGGCTGTAGAGTTCTGCTTAGCCACATGACGAGACTGAATGGAAGGAGCGCTAATTGACTCTTGGAGAACAAATTATTGTAGAATAGCTTGCCCTAAGTGCCAGAAAAGCAGAATCCCCCCCTCAAGTGACCCCATTTGTGAATTTACACTCCTCTGGGAATTTATCTACAGGTGTATTGATAATTTTGACCCCATGGGTGTTTGCTAGAAACAAGCAGCAGTGGATGTTGCTGAGTGAAAATTGCAAATTCTGCTATTGTAGTGCCTGTACATTGTAGTGCTCAGTACGTTGTAATGCCCATAATTTATGCCCAGCGTGTGCTTCTGGAGACATGGATCTCGTGATTTAAGCGGGCTTTCACCGCTACAGAAATTCCAAACATGTGGTTTAGGTACACTGGAGCTCAGAAGGGAGGGGGGCATTTGTATTTGGGAGCGCAGAATTTGCTGGATTTCTTTTGGGGGGTGAGGAGCCATTGCGCTTTCCAAAACCTGTGCGTTACCAGTAATGTGGAAGCCCCCTATATTTCCATTGACGGATGATGGACCTGTGTGGGGACGTGCTTTTTTTGTGTATGGAATTTAATCTTTTATTTTTGAACATTTTACATAAAATTTTTAATTACATTTATCATGTGCTCTACGCTGAGCACTTATATTGGGGTTTACATGTAAATCTCAGAGTGATGTTAGTCAGATAAAATCCCTGAAGGATCCATTCACTATAATGAGGCAGCAGAGTTACTCTGCACTCCGTCTGGCCTCTGTTCAGCGGTGTCCTTCTTTTCACAGGTGCACAAAACAGTGGTCAACCGCGCTTTTATACATGCTTAAAAAGACTGACACCACCGTCTTTTGGGTTGGTGCAATTACAGCGATACCAGATTTATATTGCTTTTTATATTTGGCTGCTAAGACACACTAAAAAACACTTCTTTTTTTTTGCAAAGGTTTTGCACCGCCATACCTTGAGAGCTATAATTTTTCAATATTTCTGCCGACAGAGTCATATGAGGGCACATGACTTTGCCCTCACATGACATTTTTTTGCGGGTCGAGTTGACGTTTTTATTGGTACCATTTTCAGTCACATAATATTTTTTGATCGCTATCTATTCCGATTTTTGGGAGTCAGAATGAAGCAATTCAGGAATTGTATTTTTGGGTGTTTTTTTTTTTATGTTCACCATGTGGTAAAAATGATGGCAACTTTATTCTTTGTATTAGTACAATTACAGCAATACTACATTTACATAAAAAAATTATGTTTTACCGCTTTTACATAATAAAAACAATTTTATAAAAAATATATATATTTTTGCAACGCTATATTCTGAGAGCTATAACTTTATTTTTCCGCTGATGGAGCTGTATGGCGGTTTGTTTTTTTGAGGGACAAGATGACGTTTTCAGCTATACCATTTTTATTTACATTCGACTTTTTGTTTGCTGGTATGATCGCTAGCACTGATCGTGGGTGTTGCCGCAGGGTGTCAGCTCTCATATAGCACCGACCCCCGAAGTGCACTGGCGCGATCGTCACATGGGGGTTTGCAGGAACTCACCTCCCGAAGCACTGTACATGTACAGCAGATGTCGTGAAGGGTGTAAGGTGGCTAACAGACACATAGTTGATGGGAGGTATGTATCATAGAGATGGCTGTCCTCTGTGATGGAACCTGGAATGTTGCTCTAGTGCAGGTAAGCACTAAGAGGACTGTTTGGTGCACCTGGGACCAGGTTACGGGTAGTTGAAGAGATGGGTGGGTCTAGCTACCCACATACTTCAACTCTGTGTGGTTAAGATATAAAATGCAGGCCGTTGTTTGGCACATGGTCTGTGTGTTTGGAGAGAGGCCTCCTGTATGTTGTGGTCTCCCGACTGAGCCATTGAACTGGATGCTAACCAGCCTGTGTGCCCACAGGACTGGCTATCCAGAGACTTTGCCTTAAGGACTCTTTACTTTGTTTTGCCTGACTTAAAGGTTTGTTTGTATTCCTTTTGCTTTTGCCTGATTTATGAAGTAGTAAACCGACATGGACATTAAAAGGAAAACGCTTCCTGTTTGCCTCCCGACGCACCCAAGTGAGTAGAAACCCCACAATTGATATTAGTAGTGCGGGCAGCGTTCCCAGCAGATACGTGTGACTGCTACAAGGAGGACTACATGTCCTCGGTGAAGTCTGCCACAAGCCAGCAAGTGACGCCAGACAAAATGGAGGACCTGCTGAAACATTTGGTGCAGGTGCAGCAGGCACAACACCAGCAGCACCAGCAATTATTGCAGCAGCAACAAATGGTGCAACAAGAGACCACTAATCTGCTGATGAAGCAGATCCAGCTCCAAAAGCAGCAGCAACAGGATCAGCATTGTCAACAGCAGCAGATCGAGTTACTTGCAGAGGCGATCCGCGGCACGGAGACAGCTCTGACAAGATCGGTGGACGATTTTTCCATCCGGAAGGTGGTAAGGAGGGCACTGCCGAAAATGACCCCGGGGGATGACAGAGGCCTTTCTGACTGTGTTTGAAAGGGTCGCCGAGAGGGAGAAACTTCCGCCAGAGCAGTGGGCAGGGGTGCTGGCGCCATACTTGAAGGAGGAGCCACAGAAGGCTTACTATGACTTAGCTTTGCAGGACGCCAAGGAGTATGGTAAACTCAAAACCGAAATTCTTGCGCGCTTGGTGGTAACGATGACTGTCAGGGCACAGCAGGTCCACCGCTAGGCGTATTACCGGGACAAAGCCCCTTGCTCCCAAATGTTTGCCCTTTTGCACCTGGTCCAAGAATGGCTTCAGCCGGAGACCTCTACACCTGCGCAGATGGTAGAGTGAGTGGTGATGGACCAGTTTGTGCATTCCGTGCCGAGGCCAATACAGGCTTGGTTTGCCCAGGGTGATCCCCGGAATGCAGATGAACTGATCGGACTGGTCAAGAGATACCAGATAGACCTTGGGAAGGCAGTCCACTCCATACTGGGGGTCTCAACAGGGGGCGGAGGCCCAAAAGGAGGTGGGACGTCCAAGGTCCAAAGGGGTAGGGGAGATAATGCCAAGTCATTTGCTGGAAGTGCCACGACCCAGGCCATATAGCCGCCTGTTATCCCCTGAACCCGAGCAGATGGACTGCAGCCTAGATCGCCGCTGTTAGTACTATGCGTATCCGTCCTGCAGTGGGAACTGTCCATCCAGCGAAGGGCCACAAGCCTGTCCCGTGAATGGTTGGCAGGTAACGGGACTGTTAGACTGCGGGAGTCTGATGACCCTTGTGAGAGCCACACTTCCTCTCCAACTGATCCCAGGAAAGAAGGTAGGCGTACGATGCATTCATGGTGATGCTAAAGACTACCCCTTGGCCAGAGTGGACATTGAAATGGCCCACGGTACTGAGTCTCACGAGGTCGGCATCGTCCAGGACTTGTTGCATCCCATTATTATAGGCCGGGACATTTGTTTGTTTTGGGATTTGTGGGGGAAGGGTTCAGGGTTCGCTGGCTCGGATATGAAACCAGTTAACCCTGAAGAGGTATCACCACACCCAGAGTCAAACGGGTTTCCCTTTTGTGTTTTTGTGGGGGATGAGGAGGTAGTGTCCCCTGAGTCTGACACTCCTGAGTTAGGGGTGACCAGTGAGAATTTTGGGTCTGCCCAACATAGGGGCCTAACTCTGAGGGAAGCCTTTAACAATGTCACGGTCATAAATGGGATTGCACAGGAGCCTGGGGCTGACACAAGATTTCCTTATTTTGTGTTGAGTGAGGAATTGTTGTACCATGTTACAAAAGTGAAGGAGAAGCTTGTGGAACAGTTGTTGGTGCCGGAGCCCTATAGAAGGAGGGTGTTGGACATGGCCCATTCACACGTCTTGGGAGGACATCTGGAAGTGGAAAAAATGCAGGAAAGGATCGTGCAGAGATTCTATTGGCCTGGATGTCACTGGGAAATATTAAAGTATTGCAGCTCCTGCCCTATGTGCCAGTTAACCGCCCCCCACCTCTCATTTTCGAAATCCCCTTGTGCCATTGCCCATCATTGAAGTGCCGTTTGAGAGAATTGCTATGGACTTGGTCGGCCCCCTTGGTAAATCTGCTTATGGGCATCAATATATACTGGTCATCTTGGACTATGCCACCCGCTATCCTGAAGCGATCACTCTGCCACGAGTATAACTCGCAAATTAGTCCATGTTTTCTCCCTGACAAGGTTACCAAGGGAGAACCTGACCGACCAGGGAACACCCTTTATGAGTAAGGTGATGAGGGAATTGTGTAAGATCCTGCAAATCTCCCAACTGAGAACATCACTATACCATCCTCAGACAGATGGCCTCATGGAAAGGTTCAACAAAACTCTGAAGAGTATGCTGAGGAAGGTCATAGAAAAGGACGGCAGAGACTGGGACTGTCTGCTGCCATATCTGTTGTTCTCTATCTGAGAGGTTCCACAGACCTCTACTGGGTTCTCGCCATTTGAACTCCTGTATGGCTGACATCCGCGGGGTCTTCTGGATGTAACAAAAGGAAACCTGGGAAGCTGAAGTCACGCCCCACAGGAGCGTCATCGAGCACGTTGTCCTGATGCAGAGGATTGCGAAGATGATGCCCATCGTAAAAGGCATAGTCTCCAGGCACAAGAGGCGCAGGCCAGGGTCTGCAACCGGTCACCAGAGTGCGGCAGTTCAATCCTGGTGAGAGTCCTCGTACTGATTCCTACAGTGGAAAGTACGTTATTGGCCAAGTGGCAAGGGCCGTATGAGGTGGTGGAAAAGGTTGGTGAAGTGAATTATAAGATTCATCAACCAATACGACGTAAGCCATACCAGCTCTACCACGTCAATCTCATCAAGCTGTGGCAAGACAGAGAGGCTGTTGGAGCTCCTTGCTTGCTGGTCAAACCAGAAGGCAAGGTTGGAGGAGACGCTGACGAAGGCCCAAAAACAGCAGTGTCGGGAGTTGCTGCAGAGGAACAGGGATCTGTTCTCGGGGTGCACAAAGGTCATAGAACACGAGATTCTGATGGAGCCACATGTGCAGGTAAACCTGATGCCCTATTGAATTCCTGAGGCCCGACGAAAGTTGATCTCCAAAGAAGTGTCGTATGCTGAAACTCGGGGTCATTGAGAAATCCAAGAGTGGTTAGTCGAGCCCAATTGTCCCGGTCCAAAAACCTGATGGCAAATGGAGATTCTGTAATGACTATCGGAAGTTGTCATCCAAATTTGCCGCATATCCGATGACGCGTGTCGATGAGCTGATCGAGAGACTTGGGCCGGCAAGGTGCATAACCACCTTGGATTTGACGAAGTGATATTGGCAGATCCCCATGTCACAAGGAGCCAAGGAGAAGACTGTGTTTTCTACGCAGGACGGATGCTTCCAATATGTCCGGATGCAGTTTGGACTGCAGGGGGCACCTGCCACCTTCCAGAGAGCCATGGATCAAATCCTTGCGCCCCATAAGAAATACACCACAGCACACCTGGGAGATATTGAATCATAGAATCATAGAATGGTAGAGTTGGAAGGGACCTCCTGGGTCATCTGGTCCAACCCCCTGCTCAAAGCAGGATTCACTAGATCATCTCAGACAGATGTCTGTCCAGCCTTTGTTTGAAGACGTCCACTGAAGGGGAACTCACAACCTCTCGTGGCAGCCTGTTCCACTCATTAATCACCCTGTCAAAAAGTTTTTTCTAATATCTAATCTGTGTCTCCACCCATTTAGTTTCATCCCATTGCTTCTAGTCTTTCCTTGTGCAAATGAGAATAAAGATGATCCTTCTACAATGTGACAGCCCTTGACATATTTGTAGACAGTTATTAAGTCTCCTCTCAGTCTTCTTTTTTGCAAGCTAAACATTCCCAAATCCTGCAACCGTTTCTCATAGGACATGGTTTGCAGACCAGTCACCATTCTGGTTGCTCTTCTCTGAACTTGCTCCAGTTTGTCTATGTCTTTTTTAAAATGTGGTGCCCAAAACTGTACACAGTATTCCAGATGAGGTCTGACCAAAGAGGAGTAAAGACCGATAATGACTTCACGTGATCTAGACTGTATGCTTCTGTTAATACATTCCAGAATTGTATTTGCCTTTTTTGCTGCTGCATCATACTGTTGACTCATGTTCAGTCTATGATCTATTAGTATACCTAAGTCTTTTTCACATGTACTGTTGCTTAGCTCTATTCCTCCCATTCTGTATATGCTTTTTTCATTTTTATTGCCCAGATGTAGTACTTTGCATTGTAATCAGTCCAGACTGGGGAAGTCATCTGGAAAAGGTCCAGGCGGTGTTTCATGCTCTAAGGAATGTGGTGTTTTCAATAAATCCAAAAAAATGTGCCATAGGGAAAGAAGAAGCCAAATACCTGGGATATGTAGTGGGTAGAGGCGAGATCAAACCCCAAATCACTAAAGTGGAAGCAATTCAAACTTGGTCGAGACAGCTGTTGAAGAAGCAAGTTAGAGCCTTCCTGGAAATCGTGGGATACTACAGGAGGTTCATCCCAAACTTCGCCATGATGGCCGCACCCCTTACTGACCTCGTAAGGGGACAAAATCAGCCATGGCCAAGTGGAGTGCAGAGGCCGAGACCCTTCAAGAAATGGAAGTGGCTCTGTGTAGGCAACCGGTTCTGGTTGCCCACGACTTGAGTAAAGAATTTATACTCCAAATAGACGCCTCAGATATTGGTTTAGGAGCAGTCTTTTCCCAGGAGATACACGGGGAAGAGCACCCTGTTCGCTACCTGAGTAGGAAGCTGTTCTCATGCGAGAAAAATTATCGTGTCATAGAGGAGTGCTTGGCCAAAAAGTGGACGGTGGACACGTTACGATACTGTTATGATGAAAGTTTAGATTGGTATCCAACAATGTCCCACTCGGATGAGGGAACAAATGCTAGGGTCACCCGCTGGTTTTTGGCCCTACAGGACTTCAACTTCCATGTAGAACATAGAGCAGGGAAGCTACATGGTACTGCTGATCCCCTCTCGAGAGTCCCCTGTCTAGTAGTAGAAGGTGCCAAGCCCCACGGTTTTAGGCAGAGGGGGGTATGTAAGGTGCCTAACGGATACATAGTTGATGGGAGGTATGCGTGACTGTCCTCTGTGATGTAACCTGGAATGTTGCCTGTTTGGTGCACCTGGGGCTGGGTTACGGGTAGTTGGAGAGATGGGCAGGTCTAGCTGCCCACAAACCTCACCTCTGGGTGTGGTTAAGATATAAAATGGAGGCCGTTGTTTGGGACATGGTCCGTGTGTTTGGAGGGAGAAAGCCTCCTGTGTGCTTGGAGGGAGAAAGCCTCATGTGTGCTGTGGTGTCCCGACTGAGCCAGTGAACTGGATGCTAACCAGCCTGTGTGCCCACAGGACTGGCTAACCAGATACTTTGCCTTAAGGACTCTACTTTGTTTTGTCTGAACTAAAGGCTGTTTGTATTCCTTTTGCCTGGTTTATGAAGTAATAAACAGACATGGACATTTAAAGGAAAACGCTTCCTGTTTGCCTCCCGACGCACCCAAGTGAGTAGAAACCCCACAAGGGGTTACGTATTGTCTTCAGTAAAAAGAACAATGAATCCTGGACGTGATGACATGGCCCTCACAGAGCCTGATCTCAACATCATCAAGTCAGTCTGGGATTACATGTGGAGATGTAAGCTTGTGAAAATCCTTCTATCTACAGGACTTCTGTGGTCAGTTCTCCAAGATGTTTGAAACAACCTTGCTGCAGAGTTCCTTCAAACTGTGTAAGTATACCTAAAAGAATTGATGCTTTGATGTTGTTCTAAAGGCAAGGTTTGGTTACATCAAATATCGATGTGATTTAGATTTCTTCTGTTCATTCATAGTACTAAATATTTGTAGCTCGGTTATTGTTTTACAATTGCGATAGTTTCTGCATTGTAACTTACACCCACTTATTATGATCCTACCAATAGCGGCACAGAAGGAATTAACTGCTGGGACTGACACTGTAGTAGCCCAAATTCACATGTTCATATTTTAGTCTGTGTATGGACTGCAATACCTGGACTCCTGTCCCTAACCAAAAGTCTTATATGTCTCTGAGGCTGGGGTGAAGCAGTGTCTGCAAGATACTCAATATTTTATGGTAGCTCATTGTGTCTTAATTCTATATCAACAAGATGCGGTAGCTGAGTAAAGGTGTGCAAAGACCTTAAAGGGCTTATAGTTAAAGTTTGCAAGCACTCTGTGACTGCAGACTTTGGAATCCTTACAGTGTGCACATCGCACACTGGCAGGATTCTCCAGTGTCGCAGCCAAAACCGGGCGACTTGCATACTTCTGGCCACATTCCGGCTAAAGGTGCTCAGACTTCCCCAATTAATTTATATTGAGCGATGCCAAGCATGTCTAGTTGACACGTCACTGCATGCATACAAATCGCATACTTGTGTTCACATGACCACCCGCTCTCGGCAGCAACCCCGGTGAATCCTGACAGCGTGTGATGCTGACATGACTTAACACTGCAACTATAATTGGTTTAGAATCTGTGCTTTCAAATGATACCAGAATCAAAGCTCTGGTATAGCGCAGGACTTGTTTGAAGTCAGGGATCTGCAACGTTGTTATTTCTCGGTTTTGTATGTTTTTTAAAGAGACAACAGAAGGTATCTGCAAGAAGTAGCATTAGTCAGTCACTGTCATCTTCCTACTGGACAGCCTTCTAGTGACCCCAGGTGGGGATATATGAACTTTACTTCATGTTATCACCTTCTCCTTTTTTTGCAACTGAAAAAATCAGAACATGAGCTACTTACTGGCAAAACTGTGATATCTTTGTTTATAATGTATGCAATAGACATGGGTACAATGACCCATTCACACATCTGTTTTTTGCATATAGAATATGTGCCCATTAAAGAATTTTCACTTTCACTAACGGCAATCACAGGGCTAAACAGAGGGTGTTTCAAACAGAACAAGGATGACATATCACTACATCCTCATACACAGGGATGCATGGCTGAGCGTTCCTGTATTCTCTATGCAAGAATCATCTTCCAGTGACTTGTATCTCAGCCAAACAAAAGAATCAGGAGATGGAGTTCCAACCACCCGATCCTTATGTTCCCTGACACAAACTGCTGGGGGACAGTCAGAAGACCCATACATATTAGATGGTTGGCCAATTCTGCAGAAATTGGCAGGTTCGGCCATCTTTTATCAGATGTGTATGAGCATCTTAAGTGGAATGCATGAATTCTTGGACTTTTCTTTCTAGACTATAAGGGGGCATCTTGGACAGTATGACAGTATTTTTCAAAACCAGAAGTAAGATGCATGAAGGTGTTCACGAATGTAAGTGATACGTGACATTTTCCCACAAAGTCTATTTCCAGACAACATATAGAAGGGGTATGAAGTTCTAAGAAGTTTTTATTCATAATTTATGTTTTATGCATTATTGATGTATGTAAATGTGTGAAAATCATCCTAATCAGAAGAGTGAAAAAAAACACATTTAGTCTATACATCACTATAGGGTTACATTACTTCTGATCTATAATTCATATTTAACATATGCCTGCATGAAATATTCAGACGTATTTACTTCCCTGTTACAGCACCACATTGCCCTCCTCAACCAGCTAGAATAGCAGCATTTTCCAATAGATAAGAAGCGGATTTGTCTAATACTATATTTCTTATTAATAGCTGATCCACATCCTGCCATCAAAGTGGGAAGAGTCAGAATATGTAAAACTTTCATTATACAGCAATGTGCAGTTCTAAAACATACACTTTGGAATCCCATCATCTGTAACATTCATTAAAGTTTTATTCCCATCTTATTTATTGATAGCATAGTATTATATGCGATCGCTTTATGATCGGTAGGGGAAGGGGATTATTCTGTATCCCATTGGCTTTTATTCTTGCACAGTGGCTCTCCTGGTCACCCAGCTGTACAAGGACCCAAAACACAGCTCCATGGATGTGAATGGGGTCATGCTGTAGTCCCCAGTACAGCCTGTGTCATAAAGCAATGCAGAGACTGCAGAGCTAAATCAGCGCTGCAGCCAATTCATTCTCAGGAAAGATTTGGTGTCCCAGATGTCAGACCACAATCATAACGTGGTGGCATACCCTAGTAACATCATCAGATTAATCACCATAGTTTTAATGCTAAAAAAAAAGGCAGAAATGAGGAGCTATGGGCAAACAAACTATTATTATTAAACTGAGAAAAAATATATTCCTAATTTCCAATAAGGACACTAATATGCTATTAGTTAATAGCTAGTTAAGCAATTTTTTTTATTTTGGCTGGGTAAAGCTTTAAAGCACCACTCCAGCGGTTTTTGTTATTTTATCGCTGGAGTGGTGTCACTAATGTAAGTTTCCTGCCCCTAGTCTCATACTTACTAGCGGCCATCTTCATCTGTTATCAGTGTCTCCTGCAGATTGGGACCTGTCGGATCGCTCCAGTGTTTGCTGGGCGAGCTGCAAGTCACAACTCATTGTAAGTCTATAAGAGCCAGAACGAGACTCCCATAGACTTAAGCCCCCGTCTCACATAGCGAGATCGCTAGCGAGATCGCTGCTGTGTCACGGTTTTGGTGACGCAACAGCGACCTTACCAGCGATGTCGCTATGTGTGACACTTTGCAGCGATCAGGCCCCTGCTGTGAGGTCGCTGATCGCTGCAGAATGTCCTGGACCATTTTTTGGTCGTTGCCCTCCCGCTGGTCAGCACACATCGCTGTGTGTGACCAGCGGGAGCAGAGATCAGGCTGGTAACCATGATAAACATCGGGTTACTAGGGGCACACGCGCACTTAGTAACCCGCTGTTTATCATGGTTACGAGCCTGCTAAAGTGAGCGGTAACCTCCCGCTCACTGTAGCAGAGTGGTAACCATGATAAACAGCGGGTTACTAGGAGCACACGTGCCCCTAGTAACCCGCTGTTTATCATGGTTACCAGCCTGCTCCTGCTTCAGCAGGCTGGTAACCAGGAGCAGGACATCGTGGAAAGATTCTTTCCACGATGTCGCTGCTCCCCTGATTGTTGGTGAGCCTGCCTGTTTGACAGCTCACCAGCGACCACATAGCGACGCAGCAACGATCCCTGACAGGTCGTATCGTTGTCGGGATCGTTGCAGCGTCGCTAAGTGTGACGGGGCCTTTAGACTAAGAGAAACTGTGACCAGTTACCTCTGACTTCTGGTCAGTCAGAAGTTGCAGTAACAAGATGGTGGTGCGGGGACGTCAGGAGGAGCTGAAGACAATGACTGGTACATATAATACTAGGGTCAGGCTACTTAGATTAGTGCCACCACTCCAGCGCTGAAATTAAAAATGCTGGAGTGGTGCTATAAATGGGGGGGGGGGTTGTATTTTATGTAGGTGACATAAAAATGATTATACATAATGTATTTCATCAAACTTGCAGAAAAACAATTCCATTTCAGGTTTTCTTTACTGTAACCACATAGGAATTTATTGTATAGTTGTGACGATACCATGTAAGTGTACAGGAACTCCTATTAATCACGCTTATTGTAAAAGGTGTGTTTGATTTATTTATTTTTTATCCCATAGGGAGACATTTAATTTAGGTTTTTCAACAATATTGTACTGTTACATTCAAGACTGGGAGGGGGTGTCCTAACCTGGACTCTACAGTCTGATTTATATAAAGGTGAGTTGGGGGTCCAGAGACAAGAGGGGATATGGTCACAGACATATGGAGACCTTTAGTGCTCCGCTTCTGGTCGCACAGGCACCGCAGCAGCACAATCAGTTTGCTCATCATGGGGCGGATATTGCCAGCCACTTATGACGAACATGAACTTATTAACAATGACAGAAGGCGAACAGCAACAGGAAAATTGTGTGATAGGCGGCAGCAATATTCTCCACTACAGTGGAGTAAAGGAGGATCCCTCCCATATAGCTATCCTCTTTCTGGACAACCTAAGCTACGTCTGAGCAGACAGGTGCATGGATTTATAATTAACGAAAGTGGTTTTTGGGACTCTGTGGAATTCTGCCATCTCTGGCTTGTATTTCTCACAGTGATGGATCCGCTCTGAGTTTGTATAAATCCTCACCAATATTCTTGCAGTCAAAAATAATAGAACAGAAATGGAAACCAGATGGGCCCCATTATATATTCCAGATGGATCCAGAATAGCATAAAGTTGTCACAGTTAATTGATACTAAATACGCGTATATAACAAGACGCCATAGAAATGTAAGACGGACTTTAATAAATTGCAAACTATTAAAGACAATGGTGGAATCCCTGGCACTAGGACATGAAGCTGCACAGTTATAATGAAAGCCAAAACTGATCATCTGAGATTTCCTTTATGATGATGCCATGCGAGCCCTTTGATCTTACTGTTACAATCTGAACTTCTAGTCTCTGCCATTAGTACGGTATGTCTGGTGGTAGATAAACTATTGTTATTGCTCAGGTCAAACTTGTATATGAGGGTATACATGCACATCCACTTCCTAGAAGAGGTTGGAAGGGAATATCCAAAAATAATATATATATTTATTTGTTTATGCAAATTGTCTCTACAGAGAGGAAGAGAACTAGAACTGTAGTGCCACCTATTGGAAGAAGCAATTCTAGAAGTCAATATCGACTTTTCAACGAGCCTTCCAATGTGACTTAGAATAAAAGCCAAATCAGAATAGGTGGTCCTAGAGTTGTAGTCCTCTTCCTCGCTGAAGAAACAATTTGCATATTTAATTTCCCAGACGAGCATGCATGGCTTATAAGTCTCCTCACTCTGACATTCCAGGCCTGGCACTCTCCACAAGGAGAAATGTTACACATATATATATATATATTCAAACGCACAAGTGTTTGTTTTTTTTTTTAAAAAAAAACAGGCTCCGGTGGCTGAGGCTCCGGTGGCTGAGGCTCCGGTGGCTGAGGCTCCGGTGGCTGAGGCTCCGGTGGCTGAGGCTCCGGTGGCTGAGGCTCCGGTGGCTGATCTCAGGGACAACAGCTTGCACAGGGCATTCACTTATTTACATTCCTGCTGATCCTAATGACCATTCTGTAAGAATCGTGCCAGACAATCTAGGGAAGGTATATACGCTAACCACACCGGTCAGTAATGCACTGTATAATAAAAGATGACAATATGCTTATGTACATGGAAAACTTCCCCAGACAGACCCTAGATTAATCTAGAAGTTGCCCTTTATAAAGTGATTTATCTGGTATGCCATTCGAAAACGGTATCAAAACTACAGCACTTCCCAGCCCGGCAGGCTGTTGGGACTGCTTTGGCACACAATTCATGACCACAACTCTAAGGCGGCAATCCTCCTTAGCCTTATGGTTACAGCAAGTCCATGTGCCCACGATGCTGAATTGATGCGGATTTTTCCTGAGCATTTCTGCTTCTCAATGGCAGAAAAAACACATACAGATTTTACATGCGTTTTTTCTGCCTGGGAGAAGCATTTTTACATGCGTTTTTTCAGCGTTTTCGCATGCGTTTTTTTCAAGAGCTTTTCCAAGCGATTTTGAGCATCACTTGGAAAGTGCTTGACAAGTTGGTCACAAAATATAAATCCATGCAACGGCCATGGATTTATATTGTGTGACCAACTTATGCTGCTTTAAATGCAGCGTCAATAGTAAAAAAAAAAAAAAAAAAAAAAAGAATTAAAACGTAAAAAAACAACATTATACTTACCTCTCTGGCGGTAAGTATAATAGTGTAATAGTAAAAAAGAATATACTTACCTCTCCGGTGGCGTCCTCGGCGTCCCACGGTGTTCTGAAAGGACCTGGGGTGACGTCATTTAGTCAGCTGGCAGGTCACGCGACCGCTGACGTCAGCAGTCGAGTGACCATCACATGACTAAATGATGTCACCGCAGGTCCTTTCAGAACACCGCGGGACGCCGAGGACGCCACCGGAGAGGAGACCGGGGGCCGCCGGAGAGGCAAGTATAAATGTTTTGTTTACGTTTCAATTCTTTTTTTATTTTACTAATGGTACCCGGTTCTGGAGGAGTCTCCTCTTCTCCAGACCCGGGTACCATACGCACATTGAACCGCATAACATCCCCATGTATACATGTGGATGTTATGCGATTCAATGCAAGTCAATGGTGGCAATTTCGCCGTGATTACGCACAATAAATGGTTGTGCTGCGGATTTTTCCGCAATGATAATCCGCAGCGGAAATTTCCGCAGCATGTGCACAGAACATGCAGATTATTATTGGGAAACATGAGAGACAACTTACCGAGCGGTTTTAATGCATTTTCGCGGCGGAAATGCTGCCATGGAAATGCATTAAAACTGCATTGTGGGCACACAGCCTAAAAAGGTGTTTTTATGGACAGCATCCAATGCCTGCTTAGGACACCCCATCTGTGGGTGCAATAGTACATCTATTTATAAAGTGATGACTTACTGAAGGCCAAATAATCTTTATGGCCCTGTTTATGCATCCGGGGGCTTCTCTCTGAATTCCCCTAAAAATAAGATTTAGACGAAGATTTGGACTACGTTTCTGTGTCCGTCTGAAAAGAGATACTTTTATAAACAGTTTATTTAATTTCTGTCTGTTTCGCAGCAATCTACAGCTCCATCAGAGGTACTAAAACTCAGACGAAACCCCCGAACATATTGCAGAAACGCAGTGTGAACAGGCCCTAACATTTACATAAAATAAAAATGAGAGAGGTGAGAAAAACTTCAAATCATCTTTTCTTGGTTTTCCTGGGTAAATACTGTGTCAAACATTCTCCAGAGCTGCTGACATCTCCTTAAACTGCTTGGAGAAATGCTGCAAAAAGTATAAAAAGACAAGACAATACAATACATTAGCACAAGTCGTACAAATCTGTATTACACAATTACACCTGGAAATAAAGTCACAGGAAAGTACGGTCAGGTCTTATATATAATTCTTATACCGTGCAAACTTAGACAACACCGTCTGAAAGTGTGCCAAATTTATCAAAGTGGTCCATGTGGTTTGATAAATTTGTCTAGATTTCGGACAGTCTAGTCTAAGTTTACACCCCCTATTAGTTGACTTACTTTGTGCTAGAAATGTGTGCCACAATTTTGCTGCTTTGTGTTGCTCGATAATGCGCACCTATTTTCAGCTAGGCCATGCCCCCCAGTTGGACAAGTCAAAAAAATTTGTCTAAAACACGTCATATAAGGTGGAAGGAATTAAAAAAAAGTTTTTTTTGGTGCAAATTATACTAGAAATCTGGCATATTTAGCTTGATAAATATGCCCCAATGTCTCCAGCAAAATTAAAAGCTGCAGCGAGGGGCTGACCATTCATTTCTCATTCTTTAAGATACAGAAGTTTAAAGTAACACTGCATCAATGACTTTCAGATAGTCAGTTAGATTACTGCGGCCCCCCTCCTGAGATACAATGAGGTATCAATATAATCCAAGGTGAGGGCTTTATATAGCATCAGTAAAGCATGGGCGCTGTTCCTCTATAAGGAGCTCTGCTGTTTACAGCCAAGAAATGCATAGAAAAACGGACAAATACAATGCCCCTCACAGTGGCCATCCAGGTATGAAGTAGAGGGAGATATTGGTCCCTTGCGATGGTGATCAGTGATTTAACATTTTTCACCGGTTCTGTGGATAAGTGCTAAATGGTGTTGTTATTAGGAAAACCTATTTAACCACTTCGCGCCAGAGCCTGTTTTTGCCTTCGTGACCGGGCCAATTTTTTCAATTCTGACCACTGTCACTTTATGAGGTAATTACTCTGGAACGCTTCAACGGATCCCCCTGATTCTGAGATTGTTTTTTCGTGACATATTGTACTTCATGATAGGGGTAAAATTTGTTCGATATCACTTGCGTTTATTTGTGAAAAAAAATCGGAAATTTGGCGAAAATTGTTTTTTGAGGTTTTCTTTTTATGCCGTTCTGCGTGTGGTAAAAGTGATCAGGCAGCATTATTCTTCGGGTCAGTACGTTTACAGCGATACTACACTTACCGTATTTTTTTCTATGTTTTAGCGCTTTTACACAATAAAACAATTTTATAGAAAAAATATTGTTTTTGCATCGCTTTATTCTGAGAGCTATAACTTTTTTATTTTTCGGCTGATGGAGCTGTGTGGCGGCTTTTGTTTTGCGGAACAAGATGACGTTTTCAGCGGTACCATTTTTATTTCCATTTTGCTTTTTGATCGCATTTTTTTCCACTTTTTGTTTGGCGATATGATGTAAAAGCATAGTTTTTTTTAATCTGTTTTTTATTTATTTTTATTACGGTGTGCACAGAAGGAGTTTATTAGTGTGACAGTTTTATAGATCGGGTTGTTTCGGACGCGGCAATACCAAATGTGTACTTTTTTTTGTTTTTGCATAAATATACGGATTTATTGGTTTAATATTTTATGATTTTTTTTTTAACAGTTTGAAAACATTTTTTAGACTTTTTTTTACTTAGTCCTGTATGGGACATTCATTTTTATTTTTCTAATCACTGTTCTCATGCAATGCAATAGACATGTATTGCATTGCATGAGAGCTCTGCTGACAGTTTTACACTGTCTGTCTCCTAGACTCAGCCTGCAGCTGAAGTCTAGCAGCAGGACACCGTACATGGCAGACCCGGAGGCGGTCATGTGACCTCCGGCTGCCATGACAACGGCAGGTCCTGTCAGACATCAGGGGGCCGTCGGAGAGGTAAGTAGACGACCCCCTCTCCTCTCACCATCTTCTAAATGCCGCGATCGCTATAGATCGCGGCATATAGAAGATAGCAAAGGGTTAACATCATTGGGACCTGATCCAATCAGGTCCCGATGATGTCCCCTGTCAGAGCTGTCGCTCTGCACCGCACCCGTAGCGCTTGCAGGGCCCTGGGGGTCCTGAGGGCTGCGGGACCACCGACCGTTAATAAACATTGGCGCTGCACAGAGCCCAGGCAGCGCCGACGTTTATGTACAGTGGGCGGTCAGGAAGCGGTTAACTCTTCATGACGGGGACAATTTCTGTTTTGCGGATTCTTTTTTCCTCCCCAGAGCCATAATGCTTATTTTTCTGACCACATAGACATATCAAGGCTTGTTTTTTGCAAGGCAAGTTGTACTTTTGAACCATATCATTCATTTTACCACATACTGTACAGGAAAATGGGGGAAAAAAATTCTGAAACAAAAACCCCACAATTCTGACATTGTTTTTTAGAAATTGTTTTTACAGTGTACATTTTGTGGTAGAAAAGACCTCACAATATAATTCTGCTCAACAGTACAATTATGGCGATACCAAAACAAATCCAGTTTTTTTTTCTTGTTTTTTTTTTTTTTTTATTATTTTAGCAGTGAAAAAAAATTAGCTTGCAAAAAAAAGAATAATTGGGGGTTGTGATGCCATTTTCAGAGACCCGTAACGTTTTTATTTTTCGGGTGATGGAGCTGTTTGTTGGCTTATTTGTTGCGGGACAAGGCAATGTTTTTATTGATTCCATTCTGGGATAGATGTGACATTTTGATCGCTTGTTACAGCATTTGCTGTGGAATTGCAGCGACCAAAAACCCGGAATTTTAGAGTTCTTGATCCCCTCCCCCCCCCAACTTATGGCGTTTACTGATGGGGTTAATTATTTTTGTATTTTGATAGACTGGTCTTTTCGGAACGCTGCGATACCACATGTGTATTTTTTTTTTTTAAATCTTTATTTTTAACAGGGCAAAAGGGGGGGGGTGATTTGAACTTTTATGTTTTTTTCTTTTTTAAACTTTTTTTTTTTTTACTTTTCACAGTATTTATTAGTCCCCTTAGGGGACTTTAGGCTGCGATAGTCTGTTCGCTTGTGCTATATACAGGAATGCCATAACACAGAAATCACATTCTCCTTTGAAGCCTGGCCACAAGAAGGGTTTCAAAGGAGTTATGTAATGACAAGCGTGGGGGTCTTCAGCAGACCCCGGGCTGTTATAGCAATCCATCACATCACGGGCACACCGATGGGGGCATGGAATGACGCACCCCCATCCTGGTGCATGTCAGAGTTTGATAGCAACATTTAACAGGTTAACAATCACGGGCGCCACTCTGCTCCACCCGCGATTGGTCCTGGCTGTAAACCTGTAAGCCCGCTCTATACACCCGCATCTGGTGTCTGCTACATGTACAGCGGATATCATGACTTTCAGGGGTTAAAGTGTACCTCTACTTATAAAAGAACAACAGTAACAGTGCAGGAAGACTCTACAGTGTACACACTTATTAGGTAAGAGAGTATTTTGACCAAATCATCATTTTATTGGAAGAAGTTTTCAGGTGATGTGTATTTGAGTAATGAGGGAGGGTGAGGCCTGAAGATACAACACCCTCCATCAAAGTGTGCAGAATTATTAGGCAGCTTCTTTATCTCAAGCAAAACAGGCCGAAAAGGAGATTTAACAGATTCTGAAAAGTGAAAAATTGTTACAAGTCTCACAGAAGGATGCAGCACTCTTGAAACTGTTAAAAAAAATGGCGGAGAGGAGGTCGTGGGTGGGTCCAGAGTACCATTCAGTTTTTTCTACTCCTGCACGGGGAGTAAGCATTTTCGAGCATAGGTCGATTTCATTTAGCTGTTCCTCCTCTAAAATATAAATCTTCCATTGATGGCTATGTCTTGCTTGTACCATATACAATATTAACGTTATTATAGTAGCTCTGTATATTCCATCCCGTTACACAGCGAAAATCCTCAAAAGGATTATTTCTTTTATAAATTCCCTTCCAGAGACTCCGGTATAGTAGGAGATTTTAACACCTACCTTCTTCCTTTCCGGGATATATTTCATGCGGGAAATATTCCTCAAAATGCGCCATATACATCTCTACATTAGAGGAGGTAGGCAATGGTGGACCCATGGAGAATACGGCACCCCGATGTCAGACAATATTCCTGTTATTCCGCCTCCCACCATTCTTTGTCAAGAATAGACATAGCCATTGAGTCTGAATCAATCATACCCTATATTAAATTGGTGAAGTATCTGCCAAGGAGTGTTTCTCGGCTATACAGGTACAACTGTAGATGGGTGTTGTGAGGTCTCAGGGGGGATATACACGACGCCTCAATCCTTTTTGGCTGCCCTACTCTTAGCACTTGAACATTTTTGTTTTATTGATGGGTCGTCATCTACAAGATTTATATGGGATGCTTTGAGATTGTGGGCAGTTCTTAAATGGGAAATTTATGGCGAAGGAAAACAGTCCACCTCTCTGACCAGTGTCTGGGAGGCTGTGCTTGGTGCTGCCCAAAAAATTGATAGTGAAGAGTAAGAAAGTGACAGACTCCATGGTTGGAAGTCCTATATGTGTTATTAAATAGAAGGGGGAATATATTGGTCAATGTATGAAAATAAATTGCTGACATTTCAAAAAAAAAAAATATCATTTTGATTTGTTTGGCAGATGAAAACAATTGAGATTGAAAAAACGTAAATTTTCCTTTCATTTGCATAATAATTCTGCACACACAGATATTCTCCTAAGAGACAAATCCTCACTTTTACTTTCTTAAATATTCAGGTTTATTACCCATTTGGATTAACTGACAGTGTAATTGTTCAATAATAAAATTAATCAATCATCAAAAATACAAAATTGGCTAATAATTGTGTACACAGTGTAATCATTTTTTATATCACTATTAGCAGTTTTTGCTGATAACCCGCAGCACGGACCACCTGAAGTCTGTGCTTCATGCTACATTAAACTAGACAGTGTCCTTGTCATACTGCTAGGTGACAGTGTTCAGTGCGGGAGCAAGCGGCATAGGATATTACAGCGCTCGTTGTAAATGTCAAAGAGCAGGACGCTGCATGATTTAGTGCAGCCCACAACACAGACTTCAGGTGGTCCATACTGTGGTTTATCTTTATCAGCAAAAAAACTGTTATAACGTGATTTAGAAAATAATGTTATCAGAGAGTCTTGCACTACAATTATTTTCTTGTGAATGTGGCACTATGCCTTAAAAAGAGAATCATCAGGTTTTTGCTACCCCTTCTTAGAGCAACTTGATGTAGGGGCAGAGACCCCGATTCCAGTTATGCAACACTCACTTTACTGGTCGCTGCAGTTTTGATTAAAAATGGTTTTATCTGCTGCAGGTCTAGCAGTTCTCTAGAGCTCTGCATAACCCCGCCCTCAGCTCTGATTGGCTTCTTTCTGTGTACCCTGTGCATAGGCAGAAAGCTGCCTATCAGTGGTGAGGGCGAGGTTGGATTATCTGGCAACAGATTTACTAGTCCACTAGTGATAATCTCCCGCTAAAACTGTAATTTTATGAAAACTATAGCTAGCAGTCCAGTAAGTGGCAGGTTACAGGAATCAAGGTCTCTGCCCCAATATTATGCTGCGCTCAGATCAGGTAGCAAAACCTGGAGTCAGATTCGCTTTAAGTCTCATTGATACCATGGTGAAAAGCATCTGTACAAACCTGAAACTCAGGAATAGTCATCTCAAAGACTTTGTTCTGCACCTGGCCAGAATATTCTGCAACTTTCAATTCCACAGTGACATAAGGATGATTTAGGGATTTGCAGCCATCTGAACTGATGGCCATTCCAATTTTCCACTGAAAATCAAGAAGCTGCAATTGAAAACAATACAAAGTTTCTCTAACTTTAAAGATCATGTACACAGCAATAAAAAGAATGCAAGTGAAAATAATACGCAGGATTTAATTGTGACTCTTGACAATAATGAAATAAGGGGCTTATTTAAACTGAGAAATTCCGTTAATTTAAGATATAGCTGAGATATTGCACAATATCCCCTTAACATCTTACAACTGTATAACTGTGCAGAAATGTCATGGGTGGTCCCCTCTGTCCTGTACATTTCATACCCTCCAGCTCAACTTCCTATTCTGATCTGAGGGGTACATTTCCATTCATTGTTGCCCCAGTGCCCCACTGTCTCTTGTAATTCCTAAAGGGGAGCTGCAGGTTGATTGTACGTACAGTCATGGCCAAAAGTTTTGAGAATGACACCAAACTTATATTTTCACATGATCTGCTGGCCTCTGGTTTTTATTAGTGTTTGGCTGATGTTTATATCACATACAGAAATATAATTGCAATCATATTATGAGTACCAATAGGTTATATTGACAGTTAGAATGAGTTAATGCAGCAAGTCAATATTTGCAGTGTTGCCCCTTCTTCTTCAAGACCTCTGTAAGGGTATGTGCACACGATGCAGAAATGCTCAGGATTTTTTCCTGAGCGTTTCTGCATCTCTCTGGCAGGAAAAAACGCATGCGGATTGTACATGCGGTTTCCTGCCAGGAACATGCGGATGTGAAGCGGTCTTCACTTTCATTTCCGCATGCGGGTTGACAAGCGCTTCCCAAGCGATTTTAGCATCACTTGGAAAGTGCTTGTCAACTTCACACTATATAAATCCATGCAACCGGCATGGATTTATATAGTGTGTGATGTCAAAAAATAAAAAATAAATCTATACTTTACCCTCTGATGGCCCCCGGTGTCCTGCTTCATCGGTCCCGGCTGCCGGCAGTGAAGACTGTAGGACCTTCCGACGTCAGCGTCACGTGACCCGTCACATGACTCTGACGTCAGCGAAGGTCCTTCATTCAACCGCGAAGTGCGCGGGCCGTCAGAAAGTGAGAATATATATATTTTTTATTTTATTCTTTTTTTTTTAATGGTACCTGGGTCTGGATGAGAGTCCTCTCATCCACACCCGGGTACCATCCGCACATTAGACCGCATGAAAAGCGCATCAACATATACAGTGATGCGGATTCCATGCGGTCTAATGCAAGTCAATAGCGGCAAAAGAGCAGCGTTTCCGCAAAATTAATTGACATGCTGCGGATTTTTGACCGCAGCGTTTACGCTGCGGAAAAATCCGCATCATGGGCACAGCACATGCGGATTTCCATTGGGGAACATTGCTGCCCTTCTACCATGCGTTTTTCATGCGTTTCCGCGGCGTTTACGCAACTGCAAAAACGCCGCGGAAACGCATGAAAAACGCATCGTGTGAACTCAGCCTAATTCTCCCTGGCATGCTCTCAATCAACTTTTGGACCAAATCCTGACTGATAGCAGTCCATTCTTGCATAATCAATGCTTGCATTTTGCCAGAATTTGTTAGTTTTTGTTTGTCCACCCGTCTCTTGATGATTGACCACAAGTTCTCAATGGGATTAAGATCTTAGGAGTTTCCAGGCCATGGACCCAAAATCTCTATGTTTTGTTCCATGAGCCATTTAGTTATCACCTTTGCTTTATGGCAAGGTGCTCCATCATGCTGGGAAAGGCATTGTTGGGCACCAAACTGCTCTTGGACGGTTGGGAGAAGTTGCTCTTGGAGGACATTCTGGTACCATTCTTTTTTCATGGCTGTGTTTTTAGGCAAGACTGTGAGTGAGCCGATTCCCTTGGCTGAGAAGCAACCCCACACATGAATGGTTTCAGGATGCTTTACAGTTGGCATGAGACAAGACTGGTGGTAGCGCTCACCTCTTCTCCGAATAAGCTATTTTCCAGATGTCCCAAACAATCGAAAAGGGGATTCATCAGAGAAAATGACTTTGCCCCAATCCTCAGCAGTCCACTCCCTGTACCTTTTGCAGAATATCAGTCTGTCCCTGATGTTTTTTCTGGAGAGAAGTGGCTTCTTTGCTGCCCTCCTTGAAACCAGCCCTTGCTCAAAGAGTCTCCGCCTCACAGTGCGTGCAGAAGCACTCACACCAGCCTGCTGCCATCCCTGAGCAAGCTCGGCACTGCTGGTAGTCCGATCCCGCAGCTGAAACAGTTTTAAGATACGGTCCTGGCGCTTGCTGGTCTTTCTTGGGCGCCCTGGAGCCTTTTTGACAACAATGGAAGCTCTCTCCTTGAAGTTCTTGATGATGCGATAGATTGTTGACTGAGGTGCAATCTTTGTAGCTGCGATACTCTTCCCTGTTAGGCCATTTTTGTGCAGTGCAATGATGGCTGCACGTGTTTCTTTAGAGATAACCATGGTTAACTGAAGAGAAACAATGATACCAAGAACCAGCCTCCTTTTAAAGTGTCCAGTGATGTCATTCTTACTTAATCATGACTGATTGATCGCCAGCCCTGTCCTCATCAACACCCACACCTGTGTTAATGGATTAATCACTAAAACGATGTTAGCTGCTCCTTTTAAGGTAGGACTGCAATGATGCTGAAATGTGTTTTGGGGGTTAAAGTTCATTTTCTGGGCAAATATTGACTTTGCAAGTACAGTAATTGCTGTTAAGCTGATCACTCTTTGACATTCAGGAGTATATGCAAATTGCCATTACAAAAAATGAAGCAGTAAACTTTGGAAAAATTACTATTTGTCTCATTCTCAATACTTTTGGCCATGATTGTAGTACTGGAACTAGTGGAGCATCTGCATTGGTCCTAGTACAACAATAAACCTGACGTGCCGGAAAGGAGGAACCACATATAGGAAATGCACAGAGTACATCTAAATGGTTTCCCGCACTTCCAGGGTAATTGACATGCGACTTCATAGCTTGTTTTCTCAGCCCTTGGCACGTTAGATTACTACAAGATGGTCACACACTTTAACCCCTTAATAACATCTGACGTACTAATACGCGTCTGTGCCCTGGGACTTAAGAGCCAGACCCGTATTAGTACGTCATCGCGATCGTGCGCGCACATAGGCTGTGCGGGCGCGATCGCCGCCGGGTGTCAGCTGATTGTCACAGCTGACACCCGGTACTATGTGCAGGGAGCGGTCCTGCACCGCTCCCAGCACATTAACCCCCGCGATGCTGCGATCGAAGTCGATCGCGGCATTGCGGGGGCAAGGGGAGGTGATCGGCGATAGTCACCTCCTCTTCCGGCTTCCAGCGCAGTCTGCAAAGGCTTCCCGGGTGTTGCCATGACGACCCGATGTCGTCATGACAACATCCGGGTCACCAGAGAGCAGGAAGATTGCTTGGACATGCGCAGTGCATCTCCAAGCAATCTTCACACTGTGCACTTCTGACAGCCTTCATGGCATAGGGATGGTGCTCCATTCCTGTGCCATGCAGGCGATCAGAAAAAAAAAAGTGAAAGTCCCAGAGTGGGACAAAGTACTAAAGTGTATAAACTGTGTGAAAGTGAAAAAAAAAAAAAAAAAAAAAAATGTGCAAAAATATTATAAAAAAATAATACAACAAAAATAAAAATATAATGTACCCATCAATAAATATTATTATAAAAAAATTAAAAAAAAAACAATAAAAGTACACATATTTGGTATCGCCGCGTCCGGAACAACCTGACCTATAAAACTGTCCCACTAGTTAACCCCTTCAGTGAACACGGTAAAAAAAAAAAAAAAAAAAAAAAAAAAAAAAACGAAGCAAAAAACAATGCTTTATCACCATACCGCCAAACAAAAAGTGGAATAACACGCGATCAAAAAGACGCATATAAATAAAAATGATACCGCTGAAAACGTCATCTCGTCCCGCAAAAAACAAGCCGCCATACAGCTCCATCAGCCGAAAAATAAAAAAGTTATAGCTCTCAGAATAAAGCGATACTAAAAAATATTTTTTTCTATAAAATAGCTTTTATTGTGTATAAGCGCCAAAACATAGAAAAATGATACAAATGTGGTACCGCTGTAAACGTACTGACCCGAAGAATAAAGCTACCTCATCAATTTTACCACACGCGGAACAGAATAAAAAAAAAAAAAAAAAAACAATTCCTGAATTGTTGGTTTTTGTTTATTCTGCCTCCCAAAAATCGGAATAGAAAGCGATCAAAAAATGTCACGTGCCTGAAAATGGCACCAATAACAACGTCAAGTCATCCCGCAAAAAACGAGCCGTCACATGACTGTCTGCCAAAATCTGGAAAAATTATAGCTCTCAAAATATGGCGATGCAAAAACTAGATTTTACAAAAAATGCGTCTTTTAGTGTCTTGACAGCTGTCAATCATAAAAACCCCATATGATTCTGGCATTGCTGTAATCACACCGACCCGAAGAATAAAGTCGTCTAATCACTTATACCGCACAAGGAACGGCGTCAAAAATAAACTCTTGGGCTAGGGTTGTGCTGGGGCTAGGGTTGTGCTGGGGCTAGGGTTTTTTTCAAAAGTAAGAAAAAAAGATGACGATATGGCGACTAGTGTTGAGAGCAAGTGCTCGCTACTTGAGTTTGCATCGGGTGCTCTGGTATGCATTGAGTATCGTGGGTATTTGAGTGACATGCTCGAGTCTCTGCCCCATATGCTTCGCGGCCAAAAAACTTTACGGGGATTGCCTGCCATGCACGAGCGATCCCCGCATGTTTTTTTTTGGGTGTCTAATAACCGTGAAACATGCGGAGCAGGGACTCGAGCATGTCACTCGAGCACACGCTGTACATGGTGCATACCTGAGTACCCGATGCAAACTCAAGTAGCGAGCACTTGCGCTCAAGAATAATGACAACTTATTCAATATGATGACCTAATGTAAACAAATTCTGTGCCGTACCTCTGGGTTCAAAATGTTCACTATACACCTTAATAAAATCCTTGAGGGGTATAGTTTCCAAAATGGGGACACTTGTGGGGGAGCTCCACTGTTTAGGCACATCACGGGCTCTCCAAACGCGACATGGTGTCCGCTAACAAATTGAATGGAAAATCGGCTCAAATTGTTAGCGGACGCCATGTTGCGTTTGGAGAGCCCCTGTGTGCCCAAACATTGGAGCTCCCCCACAAGTGACCCCATTTTGGAAACTAGACCCCCCAAGGCACCTATCTAGATGCATAGTGAGCACTTGGAACCCCCAGGTGCTTCACAAATTGATTCGTAATAATGAAAAAGTGAAAAAAAAAACACTTTTTCATTTTTATGAATCAATTTGTGAAGCACCTGGGGTTCCAAGTGCTCACTATGAATCTAGATAGGTGCCTTGGGGGGTCTAGTTTCCAAAATGGGGTCACTTGTGGGGGAGCTCCAATGTTTGGGCACACAGGGACTCTCCAAATGCAACATGATATCCGCTAACAAATTGTCGGCTCAAATTGTTAGCGGATATCATGTTGCATTTGGAGAGTCCCTGTGTGCCCAAACATTGGAGCTCCCCCACAAGTGACCCCATTTTGAAAACTAGACCCCCCAATGCACCTATCTAGATGCATAGTGAGCACTTGGAACCCCTAGGTGCTTCAGAAATTGATTCGTAAAAATGAAAAAGTGTTTTTTTTTCACTTTTTCATTATTACGAATCAATTTGTGAAGCACCTGGGGGTTCCAAGTGCTCACTATGCATCTAGAAAGGTGCCTTGGGGGTCTAGTTTCCAAAATGGGGTCACTTGTGGGGGAGCTCCAAAGTTTGGGCACAGAGGGGCTCTCCAAACGCAATGTGGTGTCCGCTAACAATTTGAGCCGATTTTCCATTCAATTTGTTAGCGGATACCATGTTGCATTTAGAGAGTCCCTGTGTGCCCAAACATTGGAGCTCCCCCACAAGTGACCCCATTTTGGAAACTAAACCCCCCAAGGCACCTATCTAGATGCATAGTGAGCAGTTGGAACCGCCAGGTGCTTCACAAATTGATTCGTAACAATGAAAAAGTGTTTTTTTTTTCACTTTTTCATTTTTACGAATCAATTTGTGAAGCACCTGGGGGTTGCAACTGCTCACTATGCATCTAGATAGGTGCCTTGGGGGGGGTCTTGTTTCCAAAATGGGGTCACTTGTGGGGGAGCTCCAATGTTTGGGCACACAGGGGCTCTCTAAACGCAACATGGTGTCCGCTAATTATTCAAGCAAATTTTACAATCAAAAAGTCAAATGGCGCTCCTTCCCTTCCGAGCCCTAGTGTTTTTTCCCCAAATATTGGGTATCTGCGTGCCCAGGGGAAATTGCACAACAAATTTTGCGGTCCATTTTTTCTTGTTACCCCTGTGAAAATAAAAAAAATTGGGTCTAAAGTAACATTTTTGTGAAAAAAGTTAAATGTTCATTTTTTTCTTCCACATTCAAAAAATTCCTATGAAGCACCTGAAGGATTAATAAAGTTCTTGAATGTGGTTTTGAGCACCTTGAGGGGTGCAGTTTTTAGAATGGTGTCACTTTTGGGTATTTTCTGTCATAAAGACCTCTCAAAGTGACTTCAAATGTGATGTGGTCCCTAAAAAAATGGTTTTGTAAATTTTGTTGGAAAAATGAGAAATCGCTGGTCAACTTTTAACCCTTATAGCTCCCTAACAAAAAAAAAATTTTGGTTCCAAAATTGTGCTGATGTAAAGTAGACATGTGGGAAATGTTATTTATTAACTCTTTTGTGTGACATATCGCTCTGATTTCAGGGCTTAAAAATTCAAATTTTGAAAATTGCAAAATTTTCGTCAAATTTCCGTTTTTTTCACAAATAAACGCAAGTGATATCGAAGAAATTTTTCCACAATCATGAAGTACAATATGTCACGAAAAAACAATCTCAGAATCAGGGGGATCCGTTGAAGCGTTCCAGAGTAATTACCTCATAAAGTGACAGTGGTCAGAATTGTAAAAATTGGCCCGGTCATTAACGTGCAAACCACCCGCGGGGCTTAAGGGGTTAATAATGTAATAAGACTTACGAAGCCATAGCACTAGTTTCAGTAGTAAAATCCTTTTGACAGATCTCTTTAATGTTCCTTTAAGGGGCTTATCTGAGACATTTATGCCATATTGTTAGGACATGCTATAAATGGCTGATCGATGTGGGCCCATCACTGGGAGAACAGGGCCCGGGAGCAGTAATTCAGTAATTATTGGAACTCTCATATAAATGAATGGACAGTGGTGAGACCAGCATTAATCGGACATTTATGGCAAATTCTATAGATACACCCATAAATGCCCCAGATAAGAATACCCCTTTAACAGTACGTGCCATCATCAGATGCTCCCCCGCACCAGAGTGCAGTCACTAGATACATGGGTGCACACACTCATAAGTCCACCATGTAAAAGGACGCACATATACACATACCCATCAGTTACACTGTCACGCACTCATCGGATCACATGTCAGGATCAGCTAATAGCACCCTTACAGGTAAGGATCTATGGGGCCAGCCAAGTGATCTGACCCAGTCGGTGAGCTGGAAATGACAGCACAATACATCACCTGTGCAGCCGGTAACAGGTCCCGGGAACGTTCAATGTCGCACAGCTTCTTACCCTCTTCGTTCCACACGTGGCGAATGACCTGCAGAGTCTGCTTCGGAAGCTTGTAATGACTTATAACAGTGCTCAGTAATGCCTCTGTGGACAGTCCCTGTTTTGCAGCATTGCTGTTAAGAAAGAACAATGTAGTAGTGCAAAAATTATGAGAGAAAAATATACTCTACAAATCTACACAAAATGCCAACTGTGCGCTCAGAAGGTGCCAAGCTGGTCTGTATCCAGTGAGAACTATATACATTTATGAGACCAAGCCATATGCTAGCATTACAAGGAATGTCAGCACAAAGTGACTGTCCAAACCGAGCACAGCACCTCGTAAGGGACATAGCAGTGATATAAATCCTACCACTAGTGCTTTGTTTGTCACAATTTATTGTAATGAAGTGCTTGGTGCCTCCTGGGCATTGTCAATCAGGTCAGTGCACCTTCCCAGCTACTTGTTTTCCATCAGTCTCCTGTAAAGCCAGAGCAGTCAATGACGGAAAAGGAGGGCAGAGCAAGATGGAAAACAACTTGGGGGAGGTGCATTTACCTGCTTGGCCATGCCATGGGTGCACCAAGCACCTCATTTTTGAATAAAGAACAATTTCTGTCAAACTCCGCAACAGATTTGGACACTACAGTATGATTTTAATTCCGACTGTCGCTTACAAGATGCTGAGCTTGTTTGAACAGTCAGTTTGTGCTAACAGACGCCCCATAAATATGTAGGTGACAAAATGGTTAGATGTTTGTGATGAGGTTTCTGGTGCTTGGTACAATCTCATGAACATCTGATATTTAAATTTGCGTGCAAATCCGCCACATCTTCTACATAACCTACCGATCCATCATATCTAATATTTATTGCATTGGGTAGTTAAAATTTCTAGCATAATAATGTGGCCTCATATATTATTGTTAATGTATGGGGTCACAATTTGTAACATTTCCACTGTACTGTGGCATAAAAGGTGGATGCTATTACTGCATGAGGGCAGAAAAGGTGTAGGTTACTACTGTATTGGTGCCACTGGGGAGGGGGCATTACTGCAGTATTTGAGCAGATATTCTCACTATATTGGGCCACAAAGAGGAATTTTACTATTGTACGGGTACCACAAACGGGGACATTTGCATTATTGGGGGCAATTTCTACTATGAGGTGGTAATAAGGGGAACAACACTACTGTAATAAAGTTTAATTTGGGGGATACTGTTACTGTGGGGAAAACAAAAGGAAGGTACTGTTACTGTGTGGGGCACCAGGGTGGCACTATGGAACTTTTCTTTTTCTTCTGATGCAGTTTAGTAGCGGAGAGAAAGTGGGGAGGGTGCTCTAGAAGTGATAAGCAATAAATGTCGGTGTATTACATTCTGCAGGGACGAGTCGTGGCAGGAGAAAGTCACACCAACCAGTACTGGATGAAGAAGAGAAGCAAAGATGAATAACTTCAATTGGAAACCTCACCAGTGAGTCTATTTACCTGTACACTTATACTATACACTATATACTATTTACAGAGCTCCTGGTATAACTGTCACAGGTGACAATTTTAGTGTTCATGCTGTAGTTTGTGGTTATGATCAGTATGGTGGTATTATTTGGTTGCTATATAGTGGTAATATGTGGCATCATGGTGTGGCAGTATTTGTCCCTTGTATGTGGGATAGTTCAGTCGCTATGTATATGGAGATAACTTGTTCTCTTTTCTAGAAATAAGGAGATTATTTCCATTAGAATAAATACTTGAAAGTTTAACCCCTCCATGTCCTGTGACATAGTATTACGCAGTGCAGAAATGCAATTAAAAGGAATCTCTGGTGAAAACAAGTTATCACCTTTCCAGAGGATGGACATTACAAATGAGTGCCTTGTTCCACCACTGTTCCATCCATTCCCTCGGGGGTTTCCAAGTGCTGCGCTCGGCTTTTTCCATCAATCACACAGAGAATGATTGGATTGGTGGTCGGACATCTAACCTGCCGCTCCATTTCAAACCGGGATAAGAGTGCCCCGTTGGGAATAATAGTTTCACATTCTGCCGATCGGTGTGGGTCCCAGAGGTCGGACCCCCACCTACCAATAAGTTATCACTTGTCCTGTAGTCTCATGGATTGAAAGCTTGTGAGCAGGGCCCTCACTCTTTGTTTTAATTGTTGAACATTGTATTGCTGTATTATGTCCCATTTTGTTTGTACAAGTTCCCTTTGATTTGTAAATGCTGCAGAATATGTTGGCGGTATAGAAATACAATGGTTATAAATGATAACTTGATTTCATCAAAGAACCACCATACCTGTACATTGTAATTCTGGTGTGGGCCCAGCATCTGTGCAATAGTCACCTATATTTTACAGTCGACACGCTGCGGTTTTAGGGTCAGAATGCAACACAGGTATTTGTATACAGCTGTAGCGTGGACCCCAAGAGTCATTTCCGCCTGTGGGCCCTCCGCACTCTGGTCCTGCATACTTACCTGAAGAGATAGTTCACTGCATTTATAACATTTCTAACTTCATCTACGTTTGTGTCCACTCCGGCTGCTTGAAACCTCTATTAATGAGAAAGACACACTGTTAACGAGCTGCCATAATCCACTGCTTTCTGGTAACAGTAAAGCACAATTTCTACACCATCTTCACATAGGATGAAATAAAACAACACACAAGATTCATAGATGAAAAGTAAGGTTTCAAAAAATATGAGGATTATGGTTTACTACTTATGAGCTAACGACAGGAGAAGTGGCCGGGGATCAATAGATTTACCCAAGGATCAGGTAAACAGTGGCTAGCACCAAGCCTGTCCATGGTAGCCATTTATAGAGCAGCCAGGTGACCACGAACCCTGCACCTTGTTATTGCAGGGATGAGGGGGGCCAAGAATATATGTTTGCTTGTTTTCTGACGAGGCTTTTTCTGCCACAAAAGGCAGTTTTGATGTATAGGGCGCAAAATATACGATCATATGAAAATATAAATGCACACATGCCGCTACTGAAAACCGACATAACTATACACTGTGACTGGACGTTCATATTATAATATATTAGAGTCAGCCTGTAACAAGCCCTATTAACCATTCATTAGTTCTTACCTGACAGAGAAGTGTCTGGTCTACGCCCGTGTTCTGACATTGGAGATGCTGAATACTTTGTTGGCACTGAAAGAACAAGATGAAAATGTTCTTTAAATATGTTTTCCCACTATAAGAAGTGATGAAAAACACTAGGATTTGCCATCATTTCCCCCTTCATTGGGGCAAAATTGCCAGGACTCCCATCTGTCCTTACCTGGCTTTCATGTCATTGCAAAACTCCACTTCCCAACAAAACTTGGGGACAACTACTGAACAACCATTGTTCTACAGCAAGGCTTACAGTGCAGTGAAGGGGGGTATAAGGGTATGTGCACACGATCCTTTTTGGCAGCACTTTGAATGCAGCATACTTGTGCTGCTTCCAAAGTGCTGCACGCAGGTGAATCCGCATATGTTCATTGAACCATGTGGATTCACCGAATCCTATACATTGCACTGATGCTAGTCTACGCAAGAGAAATTAACATGCTGCGGTCTGTGAAGACCCGCCACATGTCCGTCTTCATGGGTGAGCCGCATGAGCACAGAGACGCATAGTGGACAGGGGATTTCTTAAAATCCCGTCCACTATGCTCTAACATGAGGCCGCTGCGGATTGCACGCAGCGCAACTGCGCTGCGTCCAATCCGCAGCGTTTACTGACCGTGTGCATGTACCCTAAGGAGATATGAAGACATCTTAGTAAAATAATGGAAACTTACATAGTAACGCAAGTTGAATAAAGACCTAGGTCAATCAAGTTCAACCCTTCTCCCCCAAGATTGGAAAATATTTTATATGAATAAATACTTTCTGCTGTAAAACTAATGTAGAGCATTATTTATGCTCAGGGAAGATGGACATCGCTGTGCACTGCAAAACAAGGATCATTAGTGTCTGTTCAAACGGAGCTCATTTATGCATTTTTGTCCTGAATGAGAAATGCAGGCTATCGCCAGAAAACCGTAGGGGAAAATCCGCACATCAGCATTGTGGGTTTATACTGTTGGTATTTCATGCCCGTATCAAGTAAAGTAACAGTTTTATTACCAACTACGCAGCTACTTTGCTCCACATCAAATCTAAACTAATAAATGATGGTGCTATTCTGACATAAGGTATAAGGACAAACATACAACGTCCAACAGAATGAGATATAATCTGATACGTCAATTGATTACAGGGATCTCAAGTAGTTCTGGTGCCTTCACAGGGAATCAATGTAGTTCCAGGACAATACCAAGACTTGATTCCATTGAATTAAAGGGGTAGCCCCATCTCCAAGATGCTATCCCAATATGTAGGTGGTATTATTATTATATCATCAAATACCTCCAATTAGAAATGTAGTATCGTTCTTCAGATTCGCTAAGTCTCTTTCCTCATGTGCAGGCATTGCAGGATCTTAGGTATCCATGGTTACGACCACTGGCAACTAGCTAACTGTCACTATATCAGCGGTCGTAGCCATGGATACCTAAGGTCCTGCAATGCCTGCACATGAGGAAAGAGACATAACGAATCTGAAGAACGATACTACATTTTTAATTGGAGGTATTTGCTAATATTATTATTACACCAGTACATATTGAGATAGGATCTTGAAGATGGGAATACCCCTTTTAACTTTCTTTTTCCACACCAGGTCATGTTAATTATTCCATGTACAGTGGTGGCCAAAAGTATTGGCACCCCTGCAATTCTGTCAGATAATACTCAGTTTCTTCCTGAAAATTATTGCAATCACAAATTCTTTGGTCTTATTATCTTCATTTAATTTGCTTGCAAGGAAAAAACACAAAAGAGAATGAAGCAAAATTCAAATCATTGATCATTTCACACAAAACTCCAAAAATGGGCCAGACAAAAGTATTGGCACCCTCAGCCTAATACTTGGTTGCACAACCTTTAGCCAAAATAACTGCGAACAACCGCTTCCGGTAACCATCAATGAGTTTCTTACAATGCTTTGCTGGAATTGTAGACCATTCTTCTTTGGCAAACTGCTCCAGGTCCCTGATATTTGAAGGGTGCCTTCTCCAAACTGCCATTTTGAGATCTCTCCACAGGCGTTCTATGGGATTCAGGTCTGGACTCATTGCTGGCCACCTTAGAAGTCTCCAGTGCTCTCTCTCAAACCATTTTGTAGTGCTTTTGGAAGTGTGTTTTGGGTCATTGTCCTGCTGGAAGACCCATGACCTCTGAGGGAGACCCAGCTTTCTCACACTGGGCCCTACATTATGCTGCAAAATTTGTTGGTAGTCTTCAGACTTCATAATGCCATGCACACGGTCAAGCAGTCCAGTGCCAGAGGCAGCAAAGCAACCCCAAAACATCAGGGAACCTCCGCCATGTTTGACTGTAGGGACCGTGTTCTTTTCTTTGAATGCCTCTTTTTTTTTCCTGTACACTCTATGTTGATGCTTTTTCCCAAAAAGCTCTACTTTTGTCTCATCTGACCAGAGAACATTCTTCCAAAACGTTTTAGGCTTTCTCAGGTAAGTTTTGGCAAACTCCAGCCTGGCTTTTTTGTCTCGGGGTAAGAAGTGGGGTCTTCCTGGGTATCCTACCATACAGTCCCTTTTCATTCAGACGCCGACAGATAGTACGGGTTGACATTGTTGTACCCTCGGACTGCAGGGCAGCTTGAACTTGTTTGGATGTTAGTCGAGGTTCTTTATCTACCATCCGCACAATCTTGCGTTGAAATCTCTCGTCAATTTTTCTTTTCCGTCCACATCTAGGGAGGTTAGCCACACAGTGCCATGGGCTTTAAACTTCTTGATGACACTGCGCACGCAAGACACAGGAACATTGAGGTCTTTGGAGATGGACTTGTAGCCTTGAGATTGCTCATGCTTCCTCACAATTTGGTTTCTCAAGTCCTCAGACAGTTCTTTGGTCTTCTTTCTTTTCTCCATGCTCAATGTGGTACACACAAGGACACAGGACAGAGGTTGATTCAACTTTAATCCATGTTAACTGGCTGCAAGTGTGATTTAGTTGTTGCCAACATCTGTTAGGTGCCACAGGTAAGTTACAGGTGCTGTTAATTACACGAATTAGAGAAGCATCACATGATTTTTCAAACAGTGCCAGTACTTTTGTCTACCCCCTTTTTTAGGTTTGGTGTGGAATTGTATCCAATTTGGCTTTAGGACAATTCTTTTTGTGTTTTTTCATTGAAGACAAATTAAATGAAGATAATAATACCAAAGAATTTGTGATTGCAATCATTTTCAGGAAGAAACTGAGTATTATCTGACAGAATTGCAGGGGTGTCAATACTTTTGGCCACCACTGTACCTGGGTATACAGCTAGAAAAGGGTACTAAGTTTTTAAATAAAAGCCATTTTCACTAAAATCACATCTTGGTGGTGACTTGGAACAATTCCTATTCTGACATATGTACGAGGATTGATGATATTTCTTTTCAAAGTTTTGGGAAGATTTAAATGGTTTGTGCCACGAACAAAGATACATTTTAATCAACACATCTTGGAATAATAATAAGTTCCACAATTGAATGTGTTTAAAAAAAAAAATGTTCCTGTGCTGAGATAATCTTATAAACGTGCCCCTGCTGTGTACTGTGTAATGACTGTGTCTGACCGTGCAGGAACATGGTCTGATCATACCACATCCCCTGGGCAGGTGAGGAAGGAAGAGCGTATACAGACATTACAGCACGGGGTCACAGCTGATTTTTTTTGTGAGGCAAAACATTTTACTGCCCATTTTTAAACAATATTTTAACTCAAACAAAGAATCCCAAGCTCTAATGTCTGTATCATCGTGTCCCTGCACAGAAATAGATAAGTCTCAGTTTTTTCCTACGACAGCTGTGTAGACCGTAGTTTTCGGACCATAAGATGCACTTTTTTCCTCCAAAATTTTGGAGGAAAATGGGGGGTGCGTCTTATAGTCCGAATGTTGGGGGGGTGTATATTTATGTGGGGTGTGGGGGGAGCGGTATCGGTGGAGGAGCGGGGCACAGGAGGCAGCAGCCGCCTGCTGCAGCCTACACTGTCCCCGCTGCTAAAGAAAATTAATATTCACTGCTCCCCACGCCCATGAGGCGTGGGGAGCACTGAATATTCATGCTCCTTAATAGCGGTATACAGTGTAGCCACGCTGCGGCTATCTCCTGTGCCCGCTGTTAAAGGGCATGAATATTCAACCTCTCTCTACGCCCATGGGCGTGGGGAGGGGGTGAATATTCATGCCCTTTAATGAGCGGGCACAGGAGATAGCCGGCAGCAGCAGCAGCACGGCTCCGCTGTGTGCCGGCTATGAAGGAGAGTGAAGTCACTGCTCCCCGCGCACACAGACCCGGTGTGGGGAGCAGTGACTTCCGGCAGCTGATCTCTCCATGTGAGCCGCGCATGGCAGAGACGTCATGGAGAGATCAGTGCAGGCAGACCGGACGCAGCGCTGGAGGAGAGAGAAGAGAGGTGAGTAGGAGTGTTTATTTTTTTTAATGTGCAGCCTGATGGGGATTAGGGGGACCATGCATACTAGGACAGGGATTAGGGGTGCCAAGCATACCAGGACAGGGGATGAGGGGTGCCATGCATACCAGGACAGGGGATGAGGGGTGCCATGCATACCAGGACAGGGGATGAGGGGTGCCATGCATACCAGGACAGGGGATGAGGGGTGCCATGCATACCAGGACAGGGGATGAGGGGTGCCATGCATACCAGGACAGGGGATGAGGGGTGCCATGCATACCAGGACAGGGGATGAGGGGTGCCATGCATACCAGGACAGGGGATGAGGGGTGCCATGCATACCAGGACAGGGGATGAGGGGTGCCATGCATACCAGAATAGGGATGGGGACCACAAATAAAAGGAAGGGGGGCGGCATATATACCAGGATGGGGGATATTGTCAGAATTGGGGGACGTTACCCCAATACCAGTGTCAGCAGAAGACCCCCTCCCCCTTAAAAGTGCATCATGACCACATTTTTTGCTTACATTTTTTTTTTTTTCTTTTTTTTTTTCCTCCTCTAAAACCTAGGTGCGTTTTATAATCCAAAAAATACGGTAATTAAGTATTAAAAATGTCACAAACTCCAACTCTATGGCTATGTTCACACACGTTGTGTTTTTTACTGATGCAAATCTGTTGCTAACTTTTCTTTAGCAGGAAAAGAGCTGCGTAAAAACGCATGTATTTGCTACGTATTTTGCTGCGTATTTTTCACCACCCATTACTTCCTATGGGTGAAAAAAAACACAGCTAAATACACAGCAAATACGCTGAAAGAAGTGACATGCTCTATTTTCCAAATATGCAAGCAAGGCAGAAAATATGCAGCAAACAAAAAGCAACATGTGTGAACAGTGAATTCTGGTTTCTCATACACTTTGCTGGTATTGCTACACGCAGCTGAAAAGTTGCAGAAAAATCTGCTGCAAAATACGGTGCAAAGCACAACGTGCGTGAACATAGCCTAAAAGAAAAATGTATATTTATTTATTATGCATTTCCTATATAGACCCATCACACTGCACAGCGCTTTACATACATTATTGTCGCTGTCCCCATCGGGGCTCACAATCTAGATTCCCTATCAGTATGTCTTTGGAGTGTGGGAGGAAACCGGAGAACCCAGAGGAAACCCACACAAACACGGGGAGAACATACAAACTCCTTGCAGATGTTGTCCTTGGTGGGATTTGAACCCAGAACTGCAAAGTAACAGTGCTAACCACTGAGCCACCGTGTTGCCCATATATGTATAATTATATATACATACAGTATATCACAAAAGTGAGTACACCCCTCACATTTTTGTAAATATTTTACTATATCTTTTCATGGGACAACACTGAAGATTTGACACTTTGCTACAATGTAAAGTAGTCAGTGTACAGCTTGTATAACAGTGTAAATTTGGTGTGCTCTCTAAATGACTGAAACACAGCCATTAATGTCTAAACTGCTGGCAACAAAAGTGAGTACACCCCTAAGTGAAAATGGACAAATTGTGCCCAATTAGGCATCTTCCCTCCCCGGTGTCATGTGTCTCATTAGTGTTACAAGGTTTCGGGTGTGAATGGGGAGCAGGTGTGGTAAATTTGGTGTTATCGCTCTCACACTTTCTCATGCTTGTCACTGGAAGTTCATCATGGCACCTCACGGCAAAGAACTCTCTGAGGATCTGAAAAAGTTGTTGCTCTACATAAAGATGGCCTAGGCTATAAGAAGATTGCCAACACCCTGACACTGAGCTGCAGTACGGTGGCCAAGACCATACAGCGGTTTAACAAAACAGGTTCCACTCAGAACAGGCCTCACCATGTTCAACCAAGCATTGCTGCAGAGGTTAAAGTGGTGCGGTGTCAGCCTTTCAGTGCTCAGACCATACACCATGCACTGCATCAAACCGGTCTGCATGGCTGTCGTCCCAGAAGAAAGCCTCTTCTAAAGATGATGCTCAAGAAAGCCCATAAACAGTTTGCTGAAGATAAGCAGACCAAGGACATGGCTTTCTGGAACCATGTCCTGTGGTCTGATGAGACCAAGATAAAATTATTTGGTTCAGATGGTGTCAAGTGTGTGTTGTGGCAACCAGGTGAGGAGTACAAAGACAAGTGCATCTTGCCTGCAGTCAAGCATGGTGGTGGCAGTGTTATGATTTGGGGCTGCATGAGCGCTGCCAGCTGTGGGGAGCTACAGTTCATTGAGGGAACCATGAATGCTGACCTCTACTGTGTCCTACTGAAGCAGAGCATGATCCCCTCCCTTCGGAAACTGGGCCACATGTAAGTATAACTTGACCCCAAACACACCTCCAAGACGACCAATACCTTGCTAAAGAAACTAAGGGTAAATGTGCTGGACTGGCCAAGCATGTCTCCAGACCTAAACGAAAGGTGAAGGAGAGCAAGGTCTCTAACATCCACAAGCTCTGTGATGTTGTCATGGAGGAGTCAAAGAGTATTCTAGTGGCAACCCGTGAAGCTCTAGTGAACTCCAATAAGGTAGTGCTTGAAAATAATGGTGGCCATATAAAATATTGACACTTTGAAAATGGTAAAATTGTGCCCACTTAGGGGTGTACTCACTTAGTTAAAGAATGTCAGTGAATAACATTATTTAGGACTAATTATTGGCCATTTATGAAGTTGTCAGAGTGAGGAGAACTTTAGCTTTCCGACTCCATGTCCTGAATTTTAAACATATTTAAAGATCTGTTCCTCTGACTCTTTTCATACGTTTGATACCTCAGTCTCTGTTTTCTAGTGTAGATGTAGTGTACAAGCAGCAATGTATTAAAACAGAGAAGTGGCACATACCAGTTCAGCAAACAGATCAGGAGGCAACAATTTCATCAAATCACTTGACTTTTCAAATCCTGCAATCAAGAGGGAAAATAAATCACAGTGCTAGTTTACATGTGATGTTTTCAGCAACTGAAACAAATAAAGGGGGGACTTTGAACCGGGATCTTTTACACTTGCTCGTAATCTCTCTTGATACTGCACTTTTTCTCTTTTATAGCAAATTGACCACCAGACCTGTCACAATGACCATTCAGTCTGATCTCCCAGCAGGATATTATACAACAGGTTAAGCTCAGCACACTGATATATATGTAGGTGGGAAAAAATTCAATATAACTTGTATGTTATTCACTGAGGTCCTTGCTGATTTTGGATTTAGCAGTCAAGGGGGCGGTCCTAATCAGTGATTGACAGCTTTCTCTGTATGAGTGTCAACTACTGGTCAGGACTGTTCCCGACTCCTAACCCCAGAATGAGCAGAGATTTCAATGAATAAAATACAATTCAGGCCAAGGTCACACGACCATATATTTTTTCATCTGAGTGAATCTGGCTGTTTATGCAAATCACACTGATCAAACTCTGATTGGAGTTTCATCACAGTGTGATCGGATTTTCGATGATGATGATGGGGGGGAGATCTCCATTCCGTCAGTCCATGAAAATCTCACTGCACTCACATGTCATCCGAGTGCAGCCTGATGTTTTCTCATTGACTTGCGTGGCAGAGTGCGATCCGAATATCAGAAGCAAATCATGCATACTGCAATTTTTTCCTTGGACACTGTTCAAGCAAAAAGAAAATGGGACATGTGCACGGCCCCATAGTGTAGCATTGGTCCGAGTTCGATCTGATGGTTTGTCGGACCAAAAATAAGGTTGACCACACGAGCCCTTACACTGAATCTTTTTCTACAAAACCTAAATATCAGTCTGCTCAGTAAAATGGCGTAGAATTCCCAAGCTGTCAGGTCCCTATAATATTGGATGCTGTTGGGAGAACATTTGCATGACACTTGTTGTTTTTAGAACCATTTGCCGGTTTGGTCCGGGCACTCACGCATGTGGTGTGCACATATCAATAGGATTTATTAGGAGAACCCTCATATCACCTATCCATAGGATATCACTGGGGGTCCGGCTGCTGGGACCCAGTCTAACTCTGAAAAGAGGGGCCAAAGAATCCTGTGTGTGAATGAAGTCGTAATGAGCACTCGTGTGAGTCTGCGGAGTACAGCAGCCGTCTATGGAGCCATGGAAAGAGCATGCAGCTGCGGCACTACAGCTTCATTCATTGCTGTGATGGGTGGGGGTCGCAGTGGTTGCACCACCATACATTGCCCTCTATTTGTGTCACTTTCTAGGGCATTTACCACCTGATATGTTTTCTATTGAGATTCATGCTGGCGAGCACTGACTGTAATGTTATGTCCCCACCACTACACTTATGGATACATGTGCACTGATCAGCTGTGACGTCACTGTAACGCTGCTGTGTGTGTATATAATAATGTATAAGGCGGCCAGCTGACAAGCACCACACCCAGTATAGAAGGCTTCTACATACGGCTGACAACAGAGAATAATAACCTTCATCCAGCTGCACTGAGGTCGGGGTTTCCGCAGACCCCAGCAGTAAGCCCCCCATCCCACACTATACAACACACGACGAGTAACATACCAGCTTCTGACAGCTCATACATCTCCCTCGTAGCCATATAACCCGTCACACCCCGCGAAAAGTCACGTGAGCTGTTGTAGCTCACGTGACCAGCACCTGCATGTTTAGACCACCATTTTTAAACCGGGCATCACTTTCCCTCTACAATGAATAATGTTCTTTAACAGCCGGATATTAGGATTCCCACTCATTCTGTACTAGGCATCAGTCAGGGGCCAACATTTTATATAACTGCCAAAAAAGGTGTCCAGAAGAGCAGAATAAAAGAACAACGTGCCGCAGTCATTAAGAGGCTTGGAACGCAAAGAAATGGGTGGGTTGGGCTAAGCACGTGGGTTGGGCTAAGCACGTGGGTTGGGCTAACCACGCCCCCAAACGTCACACGTTCCAGCGCGTAAGTCTATTGGGTAGACTGCGTTCCACAGCACGCTCTCTGATTTAGGAAGAGCCCATCTGTAGCCGACTCCAGGGGAGAACGTTGTCTTTTCCGTTCTGTAAAGTACAGCACATTATAGCTTTATTAAATAACTTGTGATCATTTCTGTTTAGATTTAAATATATGATGTTTTTATTTAATACTTTTATGTTCACCATGTAATGTTGAGCAGTATTAGAGTAGAGGAGTGCTAACCCCCCTGTGTGTGAAAGATGAAGTGGTCCATGGGTGAAGTTTAGGAGAAGGTAGACTGAGGAGTGTGCTGTCAGTTTAGCATCCATAGCTAGGCGGAGGCATCATGCAGTCCATGCGCTGGCTGCCGCTGGAGGCCAATCCTGAGGTGAGTGGCGGCTGCTGTGAGTGCTGACAGTGTACAGTATACAGTGTACAGCAGCAGGTACATGACAGGCTCTGTCTGCTTCCTTACAGGTTATGAACCAGGTGAGTGAGCGGCAATCCACTGCCATAGTGTTACTAATAAAGGGGTTGAAGATCAGTAACGCAAGTGATAAGTAAGTATGGTGTGCACAGAGGGCAAGACCTACATGGCTGATGTGTACAGGGCCACCTGCAGGGACTGTGCCGTCAGGTCTCCGCACAGGGCCTGTACCCTCCTGTATGACTCGCTGATCCAGTTACTCATCACAGTGAGGCTCGGCCTGAACATTGGCGTTCCCTGGGAAATGACTGGGCACGTTTACCTAGAGCGCTTACTGCGCCCCTCCCTGCTGTACCCCATCACTCCGTGTCCTGCCATATGGTGCCAGTGCGAACCACTGCATTCTCCCTAGGGTGCCTATGTGACGACATGGCGTAATGTGAGGAGCACCTCTGTGTACCGTCACATAACATGTATGGCCCCAGAAGGCACAGTGTGGGCACTGAATGACATGGCAGTGGGCTGCGCGTGTAATATAGACCCACTTATGTGCCTGTAGGGGGCACTATACTCGTCAGGTGTCCTCATGTCTGAATTTGTGATGCAGTGCCTATGTCGTAGGTGATTAAACATACAACACACGTGTATATAGGACATTTCGTATTCTGATAGCTTAGTGGGGCCGTGCTGTTAGTTATTAGCTATAGGCCTGTCAGTCATTTGTCCAGAAGAAATCCTCTCCACTCCATATGTGTTCTTAAAGGGGTTGTCCAGTAATTGGAAAACACTTTTTGAAATGCTGTGGTCCTTAGAATAAAAAAATGTAAATACACCCCTGCTCTGGCACTTAGGCCACGGCCCCACTATCAGTATTCGGTCAGTATTATTTCTCAGGAGTTGGAGACAAAACCAGATGAGGAACAATCAGAGAAAAGGTATAATAGAAACAAGTCACCAATTCTGCATTCATCATTCATTCATTCATCTGGTTTTGAGCATGGCGCAACTTGAATTGGCAATGTTTTCTTACTCTTACTTGCAGTAGTTCTATAAATCTGTCAGATTGTGAGGGCATCGCCTGTGTGCAGCGCCCTCCTTCAGGTCAACCCACAGATTTTTCTATTGGATTCAGGTCTTGGCTACGGCTCGGCCATTCCAAAACTGTGATATTCTTCTGGTAAAGCCATTCTTTTGTTGATTTTGAGGTTTGGTTAGGGTGCTTGTTGTGCTGAATGTGAAATTTTATCATCAGCATTTAGCAGAGGCCTAAAGGTTTTGTTGCAAAATTGACTGATATTTGGAACTGTTCATAATTCCCTCCACTAAAGCCCAAATTTCGGCTGCTGAAAAACAGCCCCAAAGCGTAATGCTGCTTTTACAATTCTTCATTTTGAGTATATTGTTCTTTTGGTGATGTGCAGTGTTGACTTGGCACCAAACATACCTTTTGGAATTATGGCCAAAAGTTCAACCTTAGTCTCATCAAACGATAACACGTTTATCCACATTTTTTTGGTAGCCTTGATGTAGGTTTTAGTAAAACAAAGCTGGACTTGGATGTTTTTCAGGCTTCTGTCTTGCCACCTTACACCACAGGCCAGACATATCAACTATACAGGAGATTGTCACACAGTACACAACCAGTACTTGCCAGAAATTCCTGCAGCTCCTTTAATGTTGCTGTAGGCTTCTTGACAACGTCCCGGACTAATTCCTTCTTGTCTTTTCATCAATTTTTGAGACACACTTAGTTCTAGGTAATGTCACTGATGTGCAAAATTTAAGCCACTTCTTGATGACCTTCAGTGTTCCAAGGGACGTGTAATGCTTAGAAAAAAAATGTACCCTTCACTTGACTGATATCTTTCAACAGTGAACTTCTTGTGCTATGTTATAAGTTGTTTATGGACCATGGCGTTTCCTATAAAGTGCAACTAAAAAATATCAAGAAAATCCTACTTGAAAAGCCACCCTTTTATATGTAGCTGATTATAATCACTTTAAAGCGGAACACATTTTTTCATATTGAATGGAACCCCAAATGTAATAGTGGCTGCAGAGCAGTATAAGACGATAAAACTTTTTTTTTATTCTGCCTCTTCGTTGTAGAAATATTAAACAGGTTCACCGGGGAGATAAAAATATTTTGTACTGTCCCTGCCCTCATAAACTATAAAGATGAGATTTGCAGTGCACTTCTATTAACTTTATAACACTTGTAATTCAGTGTGACAAGAGCTGCTCCTCACTGCTCCCCCCCCTCCTTTCTGGGGCAGTGTGCAGATCCCCGCTGTGAGGAACAGACAGTCCCTGAAGAGGGGGGAATGGCCTGAACCTGGCTTTTAGTAGCAGCAGCCAGCCCCTGATACTGTCTTCTTCACCCCCACTTACCCAGCCCCCTAATGAGGTCTCCTTCATTGCAGGGCTTCTAGCAGGGAGCAGGCCACGCTCCCTCTTCTCGGGAATCTTCACACTACTGTGCGACTTATTGTCTCAGACTGGAGGGGGGGAGCAGTGAGGAGCAGCTCCTGTCACACTGAATTACAAGTGTTATAAAGATATTAGAATTGCACTGGCCATTTTAAATTCATAGTTTGAGGGCCGGGACAGTACAATTTTTTATTATCTCCCAGGAGTACCCCTTTAAGAATCAAGTATTTGTCACCAAATGAGTTAACACCCACTTGGGTTTAGCTCAAGCTATTAGTTTTCATTGGGCTATGTACTTCTGCCTCCTGTACGATGCTGACCAATCATTAGCAGGCAGCAACATAGAAGTGCAGAAGAACTTGTGATTATGTCATCAGGATCACATGACCAGAGTCCACAGGTCCTGCCTACCAGAGTGTGCAACCTAAATAAGCACTGACGATATTGTACACAGCAGAGGAGTGTGGAAATGTTAATAGGATAACACTTCTGTCACTTAATATTTATGGGGTTTCTTCCCTCTCATTGAGTGTAAATACTAAGGGTGAATTCTTTAAGTACTTTACATCAGAATATTGACTGCATAGAGCAGTGTAAGCCCTAATCTTAATCTGGCTGGTGCTCACTCTCCGGCCAGCTGTAGTGTCCCTGCTCTCCTCCAAAGCTGGTGCAGCATCGGAGAGCATACAGTTTGGGCCAGCGATGCAACCAAGCAGCTGCTCTGAACTGTCGGGAGTGCTCTGCCCACCCCCACCCAGGAACTTGAACCCCCCACTAAACTTTCATTGGGACAACAAATAGATATGATTTCAAACAGACTTCATGTGGTCCGTGCTGCAGATTATCAGCAAAAATGTAAAGAGCGATGTCTAAAAACTATTGTCCTGCACTACAATCGTTTTCTTGTGATATAGAGTCGGTGCGCTATAGCTGTTTCTAAGTTTTCTGGGAATCTTATTGACCAAAAAACTGCTGTTATCTTCACCATCAGTTTCTCGGTTCAGTTTCCCTTTAAAATCTCCAT
Source organism: Phyllobates terribilis (assembly GCF_046119375.1). Classification (NCBI taxonomy): domain Eukaryota; kingdom Metazoa; phylum Chordata; class Amphibia; order Anura; family Dendrobatidae; genus Phyllobates; species Phyllobates terribilis. Next base: position 261,795,346 of record NW_027362762.1, read on the forward strand.
CTTCTGTGATTTAGAACAATGTGTTTTTATAAGGAAACTAACGCCACATTCTGAGATGGAAAAATCTGTTTTTAGAACAGGACTGCTTACTTGTGCACATCAGCGCCCCCGCACCGCCCGCCAGCCACGGTGACGTTACCAGCAGGTAGTTGGAAGCTCCTAGCGTCTGACAGCTTGGCATTAACCCGGCAGATTACTTTTGTGATGCTGATATATGTTGCCTCCCTCACGATTCGGGTATCATCGTAGACAAGTAATGTGCGCTGGTTACATGACAGATCATGGTATCCACGCTTGTACAGGCTAAGGTCATACAGGAAACTGACTTGTTATCCTTGAAAAATCCTAAAAAAATAGATACACAACTGATTAATGACATTCAAAACTACTTTATTGAAACAAGATAGAGCTAAAAAGCAGGGGAACAGGGCCAAGACCCCACAGGTGGAAACAATTCAGGGAGTGTGGGCTACAGCAAGTAGCAGACAATGGTCACACGAGTCCATGTAAGTTAAATAACATCAAATGAGAACGTATACAGAAAACTTAGTAAAAGGAAAAATACATCCAGAGAACCACTGAAAGGTAGACAAAGTAATGTCAAATATGAAAATAAAAAAATACAAAATAGTAGATCACTATTAAATGGTCAATGAAAGCTATATGCATAAAAGTGCAGTCTCTCTCAAGGTAAGTTCAGTAAGGAACAAAGTGACAGTGCACACCGATGAAATATCCTACCCTATGAGAGTAAGCACAAGTGGCTAATATGTAAACATGGAAATGAATACAGTAACTCATAAAGTGCAAGTGCTTTTAGTCAGAAATGAAGTAAAAAGTAGACCTCGTCCAGTCCAGGATGTTTCAATCAAAAAGATAGTTTATTACACCAGTTCTGAAAATACAATTTTTCGACCTATTACAGTTCTTTATCTGGCTACACTTCTTCAATTTGCGATGGAAGTATATGTGTCATATACATGCACATATTTCCTAGGTTCTAGCAGCCTCAGAATATATCGTCAAGCGTGTATTTTCCTTTACATGTGTGGCAGTTTTGTCCTGTAGGTCTACTCTCGGTGATACGTGCTGCAATAACACCAAAGTGTAGGTCAGGCTAGCTGCTAACTAATTGTAAGCCCCTGTGTCATGTGAAGTAGATATGGCCCAGAAAATTGGGGACGGGGGGTACGGTGAAGAGGTAGTGAGGGCTTCAATTGCCTGACTCGGTATCTCCCGCTTACTTCAACTTGGAGCAGCACTGCATGCATGGCCACTTTCTATGGCTCCTGGGGTCTTGTCTTTCAAGTGCTTGTACCCCCACTAATCTTTCATTGAAGCTATATCTATTTGTTGTCCCAAACAGAGTGGTGGAGACCCTGCCTCGTGAAAAAGCAAAAACGCCCTCTTACTGGATATAAAAGAAATGGAGAAAGTGCTGCTGATGTGACAACCCCGTCTCTGATATATGAAAACATTCAGAAAGGAGGTTTTGATTTGCCTTTGTTGTCCTTTAAAGAGAACCTATCATGTCCCCAGACACTAACAACCTGCATATATAGGATTAATCTGCAGGTTATTAGCGTTCTAGTGTTGTCTGTCACTGAACTGCATTAGTCACTGCTCCGTACACAGTGAGCGATGGCTGTCAGCACACCTAGATACTTTTGACAACTTGCTCTACATCTGTGCAGTGTAACACTGGGGGGTGAATGTAATGCTGGTGGATGTGGACCCCACGGGCCGAGCTTACCCTGTAGGGGCGTGACTAGGTGTCTAGAGCCTCTGGTGGTGACGAAAGGTTGGGCCTCGGGTAGACACCAGGCACCACTCCAGGGCGGTCCCCAGGACTACACCAGCTGACCGGAGGGTGAGAGGCGCTGGTACGAGTTACAGTAGGGCGAAGACAAAGACTAGGTCAGACAGTCCAAGGTCAGGGCAGGCAGCACGGGTTCAGGATACTTAGCTGACGTCAGACAGGGCGGGTATACAAGTTGGGTCAATAACTGGAGAAACAAAACACACATGACTAGGAACCAACGTTCTGGCCAGGAGTGGTGGGAGGAGCTGCCTAATAGAGAGCCTGCTGGCACGGGATAGGCTGGGGAACCTAATCTCTGCAGGACACAGCAGGGTTAAATTCTTACAGATACCAGCCAACCACCCTAAAGCCAAATGGAACACATTCAGATGCAGCAGTGAGGCAAAGCTCAGCGAGCCGGCCTGATGTGAGGAGAAGCCACATGGTGACCACGGTGAGTAGGGCTGAGCTGAGGAGGCATGCAAGTTACCGCTGTGATATGCAGAGCGATCTGACATAGTGCCCGGCGTGCTCACTTCCACCTCTCACTGTGTGTGGAGTGGTGACTGAAGCTCTGGGCACGCCTCGGTGACTGAAAACAACAGCATCCGCGAGGAATTAAGTTAATTTTCTCCTGCTAGCCGCGTTTTATGTAAGGCAACTGAATAACATTGGAATGCTATTTAACTGCAGATTAACCCTATTTCTGCTGGTTAATAGCATTTGGAGACATGAGTGGTTCCCTTTAAGAAACCTTGTGGTAAAAATGACAGAAAAGGTATATTTTCTTTTAAATGGGAACTGTACTTCCAACAAACTTTGCATAAATCAATAGTACAGCCAAATATAAGAAACTTTGTAATGGATCTTATCAGAGATATATCCACTTTCTTCCCTCTTATGAGCCACTTTTCCCCTCCCTTTACTTTCTAAACTTGTCATCCACTTGCTCAGACAAGACCGTTTTTCAGCAGTCAGGGGTCGTGTGACACAGCCACAGCCCATTGTATGCTATCCCCTCCACCTCCAGAGAGGATCAGAATGAGGAAACAAGCAGAGGGAGACACAGAAAGATTATGCTGCATTTTCTAACACGTCTGTTTTATCTTTAAAAAAAAAAAAATTGAATTAAGGGCAGGAATCCCTCTTTGTGTGCTGTGCTGCATGTGGGAGACATCATAACGGGTAGTCTCCTCCCACCAGCTCAGAGTCAATTGCAAATTAGAAAGAGAGCCTGCAGATGGGAAAACTGGTGAGAAAGCAGGATGCAAGTCATAATGGCTAGAGAGAATGTTATTCCTAATGTACAAAAACGGCAGCTTAATCTGAAAAGTTATTTCTTATCCCTCATAAATAGTTCTTAAAAATATGGGTGCCTTTAGTAAATGTGCAGTAATGTAATACTAGAATTTGTCTTTATACAGTGAACCAATAATGTGATTGTATTCATTAGCTATAAGGGGAATTTGGTGTTGGAGATTTTAGAAATTGGTGTTTTATACACAGAACTCAGGCTACGTTCCATAATAATTTTTTGATGTCGATTTTATGCACCATTTCTGCAGGTATCAGTTAAATTAGTTTAGTTTTGAGTACTTTTTTTTTACATGTTTTATCACATTTTTAACGCTGCATTTTTTTTTTTTTTGTCTCTTTTTGCGATATCATGTTTTACAAAACATTGGAATCAGCTTTCTTGCCTTGTATTTATGCTACTCTCAGATTAAATAGTAAAAACCTACTGACAGATTCCCTTTAATAAAATTGGAACATTTTAGTTCATCTTAAAACTATAAAATGAAGAAGGGAATGTAATGAGGGGTTTGTGATACTTTACTGTTATTTGTTTAAAAAAAAAAAAAATTCAATTTGTTGCATTAAAGGGAATCTGTCACCACTTTGGAGATATCAGACCTCTACTATGGCCATACAGGTTATAGAAAAGTAAATCTATACTTGCCTGTATGGCCCATGGTAGAGGTCTGACTGCAGAGAAATGTAGTTCTGGAGGTCTAATAACTCCAAAGTGGTGACAGATTCCCTTTTAAAGAAGTTGTCCACAACTTTTTATTATCCACCCCCCCCCCCCCCCCAATGTATTCAGACGGTGCCCATAAGGGTTTTTGTAATTACCTTCTGCTGTCCTTCTTGCCTGTGAGCAGCGTTATCCTTGGCTTCTCACAGGCATCACGTGACACCCCCCCGACTGATGTGACATCAAGTGAGGCGTGATATCAGTGACGCGGTCCCCGGTGAGTTGTGGGTGGGGTTACCCCGTGCATCACACCCAGCATCCACCGCGCGCTTTCCCAATGAATGAGGAAAGGGAAAGCGCTCGTTGGATGCTGGGTTTGATGCCCATAGCCCAGCATCCACGTCTGATTACAAATTATTCCAATAATTATTCAGGGATAACATTTTTTACTATTCAGACTGTGCACATATGTGTTGGTGACTATCTATTCTATTTTTTGCACGAAAAATTAAATGCCATTTATTGGCGTTTCAGTGCATGAATAAAGCAATCTGCAGTATGCTGACTGACCACTGTGTGGTGCTGTTCATTTACAGATATCATGTAACAACCCATTCAGTCTGTGGTGCTGGCACATAACACCACTGCAGGCATATGGCTTCTAGATTTTCTCTATTTTACATAAAAATAAAATGGCAGTTATTCTTTATTTCTGAAAACAGTGTTATACATGGAAATAAGAAACTTTATAATCTCAGAGAAATCTGCTTCTTTCACTCTGAATTAATGGGTAATATCTGTAAAATCTGAATTCAGGCAAGACAGATTTTCCCATTACTGAGATAGGAGATGCCAGTTGGTGCTTTTAAAATTTTATGAAGAGGGAGTAGGAGGAGTCAGGCACCGACATTCTGCTGCAAGTTCTCCTGAAACGACAGTTACATTCCTCCATAGAACTTTATGAGCACTAACTATCTCCTGTCTCAGTAATGGGAAAATCTGTATTTACCGAAGATGAATTTTAAGAATGAAATATTAGTTCAAGAGAAGAAATGAGTGGATTTATCTGATAAGATACATTACAAAGTCTCAGGGAAATATTAATGTCAGGAAAATGTTCTCCTATGTTTGCCTGACATAGATGTTCACCCCCCTCCCTTATTCCCCTTCTGCTTAGCACAAAAGCCCCAATTAACACACGCTTGAGAAATAGCTTACACAAACAAATGCCAGCCAAGGAGTGTTATAACTTCATTTAGAAGCAAGCAGCTTGTCTCTGGAAGAGGCTGGGGGTAATTACTGGCAGCGTTGCACTAATTTGCATGTAACTGGGAAAGTTGCTTTCCCAAGCTTCAAAGACAGTTTAACAGAAATTTCCAGCCATGCCGACTCCAAAATGAAATGTGAAGTATTGTGAGTTCCATATGTCCGGCAATAACGGGACCTATATTTTTAGAGGTAAAATCAGCGAGGGAATGATAGGGATATTTTTTCTGCCGCTGAAAAAACTCTACATAGAGCTGTAGCGTGAAAACACCAGAATAGCAGACTGCAACTATGCGATGTGTGGTCTCTAACTGAAGATAAAATTTTATAAGCGAATAAATGGCGTCGTTTGCATGCTTCTGCGATCAACGAGCGACGATTTATCGCAGAAGTTAGCGTTTTTTAATAAAAGTGTACAGGCTGGAGACCAGCCCACATGATGTCACCACAAGGGGCATGTGGACAGATCTCCCCTTAGGTATAAGAGAACTCATGGACAGTACAGAAGCACTCATTGCCAGGGGGGAATAAGAATTATAAGCAATGGGTCCTGTTCGATAACTGCATAATCAAACTGGGGAGCCCCTCCTCCTCGTCGCAGTGAACGTTATAGTGTAAGTTTCCCCTTTTTTATCTTGTTTGTTTTATGTAATTGCTTATGTATTTTTAATGTCTCCTATGTAACATCATTGTATATATTTTTTCTTAAACACTGCCTCCCTTTTGGATTAAATATAAAATTTAATAGTTCTGTTTCTTTTGTTCTGTAATCGTTCCCTTCCCCTAAACCATATACGCTACCAAAACGCAGGCGTCCGGCCAGGCCTGTATTATATTTCAAACTCGGCCGGTGGTGGCAGAGAATAATAATTGGGCTATTGTGAAGCTGACAGTGACAGTACGGAGGGCGTAGACACTGATTCCAGGCTTTGGAACCCAGATGTGTGACTCCATACTCTCACTGGTCGTTTACCGATATCCACATAGCGAGTAGTCTGGATCTGTCTGTCTCAGTAGTCATGTGGACTCTATAAACTTTGATCTGTTATTAAACAGAAGAGACGAATTGCTCTTTGTCTAATATTGATGTATAACTTTTTTTTTTTTTTTTTGCAGTTTCTCAAGCAGTTGGGTGTTGGCACGAGCTGGCAGTTTGTAGATGTGTATGGACTTGACCCTGAGCTTCTCAGTTTGGTGCCGCGTCCTATCTGCGCTCTGCTGCTTCTTTTCCCCGTTACAGAAAAGGTACGTTTCTTCTTCTACTCCTTAGGAATACACTATGGCGCTGTGTCTATGGGAGATGGAGAAACACAATACCTGTTCCTCTGTCACATCCACCTACTTGCACATATGAAGATATATTTCAATTGAATGTTTTCACAATTTGACCATAGACATAGAAACCATAGACTGATGAAACTTGTGAGAAGGAGCACTTCTAGAAAACGTCTGTAATACGGTTCTATGGAGAATCACTTTTTTCATTTTAATTGACACTGGTGATTTTTTTTTTCCCCACGTCTCTACCCCTACACCCCTATCTGACCATTTATTTATTTTTTTTTTGCACTAACATTGCCTGGAGCTTGGTCGTTTAACTTTAATATCATTATTCTGTCCATCTAAGGGAAGATGTTTTCCTGGATTTGACTATTAAAGGTCATGTTCATAATGGAGTGGTAGAATCTTGCGATCTTTCGTAAAAAAGCTTCTGGCGATAATTCCCTGTCCACCAAATCATGCCATGCTTTACGTGTAATAAAGGGCTTCCCTCCTGGTGAGCTTTTCCATGTTAAACGTAACTGTTCTAACGAATCTGAACTTTTAAATTGAAGTCGGGCGGTATGTCACAGGTTATTGCAATTCCAGGGCCCACAATGAATGTTCTCCAGATCCAAAAATATAGTTGCCTCTAGATTTCGTATATATGTTAAAAAATATAACTCAAGAAAAAAACTAAATTAACATATACCCTATGGTAAGTAAATCATAATAGTACATGTAAAAACATAAACTAAATACCCTAACTAACATTGTTTTGAGCAAAAAAGTGTAAAAGTCATCCCACCACAACAAGGTGTACCCAATCGGGATGGTCCTATCCTCTGGTATTAAAACCTCATCTTGTGTCAGCTGACCTCAGTGTAGATGAGGGCAGAAAAATGGCCAAAATAAAAGGTCATCAGCTTCCCAGTTTTATCTAATCAGTATAGTTTGGCATATCATATTTGCAGAATTATTAGTGAGCAACATGGAAACACGTATTGGATTCAGAAGTCAAATATGTTGACATGGAAAGCACCAGCGATTGGGCAAACCTTATTGCCTGGTTTGAACAGGGACTAGCCACAGCCCATGGCGGCCTAGTTAGATTACTAGGATTGCTATCGGGGTTACATTACCAGGGCTGATACAGGTGAGGTTCTACCCAATGTTGATGTTGCAACGTTTTATATGTCACCGAATCTTCTGAATCTTGTGTTACTCACGGTCAATATCAAATAAAATTTATATTAACACATGGTATGTGATTTATTACCACGTGCATCTTATGTCCGGCACATTATGTTTAATGTACATCATGCACATAAGAAACTCACATTAGACGAGACTTGTCAATCACAGGGAAAACGCTATATCTGCAGTATCATTACATTTTACCCAGACACATGTGTCCGACATAACCGCTATAAAATTCCAAGTAATTGATCTGGTCATGAATCCATCCCGGTGCGGAGACCTGTGGCGTAAACTTTTGAATAGAGAATATTATTGGATGTTCATATTAAAACTTTTGCTATCCTGATGGTTTAAATAGCAGGAATTAATTCTGAATCCTTAAGTATACATTGATGTACCCAAACAAAATAAAAAATTAACAATTTTCAAATCCTGCTAGCACTAGTTGACCACTACTTTTTGTTTATTGATGGTCTACCTTGTTGCTAGGCCATCAATATCTTACCGGTGGGGATGTGATACCAGGCGCCCACATTGGTCAGCTGTTAGTGGCATCGGACAGAAGTTCTCAGATGTTGCCAGAAAACTACAACTTCGTCAAAACTATAGTGACCACGACTGGGTACCACAGATTCACCCCCTGTTCATTTGATTGCAGTACCCGGCCGCTATAATTTTGACTGAGTTGTTGTGTTCTGGCAGCATCTGAGGAGTGATTGTAATAGGTGCCGGGTGTCGCACCCCCACCGATCAGATATTAATGGGTTAGCCATCAATAAAAATAAATAAATAATAATAAAAAAAAAAAAGTAGTGGCTAACCCCTTTTAATGTTGAATAGTATCAAGCTAATAAGGGGTTAATGTATGCTTTTTGGTACTAATCTCACAGTAATTAACAAAACTTGTTTTGTTTTTTTCTTTCCATGCTGTTATATAAGCAGTGTGTTCTTGTCCATTTCTGTGCTATGACGTGAGGGTCTGAAACGCGTAAACTCTATGTAATCTCGTCCTTTTTTGTGTGTTATGGGTCAAGCCTTTTAAGAAGCTAAGGAAAGTATCATGTAGTATTATTACCTTTTGGTAATTTATTATTATAGCGCCATTTATTCCATGGCGCGTTACATGTGAAAAAGGGGTATAATACAAGAACAATTACAATTATCTTGAACACAATGTCACAGCAACTGGTACAGGAGGAGCGAGGTCCCTGCCCGCGAGGGCTCACAATCTACAAGGGATGGGTGAGGATACAGTAGGTGCGGGTAGAGCTGGTCGTGCAGCGGTATGGTGGAGCGGTGGTTACTGCAGGTTGTAGGCTTGTCGGAAGAGGTGGGTCTTCAGGTTCCTTCTGAAGGTTTCCACTGTAGGCGAGAGTCTGATACATTGAGGTAGAGAGTTCCAGAGTAGGGGGGGAAGCACGGGAGAATTCTTGTATGCGATTGTGGGAGGAGGAGATAAGAGGGGAGTAGAGAAGGAGATCTTGTGAGGATCGGAGGTTGCGTGCGGGTATGTAATGGGAGACTAGGTCAGAGATATATGGAGGAGACAGGTTGTGAATGGCTTTGTATGTCATGGTTAGGGTTTTGAACTGGAGTCTCTGAGCAATGGGGAGCCAGTGAAGAGATTGACAGAGAGGAGAGGCCAGGGAATAGCGGGGGGGACAGGTTGATTAGTCGAGCAGCAGAGTTTAGGATAGATTGGAGGGGTGCGAGAGTATTAGAGGGGAGGCCACAGAGCAGGAGGTTGCAGTAGTCAAGGCGGGAGATAAAGGCGTGCACTAGTGTTTTTGCAGATTCATGGTTAAGGAATGTGCGGATCCGGGAGATATTTTTGAGTTGGAGTCGGCAGGAAGTGGAAAGGGCTTGGATATGTGGTTTGAAGGAGAGTTCAGAGTCCAGGGTTACCCCAAGGCAGCGAGCTTGAGGGACTGGGGAGAGTGGGCAGCCATTGACGTTGATAGATAGGTCAGTTGGGGGGGTTGAATGAGATGGTGGAAAGATGATGAATTCTGTTTTGTCCATGGTAAGTTTTAGAAATCTGGCAGAGAAGAAGGATGAAATAGCAGACAGACATTGTGGGATTTTGGTTAGTAAGGAGGTGATATCGGGTCCAGAGAGGTAGATCTGTGTGTCATCAGCATAGAGGTGATAATGAAAGCCGTGAGACTCTATGAGCTGTCCCAGGCCGAAGGTGTAGATGGAGAAGAGCAGCGGTCCTAGAACTGAGCCTTGGGGGACACCGACAGATAGGGGGCGAAATGAGGAGGTGGTGTGTGAGTGGGAGACACTGAATGTCCGGTCTGTTAGGTATGAGGAGATCCAGGATAGGGCCAAGTCTGTGATGCCGATAGATGACAGTCTGTAGTTAGAGGGAATGGTCCACTGTGTCAAGGGCAGATGACAGGTCTAGGAGGAGGAGGACAGAGTAGTGTCGCTTAGATTTGGCGGTTAGTAGGTCGTTGGTGACTTTAGTCAGTGCAGTTTCAGTAGAATGGTGCGGTCGGAAACCAGATTGCAGGCGGTTGAAGAGGGAGCAGGAGGAGAGGTGGGAGGACAGTTCAGAATGAACATGTTGTTCCAGTAGTTTTGAGGCATAGGGGAGAAGTGATATGGGGCGATAGCTAGACACAGAGGATGGGTCAAGGGAGGGCTTTTTGAGGATGGGTGTGATTGAGGCATGTTTGAAGCATGAGGGGAAGACACCAGTTGTTAGTGACAGGTTGAGGTGGGCTAGGGCTGGGATGAAGATGGTGGTAAGGTTTGGGATGAGGTGGGATGGGATTGGGTCAAGTTTACAGGTGGTGAGGTGTGATTTAGAGAGTAAGGAGGAAAGTTGATCTTCAGAAATGGTGGAGAAGGTGGTTTTGGAGGAAGAGGGTTGAGTAGGTGTGGGGAGGGGCTGTGGGGGCTTTAGGCAAAAGCTTTGTCTGATGGTGTCAATCTTCTGCTTGAAGAATGAGGCAAAGTCTTCGGCTGAAATAAGAGGAGAGGGAGGAGGCAATGGGGACGGAGGAGAGAATTGAAGGTGTTGAATAGTTGTTTGGGGTTGTGAGACAGGGAGGATATGAGAGATGTGAAGTATGTTTGTTTTGCTGCAGTGAGTGTGGACTTGAAGGTAGTGAGGGACTGTTTGAATGCGATGAAGTGCTCATGGGAGTGGGACCTTTTCCATCTACGCTCAGTGACCCTGGAGGCCCGTCGCAGTTCTTTAGTTAGGCTGGTGTGCCAGGGTTGTCTGTTGATTGTGCGAGCCTTGGTATGTGTGAGGGGGGGCGACCGAATCGAGAGCTGCAGCGGTTGTGGTGTTGTATAAAGTGGCAGCAACATCTGCATGTAAGGAACTGCAGGGGGGTATGGGAGAGGTGGAATCTGCCATACGAAAGTGCAGCAGGAGAGGCTGTGTCGGAGGGGGTGAGCCAGGTTTCAGTGATGCCGAGGAAGGAAAGCTTGTTAGTGATGAAGAGATCGTTAATGTAGGAAAGTTTGTTGCAGACGGAGCGAGCGTTCCATAGAGCTCCTGTTAGAGGGACTTGGGAAGCAGGGGCTGGGCGGATGGGTATAAGGTTAGAAGGGTTACGAGAGTTTGGGATAAATCGTGGGTAGGAGGTGGAAGTGAGAGGAGGACCGGGATGTGGAGAGATGTCGCCGGCAGTAAGGAGGAGCAGAGAAAGCGTTAGTAGGTGGGAGCAGGAGAGGGCATGAGGTGGCTGTCTGTGTTTGGAGACAAAGGATTGTATGTTGAGGAATAGCTCTGAGGAGGAGGTGAGATGGGTGGGGAGAATGGAGGGAGAGATGAAGAGTTCATTACTAGGTGTAGGGATTTCTGATTTTAAGCCTCTTTTACAAATTCTTGTAAACTCTCCATTCTCCAATTTGGCCCGTGTAAGAGGGCTTTAAGCAATGCAAGCAGTAATTGCCAGGATGGCAGATGTCTCCATGAAGTAACCCAAAGCCCAGCACTTGATAGTCCTTGTATCTTATCCCATCCTGTGTGATACTCTGCTGAGCCCTGTATCCATTCCCATCATATGTGATACACTACTCTGAGCTCCAATCCCGGTGTGTGATGCAATCCATCTCATCTTTTTGCAAACACCCAGAAGTGGAAGAGAGGGGTGACATCACATATGTGAGCAGATCCTGCCCACATTTACTGCAGCCGTAAGGTGAGCTAGCAGTACACTAGGGTTTCATGGCAAATTTCAGCAGCTGCTCCCCCTAGTGTTTAAAATGGAAAATATCAAACCAATTTTTTTATGGCACATTCCCTTTAAAGCAATTGACACCAAATGTCCCCCTTTATTGCCTATGCAGCACTGTTGGTGACAGCAGGGCCCTCCATTCCTCAGTAAGGGCAGCACATTCATATTCGCAGCAATGATTTGATTTAGAAATTGCCTCGTGTGATTGAGGCCGGTATAACTGGAGTAGGCTTGCTTTGGCTCAGTGAGTGTGTAAATGAACGCCATTGTGTTACAGCCAAGACATGACTTAATAAGAGCTGTGGATGTGAGAATGTCACAATTAACATTCAACGATTGAATCCTTTTATTTTTCCTCCCAAATCAGTATGAGCACTTCAGGGCAGAGGAGGAAGAAAAAATTAAATCCCACGGTCAAGATGTGGATTCCTCTGTTTACTTCATGAAGCAGACAATAAGCAACGCCTGTGGAACAATTGGCCTCATTCATGCAGTGGCAAACAACCGGGACAAGCTTTGCTTCGGTAAATGATTTCATAGCTGAACTTGTCCACCAGGTGTCGCTGTAAGACTCCACGAGAGCCTTCATCTTTGTAGTTACCTTTTCCAGTTTAGAACAAAGTTTTAAAACTCTTCCTTATTAAAAGCAAGTAATAAAATGTCAAAACCCAAAACAAAATAAGCAAATACCCTACAGTAAATATATAAACAGCAATAGTGCACATAATTTTGATCAAAAACTGTAAAGCCCATCCCACCATGTCAAGGTGACCCTGTTCAGGACAGTCCTAACGTCTGATATTAAAACCTTGCCTTATGTCAAGTGACATAATGTGAATAAGGGCTGAGACCTGGCTAATGCATACCCATTTATAAAATGTGTGTATATGTCCAGTTGATGTGCCCAAAATTAAATGGGCCTTCCAGTTGGAAGAAGTTGTCACCTATTCTTTAGATAAATGCTAATTGTAGATTAGTTGGAATCTGACTACTGGACCGGCACTGATCTCCAGAATGGGCCACTTTTGTCCTTGTTAGAGCAGTGGCAGTGGGAATGTGTGGCTAGCTCCCCCATCATTCTCATTGAGACTGCTGGGTCGCTTTCTCCAGTAGTCCCATAAAGAATGACTGGAGCACAGGTCAAGCATGCACACTCACTCTTATGGGTATAAGTGCCTTGTTCAGTGATCAGTGGGGGTCCCAGCTGTCAGACCTCTAACCTAGAAGTGTTCACCTATCTCAAGTATAAGTGATAAGTTTTTCCAACTGGAATACACTTTATATGTTAATATAAAAAAATATATAAAATATCCAATTGATTACCTCTGCTATGCTTCATTTAAGGGGAAATAGCTGACTGGCCACAGGTTAATCTGGTGATATAAGTTCACATATTAAAGTGAAATTGTCACCTCTACAAATCATTGCTTTTTTTTTATTGGAGTAGCAACTACAGGGAGAAAATGCTCAGTTCCAGTCATCGGTGCAGGGATCAGTTAGTCGCCTCTTGCTATAGAGTGAGCACCATTGTAATAATTCCCCTACACTTTGACAGCCTGCTCTGCATACATACGCTGCATACATACGCTGCATACATACGCTGCATACATACGCTTCAGTGCAGGCTGTCAATCCAAGTGCCAGGGATTATTTTGCGCACTCTGTGTAGTGAGGGGTGACTGCGACGCTCTCTGCACCGCCCCAATGACAGCGAGCGGCTACAGGGAGAATAAAACGTTCAAACTCCATGTAGATAGATGATGCTCTCTGCTTGTCTAGTGCTGTAATGCAACAGTGCCATTCTCTATCAAAAGAGTGTCAGAAAAGACATTGCAGTAATATACCTCTTAATGCCATGTTATCTGGAAATAATCCCATAATATGTCCCAAACAGGAGACTTCATGACGTTTGACATACCAATGTTTTTCTTCTAGAAAATGACTCTGCTTTGAAAAAGTTTCTGAATGATTCCACCTCATTAAGTCCTGAAGAGAGAGCCAAATTTCTAGAAAAAGACGAGGTAAGTACAAGTACACTGCTCTGCTGCATCCAGCTGGGGCTAGAGGAGCAGAGCCGGCCTCTGATCTCTGCGGAGCCGGCCTCTGATCTCTGCGGAGGCTTCACTCCAGGAATGGACCTTCTAAGGTCTCGTCTTGTAGGGATTTCTGCTTTTGAGTTGTGTGTGGCTGAATGTGAACTATGTAAATTGCTTTGTTTATAGGAATTTTCTGCTTTTATGTAAATGAAGATTAATCATTGTACAATAAACATTTTCTCATTCCCAGGATTTTTAAGATCTTTTCTCTGACAGTGAGTGGAAACTTTCCATATTTACAGCTAGAGGCAGAAAACATTGACACAGCTTAAACTTCTCACAGCTGAAACTTTGCTACAATTGCTTTCGATATGGGAAACCTTGAACTGTCAGTGGCTACTGGTTTGTCCTGGTGGGCTGCCGGATGAGCTAGCTTCAGTGAAACACGTCTTGTGCATTCAGTAACTCACTAGGACAAACCTGCAGCCACTGCTCACTGCTGCCCTGGACATGATGTAGCTGCCTGCAGAGGCAGAGCTTTAGCATAGTATATATGTATAAATATACTTTTGTTTTTTTTGACTGAGATGCACTTTTTATTTAGAAAAGATCTAGCTGAAGTGTTCGTGTGCGCGTGTTCATGTAATGCAGGAGAACATTGACACGGCGTCCTTCCCGATCGTCATACAGCCGTACAGTGCTCTCTCCTCCTGCCTGACACTGATCAGTCTGATTGGTGCAGGGCAAGAAAGTTACCAGGACCAGCTCATCACTAAAACTGCACAACTACCAGCAGGCAGTGGAGTGTGTGCTGTGCCACGGGCAGTGGAGTTACATATATGTATATGCTGCAGATGTGCGTGCTATAAAGCGATCTACAGAGAACCCTACCAATAGATGTACTACCTCCCTATTCTAGCCTAGTGCTTTACAATTAGTGCTATTCATCCCTCCATTTCTTTACACCACCAGGGAATTTTTAATTAGTAGGAAATATATTTTTCTTATTTCTGGTTTCAAAACCCAGGGTGCGTTTTATAGTAAGGTGCGTCCTATAGGCTGAAGAATATTGTATGCATGGGGAAAAAAATGGTATGTGGGCATGAATTAAAAAAATGTAATATCTCCCATGTATCCAATAGCTCCAGTCCCTATATACAACTGATTATTAGATAGATTGCTGATGTTGGAGCCTGGCTGTGCACATGCCTGTATTCCTGTGGTCTGCTCATTGCCATGTGGCTTAGACAAGTATGTCTGTTGCTATTAACAGGATTATTGTGCTGTTCTGTTGCAGAGTATTCGGGTTACACATGAGAGCAGCGCTCAGGAGGGACAGACGGAGGTAAGACTTCTTATTTTGTGTTTTGTGGCCAGTTCTTGTCTTGCCAGTTCTCTGGGAACAGACTGGACACTGATACTGTTCATTCAGATGTAAACGGATCCCCATGTGGGAATCTACTGGCGTAGAGGAATCTCTTGTATAATCATCATTCTGCCGCTATGGAAATGTTTGGAAGCATCACATGACATAAAATGGCTTCATGACAAGCTCACAAACCATTGCTGACGTGAGGAAAGTAAATGGCCCTGGTCCCTACAGAGCCCACCGGCATGGAGCTGGATACTGAGCTCTGTCCTGTAAGATGTGGCTCTTATTAATGGGGGGGATGTAAAGGTGAATACATTCAGGGTCTCGTGTTAACCCCTCCACCTCTGCAGTACAATAGATATGGACGGTGGCGGAGTGGAGGGACAGCTGACACCTAAGGTAACCATGGAGGGGCCGATAATCACAGGGGCCAGTGTATATCTGTTTAGATTGTGGTTATGTTCTAATGCATGTATACACCGCACGAGCCCACAATACTCGTCTGTACCACTGTCAAAATGTACATTGTCACGTATTATGTCTCACTGTTATGGATTCTGAGACAATTTCCAGACTTTTGATGTGTACAAAACCTGAATTCAGAGATGAAAAAATCCAAAACTGAGACATGGCACCGTGTATAATTTTCACCGAGCACTTAAAGGGGTATTGCCATCTCCAAGATGCTATCCCAAAATGGGATAGTAATGATAATAATATTCGCAAATACCTCCAATTAGAAATGTAGTATAGTTCGTCTGATACCCTATGTTAATTAGAAGAATTATACTATATTTCTAATTGAAGGTATTTTCAATTATTATTACTATTACACCTACTACATATTGAGATAGGATCTCGGAGATGGGAATACCCCTTTAATGGACTTCTTCATGCCGTTTTGCATCCTAACATTATGTACAAAAAAAACCTTATCTGTGACCCAAGCAGCGCTTGATATGCATGACGTGTCACACGAATTGCACTCATGATTTACATTTTTTTATTTATTTTTAAGAGTGGCATATGAAATGCAAGTGTTAGTAAATCAATAGTAAATGGATGATGTCTGTCGCAGCTCCACATGAGACCCCGTGGGATGCTAGCACAGCAGTGGGACTACCATCCTCTTGCTTGTCCATCCTAATAGTAGGGGATTTTGAAACTGTGATTCTGGCGGGAATTATTATTACAGTTGCGACTGTTTTGGTTTTTTAGTTTCTTGCGGTACTCTTCCAATAGATGTGTGGTACCTAGCTGAAGGGGTGGTGCCATGCGTGACACAGCAAATTTGCTATATCTTATGCCAAAACATACATGATGAGGCAGGGGAAAGTCGGCTCTCCTCTATGAAGATGGGCCTAGATGCATTTAAATCTTGTAGTACTGCAAGACTCAGGATTATATAGAAGAAATAATAAATCAGCATCAAAAGTCCTCTTCTAAAAAAAACCAAAAAAACTTTTATTGATTAAAATCCACGATATGGGCTTGTTTACACGACCGTATTTTCAGTCCGACCTGTTGTCCGTGAAAAAAAGACCGCACTCAGCCAATGTTATTCTGTGGGGCAGTGCAGATGAGCATTTTGTTTTTTTCTTCCTCTCACGGTATAGCACAGATAGTTACAGATACATTGCAGTTCTGTAACAGGAAACAGTCTTGTAAATGATTAATATCTGCTGAGTAAAAAAAAAAACACTGCACATGGATGACAGGTGGGAAAAGAATCGTCCCACTTTGCTGGATGAAACTTTGAATAGTTTTTTTTATACACTTGTGTGGACCTACCCTATGCAATACTAATGTAACCTGCAAACGTGTTTCAGACAGTCTTTCATTATTGCATAAAATTTGGTGAACAGCTAAGCATATTAAAGGGAATCTCTCACTAGGTATTTGCTACCCCATTTGAGGACAGCATGATGTTGGTGCAGAGAACCTGATTCCAGCGATGTCACTTACTAGGCTGCTTGCTGTAGTTTTGATAAAATGACTCTATTCTCTGCTGCAGATCTATTAGTTCTCTGAATGCTGAGCTCTGTATAATCCTGCCCACACCTTTGATTGGCAGCTTTCTGCCTTTGCAATGTACACAGCTGCCAATCCGTGTTGGCGGCGTGGTTATACAGAGCTGATGAATATGGAGAACTATCAATATTTTATTAGCATAGTATCAAAACTACAAGCAGCCTAGTACGTGACACATCACATGATCCAGGGTCTCTGCCTCTACATCATGCTGCTCTCAGATTAGGTCGTAAAAAGCTGGTGATAGATTCCCTTTAAATCCTAACCTGTGGGTTCTGATCAATCTCTTCCAATATGGTCGTTCTAGTGACTACCTTCTGATATGAGATGGTACAAAGAAACAGGCTATAGAATTAATTTCTCTTGTGAGCAAGAAACTATATAAACCTTAAATGTACAAACCACTAAGATTGATAGAAAGATATATATATATATCAGTACAGACCAAAAGTTTGGACACACCTTCTCATTTAAAGTTTTTCTGTATTTTCATGACTATGAAAATTGTACATTCACACTGAAGGCATCAATACTATGAATTAACACATGTGGAATTATATACTTAACAAAAAAGTGTGAAACAGCTGAAAATATGTCTTCTATTCTAGGTTCTTCAAAGTAGCCACCTTTTGCTTTGATGACTGCTTTGCACACTCTTGGCATTCTCTTGATGAGCTTCAAGAGGTAGTCACCGGAAATGGTTTACACTTCACAGGTGTGCCCTGTCAGGTTTAATAAGTGGGATTTCTTGCCTTATAAATGGGGTTGGGACCATCAGTTGTGTTGTGCAGAAGTCTGGTGGATGCACAGCTGATAGTCCTACTGAATAGACTGTTAGCTGCTTTTTTCTTGCCATAATACAAATTCTAAGTAAAGAAAAACGAGTGGCCATCATTACTTTAAGAAATGAAGGTCAGTCAGTCCGAAAAATTGGGCAAACCTTTGAAAGTGTCCCCAAGTGCAGTTGCAAAAACCATCAAGCGCTACAAAGAAACTGGCTCACATGAGGACCGCCCCAGGAAAGGAAGACCAAGAGTCACCTCTGCTTCTGAGGATAAGTTTATCCGAGTCACCAGCCTCAGAAATCGCAGGTTAACAGCAGCTCAGATTAGAGACCAGGTCAATGCCACACAGAGTTCTAGCAGCAGACACATCTCTACAACAACTGTTAAGAGGAGACTTTGTGCAGCAGGCCTTCATGGTAAAATAGCTGCTAGGAAACCACTGCTAAGGACAGGCAACAAGCAGAAGAGACTTGTTTGGGCTAAAGAACACAAGGAATGGACATTAGACCAGTGGAAATCTGTGCTTTGGTCTGATGAGTCCAAATTCGAGATCTTTGGTTCCAACCACCTTGTCTTTGTGCAATGCAGAAAAGGTGAACGGATGGACTCTACATGCCTGGTTCCCACTGTGAAGCATAGAGGAGGAGGTGTGATGGTGTGGGGGTGCTTTGATGGTGACACTGTTGGGGATTTATTCAAAATTGAAGGCATACTGAACCAGCATGGCTACCACAGCATCTTGCAGCGGCATGCTATTCCATCCGGTTTGCGTTTAGTTGGACCATCATTTATTTTTCAACAGTACAATGACCCCAAACACACCTCCAGGCTGTGTAAAGGCTATTTGACCAAGAGGGAGAGTGATGGGGTGCTACGCCAGATGACCTGGCCTCCACAGTCACCAGACCTGAACCCAATGGAGATGGTTTGGGGTGAGCTGGACCGCAGAAGAGTGTAGGCAAAAGGGCCAACAAGTGCTAAGCATCTCTGGGAACTCCTTCAAGATTGTTGGAAGACCATTTCCGGTGACTACCTCTTGCAGCTCATCAAGAGTGTGCAAAGCAGTTATCAAAGCAAAAGGTGGCTACTTTGAAGAACCTAGAATATAAGACATATTTTCAGTTGTTTCACACTTTTTTGTTAAGTATATAATTCCACATGTGTTAATTCATAGTTTTGATGCCTTCAGTGTGAATGTACAATTTTCATAGTCATGAAAATACAGAAAAAAATCTTTAAATGAGAAGGTGTGTCCAAACTTTTGGTCTGTACTATATATATTATATTATATTATTTTTTAATTTTTTAAATATAACACTGAGTAGATGTATCTAATGGAATTATAATTACTCCTACAAAAAGCTCTGTAACCAATTCTACTTTACTGGCTACTTCGTGCCATCCAAAGCATGGACATGTCCCTGGAGGAGCGCTTATTAGAACAAAAAGAAATACAACTGAGAAAGAAACTTACTTTCAGAAATAAATAAAAAAAATGCATAGAAAAGTACAAGAGGAAATATCCATATTGGATGCTAAAGAGTAGAGAATATTATAGAAAGCACTGATAGATCACAGATTTTGGGTGACCAGAAATAATAAAGCTCATGATAGTCACATTTATTTCTACATATAGGCCACCATTGTATGATATAACAAAATATATTAAAAAGTACATTCCAATTTATCAAGGCAAAAACTCTTATGACTTTGTTTAATCTTGTGGCCAAAAAAAGCTCCCACATTAGGTAGCCTGCTTTCTCGTAGCCTTTTTTTCCAAGGTACGACAACTGACAACCCTGTGTGGTTACGCACAGCTGAGATCACCAGAGAAACCTGTAACATCCATAACTACATAAATGACACAAACTGTTAAAATGAATCTGATCACCTGTAGATCCTGTAATAATCAGCATGTGCGCTGTATCACCGGAACATTGAAAGTACGGATTAGAAGACATCTTTCCAATGCTACAAAAAAGAAGCATTTAAAGGTTCCGCAGAACTCAAATATTTTATATAAAACGTGGGAATGACACAGATACATGTAACGTAATAGGAATTAAAAGGGTTAAAAAAAAAAAAACAATAGACAGAGGCTGTAGAGAAAGCTGCTAAATCGAGAGTCATGGTAGATAAATGCTTCCTCTGGGAAATATGCTCTTCAGATACTGGTTCAGAGACTAGATACCTGTCTGACGCCTCTCATCCAGCCAAACCAGAACTCAAACTTTGCACTGATGAGGGGCAGTACCTTGAAACTGAATGCTGTGGGGAGAAAATTAACTTTATTTCCCCCAGCCATGTTCCGGCTCCAGTCATGGGGGCGGCGCTGGCACCGGTTCCGTCACCACTCTGAAAATAAAGAGCGGCTGTTGTAATCGCACCCCTGCCCTGGCCCTGACTGACAGCCGGCCCCAATGCTGAGCGAGTGTCAGTCAGGGCCAGGGGTGCGGTTACAGTAGCCGCTCTGTATTCTCAGCAGTGACTGAACCATCGCCGGCTCTGCCCCCATGACTGGAACCAGGATGGCGCCGGAAGAATAAAGTGAATTTTCTTCCCGTAGCTTTCTGCTGTGTGCAGGCACCGGGCTGATTAGTAACCCTATCAACCTGCAGGTTAATAGTGTTTTTCATGGTGACAGGTTCCCTTTAACTGCAACCAATTTGCCCTTTTTTGTATTGGTACATCTTCATTTCTTCACAGCAGCACAGTGGCTCAGTGGTTAGCACTGTTACCTTACAGCTCTGGGGTCCTAAGTTCAAATCCCATCGAGCACAACATCGAGCTGGTATATTCTCCCTGCATGACTTTCCTTCCACATACCCGTTGGGTACGTAGACTGATGTCAATGATGACGATGTGTGTGCAGGGCTGTAGAATTATAAGATATGATTATTTTTAGTCTTGCTTATAGTTTCCATTCTACATAAATAATGAGAACGCGCTGCCTATCCTGCTGGAGCCTCCAGTGACCTTGCATCGTACCAGCAGTGCCTGTGACACTGTAACATTGTTCTTCTTTCTGAGATTTCCCTGCTGAGCTCTTACCACCCCTTCCTCCATTACTCTTCAGAGGTTGGTGAGGCGCAGTGTTTAATGCCGTCTTCCCTGCAGCTATACATAGCAGAGCGTGTCCATGGTAATTCAGTGCAGTGTTATGGAGCGCAGGTGTTAAGTAAGAATGGAGCCCGTTGTATAGCATATTTTGTGTTTCCCCTAGGTTTAGCTATAGAAATGCACTTTTTTTTTTTTTTATAATATACAATAATTGCAATAGGGTTTACCACCAAAAAGTGCTAAGGTCACCTCACTACTAGCCTACATTGGGGAAATGTATCCTGGAAGCACAGTGCATTTCGGACAATGACCTGTTATATCAGCTCTAGTTGTTTAAAAAAAAATAATAATATATAATGAACTAGAAGGTGACTGCTGAGACCCAAACACAATCTCTGCTTTTTTCCTTTGATAGTTTATTCTTGCTGTTATATTTATTGCTGCCGCTAAACCCTTACAAATTCCCCAAACCCCAACACCTAAGAGAGGATTCTTTATCTGCAGATGGGAATTGTGTAATGTTATAAATTCATCTCTAAATACATAACAGGCCCTGCTGCCCTAATCTCACTTACTATATTCCCTCTCGCCTTCTCTACTTCTGGCAATATCTTCTAATATAGGCCTCTCCCGCTACTCTCTTCTTCCTGTCACTGATAAATTACTACAATTTATTGCTTTTCCTGTCTCGCCTCCTGACCATTACAGAATTCCTATTCTGTCTACAGCAAACTTTGCTACAACCATGACCTGTCAACTTCACACAACCGATCATTCCTAATAGAAATGTGGCTGACACCCATTGTCATGGCTTGCACTGCTGAGTTCTCTTGTGGACGCCTTTTATTTACGTACACTCCCCAACGGGCAATAAACACGGTGAAACAATATCAGATAACTTCTCATTCAGCCCTATTTCACCTCTATCCTCCCTTGTCCTCCATGGCTTTGGAGTACACTCTGTATCTATTTTCCCTTTGCCACCACCCTTCTCATCTACTTCTTCTCTCCTGGCTCTTGCACTTCCTTTCAATTTGTATCTCTACCAATATTATGGCCCGTGCCATTTTGATGCCTCTGAACTCTTATCGCTTCCACTTTTAGTCTCTCACAGTTGTCCTCCAAACTATACTCCCTATCCTTCTCTTCTGTCTAACCCATGAAATGGTCCTCACTCCTTAAAGAAGCACTCCTCCCATCAAAGTTTTTAACCTCTTAATATATTACAATCATCTTATTGTATAGCACTGTGTACTTACAATTGCTCATTTTGCCTTTCTACTCAGCGAATGCTTCTCTTTTCTCTGCTCTATGTAGAAACAGGAAGACTGTTGTCCATGCATTTATCATTCCCCTCTTTACCTTCTGACCCAGTTGCTCTGCTCCTCCCCCAGAGACTTTTTCAGTGACTCATGACTCGTACAGGAAATATTGACCTCCTGTTACTAAATAGAGCTTAGAAAGATTCAGCTAATCAGTTTTTAATCTTGCAAGTACACAGTGCTATATAATATAATATGATTATTGCAATATGTTAAGAGGATAAAAATTTTGATGGGAGGAGTGCTTCTTTAACTGACCATATTCTATTTACCTTCACTTTGCTTTTCTCCAACTGCCACCCCCATCACCCCCTCCTCGCCCCCCCATTCACAAAATAACCGAACCCCCATAGGAACCAATACGTCTTGACATACCTGCACTCTCTGATTCTCTACTACCGCTCTTGACCATACCTTTACATCACGATATAGACCTATTCCCCCATGATCAAGTGAGGCGAAACGTGTCAGGGTGTTTCACTACCACAGGGTTTGTATGAGTAGTATTACTAATATTTTGTATTTATAGTTGTTTTGCGAGCATTGGCTTGGCTATTTTCAGTGCTAGGTGACTCGTATATTTTAAGTATTTGATAAAGGGGGCTTAATACTTATTTATAAAGCAATAGGCCGGTTATTTCTACATAATATGTGACCGGGATGGTTAGGAATAGTTTACATTGTAATTTATCTTCTGTACAAGCATTATTAATTCTATCTTACACTCTAGTGGTTTCCTTTGTGTGATTTTGGAAAATGGGATTTATTAATGTTAGAGAGTGTGTGTGTGTGTGTGTGTGTGTGTGTGTGTGTGTGTGTGTGTGTGTGTAAAAAATAATTTTTTTTTATACATAAAAATTCTCTTGTCAGCTGTTTTTTACTATAGTATACTAGCCCTAAATGGCACACGGCAATCAGTCATTGGCGATCTCTCCTATGGGTGCTCAGATATTTTCAAGTTGTCTTTAGTAATGCGAAAACAGCTCTTGACTCGAGTTTGCTGCCACAAAAGAACTCCAGAAATCGATAAACTGCCATGGCAAACCAATCCGAGGATAAAACAGACCAGTTTCCAGGGCAATAGAGCAGCATTGACAGAAAAGCCATGTGTAGGAAGACCTTATTACTTGCAAACAAGCAGTTTCCAATTTAGGGTATGTGCGCACGTTCAGGATTTGATTGCAGAAATTTCTACAAGGTTTCTGCATCTCTTGGCAGCAAAATTGCTGCAGCAAAAGCACACATTTATGTGTTTTTTGATGCGTTTTTGTACAGCAAAGAATGCTTTTTGGATCGAAATAAAGACATTTGAAAAAAAAACAAACAAACCTGGGACATCACTTTAACCCTCGGATTACCGTCAGACCTGGGGTGAGTATATTAAATTTAAATGATTAAGGAATGTGTCTTGTATTTCAAATAGTGTTTTACTGTGTGTGTGTGTGTGTGTGTGTGTGTGTGTGTGTGTGTGTGTGTGTGTGTGTGTGTGTGTTTATTTAACTCATTACTTACAGGTTTGGTTGACACCTCTTCATCACTAAACAAAGGGCTTGGTCTCAGCAACATCTAATCCCATAAACCCTAATTCCATTAGCATTAATTCCCATTCATGTCCTTTCTGGGGCAGCTGAGAGCTGCTATTTTTAGCCAAAGAAGGGCCCATTAGGCCAACATGTTCCCTGACTATTAATAACAGCTCACAGCTGCTTGGTTAGCCACTACGTCAGCACAATCAGCAACCAGCTGCGCTTTGGACACAGCGTATTTTCGCTGCGTCCAAAATGCTGTGTTCCAATGCCGCATTTGTTTTTGTCAATACATACAGATCCACCAGATGTAATGACATTTCAATTGGTCAAAATATGCAGCGGACACTAGAATCTCTGCTACAGAAATTGACATGCTACGGGTGAGTTTGGGTATGTGCTCATGATCAGGAAATGTGCTTGTTTGAAGATGCATGTTTATACAGCGTCAAACCTGCAGCGGCCAGATGTTACAGCATAGTGTATGGGATTTCTATAAATCCCATGTCCACAATGCATGCATCTTGGGCTGCGGATCACCCGCTGACACTGACATAAGGCACATTTTTCAGGACCCCAGCATGTCAAATTCACTTCCAAAGTCACTAGTCTCCGCAACAGAAATTTGACAACTAGAATGTATTGAATGCGGTAAATCCGCATGGTTCAGTGAACACATGCGGATTTACCTGGTTAAATAGAACTCAACGTTTTGGATACAGCAAAAATATGCGTCCAAAGCGCTGCTACGTCCGGAGCGTGGGCACATAACCTAAAATTAAAAAAAAATGGCGTGGGCTCCTGCATCATTTTCATAACCAGCAGAGGGAAAGCCGACTGGGAGCTGATATTAGTAGCTGGGGAAGGGGCCATTAGCGAAAAAATGTTCCCTGCCTATTAATAGCCCACAGCTTTTTGCTTAGCCTTTACTGGCTAGATTACAGGGGGACCCCAGAAAAAAATTGATGTAGGGTCCCCCAATAAAATCTAACCAGCAAATGCTAGGCAGACAGTTGTGAGCTGATATTAATAGCCAGGGAAGGGGCCATGGATACTAGCCCCCTCCAAGGCTAGTAATATCAGCTCTCAGCGGCCCCACAACTGGCGTATCCGGAAGATGTGCCAAATCTGACGCTTAGCCTCCGCTCTTCCCACTTGACCTGGTGCGGCGGCAAGTGGGGTAATAAAGTTGGGGTTCATGTCAGCCTTGTATTGGCAGCTGACATGAAGCCCAGGTTAGTAATGGAGGGCGTCTATAAGATGCCCCCATTACTAACCCCGTAGTCACTGATGTGACTGTTGTAAAAGAGAGCACTGTATACATTGACAGGTGTGTAATCACTCCTGTCAGTGTATAGCGCTGTGCTGCTGGGGTTGAGTTCACTTGAGTTTCTCAGCTTACTGCATCAGTGTTGCGTGGGAAAATTCTCACGCAGCACCGATGTCGTAAGTGAGGTCTCAAGAGCTCTCCAGTGACCTCACTCCTGCAGCTCAGCGCTATACACTGCCGGGAGTAATCGCGTTCCCATCAGTGTATCGCCGAGTGATCGGATCGTTGTGGGACACTCTGGGTATGGAGGATAGGTAAATGTAAGGTGTTTTTTTAATATAAATAAATATATATACAGTACCGACTAAAAGTTTGGACACACCTTCTCATTTAAAGATTTTTCTGTATTTTCATGACTATGAAAATTGTACATTCACACTGAAGGCATCAAAACTATGAATTAACACATGTGGAATTATATACTTAACAAAAAAGTGTGAAACAACTGAAAATATGTCTTCTATTCTAGGTTCTTCAAAGTAGCCACCTTTTGCTTTGATGACTGCTTTGCACACTCTTGGCATTCTCTTGATGAGCTTCAAGAGGTAGTCACCGGAAATGGTTTTCACTTCACAGGTGTGCCCTGTCAGGTTTAATAAGTGGTATTTCTTGCCTTATCAATGGGGTTGGGACCATCAGTTGTGTTGTGCAGAAGTCTGGTGGATACACAGCTGATAGTCCTACTGAATAGACTGTTAGCTGCTACTTACAAATTCTAAGTAAAGAAAAACGAGTGGCCATCATTACTTTAAGAAATTAAGGTCAGTTAGTGCGAAAAATTGGGAAAACTTTGAAAGTGTCCCCAAGTGCAGTTGCAAAAACCATCAAGCGCTACATAGAAACTGGCTCGCATGAGGACCGCCCCAGGAAAGGAAGACCAAGAGTCACCTCTGCTTCTGAGGATAAGTTTATCCGAATCACCTGCCTCAGAAATCGCAGGTTAACTGCAGCTCAGATTAGAGACCAGGTCAATGCCACACAGAGTTCTAGCAGCAGACACATCTCTACAACAACTGTTAAGAGGAGACTTTGTGCAGCAGGCCTTCATGGTAAAATAGCTGCTAGGAAACCACTGCTAAGGACAGGAAACAAGCAGAAGAGACTTGTTTGGGCTAAAGAGCACAAAGAATGGACATTAGACCAGTGGAAATCTGTGCTTTGGTCTGATGAGTGCAAATTTGAGATCTTTGGTTCCAACCACCGTGTCTTTGTGCGACGCAGAAAAGGTGAACGGATGGACTCTACATGCCTGGTTCCCACCGTGAAGCATGGAGGAGGAGGTGTGATGGTGTTGGGGTGCTTTGCTGGTGACACTGTTGGGGATATATTCAAAATTGAAGGCATACTGAACCAGCATGGCTACCACAGCATCTTGCAGCGGCTTGCTATTCCATCTGGTTTGCGTTTAGTTGGACCATCATTTATTTTTCAACAGGACAATGACCCCAAACACACCTCCAGGCTGTGTAAAGGCTATTTGACCAAGAAGGAGAGTGATGGGGTGCCACGCCAGATGACCTGGCCTCCACAGTCACCAGACCTGAACCCAATCGAGATGGTTTGGGGTGAGCTGGACCGCAGAGTGAAGGCAAAAGGGCCAAAAGTGCTAAGCATCTCTGGGAACTCCTTCAAGATTGTTGGAAGACCATTTCCGGTGACTACCTCTTGAAGCTCATCAAGAGAATGCCAAGAGTGTGCAAAGCAGTCATCAAAGCAAAAGGTGGCTACTTCGAAGAACCTAGAATATAAGACATATATATATTTATTTATTTTATTTTTTTTTACACAATGCACAGACACCGGCTGAGGAGACTACTTCTCCCCTCGGCCGGCGCCTGCTCTCGCTATTATCAGCGGGAACAGCCTTAGGATGATGGGAGAAGTAGTCTCCCGCGGTCCATTCTTTTTGCGTTTTTACCGCGTTTTTGACTCATGACTTGAATTGAGTCAGTTAAATATGCAACAAATATTTTTATAATGGCGATTTGACTGACTCAATTCAAGTCTATGGGTCAAAAACGTTGCAGAAACGCACAAAGAATTGACTTGCTTCAGATTTAAACGCAATGACAATCCTGATATAAAAATTCCTGATCATGTGCACAGCACTTCAGGATTGTCATTGCATTAGCTGGCACAAGGATTCCCTAGCAGTTTTGGTGCATTTCCGCCCGGAAAAAACGCACCAAAAACGCAGTGTGCACGTAGCTTTAAAGATTGCACTCCCTTCTGATGAAAGGACTACTTTACAATTTAACTTCCTAATCAAACCCCAGTGCCCCCATCTGCATTGGTAACGACTGCTGAGGACTTGTTTCAAAGACAAGATAGACTATATCCAAGAACGTTTCCACTTGCAGTTTGTGCAATTCCTTTAAGTAACTGCTTAGTACTCACCCCCCCCCCCCCCAATAACTTGCTTCATCAATTACTGATGAAGAGCATGCCCCCTTCTGTCCAAATCGCACCTTGCCACCTGTGCGCTTGTTCCTATCCCATTCCATGTCACCCTCACTAGTCTGTTTATCCAAACCTGTCACTGACAACTAGAATATTCCCTTTTCTTTAATCATGCAGCCATCATGTCCATCCTTTTTGTCAAATTATTGCCCCACCTCACATTGAAGTCACATTTTGATCAGCTACAATCTGTGTTCCATCCCATACAAATTTTATTTTCCTGTAGCATCACACACATCTGTTGAATAAAAATTTGGCGAAGGTAAAAGTTTTCTTATGAGCGCTCCTGAGGCAATTCCAGCGGTATCCAGCCATGATGATTTTCCTCGATTTTGAGTCAACAAAAATACATCTCCTGCTTGGACTTCTACCACATCCTACTGTAGCCTTCTACCTAACACTTTTCTCCTTTTTAGCCACCCTCAACTCTGCCTGGTTAATCCTCTGCCCTTGTTACTCCTCTATCTCACCAATCTGCCAATAAGTTTATTGGCTTCTCATTGCTCTGAGAATTCAGTTAAAAATTTTAACAACTAACAAGACTGGTCCCCTCCATACATTCCAGATCAAATCTCCCAATACTTCCCCGACATGTACTATTCATCCCTCCCAAGGCTTCCTCGACGCAGCCTAGACTGCCATATAAATCGGAGAACGAACCGCAATGCATGGACTTGGCCAGAAGTTCTCCCGACCCGAGTGTGACAGCTGCATAGAAATATATGAAGCTGTCCTGCTCAGGTGGGGAGAGCCGCTGGCCAGTCCATGCATTGCGGTCTGATCTCAGTCCAATTTGTAATGCTGTCTGACTGCACCCTTTAGTCTGCTTCTCACACAGCTGTCTCCAAATTTCTCTTGTGCTTTCCCATATTCTGGACCTGGCTGGTATAAATGGTCTGCCTCTTAACGTTCTTTCAAAAGCAACTGTTAAAGAACCCCCCCCACCCCCCAGACAGCTTATATTGTCAAACACCTCCTTGAAAGATCAGCTAAACTGTGCCTTATATTTATACAATCTGCTACTTGATTGACAGCTCATTGGCTTAAGTACTCAGCCAGTGATTTGAGCACAAGAAGGTTGGTCTAGGCTCAGGAAATGCTCCAATCACACACAGGGCACCTCCGCTCCATTTGCGTATGTATCAAAACGTGAGTTTTTTGGTTCTCATGCGGCAAATATAATTTAACGTGAAGGGCTTTGTCTTGTGGTGATGGGCAGAGTCTGTATTTAGGTGGTGCCTGGAGGGCTGTGCAGGGCATCTTTCCTGGAATCACTTCTGCTTGAATAGTAAGTGATTCTTATAATAACTATATTATTTATTTTTTTATAGACCACAAGCCCTGAATAAAATGTATAAAATAAAATGGCTGCGCCGAGAGCATGGTGCCTGTGGGGATGTCTCCAGAGCATGGCATTCCTCTGATTTCCCATTAGACTCTACTGTTGTGAGACATTTTGTCATGCTGGTATGAGAACTAGAAGATGGAAATCCTGAGACTTGCTGCGTTCTCACAGCCAGGAATTAGTCTGCAAGCGTTGCATAGGAAGAAAAATGCAAGTGTTATTTTGGGGTCAGGTTATAGACGTAGAGGCACATGTCTCCTCCATGCTGTTTGGTGCCTACTTTGCTGATCAGTTCACATGCCTGAGCTGTGGGCAGGAGATTACCTGGTGGGGCTCTCATTGGCAGCCTGTGCAGGGAGTCCTGCTTTCTGCAGGATGGGAATTCGGGAAATGTATCTTGTAGTGCGCTCACACATTACAGCCTTCCATGAATAAGCCCAAGGAGGATGAATTATTATATATTCATTATGAGGAAAAGTTCAGCCGCTTTGTAATAAAGTTCCAGAACATTTTCTAGTTTGAAGGACCCATTTGGTGAAAATCCGTTATCACTTACCTAAAACTTTGTATGCATGCAATTGTAAGAACCCTTTAAGAAACAGCTACAAAGATAATTCAACAGCTATGTTTCTTATTCAGTATGTTACATTAAATGGATTAACTATCGGACTAATAATCTCTTGATTCAGCACTAAGAGTAGAGAACGAAGATCTAGGCTGGGTGCCAGGCGGCAAATGTGCTGTTCTCTTAACTTTTGTGTCATAGATTTTATTTTTTTTTTTAATGTTTGGCTGAGCCCATAAAAAATGTCATCTTGGCTCCCAGAGTGGTCTAACCGGATAAGACCTATTACCTCTAAACTAAGCTTGTCACTGGTATAAAGGTGTTTATACACTGCTGAAATAAATATGGCCCCTCTCGCCCCGCTACTTTCCTGCCCTCATCTATTCTAAAATTGTATTTTTAAAGTAAAAGCCTGTTTCTTTTCTTTATAAAAAAAAAAAAAAAAAAGCTGGAAATCTTTTCTTGGCTTAAAATTACTTAATTTATATATGGGTTTGATTATCGCTGGCCATATGTTACCAATATGGGAGGTATGGACATTTGGTCTCGTGCAACGTGTACAAAAGGGAGTGAATGGAATATAGACATGTAATGTATAGAGGTATGAGGCTAATATAGCTGGAATTACAACTACTGTATCCCACACCAATGACTTGTAGAATATTCTTAATGTTTTACAGATCGGAGCACTTTTATCCCCCTTAGAATGGAGCTGCGGAGTGCATGTCTGACTGCCACACTATTCATTCACTATGGGGCTGTCGGGCAAAAGCCGAGTGCAGCTCTCAGTAGTCCCATAAGAAATTCATGGAGCAGTGGTCAAGCATGCCTACCGGCTCTATAATCCATTGTCTTCCTACCTTAATTCTGATGTTCTGTTTTAGTGTATCAGTGTTTCTGGAAAAAAGCAGGTCCTCTTTGTACTGTGGGCTGACCAGCGTAAATTTCTAATTTGGATCTGACTCTAGACTTGGTTGATCTCCTTTTGCCTGAAAACGCTAATGGTCCTATAATTTTCTGGTATTCTGCATTTTGACTTGGCACACAAGATGCTTTCAGAGGAAGTGAGGGAGTTGTCCTGTGCCGCTGTGGGTCACGTTGTCTTAATTCCTTTACAAACTTGACCTTTCAAAGAGCAGGAGACTTGTGACAACTTATGAAAGAGATTTAAAGTCCATGTGAAGTTTCCTGTTGAGGGATGTTATATATATATAATATATGTTTGGCCCTTTTTTAGTCTGTTAAAGAAAATTGAGCCACAAAATGTTTGTTTTCTTAGATCAAGAGGATAAGATACACAAAATCTAGGCTATATGCTCCATAATTGCTGACATGGACAATTTTGTTTTTGATGCTCATGCTACAGTGGTAAGGGTTCTGGCTTATGTGCTCCATACACCTCATTAGGCCGGTCTACATGACATTCAGTAGCATCAGATAAACTATAGAGCAGGAAGACTTTCTGATCACTTACCCCTGTGGTAAACCTTTGACCCATGCTTATCACTTTTTGTATTGTAGGGGTACACTGAAAGGTCGCCCTCTGTGTAGTGTACTGCGCTTTCCTGTACAGTTGAAAAAAGGTATATTGACAAAAGGAAGGACACATTTTTGGTCTCTAGTGGTGGAATGCAGCCCTATAGATGTCTTCTGTGTAAGCGGGGCCAAATAGATCAAATGTAAAGGCCAGATGCAAAATGCACAGAAGTCACACTTCAGACTGCACACTTAGGCTATGTGCCCACAATGCAGAAATTTTCCGGAGCATTTCTGCATGTCCTACGCCTCAAAAAAACGCTTGCGGATTTTACACGCGTTTTTACTTGCGGATTTGCCATGCGTTTTTCCAATGCATTGTGTAGGCAAATCCGCATGCGAAAACACACACAAGAAATGGTCATGCTGCGTTTTTTTCCGCACCTAAAATCCGCGAAGAAAAAAACCTGACCATGTACACAGAACTTGCAAAATGTCATGGGATAAGATGTGCAATGCGTTTCTGCTGCATTTCCGCACAGAAAAAAAACGCACCAAATCCGCATCGTGGGCACATAGCCTTAAGCCGCAAAGGACTCTGTGTATCTATGGGATCTTCAGTGGAGGTTCTGATCAGTGCCTCTGAGGTAGATTTGGATAAAGCATATAATGAAGTATTTAGCTTGCTCTAAAAGGATCTGTTCTAGAAACAGTAAAGGTTTCATCATGGCAAAGTTCTCCACATATGTGAATGGGATTTAAAAACAAAAAAACAAAAAAAAAACACACTGCATGTGCAGAAGGCCTTAGATTTTGGCCATCTAAAGGTAAGTGCAAAAAAACCTATTTTTCAGGCAGCCACAAATGTCCATTTTTCAAGTGGAAGACCCTTCATGGAACTCTCCTTTTCTCTAGAGTTTTGTTATCCTGAAGTGTCATATTTGGTAGTTTCCTGAGTGCGTTCTTGACGTTATGGTTTTTTTTTTTTTAGAGTTTTCCCAGATTTTGGGGGCATCTTGGTGTTTTCCGGACTTTTTTTTTTTTTTTTTTTTTATTCCATCCAACAATGAAGAAGCCACTAGCATTTCTTCAAGCAAAAATATGCTGACAAGCACTCAAAAAGACGTCCTAGCATTTTTGTGCTTTCCCATTGACTTTGTACTGTAAGTATGGAGCATCTTCTAAGTCAGTGATGTCCAACTCAAACATAGAGGGCCAAAACGAAAAACTTGGACAAAGTCGCGGGCCAACCAGTATACAGTATAGCTGGCCCCACATAGTCCTCCATACAGAATAATGGGCCCCACATAGTCCTCCATGCAGTATTATGGGCCCCACATAGTCCTTCATACAGAATAATAGCCCCACATAGGGGTGGTGGTTCTGGTGTCACAGGCCAAATAAAACCACCCTGCGGGCCAGAGTTTGACATATATGTAGAAACTGCCTGGTTCACTCACTACTTCTAACCAGTCGGCTTTTTTGGAAACCAAGTGGTTTATAGACAGTCAAAAGACTTAACATATGAACAAATGGTTTTTACATAGAGAAGAATATTATCATTCTCTTCAGTGAGTGTTTTGTTAAAGGTAACCGGTCAGTCGATTCATGCAGCCCAAACTGTGGTCAGCATGAATTGCAGCCTGGCTGCACGACTGCCGCCAGGTGTATTATTCTCTGAGATGCTCCGGTGTCTTAGAGAAAATATAGTTTTGAAGATCTGGTCAGGGACCATAGCTGGAGGCGAGACTAGATTGGCTCTGCCCCAGCGCTGCTGCAGGTGATTGACAGGCCTCTCCCTATGTCTACGTGATGGAGAGAAATGTCAATCACCTGCAGACGAAAGCCGGATGGGGTGGAGTAGGACCAGTTTCATCTCCGGCTCTGGTCCCCGGCCTGATCTTCAAACTATATTTTCTCTGAAATGCAGGAGCGTTTCAGAGTACAATATACCTGGCTTCAATCGTGCAGCATAAATCGCCTGACAGTTTCCCTTTAACGCATTTTCAGGCTGGTATCTGATCCACTGTAAGCCAGCTTAAAATGGACGTGGTGTATCCATATCCTTGTGATGGAATTGTTCTGATACTGTCTACCAATCTTCTGTCTGCAGCAATGAATGAGTTAACTTGATGACGTGACAGTTTGTATTGAACCATGGGCTTTTCCAGCCCAGAACTCCTACCATTCATATAGATATTTATTTGGATAACACATTTCACACTCCTCCCGTGTAGAAGCTTTTGTGTTTCTGTCACGGGCACATAATGGTGAACTTTGAAAAATAAGCTAGACTTTTTCTTCCAGTGTGTGGGTTAAATGATGCGTGATTCTTGTTTAAAACAAGGTAGAACCTAGATGCCTTCAGCACTGCGACACCTGCAATGTCTTATGTCACAGGAGGGGGTGAACTAGGGGACTGGCATATCCTAAATAGTACAGCTATGAATATTCTCCTCTGCAGAACAGGACATGTGTGGGAGTTGCTTTTCTTGGAAACGCTGTGATTTCTAAGTCAGGTTAGCTACAGAGGATCTACGGAGCGGCTAAGACTTCACACATGGAACATTCCTGTAGAGCACAGGTCTCTGAATAGCAGAATATAATGCTATGGAAGGTGTGTAATCCCCTCATTGTCCAATGCCTTAAATAGAGGACTAAGCAGAGTAAACATTTAACCCTTAAGTCACACTGCTTCACATATTATGTGAATTTAAGAGGACCTGTCGTTTGCCATATGTGACATTTATTTTACCTGGTGTAAATACCCTTATTCTCCGTAATCTGGTGTTTTTTTTTCTTTTGTTCCTGTGCTGCGCTCTTCTTGAGATATGCCCCTCCCTGTAGTATAGAAATAGGTTTTTTGTTAGCTGGGTGGGGTCCTCAACTCCTCTTTATGGGAGTCTTCTTCAGAACCACACCCAGTTTGCTAAAAGACTAATTTATATAAAGGGAAATGCCAATTCACACTAGTGGGTTTTGACTGTCCCATTGGAGTATGGTCGTGTGCATCCATTTTTCTACCTTGCAGCGTATTCAGCCCTTGGGAAAAATACTCTAAGAGCCTTTCCAGTAATAGACTGGGTGCCTTTTAATTGGGTTGCTCTCACGGTTCTTGTGACTGATAAATGCCCCAGAGTGTAGCAGCTATGCATGTGGGTTAGATGTATGTATAATATATAAATATATATTTGTACATGTTACAATTGTATCAAAGCCCCTCCCGAATTTAGAGGTGAAAGTAAATTGCGTGCAGTCAGCTGCTTGCAGCACAATCTATAATGAGGTGTTACAGGCAGAAATGCCTTTATGTTTGCTTGTGGGTCTCGGGTTGGAAGCCGGTGTAGGGCCTGGATGCCAGTTGGCTGTACTGTAATTTTGGCAGCTTCACTGCTTATTCTGGTATTTTGCTGAATGTTTCAGAATGCATCTAGTTTTGAAAAGGCAGCGACCGCAGAAAGCTCCCAGAATAGATCTGTGTCTGTGAACCCAGAGTGACAATTCCTTGGGCCAAGTAGATAAACTGTAGGATTTCGGCTTTCTTCTGCTGTTGTGAGCAGACAGCTGGTATGTGTCAAGAAGAGTGAGGACAGCGAGATGCCAGCTGCTGCGCTCCTGTCACTACTTGGCTTTCCTGCTCCCTCTGATTTATTATTTGAAAGGACACAACTAGTACGTCCCACCACTCTGATCTTATGCTCTGATAGACACCATTCACCTGGTTAAAAAGCTGCACCCCCTACAAGCTGCTCATAGAATATCTTTAAAATACATATTACATTCTCTCCCTTTTCTTTTCATATAGAAAATGTTGGGTTTTTTAATTGGAAGAAAAAATATGCAAGAAAGGAGATTTAAAAAAAAAAAAAAAAAAACATTTGAGAGTTTACTGGAGTGGTAAAAGAAGGATGAAAAACATGAAGACAGTCCAGGCCTTAATCTGTCCAATCAGGCTTCTTATGTACCAGGCGTGACTTCCTCTGAAGGGGATCAGTAACCAGATTTCACAATACATTATTACACGGATCTTAGTCTTGATGATACTGGTACATATACTTTGAAAATCAATGTCCATAACGCTTTGTGGTCAGGTGCTGATGTCCATACATTCTCTCATATGAGAGAATCAGGCCGATTATGCAAATGACACTCTGATCAATGTGTGATCACAATGTGATCTGAATTTCTCTGATGAGAAAAAATTCTCCATCTTCTCCATTCTGTCAGGTCGTGAAAATCTAACTGCACTCCGATGTCGTCCCAAGTGTAGTCCGATCTTTCAAACGCACTCATTGAATTGCATAGCTAAGTGCGATCCGAATATCTGATCAAACTTGGTCATTCAGCTTTCTTTTTTTTTTTTTTTCCTCCTTGGACAGTCACTGAGGAAAAAAATCAGACATGTGCACGGCTCCATAGACTAACATTGGTCCAAGTGCGATCCGATGTTTTGTCGGATCACACTTGGACTGAAAATGTGTTAGTCTACACTTGCCCTAATTCTGATGTTGGGATGACCATTTCATGAGTTGTACTATGTAATAAAATGCCTACATGAGTCGAAGTGTATTCAGTCTCCCGTCACCCATTTTACTGACAGCTTGTACTGAGCAGTGTGAGATATCCACAGCAGGAGGGACACTGACGAGTTGTCAATCAGGCTGGGCAGGCAGACATGGAGTTTACAGGATCATGACATGGATTTATGACATGGAGACCAGTAAATACAGCTTCCTTATCTGGTCTGAGATCTTTTTAATAATGTATTCAGTTTGTAGTGTGAAATCTGATGACAGATCTACTTTAACATAGCCGTTCACACTGCCTGGGAGGAAGATGATGTCTGGGAGCCTTGTTTATGCTGGTATGTTCATGGGTGTTGAGTCATAGACCAAAGGGAAATGCAAACTGCCATAATATTCATTGGTTTTCAGTGGTCAATTGTCTACTTGCAACCCTAATATCACCATGAGCGACTTTCTCTGAAGTGCTGCTAAAGGATTGTTTGGTCCTGTCTTTGACTCAGGAAAGAGTTTCTTGTGTTGGCACGTCATCAATTCTGTGTGTTAAATGGATTGACAGTCTTCAAGGAGGAAGGCTGGACCACCCCATTTATGGGAATGGGTCGCAATTAGGATTTTTGCATTAATAATAATGTAATTTTATTTTAACAACAATATAAAATGTTATGTTTAAACTTGTATGTATTAAATTTTTCTGAAACCGGTGGGAACTGCCATTTTTATTTGGTGTGTGTGTGTGTGTGTGTGCGTTTGGGAATGCAACTACGGTCTCAAGCTGTAGGAGTGTGTACAGTTGGTGTCCGACCCCATCTCCAACACTGTGACGGTCTCAGCTGTGACCTGGGAACACCCCCTAGGCTGTCCAATGCACAGTTGTGGGCGGAAGGTTGGGAAGCTAGGCGCCATTTCTGTAGCCCAGAGCTGTCTTCTGAGCTACAATTTCCTCCTGTCACCGCTTAGTGTTTAGCGGTGACAGGAGGTGCTGGGCAGCGGAGAATCAGTGCGGCAAGCGGTGCCTGACATTATGCTACTAATGTCAGAGTACCGAGCTGTTCTCGTTGCTGGAAGGAATCACCGCCGCAGCCAGGGCTGTGGAGTCGGTTAGCCAAACCTCCGACTCCTCAATTTCCATGACACCAACTCCGACTCCCTCATATATGGCTCATGTTTAAGTGATAATTTTACTGTAGCACAGATTCATCTCGGCTAAACGTCTAGACCCTTAGATCAGGAATAGGACAGACATTTATAGGACATTTCATAACTTTCCCAAATTCTTCTGAAAAAATATTCCCCACAAACTGCATTGAACTACTGTACCCAATTTATTATATATTTTAGGAGTCTGAGTCGGTCCATTTTATACCGACTCAGACTCCGCAGCCCTACTCTGAACGGTGAGAGCAGGACTGCGGAGGTGATTTTTCATGATGTTGAAAAAAGGTCTTGAACAATTGATAATCGATTTCCACATCCTTTTGGGCCATGAAGTATGCACATGTATGTTTTATTTTAATCTTTTTAGTCAAGGTAGTTGACTGTTTTTATACTGGATCTGACAGATTTTTGGTTGGCATTGTCTATGGACAGGATTAGTATGGTAGTTCTGTGTATATTGTATTGTGAAGATGAGATCCAGCTTTGTCACCAAAAGAAATAGAAAACCCTTCATTTCACATACTTCACAAGATACAGCATGTTTTATGTCAACTGTTTTGTCTGGAAAATGATATCTAATTGTTATGTTTGCTAGTGATGTCTTGTAGAAAAGCTCCTTTCTCATATGTTTGTAATTTAAAGCACACCAACCTAAATATCATGTTTTTTAGGGCAGTTAATCCAAATCCTCATCCCCTATTTTATATTAACAGGTAGAAAGCATGGGATTTACAAACATGGTCTCTGTTTTAAGGCCCTTTTACATAAGCCGATTAAGGAACTAGCATTTAGGAGAAATGCTTTTTCCCAATTATTGGTCGGTGTAAATTGCAATTGACCTCGATCGTTGGGTGATTGTTTTGCATGCATAAATAAAATCATTATTGGCAGTGCATTACCCGGTGTATACAGGTTATATGCTCCTGGTAACATGATACTGTATTAGAGATTATGTGCCCATCATTCCTCACCAGGCTGTGTAAACAGGCCACTAAATGAGCACCGAATGACTCTAATGTAGTCGATTGGCGCTTGTTACTGGATTGAAATCAGCTGTGTAAATTGGCTTAGTCATATCATCACAAAGGTCCTTTGCCAGAACCTAGGTTTTACCAGCTAGAACAGTGGCCACTGAATTTAGTTAATTTTTCAACTGCCTTTTAATGTCTATTTAGACTTGTGCAACCAATTCTTTATTTTTTTATTCCTCCAATGCATCTGTTACTCGCCTGTCCCAGCTCTAGCACCAGGTGTTGCTTCCTTCTGATATAGACGGCTTCCCTATGCTAGTCCCAGTTGGTTAGTATGGTAGCCCAGCAAGCACCATTGATGTCACCATCTTTGGCTTGTAAGGCCTTCTCAGGCGGCTGCCGACTTCTTGAGTATTCAGGAAGTATAGCTCTATTCTACCGTGTGCTTTTCCTGAAGTTAGCATCATCTTCCTCTATACTCTGCTCAAGCCAGATGTCTAATTATCTTCCCAGCTGCTCATGTTCGCAATCCAGCAACCAGCTATGACCTCCAAGCTCAGACCTGCAATTCCTGGTGCTATTGCACTCTTAGCTTTGCTGTGTTAACTTATGGTCATATGCTGATATCCGTTATCCTAATGCTGTCCACATTTGTTTCTCAGCTATCCCTGAGACTAACTGCATCTTTGCAAGCAAGTTACTAGTTTTGTCTATACATCTCTGCTGTAACTGTGTATGACTGCTACTGATCTCCTGCAGTAAGGTACCAGTTGCCAATTCATCTCTGCTGTTCTGTACTATCGGCACATCTGGCTCAGGTGCATCTAATGCTTACAGCTCAGCTTGCCCACCTGTCTTGCATACTCCTCTGTACTGGTCCTCACTTATCCACGTACCCTCCGGCAAGTCCAGCTCAGCTGCATCATTGCCAGGTCACCAGGCGAGCCAACAACAGCATCATAAATAAAAACTGAGATTTTCTCCAAGTGAACATAAGTTCTGTGCACTTAGATGGTCTATGGACTCTATGTAGATGTGGTATCTGAATTTAGTAATTTTCCGAATACATTTCAGTAAATCTGCATGGATTTATATGTAGACTTTACATTGGAATCGTCTCTGGAATAAATCCATGACAGAATAGAGCATACGTTTAATCCACATGGATTTTCTAAACTGCTTGTGAATAGTTTTCTTAACCCCATATCCATCCATTATACAGTCCTAACGTCCAGATCTGCTACTGTTTATGTGAGATCCTTCAATGAAATTTAAGTTTGCTGTTCTTTCTTTTGAGGGATTTAGTTTATCGCACAATGTACAATGAATTACAATACAGGGGGTGTATGTTGATGCTCAATACAGAATCTGAACCATCAGAAGGTGCTATGTTGTGTGCGCACAGCTATGAAGCAGCCTACAGAAAGAAAGGGGTGGTCCATTACTATAATGATTGCCCAACACCCTCACTGAACAGCTGGTATCAGCTGACTTATGTATATGGTGTAAGACGCGGAACTCCGCAGCACCTTCACACCGGTGACCCCTCCAGGTACTGAGCATCAGTTCTTATCCAAACGATCAGCTCCGCTCCGTACTGTGGGACTTTTACCTATCAAAAACCTTCTAAAGAACACTATGGCTTGAAACACATACTCAATACTAAGGGAAAGACTGCCATACTATTCACATGCTGTGCCAGTATAAGTAAATCCCTCTTTGAAGTTTTGACATTACCGTACCTAATATTGAACACTCCCCCCCCCCCAAGTTTACCGTGTGCTTTGAGTAGCAAGACGTAATTGCACGATGGTATCATTAAACATAGTGGGAGGATTCTGCACAAGGCTGTATGTCACTGACCTGAAATTCCTACTCCTGTCATTTATGACCTCTTACTACCGTGACGTTAGCCATCTGTTAGCTCCCACAGTGAGTCCTCTGGCCTGTATATCAGACTGATTGCAAGATATTCCAATGTATCATCGTGTACCGTGGTGCCTGGAAACAAAGCTATTGTGTATATGAACTTGGCCAAATTCATTTTAAGATGAATGTAGATATAAATGTTGAGACCTTTCACACATAAGATCATTACATACATGGGAAACACAATTGCAAACATTCAATATCAGTTGTATAATCAGGTCTGTATAAAGATGTATTTATGTGGTTCATGTTTATAGAATGTTCTTGGTTTCGGCTGTCCTGATACTGAAATATTTAATATTGGACAGGGGATAACTTCCTGGCTGCGGAGATCCTGAGAACAGACGCTCTAAAGAGTCCCTTGTGAGCGGAGTGTTGGTTGACCATGTGCACTGGCCGCCATTCTTATGGGAGTGTCAAGACTAGCAGAGCGCAGCGCTCAGCTATCTCCATCAGATTTCATTGAAAAGGATTGGCGCGGTAGAGCACATGATCAACCAACATTCCATCCATAAGGGGTTCTTCAGATCTCCAGTTCTTGGAATCAGGGGGTGGAGTGGTCTCAGTGGTTGGACCCCCAGCGATTTGGGAAGTTATCCTTTATGTGAAGGATAGGGAATAACTTCCCAAACCAGAGAATACCCTTTTAAGGACTTGCTGTACAGCTGAAAACTGTACATTTTTAGATTTTCTCCTTTTCTGGGACCCTCACTTTTCCGAATAACAAGGGTCCTCAGGCCTTTCTTGTTAAACCAAGGCAGTACATCTTGGAGACAACTGAAAGGAGTAGCGGTGGTAGCACTGTAACCCTATCCATTTAAATGGTGGGGATATATGAAACATCTAAGCTAGCTATCTCAGGTTCAGGAGCCTGAAGAACACCATTAATTATTATTAATGAGACAGTGTAGATAATTATATTAAAGGGGTTTTCTGGGCGTACACCTTATTAAAGCATTGCAAAGTCTATTGGAAATGAAGAAATTTCACAGTGCACTCGAGCTGTCACATGGACATGACAAATCCAGCTCTATACTTCCTGCTACAGTACAGAGAGTGAGCATAAAAAGAGCTAATTTTCTTTTTTTTTTTTTGTATAGAAAACCCATTTAGATGTCCCATCCATTCGCCAAAAGTCAGCAATGTCATTTTACCATTTTGATTTACTATTTTAAAGAAATAATTTATTAGTTTTTCTTTTAAGGGTATGTTTACATGGCGTTCTTGCAGCATTTTTTCTTTCTTTGGGTAGTCAAGAAGCAATCTTTTACTGTACGAGCAAATGCAATGAGGATCAGAAATCTCATGCATGTTCAGCTTTTAATAAATTGCACCGCAGCATTTTTAAAAATCTGCAGCATGTCCGTTCTGTCAGTGTTTTTACAATTTTTTTTTTTTAACTTATTGAAAATAATAAAGTATGTTGCGTTTTTTCAGCCTTTGTAATGTTTTGGTGAGTTAAACTAGCTTTATTAAACGAATCAGAACTCCACTAGCTAAAAGAAAAGTGAGACAGCCTTTAATATAGGACAGATACAGGGGAACAAGAAGCTGACACTCTAATGAATACATAGTGCAGAGGGAGAAAATTTTTATCCATCATAGACAGTCTTAATTAATAAAGGACCACGAAAGAATCCTTTATAAAAGTGCAATACTTTGATGATATAAGGACCATGTGAAGGGTACTTCATGATGCACTCGGCGCTCTTATAGATCATAATACCAAATACTACTGCAATTGCATTTATTATATAGTCCAAAAGGGAAGGAAAATACCTTCAAAATAAAACGAGTCCGGATTCTCAAAGGAACATCAAAGGATCCTTTGGAATATAATATACAAAGCATCTCAATAGAGTGTGATATTCCAATAAAAATGACTATGTAAAGGATCCTTAATAATGCACTTGGCACTTTCATAGATCGTCTTACTATATAATTACAATGTAAGAGCCATTTTCTAATGATTCTGTACCCACTGATTAAAACAGAATTGGGAAGTCATGGTTACTCTCTGAGAAATAGCGCTACACTCCTCCATGGGTTGTGTCTGGTATTGCAGACAAGCTCTACTGACGTGAAAGGGGCTGAGTTTCAATCAATAGGTGCGGCGCTGTCCGTAGAAGAGAGCAGCCATGCTTTTCTCATCATGGAAACCCTTTTAAGGTGTTTTACCAAAATTGATAGTTGATATGTCATTAAGTCATGTTGTAAATATCAAACGTCTGAATGATAGAACCCAGAGGATTTCATGACTCCTATTCTTTTCAGTGAGGTGGGCCAATTCCTATACTGCCACCTGGCCACTGAGTGATGGGACCAGGGTGTATCGTTCCTGGTGGGCTAACCACCTGATGAGCCATTAATTTGACAAGGAGCATGTTCTAAATGTCAAGTTTGGCTGAACGTTTTTTCATCCACAGTACTGGCAGGACAACGGTGTGTCCTCATATACATGTGAACTGTATTTTGTTTTGTAATTGTCTGTTCTTCTCCTGTAGGCACCCAATATAGATGATAAAGTAGATTTACACTTTGTTGCATTTGTCCATCTACAAGGTCATCTCTATGAACTTGGTAATTATTTAAATATGTATTCATGTATGTATTAATGCGTGTTGACTTTGAGTTTTAATAAATACACACTTGGGTTTTGTTAATGGTTATCTGTTACTAAGTTTTTGCTTTCCAATCTAAAGAAGCACTCCTCCCATCAAAGTTTTTATCTTCTTAATATATTGCTATCATATTATACAGCACTGTGTACTTACAATTGCTCATTTTGCCTTTCTACCCAGCTAATTCTTCTCTATTCTCTGCTCTATGTAGAATCAGGAAGTCTCTTGTCCCTGCATGACTCGCCCCCTCTTCAACTCCTGACCCAGCTGTTCCCTCCTCCCCCCCCCCCCCCCCCCCTGCCAGCATATTTTGCAGTGATGACTCATGCAGGGAAAATTGTTTCTATATTGAGCTTAGAAGAATTCAATTTTTCAGTTTTTAGTCACTTGATTTCATCGATCTTGTGGAAAAGAGAAGAATTAGCTGGGTAGAAGGGCAAATGAGCAATTGTAAGTACACAGTGCTATATAATATATGATGATTGCAATATATTAAGAGGATAACATTTTTGATGGGAGTCCTTCTTTATCAAGGCACCATAGAATTGGGGCAATGTTTCTGATAACAGAGCTGTATCAATTACTTGACTCTGCCCCACTATCAGTATTTGGTCAGTATTCAGTCAGTATTTTTTCTCAGGAGTGGGATCCAAAACCAGGAACAATCAGAGAAAAGGTATAATAGAAACAAGTCACCAATTCTGCATTTATCACCCACTCCTGGTTTTGGCTCCCACTCCTGAGAAACAATACTGACCGAATACTGATAGTGGGGCTGTGGCCTTAGTGTCAGAACTTTCTTTATGCTGCTCTTACATGAAACCGCCTAGAAATGGTGACAGATTATCTTTAATGATGAGGCTGGAAGAAATCCACTCAGGAATAAATGACATCTGTCACCAGATTACACAAAACAAACTGCATACATTCTTAAATAAATAGGATTAGGCCAGTATACTTTGAAA
Organism: Phyllobates terribilis; assembly: GCF_046119375.1. Lineage (NCBI taxonomy): Eukaryota > Metazoa > Chordata > Amphibia > Anura > Dendrobatidae > Phyllobates > Phyllobates terribilis. The sequence continues at coordinate 261,838,525 of NW_027362762.1, forward strand.
ATCCATGTCAAAATATCTGTATAATCCTTACACTATGATCATTTTATGAGTCCAGTTATAGAATACAGTGATATCATTCTATCTCCAACTACTCAGCCCCACTTGACAATTGCAGCTTCTACTGAGCAGTGTAGGATCTCGGCAGCAGCAGAGACACTGATTGGCTGTCAGTCACACTAGGTGAATTTAAACTTTCAAAAATGATTATAAGCTATTCTGACTTGCTTGAATATATTATTGATGTAAGTACACCAGCCTCATTGGGTATAATAAGTGTTTGTATTCTCTAATCTGGTGACACACCTGATTTAAATGGTGTTTCCACCTTTTAAGGTTATGCCATAGCATTCTTGTCAGTGAAGTTGTGACTTCTGTGACCCCTGCTGATCCTAAAAATAAGGGGACCAGGCCCCCCTTTTTTTTTTTTCTTTTTTTCTTTTTTTTAACAGTGGTGCTTTCATCCACCCACCCTGTAGTGAACTGCATCACTGCTTTATTGAATTGAGTAAGGCTGTATTGTACAGTGACAACAAAAAAGACAGTGAACCCCTGACTTATGTATATTTCTTTATTGATGATTAATAGGATGTGGTCTGAAGGCACAATTATAGACAAACACAGTCTAACAAAACTAATAATGTCCCATGAACAGTTGCATTGCTCATGTCTTTAATTGAGCACATTTAGTAACATTTCGGAGTATTGGTTGTCTGGAGCAGTGGGGGTCAGATTGTCTGGACCCTACACTGAAAAGTGGTTTCAGGGAAGTTAATGTTTTGACCATTTTTTTTTTTTTAATCTCACAGATGGAAGGAAGCCTTTTCCTGTAAACCATGGGAAAACTAGTGAGGACACATTGTTAGAAGTAAGTGCGCAATGTGATGAAATGCAGATAATGCAAAGGGGAAGACAGAAAAGTGAAAACTCCTCAGATGTTCATTTAAAAAAAAAAAAAAAGTGTTCAGAAAAGTTTTATTTTCCTGGAGATCTTAACTTTCACAAATATTTGAAATACTACCCCAAATCTCAGCTTTCGTCCAATATACTGAAATAGAGGACCTTTATTGTAAAGTTATTAGCAATCAAAGTAGTTGATACTCAGTTAATGTTTGTTTGTTTTGTTTTTTTTAAGTTCAAGTTGGCATTATCAGAGATTTCACTGGGGGTGTGTACTTATAAGCAGCCAGAAACACACAGAGGAAAGAAGAACAAGGCCCTACATTAGATGAGAGCTGAAAGCTGTCAGTTAATCACACTCGGCTCTGCTGTGCTCCAGCACATGTCCTCAGTCTTCAGTGAGCAGAGCAGGCAGTTTATCAATGCCATTGTGGGGGTGTGTTCTTCTTTCCTCAGTGTGTTGCTGCCTGCTTATGATTAATTGGTCAGCCTCAGAAAGAGGAAGATATACACCCCCCCAGTGAAACCCCTCTTGTAATTCCCACTTGAACTTTAACTGTTTAGGCTCCAAATAGTTTGATTGCCAATATCACTGCTACAGAGAGGCGAAATTTTAACAAAAAATCGTATTCAGCCCTGCAGCACCAATTACATTGTGTGTACAGTTCAACAGAATAAATTTGTTGAAAGGTCTTCTTTTAACACTAATTGTTTGATCTGAAATGAGGTTTATTAGAACTTTCAATAGGCAGATTATTGTTGATGACTTTTATCAGATTTCACACTCCTGGCACACAGCTGATTTTTACCACGGTTATATAAGCACTATTTTTTTAAGATATACAGCATTTAACAATATTACATTTGCTATAATTTTATTACTTCATGTTGATCTATTATCCTGGTGTTGGGGGTAGCTCATCTTGGTGTTTTGAGGAAGGAAACAACTTTAGCTCCTTCATTTTCTTGTTTCCTATTCTGTCATCAGCTAGTGGGTTAGTTAGCAGCTGTCTTTTCCTCCCTGGAGATATGTTGTTGTTTCTTTAAGTCACCGGTGCTGTCAGCGTGCAGAGAACCTACATGAGATATACAGGAAACCTATAACAATAAGTAATACTTCACTCTCTAAGAAGATAGGATCTGTGCATTTTTCTGTCTGGAATGTTTTCCAGGAGAATTTCTTTTAAATGATGCCACCTTTAGCCTCGGGCTACATGGTGCTTCTGTTAATCTCTGTGGATGAAATATGCAAGCTTTCTGTTATTTCCAATTTGAAAGCAATGCACGTAGCTAAAGACCATTACATACATATACCATTGTATGAAGGAAACAGACAGTTGCAAATGTACCTTGAGTGCGCTGATATGCGCTAAAATTATGTGAGCTCATCTAGTCTACACTAATACACTTTCCTCTCCAGGGTATCGGTTGTGGCATTAAATTGGACTGCGCTGCAGAACCAGACACAGCCAGGAATGTGTTAGTGTCTGTGTAAACTATGACAGGCGGTGCCACTTGATGGACCCAAGAATAGATCATCAATGTTTATCTCCCCCTTTAAGGCTGTGTGCCCACTATGCGTTATTAAAGTGTTTCCGCAGCGCTTAAAAGACGGCTGGTAGAAGGTCTGCAATGTTCCCCAATGATGATCTGCATGTGCTGTGCAGCACTACCATTTATTTTGCGGAATCGCTGCGTTTTAGCCGCCATTGACTTGCATTGGACCGCATGACGTGCACATGACTACATGTGCACATGCGGATATCATGCGGTTCAATGCGCGGATGGTACCTGGGTCTGGAGAAGAGACTCTCCTCTAGACCCGGGTACCATAGTAACTGTAGTTAAAAAAGAATTAAAATAAGAAAAACCCTTATACTCACCTTTCCGGCGTGCCCCCCCCCGGTCTCCTCTGAGCGGCGCTGCTGTCTCCTTGGCTTCTGGTGGTGGTCTGCAAGGACCTTCCGTGACGTCATGTGACGGTCACGCGACCGCTGACATCAGCAATCAGGTGATGGTCGCGTGACCATCACATGACTAAATGACGTCATGGAAGGTCCTTTTTAGAGCACCAGGAGCCACCAAAGATACCGGACGCATCGCTAAGGAGACCGGGGGCTGTCTGAAGGTGAGTATAATATGTTTTTTTTTTTTTTTTACACTATTGATGCAGCATCGTAACTTGGTCACACTATATAAATGAATGCTGTTTGCATGGATTTATATAGTGTGACCAAGTTGTCAAGCACTTTCCAAGTGATGCAAGAATCGCTTGCAAAGCACTTGCCAACCTGCATGCGAAATCGCATGTTAAAAACACTTCACAAATGCTTCTACCTGCCAGAAAAAACGCATGTACAATCTGCATGCGTTTTTTTTCTGGCAGGCAGATGCAGAAACGCTCAGGAAAAATCTGGAGCATTTCTGCATTGTGGGCACATAGCCTAAAGATGCAAAAATCTTATCTTTCAATAAACAGAGCTCTGATCTCTATAAAGACATATTATGAGAGTATCAGGACCAATATAAAGAAAAAATAAAATTAGATCATAATAAATCTTATTTACTTTAGAGTGGCCCCAAAATGAGGCTTTAGTTAAATAAAGAAATTACATTAAAAGTGTATTCCCTACTTGCAGTTATAAGCAATGTGCTCTTTACATCCAGGTACAATCTTGTAATAACTCTGCAGAAAATTTCACATTCCCCCTAGAGCTGCACTGGTTGTCCACAGCCATTAAATGACCGTCAGCCGGCTACATGTAAGCCGATAGGCGGTCGTGTAATCACTTGTGTAGACCGGCTGACTGCACTTCCATGCGCACAAAATCATTGTTCATGTGATCATTCTATGCATGTAGAACATGTTCTCGGCAGCACATCTGTTTCCTCAGGAGTATGTGCTGCGGAGAAAAAATATTTTTAAGTAATCTTGTATATCATTTCACTCAATGAGCATTTTGCTCTTTTGTTGCGTGATTGGCGGCTTGTTTAGACAGGTTGATGGGAGACTAGGTTGCCGTTGAACCTTCGTTCATGATTATCAGCTGGAGTATATGTGGTATAATTCAGCAATGGTGTAAGCAATGTACAGCAACTTCATTAATAAAATGACCATTATTGACATCTATTGTAAGATGTCCATAAACAGAATGCAGGCTGCTGTACATGGTGCCTATATTCTGCTAATGGAGGCTTCAGAGTTAATCCCAATGCTGTCACTTGTCAATGAGTTTTACAAAGTTGTGGTTGCATAACACTTCCCATTAGTAATATGATAGGCAAACACAAATGAAGTTGAATTCCTGCTAGCTGCTCTTGTGTTTAGTGACTTCCATGACATGCCATCAGTATACACAATGGGAGCAGATAAAGACTTGCCAGCAGTGTACCCTGCATTCACAAGTAATAGATGATGGGAAGGAAAATCAGTCCTCTGGGCTAAGACGCTCTGCCACCATCTAATAGGACCGTGCTGGTTCAGCCTCGTGTATAAGAAACATTCCTGTTAATCTTTTAGCTGCATGTTTGTATGAAGTGTCTGTGCAGAACGCTCACTAATCTGTGATATTAATGGTGGCTGAATCTTTTCTTCCCCACGTTTCCCCCCAACCAGGATGCCATAGAAGTCTGCAGAAAGTTTATGCAGCGTGATCCAGATGAATTGAGGTTTACTGTGGTGGCTTTCTCTAAAGCGTGACAGAATCCAGACTTTGGTGGAACGCAGAAATGTCCAAGAGGACTTGGAAGAAAGCCACATGATGAAAACTAAGTTTTATATCTTTGTGAGAAAATCTGAGTACTGTACATTAATAATAAAAAGACAGTTTACCAATCCTGACATTTGTGGTGACTACCTCCTGCAGCTTGTGTTCATTTCTTTCTCATTTCAAAGCATTTTTTATTCATTGTGATGTTTCCATTAAAGGAAAGGACGGGCTGCATCCAAACACAAAACTCACTGCCGCCATTATGCACTTCTGTTTCTTCCTTCAGTATCTATTTTTACATAGTTCGTGGTTGTGCATGAAGAGAGGAAAAAATTGGTATATGCAAAAAATACATAGTGTATGGTCCTAAGTATTGGGACACTACACGTTACACCTAAAGGAGCTTTCATGATATCCTATTCTGAATCCATAGGCATTCACATCAAGCTTCCACTATTTTTGGAAGGCTTCCTACAAGATTCTGAAGTGTGGGAATCTTTTACTTCAGAAGAGCATTTGTGAAGTCAGATGCTGATGTTGGATGAGTGGACCTAGCTTGCCATCACCTTTCTAGTTCATCCAAAAACTGTTTGAGATTTAGGTCAGGTCTCTGTGCAGCCAGTCAAGTTCTTCCACTCTAAACTCGCACAACCTTTATGGACTTCGCTTTGTGCACTGGGGCACAGTCATGCTGGAATAGAAAAGGGGCTTCCCTAAATTGTTCCCCCAAAGTTGGAAGCATATAATTATCCGAAGTGTCTTGTAATGCTGAAGCATTAAGACTTGTCTTCACTGGAACTAAGAAACCTAGGCCGACACCTGAAAAACAATTCCATAGTATTATCCCTCTTCCACCAAACTTTACAGTTGGCACAATGCAGGCAGTTAACTTTATTTTAGCATTTGCTAACCCCAGATTTGCCCATCAGACTGGCCGGTAGAGAAGTGTGATTAGTCACTCATCAGAACACGTTTCTGCTGCTCCAGAGTCCAAAATGATTTACACATCTCTATTCAAAGTGCGACTCTGTGCTTGGTGATGTACGGCTTGCATCCTGTTGCTCGGCCGTAGAATCCAACACAATAAAGCTCGACGCACTGTTTTTGTGCTGATAATGCTAGAGGAGGTTTGGAGCTCTGCAGTTGAGTCAGTAGAGCACTGGTGACATTAATCCATAATGTGCCATAGCAGTCAGTGACCCCCCCACTCTGGTGGACTACCACTTTGTGCCTGAGTTGCTGTGTTTGCTACACCCTTCCACTTTTCAATAACTCCACTCACAGTTGATGGTGGAATTTCAAGAACTGATTGTTGCCACGTTTGCATCCTATTACAGGACCACACTCAACTTCTGTGAGCTCTTTAGGACAAGCCAGTGGATCTCTTGGTAATACAACCTGTGTTATGGTATGGACCAGGCATGGTGTATGGACCAGGCAAGTTTATACTGCTCTCCCTATATACTGTGTAGTGTTGTCTGCAGTTTGGAGAGGTCCGAAGTACCCCTTTAAACTCCTCCTGAAATTGGTTTAAATGAGATCTCCTGATAATCTTTCAGGACATCTATTGTGACTGGCCGCTGCCCCTCCTGATTTAGCCAAGCTTCAATTCCCAATGATTAACACTATAGGTGTCGTGTTCAATAGTGATTGCAACCACTATGGAGAATAGACAAAGGATAATTTTATTTCCTCTGCAGCATTGTGATTGGTATGGTGTTAGCCTTGGGTTGACAAGTCCCCCGGGCTGTCCTATGAGAGTGACTGCTAGAACATACCTTTTAGGTGTTTTACATGCACAGGCAGTTACCAGATATTCCAATACATTATAGTTTGTTAATTTGATATCTTATTCTGCAGTGCGTACAGAGATTCTCACTCACGTCTGTCACTGTCTCCACTGTTGCTTACAATCTAATTTCCCTAATAAATGCTGCGGAGGATGCAAGTTAGCTTTCCAGAATACTTTAGGCGTGAGGAGGGAAGTTTAAAAGTTTGTTTCCTCAAGGGGCTGAAAAAAATATTCACAATTTATATAATCAGAAATAAACTTTTGACTTTAAACAATTTTAACTGAGCAAATATATATATTAAAATGTATATTTTTATTTTTTCTCTACCACTTGCAATCGTTACTACAAAGTGAAGACCTTACCATTAGTAGATATACACAGCGACAAAGCTACTTGTTTTATGTTGTCTATTATAACAATATCATAAAAATTAAGATTTCAATTAGTTTCACTAAAGCAATAATTACAAATATTTTCTTTGTGGGAAATACTTTACACATGGGCACTTTGCTTTCCTTTTATAAACTGATCTTCTACATTTTTGCAGTTGCGTAAACGCCGCGGAAACGCATGAAAAACGCATGGTAGAAGGGAAGCAATGTTCCCCAATGGAAATCCGCATGTGCTGTGCCCATGATGCGGATTTTTCCGCAGCGTTAACGCTGCGGTCAAAAATCCGCAGCATGTCAATTAATTTTGCGGAAACGCGGCGATTTCGCCGCCATTGACTTGCATTAGAACGCGCCAATTCCGCAAGACAGCATCTGTACTTGCGTAATTGGTGCGTTCTAATGTGCGGATGGTACCCGGGTGTGGAGGAGAGGAGAGTCTCATCCACACCCAGGTACCATTAAAAAAGCTGTAAAAAGAAGAATAAAATAAAAAATAATGTATTCTTACCTTCTGTCGGCCCGCGCAGCGCTCCCGCTTGGTTCCCGGCACTTTGCAGTGAGTTGTAGGACCTGCGGTGACGTCAGAGTCATGTGACGGGTCACGTGACGCTGACGTCGGCAGGTCTTTCAATTCAAAGTTGCCGGCAGCCGGGAGAACAGATTGAGCAGGACAGCGCGGGCCATCGGAGGTAAGTATATACACGCTCTCGGTTCACACTGTATAAATCCATGCTGTTTGCATGGATTTATATAGTGTGACCTAGTTATCAAGCACTTTCCAGGTGATGCTAACATCGCCTGGAAAGCGCTTGTCAATCTGCATGCGGAAACGCATGTGAATCTGCATGTGGATCCGCATGTATTCTGCAGGAAAAACGCATGCACAATCTGCATGCGTTTTTTCTGCCAGGGAGATGCAGAAATGATGCAGAAATTTTCTGCTTCATTTCTGCATCGTGTGCACATACCCTAAAAGTAAAAAAAAGTGTATTAAAACATTCCTATTGTTTCATTAGCTACAAGTGCTAAGCAGACCTGTCTTCATGGTTACAGACTACAAACTAACCCTGTGTAGTCTGATCATGTAGCCATTTATTCACTCCCTCTGAGGGTATATTACATCCTCTACAATGTTTCCCTTTTGGAGACCAAAGGGGCAGATGGTAGAGGGTACAGTATACGCTGTATATGGAGAAAAGAATTGGCACACACTTCATCACTGCATTCAGGTTTTTCATTGTCCCCATTGACACAGGAGCATAAATTCCAGCCCCTAACCATGCAGTCTTTCTTACTAACATTAGTAAAATCGTTCATTCTAGAGAGCTCACTGAGCATGAAACGGTAATAGGATGGTGCCATTGTAGTAAGTCAATTAACATGTGGAAAAATGAAGTTAGTGTGATAACCGAGTTCTGAGGCTCATAGTGAATACAAGTCGCCAATGCTCTGCTGACTCAATAACTGCGGAGTCCACATCTCCTGAGGCATTAGCACCAGCGCAAAAACTGCTCTTCAAGAGCTTTATGGCATTTTTTTTGCCAAACAGCTGAAATCAAGCTTTACTCCATCAAGGACAATGCAAGTGTCGAATGGAGGAGTGAACAGTATGTTACAACTGGACTCTGGAGCAGTAAAAATGTGTTCTAAGGAGTGACGAAACCTATATGGTAGGCAGTCTAATGTAAAAGTCTGCGTTTGGTGAATGCCAAGAGTAGGGAGGTAGAGTAGGGATAATGCTTTCTGGGTGTGTTTCAGAGGTTGGCCTAAGACTTTATTATAGTGAAGGGAAATCCTAATGCTTCAGCATACCGAGACATCTTGGACAACTCTTTGCTTCCAACTTTGTGGAAACTTTTTGGGGACTTCTTTTCCAGCATGATTGTGCCCCAATGAGCAAATCAAGGACCATATTGGCATGATTGGGTGAGTGTGGTATGGAAGAACTTGACTGGCCACCACACGGCCTTGGCTTCAAACCCATCGAACATCTGAGATGAACTGGAACAAGATTTTGAGCCAGGCCTTCTCGTCCAAAATTACTTCTGACATCACAAATGTTCTTCTGGATGAATGAGCAATTATTTCCATAAATGCACTCCAAAATCTTGTATAATTTCTTCCCAGAATACTGAAGGCTTCCTTTGTTGTGCTTAAAAAAAAAAAAAAAAAAAAAAGGACCAAACCATATCAATGTCCATAGATTTAGAATGGGGTGTGTTAAAAGCTCCTGTACATATACTTTTGCCCATATAGTGAGTGACTGAAGGATTAGATACCACATCGATTGTAGATGGTGTGTAACCAGGAAGGCGCATAGGTCTATAAAGAGGCTTTATAGGATTCTGTTTAATAAGCCACATTGCAAAGCTACTTAATTTTTTATTTTAGTTACAATGGAGCAATAAAATATTGGCTGCAAAACTGCACACATCTTTCAAATATGAGATATCAGGGAAAATATGGATAATTTCACATGTCCAGAAAAATGTCCCTTTTCAACAGATACGTAAAAAATGTTTTTATCATGGGCAAATGTTAACATGCACGTTTTTTTTGCGAGGGTTTAACTCCTTTACGACAAATGACTAACATAGCACGTCATGAGGGGGGGTGTCCTTTCCCGCATCATGACGTGCTATGTCCATCATGGATTAAAACTGTCATTTTGTGTAAACACGCAGTAACCGTTCTATGCTGACAGCTGTCGGTGAGAGCTGTGCGTCATGGGAAGAGGAGTGGGAACCCTTGTCATCACCTCCCCCGCACTTAGATCGCTGTGATCGGTCAGTCAATCTGACTGAAAGATCTGTACCTCCTGCACGATCACCGCAGGAGCTCGACTCAGCTAACAGTAAGAGCCCCTGGCTGATTAACCCTCCAGATACTGCGATCGCGACATATGGAAGGTTGTAAGAGTGAGAAGGCTCCCTCTCTTACCCTCATCGGCACCCCTGTGGCTAAATCGCGCCCCCTGCCATAGACCGGGTCTAATAGATGATCTACCTGTGTAATATCACCGGTCTTATGCATTGCAGTACTGGTGCATTGCAATGCATGAGACCAGTGATCAGAATAATGAAAGTTAATGTCCCATAGAGGGACTAAGTTAAAAAGAAGATAGGAAAACAAAAAAACACAAAATAAAGAACAAAAAATATTACACCAATAAATACACGTTTATGTAAAAACGAAAAAGGTACACATTTGATATCGCCGCATCCAGAACGACCTGACCTATAAAACTGTTCCACTAGTTAGCTCTTACAGTGAATGCCGTAAGAAAAAAAATCATACCTCTGGAAATACAGTGGAATAAAAAGCAATCAAAAAGACAAATATTAATAAAAATGGTATTGCTGAAAATGTCATCTTGTCCCGCAAATAAAATCAGCTGTCAGTGGAAAAATAAAAAAAATGTTAGAGCTCTCAGATTATAGCGATGTAAAAACAATATTTTTTTCTATAAAATTGTTTTTATTGTGTAGAAACGACAAAACATAAAAAAATTTAAAAAAAATTATATACAGTTAGGTCCATATATATTTGGACAGAGACAACATTTTTCTAATTTTGGTTCTAGACATTACCACAATGAATTTTAAACAAAACAATTCAGATGCAGTTGAAGTTTAGACTTTCAGCTTTCATTTGAGGGTATCCACATTAAAATTGGATGAAGGGTTTAGGAGTTTCAGCTCCTTAACATGTGCCACCCTGTTTTTAAAGGGAACAAAAGTAATTGGACACATTAAATAATTGTAACTAAAATGTTCATTTCTAGTGCTTGGTTGAAAACCCTTTGTTGGTAATGACCTCCTGAAGTCTTGAACTCATGGACATAACCAGACGCTGTGTTTCCTCCTTTTTGATGCTCTGCCAGGCCTTCACTGTGGTGGTTTTCAGTTGCTGTTTGTTTGTGGGCCTTTCTGTCTGAAGTTTAGTCTTTAACAAGTGAAATGCATGCTCAACTGGGTTGAGATCAGGTGACTGACTTGGCCATTCAAGAATATTCCACCACTTTGCTTTAATAAACTCCTGGGTTGCTTTGGCTTTGTTTTGGGTCATTGTCCATCAGTAGTATGAAACGACGACCAATCAGTTTGGCTGGATCTGAGCACACAGTATGGCCATACTTCGCCATACTTTTCTCTTTCCATCATTCTGGTAGAGGTTGATCTTCGTTTCATCTGCCCAAAGAATGTTCTTCCAGAACTGTGCTGGCTTTTTTAGATGTTTTTCTAGCAAAGTCCAGTCTAGCCTTTTTATTCTTGATGCTTACGAGTGGCTTGCACCGTGCAGTGAACCCTCTGTATTTACTTTCATGCAGTCATCTCTTTATGGTTGATTTGGATATTGATACGCCTACCTCCTGGAGAGTGTTGTTCACTTGGTTGGCTGTTGTGAAGGGGTTTCTCTTCACCATGGAGATTATTCTGCGATCATCCACCACTGTTGTCTTCCGTGGGTGCCCAGGTCTTTTTGCATTGATGAGTTCACCAGTGCTTTCTTTCTTTCTCAGGATGTACCAAACTGTAGATTTTGCACCTCCTAATATTGTAGCAATTTCTCGGATGTTTTTTTTCTGTTTTTGCAGCTTAAGGATGGCTTGTTTCACCTGCATGGAGAGCTCCTTTGACCGCATGTTTACTTCACTGCAAAAACTTCCAAATGCAAGCAGCACACCTCAAATCAACTCTAGGCCTTTTATCTGCTTAATTGAGAATGACATAACGAAGGGATTGCCCACACCTGTCCATGAAATAGCCTTGGAGTCAATTGTCCAATTACTTTTGGTCCCTTTAAAAGCAGGGTGGCACATGTTAAGGAGCTGAAACTCCTAAACCCTTCATCCAATTTTCATGTGGATAGCCTCAAATGAAAGCTGAAAGTCTGAACTTCAACTGCATCTGAATTGTTTTGTTTAAAATTCATTGTGGTAATGTCTAGAACCAAAATTAGAAAAATGTTGTCTCTGTCCAAATATATATGGACCTAACTGTAAATGTGGTATCACTGTAATTGAACTGACCCAAAGAATAAAGGTGCCTTACCACTTTTACCACACGGTGAATGAGATAACAAAACAATTCCCGAATTGCTAGTTTTTTTCATCCTGCCTCCCAAAAATCGGAATAGAAAGCGATCAAAAAACATTGTGCCCAAAAATGGTACCAATAAAAACGTCAGCTCGTTCTGCAAAATACAAGCGCTAACATGACTGTCAGCAGAAATATAGAAAAATTATAGCTCTCAAATTATGACGATGCAAAAACTTTATTTTACAAAAAAAAAAAAAAAAAAAAGCGTCTTTTAGTGTGTAATAGCAGCCAAACAAACAATAGAAATCTGGTATCGCTGTAATACCGACCCAAAATATAAAGTCGTTCAGTCACTTGTCCCGCATGAGGAACAGCGGAAAAAATGTTTTTGTTTTTTGATCGCAGTAAGGTTCGGTGCACATTTATCCTGCGCTCTACGCTGACTGCTTACCCCGTGGTTTCCATGTAAAACTCTGAAATACGTGATTCAGATGAAACCCCTGACCAGTTATTCCCTATGAGGCAGATGGAGGCACTGTGGACTCTGTCTGGCCTGTGATCCGGCGGTGCACATTTTTTTTAGGCGTGTGTAAAAGTGCGGTCGGCCAGTTTTGTACACCTCCGAAAAGCTGGATACCGTCGACCAGAAGCCACACTGAGTCCAGAGTAACTCTGCTGCCTCATTAGTGAATGTATTCCTCAGGGGTTTCATCTGAATCACATATTTTGTAGCGTTAGATGGAAACCCCAATGTAAGTGCTCATCGTATAGCACAGGATAAATGTGAACTGATCCAAAATGTTCTGTACCCCAAAATGCCACAAATAAAAGCTTCTCAACCCACAAAAAAACAAGTCCCCACTCAAGTTTGTCATCTGTTAACAGAAATATAGGGTGTGTCCACATTATTGGTAGCACAAAGGCTCTGGAAAAGTGATGTGGCTCCCACCAAAAGAAATCCAGCTGAATATGTGCTCCCAAATCCAAATGCCACCTCCTCCTGAACCCCACAATGTGCCTAAATCGCAGTTAGCGTCCACATCTTTGAGTCTATAAAAGAGTTATCCAGAGCGAAGGTCTTTAGAAGAGATTTACTGCAGGGTCAGCAGCCTAGAGTCTGCGCTGCTAATACCAAGAATCCATGTATGTGTAGTAAGTAAATAGAAGAAAGGTAGCACTCACCATCAGTCTGCGAGACCTGCAATCTTTAATTAGCTAAAGACATACGGGAGCAGCGGTGCAGGTGGAGTGCGGGGGAGAGCGTTACTGGACTACGGCCGTTTCGTGGGTCCCGTAGAAGTGCAATCACGCGCGAAACGACTGTAGTCCAGTAATGCTCTCCCCCGCACTCCTGCACCTCTGCTTCCATATGTCTTAAGCTAAATAAAGTTTGCAGGTCTCACAGACCGATGGTGAGTACTACCTTTCTTCTATTTACTTACTACATGTCCACATCTTTGACATTACTGTAGCTAGGAGAGCCCTCTTAATTTACAGGATGTGTGTTTCCAGAAGCAAGAGCTAGGCACAATGATGTACGGGCAGTACAATGTATGGGCACAACAATGGCAGATTTGCATTTTCACTCCACAACATCCATTGCTGCTTGCTTCTGGAAATCACCCATTATTATTTATTTATATAGCACCATTGATTCCATGGTGCTGTACATAAGAAGGGGTTACATACAAAATACAGATATCACTTACAGTAAATTAACTAACAAAGATAGACTGGTACAGGGGTAAGAGGACCCTGCCCTTGCGGGCTTACATGCTATAGGATGGGGAAGGAGACAGTAGGTGGGGGGTTGCAGCAGCTCTGTTGGTGGTGATGTGGCAGCGTGGTTATTGCAGGTTGTAAGCTTTCTTGAAGAGATGGGTTTTCAGGTTCCGTCTGAAGGATCCGAATGTGGCAGATAGTTGGATGTGTTGAGGCACAGAATTGCAAAGGATATTTGGGAGAAGGCTTGGAGGCGGTGGAGTGAGGAACAAAAGTGTGGAGGAGAGAAGGAGGTCTTGGGAGGATCGGAGATTACGTGAGGGAATATATATGAAGATTAGTTCAGAGATGTACGGAGGAGAAAGGTTATAGATGGCTTTGTAGGTCAGTGTTAGTAGTTTGGACTGGATACGCTGGGCAGTTGGGAGCCAGTGAAGAGATTTGCAAAGAGGAGTAGCGAGGAGAGAGATGAACTAGTCGGGCAGCAGAGTTAAGGACAGACTGGAGAGGTGCGAGAGTGTTAGCAGGTAGGCCACAGAGGAGGATGTTGCAGTAGTCGAGGCGGGAGATGATGAGGGCATGCACAAGCAGTTTAGTAGATATAGGGTTGAGGAAAGGACAGATTCTGGAAATATTTTTGAGCTGGAGGGGACAGTAGGTGGCGAGGGCTTGGGTGTGTGGTTTGAAGGACAGAGCAGAGTTGAGGGTTACACCGAGGCAGCGGATTGCTGGTACAGGGAAAAGTGATGTAATTTATTGTGGTAGATCAGATGGGGAAGATATGTGAGATGGAAGAAAGATGAGTCTAGATTTGTCCAGATTGAGTTTGAGGAAGCGAGAGGAGAAGAAGGAGGATATGGCTGATAGACACGCTCGGATTCTGGACGGCAGAGAGGTGACGTCTTGGCCAGAAAGGTAGATCTGGGTGTCATCAGCATACAGGTTGTACTGGAAACCTTAGGACTTTGAGCTGTCCCAGGCCAAGGGTATACATGGAGAAGAGTAGGGGTCCTAGGACAGAGACTTGAGGGACTCCAACAAAGAGGGCGGGATGTGGAAGTAGTGTGGGAGTGGGAGACACTAAAAGTGCGGTTGGAAAGGTATGAGGAGATCCAGGATAGGGCAAGATATTTGACACCAAAGGAAGAGAGAATCTGTAGTAGGAGGCAGTGGTCAACTGTGTCGAAAGCAGAGGACAGATCTAGAAGGAGGAGTATAGAAAATTGTCTGTTAGCTTTGGCTGTAAGTAAATCAATAATTTTGGTAAGGGCAGTTTTGGTGAAATGGTAGGGACGGAAGCCAGATTGTTGGTTGTTGAAGAAAGTTAGCTGAGAAATGGGAGGAAAGTTCAGCGTGAACATGCTGCTCAAGGAGTTTGGAGGCGAATGGCAACAGCAATATGGGGCGATAGCTGGACAAAGCGGTTGGGTCGAGGGATGGCTTTTTGAGGATAGGTGTGATTGTGGCATGTTTGAAAGCAGACGGGAAGGTACCAGAAGTTAGTGATAGGTTGAAGGGATGGGATGAGTGTCGGGCTGAGGTTGGGGAGGAGGTGGGATGGGGTCAAGTGCGCAAGTGGTGAGGTGCGATTTGGAGAGGAGGTGGGTAAACTCTACTTCAGTGATGTTGGAGAGGGAGGTTATTGGGGAAGGGCAGTGGTCTGGAAAACAAAGGGGGGAGTCATAATCCTCAATACACCTGTAGATGAATTACCAGAGGGGTGTAATTTCCAAATTGGAGTCAATTAAGGGGTATTCTGCGTACTTAGGAGCTCTGTATATGGAGTTCGCAAATTATTCTACGAAAATTTGTTCTCAAAGAGTCAAATAGAACTCCTTCCCTCCAGGCCTGTTACCTGCATCTGTGACTTCTAGTCTGTTTCCGCCACCCTGGGGGCTGAGTTCCCAGGCTTGTTCCTGTATCTTGTTCTTGGTTCAGTTCCTGTCTGAACAGTGTCCTAGCCCGTTACTTGTTTCTCTATGTTCGTATCTTCCGTTTTCCTGCAGTGTCTGAACCTGCACCTAACTCCAACTCGTTGTCTCTGTAATTCTGTTTGTGAGTTTAGTGTCCACTCGCTACTTCATTGTAAGTACCTTGCGTGTATCTGCTCTGCTTGTATACCGCACTTGCGGGTTTTGCTCTGCTCTGCTTGTCTACCGCACTTGTGGGTTTTGCTCTGCTCTACTTGTCTACCGCACCTGTGGGTTTTGCTCTGCTTTGCTTGTCTACCGCACCTGCGGGTTTTGCTCTGCTCTGCTTGTCTACCGCACCCGCGGATTTTGCTCTGCTCTGCTTGTCTACCGCACCTGCGGGTTTTGCTCTGCCCTGCTTGTCTACCGCACCTGCGGGTTTTGCTCTGCTCTGCTTGTCTACTGCACTTGTCTGCATGCCAGCCGTGCCTGCCAGTACCCACCTGTCTGCATGCCAGCCGTGCCTGCCAGTACCCACCTGTCTGCATACCAGCCGTGCCTGCCAGTACCCACCTGTCTGCATACCGGCCGTGCCTGCCAGTACCCACCTGTCTGCATACCAGCCGTGCCTGCCAGTACCCACCTGTCTGTATGCCAGCCTAACCTGCCTGTTCCTGCATTCCCCGGTGTGGGTCAACAGCTGTGACCGGGGTTTGATCTGGAGTAGCACCTGGTCCCTCTGCTCAGTTCCTCCCTGGTTCACGGAGTCGACTGAGCCGCCGTGTGACCTTGGTCGGACCGAGTTGATACTTAGTTACGCCCCTCCAGGCACTCCTCGGTTCATGGTCCAGTGGGATCACTAACCACGCTCACGCCAGTCAGTCCCGGTGTGTGCATAACAGGGGTCACTTGTGGGGGGTTTCCACTGTTTACGCACATCAGGGGCTTTGAAAATGCGCCATGGCGTCCGCTATCTATTCCAGCCAATTTTGGACTGCAAAAGTCAAATGGCGCTCCTTCCGTTCCAGAGCGCTGCCGTGTGCCGAAACAGTAGTTTTCCATCACACGAGGTATCGGTGTACTTACAATTTGTTGTGCAATTTCTTCTATGGTCCATTTTCTCCTGTTACTCTTGTGAAAATGAAAAATTGGGGGCTAAAGCAACATTTTTGTGGGAAAAATGTGATCTTTTATTTTGACAGCTCAATGTTATAAAATTCTGTGAAGCACCTGGAGTTCAAGGTGCTCACCACAGATCTAGATAAATTCCTTGAGGGATCTAGTTTCCAAAATGGGGTCACTTGTGGGGTGTTTCCACTGTTAAGGCACATCAGGGGCTCTCCAAATGTGACATGGCGTCCGCTTTTGATGCCAGGCAATTTTGAGTTCAAAAAGTCAAACTGCTCCTTCTCTTCCAAGCCCTGTCGTGCGCCCAAACAGTAGTTTTTCCCCCACATATGTGGTATCGGTATACTCGAGAGAAATTGCACAGCAAATCGTATGGTCCATTTTTTTTCTATTACCCTAGTAAAACAAAAAAAATTGGGGCTAAAACATTTTTGTGAAAAAAAGTAAAGTGTTCATATTTTTCTTCCACATTCCTTTAATTCTTGCGAAGAACCTGAATGGTTAATAAACTTATTGAATGTGGTTTTGAGCACTTTTAGGGGGCAGATTTTAGAACGTTGTCACTTTTGGGTGTTTTCTGTCAAATAGGCTTCTCAAAGTCACTTCAAATGTGAATGTGATGTGGTCCCTAAAAAAAAAAAAAAAAAAAAAAAAGTTTTGTAAAATTTGTTGGAAAAATTGGAAATTGCTGATAAACGTTTAAACCTTCTAACAAAAAAAAAAATTGTTTAAAAAAATGATGCAGATGTAAAGTAGACATATGGGAAATATTATTTATTAACTATTTTGTGTGGTATAACTATCTCGTTTAAGGGCAGAAAAATGTAAAGTTTGAAATTTGCTAAATTTAAAAAAAAAAATTGTAAAATTTTTGCAAATCATATCAACCAAAATTCTCCACTAACATGCAGAACAACATGTCGCGAAAAAACACTCCCAGAATCACTGGGATATGTTGAAGCGTTGCAGAGTCATTACTACATAAAGTGACACTGGTCAGATTGGAAAATGAGGCTCGGTCATTAATGGACAAAATGGCTAGTTTCTTAAGGGGTTAAATGATTTCAGGTTTGTTTTTTTGTTTTTTTGAAGTGCTGGCATTTGGTAACCTTGGATACCTCTCATGCTGGAGCAAGTAAATCCATGCACCCAAAGGGGAATTTCTCAAGGATTTAATTGCAACCTTGGTTACACTTAGGACAATGTATGCAAGGACTTGATAAGTATAATTCACCTTCCTAGTATAGGAAAAGGAATATGTAAGAATATTTTTTTTTTACCGTTCTTAGCTAAAGCCTCCAGTGCTGTATATCTGTACAAAACTCAACAATGCAACAGTTATATATACACCTTAGTTAATATAGTGCCCGCTTAGTGATTGTCTCAAAAGTAATGGGTTCTTTTCTGTCTCCATTACTGATTTTTATAAGGGCCTTTGTCCTATGTTTCAACTTACTAAGGGACCGTGGGCCATGGAGCTGTAGTAGAGTGCAATGAAGGAGGATTCTTGCAGTATGTGCCAGAGATGAGGAAAGGTTGCCATCTACTGGCAAGACAAAATAAAGTGGAACCAAGTTATGCTAGAAGAGTTGAAGGGGGAACAGATTCAAATGCTGGACCTGATCAGATGACCTCCAGGAAGGATTTCCTGGATATAAAAGCCCAGCGCGCCAAGACACAGAGAGATTTGGCGCCAGGCTGCAGAGTGGGACAGACGGTATTCACTATACCAGTACTGGCACATGTATCCCCTGGAGGGGGTGGATGTTCAGGTTGAGCCAATAGAGGGAGAGGAGGTGTTAGAACCCTCCTGTTTGTTTTTTCTATCTTGTGTTTTGCGGTCACGTGACCATCTGCCTTTATATTCCAGCTCCGCCCTTCTGGCTGTGCTGGACTTCAGTGTTTGACTGTTTCTCTAGCCTGGTGCTTCAGTGCCTTTCTCTGTCAAGTTCGCTTGGTCCTCTGGTACCTTTAGTACATTTTTGTCAGTTTGTCTTTTTTTTGTTCTGCAACAACTTCTGTTTAGGAGGTGTCCCATTTTTGTCCCAGTCCTTAGTTCTTTTAGGGACCCCTTCCTTAATTCTATAGGTCTTCGTTCAGACTAGCCGAGGACTAAGGCGGGTCTGTTCACTAGGAGCAGGCAGCCTGCTACATCGTAGGGATTCAGCTTAGTCTTACTGTAGGGACCGCTTTCCCCTTTCTTTCCTTAGTACATGTTGCAGATCATAACAGGAGGCACCCTCCAGACTCTTGATTGCTCGCACCCTAGCCACCTTGCAGCAGGGGTGGGTGACAGTACGTTGCATCAACCTAAGCGGAGCAAGTTTACGGTTGTTGCCCCGACAAGAGTTGGCTCGAGTTTGTATAATGCCAGAGGACCTCACCAGAGCAGACACTATAGGACTGATACCTATGAAAGGAGAACCGTGGACCCTAGATGTGTCCCTCAACAGCCAAGAGAATGGAAGAGAACCACTAGCTGGACGCCATCTCTTAGAGCAAATGGAGGCTAACCTCACTTAGTTCTCAGCAAGCCAAGTCAGGCAGATTGAGAAGTTACTACAGCAGTATCAGGGGGTGTTTGTACAGCATGAAGATGACTTTGGGTGCACCCAGGACATTCAGCACGAAAAACCCACAGGGGGTGCTGCTTCCATTCGTGAGAGGTATTGGCAGAACCCAGTTCAGATGTATCAGGAGGTGAAAGAACTGTTGGCTCACATGTTGCGAAATGGCGTGATACATGAGTCATCCCCTGGGCAGCCCCTATTGCATTGGTCCAGAAGAAGGACGGAACTTTGAGATTTTGTGCAGACTATCGGAAACTTAATTCATGCACTGTGTGGGACTCTTATCCCTTACCCAGTATCGAAGAATCTCTATCAGCGCTGGGAAGTGCCAATTTCTTCTCTTCCCTTGACCTGGCTATTGGCAAGTCCCGGTATGCTGAGAAGGACTGCCTGAAGACAGGATGCCGTTCGGGTTGACAAATATGCCAGGGACCTTCCAAAGACTGATGGAAAGATGCCTGGGGGATCTTAACTTTGAAGCCACTTTGATATACTTAGATGATATAATTATCTATTCTGCAATGTTTGAAAATCCTCTCCATCGACCGGAACAAGTGTTAGAGCGACTTCAGAGACATGGATTGAAGATCAAGCCTCGCAAGTGTCATTTATTCAAGCGGGAGATTGAATATCCGGGACACACTGTGTCCAATGCAGGAGTGCACCCCACCACAGAGAAAGTAGCTGCAGCACAGAAGTGGCCTACATCCACCAACCTGAGGGAATTGAGGGCATTTCTGGGGCTCACCGGATACTATTGCCAATTTGTGAAAGACTTCAATGAGCTGCTGAGAGGACCGGCGGGGGGAGCAAGGTGACAACCTATTCAGTGGGGCCCACGACAAGAGGAAGCCTTCCGAGCATTAAAGATGGCACTAACGGATGCTCCAATTCTGGCCTATGCTGATTTTTTACATCCCTTCGTGTTGTACACTGACGGTAGCTTGCATGGTCTGGCAGCAGTGTTGACATAAGTACAGGAAGGAAGAGAGCGGGTGATCACGTATGCTAGCCGGTCACTGCTGGATACAGAGAACAACTCCGACAACTACAGTTCTTTCAAACTGGAGCTACTGGCATTGGTGTGGGCCATGAATGAGAAATTTGCGGAGTACTTGTCGGGATCAGAAGTACAAATGCGAACAGACAACAACCCCTTGGCTCACCTGGAGAATGCAAAGCTGGGCGCGTTGGAACAGCGGTGTGTTGCGAGGATGTCTAAGTACCAGTACAAGATCGCCTACCGGTCTAAGGCCCTGAAAACACATGCGGACACCTTGTCCCGAGTCACCCAAGCGGGGCCAAAGAGGGATATAGACTAAGAGCTTGAAGGCGACGAGATCCCAGATTTCAGTCGGTTTGCCGCTGCTGTAGTAGACGCCCAGGAATCCGGAGAAAAGCCTACACCCACTCAAATTCTAGGACGATCAAGAGACGAGTGGATACATCTACAGCAGTCTGACCCAGAACTGGCGAAACAGAGAGTGGGTCGCCCTGGGTGAAGAGCCCGATCAGGAGGCCAGGGCTGCTTCGCTCCCAACTATCCTGCAAATTTTGGGCCAGTGGGAAAGGCTCTTCCTGAAGGATGGCTTGCTATGCCGGAGGATCCAACTACCTCGAGAGTTCAATGTTACCTGGCAAGTATTGGTTCCAGAAGAACTGGTAGTACAGCTGGACAAAGAAGCTCATGAGAGGGGCACTCACTTTGGTGTGGAGAAGACCTACCGGTGGATACGACCACTGGGGTATTGGCCTCAACTGCAGCAGGAAGTTGAGGGAGTTTGCCGAAAATGTTGCCAGTGTGAGCTAAGTAAGCCCCCTGAACAGAGGGCTCCTGTTCAGACCATCTGAACTTCTGCGCCCTTGGAGGTCCTGATGATTGACTATCTGATGATCGGAACTTTGTACAATGGCTACGGGTCCTGCTTGGTGATGACTGACCACTTCACCAAGTACGCAGTGGTGACCCCTACTCAAGATGAGACAGCAGAAGCTGCAGCTTAAGCCATCTGCCAAGACTTAATTTGAATATACGGGTGCCCGAAGCGAATACATTCCGACCAGGGGGCCTGCTTCCAAGGGCGAGGGATGGATGAGCTGTATCGTATCTATGGAATCGATAAATCCCAAACAATGCCATATCATCCCCAGAGAAAGGGGGTCTGCGAAAGCTTCAACTGAACCCTGTTGCAGATGTTGCGAACTCTGGAGGAAGACAAGAAGATGAAGTGGCCCGAATTTGTGTCCGAGCTGATGTGGATGTATAATAATCAAGTTCATGCGACTACTGGCTATACCCCTTACATGTTTGGGAGGAATGGACGAGAAGTCACTGAACTGGAGCTAGAATCAGAAGACCTCTGTCCGGGCAGCAGCCCAAGTATCTGGATTCGGGAGCACCGACGCCGACTTCACACTGTGAGAAGGTTGGTGAATAGAATTTCCGGGAAGTGGAACATGCAAGTCGACCCCCGACCTCGGGTGGACCACTCCAGTCAGGAGACCGTGTGCTATTGTGAGCCATGCTCGGGAGTAAGCTGGATCACTGTTGGGAGGCAATACCTTATCGAGTGGTGAAGAAGGTCCACCCGGATAACCCAGTCCACGAGGTCCGACCCGAAGGGGATGACACCGCGACATCTAGGATGTTTCACCGTAACTTGCTGCGGTCCTGCTCTTCCGAAGTGGAGGACTGTCACAAGACTGAATCCCCAACTGAGGTGGCTGAAGCGTCTCAAACAGAGGCCTTGGGGGATGAAGAAGGCTGGGCTACAGTGTCGTTGAGTCTGTCAGAGCTGCCAGTGCCACCCTCAAGTGGGACAGAGAATGAATCGGGAGGTGATTTGCAATCCCCAGTGATTGATTCTTCAGGAACTCCAGAATCATCTTTGCAGGAGGATCTCCGTACGACTGGGCGGGCTAATTCTGGAATCCCTCCTAACCGGTTTGCCCAAGAAGAGTTTATCTGGTCTCAGATTCAACAGAAAACAGGAGTGTGTTCAACTCTTGTCTGACCTTGCCTGGAAGGAGATGTCAATCCCGCAAGAAGTCCACTCGCCCGAGGATTGGTGATCAAAAAGGGGGGAGGAATACAGTAGTGTGCAATGAAGGAGGATTCTTGCAGGATGTGCCAGAGATAAGAAAAGGTTGCCATCTGCTGGCCAGACAAAATAAAGGAAAACGAAGTTATGCTAGAAGAGTTTAAGGGGGAACAGATTCAGATGCTGGACCTGATCAGGTGACTTCCAGGAAGGATTTCCTGGATATAAAAGCCCAGCACGCCAAGAGACAGAGAGATTTGGCGCCAGGCTGCAGAGTGGAGTAGACGTGTTCCACAGGGACCGCATATCACAGCGCGGCAGGCTCCCGCCGGAAGCCTGCGCTGCACCAGAGTCAGAAACCACCTGAGAACCTCTGGATTCCTCACAGAAGTGCCCTGAGCACTGCACCCGTGGCCCAAAATAAAGACCTGCGCCCCACACGGAGTAAGTTCCCGGGACCCAACACTGCCTCTCAAGAGCCGAGGTCTGGATCCCCTTACCCCAAGCATGAGAGACTACCATCAACGGTCAAGCCAAGAAGAGCTGAGAGATGATTGCGACAGGAGAGATGCACCAGCAACAGCGGAGGAATCGCGCAAGTGAACAGGGCCGTCAATTCCAATTTCAATTCACGGTACCTGGGACAGTTGGGATTAGGATTTCAGGTTGGGAGGGGGCCGTTTGGTGCGTGGAAGGCTAAACGGTATCTGATAGACTTTATTTGGAAGAGACTTGAGGCCTAGCGGGAATAACCAGTGACCCCCACTAGGGTCATACAAGAAGAACTCACGTGGTGACTCCCACGACTGGGTGCATCACACTTTTGCAAAGAACGTTACCGTTATCCATTGAAACTCTTTCTCATTGTTATTCCAATTTGCTGTTCATTATCCCTGTTACTAACCCCCTGCATAATACCTGTTATACATATAAAGTGGTTTTGTATTTAATCTAATTTTTTGGGGAAGAATCAACAACAAGTGGGACACAATCGTGAAGTGGAACGAATTTTATTGGATATTTTAACCTTTTTTAACAAATTAAAAACTGAAAAGTGGGGCATGCAGTATTATTTGGCCCCTTTACTTTCAGTGCAGCAAACTCACTCCAGAAGATCAGTGAGGATCTCTGAATGATCCAATGTTGTCCTAAATGACTGGTAATGTTAAATAGAATCCACCTGTGTGGAATCAAGTCTCCGTATAAATGCACCTGCTCTGTGATAGTTTCAGGGTTCTGTTTCAAGTGCAGAGAGCATCATGAAGACCAAGGAACACACCAGGCAGGTCCAAGATACTGTTGTGGCGAAGTTTAAAGCCGGATTTGGATACAAAAAGATTTCCCAAGTTTTAAACATCAAGGAGCATTGTGCAAGCGATCATATTGAAATGGAAGGATTATCAGACCACTGCAAATCTACCAAGACTCGGCCGTCCCTCTAAACTTTCAACTCGAACAAGGAGAAGACTGATCAGAGATGCAGCCAAAAGGCCCATGATCACTCTGGATGAACTACAGAGACCTACAGCTGAGGTGGGAGAGTCTGTCCATAGGACAACAATCAGTCGTACACTGCACAAATCTTGCCTTTATGGAAGAGTGGCAAGAAGAAAGCCATTTCTCAAAGATATCCAAGAAAAGTCTTGTTTGAAGTTTGCCACAAGCCACCTGGGAGACACACCAAACATATGGAATAAGGTGCTCTGGTCAGATGAAACAAAAATCAAACTTTTTGGCCACAATGCAAAACGATATGTTTGACGTAAAAGCAATACCGCTCATCACCCTCAAAACACCATCCCCACTGTCAAACATGGTGGTGGCAGCATCATGGTTTGGGCCTGCTTTTCTTCAGCAGGGACAGGGAAGATGGTTAAAATTGATGGGAAGATGAACGGAGCCAAATACAGGACCATTCTGGAAGAAAACCTGTTGGAGTCTGCAAAAGACCTGAGACTGGGATGGAGATTTAGCTTCCAACAAGACAATGATCCCAAACATAAAGCAAAATCTACAATGGAATGGTTCAAAAATAAACATATCCAGGTGTTAGAATGGCCAAGTCAAAGTCCAGACCTGAATCCAATCGAGAATCTGTGGAAAGAGCTGAAAACTGCTGTTCACAAACGCCCATCCATCCAACCTCAATGAGCTCGAGCTGTTTTGCAAGGAAGAATGGGCAAGAATTTCAGCCTCTCGATGTTCAAAACTGATAGAGACATACCCCAAGCGACTTCCAGCTGTAATCACAGCAAAGGGTGGCGCTACAAAGAATTAACTCAAAGGGGCCGAATAATATTGCACGCCCCACTTTTCAGTTTTTAATTTGTTAAAAAAGTTTAAAATATCCAATAAATTTCGTTCCACTTCACGATTGTGTCCCACTCTTTGTTGATTCTACCCAAAAAAATTTGAATTTTATATCTTTATGTTTGAAGCCAGAAATGTGGCAAAAGGTAGAAAAGTTCAAGGGGGCCAAATACTTTCACAATGCACTGTGATATATATATATATATATATATATATATATATATATATATATATATATATATATATATATAATATATAAAATATACACTGCTCAAAAAAATAAAGGGAACACTCAAATAATACATCCTAGATCTGAATGAATGAAATATTCTCATTTGAATACTTTAGTCTATACAAAGTTGAATGTGCTGACGACAGTCACACAAAAATCATCAATGGTAATCAAATTTATTAACCAATGGAGGCCTGGATTTGGAGTCACTCTCAAAATTAAAGTGGAAAAACACACTACAGGCTGATCCAACTTTGATGTAATGTCCTTAAAACAAGTCAAAATGAGGCTCAGTATTGTTTGTGGCCTCCATGTGCCTGTATGACCTCCCTACAACGCCAGGGCATGCTCCTGATGAGGTTGCGGATGGTCTCCTGTGGGATCTCCTCCCAGACCTGGACTAAAGCATCCGCCAACTCCTGGGCAGTCTGTGGTGCAACGTGACATTGGTGGATGGAGCGAGACATGATGTCCCAGATGTGCTCAATCGGATTCAGGTCTGGGGAATGGGCGGGCCAGTCCATAGCTTCAATGCCTTCATCTTGCAGGAACTGCTGACACACTCCAGCCACATGAGGTCTGGCATTGTCCTGCATTAGGAGGAACCCAGGGCCAACCGCACCAGCATATGGTCTCACACGGGGTCTGAGGATCTCATCTCGGTACCTAATGGCAGTCAGGCTACCTCTGGCGAGCACATGGAGGGCTGTGTGGCCCTCCAAAGAAATGCCACCCCACACCATTACCGACCCACTGCCAAACCGGTCATGCTGAAGGATGTTGCAGGCAGCAGATCACTCTCCATGACTTCTCCAGACTCTGTCACGTCTGTCACATGTGCTCAGTATGAACCTGCTTTCATTTGAAGAGCACAGGGCGCCAGTGGCGACTTAGCCAATCCTGGTGTTCTGTGGCAAATGCCAAGCGTCCTGCACGGTGTTGGGCTTTGAGCACAACCCCCATATGTGGACGTCGGGACCTCACACCACCCTCCTGGAGTCGGTTTCTAACCGTTTGTGCAGACACAGGCAAATTTGTGGCCTGCTGGAGGTAATTTTGCAGGGCTCTGGCAGTGCTCCTCCTATTCCTCCTTGCACAAAGGCGGAGGTAGCAGTCCTCCTGCTGGGTTGTTGTCCTCCTACAGCC
The DNA here is from genome assembly GCF_046119375.1 of Phyllobates terribilis. Classification (NCBI taxonomy): domain Eukaryota; kingdom Metazoa; phylum Chordata; class Amphibia; order Anura; family Dendrobatidae; genus Phyllobates; species Phyllobates terribilis. The sequence continues at coordinate 261,864,418 of NW_027362762.1, forward strand.
CAATCCACATCTCCTGGTCTACTGGCCTGTCACCTGGTAGTGCCTCCAGCCTCTGGACACTACACCGACAGACACAGCCAACCTTCTTGCCACTGCTGTGCCTTCCTGGATGAGCTGCACTACCTGAGCAACTTCTGTGTGTTGTAGAGTCCGTCTCATGCTACCACGAGTGTGAACGCACAACCAATATTCAAAAGTGACCAAAACATCAGCCAGAAAGCATTGGTACTGAGATGTGGTCTGTGGTCCCCACCTACAGAAACACTCCTTTATTGAGGGTGTCTTGATAATTGCCAATAATTTCCATCTATTGTCTATTCCATTTGCACAACAGCAAGTGAAATTGATTGTCATTCAGTGTTGCTTCCTAAGTGGACAGTTTGATTTCACAGAAGTTTGATATATTTGGAGTTATATTCTGTTTGTGTTCCCTTTATTTTTTTGAGCCGTGTACGTGTGTGTATATATCTATATATATCTCCAACTGTTCCCGTCTTGTATCTCTTTCGTTGCATTCCGGCACCTGCTTTACAGAGCATCTTTAAAGAGAGCTCGGCACTACAGCCCATTGTGCACATAATAGCTAAACAAATGCATACAATGAGCGGTGCCACAATAAAATTACTGATCTGGGTGCAAAGGAACCTACCAATCCAATTTAATAAAGCAGCAAAGGCAGCACTCCACCTGGCTCCTCTAAGTGGAGAGATGGGCGTCTCTCTCCGCTGACTCCTCTGGCAGTTCTGAAAAAAGTCAAGCTAATGTGCTAAGCTATTTTCAAAAATTCCATAGAAGTTAATTGGAGAGCCAATGGGTTCATTTTTTTCCCAAATTTCTTTAATTGTTACAAAAATACAATTTTTATGACTACACACAGTACTGTGCAAAAGTTTTATGCAGGTATGGGGAAAAAAACTGCAAAGTAAGAATGTTTTCAAAAATAGAAATGGTAATAGTTTATTTTTATCAATTAACAATGCAAAATGAATGACTTAAAGAGAAATCTAAATTACATTGATTTAGAATGGCCAGGTTTTGTAGTATGCTCTTTACTCCCAATGTGTGTGTTTGTGTATATATACAGGTGCAAAACTTTATTCATTACATAGTGGAATGCGTTGAGAACAATAAAACATAAAAATGATCAATGTAAATCAAAATTAATATCCTATGGCGGTCTGGATTTGGTTTGATACTCAAAATCAAAGTGGAAAATCAAATTACAGGCTGATCCAACTTCAGTAGAAATGCAACAAGGAAATTTTGCTCAATAGTGTGTGCGGCCTCCATGTGCCTGTATGACCTCCCTACAATGCCTGGGCATGCTCCTGATGAGGTGGCGGATGTTCTCCTGAGGAACCTGCTCCCAGACCTGGATTCGAGCATCAGTCAACTCCTGGACAGTCTGTGGTGCAATGTGACGTTGGTGGACGGAACAAGACATGAGGTCCCAGATGTTCTTGATTGGATGCAGGTCCGGCAAATGGGCAGGCCAGTCTAAAGCATCAATGCCTTCATCATACAGGAGCTGCTGACACGATTCAGCCACATGAGGCCTAGCATTGTTATGCATCAGGGCCCACTGCACCTGCATATGGTCTCACAATGGGTCTGAGGATCTCATCTTGGTACCTAATGGCAGTCAGGGTACCTCTGGCGGGCACATGGAGGGCTGTGTGACTCTCCAAAGAAATGCCTCCCTACACCATTACTGACCCACTATCAAACCGGTCATGCTCGAGGATGTTGCAGGCAGCAGAACTTTCTCCACGACGTCTCCAAACTCTGTCACATCTGTCACGTGCTCAGTGTGAGCCTGCTTTCATCCGTGAACAGCACAGGGAGCCAATGTCAAATGTGCCAATCTTCGTGTTTTCTAGTAAATGCCAATTGTCCTGCATGCTGTTGGGCTGTAAGCCCAACACCCACTTGTGGACGTCGGGCCCTCATGCCACCCTCATGGAGTCTGTTTCTGACAGTTTGAGCAGACACATGGATGTTAGGGGCCTGCTGGAGGTGATTTTGCAAGGCTCTGGCACTGCTCCTCCTGTTCCTCCTTGCACAAAGGGGGAGGTAGCGGTCCTGCTGCTGGATTGTTGCCCTACTATGGTCCCCTACATGTCTTCGGGTGTACTAGCCTGTATCCAGGTATCTGCTCCATGATCTGAAAACTGTGCTGACAGATACAGCTACCCTTCTTGCCACAGCTCGCATTGATGTACCTTCCTTGATGAGCTGCACTACCTGAGCAATTTCTGTGGGTTGTACTGTAGACTCCGTCTCATGATACTGTACCTCTAGGGGTGAGAGCAATGACAAAATGCAAAAGTGACAAAAACGAACATCCAAAAAGGATGAGAACAAGTGATGAGCGAGCATGCTCGCCACTGCTCGGTACTCGGCGAGTATTTCCAGGGTTGCTCGGCGAGAGCTCTGGTCCCCGCCCTGCATGTTTGGCGCTCTTTAGAGAGCCAATGAACATGCAGGGATTGTCTGCCATGCACTGTAATGCCATAGCCATGTTGGTTGTGGCATTACAGTGATTGGTTGGCCACATAGCGTCATTGGGTCTATATAAGACCTGGTGACGCTAGGCTCGTCACAGTATATCCCGAAAACAGACAGAGTAGGGAGAGGTACTGCTGTGTGAGGGACAGCATTGGCGGTGTAATAGTTGGGCATAGATAGTGGTACTCCAGGAGTATATGTATATGTATATATATATATATATATATATATATATATATATATATATATAATATATATTGTCATGAAAACAACACCCACTTGGGTCAGACCTTGCAGCTCTCTGGCGCCCCCTTATCCTGCTGGTCAAACACGGTATTGACCGAGGATAAGCACGGGTGCAGCTGCTCTAATTTATGTCGACTATTGCGGCACGTGATGTGACAGGACGTATATATACCACCAGTTCCTTCCAGGAACGTATATATACCTCCGACCAGCCAACCTCAAACCACAATATCACATAAATACTGGTATACTGCCACCACCGATCGCTTAACAGGTGGATCGGGTACCCGTTAGGTAACGTGAATTAGCGGGTGAGGAACGTGTTTGCTCGACATAGGACAAGAGGAAAGAAACTGGTAAATAATTAATGATTTACTCCCAAAAGGGGGGCAGTGTTTACAAAATATATAGAAGATATTATAAAGGAGACAATTTATATGTATGCATAAAACAGTTATTAAAATAAAAGGGATAAGTAATAGCAAAACCTGTGCCACGTGGTGATGGTCTAAGATTCTGTGGGGGGGACGGCTCCCCGGAAATTAGACGTGATTCTTCCACGCAGCGTGGCGTGCGTGCGTCTGGCGTCCCTGAGAAGGAAGACCTGAAAATGGCCGATTTGCTTTTTAGTAACAGGGCCAAATTATTAGGAACCGCCCATTTTGTCTACCTCACACGGGGGCTCGGTTTTGTGAAACCACCCAGCTGCATAGAACATAGAAACCTTCAGATTTCATATCTTGGTGTGGAGTGGTCCCACATCCAAGATGGAGACATCATGTTGGCCGTCACTAATTTTCATGCAGATGGATATTAAACAGGACCTCTCTATGATGCTTAGAAGCTAAGAAACCAATTCCTCGATTTCTGAGGGTATCCCAGTTATGAAAAATATATCATTGTAACCAGGAAAATGTGAACATTCCAAAACTCTGGTCCCTGGGTTAGTGACCGTCATGTGCGTTTTTAAATTCTACATTTTAAAAGTACAAGCTTTTAAACAATGGGAATTTTGGAGGGAATTATCTAGTTTGAGCTAGAGGCTGCGCTACACTGAGGGTTTACGACGATAATAAAAATTCTTAGGGTGGGGGCCAGCACTGCAGTTCTATGTCTTCTCTTACAAACGGATAGGGGGTGGGGGGGTTTCTTTTTTAAAACATCTCTCATTTTTAAAATTAGGGAAAAAATACCTTTTGCCTGACACCTCCCCCTTTTAGACTGCGCTATGGAGGTAGGACCTTCTGGTACTCCTCCAAGCGTATGTCTGGAGGCTCCCCTCGCCGGGACAACCCATCAGCATTGCCATGCTCGCTGCCCTTGCGGTGTTGAACAGTAAAGTCGTACTGCTGGAGGGTGAGGCTCCAGCGTAACAACCTTCCGTTGGCACCTGACATGGTGTGCAGCCAACTCAGGGGGTTGTGGTCAGTCACGACAGTGAATGTGCGCCCGTACAAGTAAGGCTGTAAGCGGTTGAGGGCCCATACAATGGCCAGGCACTCCTCTATGGTGGGATAGGCCACTTCCCTCGGCAGCAGTTTCCGGCTTAGGTACAACACGGGGTGTTCTTGGTTCCCCGAGTCGACCTGGCTGAGTACAGCACCGAGGCCAAACTCACTGGCGTCGGTCTGTACTAAGAGTGGCCGTGTGCCGTCGACCGCCTTTAGCACAGGGGATCTGCTCAAGGCAGTCTTCAACGCCCTAAAGGCCACCTCGCATTCATCTGTCCATTTGACGGAATGGGGTAGTCTCTTCCTGGTGAGGTCTGTCAAGGGCTTCGCAAGGCTACTATAGTCCTGTACAAAGCGTCTATAGTACCCTGCGGTGCCCAAGAAGGACTGCACCTGCTTCTTGGTCCTGGGGGTGGGCCAGGACACTATAGCGTCCACCTTTCCAGGCTCTGGCTTCAGAGTACCCCCACCTACCCGGTGCCCCAGGTAGTGGACCTCGTTCATGCCCATCTGGCACTTTCCCGGCTTGATGGTCAAGCCCGCCTGGTGAATGCGCCCGAGCACCTGCTGCAGATGCTCGAGGTGATCCTCCCAGTTGGGACTGAAGATGGCAATGTCATCCAGGTACGCCACTGCGTACCTCTCCAGTCCCTGGAGCAGGTGGTTGACCATTCGCTGGAACGTGGCAGGGGCATTTTTCATGCCGAAGGGCATGACCGTGGATTCATACAATCCGAAGGGGGTGATAAAGGCGGACTTCTCCTGGGCCCCGGGGCCCAAGGGAATCTGCCAATATCCCCGACTCAAATCTATAATGGAGAGATAGCTCGCACTGGCTAACCGCTCCAGGAGCTCCTCAATGCGTGGCATTGGTTGTGCATCAGAGGCTGTGATAGCGTTGAGCCCCCTGTAGTCCACACAGAACCGGGTGGTCCGGTCCTTCTTTGGCACCAGGACTACAGGTGAGGCCCACGCGCTCTTGGACCGCTTAATCACCCCCAACTGCAGCATCTCCTTGACCTCCTGGCGCATGACATGCTGCACCTCGTCGGAGATTCGATAGGCTGTCCGCTGGAGTGGGGCATGATTCCCAGTGTCCACTTCATGGACCGCCACTTCAGTCCTGCCAGGCAGGTTGGTGAACACTGCTTGGAAGGGTTTCAGCACTGCTTGCATCTGAGACCTCTGGTCTGCGGATAGCAAGTCGCTTAGCTCTACATCCTCTAGGGACCCGCTGGCCTTCACTTGGGCGAGCATGTCCAAGAGGGGGTCATCCTCCCCATCCTCGGGCAGGTTGCAGACCGGTAGGACGCAGGTTCCACGTTCTTGATGAGCCTTCATCATATTAACGTGAAACGCCTTCCGCCTACCCCGCTCGTGTTCAAGTGTGATCACGTAGGTGACCGCGTTGAGCTGTTGGTGAATGACGTACGGGCCTTCCCAGGCCGCCTGAAGCTTGTCCTTTGGTACGGGGACCAGCACACCTTCTGACCCACCTGGTAGGTCCGTTCTCGGGCGTTCTGGTCGTACCAATGCTTCTGGTCAGCCTGGGCTTGCGCCATGTTGTCATGCACCAACTGCGTCAAGGTCTGCATCTTGTCACGGAAGCGCATGACATACTCCACGATGGACACTCCTGGGGAGCTCGGCTCTTCTTCCCAGAATTCCCTTATCAACCCAAGGGGTCCTCGGACATGCCTGCCATACTGGAGCTCAAAGGGGGAGAACCCCGTCGAGGCCTGTGGAACCTCTCTGTAAGCAAATAGCAGGTGTGGGAGGTAACGCTCCCAGTCGCGACCCTGGGTTTCAACCAGCATTTTTAACATCTGTTTGAGGGTACCGTTGAATCGCTCACACAAACCATTGGTCTGTGGGTGATACGCGCTCGATACCAAATGCTGCACCTGCATTTTCTTACATAGGGCCTCCATTAAGCGTGACATGAACTGAGTCCCCTGGTCGGTAAGCATCTCCCTGGGAAATCCTACTCGCGAAAAGATGGCCAAGAGGGCGTCCGCCACCTTATCCGCCCTAATTGAGGACAGGGCTACTGCCTCCGGATACCGGGAAGCATAGTCTACCACGGTAAGGATGAAACGTTTTCCAGAGCTGCTGGGCATGGCCAGTGGTCCCACAATGTCCACAGCAATCCTCTGGAAAGGCTCCTCTATCACTGGCAAAGAGATCAGGGGGGCTTTGGGGGCCGGCCCTGACTTTCCCACTCTTTGACACGTGGTACAGGAGCGACAGTAGTTCACCACATCTGTCCTCATTTTGGGCCAATAAAAGTGATGAGACAGCCGGGCCTTGGTTTTGCTGAACCCCAAGTGTCCAGCGAGTGGAATTTCATGGGCGATCCGCAACAACTCATCCCTGAATTGGTAGGGAACGACCAGCTGTCTTTCCCTCAGCCACTCCTGTTGGGGTGTACAGGGAACTGTCTCCCGGTACAACCTCCCTTGGTCCCAGAATACCCTCTCCTTATCCGACTCGGAGGTGGGTTTCTCAGCGAGGCTCCTTAACGTCTCCAGGCTAGCATCTTGTAGCGCCGGCGTCCCTGCCCTCTGCTAGGCAGGGACGCTGTTCCCCTCACCTCTCTGCTCCGTGCCCGGCGTCCTCCTCCCGCTCTGCTGGCAGCGCGCGCTCCTTCCCGGCCACTGTGCTTAGGGCGCGCGCGCGCTCTCCCTCCCTCTTAAAGGGGCCGCGCGCGCCGTCCTAAGGAGTCCCCGGCCAATGGCCGGAGGACTTCACCATATATAAGGCACCTCCTCCAAAATGGAGGTGCCCGAGCAATGTTGTTGCACTGTTTACTACTCTGCTTCAGCCCTCAGGTCCCGTTGCCAGTTACCTGCCAGATTCCTGCCTGATTATCTGCTACCTGCCTGCTAGTCTGAGGTCCGACGGTCTGCCTTACTACTCCTGTCAGTCTGTCTAAGGACCAGCCTGCCCGCTCACCTGGGAGCGCACATCTGCCACCTGCCTGCTTGCCTGAGGTCCGACGGTCTGCCTTCCAACTCCTGTCAGTCTGTCTATGGACCAGCTTGCCCGCTCACCTGGGAGCACACACCTGCTACCTGCCTGCTAGTCTACCTGGAGGCTCCGCCGTCACGTGCTGTGACCACCTGCCTGTCCAGTGACTCCTGCTCGCTCACCTGGGAGCGCTCATCTGCTGCCTGTCTGCTAGCCTACCTGGAGGCTCTGCCGTCACGTGCTGTGACCAACCGCCTGTCCAGAGACTTCTGCCCGCTCACCTGGGAGCGCTCATCTGCCGCCTGTCTGTTGGTCTTCCTGGAGGCTCCGCCGTCACATGCTGTGACCACCCGTTCATCCAGAGACTCTCGCCTGCTCACCTGGGAGCTCACGTCTATCATCAGCCGCCACAGGTCGTACCAACCCTTTACCTAGAGACTGCCCCGGTCACTTGCCGTGACCATCTGCCCGTTCATCCAGAGACTGCCCCGGTCACTTGCCGTGACCATCTGCCCGTTCATCCAGAGACTGCCCCGGTCACTTGCCGTGACCATCTGCCCGTTCATTCAGAGACTGCCCCGGTCACTTGCCGTGACCTCCAGTCCGTTCACTCAGAGACTGTCCCGGTCACCTGCTGTGACCTCCTGCCCGTCTTCCCTGGTCGCCACCCGCTCCCTTACAAGGACTGCCCCCTTGTATAGTAGCTCAGAGGTTCCGCCTCCCAGACCCGTTACAGTTTGCTCGGGCCATGGAACCCGGTGGCACCCAAGCTCCCTCGCTCTCGGACCTGTGTCATGAACTGTCCCGTCAAAGGTCCCAACAGGAGTCCATCCTGGGTCACCTGCGGAATGTCAATACTCGCCTGGACACTCTGACTGCTCCACCAGCAACCTCCGCCAGTGCCATGTCTCGCAATCCGGCAGCCCCGCTGCCCACTAATACCATGGTATCCTACCCCGGACCCCGGCTTTCTGCACCTCCTCGCTTCGGAGGCGACTCCGCCCAGGCTCGGGGCTTCATAAATCAGTGCACCCTGCACTTTGAACTATTGTCCCACCAGTTTAACTCCGACCGGGCCAAAATTGCATTCATCATGTCCCATCTCACCGGGGAGGCCCTGGCCTGGCTAAATCCTCTATGGTAGAGAGGAGACCCCCTGGTGTCCAACTTGCCTGCTTTTCTCACGGCTTTCCGGAAAGTCTTCGACGAACCCGGACGGAAGACCTCATCCGCATCATCACTGCTACGCCTCCGTCAGGGAAGTCTCACCGTGGGCCAATATGCCATACGGTTCCGTACCCTTGCCTCGGAGCTGGCCTGGGATAACGACGCTCTGGTATCCGTCTTCTGGGAGGGTCTGTCCGGCCGTATTAAAGATGAACTTGCCGGTCGGGACATTCCTACCACTCTCGATGACCTAATAACTCTTGCCACCCGGATTGACCTACGGTTCCAGGAGCGTGCCAAAGAGGTCACCCGTGAGAGGAGGTTACCACGTCTAGCTCCTACTTTTCAGAAACCCGTCACTCCCTCCGTCTCTACCCAGGTACACTCTCCTGAGTCTATGCAGGTCGACCAGACCAAGATAGTCAAAACCCGTCAGGACTTACGCCGTGCCGAGGGGAGCTGCTTCTACTGTGGCAGTAAGGAGCACCGGATCCGTGCCTGCCCGGAGAGGTCGGGAAACGCCTGTGTCTAGGTTCGCTCAGAGAGGTCGACCTAGACAAGAATAAATCCTCTCCATCTCTGCTGCTGTCAGTCTCAATCATCTGCGGGGAGAACCGTTATTTCGAACTAGCCCAACTTGACTCTGGAGCAGCCGGGAATCTTATTTCACAGTCCCTGATAGAGAAATACCGCATCCCCACCAAACCTCTGGCTGTACCCTTGTCTGTTGCTACCGTGGATGGGGGCCTCTTACCACGCCCCATCCAACTCATCACCGAATCCATTACTCTGCAGGTGGGAATGCTGCATTCTGAGAGTATCTCCTTTCATGTTCTGCCTGGACTCTCTCACGCCCTCTTGCTAGGCCTACCTTGGCTCCAGAGACATGCACCCGTGCTTGACTGGCAGACCGGAGAAGTCCTTCGCTGGGGACAGGACTGCCATAAGACCTGTCTGGTTCCCGTCCATCCCGTCCGTCCTTCTCCTACCCCAGCTAATCTACCTGGACTTCCGATTCCTTATTGGTCTTATGCTGATGTCTTTAATAAAAAGGAAGCAGAGACACTACCTCCTCATAGACCATACGACTGCCCTATCGACCTGTTACCTGGTACTACTCCTCCCCGTGGGCGTATTTATCCTTTATCCGCTGCTGAGACCCGGTCGATGTCCGAATATATTGAGGAGAATCTGGCCAGGGGATTCATCCGGAAATCTACCTCCCCGGCGGGAGCAGGCTTCTTTTTCGTCAAAAAGAAGGACGGCTCTCTCCGTCCCTGTATAGACTATAGAGGCCTTAACCAGATCACGGTGAAGAATAAGTACCCCCTTCCGCTCATTCCAGAGTTATTTGATCGTCTGAGGGGGGCTAGAATCTTCACCAAACTGGACCTCCGTGGGGCGTACAACCTGGTTCGTATCCGTCAGGGGGATGAATGGAAGACGGCATTCAACACCCGGGACGGCCACTATGAATATCTGGTAATGCCCTTTGGTCTCTGTAACGCTCCTGCCGTCTTTCAAGAGTTGGTCAATGACATCTTCCGGGACCTTCTCTACTCCTGCGTAGTGGTGTACCTGGACGACATCTTGGTCTTCTCTCCGGATCTCCAGACTCACCGGAGGGACGTTTGTCAGGTCCTGCTCAGGCTCAGGCAGAATCACCTCTTCGCTAAATACGAGAAGTGCCTCTTTGAGCAGACCTCGCTTCCGTTTTTGGGCTACATTATTTCTCAGACCGGCCTACGAATGGATCCAGAGAAACTGTCTGCCATCGAGAAATGGCCTCGACCGGAGGGGTTGAAGGCCATTCAGCGATTCCTGGGCTTCGCCAACTACTACCGCCTCTTCATACCACACTTCTCTTCCCGGACTGCCCCAATTTCCGCGCTCACCCGTAAGGGTACTAATCCCAAAGAGTGGCCGCCCGAAGCAGAGGAGGCCTTTCTTTCCCTAAAACAGGCCTTCTCTTCCGCCCCGGTGCTGCATCGCCCGGACGGCAACAAGCAGTTCTTCCTGGAAGTTGACGCCTCCTCCTCTGGTGCCGGAGCGGTACTTACTCAAAAATCATCTTCCGGGAGAATGGTAACTTGTGACTTCTTCTCCAAACTCTTCTCCTCTTCTGAGCGCAACTATTCCATAGGAGACCGAGAGTTATTGGCCATCAAACTGGCATTGGAGGAGTGGCGTTACCTACTCGAGGGGGCTCTTCACCCGGTAATAATTTACACTGACCACAAGAACTTGGCTTACCTCCAGCATGCCCAGAGACTTAACCCGCGCCAAGCCCGGTGGTCCTTGTTTTTTGCTCGCTTTGATTTTGTTCTTCATTTTCGCCCGGCTGACAAAAACGTCAAAGCAGATGCCTTGTCCCGATCCTTTCTGGTGTCCGATCTCGAGGAAGAACCTAAACATATCATCGATCCCGCCAGAGTAATGCAGGTGGCTCCCGTGAGTCTAAATCGTCTCCCTCCCGGTAAGACGTTCGTATCAGTACCTGATCGGGAGAAGATCCTACACTGGGGTCACTCGTCTAAACTAGCTGGCCACGCCGGTCAGAAAAAGACCCTCCAGCTTATTGCCCGGCACTACTGGTGGCCTACCCTGCACAAGGACGTAATAGACTTTCTTTCTGCCTGTGTGTCCTGCGCCCGCAACAAAGTCCCGAGACACCTGCCAGCCGGTCGCCTTCTTCCGCTTCCTGTGCCTGCTGCCCCCTGGCAGCATATTGCTATGGACTTCATAACTGATCTCCCCGTCTCTGCCGGTTGTACGGTCATTTGGGTGGTCGCTGACCGCTTTTCCAAGATGTCTCACTTTATTCCCCTGCCTGGTCTCCCGTCTGCACCCGAGCTGGCTAAAGACTTTATCCGCCACATCTTCCGTCTTCATGGCCTGCCCCTCCACATCGTGTCGGATCGTGGGGTACAGTTCACCTCACGTTTCTGGAGAGCCACTTGTAAACTGCTAGACGTCACCCTGGACTTCTCTTCCGCTTACCACACACAGTCCAATGGTCAAGTGGAGCGGATCAATCAGAACCTGACCAGTTACCTCCGGCACTTCGTTAATGCCCATCATTCTGACTGGGTGGATCTTCTACCTTGGGCCGAGTTCTCCTATAACAATCACGAGAGCGAATCCTCCTCCAAATCCCTGTTTTTTGTAGTCTTCGGTCAGCATCCTCGGATTCCTTTTCCTGTCTCCACCTCTGTGGACAACCCGGCTGCGGAATCTCTCGTTAGCAAATTTTCCTCCATTTGGGAGAGTACCCGATCCGCACTCCTTCAGTCGTCCGAACGGATGAAAAGACACGCTGACAAAAAACGCCTGGATCCTCCACAATTTCGTCCTGGAGATAAAGTCTGGCTCTCATCTAAATATGTCCGACTCAAGATACCTTCTTACAAGTTAGGGCCTCGGTTCATCGGTCCTCTGGAGGTCATCAGTCAGATCAACCCGGTGGCCTATAAATTAAAACTCCCGGCCAACTTACGGATCCCTAACTCCTTCCATGTATCTCTCCTCAAACCTGTGGTACTTAACTCTTTTTCCAAGTGTACAGGTACGCCTCCTGCTCCGGTTTCTGCTGAGGACGAGTTTGAGGTAGAGAACATTCTTGCCACCAAAAGGGTAAGAGGAAAGACCTTTTTTCTAGTAGATTGGAGGGGGTTTGGTCCTGAGGAGAGAACGTGGGAGCCCCGGGAGAACATCCATGCCCCTCTTATCCTAGCTAAATTTCTGTCTGGCCTAAAAAAGGGGGGGCCTAAAGGGGGGGGGTACTGTAGCGCCGGCGTCCCTGCCCTCTGCTAGGCAGGGACGCTGTTCCCCTCACCTCTCTGCTCCGTGCCCGGCGTCCTCCTCCCGCTCTGCTGGCAGCGCGCGCTCCTTCCCGGCCACTGTGCTTAGGGCGCGCGCGCGCTCTCCCTCCCTCTTAAAGGGGCCGCGCGCGCCGTCCTAAGGAGTCCCCGGCCAATGGCCGGAGGACTTCACCATATATAAGGCACCTCCTCCAAAATGGAGGTGCCCGAGCAATGTTGTTGCACTGTTCACTACTCTGCTTCAGCCCTCAGGTCCCGTTGCCAGTTACCTGCCAGTTACCTGCCAGATTCCTGCCTGATTATCTGCTACCTGCCTGCTAGTCTGAGGTCCGACGGTCTGCCTTACTACTCCTGTCAGTCTGTCTAAGGACCAGCCTGCCCGCTCACCTGGGAGCGCACATCTGCCACCTGCCTGCTTGCCTGAGGTCCGACGGTCTGCCTTCCAACTCCTGTCAGTCTGTCTATGGACCAGCTTGCCCGCTCACCTGGGAGCACACACCTGCTACCTGCCTGCTAGTCTACCTGGAGGCTCCGCCGTCACGTACTGTGACCACCTGCCTGTCCAGTGACTCCTGCTCGCTCACCTGGGAGCGCTCATCTGCTGCCTGTCTGCTAGCCTACCTGGAGGCTCTGCCGTCACGTGCTGTGACCACCCGCCTGTCCAGAGACTTCTGCGCGCTCACCTGGGAGCGCTCATCTGCCGCCTGTCTGTTGGTCTTCCTGGAGGCTCCGCCGTCACATGCTGTGACCACCCGTTCATCCAGAGACTCTCGTCTGCTCACCTGGGAGCTCACGTCTATCATCAGCCGCCACAGGTCGTACCAACCCTTTACCTAGAGACTGCCCCGGTCACTTGCCGTGACCATCTGCCCGTTCATCCAGAGACTGCCCCGGTCACTTGCCGTGACCATCTGCCCGTTCATCCAGAGACTGCCCCGGTCACTTGCCGTGACCATCTGCCCGTTCATTCAGAGACTGCCCCGGTCACTTGCCGTGACCATCAGCCCGTTCATCCAGAGACTGCCCCGGTCACTTGCCGTGACCTCCAGTCCGTTCACTCAGAGACTGTCCCGGTCACCTGCTGTGACCTCCTGCCCGTCTTCCCTGGTCGCCACCCGCTCCCTTACAAGGACTGCCCCCTTGTATAGTAGCTCAGAGGTTCCGCCTCCCAGACCCGTTACACATCTGAGTGCAGAGCTGCCTGAAACTCCTGGCTGGAGGAAGTCAGAAGTGAGGTTAAGGCCACGTCCTCACTGGGACCCTCTGGGACCGGCTCTGGGTCCATACCTGATCCTGTTATTCCTCTGTCCGAGAAGGGTCCAGAAGGCAGGGCGTTACTTGCGTTCTGGGCACTCTGACTGCGGGTAACAGCGGCTATATAGGCCGTCTCCCCGGGGAATAACACCGTCTCATTAGCCTGCGAGGCCATGAGAACTACTTCTCCATCATCCTCCATTACCTCAGGCACAGTGCTACGTATGGGGCAGCGACTATCAGCCAGGTCACCTTCTGTTGTGACACTGGTCACTGGCACAGCATCACCTGCTTCATAGTCCTCGTGCCTCTCCCCATTACCCTTGGCACTGACCTTTGCTCCTGCTAGGGGATCCTCAGCAATATCACCCCGCAGAGTGACATGGCTGAGTTCTCCTGCACCTTCCAATACATCATCATCATCATCATCATCATCATCATCATCATCAGGTAAAGCATTGACATTCACAGTATCAGCATTAACCTTACCAACCATATCAGATCTGGGAGGGGTGTTAGGGACATAATAAGCAAGCATCCTCCTCAAATCAGTTCCCAACAAAACATTTGCAGGTAGGTTTTTGGATACTCCCACTTCCTTCACCCCACTCCCCGCACCCCAATCAATAAAAACCCGGGCCATGGGCAAGGGGCATCGGACGCCCCCAATCCCGGTGACAGTCAGGGTCTTTCCCGGAATAAGCTCTTCAGTGGACACCAGTTCGGGTCGGATGAGGGTTCGTTCGGCCCCAGTGTCCTTGAGGCCTACAGTGAGAGTGTCCCCCACCCTGACAGACTGAAAGTTTTCACAGGCCCTCCCAACCGGCCCACCCACCAAAAGAACTGAAGCATTAGGCCCTGGGGCATTGGATGGGGGGTTCTTCCTCTGCTTCTCTGGGCAAGTGGCGCTGAGATGACCAGTCTGGTTGCAGAAATAACACCTGCGGGCATCAGATGAAGGCCGGGCATTGGTAACAGGAAAAAGGCCTCCGGTAGGTCGGCTGGCAGGGGTAGGGATGGTGGTTGATGGCTTACCCCCTTTCCAGCTGGCGACGACCGGCTTCCGCACCTCTGGTCTCCGGTTGGCCTCGTAGGTGTCTGCGATCTGCGCTGCTTTATTGGCATCTGGTGGCTCTCGATCCATCACGAACTGCCGTACCTCAGTCGGACACAGATGCAGGAACTGGTCTTTCACCATCAGATCCTTTAGCTGCTCAAAGGTGGTCGCTGACAGTCCTTGGATCCACTGCTCAAAGTTGGTCCGGAGCCCATGCACCACATCGCTGTAACTGTCATGCGGTCCACGCTGGAGGCTCCGGAACTTTTTTACGGTACACCTCAGGGGTCAGTTGGAACCTCTGGATTAGGGCCTGCTTAATGGCATCATAGTTCCCATCGAGGCTCGGAGGAAGAGCCACAAACACATCCAGAGCTTTGCCTCGCAGCCCTGCAGTTAAGTATCGCGCCCACTGTTCCTCAGGCAGCTGGTATTGTCTTCAAGTCTTTTCAAAACCCCTCAGAAAGGTGTCGAGGTTGCCGTCCTTTTCCATCACAGGAAAATGCTCTGGACGGGGCTTAAACAGGGTCGCATTGTTGGTCTCACCGTTCCGTGAGGTGGATGCTGGGATCCCGAGTTGGGCCATCTGCAGTTCATGGGCCCTCTGAGCTTGGGCCTCCGCTCGCCGCTCGGCTCTCTCGGCTCTCTCGGCCTCTCGCTGGGCTCTCTCGGCCTCCTGGTGCTGTTGAATTGCTCTCAGCCGTCCTTCATGATCCTCTGCAGGAAGTTGCTGTAGAGCCATCTGCAGATAGGGGTCCACACTGCCCTGGTCGCTGACGCGGCGTGCGTCTACAGGTGGGACCCCTGCAGCAGTACTGTCCATATCTCGGCTGACCTCTGACCTCTGGCCCTGCTGAAGTCTGGAGAAGGGCTTGCTCGGTCTCCAGCTGCGCCAGTGCAGCA